>NC_040087.1:2400000-4800000 GCF_003369695.1 Bos indicus x Bos taurus
TAAAACTTGTAGAATTTGATTCATTTTGATATAAGTGCACTTGTGAAACCATCATCATAATCAAGATAATGAACATGCTCATCAACCCCGAGTGCTTTCTCAGACTTCTCCATGAGCCTCTCCTTCCTGCCCGCTCAGGCACCAGCGTTAGGTCTCTGAGGAGCAGCCACAGCCACTCCTTCCGCCCCTTGTCTCGCCTGCCCTGTGCTTTATCTCCCAGACCACTTACCCTGTTCTCAGGGCCCGTGCCCAGGCCCGTCCACAGCCTGCTGTCCCTATTCTCTGCTTTGGGAAACGCTCTCTGGAATTCTTTCTCTAGCACTTCTGTTATTCCTTGCACAATTCAGGATCCTTCCTCTTTGTTATCATAATGCTGGGTACTTTCTGTAGATGGTTCTTATTTCCCTGAAGTATGCCACAGATTTCATTTATGCTTGGCACTTTTGAACAAGCTGAAGTATACGAACTCATCTTTATATTCCTGACCCATGGTCCATCTTGAGCTACATGGTGGCTACACCATACAGGCTAAGTGAATATGTGAAAAACGAAAGAGATGAAGAGAAAGGAGGGAAAATATATATAGCAAGAATAGTAAAATAAAAATGAAGTTAAGAATTGTTTTTGATATTTTACTTTTTAATTTGTTTTCTGACTGTAATAATTTGTAATACTTTGAAATTATCAACAATTATTAGAAAAAAGGTTCACAGAAAAATTGGGGGCAAGTTACAGAGATTTTCTGTATGCACATGCATAGCCTCCCCCTTTATCAATATCTTCCAGTAGAATGGTACATTTATCATACTTCATGAACCTACACAAACACATCATAATTGCTCAATGTCCATCGATTACCTTAGGGTTCATTCTTGGTGTTGTATGTTCAGTGGATTAGGACAAATATGTATCACTCCTGGGTGTTCATTGGAAGGACTGATGGTGATGCTGAAACTCCAGTACTTTGGCTACCTCATGCAAAGAGTTGACTCATTGGAAAAGACACTGACTGATGCTGGGAGGGATTGGGGGCAGGAGGAGAAGGGGACGACAGGATGAGATGGCTGGATGGCATGACCGACTCGATGCACATGAGTTTGGGTGAATTCCAGGAGTTGGTGATGGACAGGGAGGCCTGGTGTGCTGCGTTTCATGGGGTCTCAAAGAGTTGGACTCGACTGAGCGACTGAACTGAACTGATAATGACGTGTGTCCATCATTATGGTACGATACAGATAGTTGTTTTTAAAAATTACATTTTGAAATGAAAATGTTGTGTACTTTTGAGATAGTGATTTTAAGTTTTGTTAAAATGAGTCTCTGGCCAATTATTTCTTTGGTAAGAAGGGGTTAATTTAAAAGTATATCAAGTAGCCAACAATTTTGAGCGTAAAAGTCTCAATTTATACTTGTATTCAAAACAGAAGATAACCACCCTACATGATTCTGCCACCTACTTTGTAAGCTTGTCCCTTTGTAGACTCAGTCCGTTTGTAGACTTATTCCACTTTCCTCCTGGTGCCACACCTCTGTTGGACTTTTCTTGGTCCTTTTTAACTCCTGAGGCCATGCTGTTTCAGTCTGGGGTACTGAAACACTCGGGTACCTGCCTTATACAGTGCTGCTTTTGGTACTCAAAAGAAGTTGAATATTTTCAAAGGTATTGAGGAAATTCTGGTTTGGTTTAAGAATCATGGCTTATTGAAACAACTTCAGAAGAGACTGACCAGAGTTGGTGTGGAACCTGAAAGAATATGTCCACTGAGTCATCACTTTCCCAGACTTAACATATCCACGTCTCTTTCATTCAGGTGTTGATTATTTGGAGTGCTTTGCAAATGTCCAGATTCAAAATCGTTCATGTTTCACAGAATTATCGGTTTCTTCTTTTCAGAATCCATTTTGGCTTCTTGTAATTACTGTTTCCTTTTCTCCTTAGTATTCTTCTTCAGTCTTGTCTGTCAGTGACATAAATCTCTCCAGTCTCTCCTCCTGGAAGATAGGAGCCCTGTTTGTCTTCAGTTGCGGCCTTTGTCCCAGGTCCTTCACATTTCAGTATGCTCTAGACAGCACTTTGGCAACCTCATTTGCAGATCTTTCACCATCCAGGAGGATGTTTGTTTAGAATAATAAACTGTTATAACTCTGTCCATAGCTATTTAAATCTTAAAGGTCTGCTTCTCTTAAGATCATAAACATTCAGCTGTTGTTCAGTTATTCTTGTCTCTTTGCTTTGCAACCTTCTTGACATGTTTCTACCAGGATCCAGTACTTAATATAGGCTCTCTAGCACAGATGGCTTTTCTTCCACCTAGTTTAAAGCTTATTAATTTAGCTTGCTTTCAGTTGTCATTGGTCTGTAGCCTGAAATTCTTGAGACATGTCATACTGCTGTCATTTTCCTTATAATCTGATTTCTGCTTTTCATCTCAGTCAGTGGTCCAAGTCAAAATGATCACAACGCCGTTTGAATTTTTAGCAAAACTTACAGAAATTTTGTAGGTTTAAGTAGTTAAACATCAGTTGTCAGGTAAGAGAAATTTCTGTTTCACCCATCCTAGTATTTTCTCTGAAGATTTTTTTTCTCTCACAGATTTCATCTTAATTCTGCCTACATATGACATGGTGGAGGTACATGTTGACAAAACTCTTAAAAGGCCATTTACACCTTTTCTTTACATGATTTTTGGTAGTATAAAATAATGTATAACAGATTTATTGATTTAGGCAAATATACTGAAATATACAGAAAATTAGAGACTTTTTTTTATGGTTGAACTTAACATGGCTTCACTGTTGGTAGATTGAGTATATTTAAGAACATTTCTGATATTAATTTGAGTTCTCATTTAGATGATTCTGAGAAAGTGGCTCCATGTCCACTAGCCTTTGGTTAGTGGGTCTGAATTACCAGACTTGTATGGATGAATTTAGACCTTGAGATTATATTGGTAACGAAACCACTATCTCATGTGTTTCATTTCAGTACCTGTCCTCTTGGTTCAGCAGTGATTCACTCATTTGTACATTTATTTGACAAATATTTATTGGACACCTCCTCTGTGCTTGGCCTTTTTCTGGATTCTGAGTTTGTTGCAGGGAATACGTCTCTTACTCCTCCTTGGTCTTACATTGTAGTCGCATATAGTGACAATAGATAAGAAATGAAAGCTCTGGGTCAGGTGACCCTCAGTACTCCTCAGCCCATGGTGGTACGAGGCGGGTACATGTGTGTGATCAAATGCCTGGGGAGGGCCTCTGCCCTCTGAGCAAGCACCAGAGTGACTGGCTCGGGGGACTGCCCACAGACAGAGGCCGCGGAGCACCGGGCTTTGGGGTCAGTGGGGCTTGGCACAGGGAAGCCTGGCTGATGCAGAGCGAGTGGAGGGGCGGGCAGCAGGAGAAAGGAGAGGGAGGCCCCAGGACCGTGCCTGCAGGGTGTGGGGCCCATGGCCGTCATGCTAGGAAATCACTGGAGATCTTTATATGGAGAAGTGAAGTTATCTGGTCTGTGCTTTAGGTTTAGGTCAGGTTGATTATTCTGTCAGCTGTGTGAGGAACAGGTGGTGGGGTAGGGGCATAAATTGAAGCCAATGGCCACTTAACATGCTAGAACAATGATGAAGGTGAGAAAGGGTGGTGGCTTGATGGCAGTGTCCATGGTACGAAGGGCTATATAATATTTCAAAATTAAGGAAGCCAGGGTATCCAATACGTTGGATTTAGGGAATAAGAAGAGTCCAGGATGACCCCAAGGTGCTTGCCCTGTACAATTAGATAGATAGGAGATCCTATTTCCAGAGAATAGGAGAAGACTTAAGAGAGAGAAGCAGACTCAGGGAGGGAAGATCACCTGAAACATCTGTGTGAGTGGACCTATACAGAAAGCAGTTGGGATGTAAGCTGGAAGTCAGGCTGAAGGCATAAATTCGGGAGCTAGTCACATACTTGTGGAATTTAAAGCTCTGGAACTAGATGAGATCACCCAGGGTGTGAATCAGAAATGTAACACAGGAGGCCATGAGGGCACAACAAAATATGCAAACCTGACTGTTTATCTCAGTCTTCTCCCTGGAGAGGGACTCACCATCTGCAAGGGTTTATTTGTTTTTGCTGCTGGTTACCACCTCTCTGAGGAAAACTGCAATCCCGGGTCTAGGGAATTGTACAAGGTGATTTTTTGATATGACACTATTGCAGTTTGTTTCAAAAGCTAGGCATGAGGCAGGGTGAGAGGGCTGTTTGGCATTTGTGGGATAAAATTCATCAGGGACTTTTGGAAAGAAGCTGGTGGTCATGAGAACAGTGGTCATGGAATATGTATCTGTGAAAAGAAAGAAAAAACTACTTTTGCCTGTAGGTCTTGCTCTTGGGAAGGAAAATGGAATCATTTCTGATATAGTAAAAAATGTATAGTGCCTATATTATGAACTAAGATAATGTTAAAATGCCAGAAGTGTGCAGACATATTCTGTGATACAGTAACTCTCGTTTATTCAAGGGATAGAGTTCATTTAGTTCAAATCTACATCAAAATAGTAATACCAAATCCTGTCATTAATGGGAAAAACCACTCATCTACTACCGATTGTGTTCTCTGTAGAGTGGGAAGGTAAGTGGACTTGAACTCGGAGTGATTCTCTTAGAAGCGTTTGTTACCCATATTCCCCTGGAATTAGTAGAATGTCAGCTATGTTAAATAACTCTGCAATTCTTTAATTTATGAAAACTAATAAAAACACAGCATGATCAGAACAATATGCTATTTCATTGAGTTGCTAACTCTCGTGAGTTTCTCAAAAAGTTTGAATTTTCAAGTGTGATGTATATTGGTCTAACCACTTTTTCATGTGTTAGCAAAAGGTACATTGTATTGTTTATGTTCTATCTTACAGGCATGTAAAAATGTAAAATGTTGTGAAATAATTTGATAATACTAAGAAGTGATATCTATGTCAACTCATCTTCACTGCAGTCTGTTCTTAACATAGCAGCTAGTGACATAAGGAAATGGCAACCCACTCTAGTGTTCCTGTCTGGGAAATGCGGTGGACAGAGGAGCTGGTGGGCCACAGTCCACGGGGTTGCAAAGAGTCAGGCACGACTGAGCACACGTGTAAGCAGGCAGTGACATAAGGTGGAGAATGCTTTGTCTCTCCCTGTAACCTTATTCTGGCTTCCACTTTGGAGGAGGAGCCTAAGTCTTTGCTATAGGTGACAAGTTTCTGCATATGTAACACGGCCCCGATGTTTTGTGCCTCATTTTCCACCACTCTCCTCTGGCTAACTCAGCTTTAACCATGTGGCCTCCATACTGTCCTATTGGCTGTATGGTCTCCTTGGACTTATTTTCTATATATATGAGGCTTGCTGCCTCATATCCTTTTGATATTTCTTCCTCAGTCAACTTTTGGAGGTCTTCTCTGAGCACCCTGTTTGAAATTGCATGTCCAGTTGCTCATATCACTTCTTTTTCTTTTCCCTACTTTATTTTTCTCCCAAGCTCTCATTACCTTCTCATTTACTATATGGTATTCTGTCCATTAACCTGTCTATTAGTTTATGATAAGAATGGTCATGGTCACAACACGAATCATTCTCTTAGACATATGTTAGTGAATTTCTAGTATCTTGAACAATATCTGGCATGTAATAAGCATAATAGGTATCTGATAGATGAATAAATAACTATCCCTATGATGCTTGATAGTTAATTTTAGATACTGAAAAACTACAACTATTTAGTCTTATCTTACTGAGGCTTGAATGCAGCATGTTCGTAGCACTGGAACACAAAATCTGGGTTAAAACAACTTCACCTTGGTATTTGAGATTCCTGCAAATATCCTTCATTGCATTTCTAGTCTAATTAGACAGACCTGGGTTTGAATTCTTAGTTTACCATTTACTAGCTTTGAAATATTGGGTAAGTTTATTAATACCCCTCGGTGTAATTCTCTTTATAAAATGTGCGTGAATTTAGGGCCCATCTCTCTAGATTGTAGTGATTAAAGGAGAGAGTGCATGTTTGGAGTCAGTAGTGAATAGTGAGTGCTCAATTCTGTTAGCTGCTGTTGTCCTCATTATAAGTTTATTTTGAATGTTTTTCTTTTCATCTGTAATGATCCAGTTCAGGACCTACTTTCTTTCTTTAAAGCTGGTTTTTACTTTACATTTAGAATTTTCTCTCTCACCCTGTTATTTTCTAGCATGTTTTATGTTTGTACTTTTGCCTCATCACTGTCTTAAGAATACTCTCCTAGGGTATGCACAGCCATATAGTTTCAGGTCCAGCACGCACCCTTCATCTCTCGTCTTGTGTGCACTTGACCTGTGATCAGCATCTCACTCTATTGGCTGAGTCTGCTCTCTTGTTCTCTCCTCTCCTCTCTCTCCCTGGTACTGCCTTTCTGACGCCATCCTGGCTCTTTTCTACCTCTTCTTACACTTCAGTGAGCATTTTGCTCAGAGTCTTCCCTCTGCTCTCTTTTCGTACCTTCCTCTTTCTCAAGGGTTTTATTCACTCCACAATTGTTTTCTAATAACTCTTGACTATTTTTTTTAGAGCTCCCAGTCTTTTTGTACTTTAACTTTTAAACATACACAATTTAATGTCACAAAGTGGCAAAGGGCATCAGTTAGGAGTATAACATAAAGGCCAGTACTGACTCATGAGCCATCTCAGTTCTGATCAGCTGCCATGACTTCCAGGTCTCATGATAAGTTATGGTGGTAGAGTATTTATATTCTATTCATGGGAACAGTTTTCAAGGGAACAATTGAAATTACCGAGAAACTGATTAGAATGAACATCTCATATTAGTTGCATGTGTTGGAGCCAGAAATATGAGCTAAAAGCTTTCTACCTCTAGCTCTCTGACTAGGTATATCCAACTGAGGATCTTAGCCTTAGGAATCTCCTGAAATTAAAATCATCCAGTTGCATACAATAATAGCTTCATAGTTATTATAGAAAGTGTGCTAAGAACAAAAAATACTCCAAATTCATTTTGACTGTCTCAGATATTATAAAGCAGCAAGTTAGCCTCTGCTGTAAATCGTGTCATGCAGTAGGAAAGCTGGAGGAGATTAAAACCTTACTCTACATTAGTTTAGTCTGATAATTTTTTTTTATATAGCATCTGAGACTTGTTAACACTTAGAAGATGAGAGTGTGGATAATAGGAACAAAGAGGGAGATTAATTTTGGAGTTTCAGGTCAATGACATATGTATTGTATCAAATTAGCAATTATAGGACACTCAGGTAAGTGCATGACAGTTATAGTACTTGAATTTGAAAGTGCAACGTATAGTTGCTCACTCGTGTCTGACTCTTTGCAACCCATGGATTATAGCCCACCAGGCTTTTCTGTCCATGGAATTCTCCAGGCAAGAATACTGCAGTGGGTATCCCCTTCTCCAGGGGATCTTCCCAGTCTACAGACAGAACGCAGGTCTCCCACATTGTAGGCAGATTCTTAACCATCTGAGCCACCAGGCAAGTGAGGTACAGTTCACAAGGTATATTTATATACATGTATCTGATGCATCTATCCTTCTGAGACAACAGTCCCTTAGGCTTATAAGAACTGAAACTCATTTAGAATATGTGATTTAACCAAGAAGTCCCACACCTCACAAACAGAAGAGAAGGATTCAAACTCGAGATTTCTGACTCCACATTTCTATACCATATAGATTTTCTACTTCTTTGGTTCTAGAAACAAGACTCTCGATCTATTGGCACAGTCTTGTATGTATACAAGAGGTAGGAAAAGGCAAATGAATGCAAAGGGAAAGTTTTTCAAGGTAGTCTTTAGCCTGCATTGCAATTTTGCTTGAACTAGTCCCGCCTCTGCTTTTCTTTGCAGAAACTAAAAGCTAACCATTTTTTTTCTTTAGAAACTCAGAGCCCATATGGGAGGGAAATAAATGCTCTTCTTCCTTAAGGAGCTGGCATGTCAACTGCCTCGTCCGGCTTATTACTCTCTGACTACTCGCTTCGCTTGAGAAGCCTTCCCCTCATTTTCTGTCCCCGGGTTGACAGGGAACTGGTGCTTTGAGGCCCAGAGTAAGAGCCTTTGGAAACTCCTTTAGATGCTCAGAATCTCAATTGCTTACGTTTTACTCAACCTAGTTTGCACTGTGGCTCCTGGCACGGAGTGTTTGTGGGGAAGTTTCAGTCCTTTGGTTTTTTTTTTTCAGTCCTTATATTTTTATTTTGTTATTGAATTGTATGTTTCATTAGACATCCTTATCTTCCACACCAGGCTTGGCTTTTTTGAAAGGATAAATGCAACTGTTTTCTTTTCTCTAACATTGGGTCAAGTTTCCTGTCCTGCAACTCAGCTATTATCCATTATTAGTGCTATTTTTCATTCTTTACCAAGAATGCCAATTTTATATCCAAGGTGACATATTTATTTAAGGACTGATAGGGAACAAAGTAGCTTTTATCCTCTTTAGTGAAAAGCTAACATTAACTTTCTTACACCAGTATCACTAGTGCCAAATCATTTGACTTTTATTTTTGTCCAAATTCCCATCTGCTGCTGCTGCTGCTGCTGCTAAGTCGCTTTAGTCGTGTCCGACTCTGTGCAACCCCATAGACAGCAGCCCACCAGGCTCCCCCGTCCCTGGGACTCTCCAGGCAAGAACACTGGAGTGGGTTGCCATTTCCTTCTCCAATGCATGAAAGGGAAAAGTGAAAGTGAAGTCTCTCAGTCGTGTCCGACTCTTTGCGACCCCATGGACTGCAGCCCACCAGGCTCCTCTGTCCATGGGATTTGCCAGGCAAGAGTACTGGAGTGGGGTGCCACTGCCTTCTCCATCTGCTAGAAAAATCTAATTCTCTGGGTGTATGTGTGTGTGTGTGCTGTATCACTTATTGACTTCCATTATTGATCACCATTGGCTGACATTAAAGTTATTATTCACTTTAGTCTAAATTTTAGTATGTTTGAGTTCTCATGGTTTGGAGTTTTATTTTGAAACTGACTGGACTAGTATTCTGTTGATGTTTTGGTCATTGGGGTCACATTGTGTGTTTCTTCCTGTAGAAAACTATGTGACAGCACTGAAATTTTATGCTGTGGGCAAGCAGTGTCTTCGGTCCTGTTTATCAATGTTTATTTTGTAAGTGCCTCCCCCGGAACTGCTGGCCACAAGGCAGCACCTCAGTCGTTCTGATCAGTTGAACGCCAGTGTACCCTGAAAGGATTTCAGGTTCTACTGGCTTTGTATTGTGACTTTCCATGACACTGTCTTTATTTATGGTTTTCTTAATTTCTGAGCCAGAATTTTTTGAGGCATTCTATATTTTGAATGTAATTAAGAGGAAGCTAGTTTGGTTAGCTTCACGACAGGCCGTTCCTTTATTCCTTAGTTGTCTGTTTGCTATTCAGTTCTGATTCTATTACTTTACACATTTTTTTTTTTTTTTGGCCTAGTTTTGCTTTTCTTCTTCTTAGCCTTTAATTTCTTAGTGGATTTTTATAACCTTCTCTGGAACTGTCTGTATTCCTATCTACTGTTAATTTTAGTAATAACCTCTCTTGCCAGTTGAAGACCACTCCCTCAACCAACTTTAACCACTCCAAAATTCAGGTTCTACCTATTTTTTCCTAATCATGGGTCTTAACTATAGCCTAATCCTTAATTAGTTATGCCCCTTGTCTAAACCCTGCCGTCAGCCTTCACTGTGTCTTGGTGCACCTTAGTGAGAGCCATGCAGTTCTCCCGTGCTGCCGGAAAGCACATCAGACTCGGCCTCTGGCATCTGCAGACAAAGCAATAGACATCCTTTATTATTGAAGGGCGGAGGAATCACCTGAAAAAGGTATCACAGCGGTTTAATTTGAATGCTCCCAAAACACACCCACCAAGTCAATGGCTTGAGCTGAAACATGATCCCAAATACTGAATGAATTTCTGAAATGCCATTGATTTATTTTTAGAAGCCCTTGAATGAATTTTATTTGTCCTAATGTAGAAACAGAATAAAAACTGTGAACAATCAATACTAAGAAATGCAGCAAGGTGTCATTTTTAATGGGTTTCTGTTTGGAATAAATGCAGAAACACCTTTGCCATTAATATTCTGGCATTAGAAAAAGAGCAAATATTTATAAAATGGCATAGGAAAAATAGATAAAGAAATCAGCCATTTAAGAGTATTTTAGGGAGAGTTATTATTTTAAAATATGACTTAGCAAATGTTATAGGAAAAGGTCCTCTATATTACTCTTTTAAAAAACCAAAATCTGGCCAGTTTTTTAAAGAAAAATTGTACATGATTTACTTCTCACCCGTCTGTTCTGGCGTGTGTCTGATGGTAGGGGAATCACCTGGATCTGTGGGGCCGTGTGCATGCTCGGTTGTGTTCTGCACGCGCTGTGCCCAGGTCAGCACTGCTGTCACTGGAGCGATGGACACCAGTCTCGGCCAGCATGGCACAGAGCTCTGCTTCAGATTTCCTCAAGGCTGATCTTTGTCTGATCATTTTCAGAGGCCACTTGTACTTTTCAGAACCAGTTGGAGCCTAGATTTGATCAACTCCAGTGACTTTTTCATCTTTTATGTGGCCACCATCTTCCTGCCTTAGGTGTGGGATGCCCCCAAGCACAAGCAGCCGTCAAGATAGCCAGGGAGTGAGAAACTTCTTTTATTACTTCTGAATAAACTAATCTACAGCACAGTTTCTCCTGTGTCACTTTCTCTTACCCCCACCACCCTGACCCTGCCTCCCTGAAGTGCACCCCAAACTTCAGTGTCTGTCAGTGAGGTCAGCTTCTGGAGGAAGCGAAGAAAGGGTCAGCTGGCTACCATTATGTCCAAGAGTCTGAGTTCTGTTTTTTGATATCCAGCTCCAATTTGCCTTTTTACTCTATGACTGACCTTTACCTGGACCACTGGTTAATCTTGAATATGTAATAAGTTAACCAATTGTGAATCTATAGGATTTAGGTAAAGTGGCTCTTGAATGTTAGCATCTTGATTATGATATTTTAAAGACTTCTGAGAATCCCTCTTTTGTTAAGTGAAATTCTGAAAGTGAGGCATACCTAAGATTGCCATACCTAAGGTGCTTTATGCACTGGTCATAGCAACCCTCTTCCAACAAAACAAGAGAAGACTCTACACATGGACATCACCAGATGGTCAGTACTGAAATCAGATTGATTATATTCTTTGCAGCCAAAGATGGAGAAGCTCTATACAGTCAGCAAAAACAAGACCGGGAGCTGACTGTGGTTCAGATCATGAACTCCTTATTGCCAAATTCAGACTTAAATTGAGAAAGTAGGGAAAAGCACTAGACCATTCAGGTATGACCTAAATCAAATCCCTTATAATTAACAGTGGAAGTGACAAAGAGATTCAAATGATTAAATCTGATAGCGTGCCTGAAGAACTATGGATGGAAGTTCGTGACACTGTACAGAAGGCGGTAATCAAGGCCATCCCCAAGGAGAAGAAAGGCAAAAAGGCAAAAAAGAAAAAGAAAGAAAGTGAAGTCACTCAGTCATGTCTGACTCTTTGCGACCCCATGGACTGTAGCCTGGCTGGCTCCTCCATCCATTCACAGGATTTTCCAGGCAAGAGTACCAGAGTGGGTTGCCAATTCCTTCTCCAGGGGATCTTCCTGCCCAGAAATCTAACCTGGGTCTCCCGCATTTTAGGCAGACGCTTTTACCATTTGAGCTACCAGGGAAGTCCAAGAAGGCAAAATGGTTGTCAAATGAGGCCTTAGAAATAGCTGTAAATAGAAGAGAAGTGAAAGGCAAAGAGGAAAAGGAAAGATATACCCATTTGAATGCAGAGTTCCAAAGAACAGCAAGGAGACATAAGAAAGCCTTCCTCAGTGATCAATACAAAGAAATAGAGGAAAACAATAGAAGGGGAAAGACTAGAGATCTCTTCAAGAAAATTGGAGATACCAAGGGACCATTTCATGCAAAGATGGGCACAATCAAGGGCAGAAATGGTATGGACCTAACAGAAGCAGAAGATATTAAGAAGAGGTAGTAAGAATACACAGAAGAACTGCACAAAAAAGATCTTCACAATCTAGATAATCACGATGGTGTGATCACTTGCCTAGAGCCAGACATCCTGAAATGTGAAGTCAAGTCGGCCTTAGGAAGCATCACTTCGAGCAAAGTTAGTGGAGGTGATGGAATTCCAGTTGAGCTATTTCAAATCCTGAACGATGATGCTGTGAAAATGCTGCACTCAATCTGCCAGCAAATTTGGAAAACTCAGCAGTGGCCACTGGACTGGAAAAGGTCAGTTTTCATTCCAATCCCAAAGAAAGGCAATGCCAAAGAATACTGAAAGTACCACACAATTGTACTCATCTCACACACTAGTAAAATAATGCTCAAAACACTCCAGCCAGTCTTCCATACCACGTGAACTGTGAGTTCTGATGTTCCCGCTGGATTTAGAAAAGGCAGAGGAACCAGAGATCAAATTGCCAACATCAGTTGGATCATCGAAAAAGCTAGAGAGTTTCCGATAAACATCTACAACTGCTTTTGACTATGCCAAAGCCTTTGACAGTGTCAGTTCAGTTCAGTCGCTCAGTTGTGTCCGACTCTTTGTGACCCCATGAATTACAGCACACCAGGCCTCCCTGTCCATCACCAACTCCCGGAGTTTACTCAAACTCACATCCATTGAGTCAGTGATGCCATCCAGCCATCTTATCCTCTGTCGTCCCCTTCTCCTCCTAACCCCAATCCCTCCCAGCATCAGAGTCTTTTCCATGAGTCAACTCTTCGCATGAGGTGGCCAAAGTACTGGAGTTTCAGCTTTAGCATCATTCCTTCCAAAGAAATCCCAGGGCTGATCTCCTTCAGAATGGCCTGGTTGGATCTCCTTGCAGTCCAAGGGACTCTCAAGAGTCTTCTCCAACACCACAGTTCAAAAGCATCAATTCTTTGGCACTCAGCTTTCTTCACAGTCCAACTCTCACATCCATACATGACCACTGGAAAAACCATAGCCTTGATTAGACGGACCTTTGTTGGCGAAGTAATGTCTCTTTTGAATATGCTATCTAAATTGGTCATAACTTCCCTTCCAAGGAGTAAGCATCTTTTAATTTCATGGCTGCAGTCACCATCTGTGGACCACAAAAACTCTGGAAAATTCTTCAAGAGATGGGTATATCAGACGTCCTGACCTGCCTCCTGAGAAATCTGTATGCAGGTCAGGAATCAACTATTAGAACTGGACATGAAACAACAGACTGGCTCCAGATCGGGAAAGGTGTACGTCAAGGCTGTCTATTGTCACCCTGTTTGTTTAACTTACATGTAGAGTACATCCTGAGAACTGCTGTGCTTGATGAAGCACAAGCTGGCAACAAGATTGCTGAGAGAAATATCAATAACCTCAGATATGCAGATGACACCACCCTTATGGCAGAAAGTGAAGAGGAACTAAGGAGCCTCTTGATGAAAGTGATAGAGGCGAGTGATTCAGTTCAGTTCAGTCGCTCAGTTGTGTCCGAATCTTCGTGACCCCATGAATCCCAGCATGCCAGGCCTCCCTGTCCATTACCAGCTCCCGGAGTTCACTCAAACTCATGTCCATAGAGTCAGTGATGCCATCCAGCCATCTCATCCTCTATGGTCCCCTTCTCCTCCTGCCCCCAATCCCTCCCAGCATCAGTGTCTTTTCCATTAAGTAAGCTCTTCGCATGAGGTGGCCAAAGTATTGGAGTTTGAGCTTTAGCATCGGTCCTTCCAAAGAACACCCAGGACTGATCTCCTTTAGAATGGACTGGTTGTATCTCTTTGCAGTCCAAGGGACTCTCAAGAGTCTTCTCCAACACCACAGTTCAAAAGCATCAATTCTTCGGCGCTCAGCCTTCTTCACAGTCCAACTCTCACATCCATACATGACCACAGGAAAAACCATAGCCTTGACTAGACGGACCTTTGTTGGCAAAGTAATGTCTCTGCTTTTGAATATGCTATCTAGGTTGGTCATAACTTTTCTTCTAAGGAGTAAGTGTCTTTTAATTTCATGGCTGCAGTCACCATCTACATTGAGTTTGGAGCCCCAAAAAATAAAGTCTGACACTGTTTCCACTGTTTCCCCACACTGTTTCCCCTGTTCCCCATCTATTTGCCATGAAGTGATGGGACCAGATGCCATGATCTTCATTTTCTGAATGTTGAGTTTTAAACCAACTTTTTCACTCTCCTCTTTCACTTTCATCAAGAGGCTTTTTAGTTCCTCTTCACTTTCTAACATAGGGGCAGTGTCATCTGCATATCTGAGGTTATGATTCCAGCTTGTTCTTCTTCCAGCCCAGCGTTTCTCATGATGTACACTGGAAAGTGATTAAGTTGGCTTAAATCTCAACATTCAGAAAACTAAGATCATGGCATCTGGCCCCATCCCTTCATATCAAATAGATGGGGAAACAGTTCAGTTCAGTTCAGTCGCTCAGTTGTGTCCGACTCTTTGTGACCCCATTAATTGCAGCATGCCCGGCCTCCCTGTCCATCACCATCTCCCGGAGTTCACTCAAACTCACGTCCATCAAGTCAGTGATGACATCCAGCCATCTCATCCTCTGTCTTCCCCTTTTCCTCCTGCCCCCAATCTGTCCTAGCATCAGAATCTTTTCCAGTGAGTCAACTCTTGGCATGAGGTGGCCAGAGTACTGGAGTTTCAGCTTTAGCATCATTCCTTCCAAAGAACACCCAGGGCTGATCTCGTTTAGAATGGACTGGTTGGATCTCCTCGCAGTCTGAGGGACTCTCTAGAGCCTTCTCCAACACCAAAGTTCAAAAGTATCAATTATTTGGCGCTCAGCTTTCTTTACAGTCCAACTCTCACATCCGTTCATGACCCATAACACTGGAAAAACCATAGCCTTGACTAGACGGACCTTTGTTGGCAAAGTAATGTCTCTGCTTTTCAATATGCTATTTAGGTTGGTCATAACTTTCCTTCCAAGGAGTAAGCGTCTTTTATTTAATTTTTTTCTCGAGTAGCAAGTTTTTTTATTTTATTTTATTTTTTTTACTTTACAATATTATATTGGTCTCTTAATTTCATGGCTGCTGTGGCAGACTTTAATTTTGGGGGCTCCAAAATTACTGCAGATGGTGACTGTGGCCATGAAATTAAAAGACGCTTGCTCCTTAGAAGAAAAGTTATGACCAACCTAGATAGCATATTAGAAAGCAGAGGCATTACTTCAGCAACAGAGGTGCATCTAGTCAAGGCTATGGTTTTTCCAGTGGTCATGGGTCATGAATGGATATGAGATTTGGACTATAAAGAAAGCTGAGCACCAAAGAATTGATGCTTTGGAACTGTGGTATTGGAGAAGTGTCTTGAGAATCCCTTGGACTGCAAGGGGATCCCACCAGTCCATTCTAAAGGAGATCAGTCCAGGGTCTTCATTGGAAGGACTCATGCTGAAGCTGAAACTCCAATAATTTGGCCACCTGATGTGAAGAACTGACTCATTTCCAAAGACCCTGATGCTGGGAAAGATTGCGGGCAGGCAGAGAATGGGATGGCAGAGAATGAGGTGGTTGAATGGCATCACCAACTCAATGGAGATGAGTTTGAGTAAACTCTGGGAGTTGGTGATATACAGGGAGGCCTGGCATGCTGCGCTCCATGGGGTCGCAAAGAGTCGGACACGATGGAGCGACTGAACTGAACTTTGAATGAATAACAATAGCAAGACAAATATAAAGAGGAATAAATTATGGGTATTCATTTTACAATAATGTGCTTGAGATATAAGAAACTCTAAAGGGTGATAATGGTGGGTCAGCCTGTCACAACTGTATATATTTTGTATTTTCCATTTGTTGATAACCTGTTGTATTTCACGTCCTATAGCTCACATGTGGAACATTCTGTCCTTTTGCACATAGCAGCTGGAGATCTTTTAGTGTAAAAATAATTGTGATTATGTCACTTCTAAGCTTAGAATACACTAATGGTCTCAAATTTACCTTGTTATATTAATGAAGCCATTTTTTGTCCTTTTCCTTTTAACCTATTGTTGTTATAGGCAGCGTATTTGTTGAATATTGCATTTTTGTTTCAAGTCTAGTGTAATGATTTTGCCTTTTTAAGTAGAGTGGTCATTTTCTTTTAATGTGGTTGTTAATCTATTGGGATTTGAATCTCACATCTTGTTATTTATTTTCTATTTTCTTCATCTATTCTTTGGTATTTTTTTACTATTGGGTTGAGTATTTTAATGACTTTATCTTTCTCTTGCTTGGTTTGTTATTACGTTTTGTGTGTCATTGCATTAGGGTTTACAGGATACATTTTTAAGTTCCTTCAAATGATATGATGTCACTCTACGTGTGGTATAGAAGCCTCACTATAATATGCTCCCTTTGGGGCTTTGTGTATTTGTTATCACACGTCTTACCTTGGGTTATGTTTAAAACTCTTACCATGTTGTGATTTTTACTTTCAACAAAGCGATTTTCTTTTTTATCTACACACTCCAGCATTCTTCACTCTGTTGTGTAAATCTTGACTTCCATCTGGAATCAGCTTTCTTCCACATGAAAAACTGCCATAACATTTCTTCCAGTGCTAATGAATTCTTTCAGTTTTTCTATATATGTAGAAGTCTTTTCTACCTCATTTTGAAGTATTTCCATCGGTATGGAATTCCAAGGTGATCATTTTTCCTTTCATAGTTTTAAACATGTTACTACACTGTCTTCTTTTTTGAATTATTGGGGCAGGAAATTTGCCATAACTCATAACTTTGTTTCTCTGTACATGTTTCTCTTTTTCTCTGGTTGTTTTGACGATTTCTCCTTCGCTTGATTAATTTGATTGTAATGTAGTTTGGGTGTATAGTTGTCTTCATGTTTTGTCCTTGGGTTTCACTGAATTGAATCTGTGGATACTGGGTTTGTAGTTCCCTCTAAAGTTGAAAGTTTTATGGCCATTGTGTTTGTCAGATATCTTTCTGCATCTCCTCTCCTCTATTTCTGAAACTTAAGTTGCATATATATTTTATTATTACATACATGTCAGGCTTCTCAAAGTTGTTCCACAGCTCACTGGTGCCCTTTTTATTTTCTTCTCTCTTTTTTTCATTTTGGACATGTGTTTCAGTTCACTAATCTTTTCTTTTATGCTATTTGATGTTTTTCTATTCAGTCAGCTCAGATAGCAAAGCTTTCTATTGTCGAAATTCAGTGCAGGTATTTTTGAAAAAACGTCTTTCATGTCTCTACTTAAAATCCTTAATCTTTTCTCAGCCTTGTTAAGCACATGAGTTATGGTAACTTTAAAGTTTCCTGTCTCATTCAATATCCCATGAATTATGAGTTTTCCATTTTGCCTCCTGAGAGCAAGTACTGTCCCCATCTTTATCTGAGAGTTGGGTGCGGTTCCCTCCAGTGCTTCTGACTGATTCTTTCCTCAGTCTTCAGTAGTTTCTCACATTCGTGTGGTGTATACTACAGTTAAAGACATAAGCGGAACCTTTTGAGAATGCTGGAGCTTTCTGTCTGCATTACCGTTTCCTGTCTGGTACTCTGTCCTGAGAACTCAGCTGGGTTGCCATCCCCAGCTCTTACCTCTGTCTCGGTCGTGACACCTCCTGGCTCCCCCTGGGCTCCTTTTCAGACAGCAAGCTGGAGCAGTCATGGAATGCACCTGTTTTCCCCTTTCTCGATCTGTCTTTGTCTGAAAGCTGTTGCCTCTGGGTGTGGAGGCGAAGGGAGATAAATGCAGTCCCTGTTTTTCCATTTTTGGCCTGAAGGGGAATTTCTCTCTGATTGTTCTAATGATTTCTAAATCCATTTCAATTTGTAAAATGATCTAGTATCTGTTTTTTAGCCAGTGCAGGAGACCCGGGTTCCATCCCTGGGTTGGGAATATCCTCTGGAGAAAGGAATGGTACCCACTCAAGTGTTCTTGCCTGGAGAATCCCACCGTCAGAGGATCCCTGCAGGCTCGAGGTCCATGGGGTCATGAAGAGTCCGACACAACTGAGCAACTTTCAGATGTCACCACTCCCTTCTTTGTCCACTGGTTTCAGCTGCATTCATTTTCTGTTCCCTGCTCAGGTTTGCTGTACACCTGCCACTCGCTCTGCCTTGGCCCAGATACCCCTTCCCTGTGGCAGGACTCATCATCTTGATGCCTCCCACCATTCTCTGTGTTATCCTGCATATTCAAGAGCAATTATCCTTATCTAAAATGATCTTACCTATTTATATTATTGTTTCTCCTTTTCTTTCCCTTTCTTTATCTGTTTACTTTAGTACATCCATTTGGACCAGGTCCCTGTCATCTTATATTCAATATGATTCTTTGGCACATAATATATATGCAGTAAATAATTCGATATATAAATGAATGAGTAATTTTATCTGTCTCTCATATAACTCCAGAAGTAGTCGTTAACTTTTCATTGCTGAGGCAGCTTGTTCATCCATCTAGTAACTAGTACAGCTCAGCTGTGAACCATACTTTTATGATGCTGAAGGACAGCCTCCTTTTTTTTATGGTGGCAGTCACTCTTGTGTGTTTGCTGTAGGTTCCCCCTGTACTTGAATTTGCTTTTAGCCCTGGTTTCTGTATGCTTCATCACTGGAGCAAATTTATTTTTAATATTTAAAGATTGACTTGAGTTAATGATAAATACAAATTACTTAGTATGTTTATGGAGGAGTTTAAATTATTGAGCTGTTGAATTTAAAATTAATTTCGGGGAATTTTGTCAAGTTGCTGCTTTTTCTACTTTAGTATTTTAAATCTTTTAAATAGACAACTAAAAAGTGGGGCATTTGAGTCCATAATAAGAATTATGGTTGTTTTTTTGGTATAGAAACACGATTGTTTCTTGTTAGACCATCTATGTAGTATTGAAATTTTATGGCACAATCCACTTAATGTGTTTCGTTTGCAAAAACAAAACAAAACATCATTATAGTCACATACTAATTATTAGCCATGAATCATTCATTTGAAAACAAGTCTAAAGGATTTTTTAGTTATAAGCAAAAAGGTCTCTTATGAGTCCTCACTTTTCAGACAACATTGTTTTAAGGTTGATTTTTAGATTTGAGTATTATCTAGTGCCTGAGAATCATTTCCTGTATTCTGCAAATCTCATTATATAGATCTAGATACTGTCTTCTAAGACTGTTTTGGAAACATAATGGAAAATGGGAGACTGGACTTATGGAACTAAGTTAGTATAGAGTTAGACAATTTTATTGTGCTGGTGGCTTAAGGTGTAATTACAATAGATATTGACTTGTTTATTTTATATCTTATTCTTGAAGCCATCTGGAAAGCTCTATAAACGTACATTTTTAGTAAAGTTGAGTGAATACTATAACCAATATTCTATATTTAATGGCTGTCCCCTTTAACACAAAGGTGAACATTGGATGAAAATAGTTTGTACCCATACTATTTATATAGTCTTAAATCATCTTGCTATAAATAACATTATATAAGAAAATATTGTAACTTTACATTGGAAAAACTGATGGACATCACCTTAGCTAAATATTACGTATTATTATAATATATGTACACATATATTTTTCCTTTAGTATACATATATATGAAGAGGAAGAGAGAAAATATGATGAAGCAAATGATACAAAATGGAAATATTTGGTTAATCTAGGTAAAGAGTTTTTTGTATTTTTGAAACTAAACTTGTAAGAAAAGCATTTTAACATTCCATTTACAGTAATAAAACCATAAAATACTTAGGAACACATTTTTAAAAATCTGTGGGGGTCTCCCTGGAGGCTGGGCTGTGCATATGTGGAGCAAGATTTGCCATATGGCACCTGTTGCACAGTGAGAGTAGGACAGAGATACCAGGGGTCCATCATTCCTAGGAGTCATTGGAGTTCTGGCCCTGCCAGAGTAGAGGTAACTCTCACTAACATACTTGGCATTCACTCAAACAACTAGTAAGGTTGTACCTCAGGAAACATGACCAACATCCTAAAGGAGTACCTACACTAAACTGACCCTAGCAAAATTAAATCTACAGTCTTCTCTGGGAAGAATGAGTCCTAACAAGTTAGAGGGGCCAGGGAAACACCTCCCGCTTTCCACAGAATGTGAGACTAAGCCTTTTAAGACTATAAGTAAGCCTATGGAGAAACTTAAAGGTGATTACCCAATGATTGATTTGCCTGCTAAATCAAGAAGGAACATTCTTCAAAGTAGTATTATACCTCAGTAGTTATTATGGCATTTTATTATTTAAGAAGTTGTAGCTCAGCTGGTAAAGAATCTGCTTGCAATGCAGGAGACCCTAATTAAATTTCTGGGTCAGGAAGATCCACTGGAGAAGGGAAAGTCTACCCACTCATTCTCGGGCTTCCCTTGTGGCTCAGCTGGTAAAGAATCTGCCTACAAAGCAGGAGACCTGGGTTCGATCCCTGGGTTGGGAAGATCCCCTGGAGAAGGGAAAATATACCCACTCCAGCATTCTAGCCTAGAGAATTCCGTGGACTGTATAGTCCATGGGGTCGCAAAGAGTTGGACAGGACTGACCAACTTTCACTTTCACAGTTAATAAAATAGAATGTATAGTCAAAGGAAAAAGCAGTCAAATCAACAAGAGGGGCCTGATTTTAGATTTCAAATGTAAAGACTTTAATGTGGATATTATAAATATGTTTAACGAACTAAAGGAAATTATCTTTGAGAATTAAAGGAAAGCAAAACTGAAAAGTTCAGTAACTGAATTAAAATATTCAATTTGTAGGTTAAGTATATTGGAAATAGACAATCTAAAACACCTGTAATTGTAGTCCCAACAGGACAAGAGAGTGAGATTGTGGCTGGCAAAATATTTGAAGAAATAAGGGCAAAGAAATGTCAAATTGAGTGGAAAAAATAAACTTATGGTTCAAGAATCTCAGTAAACTACATTCAGGATAAATATAAAGAAAAAGACACTTTGGCACATTCTAGTGAAACTGCTTATAGACAAAGATGAGAAAGTAATTTGAGGCTAAAGGAAACATGAAAAATTAAGGAGATGGATATAGCTGATTTTCTAGAAATAATCAAAAGCAGAAGTCAACAGAATGGTGTATTTAAAATGCTGAAGTAAACAAACTCTGTAAACTCAAAATTCTCTATTTAGTAGATACCCTTCCAAAATAGGGTAAAGTGAATACACTTTTAATTATGTGAAAGCAAAGAGTTTGTGCCCATCACAGCTGTCCTACCAGAAAAGCTAAAGTTGCCTTGCAGGCCAAATGAAAGTGATACTAGATGAAAACTGGTATCCACAAAAAGGAATCAGTACCATGTGAAATAATAAATGAACTGTGCTTTTTTTCTTCTCATAATTTACTTAACAGAAACCTAATAATTAAATAATGACATTGCAGGGTAGTGTTTGTGTAGAAGCAAAAGCTGTGATGGTAGTTGCACAAATGGTTGGGTAGGATGGATGGAATTGCACTGTTGTAACATTATGACACACATGAAATGAATCAGAGTGTGAAGTGTGACTGAAATGCTAAAGGGGGGAGTCAGGAAATGAAAACCGTAAAAAAGCATAATATTGACTTAACAGTCACTCTAAATAGACTACATAAAGATGCATACTGTTCGTCCTACAGGAACCAGGAAAAATCAGAAGAAAAAAAATGGAGTACTAAAAATTGCTTGATAAACACAAAAGCGGGAAAGGAGAACAGAGATGTAAAGGGCAGACAGGACAAATACAAAACACATAATAAGCAGTAAGAAAAGTAGCATAGCTATGTATATTTCAGAGAATGTATATTTCAAGACAAACCATCTTTTAAGAGATAGTGGCATTACACAAGGATACAAGGAGTAATTTACAAGAAACAATCATCTTAAATGTGTATGTACCTAATAAAGAGCATTAAAATTCATGAAACAAAACCTGTAGAATTAAATGGAGAAATAGATAGCTTCCCAATCATAATGAGATTTTAATGCCCCTCTTTCATTTAATTCTAGTAAAAGTATATCAAAAAAGAAGACAGTAAATATTTGAGAAACAAAACTGTTCTATCAACCAGATTGTTCTAATTGGTATTTATAGAAAATTTCCCATGTAACTGCAAAATATACATTCTTTTCAAATACACATGGAACATTCACCAAGGTAGACCATATGGAAACATAAAATAAGTCTCAGTAATTTTCCAAAGATTGAAATCTTTTAGAGTATGCTTTCTGTCTAAATTGGAATTAAATTGGACAAAAATAATAATAGAACATCTCTCACTGTTTGAAAATTGGATAACATAGTATTAAATTGTTTGTGGGTCAAAGAAGAAATTATTTTGAAATTCATGAAAATGAAAGCACTGAAAAAATAAAACAATTCTCAAATTTCAATCAGTAATCAAAGAAGGGCCAAAATAATTACTACAGACCCATATCATATATAAACATACATGTAAAAATTGTCAATAAGATATTTTTGTATCAAGTAGTGCATAAAAAGGAGAGTGTATTGTTACCAATTTGTACAAGGTTAGTTTAACATTTGAAAATTAATTAATGTAGTTGACCATATTATAAAACAATAAGGAGAAAAATCATACAATTATCTATATACAAAATAAAAGCATTTGACAGAATTCTATCTTGTTTATGATATGTAAGAACTCCTAGCAAGTAAAAATAGAAGAAAACTTTTTCAACCTGATAAAGGACATCTGTGGAAAACATGGGACTGTCCTCATGCTTCGTTGCAAAAGATTAAATTCTTTGTCATTTATAATTTGGAAAACAGACAAGGAAATCTATTCTTATCACCTTTATGCATTATAATATATATTCTAAATTGTGTAATAAGAAAATGAGATAAAAGGCCTGTATTTTGGAAATGATGTAAGTGAACTTATTATCTATGTGAATAGATAAGGAATCTATAGGAAACTTAGAAGGTCACAAAATAGTTGCTATATGAAAATCAGTTGTATTTTTCTATATAAGCAAGGATATATTGGAAAACAAATTAAAAATAGTACTATTTATAGTAGCATCAAAAATGTAAAGTATATAAGGACGCATTTCACTAAACATGTGCAAATTTTCTATACTACAACTACCAAGTTATTGCTGAGAGAACCTATAGAAGTTGTAAATAAATGGTGATATATATACCATGCTTCTAGAGTGGAAGACTAAATTTGTGAAGATTACATTTTTCCCTCAAATGATCTATAGATTCCTAATATATTCAGTCTCAATCAGTCCCAGCAGGTCTTACAATGGTAACTGACAAGATTGTACAAAAATTCATATGTCATGCAAAGGACTTGGAATGGACAAAATCAATTTTGAGAAAGACAAATTTGAAGGACCTAGAGTACTGATTTTTTATCAAGACAGTAATGTTTTCTCTTAAAGATATGTAAACTTTTTTCTTAAAAGTTTAGAGTTGAAAGACTCACAAAGATACCATCAGTTGATTTTCAACAAAGACTTGAAGGCCAGTGAGTAGAGAAAGGAACTTCTTTGTACCAAATGATGCTGTGAAAAGTCCTTCATCATACCATGTGTGCATGCTAAGTCACTTCAGTCGTGACCGACTCTGTAGCCCTGTGGACTGTAGCCCACCAGGCTCCTCTTTCCATGGGATTCTCCAGGCATGAATACTGGAGTGGGTTGCCATGCCCTCCTCCAGGGGATCTTCGTGGCCCAGAGCTTGAACCTGCGTCTCTTAACATTTCCTGCATTAGAAGGAAATGGCAACCTACTCCAGTATTCTTGCCTGGAGAATCCCATGGACAGAGGAGCCTGGTGGGGCTATGGTCCATGGGGTTGCAAGAGTCTAAACCACCACCAGTGCCACCTGGGAAGCCCTCATCATACCATACAGACTAGTCAATGAAGGGGGGACTACAGACCTCCACGTGAAAAGATAAGGCTTCCAGAATAAAGCCTAACATTGGCAGACAGGAGTAAGTGGTATAAACCACTTTGTAAAAAGGTTGACAATTTTTGTTCGGTTAAGTATACATTTACACTCTCCCTTTTAGATATTTAATAGAAATGAAGACTCAGATAAGAGTTTTCATAGTATCCTGTGTGAGTGTCCCTGGGCTGCCACAGCAGAGGTCCACAGTGTCAGTGGCTTGAAACAACAGTCATTTATTCTGTCACACTTGTGGAGACCTTTGGTCCCGCATGACACTCTTGGCAGGGTTGGTGTCTTCTGGAGACTCTGAGGAAGAATCTGTATTCTGCCTCTCTCCTAGCACCTGGTAGCCTTTGGTATTTCTTGACTTGGAACAACATGCCATTCTTTGCTCCTTCCCATTCTTCACGTTTCCTTCTCCTGTGTGTGTCTCTCTCTCTGCTTTCCCTTAAAATGGCGTGGCATTAGATTCAGGGATCACCCTAAATCCTGCATGGTCTCACCTGGAGGTCTTTAATACTCAGTCATACTACGTGTATGCAAATCTCGAAGCCATTTTATTGAGTGAAAGAAATCAGATACAAAAAGTGCTTACTGAAAGTTTCATTTATATAAATTTCAAGAACAGGCAAAACTTAGTTATAATGATAGCAGTGAAAACATTGGTTTTTTGTGTTAGCGTGCGGATTGTCTGGAAGCAGACGTGAATGAATTTAAGATACCAGAATGGTTCCGGGTGTTATGCCAGCTTTTTAATTCATCAGATATGAAACTTATGTGTGAAGAGGGTTTTGCTAAGACTGCCAAATTAAATAAGAAGCCTCTCGCTCTCTAACTTCACAACTTGCGGATCCTGAGTATCTGCAGAACTCGTTTGGACCTGCTGTGAAATCCTTAGTGGTCCAGAATTGATAAGCATTTGTACAAAAAGAGAAAGCATATCTGATGTCTATAGCAATTGTCTATTTCTTGATGAGCTGAAGGAATATACGTTTTATCCTTTTAATATTTTTTGTATAATTCTTGGCTTTATCTTGCTCCTATGGCAAAATGTAAAAAAAAATGCCATGTGTACTTTGCTGTTGTATAGTTTAAAAAGTAACTTTAGCTTATCAGTTTTATTATCATAAGGGCACATTTATTTAAAAGAACAGTCTTGATAGTCTGAGCACTATCCAGGAATAAGGCACTTGAATAGCTATGTTTTTGATGCCTTTCCTGAAGTGCAATGAACTTTTTTTTTTTTTTATTCTGAGGATTCTGGAGATCATGAAAATATTGGCCAGCTAAACAGTAAAAGGTAGATATTTTTCATATAGTTTGCTTAGGAAAATCAAGTTCTAAACCCCTTCTGAAGGATCTTAGTCTCTTGTTAGACCTTCTTCCTTCTCAGATGGCACTTTCCTCCCATCCCTGTGTCGTTTTTTATAGTCTTGTCTTTCACAAAGATCCACTTGTTTTTTTCACCTTCTCCTTACTTCTCACACCTGTCTTACAAGGAGTGGAAGAATTAGCTAGTATGAAAATGTGAGTGGCAAGTGCAGTATTGGGACAGTAAAAGTGGATCTGAAAATATATAGGGTAGTTGGGTATACCCAGAAGGAAAGAATGGAATGTGAAGAGTAGCAGGCAGAGCTCACAACAGGGTATCTCGTCTCCATAGTGTTTTATCTAATAACTGCTATGGGGAAATTAAAGTGTGTTCTTGTCCGTAGGAAAATACGGTAGAAGTAGTTTGAGTATCAGATGGCTTTTAAGTTGCAGTTGTTAACTTTGATGTTATGATGCTCTGAGTGTCTTGCACACTTAGTTGACAGCAAGTTAGCTCTAGACTCATGCCCTCTGGCCCTGTGACCTTGCAGGAGTCATTTAACTTTCCAGAAACACTGTCCCATTATTCCTTATAATTATGTATTTAGAAAGTGTCTAAAGTAAAGGTTTAAAGCAGTATTCATAAATTAATTCAGACTCAAGCTAGTAGCTTTTCAGTCAGCAGGTTACTTATGTTAGAAAGTTAAATGAATGATTAATTAGTCTTACAACAACTTACAACAAGATATGGAGTGTGTTCTCAAACTTCTTGTGAGGTGTGCCTGTGCAAGGCTGCAGGCAAGAAGTGGGAAAACCCAACAAGTTTTGAAAAAGTTTGCTCCTGAAATACCATGTTTGTAAAAGAAACTGAATAAAGAGGACCAGATATGGTGTTAAATGTAGTTGGTATAAAAATGTCAAATAGATTCTGTTTTTCTCCCCCATGAAATAATAGATAAAATTAAAATTATATGTGAAAAACATAACCATAATGAGATTATGGGAGATTATATCTCCTGGAAGACTTTTCCTCCTTTTTGCCCTTTCAGACAGATGGCAAGAATTTGATGACACAAGGGCAGCAACCACGACTTCTGTGCCGCTCACAGCACTGAGTGGGCACCCAGTCAATGCTTGTTGGTTCATTGATTTTCTAAAGGTCTTTTTGTCTTACTTTGTACCTGCTCCAACCATACAAATGTTGCAGTGAACAAAATCTTGAAATAAAAATTACTCTTTGTTTTCTGGATATTGCTTTCGATTTTATCCAGTCTCTGTTCTTAGGTGTTTTCATTCTGGTATGTGACGTCTGTGGTCATGTGATGGGGTGGTTGCCAGAGCACTACTCCCTGCCTTCAAAAAATAGTAGTAAAATCAAAACATTTTTACTTTCTTTTTTATGCCTTTAGTTTGATCTCCAAAGTATAACTCAGTGTTATCAGATTTTGGTGCTGTGAGTTTACATTGCTAAGACCCTGTAGTAAAAAATGTAAAGGATGCCTCTGGAAAAAATGAATTCTAATTTGTTCTAACCTTCTAATTATTTGCTGTCTTATAGTTAAGTTTTATAATAGTCTTTCCTTTTTTTTAATGACTTTCTGTTAGCTTTGAGAATATTTTTTGAGCATCATAGCTCTCCATTTCTCCATCCAGTCTAGTCTTTGGCAGATAAATTTTTGAGGAAGAAAACCAGAGTGCAGATGTCCAGTTTGAAGGGCTGAAGAAACCCTAAGGATTTAAAAAAAATTTATTTTTAAATTTTTAACCTTTTTCTTTGATCCCATCTGAAGAATTAGACTTTGATTTGACCAATAAGAAAAATAACTGCTGTTATCTTTGTAGATCACAAGATTTAGGTCTTAGAACATTAGGTTTCATTGAGGTCTTTTCTTTCTTTTAAATAAAAGGGAAAGCCATTTGGTCTGGGGCATCAGTGTAGGCTGAACGGTAGACTATAAACAGGCTCAAGTTCTGGTGATTTCTCAAGTGCCTTTCCAATATGGTAATTTTGTTCACTAAAATGCATTTGTTTATTTTCAGTCAAGATACTAACTTTTCAAATTTGGGAGGAAAAAAACAATATGAAAAAGACATCTAATTACAAAAAGTGTTAAAAGATCTGTTTACATTATTCTTCCTGACTTTGCTTTGTTGGGACTTTCCATAAACTCATAGCACTTTTCCCTGCATTACATCACAGACTTTATTTTTTCAAGGAACCTGTCCCTAGTGCCAGGTAGACTCATTACTCATATAAATCTAGGTTATATTTTTCTAGGAAAATTTATTACTTTGTACTGGCTACATATGGTGAGCTTGTCAGCAGGAAAGCTTTAACAAACTTTGGGGTAGTTTAATATAGGCTTTTAGGTAGTCCTTTTTCTATTTGCACATGAGGTAGTATATTAATATATGTTAAAATTAATATATATATAAAATTTTGCAAAAATAATATTTTGCATCAGATATTAGAGAATTCTTTCCTTGTTTATTGTTGTTTTTGTTCATGTTCAGTCTCTTAAGTCATGTCCTACTCTTTGTAACCCCAGAAACAGCAGCTCAGTGATTGCATCTAACCATCTCTCATCCTCTGTCGTCCCCTTTTTCTCCCGCCCTCAATCTTTCCCACCTCTGGGTCTTTTCCAGTGAGTCAGTTCTTCATATCAGGTGGCCAAAGTATTGGAGCTTCAGCATTAAGAGTCTTCTCCAACACCACAGTTCAAAAGCATCAGTTCTTCAGATCTCAGCTTTCTTTAAAGTCCAACTCTTACGTCTGTACATGACTACTGGAGAAACCATAGTTTGACTAGATGGACCTTTGTTGGAAAAGCGATGTCTTTGCTTTTTAATATGTTTTCTAGGTTGGTCATAGCTTTTCCTCCAAGGAGCAAGTGTCTTTTAGTTTCATGGTTCTTGTTTACAGCAAAGTACCAAATACCTGACTTTATAATAATTACTGAGGGCATAGGCTGAAAGCAGAGATGGCTGTGGGTCCATAATACCCCTTCTGAATGGCTATAACCATATATGTGCGTGTGACTGCTCCCTTGTATGTCTTATTGTTCTGAAGACTAAATTAAAAGTAGCACAATCTGGAATCAAGATTGCTGGGAGAAATATCAATAACCTCAGATATGCAGATGACACCACCCTTATGGCAGAAAGTGAAGAGGAACTAAAAAGCCTGTTGATGAAGGTGAAAGAGGAGAGTGAAAAAGTTGGCTTAAAACTCAACATTTAGAAAACAAAGATCATGGCATCTGGTCCCATCACTTCATGGGAAATAGATGGGGAAACAGTGTCAGACTTTATTTTTGGGGGCTCCAAAATCACTGCAGATGGTGACTGCAGCCATGAAATTAAAAGACGCTTACTCCTTGGAAGGAAAGTTATGACCAACCTAGACAGCATATTCAAAAGCAGAGACATTACTTTGCCAACAAAGGTCCATGTAGTCAAGGCTAAGGTTTTTCTAGTGGTCACGTATGGATGTGAGAGTTGGACTGTGAAGAAGGCTGAGTGCCGAAGAATTGATGCTTTTGAACTGTGGTGTTGGAGAAGATTCTTGAGAGTCCTTTGGACTGCAAGGAGATCCAACCAGTCCATTCTGAAGGAGATCAGCCCTGGGATTTCTTTGGAAGGAATGATGCTAAAGCTGAAACTCCAGTACTTTGGCCACCTCATGTGAAGAGTTGACTCACTGGAAAAGACTCTAATGCTGGGAGGGATTGGAGGCAGGAGAAGGGGACGACAGAGGATGATATGGCTGGATGGCATCACTGACTCGATGGACGTGAGTCTGAATGAATTCCGGGAGTTGGTGATGGACAGGGAGTGCTGCGATTCATGGGTCGCAAAGAGTCGGACACGACTGAGTGACTGAAGTGTTCTGAACTGACTGAATACAGTATCATACAGAATGGTCCAGTACAATATAGTTATGTACAAATAGTAAATTTGTAATATTTAAATAAGGATACAAATTCCAGGTAAGTAAGTCCATTTGGAAACATTGTATAACAAATGAAATGACTTTATGAGAAGTAATCACAGCTTATATCTACTTTCTGTGCTAAGACATACAACATCCAAACAATGATTTGTGCCCACTAAGAATGAGTATCCTAAGAAGGCCTCACTTTGTCTTTCTAAAATTTATTTTTATTACTAGAGTCATTCTATAAAGTAATTAGTAATATTTCCCATACTTTAAAAAAATGTCCCTTTTGAGCTTACAGTTTCTATCCTTCTAGGAGAAAATATTTTCTGTATATGGGAACTTGAAGACATTGCTTGGATTCAAGGAATTTTAAGACATTCCTTAGAGTACTTTGTAGAGGGACTTCTTAATAACTGTATTAGTTTAGGTTTTAGAATCTTGATTGTATACACGTAAACATTTAACAGGTCAAATGGGTGGGAGAATACTATATGTACATTAGATATTTAAATTATTTGCTGAGAAAGTAGTAACTCTGAGAGTTCGGTTCATCTGAAGATACTCTCTCAGAGGTATCTCCTGAGAACTCTTTATTGCTCCAGTTTTGTTAGATGAGTTAACTGGGTTATCTTTCTGTGTTAGTAAGGTGGTATCTGTAGTGTCCTGTTGGAGTCTAATAAGTTCAGGCTTTTGTACGGTATATTTTATTTTAAATAACAGTCGTTATATTATGAGCAGATAGCTTTCTGTCTCCTTAATGAAATCCTATAAGCTTCACATGACTTTTTTTTTTTTTTTTTTTTAGCTTTTCCTTTAGGGTCTGTGACAAACACAACTCTTTCCTATTTTAATCTTATATTCTGTCACTGTTTTTTCCTTGACCTTGCCTCAAAATACTGATGTTTATGATTGTTATTGAAGTTCACTGGTTTTGGTACTGCTGCACCATCAATCTGCTTTGTCTCAAATTTCTAATATGTTTGGTCAAAGAATTCACATGTAACTTAAACAATGTACATCCCAAGTCCTCCGGCTCCTTCCCTCGTGTGTTGCTTGGATGTGGTTTGGGGGTAGATTGAAGGCCGGAGCTTGCTGGCCCTCTAGCCCCTTGTTCTTTGCGATGCTCTCAGCCTCTCTCACACCCAGGACAGGAGCCCGAGTCCGACTGCGCCTCTCGTGTGCGTGGCCGACTGTGGCCGCCGCTGGGCTCCTGCTCTGCGCGCTTCCCAGCTCTAACTGCCCCAAGCCAGTGGTGGGTGTCACTCTGCAGCCCTGTGTTTCTGAAGGAAGTCAATTTAGCACAAATTGAGACCTATTTACTGTCCCTCGATCTAACACACACTGTTAGCACGGTTCTTGCAGACAACAGTTGCTCTTTGAAGAAAACAAACCCTCTTTAGACCTGTCTGAATCTGTTAAATATGACCCAGCATTTTCAGTATTGAACAAAAATTAAAGCAGTGCTATGTATGAATGCTCTGTAATTTGTTGCATCTGTATCCTGTTACCTTTTAAAAATTGTTTTTAAAAAAATTATGTGTACTTTATTTCTCAGTTAAACTTTGTCACTTAACTGAAGCTTTCTTTTCAACAAGCATTTAAATTGTTAATTTTTTCTTTGAGGGATGACTCTGGATTCTTCACAAAAACATGCAGGGTTTTTCTCTCTTCCCGCTATCAGTTTTAGGGGACATATTGCTTCTTCCGTACTGTCATACCAATAAATCATCCCAGATTACTTGCAGCCACACAGTACTAAAGTATACCATGCATTTTAAAGGAAATCTGCTATTTTCTCTTTAATCAGATGAGCAATGTGAAGAGACTACGGCCACGGCTCAGTGCTATTCTCTTTAAGCTTCAGTTTGAAGAGCAGGTGAACAACATCAAACCTGACATCATGGCTGTCAGTGCTGCCTGTGAAGAGATCAAGAAGAGCAGGGGCTTCAGCAAGTTGCTGGAACTGGTGTTGCTAATGGGAAACTACATGAATGCTGGCTCCCGGAATGCACAAACCTTTGGATTTAACCTTAGCTCTCTCTGTAAAGTGAGTTTGTTATTTGTTTTTCCAATTTATTTCTTAATTGGAGGAAAATTGCTTTACAATGTGGTATTGGTTTCTGCAATACAACAGCTCAAATCAGCCATAATTATACATATATATCACCTCCCTCTGAACACTTATTCTTAAATGTCAGCCCTGACTGCATTATTTATTCTTTAATTTGATATGCTCATTGTCAATAACTTAAACTGAACCATCAACCCAAACCCAGAGTGAACTGAGCTAATTTACTCAACCTCTGAACTAAATCCAAATATTACTTATCTCTGATCTGCAAATTCAAATGAAGGATTTTTGTTTAATAGCAAGATTGTGTTGTAAATCTATGGCTTCTCAAACTGATGAAATGGAACATCAAAATATTATTTAAGCCTAATATTCATTCAATATAAATACCTGCATATAACAGTATATATATTGAGAATTGCTTGTGATTGCCACTAAAATTTTTACCTTTGGCTATTTAAATATTTCTTTGCATTTTTCTTTTTTGAAAGCTGACGAAAGGGAAAGTAAATTGAGACTGCTTTATATAAAAGGAAAGTCATATTAGGAATAAACATAATTCAGAAGTCATTAATGTTTTGAGATATTTCTATTTAAATATAATGTTGGAGGAGATGAAAATTTAGTAAGTTTAGAGGTTTTTTCCCCTTCAGTTTTTTCTGTAGGTTAAATTTTCTTAGAGCAAATCCATTCAGTGTTTTATACAGCAGAGCTCTAAGAAGCGGACCATAGTAATAGTGCTTTATTGATCTGCTTACAACAAATTCTTCTCAGTTACACAGCACAAGAAAAGCTTTCTCTTATTCTTGACCTGGTCACATCTACACTCCCTGATTAAGGAATTTGATTATTGTTATTGCCAGTTTGATAGGGGAGGTGAGAAACACGCTCAGCTTTAGCTGTGGGTTGCTGAATGGTTAGTCTCTTGGTGCTTTCCTGGCTTTTCTTGCATGATTCCCCTGGCTTATGCCTCCTTTTGGTAGCAGTGCCTTGTGAACTTTTCTCCTCTCCCATATCCATCTTTTCACTCTTCTCTCCGTGTTTTCTTAGCCTGCTATGTTCAGTGAAGATCCCTAGCAAGAATTAAGATGGGATTCATAAGACATGTGTTAAAGACTGCACATTTATAGAGTGCTTACTCTTGTGTAAAACGCTTGTCCTCATCATTTCATTTTGTGTATATGATTAATATTTACCTGGGATACATGGAATTCATATTTTTCATATGTAAGCCATTAAGCATACTTAAATATTTCAGTGGACCTGTATACTAAAGTTATGGCAGCAGAGTTAAGAGAGAACGGCTAGCTGGACTAAGGGAGGGCAGTTACTCAGTCGGAAAGGAGCAGGAATTTGAGCTGGATCTGGAAGGATGAGTGGGTGTTCCCTGAGAGGAAAAAGCATTCTAAAAAAGCATCAACAGTTCATATAAAGGGTTATATCATGGCATGTGTGAGTATACCAAGTGATCAGTTATTGTTGAAGGGGCTTCACTGGTAGCTCAGATGGTAAAGAATCTGCCTGCAATGCTGGGGATTTGGGGTCGATCCCTGGATCAGGAAGATCCCCTGAAGAGCGAAATGGCAACCCATTCCGGTATACTTGCCTGGAGAATTCCATGGACACAGGAGCCTGGTGGACTACAGTCCATGGGGTTGCTAAGAGTCAGACATGACTGAGCGACTCACACTTTCCCTTTTGGATGCAGGAGGAGTGGAGAAAATAGAAATGAAATAGTAAGCTGGTCTCAATGATGAAGAGCTTAGGTGTCATGCCGTATGGTAAAGGCTTTATGAAGGCATGTTCTGTAGATCAAGTGATGTTATCATCTGTCTTCCAGGAAGATAATTGTAGCAGCAGGATGGAAGAAAGGCAAGCTGCACCTTCCAGTACTGTCACCATTAGCCATATATGACTTTTCAAATTTCAGTCAATTACTATTTAAGTAAACTTAAAAATTTTTAGTTCCTCAGTCACACTTAGCATGTTTCAAGTGAGTCAGTGTCCATATATGCAGACAGCGTAAGTATAGCACGTTTCCATCACTGTTGTATTGGACAACGTTGGGTTAGGGGGTTATAGTGGGGAGAGACTCAGTGATTGGCTGACCTGTGTCACATAACCTATGAAGGCACCAGGGGAAATGGAGCTGAGAGGATAGCTGGGGATGGAAGAGGAAAAAGGGAGGATTCAAAGATAATTCCTTGCTACTGACATGTTTGAAACTGTTGCTCAAAAGAGAGGTGAGTTCAGGCTGATTTTGGTGTTTCCTATCTCTAGTTTCTAGAGTAGGCAATGGTGACCCACTCCTGTATTCCTGGCTGGGAGATCCCATGGAGAGAGGAGCCTGGTGGGCTACAGTTCTTGGGGTTGCGAAAGTCAGATATGACTCAGTGACTAAACCACAAACAACAGTCTCTGTTACCTCAGTGTCTTAAAAGGCATCTGCTTGAAGCTGCCTTCTTTATATATTTTACATATATTTGAGGGTCCACTATGAAATGGTCACTGTGCTCTGAGATGATGGAGGTCTGACTAAGGTAGTTGCAAAGGGGTAGAGGGGATGGAGGGAAGTGTCCACATTTAAGGAACATCTAGGAATTGGGAAGGCATGGTGATTATGAGTTTGGAGTCTGAAGGGCAAGGAGGCAAGCAAGATTGCCAATTCAAGCTTCCCCTGAGAAGAAAGGAAGAAAAATAGGGCTGGGGGTGAGATGGCAGAGAAGTTGAGTCCACACGTGGAAACTACTGGAGTTTGCTTCAAACTGCTGAGCATCTGTTCTGGCTTCAGATTGTGTATCTCGGAACAATGACAAGCTCACAAGAAGCTGACCACATGCCTTCCCTCATGCCTTCCTTCAAAGAGAGGTGGAGACAAGAGGTTAGGTCTGATTAACGAAGAGGAAGTGCCTCGTGTAGTGCTTGGTCCGTAGTAAATGCTGAATAAATAGCTGTTGAATGGATAGCAGTGCACAAAGCAGTACATTCAGTGTTGCGTAAAGACAGTGTTGTTACGTAGTTGAAAACAGATATCCTCTCATATTGATACACAGTTGCTGATGCATAATGATTTAAAACCCTTTGCAAATACAGTGCCTGCTGCTAATATTTTACTGTAGTCAAGCTATAAACCTGTTAATCTGTCTCCAGATAATAGGGTTGACTATATTTTCAGTCAGCGTTACTGGATATTTTGATCTTCCCTGTTAGGAGCCTTCTGTTGTACAAGAAACAAAATAAATACTACAACTTCATATTTTTTATTAGCCTACATGTCAAGTTGAAAGCATATATTGAACAAGATGGTATCTCATCATGTTTGTTATCAGAAGTAGCAGCTTGATCTTTGACAATTGTGATTGAATTTTCACACTGAGCATGAAGCATTTGCTTTGATGATAAGCCCCGTACAAGGAATTCCATATTTATTTGACAGTAGAAAGACAGGGTAATATTTTAATCTGTTCAAACATGCTGGGTAATTATATGCCATTTAATATTCTATATCCAAAATCTTTACTTTTAAGTGTGCTTTATAAATTTAGCTTAAGTGTATGGAAAGTTAAATTGTTAACTTTGCATTGTTCAGAGATAAATACATGAATAGTGAATTCTATATGCATTGTAATTTGGTTTTAGGGACTATATTATCTTCTTTTATATCTGATTGAGATGACTAATAAACTATATTATAATTTATATTATGATAAACTATATTACAATAAAACTATAACATCACTGACTCATTGGACATGGGTTTGAGCAGTCTCTGGGAGATGGTAATGGACAGGGAAGCCTGGAGTGCTACAGTTCATGGGTCACAAAGAGTTGGACACAACTGAGCAACTGAACTGAACCATAATAAATGAGTTCAGAAAGAAAAGATTTTACTTTCTTTTACCCAAAGATTTGATAGGGTCTGTGATAAATATAAAGATAAAATTTGAGACATAAAGTAACCATAGACTAGAATGTATTAAGATGTAAGCGTAAATTAAAGTAGGTGGTAGGCTTGAGGCTTTCTGATGGAAAAAGTGAAGTGCAGAACATGGTCATGAGACTTTGTGAACTAAATATTTTAATTTCTCTTATTAGCCAAGGCTGCACTTCATGCGAAATTTTGCCTGAATTTCATTATAAATGGAACATAGGATGTCGAGCAGTGTTCTTTTAAATAGCAAATGAAAAAAATCAATGTCATGAAGATCTTTCTTTTAGAAACATCTCCCCGCCCCCCATCAGCCACCCCCTTCCCTTGCAAATATGTACTCAGAGCGTGTTACAGGGTAACACTCTAAGAGAGCCCTCATAGTGAGATGCTGCTTCTGCTGCTATTTAGTTACAGTCATGTTCGACTCTTTGAGACCCTGTGGACTGTAGCCTGCCATGCACTTCTGTCCATGGAATTTCCGAAGCAAGAGTACTGCAGGTCCTGAATAAAGTATAATAATCTCAAACTGCTTATTATCCAAATTTAAGTAATATCTTTGGAGGATTTTACGAATGACAAGCACTCTCTCCATTCTTCTATATAGTCTGATGTTTATCCTTTTAAAAAGCCAAGCCATCAGAAAGCAAGGCACTTATACCATTTTGCTTAAACTAGGGATAGCATTACTATAACTGAAAAGTACAGATATATCATCTGTTAATAAGCAGTTTGAGATTACATTCTTTTATCCGGACCTGCTCTTGACTAAATGCAAATTTGTATCCTTAGAAATCCAATCAGCAATCAGGTAGGTGCTTGTCTGACCAAAATGCCCACCTAGAAATATGTGTATGTTGTTGGTGCTAAAATTAGTAATTTTAGAGAATCTGTGTGGAGCCAGTTAAGTCAGTATTCTAGAAAAAGGGGGTTGACTCAACCATCAAACTCAACACCATATCAAATATATGAGATGATTTTAACTTGTTTTTGAAAAGATGTTGTCAATTCAGAAACAATGATTATAACATACTTGTATATATTACTGATGTCTGCTAAAATGTTTGATTTCTAAATAACGAATCATCCTAATCAGTACAGTTGAATGATGGAGCTCTTGTTCTAGGTAGCTAAACTGACTACCTGTACTGGGATAGTAAATATAAGTTTTGGAAGAGTTTACCGGTTATAAGAAGTTATATCAGTTTATGTAGTGTTAGTTGGAGGGGAGGGATTACAGAAAAACATCACTGTTGATTTATCTATAAGTTTATCCATATTGTCACTTATAGGAAATTTCCTATTGTCAGTGGCAGTAGAATGTTCAATTAATTAATTTCAGAGGTGAAGCTATCAAAGCATATGTAATAATGGGACGGTTGGTATCAGGAGTTAGATATTAAATGCAATGGTGGCAGGCCAGTTTGAATTTTGTCTGTTACCTTTTCAAGTGCGTGAAATTCTTATTTGGTCTGTATGTTTCTTTTATAAGCATAGACTAACCAAAAGTCGGATAATTTCACCAAAGCTGTGATGGGGAGAGTTTTTAGAAATGTGTTTAGTCTCTTCATTCTTTGGTGCCTTTGCCAGCTGTTGTGAGTGATCTCTTGAAGTGATCTCTGTGCACAGCTCTCCTTCAGGGCTTCAGTTCTCACCCCACAGTGCCCTTTACAATTAGCAGTGTGTCAGCCTCGCGTCAGATGAGGTACTTCAGCAGGCGTGGATACGGATCCTGATGCGTGGCATCTTCAAAAAGATCCCACAGGTGATCTTTAATGTTCAGACTGAACCGAGAATCATTTTATCTGTCTTCTGCCCGACTTACCCCAGAATGAACAATCCCTTATAGGTGGCCTGGAACCAACCATCCAACAAACATGCAAAAGCTAAACCTAACCAATATGAGAGCAAAACAAAAACGAAACAACTCTATTTCCTCACTTAAGGATGAGTGGTGAGAATATTCCCCAAAACTGCTGCTTTTCTTTGGTGCCACGCTGAACACTGTTCTGAAAGTGAAGAAGATGAGTGAAAGGAGTATGAAGCTCAGTGACACGGTGCAACTGAAATAAGTTGATGGTCAGTGTCCTGAGTTATTTTTCAGGACTTGATCTTAGAAAGCAGAGTTTCAATGATTATGAAGAGCAGGAAGCAAATCCCTCTACCTGTTACATGTGGTTTATATTCTGCAAGCTTGTCATAGTCACACAGGTTACCACTCACCATCTTTTTTTGTGAAATCTTGATTCTTGTATATATCACCTTTTCCTTTACTATCTGAAGTTATTTTTAAGAAAGACCTTTGTCAAACAAACCCATTGTTCCAATGGCATTTGGTTTTTCAGAAGGATTTTAGAAGAATTTTTATTTGCTATCGGATTGGAAAGCCACCCCAGTAAGTTTTGGCATCCTTTGAAAATAAAGCAGTTTCTGGCCAAAGACTTGAAGATAACAAATGCCACACATCCAGCCAATTAAGTCTGTGAAAAATCTGACTTCCAAAGCAGTGTGAAATTCCTTAGACTGCTTAACTCTATCGGAGTTACTCATTAACATATTTAATCTATAGCATTTTCCAAGAAATAATTAATTAGCTTTACTAAATAGTGTTTCTGATAAATTATTCGTATTACCTTTGTTTTCTCAGTTGCTCTTAAAATTAGAATTATCCCTTTATTAGAATTATAAAACCCAGGTGGCTTTGTTCATGAAGAGTCAATGTGCTGCTCATGTGCTGTCCTCTCCCCGCTTTCAAAACCAGAATTCCTGTTCTGTCAAACTCCCTGTCTCTGAAGCTGACAGCCTCAGATTCCTCCACTGTGCTTAGAGATAAAAAAAAAAAAAAAGAAAAGATCTTAATGACCCAGATAATCACGATGGTGTGATCACTCAGCTAGAGCCAGATATTCTGGAATCAGCTAGAGCCAGACATTCTGGAATGTGAAGTCAAGTGGGCCTTAGGAAGCATCACTGTGAACAAAGCTAGTGGAGGTGATGGAATTCCAGTTGAGCTATTTCAGATCCTAAATGATGATGCTGTGAAAGTGTTGCACTCAATATGCCAGCAAATTTGGAAAACTCAGCAGTGGCCACAGGACTGGAAAACATCAGTTTTCATTCATATGCCAAAGAAAGGCAATGCCAAAGAATGCTCAAAGTAGTGCACAATTGCACTCATCTCACACACTAGTAAAATAATGCTCAAAATACTCCAAGCCAGGTTTCAACAGCACGTGAACCGTGAACTTCCAGATGTTCAACCTGGATTTAAAAAAGGCAAAGAAACCAGAGATCAAATTGCCAACATCTGCTGGATCATCGAAAAAGCAAGAGAGTTCCAAAAAAACATCTACTTCTGTTTTATTGACTGTGCCAAAGCCTTTGACTGTGTGGATCCCAACAAACTGTGGAAAATTCTTCAAGAAGTGGGAATACCAGACCACCTGACCTGCCGCTTGAGAAATCTGTATGCAAGTCAGGAAGCAACACTTAGAACTGGACATGGAACAACAGACTGGTTCCAAATAGGAAAAGGAGTACGTCAAGGCTGTATATTGTCACTCTGCTTATTTAACTTACATGCAGAGTACATCATGAGAAATGCTGGGCTGGAGGAAGCACAAGCTAGAATCAAGATTGCCGGCTTGAGTATTAATAACCTCACATATGCAGATAACACCACCCTTATGGCAGAAAGTGAAGAAGAACTAAAGAGCCTCTTGGAGGGTAATAGAGAAGAGTGAAAAAGCTGGCTTAAAAACTCAGCATTCAGAAAACTAAGATCATGGCATCCAGTCCCATCACTTCATGGCAAAAAGATATGGAAAAAGTGGAAACAGTGACAGGCTTTATTTCCAAAAAATGAAAATTAAATAAATAAATCTGAAAGAAAGTATTCTCTTAATCCAAGAAAAAACATGGATAAATGTATAATATTAAATAAAAGAACTTAATCTGAATAGCCTATATACTCTTATCCCCAACTCTGACATTCTGGAAAAGACAAAATTATGGAGATAGTAAAAAGGTCAGCATTTCCTAGGGGCTGTGTGGGAGGAGAAAGAAGGAAGGGATGAATAGGTGGAGGACAGGAAATTTTTCAGGGTGGTAAAAGTATTCCCTGTGACTCTGTAATGGTAGATATGTGACATTATACATTTGGCAAAACCCATACAACTTTGACAGAACGAAGTCCAAAATAAAGTTTGGTTCTTAATAATAATGTATCAATAATATCAATATTGGTACATACAATTTAACAAATGTATCACTACTGGAAAATGTTGTTGATAAAGGAATTTGTATGTGTAGAGGAGAGAGTATATGGAAAATCTGTATGTTTTCCTCAATTTGTCTTAAAGCTGAAACTGCTCTAAAATATAAAGTCTGTTAATTAAATAAATTAATCATGATAAAACCCATTTAAAATTAATGTATTTGATCCATTTATGTTAACTAAAGAACACTGATCTCTTTAGAATCTCTTGTGGAATAAGGGGATAGTGTAAATAGAAGATCGAACAATATAATAGTCCAACAAGATAAAATTTTACTAAAATGCAAAAATGGTTTTCATGCTCACTAAAATCCAATAGAAGTATGTTTAAAACATAATTAAGAGATAGTGTGTCTGTGAGGGTATGGCAAAAATTTAGTTTAATTACAGAAGTTGACATTATTGAAAGCATTTTCTTCCTTATTTAATGTTTTAATTCTTGTCATTTAAAAATGAAAACCAATCATTGGTATAAGTTATTTTTATATGTGAATGCCCATAAATTTAATAACTGTTTTACCTAATATAGTTTATCTTTACCTTCTTTAAAATCATTATGAAAGTTTTGTTACATGTGTTAATGGTTGTGGCAGTGGCATAGAAGATGCAAAGCATCTTGTTTATGTTAAGATTTTAAATATCCATTTATTTTGGAGAGATACACAGTATTTTTGAAAAGTGTAATCAACACAGTGATTGTTTTTTAAATGTGCATTTAAACATATCAGGGAATAGTTCATTCTATAGTTGTAGTTGGTTTCCCTAGTAATTGTGGACCTAGACATTGACTTTTTTAACTTCATATCTGAGCAATTATGATCTATTCATTGGCAGTTCTTATTCAGACATCCATTTACGTGTGGGTACATGGAACATACATATAGAGGTGTTGTTTCAAAGATACACTAAGGACTTTATTCTGCAGGTGATTTAAGACGGAATGTGATGTTAGTAAATATACTTGGCTAGGTCTCTCAAATATGAAACTTTATAGTTTCATTCACACATGTTGGTATCATGTTTTGACACACTGATCCTGTTAGCAATATGGAAAGACTTTGAGCTTTCCTGGTGGCTCAGATGGCAGAGAATCTGCCTGCAATGCAGGACGCACTAGTTCAGTCCCTGAGTTGGAAAGATCCCATGGAGAAGGGCATGGCTACCCACTCCAGTAATCTTGCCTGAAGAATTCCATGGACAGAGGAGCCTGGCAGGGTAAAATCCATATGGTCTCAACAAGTTGGACATAACTGAGTGACTAACACTTTCACTTTTTTCACTTTTGCATTTGAGGTAAAATTCAGGTAGCATTTTATTAATTGTATAGATGGATCAGTAGAAAGAATTCCATGCTTTCAGAACTAGAAGAGATTTCAGGGTAGAGGAATAGAGGCTTTCCAGGCTAGAATTAACATATTACAGAGTTTCCGTACTTTAAGTTGCGTTCATTAGCGTTCTTTTATTGTCTTACTATTTTTAACCACTGTGTTTCTGAGAATTTTGATTCTTTTGATGCATTGTTTGTGTGTGTGTTTGTGTATGTGTGTGTGTGCTTAGTTGTTCATTTGTGTCCAACTCTTTGCAACCCCATGGACTGTAATCTAGATTAAATATTTTGTAGAAGAGCTGTATTTTATAGTGGCTAAGAGCTTTGGGTTCACATAGAATTGGGTTCAAATAAATCTTGGTTCTATTGCATATTAGCTGTGTGTTCTGGGATGTGCTGCGTGATCTTTCCAGTCTCTCGTACTCTCTTAATAATGAGTATAATACCAGCTGCTTCCTCATAGGGATGTTGTGTGTTGTAAGCACTTAACTGGTGTTACAGTATTTGGCTAGTCCTGTCTCCTAGTAAGTGCCACACAAACAAGAGTGGCCGCTGTTGTCCTCAGTGTTTGCATTATTCACAAGGTAGGGTCTTCTAGAATGTTTGCGGAGTCATTACAGACCCTCATAATTTTTTCATTTTCCTGGTGTTCAGCAATGTCTACAACATCTCAAGAGTCAGTGCCAGCTTGATAATGTAATTAGAGTACAGGAACATATATAATGAGAAACAGTTACAAATCTGACAGTATTCTTAAGATAAAAGTTTCATTATTCGGATTATAAGGGGTTGTAGTTCTTTGGATTCTGAAAATTACCGAGAAGATGCTTAGTTTTAATTTGGAGTATTTTCTTCCTTGTGACTAAAACAATGAAATGGTTTTTAAATGTCATCCAAATATGTGCTGAATCCCTTAAAAATATTCCAAAACCTTTCATTGTAGCTACAAAGGTGTTCTATCCCAACTGACAACCAGGCCATGATGTATTACAGGATCTCTTTTTAACATTATTTTGTTTGGAATGAACAGAGTGGTTGAAGAAACTCCATCCATCTTTTTGTTTATTTGACATCTACAGCACATTAAATGTACCTTTAAGAAGCAATATATAAATAAGAAATTCTCCTTAACAGTAATGATTACTCATCAGTAAGATAATTTCTTGACAGTGATACCAAAGGAATCCTGTCAAGCAATGTTAGTGACAATTTAAATAAAGCATATTTCTTAAACTTAAGAATAACGTTTTAAAGCAGATATTTTAGCTTCGTTTTCTTTACAAGGGAAAGACTATGTTCAAGTTGTGTTTTTCTCTTTAACAAAATTAGCATCGTCTCTCAAGCTTTCCTTGTTCTAGCTCAATTGCTGATCATGTATGATGGATAATTAGTAGAAATAGAGTGTGCCCTTTTTGTTTTTAATGTTTATCAAAAGGTAAAAAAAAATATTGATCACATAAGTGAAGACTGTGATACATGTATTTTGTTGTGCTTTCATACATTTTCACATGCTTTCTGGAAGGATATTTTTGTTTTTTGATTTTTTTTTTTTTTTTTTTTTTCTTTACGTGATTTGGGGGAAGGAAGGAAGGGAATAGAGTAATTGAGGCAGTAAGAATACCTTCTCAGCATTGTGCACTTTTTCCTGAGAATGTTAGGAACTGAATGAACAATCTCTGTCCTGGAATTTCCAGCAACTAGTAGTTTATTAAGTTCATCCATTATGAACAAATTGTCACTTATCTGTGTTTCTTAACTTCTTATCTTTTATTAGGTATATTTTCAAATCTAATTTGGAATTTGAGTATTTTTTTAAGCTCATAATTGTTAAATACAGATTTTGGAGGAATGGGAGACTTTTACTTATTTATTATTCAGTGAGTATATTTTCAAATGATAGATGGTGACCTGTATGGGAGTTGCTAACCTGCTGATGTCAACCGTACAGCCAGGATAGAACCCTCCTCCCTCAGTGTGTTGTCTTTATGATTGTCTCTATATATTTGAATCTCTATTTGGCCTACATCCTTAACATTTATTAAATTTGTAGATGCCATAACCTATAGTATGTACCAGAATTCTAATTCTGAAATCTTATCACTCTTGAGGAAAGATCAAAATGATCCAGTTGCTTATTGTTGGATCATAGACATTTCTTGATATATTTCAATCCTTGAAATAGCTGGCCATTTAGTTACATCACAAACAGAGCTAGAAGCTCTTGCAGGCACTTGTTTTAATCAGCATTCCACACAGACCATGTGTCTGGACTCACGTGAATGGAGCATGAGGAAGGCAGTACACTGGTGACAGTCAAGAGCCGGAAGTTCATAGAAGGAGGAGTGTTTTCCAGCCATCGCTTTAAAGAGGGAGGTGGGGAATAGAAGAATTCAGTATTGTTGTTGTTGTTCAGTTGCTAAGTCGTGTTCCACTCTTTGTGACCCCATCACATGACAGGCTTCTTTGTCTATCACTATCTTCCTGAGTTTGCTCACACTCATGTCCATCAAGTTGGTGATGCCATCCAACCACCTCATCCTCTGTCGTCCCCTTCTCCTCCTGCCTTCAGTCTTTCCAAGCATCAGGGTCTTTTCCAATGAGTTTCTTCACACCAGGTGGGCAAAGTATTGGAGGTTCAGCTTCAGCATCAGTCCTTCCAATAAATATTCAGGACGGATTTCATGTAGGACTGACTGTTTTAATCTCCTTGCTGTCCAAGGGATCTCAAGAGTCTTCTCCAACACACAATTCAAAAACATCAATTTTTTGGCACTCAGCTTTGTTTATAGTCCAACTCTCACATCTGTACATGACTACTGGAAAAACCATAGCTTTGACTATATGGACCTTTGTTGGCAAAGGTATTAAAAATGTCTTTGCTTTTTAATACTCTGTCTAGGTTTGTAATAGCTATTTGTCCAAGGAGCAGGCATCCTTTAATTTTATGGCTGCAATCACTGTCTGCATTTATTTTGGAACCCAAGAAAAGGAAATCTGACACTGTTACCACATTTTCGCCATCTTTTTGCCATGAAGTGATAGAACCAGATGCCATAATCTTAAATTCTAAGTATGCTCTCTACAGTTTATCACCCTCAAGGGATAAAAAGTTGGTTCTTAGGGAGCAAAATTGTCTTTCCTGTCTTACAGTCTTTTTGTGTAAAGCATAGATGTCCATGCAGTACAGAAACAGATATACAGTGTATGTATCATTTTTAAATTTCATATTTACAAATGATTAGGAAAAACATGCCTGAAAAACTTAGTCAGCAATAATGAAAAATAAGTTAAGAAATGAAATATAATATACACTTACATACATCTCCATCCTTTCCCAGTGTCTGCATTTAGATGTTGAGTAGAAGCTTCAAGCTCCCTTGTCCGAAACTGAAGCAATCCTTTCCCTCTGCCCTGCCCAGGCCTTTCTCCTCGCCCTCCCTGTTCAGCTTCTGTGAATGGCGTCACGTGCCGGTCCGTGCCCACCTCGTCCCCTTATCTCATGCCAGAGGCCTTACCGCAGTGCAGTCTGTTTTCTTCCACTGCCTGGATTATTACTGCAGCTTTAAAAATCATTCTTCCTGCTCTGTGCTTACCCTTGTTCTAATCTTTTATCCACATTGTGGTAGAAGGATCTTTCTAAAATGTACGCCTGATTATCTCTCATCTAGTTAAAAACCTCCCGGTTCTTAGGGATCAGAATTCTTTATCCGCAGAATGGTCTGCCTTTATTTTAATTTTCTGGCTTTTTCCTTCTCAGATTTCTTTCTACTCTCTCTACTTCCCCCTCCCCCCAACATACACTTTTATTCTGGAGTCACTTAGACTCCTCTCAAGTGCCACTTTCTTTGTCATCTTCGGTCTTATTCAAATGCTCTGCTACTGTGCCTTTGAGGTTTTTGCTTTGCTTCTGCAGCCACATACCACTTCCTGTCTACTGCTGTTCAGTTCAGGTACCCTGTCCTCCTAGGCACACTGTGTGATTATTTTTACCATACTCTTCGTCACATAGGAAGAAATGTGTATTTTCCTTTTTTTACACTAAACGGCTTCCTGAGGAACAGCTTATTTGTTGCTGAATCTCCAAATCCTGTAGTATCTAGCAGGCATTCTATAAATATGTGCCAAATGAAAAAATGAACAAGTGTGTGAGGCTGCTTTAAGTGCTAATATTGTATAGATTCTTAGGTTGTCCTGTTTTCCTGAGCATTTTACCATATATTTTCCCCCCATGAAATATTGCATACTAGATTGAATTAAGCTTATTCTTTCTTTATGGGAAATATTAATGATTTAGACCAAAGAACAGTATATGATAAGTAGCTTTTCAAGTGTTTAAACATTGGCTTTTCAAATACAGCATTAACTAGTTTTAGAACTGATTTATTTCTTATCTGTAAAAAAACAGGATTAACGTTATTTAAATAAAAAGATTATCAAAATATTTTTGATTCTCTGTAATTTTTTCTCCCTCTCCTTCTGTTTAGCTAAAGGACACAAAATCAGCAGATCAGAAAACAACACTTCTTCATTTTCTTGTGGAAATATGTGAAGAAAAGCATCCTGATATCCTGAATTTTGTGGATGATTTGGGACATTTGGACAAAGCTAGTAAAGGTTTGTGCTTTTATAGAAAACATTTTCATATTCTGGGTCTTAAGTTGGTATAGAAAATAATGCCTTTTATTTGAACGTACTTGCCTCTTTGTCACAGTGTTTTCATACTGAATGCATCATTTTAAAATTAGAAAGTCACTGGAAATTTGCTTTATGAATTGTCATTTCTGCAGCTGTGAGTTTAGTTTGTTTGACTGGGTAATGAGACCCTCTGTTCAGAAGCTGGGAGCTCTGCAGTCTCGGCCCCGTGGACCCCTGCAGCCCAGCTCTGCCAAGCCCCGCGCTGTGGCCTGCACGGTGCTCCCTGCACGGGGGTCACTTCCGAACACCTGGGACGAGTGTGAGTCTGAGCCAAGCGCCGTAGGCAGCATCCCCTTGGCCTGAATTCCGAATCTCCATCCACCCGCCTTGCACGTAGAGTGTGCTTCCTTTGCCTCAGCAGGTACCAAACTGCCAGAGATTCCAGTCACTCCTCCCTAAAGCCCCAGGTTCTAACCTTCTTATCCCCACTGTGGATTTATGTCTGGTTATACAAAGGATCAGAGACAGGATAGGCCTTATTGATATTATTTATATTCGCCTTGAATATGACTTAGGCAATTTTTTGATCATCTGAAGAATCTAGGTTGTATATCAAATCAGTTCTGTGGGAAAAAACTTGACTCAAAAAATGAATTTATGAGTACACTTGTGTATGAATATATACAAATGTATGGATATATATTTTGGATGATACTTCATTTGGACCAGGAGAATATCTGTATCCTTTATGTGTAGGCCACTGGTTATTTATCAACTTAAAGAAGAATACTTTTTTCCTGCATTATACTGAATATTTCTTTTAAAAATCACTTGTATCATTTTATACTCCTATGAAACTTATTTCTTCTATAAAGTGGGGTTTATAGCACGTATTTTGCAGAGAGACATGTGACTGCATGAGAAATTCTTTCACATTTTTTCCTGAGATATATGTTTCTTTCAAGTGTATATCTTGTACAGCTGTTGCAAAAAAAAAAAGTTGGAAACAATGTTTTTTTAAGACATAAACTAAACTTTTAAACGTTCTCTCTTGCAGTCTAATGTTCTAATGACATTGGATTACTCCTTAGTTTGCACTTGTGCTTCCATAAAATGTTCTTAGCATAAGAAGATAATGTCTGTATGTCTAAGTGTAAATGTTTTAAGGGAATTTAAAAAGGGAAAATAATCCAAATAATTTTCTCATAATTAGCAATGTGAGATTGAGCAAAAGAGCACAGAGAAGAAAAGAAAAACATTAAAAATGACTCACTGATACTCAAAATAGCTTTTCAGTGATTAAGTTCATTAATACAAGGATGATAACATTCTTAAAACGAATTTTCTTACATTTTGGAATAAAATTTGACTATACAGGATGAAAAAGAATTGAAAGTGGGTTTTCTTGATGAACGTTAAGCTTGATAAGTAACAGAGGAAAAAGTGTTACCGAGTGCCTTGAAATATGGAGGAATTTCTTTTCCTGTGGAAAAGATTGTTGAGTAGTTATTATAACAGCTTATACCAGCATTATGTCTTTAAAAAGAATTAAATCAGTGTGGGCCTTTTCTGATAATAGCAGCTTGGATTTCTGATCATTTCACCATCTTTTCTACTAGTTCTAAAACCGAACAGTAAGCTGGAATATGCTTCTTTTTCAGATGTCCTTTTTTAAAAATAAAGTTTTTACTTACGTCTTTATTGGGGTTGCGCTGGGTCTCCTTTGCTGCACCTGGGCTTTCTCTAGCTGTGGCAGGCCGGGACTGCTCCTGGTCGCAGTGTGCGGGCCTCTCCCTGAGCTGCCTTCTCTTGTTGTGGAACACAGGCTCTAGGTGTGCAGGCTTCATTGCCCCTGAGGCCTGCGGAACTTTCCCAGAACAGAATCTAGCCTGTGTCCCCTGCATTGACAGGCTGATACTTATCCATTGTGCCACCATGTGAGTTCTCAGATGCATTTTTTATGGTAAAACTTATTTTCTAACAGTTTTTGCTATGAATTAAGTTTTCAAAATATCATTTATCTATTTTGACTCATTTGATTGTGCTAAAAATCCAGTATAAACATTGTAGTTTGCTTTTGAGAAATGTTTAACTTTCATAAGGGCTTGCTTGCAGAGTTGTAACTCGGTAATGAGATTCTTCTGCTTTCTCTTTCGGTGTTTCTGTGGGGGCATTCTGGGGCCTTGGAGGCTTTAGTTTCCATCTGTTACAGTAGAGCCGTGCATATGTGTATGGGTCAGCAGATACCGTGAACGAGTTTCACAGGGAGCAGCCGACTTCATATTTGAAATAGAAAAGCCATCACTGAGAGAATTTTTTTTATAGTGTAGGTGATTGTTGAACCTAATTTCTTTTTATGATTGTATTACCTTATTGATGGATGAGATTTTAGAGGAACAAATTTAATGTTTTAGATGAAATAAGTCTATGTTTGCTTTGGAAAGTTTTAGTGCTCTTGTATTTTATATCATCATTTGAAAGTTTCCAGATTTGAAGTCTCCTCAATGAGCTATCACATGAATTAAAAAGTGTCTTTGTTTTTGAGACACAACAAATCCTGGCCATTAGGTACTCCTGGATCAGCAGGGAGAACTTTCATTACAACTAATGAGCTTACCCGTATGACAATTTTCAAGAATCTACTTCATTAGGGCTGCTTCTCTGCTAAAAGATAATGGCTTACAGCTTTTCTGTTGTATTTCAGTGAAAATATTTTGGGTCATTATTATATTTCTGTATACCATTGTAATATTTCTTTCCTTTATGGATTTTGAAGGGTTGGATACATTTTCCCCTGGTCTAAACAGTTGAAATTAATGAACTCTAATCCATGATGGTGTTACTGATTATTTCACAATAATTTCATCATTAAATTGGAATGGTATTTTACTAATGATTAGAAAATATGACCAAACTTTGGGGATTTTGGAATGTATTAAAATAATACCAAGGTAAATTTACAATTTCACCTTGTTGAACCCATGTCTTTTTAGGGTATTATAGCTCTTCCCTGGTGGCTCAGATGGTAAAGAATCTGCCTGCAATGCAGGAGACCTGGGTTCGATCCCTGGGTAGGAAGATCTTCTGGAGAAGGGAAAGGCAACCCACTCCAATACTGACTGGAGCATTCCATGGACAGAGGAGCCTGGCGGGCTACAGTCCATGGGGTCCCAGAGTTGGACACGACTGAGTGACTAACACTACTATTACTACTACTACTATAGCTCTTCCAGATATTTCCATTCTTCTCTAGATAGTTAACCCTGAATTCTCGAGGTGCCATGCTAATGTGCTTTGTAACTCACTTATTCATTCATTTAACAAGCGCATGCTGTGTGACTACTGTGGACTGTCTTGCTGCTGGTCCAAGGTGTGGTTTCTGTGTCTTGGCGTAGCCCCAGTTACTTTACTCTCATCTGACTTCTGTCCCAACTGATTCCTCCCTTTTCCTCTCACATATTTGACTTCTTTTCCTTCTTCTATACATCTTTTCAGTAGTGCTGTTATTGCTGGTCTGATACTGAGTCCTTGCGTTTTTTTCTCCCTGTAGCTTCTCCTTAGGTGATCTCTTTAGTCCCCAAGGGCTTAAATAGAATCATTAAATTAATGACTTACAAATTTTTTTCTAGACTTCCTTCTAAGCCCCACACGTGTATATCTAACAGCTTACTTTTCAATCTCTAGCTATGTTGCAATGTATAGATCACCCTTTGCTGTAAATGTGGCTCTTGATTACAACTCCCTTACTGTCTCTTCTCCAAATTTGATTTACTTGAAAAAATCCTTCTTTGTCCACTTTCTTCTGATTTCCTTTTTCTCATTTCCGTGACCCTTTGCAGCCCTTAGCACCTCAACTGAGAATGTGTGGTAGTTTCCATGGGGAGTGGCTGCTGTGCTGGAAGGGCCTCTCACTCTCTCCTGTGTCAGGAACCTGACAGGAAATGTCCTTTCCTTTGGTGCTTCTTCCTGGTGCTTGCTGGGAGCCTCACCTAAGTGTCTGTGTATTCCAGTCTGTATTTAAGAGTAAATTTTTAGATTTTCCAGAAGGTCTTAGACCACTATTTAAGGACTACTACTCTGTGTTAGACACTATTCCTGGAAGTGCTGAGAAAGGAAGTAGCTTCCAGAGAGAGGGCAATAATAAGTGTGTTTTCAGAGTGGGTTTAATGATTGCCTGTTTCTTATTTTTTTTTAACTTTTTCCATTTCTACATTTTCAGCTTTCAGGAGCATTATTTGATGTTTTATATTTGAGTTTTTGTTTGCTCCATTTTATAGACCTCTCTGCTTTTAAGACTGTTTGCTTTTAGCTAGTAATTCCTTGGTCTGACTCAAATATTTGTCAGTCAAATACATCTCCTGGTTTTCAATTCCTCATGACTTTCCAACATTTTATGATAAATGCCTTACTAAATACCAAATGTTTGTCTTTTGTTCACCTACTGTGAGCACTTAGAGCGCTTAATTTCCAGGTGGCTGCCACCTGGAAATGCACAGTGTATGAAAATTTCCAATTCATCTGCTGTAACAAGCAGAAAGCATTTTCAAAGTCTTCCATTAACCTCTTTATGCTATAGACTTCCAAAAATGACAATTAAAAATGTATTAGCAAGTTGGATATGTATTTTAGATATTCAGTATTATTTATTATTTCAGCTTCATTTTATATTTTAAGTGTATATTGTAAATATATAAAAGTATTTATTGTACAACAAAATTAACAGCACAGCTAACATAATTTTTGGAACCATTGTGTCATGAAGACTAACGTTGGAGTCTCATAGTTTTGCAGGATAAATAATTATTTTGGTATTTCAGATCAACTGTAAAATACTAGAGTTTTAGGAATATACACATTTGTGTGTATGTCCGCCAATACAATGAAATAATTTGACAGGACACATTAGTGGGGGGGTGGTGGCATTTATAATATAATTTACTTAAAAGAAAAAACAACCATGTAGGATATCACTTTAACTGAATTGTCAATAAAGAGCAAAAACTATATTGTTGTGGGCTGAATTCTGTCCCCGTATGTTGGAGCCCTTCATATGTTGAACCTCTTCCTGTGTTGAACCTAGTACCTCAGAATGTGACTGTATATGGAGATAGGGCCCTTAAACTGGTGATTAAGTTAAAATGGGACCCTTAGTGTGGGCGCTAATACAGTCTGACTTGTGTCCTTATAAGAAAAGGCAATTTGAATACACAGAGGAGACATCATGGCTGAGCATACAAAGACCAGCCCTGTGAGTGCACAAGAGAGAGTAAGAGCCAAGGAGAGGTGCTTCAGAAGAAATCAAGCTTACGAATTAATATAATAACTGGAAACATTTTTCTTGCTTAGTTTTTTGGCATTAGAATGGCCTATTTTTTGTTGTTGTTGCTAAGTTGTGTCCGACTCTTTTGTGACCCCCATGGACTGTAGCCCGCCAGGCTTCTCTGTGCATGGAATTTCCCAAACAAGAATACTGGAATGGGTTGCCATTTCCTTCTCCAAGGGATCTTTCAGATCCAGGGACTGAACCTGCATCTCTTGCTTGGCAGGTGGATTCTTTACCACTAAGTCCCCTAGGAAACCCAGAGTGGCTTATACTGCATGATTTTTACTTTATCAGATAATTTAAGGAAACAGTTATAGACCTGCAGTGTTGGGTGTTCACTAGTAATCAGTTTAGGAATAGCAAAGGTTCTTATACAAACCATGAATTATCACATGATTTTAAATAATTATTACAAGTATGCATCAATTCTTTCTTGACTATAGGCATGACACATAAATTAGTATATGTATGAGGAAATACTGAGGCATTCTAAATAAATATATTCATGAGTGTTTACATTTAATTTTCAGAACGCGTTCTTACATCTCCTGGATTTTATTTTTGAATGCATTCATTTACATTGAGCTAAATTTACAAATTTTAGTTTCGTTTCATCATGTCTTTGCTCACTACATCTGCATATATTTCTTTACCACTCTCTCTGTTTTGCTACTATATAATAGTTGAATTTTTCTGGTAAGCAAGTAGCCAACAAAGACTAGTTGAACTCTGAATTATCTATTGACACTTTTCCAAAATTGAGATATGAATAGATGGTTTTACCCTTTTTTTTATTAGCATGTGGAAATAGTGAAAATATTATTCTACATATGGATGGAGAGTAAGAAGCTATGTCAAAAAGCTAGTCTGTGACTCCTGTTTAGTTGTCTCAATGATCTATTTTGACCATCTCTAGCCATCTAATACATATACTCAGGAATTGTAAAACAATTTTAATATTACTACAAACTAAATATAATTTAAAATAAATTTATTTTAAAAAGGCAATTCACATGTAGGTTTGCATATACTTACTAAAAGAGCCATTTATGTAAAATTTTACATTCAACAAGTTAACACTTTTAACATAAAAGGGTATGATGAAATACAAATGAACCATTCACAAGGTAATTGCAGCATTTATGAAAAATATTTATAGTGCACTGGGAATGTGGTGTACTGGTAAAGAACCAATAGGTTCAAGCTGTTTGGTGAGCAGGATTTTACTTAAATCTTGCCAGTTTATTTCCACGGACTGTCTATGTAAATTTGGCATCTAAAGTTGAAATTGGCGACTTGCATATGAGGTTGTAAATATTACACTATTTTATAATACAAATGTAAACTGTTTTGCAGCAGAAAGGAATACAGAAAGATTATGGCCAAAATCTCTAGAAGGATTAAGGACTCTGTAGACTAACATTGAAACACACTGGCATGAAGGAACTACTTGCAGTTAAAGATTGCTTTCTGAGATATGGAGCTGGGAACATTTCCTGAATTGGCTGCTGCTCGGGCTGATAGATGATGATGAAGAAGAAAACTGCATCAGGAAGACCTCTATATCTTTTTGGAGGTTAGCAGACTGAAAGTGGCATCAATACAGTGTTAATCTTTTTGAGAAACTAGCAGTTTACAGTGTTTGCAGATTTTTGTCCTCCTGCAGATTTGCAATAGCTACTTGAACAGTTCTGTCAGCATCACCTATGAGCCAGAGCTAGCGTCAAGTAACAGGCCAGGGGCAACAGGGACAGCCAAGGTCTTGGAGCTCTCTTAGGCTTCTGGGTGGAAAGCAGTATTTACTGCACTTCAGTTTTGCAACATGAACTGGGAAATTACAAACCAGGTAGATAAAACTCCAGGGTGTTCTGAAGGATAGCTTAAATATAACAAATCTATGTACTATAAAGACGCCTATGCAGTGGATGGAGCAAACACAGTTCTGGCTGGCTGCTAAATTTCATTACTCACAAGGTTGACATGTAACCAACTGGGTGAAGAGTCGTGGAGCTGAAAAGATGCTGAAGGTAGAACTGCTAACTGCTTCCCAGAACCAGACTGTTCATACAGCTTACAGAGTCTTGAATTAGTAGTTGTATTAGTTTCCTAGGGCTGCCATGAGCTATCACTACACTCCGGTCGCTTTAAACAGCATAAATTTAGTACCTAGCTGTTTAGAATACAGAAATCCAGGTGTTGGTAGGATTGGGTTCTTCTGGAGCCTCTGGGGAGGAGCCATCCAGTGCCTCTCTCTCAGCTCCTGGTGGCTGTCGCCAAGTCTTGCATTGATCTGCCCTGTTTTCATAGTGCTTTCTTCTCTGTGCCCCTGTGCTCTCACTTCTCACTACAAAGACACCAGTCATTTGATTTAGGTCCCACCAGGATGATTTCATCTTGAGATCCTTAACTCTTTACAAAGATCCTGTTTGAAAATAAGTCACATTCTGAGCTGGGTGGATGTGGAGTTTGGGAGACACTACTCAACCGAATCCTGCCATCCTTGTTATAACTCCCATAAGTGCATGGAGGCAGCACCATCATCTCTGAGTATTATAAAATAATACTAAAATTAATTATAAAAACTAATTATAAAATAAGAGTACACTGTTAGGTTTATATATGGAACACATTTATATTATGTTGTGAAATGTTTGGGCATTTAAGGGTTATTGTTGATGAGCTTGTGAAGCAATTAAAACTGAAATTTATTAACATGCCTCTGAATTTAAGGAGGTTTTATTGACAGGTAGTGATGATTTCAATAGTTCTAATAAATGACTTCAGTGAGTGAAATAAAAACGTGATCAGTTCAGTTCAGTCGCTCAGTCGTGTCCGACTTTTTGCAAACCCATGAATCGCAGCACGCCAGGCCTCCCTGTCCATCACCAACTCCCGGAGTTCACTCAGACTCATGTCCATCGAGTTGGTGATGCCATCCAGCCATCTCGTCCTCTGTCGTCTCCTAATCCTCCTGCCCCTCATCCCTCCCAGCATCAGAGTCTTTTCCAATGAGTCAACTCTTCGCATGAGGTGGCCAAAGTATTGGAGTTTCAGCTTTAGCATCAGTCCTTCCAATGAACACCCAGGACTGATCTCCTTTAGAATGGGCTGGTTAGATCTCCTTGCAGTCCAAGGGACTCTCAAGAGTCTTCTCCAACACCACAGTTCAAAAGCATCAATTCTTCGGCACTCAGCTTTCTTCACAGTCCAACTCTCACATCCATACATGACCACTGGAAAACCATAGCCTTGACTAGATGGACCTTTGTTGGCAAAGTGATGTCTCTGCTTTTTAATATGCTGTCTAGGTTGGTCATAACTTTCCTTCCAGGGAGTAAGCGTCTTTTAATTTCATGGCTGCAGTCACCATCTGCAGTGATTTTGGAGCCCAAAAATATAAAGTCTGACACTGTTTCCACTGTTTCCCCCTCTGTTTCCCATGAAGTGATGGGACCGAATGCCGTGATCTTCGTTTTCTGAATGTTGAGCTTTAAGCCAACTTTTTCACTCTCCTCTTTCACTTTCATCAAGAGGCTTTTTAGTTCCTCTTCACTTTCTGCCATAAGGGTGGTGTTATCTGCATATCTGAAGTTATTGATATTTCTCCCAGCAATCTTGATTCCAGCTTGTGCTACTTCCAGCCCAGCGTTTCTCATGATGTACTCTGAATATAAGTTAAATAAGCAGGGTGACAATGTACAGCCTTGACATATTCCTTTTCCTATTTGGAACCAGTCTGTTGTTCCATGTCCAGTTCTAACTGTTGCTTCCTGACCTGCATATAGGTTTCTCGAGGCAGGTCAGGTGATCTGGTATTCCCATCTCTTTCAGAATAGTTCTACCTTATATTAAGGGAGAGGCTGTTGTTACCATCATAGGCTCTGAGACTAGACAGATGGGGTTTAAACTCCCGACTGCCCATTTCTCATCCTCGCTGGGCCCTGTTTTCTTACGTCGAAACTGGGGATGATACTAGTATTTAATTTAGAGCTTTGATGTGAGGACTCCATAGGTTTCTGTGTGTAAATATTTATAAAATTGTATATAGGACCTAGTAAGCACTGTGTAATATTCTCTGCTTTTGTAGTAGTTGTAGTTGCTGTTGCTTTTCAGTAATAATTTCTTATTTACACATATCTTCCTATGCTGTTATTAATGATGCAGTAAACATGGATCTCTGTAAATATGTATTATTAATTTTAATGTATATTCTCAAAAGTTGTTTGAACGGTTTCCAGCTGCATCTTGCCTGAAATATATGGAAGCTTTAGCGTACAGGACCAAGAATTTTGTAGATTTATGTTGTTAAAAGACTTTTGTACTTTTCTAAAAATTATAGAATAACATACATAAAAGAATTTGCACAAATCGTAAATGTATGGCCCAGTGCATTTTCACCAGTTGGATACATCAGCATAGGGAGTGGAATTTGGAAAATGGATTCTCTTTACCCTCTGTGCTGCAGCCTGACACTAGAGTTTTATTTCGTATTTTGAAGTTTGGTAGAAGATTTCTTTTGAAAAAAAGGTTTCTACTACTAAATAGCCTTTGAAACCAAGTAGTCTCCAGCAGGTCTTCAATGACTTACAGTTCTTTTTTTCTGCAGATGTTTGCATGTTATGTGAGATTAAGTTTATTAGCCCAGGATTATTGAGAAATGCCATATGGAAGTATGAACTAATACTGATCATAAATGATAAAAATAATAGAAACATTCAAAAAGATTTTATTCACATTCATAGGAAAACCTGAAGAAAATGTCTTCTTAGATAACCTTCCCCTCTCTTCTCAGAAGCAGAGATTTAAAATTGATCAGTTGGTAGACCCATGTGGCATATAAATGTCTGTCACCATCATGTCAGCTTCTCAGCAGCTGTCTATCAAACTACATATTCTCTGAAAAAAGAAATAGTGTTCATTAATAGTTTTTGATGTGTTTTGAAAGGATTCTTTTCAAAATGTTTATTGAACTCTCACTGCCTAGGAAACACTGTCCTAGGCACTTATACTAATAAGGATTAGACTAACAGAAAACAAAATCAACCAAACAAAAAAGAATAAGTCTTAGACTGATGTTGAGTGACAGAAGAAAAGGTGACAGCGGCTCATATATGATGCATTCACTCAGTCAGTGTTTGATGAGTTGTTTTTTGAATATATCTTGTATCTCAGGTGCCATTCGGGGTACTGGAGAGAGTTGTTGTTTAGCTTGTAAGGCATGTTCCCCTCTTCTGTGACCCCATGGACTATATAGCCCACAGGCTCCGCTGTCCATGGGATCTTCAGAAAAGAACACTGAGTGCACTGCCATCTCCTTCTCCAGGGGATCTTCCCGACCCAGGGACTGAACCCACTGCTCCTGCATCGGCTGGTGAATTATTTACCGTAAGCCACCAGGGAAGCCCACTGGATAGAGTACATGAACACAAAAGAAGTCTCTGGTCTCTGGAAATTTATACAGACCAGAGAGAAGTCAGTGTATATCATCTTGGGTGGTTAGCTGTGGAATTCTAGGCCACGTACTTTTTTTTTTGGAATTTAAGAGATCAGAGAAGACCTTTGCATGAAAACCTGACAAAGTGTGAGGAGGTAAGACAAGGTCTGTGAGAGAAGCACATAACAAGAGGGGCGCACAGGCGCCTAAGCCCTAGATACAGGTGTGACCCGGGATTGGGGGTGGAGAAGGATGTATCAGGTGATACGATCAGAGAGGTGACATCCCATGGGACTTGCTGGTCATTGTAAGGACTTTAATTTTGCTCTGAGATGGGGAGCCATCGGAAGGGTTTTGAGCAAAACAGTGACAGCTGACTTGCGTTTTCAAAGGATTGCTTTGGCTGCTCTGTTAGGAAAAATGGAGAACAGTGACGGAAGCAGTGAAACCACTTGATGCTGTAATAATAATCCCAGGGAGAAAGAATGTTGGCTGGGACCTGGAACAGGTAGCAAGGGAGGTGAGAGGGTTTAAGCAAAGCATCTACGTTGAAGGTAGAACCACCTGGATTTATCCTGGGACTGGATGTGTGGGGTATGAGGGAAAGAGCGGAGTCATAACACCAATCATTTACTGAGATGCAGGAGCATAGTCCAGGAGGAAGATAAGTTCCAGTTTGAAAATGTGAGTTTAAGATGCCTATTAAACATTAAGGAAAGATATTCAGCCAGCAAATTGGAGTTCAGGGCAAAGATCTAAGCAGCACAAAAATAATTGTCATGTATCACGTTGAGAGATACACAGTCCAGGACTTGTAAGCCTGCATGGTCTCCTGTAGCCATACATGAAAACTCATTGCACAATTTGCAAATCAGTCTATTCTTAATATTTACCATGTGCGTGTGTTTTTAGTCAGTCATGTCCAACTCTGCAACCCCATAAAGTAGCCTGCCAGGCTCCTCTGTCCATGGAATTCTCCAGGCAAGAATACTGGAGTGGGTTGCATTCCCTTCTCCATGAGATCTTCCCGAACCAGGGATGGAACCTGGGTCTCCTGCACTGCACATGGGTTCTTTACCATCTGAGCCTCCCTCCCACACACACGTGCACAAAATCATTATCTTGAGGGAACATTTTGAATAATGTTACAAACATCTCTATTATTGGTCTGTTTTGTATAGTATTTACCATAGTCTTGAACATCTTATTGGTAGAAAGTAGTTTTCAGCTTCTTAGGTAAATATGGTTTTCCATTAGATAGACTTCTCCCATCAGTACTGCTTTCTCTTCTAACAGTCTTGTGTCTTTCACACCCTCCTCCTGGTGGGGGAGGGCAGGGCTGCTGCTCTCGCCCTGGCATGGGTGACGCGGCTCCGCAGGGCCGACCAGAGCCCACCACCGATGTGCGCCTCCTCTCCTCTGCCTTCCCTTCCTCCAGACTCCACCAGAGAGAGAGGTGGTTCCCTTGCAGTGTGATGTGTAGAAAAATGTAACAAAACCCTCATTGTCTGAACAGATCTTCCTTGACTTATGATGATGTTACACTCAGATAAACCCTCACAAGTTGAAACTAAGTTGAAAACTCATTGAATACATCTTCCTAACCAAAGATCACAGCTTACCCTAGCCTAACCATGTTTAGAACACTCATATTCACCTCTAGTTGGGCAAAATCATCTAACAGCCTAATTTATAAGAAGGTGTTGAATGTCTTATACTGTTTATTGATTACTGTCCTGAAAGTGAAAACCAGAGTAGTTGTATGGGTACAGATCGTAAGTATATTAATTCTTCACCCACATGGGATGACTGGGAGCTGCAGCTTGCTCTCCATCATCATGAGAGCATGTCCCAAACATTTCTAGCCCAGAGAAAGAGCAACATTCAAGGTCTAAAGTATGCTTTCTGTTGAAAGCATATCGCTTTCCTCACCATCATAAAGTTGAAAAATCCTAAGTGGAACATAAGCAAATTAATACCTAATGCAAATTATAAAATGTATTATTATATGGGATCCCCTCAAGAATCAGACAGGGTGATGGACAGGGAAGCCTGGCGTGCTGCAGTCCATGGGGTCACAAAGACTCAGACAGGACTGAGCGACTGAACAAGAACAACAACAAGAATCAGAACAGGGCTTCCCAGGTGGCCCAGTGGTAAAGAATCCACCTGCTAAGGCAGGAGACATCAGGGATGCACATTTGCTCCCTGGCTTGAGAAGATCTCCTGGGAGAGGAAATGACAACCCACTCCAGTATTCTTGCCTGGAAAATCCCATGGACAGAGCAGCCCGGCAGACGACAATCCATGGGGTCCCACAGAGTTGGACAGGACTGAGCGACTGAGCACGCTCCTATGCATGCAAGAATCAAGACAATGAAAAAAAGGAAAAACTGAGCAGAAGGAGGCAAGCTGAGGATTATCGGCCAGTCGTGGCCGATAGTCGTTATCGGCCGATAATGCTAAAAGAAGCATTGCATTTTTAAGTTTACACGTTTGCTTGTTATGAACCAAACTGCAATTTATTTTGAGTTTGTGCTGTTGTACCATCTTATTTTAGTTTTATACTTTCTGTCAACATAATGCATTTTATAATGATACTCTAGAACTTAGATTTTGTCTTCAGCCTACTTAATATTAAAGATTTTTTTAATGCTACTGAGGTTTTTGTCCATCATGTCCATCCAGTGTATTATTTTTGACGTGCGTATTGTGAAATACTCTTAAAGCTTTATTATTACAGTTGTCTAGGAAAAATCATATGTTTGGAGCTTTAAATGCTATAGGCTTTAGTTTGTCTCATAGAACAATTGTGTTTAGAATAGGAAGGGTAATTTAGTTTGCGTGTTTACATTGTTTTTTGGTAATATGTTGCTTTTAAAGCATTCTTCAATGACATCAACTCCTCAGTAGTGTATCATGGTATGTAAAAATGAGTGTGACATTTCTTAGTAAGCTTGTTATGAAATAAGGACCAACACCTCCAGGAGATATTCATAGATGATTAGTATTTAATTACAGAGATTACATAAATGTATGCAATTTCTCCATTTTTATTTGAAATCTTAATGTGGTAAATCATAGAGGACATCATATTGCAGAGAACCTGTATACATGATTTCTGTATCATGATTTCTGAATCTAAATATTTATAGTTGTGATTTTAACTTTTATTCAGAGCTTTTCTAACACCTCTAGTGTATAATTATCATAATGACTAGCCACTTGGAGAAAAGTCTGTGTCTTAGCTTTTAAAGTTTTAGATATTTAATCTATTATGTTTTCCCTTTTTAGTGTTTTAACCTCTTGAGAGGTTAAAGTTAAACCCAAAATTCATTCTTTGAACAAATATTTGAGTATCTGCCCTGTGTTATGTAAACCAAGGTGCAAAGATGCATAAAATATAGGTCTCTCTCCTCAGGAATCCCTGGGCAGTTAGGAGAGGAAGACACATGCTAAAAATAATGGGTGTCATCCTTGCAAAGACAGATATGATTGCTAGGCCTGACAGGTGGGAGGGGGCATCACCAGGACCAGATTGGCGTTTCGGCCTCTTACTCTAAAAGTATGAACAGGAGTGACTTGGGTGGAGTGGGCAAAGCAGATAGACAACACCGTTTCCGGCATCAGGTACGGAATAGATGAAGGGCATTGGGTGGAATCAAACTAGGAGTTGATTGGGGTATGAAGTGTGGCAGGTTAGGAAATAGGACTGCGCTGTCGGTGGAACTCTGATGTTGCTGTGTAAGGAGTTTCTTGTCTGGTTTTTAAGCAGAGGTAGAGTATCTTTCGGAGAGGGCAGTGGCACCCCACTCTAGTACTCTTGGCTGGAAAATCCCATGGACGGAGGAGCCTGGTAGGCTGCGGTCCATGGAGTCGCTAAGAGTCGGACACGACTGAGAGACTTCCCTCTCACTTTTCACTTTCATGCATTGGAGAAGGCAATGGCAACCCACTCCAGTGTTCTTGCCTGGAGAATCCCAGGGACAGGGGAGCCTGGTGGGCTGCCATCTATGGGGTCACACAGAGTTGGACATGACTGAAGCAACTTGGCAGCAACAGCAGCAGAGTATCTTGAAACTAATGTTTGTCTGAAAACTTCCATGTACAGTTTGGATATGGCTCTGAGAGAAACAGTAGGAGACCAGAGGTCAAAAAAGAGATTAGTGTTCCAGATCCCTTGAGTGGTTTTCCACTTAGCAAGCAAGTAGGTTTTATTTGTCAAGTACCATGTGAGGGATGTCACAATCCTTTGGATCTGAGAGTTCAAGGGAGGAAGGGTCAAGACTAGCAGGTCTCCAGCACAGAAGACAGCATTATGGTTTTACTGCCCACAGTCATATGGATATTGCAGATGGGCGGTTGGCTGGGAGCAGAAACACACAGTGTCTGAGGTGACTCAGGGATATCCCATCTGACTGAAAACAGTATAATGCAGAAGTTGAAAGTGCCTTAAAAATATCTAGTCAACTCTGTTTTATGATGACTATTTTGTTACTTCTAAATAATGAAAAGGAATAAAAAGATAAGATTAACTTATTGGTCAAGAAATGTGACATAATTGAAAGATAAAATTCATACACATCACATACAGAGATACCAATAAATTAACACTTTCAAGGAGTGCAGTTTAAAATTCTCTGTTCCCTTTGGGACTTCTAATAGCAAAAATTATCATCACTGACCTCAAAGAACTTGAGACACGTTCAAGTTAAGCTATGTGGTTAAACTGTGTCCAAAGATGTATGTGAGTACTGTCTTCATATATATAATTACTGAAGAGCACCAAGGACATTCTTAGATGCTCTTTAGTTTATACATCAGATGGCCCTGAGCATTCAGTTGTATTTTATTCACATAGAACTTGCATGCACCTTTCTTTCTTCTGACTGTGGTTTCGTCTTTATTTAAAAACCAGCAGTGAAAAGTTGATCAATTACAGTTAAATTACCTTAACTATAATGCACAAATAATGTAACCAAGTAGAACTGATGAAGCTTAGATAACGGCTTAATGGGGTTTCTATCTGTTAAGCGGAGAAGGCAATGGCACCCCACTCCAGTACTCTTGCCTGGAAACTCCCATGGACGGAGGAGCCTGGTAGGCTGCAGTCCATGGGGTTGTGAAGAGTCGTACACGACTGAACGATTTCACTTTCACTTTTTCACTTTCATGCATTGGAGAAGGAAATGGCAACCCACTCCAGTGTTCTTGCCTGGAGAATCCCAGGGACCGGGGAGCCTGATGGGCTGCCGTCTATGGGGTCACACAGAGTCGGACACGACTGAAGAGACTTCGCTTAGCTTATCTGTTAAGTAGCCACAGAACCATTTTGTGAGACAACTTTTTTCTCCTTATGATAACCAACCTTAGATGTTTGAATATGCCCTAGAGTTTCCTAACATCCCAAACATTTTACTCTTAAAATTAGCAACTTTTCTTTCTACAGCACTTTTCCTGGCAATGATGATGGTTGTGGTGATTTTGTTTCTTTGTTTGTTTCCTTTGATTTTAGTATTGCTTTAGTCTTTAAGGCATTCACTGAGTCTTACTGAGTTCTCCGAATAAGATTAACATCTCATAATCCATTTTATTTTTATTTTTTATTATTTTTTTAAAATTTTATTTTATTTTTAAACTTTACAATTCTTCATCCTATATTACAGCAGTTGATATTTATGAAATATCAGTGAGGTAAAATATGAGGCGACATTCTTCCTCTTTTGCTCATGTGGTGATAGAACATCATCCCTGACCCAGCTGGCTGCCCATGAGTTGGGAAGGGCTCCCAGGATCCCCTGGAAGCCTTTGCCTGAAGCCCTTCTCCCACCCCCTGAGGAGCTCGCGCTCTGTCTCCAGTCACGAGCCGCCGGCCCCCGCTGAGCACAGGCCTGGCCGCCAGGCAGCTCTGAGGACAGCTCGTGGATCAGAAGTGCGCCCCTCTCAGCCTGCCTGCAGGCACTCGGGTCCCGCCTGCTGACCAGACACACACTGCCGTGTCCATGGGACAGAGAAAAAACTATGCATTTGACTTATGTCCTGGTTCCTAATATCCTTGTTACATGATGTATGCCAACGAGATGACTCAGGGCAGGTGGGAGCAGGGCCAGCTTGGGGAACTTCAGGATGGGGCACTGGTTGACAGAAGTACCAACCAGGAGGTCAGAGGGACACACGTTTCAGCCCTCCCTCTCGCCTCCAGGTCAGGCAAGAGAGCCCACGATCAGGTTAATCGCAGCTGTGCTGTGAGGCTTTGCTGAGACGCTGAGATGAAGAGGCACAGAGGCCTTATGTTACAGTGAACACGTGGGTGCTCCGGGAGGCCATGCATGCGCTGCACCCAGAGAACGTGGGGCCTCGTGCAGCCCTCCTTCCGTGTTCTTGCCCTGTACATGTCTTCATTTGGCTATTCCTGAGTTCGATCCTTTACAATAAAAGCTGTAGTAGCAGGTACAGTACTTCTGCAAGTTCTGTGAGGCATCCCAGTAAATTATAGAAAATAAAAGGGGTGCGGGGAGTGCATGAGAACCCCTGAATTTATCATTGGTTAGAAGTACAGGTGATCCCCATAACTTGCCCTCTCAAATAAGGGCAGTCTTTATGGGACTGAGTCCTTAAACATGTGGGTTCTGGGCTAACTCCAGGCAATGAGTGTCAGTGAATTGGGAGACACCAGTAGGTACTGGAGAAGTGGATGGTGTTAGAATGATGTATTAGACATCAGATAAAAACAAATAATCCACTTATGTTCCTTCCCAGTGTTTGCCTTGTGCTTTTTGTTACATGGAAGTTCCTCAGACTTATTTGTCTTTTCTCTAGATATCTATCTGCCAGATTTGATGTTTGTCTGTGTGTAGTAAAATGTGATCAGTGATTTAATCATAATATTTTAAGTATGTGATTTTGTTCAATAATGTGTTAATACATTTAATTTAAATGTTAATTAAAAATACAGTTTATTTGTCTTCCAACCATCCATCTATCCACAGAATACTTAAGTATATTCCCCTGGGTTTAGCTTTATGTGGATTACTTGTGACTTTTACTAGGCAAGGATGTATACACAAAAACACTTTATCATTTAATAAACAGAGTTTACTTGTTCTCAGAGTAACAGTAAAGAAAGTTTGAAATTTGTTTCCCATGTACTCAAAGAACCCCTGATATCTTTTCATTCTTGATGTAGGTGACCTTGGACAAGAGAGCAGAGTTTCCCCATCTTTTCTTTGTACATTTTTCCCCTCTCAAAAGACCATCATTTTGAAAAGTGCTCAAATTGTGTTGAAATAGATTTAATTTTAAAAACATACTCTTTCTTTGCCATCTTTTTCTTTTTTTTTAATTTTATTTTATTTTTAAACTTTACAATATTGTATTAGTTTTGCCAAATATCGAAATGAATCCGCCACAGGTATACCTGTGTTCCCCATCCTGAACCCTCCTCCCTCCTCCCTCCCCATACCCTCCCTCTGGGTTGTCCCAGTGCACCAGCCCCAAGCATCCAGTATCCTGCATCAAACCTGGACTGGCGACTCGTTTCATACATGATATTATACATGTTTCAGTGCCGTTATCCCAAATCCCCCCACCCTCTCCCTCTCCCACAGAAGTCCATAAGACTGATCTATGCCGTCTTTTTCTTAATTGACTGATTATTTTGTATTGTTTATGCAGGTCAAGGACTTTGATTTTCAACAAAAGATATTTCTTAAATGTGGTTTGTGTATGTGAGCTTTACCAAAATTTTCCTGTTTTTAAAAATCTTTTGTTTTCTTCATTTCTGGATGTAAAATTTTAAACGTTTTTAAAACTTTACCTGAAATTCACCTTTCCTTTATTTTTGTGGATTTTTCATTGTTATTGTAAGGTTTTTCATGTGTTTTGTTTCTAGAATATTTTACTTTTTTATATTATGATTTTGTCCTTTTAAGGCATATAATATTCTCTCTTTTAGTTTCTGTAGAAACCCTGGAAAAGAACTTGAAGCAGATGGGAAGACAACTTCAACAGCTTGAGAAAGATTTGAAAATCTTTCCCCCTCCTGAAGACTTGCATGATAAGTTTGTGACAAAGATGTCCATATCCTTTGATATCTAAATAACTTTAAATGACTAGTCAATTAGGAATACAATTTACTTAACCTTTTAAGTGTACTTGCATAACCAGAAATCACTGTATAATGCCCAATTACAGAAAATTTATCCTTTACCTTCTTGCAAGGAAATTTATCAAGGGTTTTGCCTGTAGTGAATAATACAGAGATTTATTCTGTTAATTTTATTCCTTTTTTTCCTTTTTATTAATCTAATACATTCTCTCCTCATTTTTCTTCCATATGCCCTATTTCCTTCTGATGTTCATGGTAAATTGAAAGGATAGAAAGATTCAATTTGAGGAAGTTTGAATTTAATATCATGCTGTGATATAGATACTTTTGAAATGGACCAATACTTTTGAAGCAGAAGAAGACTTTATAAACTGGTGTGCCTGTCAGCTTAATTTCAGCAATGAATTTTTACATATCAAAAATTAACGCATATTCGAGAAACTTTAAAATTTCCTTTAGAAATACTACACTGTTCCAAAAAGCAAAACTGAACTTACACAGTCTTACTGGTATAGGTATTTTCCTGACCCAAGTTAAATGGACCAATACATGTGTGTATGTATGTCTGTAGATATGCATATATACATAAAAACTAATAACATTAGGAGTGTCCTGCTTAATTTAAGGTTCTTTGAATTTCATTATCTTTGGTTGCACTAACTTTGTCAGTGGGAAGTGAAAGTCGCTCAGTCATGTCCGACTCTTTGCTACCCCATGGACTATACACTGGAGTGGGCAGCCTTTCCCTTCTCCAGGGGTTCTTTCAAACCCAGGAATCAAACCCAGGTCTCCCGCATTGTAGGCGGATTCTTTACCACTTGAGCCACAAGGGAAGCCCAAGAATACTGGAGTGGGTAGCCTATCCCTTCTCCAGGGCATCTTCCCGACCCAGGAATCAAACCTGGGTCTCCTGCATTGCAGACAGATTCTTTACCAACTGAGCTATCAGGGAAGCCCCACTTTGTCAGTGAACTCATCTGTAATGAGTAATTGAAGTAATAAACTTTTTTTTTTATTTCCAGAAACTAATGTTGAGTTGCTTTCCAAACCATTCTGTGAAATTAGAGACATATCTTTTGCCTTATAATAAAATATTACAACTGTACATTTTTAAAATCCCATATGGGCTTCAGAATTCCATGTGAAAGGATAACCCACTTCTAAACAAGCACTTATAAGTAGATACTCCTAATATTTTATTTTAAACTGAGATACTTAAAATAACTACTTTTCCTCTTTTCATTTCTTCTTCCCTGAGATTTGGCAAATCACAAAATTATTATTTGGCTTGTCATAGACTTTATTGTCCTGTATACTTTCAGCTTAATTGTGAATTAGTTCAATTTTAGCTTTCTGCACCATCTCTTTTGGGAAATATCATAAAAATTCACTCGAGCAATAATCAATTCAGGCTAATGTGTTTGTTTCCTTTCATATGTTTCCTATCCACACAGTTTCTTCTTTTATTAGGCAGGATATCTTTATCACTACATTTGAGAAGGTTATGTTTTGAAAACTGAAGATGAAATCTGTGTTTATCCAAGGTGTTTGCCACACCTTCTCCTTTGGCAAAGTATGGTTAAGCCTAATTTATTATTGTAGAATTACATGTTGCATCATTCTTAACTCCCCCCACCCACCATTTTATGATGTTACAATATTCATATGTGACAATATTGTAATCATTAAGAACTGTTCATTGAGGCACTTTTTATTGTTCCCTATAGATAGAAAGCATTTTTGAAAAGGTTTTGCTTGCATACAATTTCCAGTAATACGTTGTGCATGTACTAATTATGAATCTCAGTTATCTGGAATATAGGACCTGAAATAAATTCTTGAGATTAGAATAAGGTTAGTAGAATCCTGCTCAGCAGACAATTCAGGACCTATCCATATTTGTGTTCATATGACACAGAAGCTGAATGATGTTGGCTTATTGAAAGGTATGCAGCTCATAAAAAGCAGCCAGCAGGAAATCAGAAACAGGAAGGATGAAGCTTTGTTGGAAACAATTTTTCATTCTGAGTACAATTATACTCCATGGACAAGAAAGCTCCTACATCCTGTCGCTAAATATCACAACCTAGATGCCTCTAATGAACTGATTAGCATTCATGTATCTCTTGGAAGTCAGATATATGAACAGTTGGTGCACTTTGCTATTGACAAAGCTTGTAATCATAAATATTCTTTGCTGAGATTAGATTGCACTCGTTTGCTTTTCATTTTAAACATACTAGTTTCTAAGTAATTAAATTCATTCATTGCAAAGCTTTGTTTACTTTAATTAGGACTGACAACAAGTCAGATTTTGAATATTAAATACATTTATACAGATTTTATTAAAATGGAAAATTGTGAGCTTCTTACATCTTAGAAAATGGAAGAATTTGGGGACTAAATGCACAATAAATAAACCTGTGTTTAACTAAAGTTGGGGTTATTAACTCTGGCAGTTTGTTTATGTTTTAGGTATTAGTGCTTATTAGTTGAAAGACATATCAAACGTTTGGTTCATCAGTTAATTCTGAAAGAATATGTGTGTTATCAAAGTTATTAATGGTTCATTTATGCAAATAGATATCTAGATTGAACAATCATGATTTACTGAACTATTAAATAATTTGTTAATTGTTTTATATTATAGTGATACAATTTTATTGTAATTTCATGAAATTTCATGAGTAGCACTCAATTATAGTATATTGTATTTTTATTCTAGCAGTACTTGTTTTCTTTACATGCACATCTTAATATTAAAAAACACAAAATTATATTCTTTAAAAGGCATACACAGTTATTTCATTATCACATTAACTTTTTAGTAATAATTACCCTACTTTTCAGTTGCTAATAAGTCTGGTGAGAAGTGTAATTAGAGTAATTTCACTGTAAGTATTTGCTGAAATATTTGTTATGTGATTTGTGGTAGGGTCACCAATATTGTTAGGTGTACATACTTTTAAAATTCTTTGTCCATGAGAAACTGGGAAAATGCCAGGATTAGTGTCATGCGATGCTTATTCCTTTCTTTTGACCTTTACATTCTGGAATATATCTTAAGGAAAAATAACAAATAGATCCTAGCACATCACCCTCAGAATTCTCCTTACACAGGCCTTTGCATTTCTCTTTTCTCCATGTCCCACTGTCTCCCAAGTCTCGTAGAAAAAATCATTTTACTTGATATTTTTGTATTTGCCATAGAACTTACATGACAAGTTATTTGTCACTTTTCAATTTTTTAGTCCTCAAATTTCTTCTTTGTGATCACAGTTTATTTTCACATTTTCCTTTTTGCTGTCCCGCTGTATAACAATATTTTGGACACTCCAGAAATTACTAGGTAGATGCTAAAACTGTCCCAATAAATTCCTTGAGAGGAAAACTTGCATATTACTTGTATCTATATTTCACACTGCATAAAGCACAGAATTTTTCTGGTAAAGCAACTTAGTACATTTTAATTTAATGTAAGTGTGATTAGGAAGTAAAATGGAAGAGTGGAATGAGTGAAATGTAAACTTGCATAATACATGGTCCATTTGCAAGAGTGGGAAGTTAGGTAATTGAGTGACTTGTAAGAGCAGATTTTTTCTCTTAAATTAGTCTTTCCTCCTTTTTTTCCCCTTGCTTTCCCTCACTTGTTTTCCATTTAACACATTGTCAACAAACTTTAAAGACTTGGGTTAAAATATGCTGCTCTTCATCCTCTGTACAGCCTCAGGTCTACAGTGATCTCTTCCTTCGCAGAGGTCTTGGCACATTCACCATGTTGGGCTTGACAGGCATGCATCGGTCACTGTCACTTTCTCAGCCAGGAGTTCCCTCACTACTCTGCATAAGTTAGGCTCTGTCGCCCTGTACAATATCACGAACAAACGTTTGTTTTTATCACCCTTATTCCTGTCTGAATATCTCATTCATCTATTTACTGTCTGTCACCACTCTCTAGAATGCATGTTTCATGGAAATGGGGACTTTGCTACCTTGTTAGCCAGGGTTTTCCATTGTGTCTAAAAGAGATGTTCTCAGTGGGGCTCCGTGAATACTTGTAGATTAGCTGACTGCCTGGCCGTCTGGGTCCCAGGTCATTGAGAAGATCTTTTAAAGGTGTTAGATGTGTAGCACCGGTTGAAGCTGATCCTTGTAACGTGATTAATGGAAGTAAAAGGTGTCTTAGGTGGGGAGGTGCAATGATATGCCAATAAAAGTAGAATCTATTTGTGCTGTATTGCTTGCGAATGAACAGAATTTGTTTAAATCCCAAATCTCAGTCTGACTACTCAGTTGGCCAAAACTAAACACATGTTGTCCAGCGTGTGTGAACACAGATCTGGTTCTCTTGTACCTTTCAAATGGGGAAATTCCACTGGGTCAAGTAGAAGTTCATCAGAATATTGCCTTAGTCTTGATAAAGGAAAAGAAAATAGATTTCACAAAAGTGTCATGTAATTGGATATATATCAATGTTTCTGTAATGAATTTTATCAAACTTTTGTTGAATAGCCTGCCTTTCTGTAAAGCTTTTTATAAATATAGGACTTGTGCTGGGGAAAAAATAAAGCCTTGTTACTACTACAATTATGGGCATTAATTTCTAACTGAAGTTCAACAATTGGCATGAGAACACCTGTGTTTGCTTTTTCTTTCAAATGATGATGATTTTTTTTTTTTTAATCTGAAGGTTCTGCTATCTCTTAATGAGATAGTACCCATCACTAGCCTCATTAAAGTGGCCCTTTATTCCATTCTATCAGATAGTCATTTATACTTCTGAGAATTTATTTGGCTATTTCCAACATCATTGCAATTCAATCACAATCTTAGCATTTTTTGTCAGTAATTCCACTATTTAAAGTTGTACTTCATTTCCTTTGGGAGCAAATTGTTATACAGATAACAATGATGCTGCTGCCGCCGCTGCTGCTAAGTCACTTCAGTCGTGTCGGACTCTGTGTGACCCCATAGACAGCAGCCCACCAGGCTCCCCTGTCCCTGGGATTGTCCAGGCAAGAACACTGGAGTGGGTTGCCATTTCCTTCTCCAATGCATTAAAGTAAAAAGTGAAAGTGAAATCGCTCAGTCATGTCTGACTCTTAGCAACCCCAAGGACTGCAGCCCACCAGGCTCCTCCGTCAGATAACAATGATAAGAATATTTAAAACTCTAGCTGTTTGAAAAAGACCATGTAATTTCCATGGTTTTGGCTCTTGATCCTCTTTCACATCATATCATTTAATGGAATTTTGCTATTTTTATTAAGTATGTCCAGGCATATTTCTGACATTTTATTAACTCTTGATTCTTACCTGAAAATCTAAGAAGTGTTATTGAATAATAGGGCTTTATTTTAACTTATTTACCAAGCCTATTCCTGTGAAAGAAGGCTGAGTGCCGAAGAATTGATGCTTTTGAACTGTGGTGTTGGAGAAGACTCTTGAGAGTCCCTTGGACTGCAAGGAGATCCAACCAGTCCATTCTGGAGATCAGCCCTGGGATTTCTTTGGAAGGAATGATGCTAAAGCTGAAACTCCAGTACTTTGGCCACCTCATGCGAAGAGTTGACTTATTGGAAAAGAGTCTGATACTGGGAGGGATTGGGGGCAGGAGGAGAAGGGGACGACAGAGGATGAGATGGCTGGATGGCATCACTGACTCGATGGACGTGAGTCTCAGTGAACTCCGGGAGTTGGTGATGGACAGGGAGGCCTGGCGTGTTGCAGTTCATGAGGTCGCAAAGAGTCGGACACGACGGAGTGACTGATCTGATCTGATCTGATTCCTGTGAATGGGCATATTCCTAGGTATTAGAAAAAAATTATTAGTATTTGTGGAGTGATTCATGTTGGTGTATGGCAGAAACAAACTCAATATTATAAAACAGTTATCCTACAATTACAAATAAATAAACAAAAACCTGAAAGCCTTATAAGTCATGTTGAGGCAAAATATGAGTACCTGTAGAACATACAATTAGGAATACCCACCATGTAGTACAACCTGTTGTCCAGGGCAACTACTTTTTAGGAACTCTGTTAGCTCATAACATTACATCCAAATTGTATGTGTTTGTGTATGAATGTATATATGTACGATTTTATGAAGAGAGTTCCATGATTTATATTAGGCTTTTAAAAAATTTATTTTGTAATTGGAGGAAAATTGCTTTACAATGTTGCATTGATGTCTTCCATACAGCTTTGAATTAGTCATATATATATATCTATGTATCCTCTCACATCAGACTTTTGAGACTTCTTATTTTTCCTACCACAATTTAAGAGTGATGACAGTAGAGTGAAATTAGTCATCGCCACCAATACAGTTGCAAATGATTTGACTTAATACAACATCTAGAGAAAGGGCAGACAGTCACAGGTGATTAGCCCCCCAAATGTGGCAGGTTGCTTAGTCGTGTCTGAGTCTTTGTGACCCCATGGACTGTAGCCCGCCAGGCTCCTCCGTCCATAGGATTTTCCAGGCAAGAATACTGGAACGGGTTGCCATGTCCTTCTTGAGGGGATCTTCCTAACACAGGGATTGAACTGGGTCTCCCACATTGCAGGCAGACGCTTTACCATCTGAGCCACCAGGGAAGCAAGAACAAAGCACGTCTAAGGGATTGAACTAGAAGGACAAAGAACTTCATTGCACAGAGTACAGTGGACTGCAAGTGCTGTGTACTCAGTGGAACAAGTAATCACTCTTAGCCGCAGAGATTAGACAAGGGGGCTTCATGGAAGAGGAAGAATTGAACTAAGCTTAGAATGATAGGTTTGGACAAGTAAAGGCAGAAAACGATTCCTCTTTTAAATGAGAGTTAAGGCAGCTCAGATGGTAAAGCATCTGCCCACAATGTGGGAGACCCGGGTTCAGTTCCTGGGTCAGGGAAGATCTCCTGGAGAAGGAAATGGCAACTCGCTCCAGTGTTCTTGCCTGGAAAATCCCATGGATGGAAGAGCCTGATAGGCTACTGTCCATGGGGTCACAAAGAGTCGGACATGACTGAGTGACTTCACTAAGGCTATATAAATGATCTGTGTGGATGTAGTCTGTATTTGGGACATAAATTTTAGTTCATAGATTGAATAAATGAACCAACATTGATTTCTGAACTTGGTAGGTAAATAAAGGGATGCTTACTGTACATTACAAATGAATCAGCAAAAGTTCCATGTAATGATAATTTCTGAATGCATTTGAAATGTGATTTCTATTTACATAAATTCACTTCACCTATAGCATTTCACAAATATGGTTGTTTCACAAGACAGTATATGGAGATACATGTATGTATTATTAGAATTGCTTACGATTTTTTGATTTTAGGTACAGAATCTTGTTCATTCAAGGATTAAAAATGATACTAGATATAAATGCATTGCCCGCTAGTACTATTTTGATCTAGATTTTTAGAAAGTATAAAGAGACATTTGAATATTATTGAAACTACTGAACTATGATTTTAAATCATATTATGGGATCTGATAAGATAGGCAAATTAGAAGAAAAATATCCTTGAACCCAATCGTAAAAGCAAAATGTTAAATATTTAACTTTTCTGATTGTTTTACCACTGTTAATTAGGAATCACAGTGAAGATTTCATCACTGTACAGTATGGATTGAATTGTAAGAATGGTTAACTCTAATAGTTTTGGCATTTTGGAGATGTGTAATAATGGCTAACAATTAAAACATATTACTTAAGGATTTCTTTTTCCCTAAAACATTTCTTTGTAAATTTCAGAGTACCTTAACTATAATATACAGCTTTGTTATCAGTGCAAAAGAACAATATGAGAAACTTTCAAAATTACATGAAAACATGGACAAGTTATACCAGAATATAATGGCGTACTATGCCATCGACGTGAAGAAGGTGTCCGTAGAAGACTTCTTGACTGATTTGAATAACTTCAGAAACATGTTTATGGTATGTTAAAAATCTTAATTTGTTTTTAAAAAGTATTTATATCTATATTACTTCATTTACTGTTTAGTAATTCATTCTACTCCTGTTGTCTGTAGTAAAACTTACGTTTTCAGATGTTGAAATTTAGCTGTAAAAATTTTAGATTTTTAAATCTATTGAAAAATGTGTGTTTTGTTCTCTTTTGGGCCTTCCCAACGTTAAGTTGTAATCAGAAATTTTGATTGAAAAAGTGACAAATTCTGAAGTTTTTCATAAAGACTCCCCTCCTGGCTGATTACAAAGCACTTTTATAATAAGTTTTTGGCTCTGAATTTGTTTCTTTATGCTTAAGATAAATTTTTATTTTTGTGGTATAATTTCACCAAATTCTGTACGGTTTTTATGAAGCTTTTTTTTCCCTTTTCTTTTCTTAATGCATTGTACAATAAGCTACCTGCGATTTGCCTTTGAATGGATTTTAAGTTCCTAGGGTTTCCTTTAGATGCTTTAATAGGGAGGTCAGGTCTCTGATGTGGAATCCTTTCATTTAAGCATTAAAAAGATCTTTTGAAAAGTATTAGCTGATTAAATGGGGGAAAAAACCCACACACATATTAAAGTGAGCAAGCATTGTTGTCTCCCTAGGGAAACTGGTGATACATTTTCATTTCTACGATGAAAAATTACATTGTTCGTAATAGATGGGTGAGTCACTGTTGTGTTTCAGCAAATGTTTTTGGGGATTAAAAACTTTTGAGGTATAAAGAAAAAAAAAGATTGAATTTAAAGAAGGTTGAATTTATTTTTAATTTCAGGAAAGCTTTATTGCTGAATTTATTGGACTTAGTTATAATCACCTGATTATGACTAGATAGCCTTTCAATAAAAAGTCAATATTTTAAATGAAAATTGGTTCACAAGTCTAGTTTACTTCCTCCATAAATTCACAGTGTTTTTCAAAATTATTTTTTCACTAGCAGAAAAAACTTTGACTATTAGATATACTTATGTGCCCATATGTGTGATGTACTGCATAATATGCTACTTTAATTTTTATGTTTTATGAGTCAACATGGTTTAGTAGAAATAGCAAAGGCTTTACAGTTTGAGAGAACAGGGTTTGGATTCCACACTAGTTATATGACTATAAATACTTGTAACATTTTTGAGCCTCAGTTTCCATATTTGTAAAAGGAAATGTTAATTCTTCTCTGAGGGTAGTATTTAAATACTAAATGAGATAAGTATTAAGTATCACAGCTCTTGGTACATGGTAGTTGCTTAATTATTATGCCATGACGGGTTAACTCAGTAAACTTGAGGTACTCAAACCCTGCACATTTCAAAGAAATTGCTGGTCCTTGGCTGGCTCTGGGGAGAACAACTGTAAACTCTTGGAATATCCTGCCCAATAAAGTAGTTTTTGTATACCCGGGACCTTGGGCCAAGCTAGATAGTTATGCAAAAAAATGTGGTTTATTATGAACACTTGTTTTTGTTCACCTGGGGCCTGGGACCATACTGTGTCGCCTCATCCTTTGTGTGGTGTTGAAGACTGAGGGGCCAAGGTCATTCATGGTGGTGGTGGTCTACATTCTGGTCTGCATGACTGACCTCCTCAATAACTCTTGGTATCAAGGCTTGGTTGAACTTCCCTTCTTGGCAGTACATCATATCACATGTGTTGTGACGTGTCCTTGCTGGAATAATGAAATTCTACTGGGAGAAGACAACTGTGATTTTACTCTGTATCTTTTCCTTGTAAGAAGCTGTAACAGCGAGTATAACAAAGTTTCTGAGTTCTGTGGCTCCTTCCAACAAATTATCAAACCTAAGGGTGGTCTTGAGGATCCATGACATAAAATTACAAAATAATAATACCCATCAGATACTGAGTATTTTCTATGAACAAGATAGTTTTCCAAATGCCTTACACGTATCAGCCAGTCTTCCTGATAACTCTGCATCCTTTTGCTGTTTCTGTTCCCCACTTGAGCAAATGAAGAAAGAGACCAAGTCCATATTGTATGGTTTTGAATCACATCTAATTCCACATCTGCCTTAGATCTGGTAGGATTTCTGTGGGTAACTTAGCATCCTTAGTAGGCGGTGGGCAGAGGGAAAAGTGTTTGAGTGGAGAAAGGTTCAAGGTGGAGGGTGATAAGGTGAGAGCTATAGTTTGTTTCAGAGTTCACATGGCTCCTGGAAGTACCTGCTACCACACACTTCCTACATACACAGACATGCACACACTCGCTCATATTCATGTTGTACTAAATTAAAATCATTAGAGCTAAGTATAAAATACTGTATTTGAATAAATAATTTGGAGAGGGAATTTTCTTTAGAATAAAATTAAGCATAAAGAAGACTATAAGGGAAGTACAATTTTGCAGACAGATTTTTTCTTCCTTTTTTTATGGTTATAGTCCTTGAATTTTAGAGATTGTGTCCTTTTTTTTTTTTTTTTTTAATTGGGAGAAAAGTGCTGTACAGTAGACGTTTAGAAAGACCACAGTGTCAAGACTAATAGAAATTACTGAGAAATAAATGTCTGTTTGTCATTGTCTTCTGATCTCTTAGGTTGCTGTTTAATTCCATACTATTCAACTTCAGAAACTATGCTAATTTCAGTGAGTTAGTATGAAAATATTAGGGATAGATGTGGAACTTTCATATGTTGAAGGTTGTTCTGGAAAGTCACATTAATACAATAGACATCTAGGCTGCTTCCATTTCCTAGCTGTTGTAAAAAGTGCTGCAGTGAACATTGGAGTATTGAAGTACATGTGTCTCCTTCAGGTGTGGTTTTCTCAGAGTATATGCCCAGTAGTGGGATTGCTTGGAGAAGGCAATGGCACCCCACTCCAGTACTTTTGCCTGGAAAACTCATGGACGGAGGAGCTTGGTAGGCTGCAGTCCATGCTAAAGATCGGACACAACTGAGCGACTTCGCTTTCACTTTTCACTTTCATGCATTGGAGAAGGAAATGACAACCCACTCCAGTGTTCTTGCCTGGAGAATCCCAGGGACGGGGGAGCCTGGTGGGGTGCTTAGGTCTATGGGGTCCCACAGAGTCAGACACGACTGAAGTGACTTAGCAGTGGGATTGCTGGGTCATATGGTAATGGGGTTCCTGGGTCATAGTCCTTGTTTTTTAAGGAATATACATACTGTTCTCCATAGTGGCTGTGTAAATTTACATTCTCACCAACAGTGCAAGAGGGTTCCCTTTTCTCCATATCCTCTCCAGCATTTATTGTTCATAGAATTTTAAATGATGGCAATTCTGACTAGTGTGAGGTGATACTTCATTGTAACTTTGATTTGCATTTCTCTAATAATAAGCAATGTTGAGCATCATTTCTTGTGTTTTGTGGCCATATGTCTTTGGAGAAATGTCTGTTTAGGTCTTCTGCCCATTTTTTTATCGGGTTGTTTGTTTTTCTGGTATTGAGCTGCTTGTATATTAATGGATGTGTATAGAATCTAGAAAGATGATCCTGATGAGCCTGTGTTCTGGGCCGCAGTGGAGACACAGACACAAAGAACAGTCTTGTGGACCCAGTGGGGGAAGGAGAGGGTGGGACGAATTCAGAGAGGAGCATGGAAACACGTACACTACCATATGTAAAAGAAATACCCAGTGGGAATTTGCCGTGTGACACGGAGAGCTCAGCCCAGTGCTCGGTGGCGACTAGCGGGGCGGTCTGGGGTGGGAGGTGGCGGAGGGGGTTCGGGAGGGAAGGCTGATTCATGTTGATGTATGGCAGAAACCAGTACAATATTAGGAAGCAAATATCTTGCAATATAAAATTTTTTAAAAATACACTAAACAAAGACATATTTTCTCTTTAAGTTTCTATTAAGATATGTTTACATTGTTAACATGCTGAATATGTTAAAATATGTTCACATTGTTACATCATTCACAGGCATTAGTGACCCAGGTCATGAATGAGCAGGAAATTCTCCAGAAAGTAGAGATCTGTCTGGTATTGCACATAAGAAGTTGGAGCACTCATTCTACACCTGCCCTCTACTACAGCAGCTTTCTGTGGAGTGTTTGCTCTGGAGTTCAGGTCATTCTGCTTATTTTTCCCAGTGCCCGGTGCACTCCCTCCATATTTTGCCTGGCTTGTTTATTGTGCTCACCTTTCTGATCTCTGCTGAGACTTTTCTTCATCTAGTATCAGATGCCCCCAACTACAGTGGGTGACATTCTCTCATAGCTAACACATCTACTGTCAGTCAAATGCCAGGTCCTATTCTATCATTTAATCCTTATAACAACAAATAGATGTGGTATGTTTACTGTGATTATTCCCATTTTACAGATGAGGAAACTGAGGCTTAGAGAGATAGTGACTTGCCCATTGTTACACAGCTAACAGGTGACCAAATGGAGATGCTAGTCCAGGGAGTCTTCCCAGTGTTACTAGAATCTCCCATCTAATGTGTATAGGAAGAGCTGTTCAGCTTCTTTTCTTTCTCTCTCCCTCTGTCCTTCCCTTCTTCTCTCCCTCGCCTCTTCCTTCCTTCCTTCCTTTTTCCTCTCGCAGACCCTTTTTGCATTAGTTAACAAAGGAACGTGTATTCTCGTCTGTTTTAACAGGGAGGCTTTCATGATCTTGTGGCTTCCTCTGAGAAACAGCTGTTCATTGTGACAGCAGTTTTGCCCCAATCTTTTCTAGTTGGGGATTCTCAACTAGGAATCAATTTATTATTGTTGTTTTAGCAATCTGTTGTGGGTGGTGTGCTCATTGGGAATGGTATCTGTTTAGAACTATTGATCAGCTACCAAGAATTAGGGAGTAAGCTTCCATTGTAATGTTTTAGCTTTATTTTTCTTATTATCTTCAGCCAAATACAGTTGCCACTGATGGAGTTGCTAGGACCCTGTCCTAGATGCTCTTCATGTGTCATCCCACTTTCTGCACAGCATTTCAGTGAGGTACAGAATGTTACCTGGAGGAAACTATGGGCCGGAGGATAACAGTCCATGCCTTAGCAGAGCTGCTTCAGAATTGCCATGCACGGGGTCAGACGGAGGGCTGCCTTACTCCACACCCTGTATTTTTCTCATTTTTAATACCATTTCTAACTACATTGTTCGTCAGAGAGTTTGTAACAAAAGTCAAAATGTAATTTCTAAGGGTATTTTTGATAACTTACTAGAGGGAATCATCACAAAGCATTCTTCATTTCCTCACCCCTTCATAGAATAATTTTCTGTTTACATTGACGAGTGCATGATAGAAAAATGTTTGCAGGTCTGGTTCTGTTTCAAAGCCTAAAATGTTCACTTTTAAAATTAGAGGCCTATTAATACAAACCCTTGTGGTGAGGTGAGGGTTAAGGGGAGGGGTAGAGAGTCAGTACCTCTCTGTAATGGATTTTTATTTCCTGTAAGACTGATGTGGGGGATAAAGTTCAAATTGGAGGCACTAGGTGGAATGTTAGACCTCACACTGTAGGCTGAGGGAATTGGTGGCCCACCAGGCATGAGACTTCACCAAAATTTGTGCCTTCAGTCACGTACTATTCCATAACAATGATTGCTTTCCACTTTGGTCTGGTTTTAAACTCATTGTTATATGCCATTACCAATGGACCTGTTATGAATAGGGATAAAATGCTTCTCCAGGATGAACTGATGAATTTTTGTCGGATCTTAAAAGAACCCTTTTGTCCGTCTTTGTTTTATCCAACAGCTGTAGCATGCTTGTGTTTGTTGTTAGAGGTTAAGGCTAATCTTAGTTTCTCTCATTGGTCACTGTGACTTTGAAGAATATGTTTGTCCTGGTCCCACTTCCCACTCATCTTCACGTTACAGAATTTTGTTCAAACTGCTTTTACATCCTTAGGCTCAAATTACATGGTTTCTTTGTCAAGACTCTCACCTCTTATCCTGATAATGCTTAGGTTCTTTATCATTGAAAGGTCTTTTGCTACTTTCTTTCTTTAACCAGAATTAGTAGCACATTGAAACAACACTCTTAACTCCTTGAGCAAATTTCACCGTATACCTCATTTATATTGCTAAACATTGCATCTTCGACAGATACGTCTAAGTGCTTTTACTTCTTAGAATTCCTTTGTTATTTGTCGTCTTATAAGTAACATGTTTAAAAACAAAATTTCTAATAAATTTTATTTTGAAGAATATAATATTTTTCTGTTTTAATTAGACATATCTAACTATGTAGATATTCCCCAACAAATATTCCCTTCCATCAGGAAACTTCCACAAGCCTCTTATCCTTGTCCATCAGACAACAGACAGAAAGAAAACCACACTTAGGGAAAACTAACCAAACTGATCACATGAACCACCATGAACCTAACTCAATGATATGAACCATGCCGTGTAGGGCCACCCAAGATGGATGGGTCATGGTGGAGAGTTCTCACAAAACGTGGTCCACTAGAGAAGGGAATGCAAACCACTTCAGCATTCTTGCCTTGAGAACCCCATGAACAGTATGAAAAGGCAAAAAGAAAGGCCACTGATAAATGAACTCCCCAGGTCGGTAGGTGCCCAATATGCAACTGCAGAAGAGTGGAGAAATAGGTACAGAAAGAATGAAGAGCTGGAGCCAAACCGAAAACACTGCCCAGTTGTGGATGTGACTGGTGATGGAAGTAAAGTCCGATGCTGTAAGAACAATATTGCACAGGAACCTGGAGTGCTAGGTCCATGAATCAAGGCAAATTGGAAGTGGTCAAACAGGAAATGGCAAGAGTGAACATCGACATTTTAGAAATCAGAGAACTATAATGGACCAGAATGGTGAACAGAATTCAGGTGACCATTATATCTACTGTTGTAGGTGATGAATCCCATAGAAAAAATGGAGTAGCCCTCATAGTGAACAAGAGTCTGAAATGCAGTACTTGGGTGCAATCTCAAAAATGACAGAATCTTCTCTATATGCGAGGCAAACCATTCAATACACAGTAATCCAAGTTTATGCACCAACCAATAATGCAAAAGAAGCTGAAGTCGAACGGTTCTATGATGACCTCTAGAAACAACACCAAAAAAGATGTCCTTTTCATCATAGGGGACTGGAATGCAAAAGTAGGAAGTCAAGAGATACCTGGACTAACAGTCAATTTTGGCCTTGGAGTACAGAATGAAGTACTAACAGAAATTTGCCAAGACAACACACTGGTCATAGCCAACACACTCTTCCAACAACCCAAGAGACGACTCTACACGTGAACATCATCAGATGGGCAATACTGAATTCAGATTGATTAAATTTTTCTCAGCAGAAGATGGAGAAGCTCTATACAGTCAGCAAAAACAAGAACACAAGCTGACTGTGGCTCAGATCATGAACTCCTTATTGCAAAATTCAGACTTAAATTGAGAAAGTAGGGAAAACCACTAGTCCATTCAGATATGACCTGATCAAATCCCTTATGATTATACAATGGAAATGACAAACAGATTCAAGGGATTAGATCTGATAGACAGAGCGCCTGAAGAACTATGGACAGTGGTTTGTGACATTGTATAGGAGGCGATGATTAAAACCATCCCCAAGAATAAAGAAATGCAAAAAGGCAAAATGGTTGTCTGAGGAGGCCTACCAGATAGCTGAGAAAGGAAGAGGAGCTGAAGGCAAAGGAGAAAAGGAAAGATATACCCATCTGAATGCAGAATTCCAAAGAATAGCAAAGTAGAGATATGAAACCCTTCCTCAGTGATCAGTGCAAAAAATTAGAGGACAATGGAATGGGAAAGTCTAGAGATCTCTTCAAGAAAATTAGAGACACCAAGGGAACTTTTCATGCAAAGCTGGGCACAGTAAAGGACAGAAATGATATGGACCTAACAGAAGCAAAAGATAGTAAGAGGAGGTGGCAAGAATACACAGGAGAACTATACAAAAAAGATCTTCATGACCCAGATAACCACAATGGTGTGATCACTCAGCTAGAGCCAGACATCTGAGTGCTAAGTCAAGTGGGCCTTAGGAAGCATCACTACAAACAAAGCTAGTGGAGGTGATGGAATTCCAGCTGAGCTATTTCAAATCCTAAAAGATGATGGCATGAAAGCACTTCACTCAATATGCCAACAAATTTGGAAAAGTCAGCAGTGGCCACACTGGAAAAGGAAACTTTTCATCCCAATTTCAAAGAAAGGCAATGCCAAAGAATGTTCAAACTACCTTACAATTGCACTCATCGCAGAGACATTACTTTGCCAACAAAGGTTTGTCTAGTCAAGGCTATGGTTTTTCCTGTGGTCATGTATGGATGTGAGAGTTGGACTGTGAAGAAGGCTGAGTGCCGAAGAATTGATGCTTTTGAACTGTGGTGTTGGAGAAGACTCTTGAGAGTCCCTTGGACTGCAAGGAGATCCAACCAGTCCATTCTGAAGGAGATCAGCTCTGGGATTTCTTTGAAAGGAATGATGCTAAAGCTGAAACTGCAGTCCTTTGGCCACCTCATGTGAAGAGTTGACTCATTGGAAAAGACTCTGATGCTGGGAGGGATTGGGGGCAGGAGGAGAAGGGGATGACAGAGGATGAGATGGCTGGATGGCATCACTGACTCGATGGATGTGAGTCTCAGTGAACTCTGGGAGTTGGTGATGGACAGGGAGGCCTAGCGTGCTGGGATTCATGGGATTACAAAGAGTCGGACACGACTGAGTGACTGATCTGATCTGATCTGAACGTACTAGCAAAGTAATGCTGAAAATTTTCCAAGCTATGCTTCAACAGTACGTGAACTGAGAACTTCCAGATGTTCAAGCTCGATTTAGAAAAGGCAGAGGAAGCAGAGATCAAATTGCCAACATGGGTTGTATTATAGAAAAAGCAAGAGAATTCCAGGAAAGCATCTACTTTTTCTTTATTGACTATGCTAAAGCCTTTGACTGTGTGGATCACAACAAGCTGTGGAACATTCTTTACGTGATGGGACTACTAGACCACCTTACCTGACTCCTGAGAAATCTATATGGTTAAGAACAAACATTTAGAACCAGACATGAACAGACTGCTTCCAAATTGGAAAAGGATTACGCCGAGAATGTATATGGTCACCCTGCTTATTTAACTTATATGCAGAGTACATCATGAGAAACGCTGGGCTGGAAGAAGCACAAGCTGGAATGAAGATTGCCAGGAGAAATAACAATAACCTCAGATACGCAGATGACACCACCCTTATGACAGAAAGTGAAGAGGAACTAAAAAGCCTCTTGATGAAAGTGAAAGAGGAGAGTGAAAAAGTTGGCTTAAAACTCAACATCCAGAAAACGAAGATCATGGCATCCAGTCCCATCACTTCTTGGCTAATAGATGGAGAAACAATGGAAACAGCGACAGACTTTATTTTCTTGGGCTCCAAGAAAATAATGGCTGCAACCATTAAATTAAAGGACACTTGCTCCTTGGAAGAAAAGCTATGACAAACCTAGGCAGTCTGTTAAAAAGCAGAGACATTACGTTGCCAACAAAGGTTTGTCTAGTCAAAGCTATGGTTTTTCCAGTAGTCATGTATGGATCTGAGAATTGGACCATAAAGAAAGCTGAGCACCAAAGAATTGATGGTTTTGAACTCTGGTGTTGGAGAAGACTCTTGAGATCCTTTGGACTGCAAGGAGATACATCCAGTCCATCCTAAAGGAAATCAGTCCTGAATATTCATTGGAAGGACTGATGCTGAAGTTGAATAGCCAATATTTTGACCATGTGATGTGAAAAACTGACTCACTTGAAAAGACCCTGATCCTGGGAAAGATTGAAGGCAGGAGGAGAAGGGGATGACAGAGGATGAGATGGTTGGATGGCATTATTGATATGCTGGACATGAGTTTTAGTATGCTCTGGGATTTGGTGATGGACAGGGAGGCCTGGCTAGCTGCAGTCCATGGGGTCACAAAGAGTCCGACACGACTGAGTGACTGAACTCAACTGAACTATGTAGACTTTTTACGTTTACCGTATTATATATTCATGTATAGAACTGATGTGCTTACACTTAAAGAAGCCAGACTTTTTGGTTCATGTAGCTTTTATCCTGGTCACATGCACATTGTCTGTTGGGATGTTGAGGTACTGGGAAAAATCACTAGGCATCCTGCTTTATAAAGAAGTTCAAAGACCGTATATATCTGGACACCTCAGTTTAGGGTTAGGGTTTTGAGGTCAGCAGAAAGCAATCCCTGCCTTTTAAAAGGGATTACTGTTGGATACACAAAAGTTGGAGGAGCACTGTCGTTTTCTTGTGTGTGTGTGCTTTGGGTTTCGATGTATGTGCTGAACATTCCAATTATTATTTTCTAGTCCATAAAGTCCAGTTTGTTACTCCCTCAGTTTTGTTTCTCACATATATACCTCCCATCTGAATTACGTTTGATTACAATCAAGAAAAAGAATCCCCTTCGATTTCTTCACATTTTAACTGATTGCTGAATTCTCGCTGTGATAAGCCTCAGCTTTGTTTGTTTGTAATAGTGACGTTTTGCTCTCCTTGTCACGACTGGTGAGACAGCAGGGAGACACTCCTGGCTGGCAGTGCAGGCTCTGTCTTTCGAGTGCCTTGGGTGGTGTGACTTTGGCAGGTTACCTAACTTACTGAGCCCCAGCTCCCTGTTAATAACAGCTTGCGTTTCTTAGGGATTTTACAGTTTGAAGATCAGATGACATAATGTTCGTTTACCCTCAAAATAAGTGAGTTCTCTGTGGAGAATACAAGTAATTTTCAACTTTTCCATTTCATTATAGTAAGCTTGATAGTTTAAATACTTTATCTTGTTTATGCTTCTTTATACAATACTTGGAAATAAATAGCTACCTATTTTCAATCAATAGCTCTTCTTTAAATTATGTCTACAGTTTTGTAAAAGTTATGTTTCATCTAGTTAAAGATTTATCTTTTATGTTTGCGGACTTTAAGTTGAATTTTGTTTCATGTGATTGAAAGATACTGTGTAGTAAGCAAGTATAAAATCAGTTGTAACTCATTTTGTCCTGCTGCTTTTGTCAATTAAATACAACTTATCTTTCCAGTGAATACTAAAGCTAGTGATTTGCTGAATAAAAATGAAATCATCCAATGAGAAGATATTTTTAGTGTAAAATTTTTGTATATAGGGCAGCTAGCACAAATCTCATTTGCCAAGTCATTTAAATTACCCAAAATTGATTTTTGTCAACATTTGTGATGATTACTGTATAGACCAAGTAGGTGACCAGCAGGAACTCCAAGGGCACTAAGCATCTTCTATGTGTTCCTGAAATTTTGAAGATGGGCTTACTGTAGTTTATCAGAGAGAAGAAAATCATGGAAAGTTCCTGGGATTGGTTGTCAAGCCAGCTTATATATTTCTAATGGGGAGTGTCTTCTATCCTGATTTTGTTGGGGATACAATTTGAAAATTACCTTCACTGGAACTATTGTTATTCCGAGATCATACTTAGAAGTATAAAGCTCCAAACCTAGAACAAAATAAATATTCTATTGGATCTTCTTTAATTTTTATCCTTTAGTGTCTGTTTATTTAAAGAATTACATCGGTTCCAGGTGCTGAATAAATTTGGGTTTGCAACTTGAAAATGAATTCTGTTAGGTTCTTCTAATCTTTTTTCTCGATTACACCTAGATTAATTGGCTTAACTTTTCTCTTTTCCTAAAAGATTTCTTCTTACTATGCATTGCTCAGTGGGATAATAAATGCATTTGACTGACAGATTTTGTATGAATAAATTACTGGTGATTTGTATTAATGTATCTCTTACATTTTAAATATTTTGTTTACTGAAATAATATCTCACAAAGTAAAGACTAGATAATTTTTTAAAATAATGTAATCACATTTATTTAAGAATGTATTCTAATATCAAACAGCAAAGTACAACAATGCAAAACTGAAATTGCTTTTGCACCAACCTAATATTTTATATTGGGGTATAGCCAATTAACAGTGTTATTGTAGTTTCAGGTAAAGAGCGAAGGATCTCAGTCATACATATATGTGCATCCATTCTCCCACCAGACTGCTCCCATCCAGGCTGGCAATAACACTGAATAGAGTTCCATGTGCTATACAATAGGGCCTTGTTCATCCATTATGAATATAGCAATGTGTACATGACCTTCCCAGACCTCTTAACTCTCCCTTTCCCATTGAAACCATAAGTTGTTTTCTACGTCTGTGTGTCTCTGTTTTGTAAGTAAGTTGATTTATATCATTCCTGATTCCACATATAAGGGATGTCATATGATATTTCTCCTCCTTCTGACTTACTTTGTGCCACAGTCTAGGTCCATCCATGTTTCTGTAAATGGCATTATTTCTTTCTTTTTAAGGGCTGAGTAATATTCCTTTTTATATATGTACTGCATCTTCTTTATCTGGAAAGACTAGATTATTTTAATACAGTAATAAGCATGGCAATTGACAATGGAGAAAAAAGAACTCAACTAAATAGCTGATAGATCATAATAAGTATATTAATTCACATAATTGAAAAGATAGCACTTAAATAGCATACCACAAATGAAAGTGAATAAAATGGCATATTCTTTGTACATTAAATATACTGGTCTTCCATGCTCTGAGCAAAGAGAGAGAAGGAGGGAAAAAAAAACACCTGAGTTAAGGCTACTTTTTGTGTTATGTTTAAACATTACCAGGTTTACATGAAGGTTGCTGGGTTTTGACTGGATAATTTCCCTGAAGAACTGATTAACAATAGTTAAAAAAAAAGGCTGTCCTGTCAACAGGCCTGTCTCTAAGCACTCTTCCTCATGGTTGCTGTCTTGTCTCTAGTCGTGCCTTTATTTAGCCTTTTGATTGGGATATAAAAAGAAAATATTTATCGTATATCACTTCCAAATACAAGTGAAGAAAACATATTTAATGGAAAACTCAAGTTCTACTTCGGGAAAATCTTAGTTATGAACATTTCATACTGTATTTGTTAAATACGTTGTTGAATAGTTTGAAAAATCTCATTTATTTGAAAATTTTAGAAAGTTCTTGAAGGAATTGCAAACAAACTCATAGCATGATCATGAAAGGCCAGTAACATTAAGTCCCTAATGAGTTAATATGTAATTTGGTAAAGAGCAACTTGAAGCTAAAACTGTTTAATCATAAGCACCTGTGCATCCTTTGGGACATTCTCAAAGGATAGTTTTCTGTTTTCATAAGTTTCACAGGTCGTGGAGAGTTCAACTAATAACACCTTGTCGTGAATGTTAAGGTGATGAAATTTTGGTGCCAGGATACCATGCTTCGCAGTTCTCATTGATAGCATTTTTAAATTGGATTTGGTAATACCAGAGGACATAACTTGATTAATTTTTACTGTCATTCTAGATGCCTTTCTAAAGCATCTACCTTGTAATTATTGCAAATAGAGGTTTCTAAGAATAAATTTGTTTTTCATGAAGTAGTTATATTTAGTTAAAAAATAATTTTGATGGAAAGCTGATACATAGATCAGATCTACCTTTTATATCCTTAGAGGCTTTTTGACTGGTAGTAATTATCTAATTTTTTTCTTTCATGTTCCATATAAGTAGGAGTACAGGAATGCATTTTTAAGGTAGTTGTGAAGAATTTCTAGGAAGCAGTCATGCAATAAAGCTGAGTATTGCCTCTTTTTAAGGTTAAGTAAAGTCCTAACTGGAGAAGGCAATGGCACCCCACCCCAGTACTCTTGCCTGGAAAATCCCATGGACGGAGGAGCCTGGTAGGCTGCAGTCCATGGGGTCGCTAGGAGTCGGACACGACTGAGCGACTTCACTTTCACTTTTCACTTTCATGCATTGGAGAAGGAAATGGCAACCCACTCCAGTGTTCTTGCCTGGAGAATCCCAGGGATGGGGGAGCCTGGTGGGCTGCCGTCTATGGGGTCGCACAGAGTCAGACACGACTAAAGTGACTTAGCAGCATCAGTAGCAGTAAAGTCCTAACAAGCATTTAGTGGGAATGTGCTAGACTCCTCTATGATTGTTTACTTTGAGAAAATTAGCCTGTGTCTTCATAGTCCTAATACCCATCTCTCTGAAAAGCATGCAGATTTAAATTCACTTTGTCTTATCTCATTTCAAGGACTTGAGACAAAATTGACCACTTAGGCAAGAAGAGAAGATTTTTGAGTTTAGTAAAAACTGTACTAAGAATTTCTTGGCTTACATAGCTTAAATATCCATTAATGTTGACAAGCATGTAACTCTGGACAAGGAGATATTTATAACTTTTTTTATTTAATAAAATTGCCATGAATTTTCTGTTATAGAAATATACAAGAAATTATCTTGTGTTGAACAGTGTTGAGGTGGGCAGATTAAACTATTTAAATAGGCAACAATCAAATAGAGAAATAAAATCAGAAAGTCAGGATCTGTGCAAGTCTACTTGTGTACTCAAAATTTTATATTTTAGTACAATTTTATCTTATAAATACGACATATGTTTGTCAAGTAAAGGCCTATTTGGAATATACACTATTTCTTAGGCTTTTTGAGGAGAGGGTGATAGGCACATTGATTTTTTAAAATTTATACAGGAAACTCAAACCGGAGCTCTGTGACAACCTAGAGGGGTGGACTGAGGTGAGAGGTGGGAGGGAAGTTCAAAACGGACGGCACATATGTATACCTATGGCTGATTATGTTGATGTAAGGTAGAAACCAACATAATATTGTAAAGCAATTACTCTCCAACTAAAAATAAATTTAAAAAATTTTACTTTGAGGGGAAAATAAAGCAATTATTATTTGTATCATTGGGCAATGTTTTAAGTTAATTTATCAAAAATGCCAAATTTCAAGTGAGGAATTTTTTGGGAAAGCACAGAAAACTAAACTCTTCCAGGAAGAAAAAAAAAAGTCTCATAAAGTATATTAGATTTTTAAAAACAATGTGAGTGTCTGTGTGTGTGTATGCTGGGCACTTCTGTAAGCCCTTAAATGTATTAATTCATTTAATTATTACAGTATCCCCATAAAGTATATGTGTAAGTACAATTCATATATATAAGAATTAAGTCTTTAGTGCTAAATAGCTAGACTTGAAGTCAGGAATACATCTAACTTCCATGTTTAATTCAACTCTTTATTTTCCCTGCCAAGTAATCCAACTGTGTTGTATGCATGCTTTAATAGTGCTTCCTATCAACTCCATGTCCAATCATATTCCAACGTCTCTGGATGGAAGGAATTTATAATTCTCATAAGATCTGTGAAAACTGGCATTAGCCCATTTTTTGATAGAAATATATAAACGACGTAAGCTGGAAAGTGGCTCTTCCTTGATTTGTTGCTGGATAAATAATTGTGTATTTGAGGCATTTGGTTAATGATATAGTAATAATGAAAATAATTTTATAAGTTTGTAGTAATATAATATTACTAATAATAGTAGGAATAGGCACTAACATTTATATAAGGGCTACTGTGTGTCAGGCACTTCTGTGAGCCATTTTCATGTATTAATTTATGTAATTCTTACAATATCCTGATAAAGTAAGTATTATTTTGCCCATTTTACTGAAGAGGAAACTGAGATACAAGTCACACAGCTATTTAGTGTCAGGTGGAGTTTAAAACAAAGACAGTATGACTTAAGATTTGTTCCTTCTAACCAGTATGCTCTCTATCAGATCAGTTGCTCAGTCGTGTCCGACTCTTTGCGACCCCATGAATCGCAGCACGCCAGGCCTCCCTGTCCATCACCAACTCCCGGAGTTCGCTGAGACTCACGTCCATCGAGTCAGTGATGCCATCCAGCCATCTCATCCTCTGTCGTCCCCTTCTCCTCTTGCCCCCAGTCCCTCCCAGCATCAGAGTCTTTCCCAATGAGTCAACTCTTCGCATGAGGTGGCCAAAGGACTGCAGTTTCAGTTTTAGCATCACTCCTTCCAAAGAAATCCCAGGGCTGATCTCCTTCAGAATGGACTGGTTGGATCTCCTTGCAGTCCAAGGGACTCTCAAGAGTCTTCTCCAACACCACAGTTAAAAAGCATCAATTCTTTGGCGCTCAGCTTTCTTTATGGTCAAAGGACAAAAGGAAATTAAACTTGTACAGGTTACAAATGATACCTGATTATTTATAGAAGCAAATTAAAAGGTCTGTGCAGGCGGCAGTTATAATTTAGATCCTTAAAATTCTCACAAATTAAATTTAATCAAATAAGAACACTTAATCACAATCAACAAACACACAGAGAAACAAGGGGTTGTATGGTAAAATGATCTGTAAGAACCCTGAGACTCTACATATTGAATTACAATTTGTGAAATGTTAAAGGAAATAGCAGATGAAATTAAAGAGAGAAACTGAAGATTACCAAAGATGACCAAGTAGGTTTTCAAAAGAACCAAATATAATTTAAGAAAATCTAAGTATGATGGTTGAAATTAAACATGCATTAAACAGCAGACACACGTTTCACATACTATCAAGTTTATGCTCAAAATCCTTCAACCTAGGCTTCAGTAGTACATGAGACGAGAAGTTCAACATATACAAGCTGGATTTAGAAAAGGCAAAGGAACCAAAGATCAAATTGCAAACATCAGGTGGATCATAGAAAAAGCAAGAGAGTTCCAGAAAAACATCTGCTTCTGCTTCACTGACTACGCTAAAGCCTTTGACTGTGTGGATCACCACAAACTGGAAAATTCTTAAAGAAATGGGAATACCAGACCTCCTTAGCTGCCTCCTGAGAAATCTGTATGCTGAATTCTTAAGAAACAACAGAACCAGACATGGTGTTCCAAATTGGGAAAGGAGTACGTCAAGGCTGTATACTGTCATCCTGCTTATTTAACTTATATGCAGAGTACATCATGAGAAACGCCGGGCTGGATGAAGCACAGGCTGAAATCAAGATTGCAGGGAGAAATATCAATAACCTCAGATATGCAGATGTCATGAGCCTTATGGCAGAAAGTGAAGAGGAACTGAAGAGCCTCTTGATGAAGGTGAAATATTAGAGTGAAAAAGCTCGCTGAAAACTCAGTGTTCACAAAACCAAGATCAAGGCATCCGGTCCCATCACTTCATGGCAAATAGGTGGGGGAACAATGAAAACTGTGGCAAACGTTCTTTTCTTGGGCTCCAAAATCACTGTGGATGATGACTACAGTCACTGTCCACCTGAATATTCATTGGAAGTCAACCTGAATATTCATTAGCAATCAACCCTGAAAATTCATTGGAAGAACTGATGCTGAAGCTGAAGCTCCAATAGTTTGGCCACCTGATACCAAGAGCTGGCTCAATGGAAAAGACCCTGGTGCTGGGAAAGATTGAGGACAAGAGGAGAAGGAGTCAACAGAGGATGAGATGATTGGATGGCATCACCGACTCAATGGACATGAATTTGAGCAATGTCCAAGAAATAGTGAAGGTCAGAGAAGCCTGGTGGGCTGAAGTTCATGGGGTCGCAGAGTCTGATACGACTGAGTGACTGAACTACAACACCAAGACAGCAAACTATACTCTGCTGAAGAAAGAAATGCTGAATTAGACACTAGCTCTAAGGAAATTGTCCAGAATACAATCCAAGGAGAGACTAAGATTAGAAGTGTATAAGACAGTTAAGAAACATGGAAGACAGTGTGTAGAAGGCCTTCATCCTTTACAATGAAACGTCTCAAATAGATACTCAAAGGAATGAATGAATGACAACATTCAAAATGATGGCTGTGAGTTTTCCATATCAAATATCTACAGAATAGGAAGCACAACCTATGCCAAGCCAGATGAATAAAATGAAATTCACTTGAAGAAAATATTGTAGTGAAACTTTAGAATAGTAAAATACAAGATCTTAAATGTAGACAGAAAGAAAACACATGATTGGTGTGCATCAACAATTAAATGCAAATAACTTTCTGTTAGCAAAAATGGGAACAAATAGACAACTGAGGTATTTTCAAGTGTTAAGAAAAAAAAGTTCTTTTAAAATGGGATATTCAGCATAAGCTCTTTATAGAACAAGGACAAAACTAAACCAATTACAAATTAACTAATAATAAAGGTGTTTCCTGTGAATACCCCTTTGTTAGAAGACTTTCTAGAGGAGAGTTTGGCAGCCTTTTTGATGATCCGATAGTAAATACATGCAGGTCTTAGAGTCTCTGTTGCAACTACTCAGCTCTGCTATAGCTTACAAACACAGCCATGGGCAGTAGATAAATGAATGTGTGTGACTATGTTCCAGTAAGACTGTATTCATAAAAATATGTAACTAATCCAAGAATTGTAGTTTGCTTACCCCTGCTCTGAAGGAGACATTTCAAGAAGCAGTTTTCTTTTTAAGAAAAAAATTAGCAATAAAGTATACAATAAAACAATGTGTAGTTCCTTTTGCAGTGAATGGGATAGAGCTTAACTACTGGACAAATTGTTAAGTAATTTGAAAGAGATGTTGTTTGGAGTTCAGCTATTTATATTCCCTGTATTGTTCAAAGAGGAAGAAGGGAGGTCAAAATATCAATTAACTTGAAACTTTGTTAATTTGTGTGATAAAATTACAAGTATAGCCAGTAAAAAATAGTGTAAGTTCCAAACTGGAAGAGGAGAAATGGATTAAGAAAGATATATGAAGTAAAACAAGCACACAAAAATGTCTAAAAGGAGCATAGATAAAGGAGGACAAATAGAAGGAATAGTGTAAAATCTGAAAAACATAAAATAGACTTAAGGGAATATTACTTCATGATGATAAAAAGCTTAATTCACCAGAATGATACAGTTCAAAAACTTGAATGTGCATTATAACATACCAAGGCAGACATGTAAAATATGATAAACTATAGGAATAAGTTGACAGATATAGCATTATGTTGGACAACAACAAAATTCTCTAACTTACAGATGCTGCTGCTGGTGCTAAGTTGCTTCAGTCGTGTCTGACTCTGTGCGACCCCATAGACTTTCAGATGAGTCGAGCATAAACATATTACTAAAGACATGGGAGCTTTAAACAATTCAATTATACATGTATATGGAACCCCACCCAGCAATTAAAGAACACTCATTCTTCTCAATCACAGGTGGATCTTTTATCAAGTTTATCATATACTAGAGATCTGAAATGTGTGTGTGCTGAGTCGTTTTAGTTGGATCTGACTGTCTCTGACCCTATGGACTGCAGCCAGCCAGGCTCCTCTGTCCATGGAATTCTCCAGCAAGAATACTGGAGTGGGTTGCCATTTCCTTATCCAATAGATTTGAAATAAATTTTAATAAATTTCTAAATTTCAACTTTATTCATTGACCACAATAATATGAAATGTGAAATAAAATTTAAAAGGGTGATGTTTTAAAACCACTTAGAAAAAAATATAAAAACATACTAGGTAGCTCATGTATCAAGGAAGAAATCATAGAAAAAAATAGACCAGAACAGTATTTAAATCAGAATTTGTGGGGCACAGAAATAGTGATATAAAGAAATTTATATGCTATTCTTTGTATTAAATGGAGAGAGTAACATGGAAACTTATATTCAGTTCAATTCAGTTCAGTCACTCAGTCGTGTCCGACTCTTTGCAACCCCATGAATTGCAGCACGCCAGGCCTCCCTGTCCATCACCAACTCCCGGAGTTCATCCAAACTCATGTGCATCAAGTCAGTGATGCCATCCAGCCATCTCATCCTGTGTCGTCCCCTTTACCTCCTGCCCCCAATCCCTCCCAGCACCAGGGTCTTTTCCAATGAGTCACCTCTTCACATGAGGTGGCCAAAGTATTGGAGTTTCAGCCTCAGCAAAACTTACATTACCATATGTAAAATAGATAGCCAATGGGAATTTGCTGTGTGTCTCAGGAAACTCAAACAGGGGCTCTGAATCAACCTAGAGGGGATGGGTGGGGAGGGAGATGAGAGGGAGGTTCAGAAGGGAGGGGATGTATGTATACCTATGGCTGATTCATGTTGAAGTTTGACAGAAAACAACATTATCCTGTAAAGCAATTATCCTTCAATTAAAAACTGAATAAATTAAAAAAAATAAAATACCAGAAAGGCAAAGTTAATAAACTAAGCATCTGACTTGAGAAATTTATGAACAGTTATACAATCCAGAAAAAAAACAGAAGGAAATGAAGGGAGAAAAGTGACTTTAGAGAATTTTTAAAAACCAAAATGTAGTTATTTTGGAAAGACAGTTAAACTTCTGAAGAGATTGATTAAAGAAAAAAAAAGTAAGGAGAATATAAGAAGGAATATAACTCTAGATGTAAAAGATACTAAAAAGAGAAGCATAGTATAAGAAATTTGCAGGCCAGAATTGGAAAGATTGATGAGATAGATAAGTTCATAAGCAAGAAGATTTCGTATTGAAACTGACTTTAAAGGAAATAGAAAGCTTGAATAGGTCTATCAGTTCAGTTCAGTCGCTCAGTTGTGTCTGACTCTTTGCGACCCCACGAACCGCAGCACGCCAGCCCTCCCTGTCCATCACCAACTCCCAGAGTCCACCCAAACCTATGTCCATCGAGTTGGTGATGCCATCCAACCATCCCATCCTCTCTCGTCCCCTTCTCCTCCTGCCCTCAATCTTTCCCAGCATTGGGGTCTTTTCCAATAAGTCAGCTCTTCACACCAGGTGGCCAAAGTATTGGAGTTTCAGCTTCAACATCAGTCCTTCCAATGAATACCCAGGACTGGTCTCCCTTAGGATGGACTGGTTGGATCTCCTTGCAGTGCAAGGGACTCTCAAGAGTTTTCTCCAAAATAATTTTAATTTAATGACTTTTCAAATCTGCCAAAAAATTAAATACTTGGCCTGAAAAGTTTTATAGATGAGGTTTCTCAATTTTTAAATGATTATTCTAATAGAGTGTAAAAAAAATTATGACCAAATGTTCAAAAGGATACATTCTCCATGTCCAAGTTGAGTTTATCTCAGAAATGGAAGTGTGTGTTTTGTTAGACTATTTACATCACTACATTAATAGTTTCAATACATTGAGAAAACGCTTAATAAAATCCAACCCTTTTTCAGTTTTTAAAACAAAGGAAATAATCTAGTTGAAACTTCTATCTTGCAATGTGAATTTCCATCACCTAATGAAATTTTAACTCTTAGCTAATACAGTACATACTCAAGAAAGAAAAATATAAAAACTGGAAAAGAAGAAGCTAATTACTTCTTATGTTATCTATAAACAGTTCAAAAAGGAACCTACAGGAAAATTGTTAAAAATAAGAGACTTTATAAATGAAATATATGGAATGAACTACATTTTATACATTAGTTACAAAATATTAGAAATTATATTTTTTTAGAAAGATATCACTTACAATGGAATAATAAATGGCAACAAAGAGAAGATACAAATAACAAAAGACCTGAATGGTGTAAATTCTAAGTTTTTTTCAGTAGACTTTAAAAAGACAGTAGCTCTGTTGGTAAGAATCTGCCTGCAATGCAGGAGACTGCGGTTTGATTCCTGTACTGGGAAGATCTGTTGGGGAAGGGATAGGATACCCACTCCAGTATTCTTGGGCTTCCCTTGTAGCTCAGCTGGTAAAGAATCTGCCTACAATGCGGGAGACCTGGGTTTGATTCCTGGTTGAGAAGTTCCTGTGGAGAAGGGAAAGGCTACCCACTCCAGTATTCTGGCCTGGAGAATTCCATGGACTGTATAGTCCATGGGGTCACAAAGAATCAGACATGACTGAGTGACTTTCACCTTCACTTTCTTAAAAGACAGAACTGAATGGAGAGCCATATCATGTTCATACGTGGAGAGATTAAATACTAATATAGAGATATAAATTCTGTATTAACTACAGAATCAGTAGTTCTGTTCAGAATCGTAATAGGCATTTTCAACAACTTTAATAAGTCTGTTTTGAACTATAGATGACAAAGCAAAGGCCTGAGAATAGTGAAGTCATTTCTAAAGAAGAAGAAAAAAAATATTTTGTTATCTGTATCTTCTCTTTTTATCATTTATTATTTCATTACAAATGATTTCTTTCTAAAAAATTACAATTTCCAATATTTTATAACTAGTGTATAAAATAGTTCATTCTATATATTCCATTGATAAAGTCTCTTATTAATAATTTTCCTGTTGGTTCCTTTTTGAATTATTCATAGATAACATAAGAAGTAATTAGCTTCTTCTTTTCCAGTTTTTATATTTTTCATTCTTGAGTACTGTACTGTATTAGTTAAGAGTTAAATTTCCATCATTTGGTGAAGAGGGCTCACCTTAATACACTGTAATAATTAAAACAGAATGGATGGCACTACTGGTAAAGAACCCGCCTGCCTTTGTAGGAGACAAAAGAGACGTGGGTTTGATTCCGTGTCAGCAAGATCCCATGGAGGAGGGCGTGGAAACCCACTCTAGTATTTATACCTGGAGAATCCCATGCTCAGGTGAGCCTGGCAGGCTACAGTCCTCAGGGTCGCAAAGAGTTGGACATACTGAAGCAACTTACCATGCACACATGCATGGTATTGGTGCAGACATGGATACAATGATCAAATGGACTGAAACAGCTCCAAAGCATCAACACTTAAAATCCAGATAAGTGGCTTTGTTAAGTCAGTGATGGAAAGGATAGGCTATTTGTGAAATCATTATGGATCAACTCATTTTTCATGTGAAAAAATTAAATAATATGAGGAATCATACCTCATTTTATTCACAAATGTATTCATAAATGTTGATCCCAGTTAAATAATATAGGTGCTGAAATATGAACAACATCATTTAAGAATTTGAGGAGAAAACATGGAAGAATATCGTTGTCTTTCATGTACAGAAGGATTTCTTAAATAATGTATTAAAGGTATGAACAATGAAGGAAAAGAGGTTTTTGGCTACTATGTAAATTTGAGAACTTCTGTTTACAAAAAGGCAACATAAATAATGCACAATGATATGTAAAAGCCAGGAAATTACATGCTGGATATTTATGCTTTAAAAAGCATAAAGTTAACAAAAAATAGTATCCAGAATATTTAAAGAGCTGTAAATCATTAAGAAAATGATAATATAATAAAACAGTGGATAAGAGATATGAAGAGGCATTTCATTAGAATAGGAAATGCAAATGTTTTGTAAATGGGTGAGAAAATGCTTGAATTAGTAACCATAGATATACAGGTTAAAAACATGATGTAATACTATTATATACCTGCTGTATAGATAGAAGACTGATAACAGTATTAGTGAGTATGTTAGCTATGATTATGTATTGATGGTGGGAGTATACTCAGTCACTTTGAAAGCATTTTGACCTCATTTAGTAGAAAAACGGAAGATGAACCTCTTCTTTTGTTCATCAGTTGTGCTTCTATCCTAGAAAGCAGTGAATTTCAAACTATTTTGTCCTCACCCATAATGGAACCTAAAACTTTTATATTATGTGTTTTTTAGAATTGAGAGAAACATTAATATCAGTCCTTATGTTCTAAAATGTTATGTTCTATAATGAAGGAGTGTGCTCTTTCACTTAAAGAATATCTGTCAGCAGTTTTTAAACAAATCTAAGAATCAATGAGACCTGCCATTTACAAAAAAAAAAAAAGAAAGCTCTGACATATATACACAGGGAAATGTACAAGAATGTCTGTAACTGCATGATTCATCATAGGTCAAGAATTGGAAACAACCCACATCCCACTGACAGAAGAGTAAACAATAATACCCAATTTAATTTTATAAACAGTGACAAGCAAGCACAATTTATACATAAACATATGGATGCATCTTAGAAATATAATGTTGAGTGAAGAAAACAAATCATAGTAGTTTACTTATTAGGATACAGCAAATATCAAAAAAACTAAAGAAAAAAAATGATTACAGTAGGCACATCTTATAAAAGATTACAGCGCCAGACTTCTAAATTTTACATTCCTACACATCCATTTAATTTTACTGGCTTTAGGTTATTTTGGTTTCTCTGAGAGAAAATATGTTGTATAATGCTGTAACGTATATTTAAACTAGTTGTGATGAAGCTCTTGTTATTGCATTTAGTTATGTAGAAAGCATATATTATAGTAAACCAATTGTGAACTGGTGTATTTTATTTCCTTCCAGAGTACACACACATGCACCCATACATGTGCGTACATGGCGTGTGTGTATGTATAGTTCTTCAGTCGCGTCCAGCTCTTTGAGACCCCATGGGCTGTAGCCCGCCAGGCTCCTTTGTCCATGGGATTCTCTAGGCGAGAATACTAGAGTGGGTTGCCATACCCTCCTTCAGTGGATCTGTTTGTTAACATACATGTATAGGCAATGGCACCCCACTCCAGTACTGTTGCCTGGAAAATCCTATGGACGGAGGAGCCTGGTAGGCTGCAGTCCATGGGGTCGCTAAGAGTCGGACACGACTGAGCGACTTCACTTTCACTTTTCACTTTCATGCATTGGAGAAGGAAATGGCAACCCACTCCAGTGTTCTTGCCTGGAGAGTCCCATGGACAGAGAAGCCTGGTGGGCTGCAGTCCATGGGGTCGCACAGAGTCGGACACAACTGAAGCGACTTAGCAGCATACATACATTCATTAGTATTCCTGTATATTTTTATTACTGTATTTTTATAGATATTTTAGAGTCTTTTGTTATTATTTAAAGCACATGAGCCTTAGGAACGGAGGTGGATTGTTGGTTATGCCTTCACCATGAATAGTCCAGATGTGTCTGAAGGTTGAAAGCCCTCTGTTGTTGCTCTAGACTGGTAAGCCCATGGATCTTTCAGACAAAAGCACGCACCAGGTTGTATCTGCAAGTTCTGCAAGCACGCAGGATTTCTTTTGGTATTACATAGATGACAGCTGGGGGCAGTGCACTTTATTTGCCAACTGACTATGTAGTAAACCAGGTAAAGCATAGGATGATTTAGAGAAATTGATAGCTAACTGTCTTCATGTATGTGCATGTGTGTGCTCAGTCCCTCAGTCATGCCCAACTCTGCGACCCCACTGACTGTAGCCTGCCAGGCTCCTCTGTCCATGGGATTTTTCAGTTAAGAACATTGGAGTGGGTTGACATTTCCTACTCTAGGGATCTTCCCAACCCAGGGATCAAACCCACCTTTCTTGTGTCTCCTGCATTGGCAGGCAGATTCTTTACCTCTGTAACACCTGAGAAGCTCTTACCTTCATATATGACTCACCCTCAACTTCCTTTCTGGCTTCAAATTTTGGAATTGAAGAAACTAATAGGCAATTATATCTAGAATAATGTGGTTTTAGGACCAACTTTTCTGTTTTAGGCTACTTTTACTTCTCAAAATTTAGCATTAAAAAAAACCCCAAATTACCACTTGAACTGAGATAGTATTTTCAGACTAAATGCCTATTTCTGTGCTGTCTGTTGGTATTTTTCCAGCTATAATTCTTCTAATGTCAGAATAAGATATTTTTAAATGAAATAGTCTTTTAAATGGAAATCGATAGTGCATTTTCCATAGAACAATATAGCTTTAAGGACTCCTTCAGACCTTATTTCTCAAGGTAAACATTATTTCTATAGATCCCGAGAAGTAATTTTGACTTTTTATTACCCAAAGAGTACTAAAAAGGTTTGACAATTATATCTAGTAATAGGTTACCTATTTGATGTTCTCATTGAAATGCATCTAGTCATTAAAGTAGAAAATTCACATCTGGAAATTGTATACTTTAATAAGTTTCAAGGAAAAGCTACACGATATTTTTACCTATTACCTGTTCCTCTTACTCCTCCCTCAAACAAGAAACAAGTTTGATCCCCATGTATTTGCCTGTCCTTTTCTCTACCACTGTTCAGGTTTCCTTTCCCATCTTGCATATACTTACATGGGTGCACACACGCACACAGAGGCATACACACTTGCCTTTAAGAGCACACTTATTTTCTACTTTGGGGTTGCCTTCTCCTTTCCTAGCCTACGTTGGTTTTTATAGCAGTTGTCGTCCTGTACCTGGTGCTTAACGTATACTACATCAATATGAAGGCACAGAGCAGAGAAAACAGAAACTGTAAGCAGCTTTCAGGTATTGCGCCTGCCTCTTAGTGCTTTCATTGTAGTGAACTAGAACAGAATTATTCTGAGCCAGAATAGAGGATGCAGATTCCATTTTGAGGAAACAATTAATTGCATATTAAAATGTGTATTTTTGGAGCTGGAATTTCATAGCTTACCAATAGCATTTAATGTTAATATATGTCATGATCTGTGAAGTTTCTGAGAATTTACCAAAGTTTCTTGATTTCCATAATTTCATCAATGTTGGTAGAAGCCAGAAGACCATGGGTCAGAAACGAAGAATAGCTTATTATAGCAAAAATAGTAGCCAAAGTAAACAGATTTGTGCATTTCTGAGCTCAGAATTCCCACAAGGCTATGTGAAAAGGGCTGGGTTTAATACCTGCACTCACAGGGCTTTGTATCACTGGAGGGAAATCCTGAAAACCCAGTCTTCTTTCAGAATTAAGACTATTTAACCGTTGCCCCAGTTTATCATTCTGGACAGGAAACAAATCCACTTAAGAGGGGAAAACTGCCTCTGTTTTCTAAGACTGTTCATATCTTTGAAAAGGTAGTTTGGAACAAAAATGCTTCATTAGGCTTGCATCTTAGTTTTACTCTCTTACTTGAAAATCTTTTGTTGTTTCCTAGTTCCCTTGAAGGAAACTGTAACTCCTCATCTTGTTCTTGAATATCCTAAATGATCGGGTCCCTGCATACCTCCTGACCTCATTTAACACCACCGTACTGGCCTCTTCTCTTGACAGCCCACCAAAAGCCTTTGCATTTGGCTCTCCCTAGATCATTACCTGGAGAAGGCAGTGGCACCCCACTCCAGTACTCTTGCCTGGAAAATCCCATGGATGGAGGAGCCTGGTAGGCTGCAGTCCATGGGGTCGCTAAGAGTCGGACATGACTGAGCAACTTCACTTTCACTTTTCACTTTCATGCACTGAAAAAGGAAATGGCAACCCACTCCAGTGTTTCTACCTGGAGAATCCCAGGGATGGCGGAGCCTGGTGGGCTGCCGTCTGTAGGGTTGCAAAGAGTCGGACATGACTGAAATGACTTAGCAGCAGCAGCAGCAGATCATTACCTAGATAGCTCCTTGACTTTTTGTGGCTCAGACGGTAAAGCGTCTGTCTACAATGCGGGAGACCCAGGTTCGATCCCTGGGTCAGGAAGTTCCCCTGGAGAAGGAAATGGCAGCCCACTCCAGTATTCTTGCCTGGAAAATCCCATGGACAGAGGAGCCCAGTAGGCTACTGTCCATGGGGTTGCAAAGAGTCGGACATGACTGAGCAACTTCACGTCACTTCACTAATACCAAGTGGGAAGCCTTATCTGACCAACTAAGATAAAATAACTCTCTAGGAATTATATCACATCCCTCCTTTTTTTGTAGTACTATACTTGTTAGAGATTTTAATTGTTTATAATCTGTCTTTGCCTCCGGACCCAGCCTATCACACAGAATGTAAACTTGTTTTAGATCTATTAATATGTATCTAAAGTCTTTAACACAGTACCACTTACTGTTAGGGCTTCCCAGGTAACACAGTGGTCAAGAATCTGCGTGCAGTGCTGCAGACGCAGGAGACTCAGACTCAATCCCTGGGTCAGGAAGATCCCCTGGAGGAGGGCTGGGCAACCCATTCTAGTATTCTTGCCTAGAAAATCCCAGAGACAGAGGAGCCTAGAGGGCTACCGTCTAGGGGCTTGGAAAGAGCTGGACACAACTGAGAGACTGAGCATGCTCGCATGTATGCATTTACAACTCAGTCTCTCAGTAAATGTTCTTTGCATGGATGAGTTAATACTCCCTCTATTCTATTCTTTTTGTTTCTCCTTTTTTCCCTTGTAGTTTTCCTTTTAATTATTTTGATCAGTAATACCAAACTTTATTATTTGATTTCTAATGAAGGACTTGCCCCATCTCTTGGGTTTAAAAAAAAAATATTATAGTCAAGAAGATTAAAGCCTCACCAAAATAACATGGCACATACTTGTTTAATTATACACTTTTCTACTTAATTCTATTAGTGATAAATTAGCAGTTAGATAACCTCTTTAGCTTCATCGGTACTGAGAAGCCTGAGTCTCCACAGGAGATTGTAATATGATGACATGCTGTTTGTTGGCACTTTGAAAAATTCATGTTTACCTGCTGATTCCTACAAATGCCACAGGAATGGCATTTCTTGATTTGCATAAAGCTTATAAAAAGTGCAAAAATAACTAATCTCATATCTATTGAGATCTTATGTTTCACTTGTCATTATTGGTTTTGATGAACAGTCAGAGGCGCTGACTTTGAAATGCCATGTATTTCTTTAGTCATCCTTGTGATACTTCTATCTGTATGAAAGAAATTGTTAAACATAGATTATCATATAAGGTAACCATTACAATATTTCTGCTCTTTATCATTTTTTCATCAGTTATTTTTCTTGTATTCAGTGGTTTACTTACTAAAGGAGGTATGGGAGAGTAATACATTTGCTAGGCACTCTTTTGGAAGTACATATAGGAAAACAGTTTTGATTTGTAAATTAAGTCCTTTTTTATTTTTAGTTTCTGTCTTCCTTCTCTTAGTTGATTTCACTAAGATGCAGGTGCTTTAAAGGTAACAGTTGTATTTTTAGATACATAATACATTTAACAAGGGTTCATGTGCTAATCTTTTAAAAGACTGTGTTACTAATTAAAGAAGTAACCATTACCTAAAAGATATTTAACTACAGTTTTACAGGTGAATAATTTTACATTTTCTTTGTTTAATCATTGTAGTTAAAATTGATCATTTTCCAAAATTTGTTTATAACAGCAAGCAATGAAGGAGAATGTCAAAAAAAGAGAAGAAGAGGAAAAAGAAAAACGTGCCAGGATAGCCAAAGAATTGGCAGAGAAGGAAAGATTTGAACGCCAACAAAAGAAAAAGCGCTTATTAGAGATGAAGACTGGTGAGTACTATCAAATTTGCTATTTATACTGTGTACCAAGATTAATCGGCAGTTTAATATCCTTCTGTGAAAAAGGAAGACGTATTCACTTATGTCTGTAGTTAAACAGTAGAGCAATTCTTTCTTTTATGGGCTTTCCCCACTTCAGATTAATAACAAGTAGTGTTTTCATTCTGACATTGGTCATGGGTGGTTTTGCTGTAGTTCCATTATATGAGCATTTCTTTGGCTACTACTTAAATAACTAGTCTGCAGTAATTTATTTCAGTGAATAAATTAACAACTATAGGAAACTGTGAGAAACTCTACAGGACAGGTAACCTATTTTCTTTAACAAAATACTCTTAAAGAAGGGGGAGAAAATGATGGAAGGGACACTTAATGATTAAGAGACGTATCAACCAGCTGTTATAAATGGAACTCATGTATACTGCAGTCCAAACAAATGTAGAAAAACGTAGTCTGAAAAATTTGAATGCTTTAGTTTTTCTTGTAGACATTATTAGAACATTGTTGTGAATATGTTTTAAAGTGTCTTTTAGAGACTCATGGTGAAGTTTTAAAGATGAAGAGATGTAATGTCTTAGATTTCAGTCAAAATAGCCTTACATGACTGGAATAGGCATGTGTATAGATGACACAAGATTGACTACAAATAATAGTAAAGTTGAGTGATGGGTACTTGGAGGGTAGGCTATGTTCACGATACCATTTTCTCTACTTTGAAATTTTGAAATTCTCTATTTTGAAATTTTCTTTAATAAAAAGTTTTTAGAAAAAATTGAAAAGAAAAGTATAAAAATTACTGTTTTGCAGAAACATATATGTGTATTTTCTAAATTTAAAAGGTATCATTAACTTAGAAGCAAAAGAGGTAAAATATAGTTATATTTTTGCCCCCTCAAAATCCTGGCTCTTCCACCTTCAAGCCACCGAGGACTGGAAGACTAATTAAAATCTATCAGCCTCGCTGCTAAATTACCATAGTTTACAACTTAGGGCTGCAAATTCAGCTGAAGTTTCCCTGGGGGTAAAGACCAAGATGCCTTTTTTTCCTTCTTCACTTCCATTTTTAGAGACGTATTTTATCTTTAATAAAGCAAGCTGAGTACCATAATATATTGCACAAGTTTTTCCCAGGGGTTAAAAAATCGTCCAAGCACAATTTCTTTTTATAAGAGTACACTTGAAATTCATAAAGTCTTCTCAGAAATATCTTAAAGTGTTAACATAATGTAGATCAGGACAATTTAGCATTGATTTTTAAAAGATGCTTCTGGAAACCTTTTAAAATAATATATTACTGTCTAGTTTACCAGACATTCAGGTGTTTGTACATTATTAGTTCATTGAGTTTTGGTTAACAAGTCATCTGGATGGGTTGCTTGATGGCAGATTGACTGTGTATTGTATGGGGATTTTACCTAAGGGTCTGTCATACAAAGCCTCTTATCAATCAACCTGGAAAGTTGAAACCTGATAGGAAGCAAAAATTTTAATGAACCTCGTATCCAATGTAATCTTAATAATATTTTCATTTAAATTTCTTTTTCTTTTGAAGGAAGCTTCCATTTTTAAAGATAACTATGTTTATTTTATTTTTCAATTTGAAAATAATATTTTCATGTTGTAGAAGACAAATGGGTGGCCATTCCCGTCTCCAGGGGATCTTCCTGACCCAGGGACCGAACCTGGGTCTCCTGAATTGCAGGTGGATTCTTTACTTTATGAGCCACCAGAGAAGCCCTAAGTTTATTTTATTTTCCAATTTGAAAACAGTAATTTCATGTTATAGAAGATACCTAAAAAGTATTTGAATCAAAAGACCATAATCCAAAGAATCACTGTTAGTATCTTGACCTGTTTTTCTTTCAGTTCTAAAAGCTTCTATCTTTTAACAATAGTTACATGATTCTAGCCAACAGACAGTTTACTGTCTCACATTACTTCCTGAATTTCCAGAATGTTTCATTTTATGTAAATTGTGATTTTTAATTTGTAATTTTTAATATCTATGTTATTGCATCCATTGGAAGTATCATGTCTAATTTAACTTGCAGTTAATTTTATATTTGTCAGTATGAGGTCATAGAGCAATATTTATTTTCAACTTTTCTGTGTGATAGTTATTTATACATACCTAATGCATAAGTAATTGAAAAGTGTTTGTAATTATTAGAATATGAAAGAAAAAAGGTTAAATAGTTTTAAGATTCTTGGTGCATGCTACCAAACTGATTTCCAGAAATATTTTTCTACTTTCACCAACTTTTAATATTTAGTTTATGAATGTGCCTTGGTTTGATATTTCTCATTTTGTAAGGTTTTTGTTAACCTAATAGATTAAAAAGTTGTATTTTATTATCTTAACTTGCATTTCTGTGAATACTACTGAAACTGAACTTTTTTCCAAATGTCTACAGTGCATTTGTATTTCTTCCTTTGTGAGTGGCGTTGTCTTATTTTTCTCATAGATTTATGTATTCATTATGTATCAATATTTACATTTAAAAATTTTTATTACTTTTTTTTTAGATAACATAACCATGTATTACTGTATCAAATGGCAAAGCTCAACAATGCAAAACCAAAATTACTTTTGCACCAACCTAATCATTTTACATACCGTAATGCATATGTTTCAGTGCTACTCTCTCAGTTCTTCCAACCCTCTCTTTTCCCCTCTGTGCCCATCAGTCGCTGCCTTCGTCTCCATGTGCCTTGCAGATAGGTTCATCAGTACCATCTTTCTAGATTCCACATGTAAATTGCTTCCTTTTTATGTAATATTTTATTGTAATCTTTGCTTTTGTGATTTTTTTCCTATCATAGCTAAGTTTAGAAAATCGTTCCTTTGATAATTTCTTATTCTACTTCAATTTTTTTTTCAGTTTAAGTTATTTGTAATACTATTTTCTCCATTTATTTGTAATTCTTTCTTGGTTATTATATATTTGACATGTAATTTTTAATATGCTAGAATCTGTTTCTGAGTTCTGTCAAAACTGTTCTATTTTTAACCATCATTTATGGCCAATAGTTTGTTTATATTGTGTTAAGGTTGTTACTTTTCTATTCTTAATTATTAAAATAAATTGAATATTTTTATTTTAAAATAAATTAAAGTTTTCTGTTGCATCCTTTGCTAATTATGACCTACTGGATTATTTTATAGAACATTTTTCATACTATTCTTCCCCCATCATGGTGTGAAAAGTATCATCATGGATGAGTCTCAAATAAATGTAAGGCTCTCACTTGATGCTGCTGCTGCTGCTGCTAAGTCGCTTCAGTCATGTCCGACTCTGTGCGACCCCATAGACGGCAGCCCACCAGGCTCCCCCATCCCTGGGATTCTCCAGGCAAAAACACTGGAGTGGGTTGCCATTTCCTTCTCCATCTCACTTGATAGGAATTTCCAAAACCTTTAGATGCTGAGGCCCATTTATGCCATACATTCGTCATTTTCCAGGAGAGAATTCTTTAAAGGATATTCTGGCTGACATTGACTTACATAAACTATTAAATAAATACTTTAATACATCTTAAAAATATGTATTATGTGTGACTTTTAAAAGGTTTAATCAAAGCCTTTTGATAAAAGATGATACAACTTTTGGTACAACAGAAAGCTTTGATGTAGTTCTTTTGTAAACATTTGAAAATTTTGGAACTCAAGTTTTTTCTTATAGACTATAGGATTTTAAAGAATCTAGAATCTAGGGCTATATCCCAAATTTTATGGTACATAAACATATAATTTTCTCACTAAAGTAAAAGACCTCTTCTGAAATCCCAGTAAATAATGATTATTCTGAATGGTCTTTAATTTTGCTTTAAACATACCATGATTATTAGCATAGAAAAACAAGGTATTCAGTCTCAATATTATTGTAGCTGTTATAACCAAGTAAGTCATTTAAGTATCAAATATATTATTACTGATTTGTTGATACCTTTCTTCATATTTAAAAACAGTACAAATATGAAGTAACCTTATTCTTTCCATATTAGATGTAGACATGCTTTTTGTCATTGGATATTATATTGTTATGAAAAATATAAGGGCTGAGGTCTTCCATTATTATTTTACGGTATAGAAAAAAGTAATAGCTATGCCACATTTGTTTCTTCTATTCAGACAGTTTTTTTCCCTCCTCAGTGATAAATAAGGACAAATAAGATTTCTGTTGTAATGAAGTTTAAAATTCTAATACGAGGGTCATTATCTTATAATCTTATATTTGTAATTATCTTATACATCTTATACATAACCACATATATAAGATAATTTCAGATTATAAAAAGGTTATGTGAAGTAAAGTAAGACAAGATAATGAGATAGAAATGGAGACTGGCCGTGTTGGTGAGTGCACTTGATGAATTTTGGTCCTCAGAACTCAGAAAGGAGAATATTAAGATAGCAGACTTACTAATTTAAAGTATTGGTTACAAAACTCCTTATAAACTGTTAGGATAAATAGGCTCATGTGATTTACTATCCTATATATGCTAATATTGTGAACTTTTTAAACATCTTATTGTGAAGATCAGCTAAAATTTCATGTATTTCTTTCTGGGTGTTCTTGTTTTCATAGAGAACATACTATTACTGTAATCTTTGTAGAAGTTACCAGCCTGACTTTCCTTTTATCTAAAGAAAATAGAAGGGCACATTGTTTAATTTACAGTTGTGTTTGTCACCTCTCTGGATCAGGAACTGTTTGTTTTGTCTTGTTTTTGTGTGTAGAACACATACCCCTGAATGATAGAGGGGAGAAAAATCTTCAACCCAGCCCTGCCCTAAATACACAGGGAGCTACCTTCCACCTATTTTTATGACTATAGTATTTTCATCATGCAAATAAGAACTATATTTTCACAGAGGTACAAATTCTTGCATCACCACCTGAGGTAGTGGAGTAAATTTAATTCCTGCTCTTTCTTATCCATCGTAAATCACTACTTGCCCTTGGCAAGAGAGCGAACAACTATTTTCAAGTCTACTATTTATTATCACTATCATTTTAGAATGTTATTTTTGTTAGTAGAATGAAAATAAACACTGAATAGTGCGCTAAGTTTTACTGAGAAGAAAAATGCAGCATTAAAAACCCTTTAGAGCAGCAAGACTAAGCAGCACCACATCTCGTGTTATCATGTGATGGGATTAAAAGGCTGTTTGTCTCATTTTCGTTCTCTTTGAAAATGATGAGCCTGGAGGTCTCTTAAATATTCACATGTGCAGTTTGTGGCTATTTCTGTTGAATGGTTTGATATTACATAAAACAAACAAACAACTGCATTTTCAAGATGTCTTTGTTTAATTGGTTGAATTTTGAATACATTTTCTAAGGTTGATGTTTAAATTTGAGTTATTTTAATTTGCAAGATACTGAAAGTATTAAATATCTGATGTAGAAATTTGTAAGTATAGACACTAAAATTTATTTAAAGTGCATAGCTATCATTATATGTGATCATTTCTAGTGAGACCAATAGTGAATTTATGTGATTATGTATGACTTTTTCAAAACTGCACTTCGATTTCTTAATCATGGGAAAGAATAGGGTGTTTGATAATAGAATTCAAGTATTATGCTTTAAGATTTCCCAAGTATGTAAGTTGATTCACTTAATTTTTAAATTGTGCATCAGAATGGTCTTGAAATGGACCCAGTGTTATATAATTATGTTTTGTGGAGGAAGTAAATAAGAGCTTATTTAATGGAGCAATAAAAACTATATGAGCAGTTTCTACATTTTAGTCTTTAGGTTGCAATTTGTTTATTATTTATTAGACTTAAATGTCTCATTTGGTACAACTTCAGTCTATTAAATAAAGAGATAATTAGCTTTTAGAAATCTGTTGTTTACCCACATGGCCAAAACTGCTCCTTTGTTTTCTATTTTGCAATTTAGAATAACTAAGCAATTAGGCCTCCATTTTAGAGGAAATGCATATTACAGAAATACTGCTTGGGAATGTCTCTGCCAGTCTTAACAGAGATGCAGTTAATGTGTGTACTTGCTTTTACAAAGGACTGACATTTACCCTTTCCTCTACATATATATAAAACTTAGATTATTTTCCATAATTGCATATAGCCTAGTTTTATAGACTTTCTCTTTTCTGGTGCTATCAGTTTTGTAGCATCTTTTGGCTATTGATGATGCATGAGAGACAGTAATTTATTTCTCTACTTAGAAGAATATAATAAATTGGTATTGCTTTTTTTCTTACCTTCAGATTTTATGAAATAATACTAATGATACTAGTAATAAAAGCAATAACATCCAATATTACTGTTATTATTACTACTACCCACGACCATTTTATAGATCACATATTGTTTTCCAGGCTCTGAATATGTTCATTACTGCATGTAATAGTTGCAATGATCTTGGGAGACTGTTTTTATCAGAGTCAATTAATTCCTTTTGTACACAGTCACAAATTTAGCAAGCCAGCACTCATGTTTTCTGACCAGAGTTCATATTTCTATTTTTATTTCTTAAAAATTTTTAAATTGGCCTATAGTTGATTTGCAGTACTGTATTATTTCAAGTTTACAGCTTTAGATTATTTTCCATTATAGGTTATTACCCTTTAAGAGATGCAGATTCGATCCTGGGGTTGGGAAGATTCCCTGGAGGAGAAAATGACAACCCTCTCCAGTATTTGGCTGGAGAATCCCATGGGCAGAGTAGCCTGGTGGGCTACAGTCGATAGGGTCACAGTCAGACGTGACTGAAGTGACTCAGCATGCGCACATAGGTTACTACAGGATATTGAATATAGTTCCTTGTGCTATACAGTAAATCCTTGTTGTTTATGTTATATATAGTGGTGTGTATCTGTTAATTCCATGCTCCTAATTTATCCCTCCCCTCCTCCTGTCCTCTTTGGTAATGATGTTTGTTTTCTATGTCTGTTTCTGTTTTGTAAATAAGGAGATCTGTATTATTTCTTTAGATTTCACATATAAGTAATATCATATAGTATTTGTCTCTCTCTGTCTGACTTCATTTAGTATGATATAAGGTTAATAACCCAAAGGTTGTATTTTTTGTTATTCCTTTACTGGTGACGACTTAACCATTATAGAGAAAAACGGGACCAAAACAACCTTAGTAATTGGTGACAGGCACTGGACTATACCTATGTGGAGAATTGTCCTCTCTGAAAACCTTTGAGAGGCGCTTCCCTTTGTGCTCGGAAGTTCTGAGAGGACTGCCAAATTAGGAGTGCTTCCCTGATGCTTCTTTGATTCTTCTGCTCGTTCGAAGATTTGGAGGAGGGATTTTTCAGTGGTCTGGATAGTTCTGAGCCCATAGCTCAGCAGCTCTGAAGGGAGCAAAAATGTCACCAGGATTTTCACTGCTTGACCCAGGTTGGAGGTTAGGGACCCAGGGACTCACTGTGCCGTGTTTTTAGAAGGGCACAGATACCTTTGTGTGCTTTACTGGAGCTCAAGTGACCTGAGACACCCCATCCCCAGCTCTACCCTGTGACCTTTTGTTTTTCCTGAGTGTATTGAGACTGAGACCCCATGAAGTAGAATCAAGGGTTGTCTGGTGGGAGACTTTTCCTAGAGTCTCACCAGTACAATGCAGGTTTTCATGTGTGTGCAGAAGTCTCTCACTGGAAAGCACAGCTTCAATTGTGGAAACTCAGTCAGAGAGCAGCTTTTGTGTGCCTCACAGATGTCTTCTCTGTGTGGCTGTGCAGTGCTCACGTGCCATTTTGTCTCCTTGAAAAAGGCCCGGAAAAGAGAAATTAGGAGAGGAGGCTCGCAAACTTCTCTAGCACCATGAACCTTGAAACCTTGATTCTTTTTTTTTCTTTTTTTTTTTACTTTAAATGTGTCCTTCTTTGTTAAACATCATTATGGTACATCTTCACACTAATTGGTTTATGGCTTATCCAATATTTAAAAATCACTTGCATTGCCCTTCTTCTGAGAATTATATAATATTCAGTTCAGTTCAGTTCAGTCGCTGAGTCAATAATTTTGATCTTATTACAGTGCAAAGATGCTATAACTTTAATAACATCAGCTGTGTTTATTGTATGTGGTTGAGGACTCGATCACAATAGCATCATCCTTATGTATAATCTTGAGTACTCCTTAGATAACGTCTCCCTAATCAGTAGTTATTAATACACTGTACACTTTCCAAACAGTGTGTTATTGTCACCATGAGCCCTTCCATGTCAGATTGCCAGTTCTGAGTGGAATTATTATTTGTATTTGATGGAAAGTTGTTATCCTTAATTTCAGAGATAGATGTTGAATATTGTCTTGTTTTCATTCATGATCACAAACCTCTGTCTTTTAAAAAACTTATCTCATTTCCATAGTCTAATGCATTCTCTTTAAACGTTACATGAATCTCTTTTTTTAGCATTTACCCTGAGAAATAGAGGCCTCCATAAACCGTCAGTTGCTTTAGATCCAGAGGGTATAGACTTTTGAACCCGACTGTTACTTTATCCAATCTATCACTTTACACTATTTATACATATGTATACACACATATCAGGGATGATATAAATTTCACCTTTTTTTCAACTACTATATATATGTGTGTGTGTGTGTATGTGTGTGTATATATATTATATATATATATTTGTGCAGGGCAGCCAATCAGAGAAAATTTCAACCAACACAGAATTGTTTAGGTCATTTGAACAGTAAATATATCTACAACCCCTTTTACAACTCAAAAATGTATGGTGCTCTGAAAATCAAAAACTTTTGTGTCCAAACTGATTTGATGCCAAACCTGACTTGAATTGATAGGCGGCTCCATCCAATGTGAATATTTGTGCTGCAGAAATAATACGATTTTTAATTAGAGGATGCAGCTCTAAGTTGCTCCGGGTTTGTTGTGATTTTACAATGTGTACACCTTTTGACCTTTCCGCAGTCTGCAAGACTTCAGTTCTGAAATAGCTGACTGCAGAGCTTACAGATAAGAGACTGTAACCTTGAACTTCTCAGTGACTCTCCTCCTCTGTGTTGAACTGGTTATACCATCCACTCCACCTCTGGCCTAGTCATGACTACTTCTCTGAGTTTATGTCAGATGTTCTTTCTGCCATCAGTACTTTTTTCCTAATTCTTAACTGACTGAATCTTACAAAATGTGATTTAACAATTCTTGTATTCTCCAAAAAGTCATCTCTGAAAATTTGCCCTTGATTGTAGACAGTCTCTTTTTTATAAACTAATATAATCTTGCCATATTAATTATGTATTGAATATTTGGTTATGCTCATTTTATTTGCTTTAGTCTTATGCTTCTAATAGGTTGTGCATTTTTCAAGAGCATGGCCTTATGCATTCTTCTTTTTATAGGACCTAGCACACTGTGTGCACATAGTAAATACCCAGAAAGACACTTAGAAGATTTGCCAAAAAATTGATACATAGTTAGCTGGTTGAAAGACATCTGTTTCCTTTTGTGTTCAGTTGAGCATATTGTTATTTACATGGAAAGTAAAAATGTAGATCAAGCTACAGCTCTTGAGCCAAGTCAGCCTGCACTTATTTTTGTAAATAATATTTGCTGGAAGATAGCCACACTCAGATCTTTACATATTGTCTATGGCTGCCTCTGTGGTACAAGTGCAGAACTGAGTGAGTAGGACACACACCGTTTGTCTCATATTTGCTACTGGTTTTTTGAGAAAAAATCTCCAACTCCTAATATATGTCAGTAATCTATAGATACTGTTCTTTCAGTTGGGTAACACTGAGTTAAAATGAAAACTGTTCTATTACCTTTTTTTTTAATCTTCCTGTGGCCAAAGCGTGCATTTGCAGACTGGCTCATCTGCATTGCAAACTGAGGATCTGGTGGTTAAATCAGTAAAAAATATTGATATGCATTTCCAGCAGCAGATTACCTGACTTTTTTAGGTTCTGTTCATTTGGAACGGAGAGTTGTGCAGTTGAACTTCTGACGTGCCAGCTAAAGCCGGGACTGCCAGTTGGTCCCGATCCAGCCAGCACGGCCGTTGTCCTCCTACCCTTTCATCCGCGCTTTGTCCACAGCGTTCCTGTGCTATTGTTTGTGTGTCTTTTGATATGAAAATATCAATGTGTCAAAAAGGTATGGGGGAGCCAGGTGTTTATTTCCTTATTAATAGGCCGTCTCTCTTCTCTTCCGATTTTTGGTCGTTTTGACATTAAATCCCTAAAATTGAAGAAAATTCATTCAGTGGTATTGAACTTGGTCAAGAAAGTTGCTCCAAGTCTGAAGTGATTATCTTGCTGAGTAAAAAGAAACTCAGTAGTGTTTGGCCTTTGATGATGACTAAGTATACCCTTAGGCAGACTGGGAAAATTAACCAGAGAAATTGAATATTTATGTGTTACTTGAAAAAGGTATAAATAGGCATTAGTGCTTAGATGAAATTAGACATTATTTTGTAATAGGATTTTAAAATATTGTTTCCTGGATAGCTTCCTTCCTGAGATAGCCAGTGTTCTTCTAGAAAATTAGAAGCAGTGTAATATTAATGAAGTTAACACTGAGGACAGCCTTTACACAGGCGAGGATGCCCTAAGGCAGGAAGAATTTGACAGACTGCTGTAATACAGAAAATAGATGACTGACTGTTTTTGGAACAAGCAATTCTCGAGAGACATTGCCAGCTAGAGTGAATTATGTCACCATCGAACTTTCACCAATAATTATCATTAATGGGTAAAAGTGACAGTAATTTTAGTTTAATAGAATCCTTTGAATGTTCATTTTTAAACTATTAGTGGTATTCATGAAGGAACTCTTGCAAAGCAGAAACATTTCTGTCAAAATTAGTGTTGAGTTAGAGGCTCCATCACCAGCTTTCAGGAGAGTTGTGTAAAGGATCATTGCAGGAGGAGCCTGCAGTGCCCTCCAAAACCATTCCCTCTCCACTGCCGTTAGTTCCAGGCTTCCCGTGTGCAAGATTTCCTCCTTTTAGCTCAACTGCAGAATATTTTTCAAATGTCATAAAGTCAAGAAGATTGGTGAACAAAAGGAATTCTTTATTTAAAAGCCAAGAATTAAGAAAAAGGCAGGTTTTCTATTGCACTTAAAATGTGTAAGTATTGATTGAACTGAAATTATGATCACTTGTTTCCAATAGATATTCTCCATGCTAATTAGATTATGTTTTCACAGGTAAATAAAAGTACTTACTTTTCTCTTTCTTTGCCCTCCATTATTTATTTTAATATGGAGCAATGTTGAGGTCTCAAAAAAGCATAGTAATTGTTGATAGTAGTTAGTCACTATTTCTTCATTGCATGGAGTATTTTTATTAGATTGAGGTTAAATCAGTAAGTAAATAAATCTGTTAAGTGTGTGTCTCTGTCTGTTATCCTCTGATTTTAGCTTTGGTAGATGAAAGTATCACTGTGATCATGGGAAGCACCTTTGATCCTTGCAGAAAGGCCCTACTGTTTGCTCACCTTCCCCACAGACTGCAGCCATTGGAGAACTGTTCCATGGGATGCTCAAGGAACTTGGTGTTCTAACTGATTCTCCTATTTCAGCACTTTGCTGTGCCCAGTGTTGCAATCTGAGACAGTGATGTTTCCTGAATCATGGGGGTATCTGCTGAGATTGAACATAGAATGGCCTCATGATACACTTAGAGGCATAGTGGAGAATTTATGAACTGTCTCTTCTGTGCCTGGAAAGTTAGAAGAGCCCAAATGATGGCAAGCTTTGCTCAGAACTACTGCACCCACATTATGGGGGAAAACTTGGGAAGGAGAGTTGGTGTTCCAATTTTCCTCCTCCCCAAGAGGAAATTTCAATTTTATGTTTTGCACCATCCTATTCCTAAAGCAGTGCACCTTGATGGACTAGAAATAGAATACAAACTCATTGCCATCTATCGACTATAAAAAGGGAACACCAAGAAGAGAAGGGAGACGTATCCACAACAGTGTTTAGCATTGTTAGAATCAGGTAGAGAAATCACCCAGTGGTACAGCTTGTGTGTGTGTGTGTGTGTGTGTGATTGCTTTTACCCTGCTTCAATTAGAGGTCAACTAATTATGAAAATAAAAAGCAAACGTTTCAAGAATTTGGTGTACTCTCCCTAAAAACTTATCAGAGCCCTCTTTGGAGTAAAAAGTTTCTCTCATTTCATTACTTAGATGATATGTATCTTCTATAAAATATGAAAAAAGAAGAAAATGACACAAAACATTTACTACAGTTATTTTGACACTTCAATTAATGTTCTGATTTAGCTGCTTTATACGTGAAAATTAAACATACTCAAATTTCTTAAGAAATTTACAAACTAAAATTCTTTCATACAAAAATAGTCACATTTTAAAAAAATAAACCTTTCAAAGTGAGTTCTGTTTTAATACAGTATCTTTCCATAGCAGGTGTTCAATAAGCACTTTTAAAATATTAATGAAATTCATGTCTGTAGGACAAAAATCCCTCAATTGTGCACATTCTATTTGAGTAGACTCACTTCAAAATCACTGCAGATGGTGACTGCAGCCATGAAATTAAAAGACGCTTGCTCCTTGGAAGAAAAGCTATGACCAACCCAGACAGCATATTGAAAAGCAGAGACATTACTTTGCCAACAAAGATTTGTCTAGTCAAAGCTATTATTTTTCCAGTCGTCATGTATGGATGTAAGAGTTGGACTATAAAGAGAGCTGAGCACTGAAGAATTGATGCTTTTAAACTGTGGTGTTGGAGAAGACTCGAGAGTCCCTTGGACTGCAAGGACATCCGACCAGTCCATCCTAAAGGACATCAGTCCTGAATATTCATTGGTAGGACTGATGCTGAAGCTGAAACTCGAGTACTTTGGCCACCTGATGTGAAGAGCTGACTCTTTGGAAAGACCCTGATGCTAGGAAAGACTGAGGGCAGGAGGAGAAGGGGACGACAGAGGATGAGATGGTTGGATGGCATCACCGACTCAATGGAGATGAGTTTGGGTAAACTCTGGGAGTTGGTGATGGACAGGGAGGCCTGGCATGCTGCAGTCCACGGGGTCTCAAAGAGTCGGACACGAGTGAGTGACTGAACTGTCTGACTGACTTAAAGATAAACTGACCCAATCCCATTACAAGATATGACATCTGTCAAGTTTGTTGCTTCTATAGCATTGATATCGAATAGGTATTTCAGTCAAGAGAACAAATTCAGGTCTGCAAAGATACAGTATTTCTATAAATAGAGTTTAATTTCTAACTCTGAACCACCAGCCTGCCTATTGGTAAAGAACTTAGGTAATTCTCTGTGTGTTTTAGCTCAGTAATTCTAGTGTAGAATCCAGTTATTGATGTTTGAAATTCCCTGCCAAGGTCTCTCCCTAAAGGAACTCCAAGCTTGAAAGTAGCTTGGGGTACACTTCTAAGGTTGTGTATTCTTCTTGACTGAGTTCTGTCTGGACACCAAACACCCTCCCTGCTTAGATATAATTTCTTCTGCCTGCTTTTGGTAAAAATGATGTCTGCTTTGCTCTTGAATCATGACCCATGAGATCTGATGGGTTGCTCTTGATACCTCCTTTGCTCCCTGACATTTGTTCTTGTTGTTCAGTTGCCAATTCATGGATGACTCTTTGCGACCCCATGAATTGCAGCACACGAGGTTTCTCTGTCCTTCGGTATCTCCCGGAGTTTGCTCAGACTAATGTCCATTGATTTGATCATGCCATTCAACCATCTCATTCTCTATCAATCCCTTCTCCTCCTGCCCTCAGTCTTTCCCAACATCAGGGTCTTTTCCAATGAGTTGACTCTTCTCATCAGGTGGCCCAAGTATGGGAGCTTCAGCTTCAACATCAGTCCTTCCAGTGAATACTTAGGGTTGATTTCCTTTAAGATTGAATGGTTCATTCTCCTTGCAGTCCAAGGGACTCTCAAGAGTCTTCTCAACACCACAGTTCAAAAACATCAATTCTCCAGCACTCAGCCTTTTTTATGGTCCAACTCTCACATCCTTATGTGACTAGTGGAGAAACCATAGCTTTGACTAGACAGACCTTTGTTTGCTAAGTGATGTTTCTGGTTTTTATCTTGCCGTCTAGGTTTGCGATGCTGAGACGTGTATCGGAGTTCTTTGATGGGGCTTTCTAGCCTGCTTGTCTCCCCAGCCAGGGTCCATGGGGGTTTCTTGCTCCTCCTGCAGCTCTCAGGTCCTGGGGTAAGGGGTGTTCTGCAACCCGCTTGCTCCTGGGCCAGATCTAGGCACACAGTGCACGTGCCTGATGCTTCCTGGATCTGCTTGTTGGGCACAAGGCGCTTCCACTCTTTATTCCACTCTCCATGACTCCATGGGGGATTCTGCGTGTGGTCCCATTTCCTCTGGAATGAGGGGCAGTGTGCCGGGGTCCCACCCTGTGTGGACTCTCCGTGTTTTCTAGTCTCCCACCAGATGGGGGTTTTTCCATCTATAACTCAGGTATATGGTGTGTGTTCTCTCCTATGTGGAGAGCTCCTGTATTCAAACGGTTCTTTACGCTTCCACTTTATGGAAGAAGGGAGGTTGGGCTGCCGTCTGAGCAGCTGTCCTGACGCCTCTGCTGTTCTGTAGAATTCCAGAATCCTGAAGTAGGTGGATACTGAATGAACGCATAGTGATGTAAGTCAGGGCTTCCATGCCTGGGAATCTACTGGCCTAAGTGAGTTAAGTCACAGAGGCATGAAATCCGTATTTTCATAGCAAAAACCAAAGTAGCAGGTGAGTGTTTAGTACAGCTGTAAATGGCAACCCACTCCAGTGTTCTTGCCTGGAGAATCCCAGGGACTGGGGAGCCTGGTGGGCTGCCATCTATGGGGTCACATAGAGTCGGACATGACTGAAGTGACTTAGCTGTAATAAAAGAGGAAGCTAAATTGGAAGATGGGAGAGTATGCTGCTGTGTTTTGGATTTTTCCTTCAACCTGTAGGCACACTTCAAGGGCATTGTGCAGACCAGTGGTAGCGTCTTCATAGAGAGAGGGTTCCGATAGCAAAAAAGCATATCGATTAGAAAATGGTGGGCAGTAGAAAGACTGAGAGAAATTAGGAGACTTGAAATTTTGCAAGAGTTAAATTGCAAATGCCTGAACTAGGATGTACTCAAAACAGGAAGACTGGATGGATTGGAAAGGCAGTTAGAGGTAGTAGCAATAGGCTTTTGTTGTTGATTGGGTGTTCAGAGCCTGGAGAAACTTACATGACAGGGTGGATGATGTCTATATAGCTTTAGGACACATTAAGTTTGGATCTCTACTTTCAAGCCTTTTTATTTGGATGGCAATTGAGCTTCCCAGATGGTGCTAGTGGTCAAGGGTCAAGAGATACAAGAGACAAGGTCCCATCCTTGGGTCGGGAAGAACCCTGGAGGAGGAGACGGCAACCCAATTCATTATTCTTTTCTGGAGAATCTCATGGACACAGGAGCCTGGTTGGCTATACCCTATGGTGTTGCAAGGAGTCCGGTATGTCTGTGACTGAGCAGGCACGCTAAGGCCTGAACGGACCTGGCATAAGGTTATGGCACAACAACTGCACATAGATGTTAGCTTTTTTCTTAGAGGAAGGAAATAAATTTCTTTGTTAACAAAGACAGTTTAGTTGTCTTAGGCATTTTAGTAAGTACAGTAACCAAGGCCACTTAAGAGCAAATCCTGTTAGCTCATGAGGATATAAGCTCGGGGCAGCTCCCCGCTGGAGTCTGACCGAGGCTTGGGACGTGGGTCAAGTAACACAGACTGCGTGTCCCGTCATCCTCTTTGAAGGGAACTGGGTCAGTCCTCCTCCTCCCACCTTAGCTGATATCAGCTCAGATTTCAGTGCCAACGCTCTGGGATTCTCAGTGTAGAAATTTGTTTTCATATTTATTTATCTGGCATATATGATGTGATTTAACATTTTGTGATTTTTTTAAAGCATTAATCACACCTTATCCAGCAGAACAAAAGACAGCCCTAAGGTTTCTGTGTGATTTACTCTTGTGGTTTTAAATTTCTGACCAAAAAATGCACAAATTGGCATTGGAGTGCCTGCCTTCTTTAATAGAATTATTAGATTATTACTGTCATGGTGAAAATGTTGCCTTCATCTAACAGATACTTATGGAACACATAGTATGCCATGGCACTGTAAAACGAGCAAACATCCCTGCCCTTGCGGGCTTACATCCTGGCAGAGAAGACAGTGTTTAAGATGAATTTACTGTAGTGTTAGAAGTCAGTAAGTTCTGAAGAGAATAAAATAAAGCAGGGTCATGGGGATAGGAAGTAGGGAAGGAGTGACATGTTTTTAACTTGCCCAGGTTCGCTTTGTGCAGACTGTGAGCATCATGCTGTAGTGCTGAGTGCCCCAGCCTCGGGGTCCACATGCCCGGGTTTCCAACCCCAGCTCTACCAGCCACGACAGTGAGCAGATCAGTTACCTTCCCAGAACAAAGTCTTCTCATCCATAAAGCAAGGTTTCTTTTGACTCTGAAATCTCATTGATATTCTACAAATTAATTTTTAAGTAAAATATGTACTGTGTTAGAGCGCAAACAATCAAATGTGTTTAGCTCTCCAACTCATTTTGTAACATTGTCCTCTATTAAAATACAAAGTCTTTTATGATAAAACTCTTTTGCATTTGGCAGTGACTAGCAGTGTCTCCCCATGTGCAGTGTGTTGTTTTATTTTTCTTTCCATTTGGCTGTAGGACAAATGTGAAAGTTAACTTGTTTAATATGTTTTCCCCATGCTTTGATCAGTGAAAGAAAGATATGTGTTTAGACAAAGTTACTGATAAGAGGAACTTGGGAATATATGTATGTATGCAGATGTGTGTGTGTATATATGAACAGATCTTTTCAGTAATGAATTGTCTCGTGTGAATTACTAGTCTGCTTCTATATTAACTTAATTTTCTGAGTGGAATATGTTTAGTATGTGTGTAGAACAGAAATGAAAATGTCATTGATTATAGAATTGGTTGACCCTTTCACAGATTGACAACTTCTTATTTTCCTTGACAATACTCAGTCAGCACTTCGGTCTGTTAAGAGCAGAGCTCATTAACATGCATAAACTAGCAGCCTGATCTAGTTATAATGTATCTTTAATGTCTGACTTATGCAGCGTAGTGTGGGTCCTTAGTCTTGTAATAAAATGTAGAGTGGCCTCCCATGAGCAACAAGATCTGAGATCAATATAACCTGGATAAAACCTTTATCCATAACAACTGTCATTAGGAATGACTAGCATTTCACTAATTAGCTCACCATTTACAACCCATAAGCTTCTCACAGATGGTGGATGTTTATAAACACCCACAGATGTGTGCACAGCTGACTCCCAGTTATCCGCAGGAGTAGGGGACATAGATAATTTAGATTTGCTTACAATACAAACCCCTCATTTTAGCTAGTTTCAAGCTCCTTTCTCTTTGGACTTTTTACCACAGCTGTTAATGAAGTAGCAAATTAACTAATCTAATTTCAACTTCTCCTCTTATTGATGCATATACCCCCTGGTGAAAGCACTAATATGTACAAATATGGTCACAAGATGGCTGGCAAGAGGATGAAAACAGGGACCTCAGGCTTAGACGAGTACATGGAGCCATGGCGAATCATTACTACATGTTGGTAGCTGTGTGTCTAGGAAGAGGTTTCAGTTTGTGAAAGCACAGCAAGCCTCCCACGTCAACAGTGTTATACCTAAACTCCCAGGAATAGAAGAGAGTATCGTAGGCAGTCTGGTCCTGTGTTAATTGTTTCTTTTCCAATAACTCCTTCTGTAATTTGATCTCAGGTTTTCATTGTAGTATTAGTCTGTTCACTGTCTGATGCTGAATGAAGATGAGATGTCAGTGTGATAACCTGAGCACATGAAGTTATTTACTTCCCTTATTTTCTTCAGCCTGAAGAGTCTTCCTTTAAGCTGATCTTCCTTTGGCTCATCTTCCCTGGTGGCTCAGACAATAAAGTGTCTGCCTACAATTCAGGAGACCTGGGTTCAATCCCTGGGTTGGGAAGATCTTCTGGAGAAGGAAATGGCAACCCACTCCAGTGTTCTTGCCTGGAAAATCCCTGGATGGAGGAGCCTGATAGGCTGCAGTCCGTGGGGTCGCAAAGAGTCGGACACCACTGAACGACTTCACTTTCACTTTCGACGAGTCTTAGATTTGGCTCTTATCTTCTAGGTTTTTAATCTGAAACTTTCATCCTCCTATATGCCTGCCATGCTATGCCATGCCAAGGCACTTCAGTCATGTCCGACTCTGTGACCCTGTGGAGTATAGACTGCCAGGCTCCTCTGTCCATGGGATTTTCAGGCAAGAATACTGGAGTGGGTTGCCTTGCCCTCCTCCAGGGGTTCTTCCAGACCCAGGGATCAACAGGAGTCTCTTAAGTCTCCTGCATTGGCAGGTGGGTTCTTTACCACTAGGGACACCTGGGAAATTCTCTCTTTTGTGCAATGAACTGTATTTTACTTGTCCCAGAAAGTTTAAAGGCATTGTTTAAGTGTACCCAGAGCCAGGAGTCATGTGGAGATAGTTGAGGTCCACAGACCGTTTATTTACAGAATAAGATGTGAAGGGCAAACATTTTGCTTCCTAGTGACCTGCAGAATGTGTACCATTTCTTTAGGCTGAGGCATTCATAAGTTAGTATCAGTTGTTTCCCAGAGTTTCCTTACTCGAGAAACAGTGCTTTATCTTACTGAAGAGGAAAATTAATCATTCCACAACAGCATGTTATAAATATCCAAAAATGTTTAAAGAAGAAATTTTATAATGGATTAAATGGTGGTCAAAATTATAAATTGTAGAACATGAATTGTAGAAGAATGTAGAAGAGTAAAGAACTGTTGCACCACTGGAGCTATCCAACAGATCTGTAACTCTTCACATAAAGGATGCTGTAGTTTTGTTGTTGTTTCATTGAAAGAGTTTGTAAGTGCTGATTGGGCTTCCCTGGTGGCTCAGACGATAAACAATCTGCCTGCAATGCAGGAGACCTGAGATTGATCCCTGGGTAGGGAAGATCCCCTGGAGGAGGGCATGCCACCCACTCCCAGTACTCTTGTCTGGAGAATCCCATGGACAGAGGAGCCTGTAGGGCTACGGTCTGTGGGGTCTCAAAGAGTCGGACACGACTGAGTGACTAAGCACAATGACACAACAACAACAGGTTCTGTAAGACTCTTATTGGATATTTCCCCAGTATGAAAAGTGACTGGGAACTGTGTGCTTTGACAGATCCTTTTATGTATCCTTCAATAGTTGCCATCTGACTTTAACAGGTAGTGCTGTTCTCTGAGATAAGGAACACCAGGAGGAGATGAAGTTTGGGGGAAATGGGGACGAAGTATCTGTAGGACACCTGAGTTCCCATGTCTGGTGAATGATTGCCTATGGTCTATGGTAACCAACTCCTCCCAGTTTGCCTGAGGCTTTCCCATCCCTGTATTCCAGGAAACCCCTTAATCTTCGGTCAGTGTAGTCAGAGCTCAGGAGTAGAAGTTTTGCTGGTGGTGGAAACTTAGAGTTCTTAGTTTGCAGAGCTATAGCAGTTATTAAAATGCTGATGGAGCATGTGACGGATGGTGTAAATGTGGACAGAGGAAGAGGAGGTGGGAAGAGAGTTTTGGAAGCAGTCACATGGAGGAGGGAAGGGAATGAAGAAATCCTCATATCATGAAGCCCAAGGGGAGAGACTGTTTCAAAGAAGAGTTAGTCAGTATTGCCAAATGCTGCCCAGATACATAGAGTAAACCGACTGACAATATCCTATTGACATCAGCTCAAGGGGCAGGGAAGAGGGTTGATGAATGAGTAAGGGAGACTGAGATCTAAGTCGGGTAGGCACCAGAGGGGTTCAGGATCAACAGAGCACGAAGCATGTGCTGCATTTGTTTAAATGTAGATCGAGGGAAATGAGAAGGGAAAGGAGGCGGGGAAAGACTGATCTCAAACAGAGCAAGATCCTGAGGGCAGTGGGACAGAGTGAAGAGAATGTGGTGTCGGTATAGGCAGAGGAAATTGTCTTGGGCGCGACGACCTCTGCTAATGTAATGGGTGAGAAGGCAGAAAAGCTGGACCCAGTGCAGATACATTTGTAGATTTAATGGTAGGAGATTAAGGGTTTTTTTATCAAGTCATTGCATTTTATATCTGATACAGAGCAAGTCCTTTGCTGAGGAAGGGTAGCTGGTTGAAGGGCTTGAAAGAAGCACTGAAACAACCTGTATAGGGAGTGGGTGTGAGAGCCTCCAGGTAAACATAGATGGAGTGCTGGATGGCACGAAGAATGCAGTTGAGGTTGGCAGCTGTGATTATGTACCAGCCCTGATTCTGCAGTGCTGTTTCTCACCACAGTTATTCGGCAGCTAGTGTGTAGTGCCAAGAAGATAGAATTTTCAGTTCATTTAAGTTTTACTAAGAGTCTGCAAAAAGACCCTACGGGAGGAGGAAAATAAAATAATGGCTTGTGAACCATGGTCAAAGTGATGAACCTCAGATAGGCAAGGAGATGACAGTGGGGCCGGGGTGCAGAACATATTCCTGGAGAAAGGACAGGATGCGGAGAGGAGGGGGAGGGAGATGAACAAAGGGAGGGAAAAGGACAGATGGCTTGTATGAATGCAGGTTAATAAAAGTAAAAGAGTTGTGGGTGGTAGCAAAGCTCAGATTATGGCTGTGAGAGTGGGTAATGTAGGATTGATAACCTGAAGATTCAGGAGGTCAAGGAACTAATTTGCTGTTAGACTGGTAGTTCATATGGAGTTGAATTCATGCAGGATGATGGCAAGACTTGGCTAGAAGAGGAAGGCTGAATCAGATGACAAAGTCAGATGGTAAAGACATATGAGAGGATGAGCAACATCTCTAGAAGGGGCAGGGAGACCATCTCTCCAGTTTAACAGTAGCGGTCAATGGAGTCTTCATTGAAGACACCAAGGTAGTAGAGAGTTGCTTATGTTAATAAATATTGCAAGAAGGAGGGGTCAGAAAGGACTTGCCTCTTAGATGTGGTGACTGAATGATAGTGATAGTGGTGTGACTGGCCTCAACACTTTAATCTAACTGTAGCCATTGTCCAGTAGGTGGCTTGTAGGAGGGACCAGGAGGCCACTGCAGACTGGCCTGATTCTGGTATTTCTGGATACTCCTGGTCCTCGGAGAAGGAAGATGTCTCTGCTCTTTTCCTATGAGGAAGTAGTCATCAGTGACGTGTATCTCATTCATCACCTGGTTCTGGAGAAAGGCATCTGGCTTCCAGTGAATTTGGGGAAACCGAATCTGTGACTGTTTGTTGAGTTCTCAGCTATGAAAGCCACTGTTTCTTTCTGCCTTGAGGCATTTCCTGAAACAACTCTGAGTACAGCTCAGCAAAGCTGAGGATCTGAGTACTTTTCAGTTATCACACAACACAGAGACAGAGTATCAAGAGGCTCATAGTGTCAGAGGGTCACAATGCAGAGGGTCAGGAAAAGTCAGTGTAGTGGAAAGCATGTCAGCTTTAGGGTCAAAGACAGTGGTTCAGACCTCTCCTTTGCTGCCTGCCTGTTACAGCGCTTTTGGTGCATTACTCACCTCCTAGAGCTTCAGGTTCCCTGGCTTTAAAATGCATCTGGTAATAGCTGCCCTGCAGGGCTGGAGTGAGACTTAAAGCAGAGAATCTAGGTAAAATGCTCCACACAGATCCTAGTACATGGGAACTCAGTGATAGCTCCTCATATACCTAGCTCACATTTAGTTTATGTTCGTTTTGATATGCATTCTTTCTTTTCTAAATAAAGTTGTTCTCAAACTTATGTAATACCAGTTTTTATCTGGGGGTTTCTGTATTCCTTTGTCAGCTTTTTGTAGTCAGGGCAGAATCTTCCTTTGTTCCCTTGAGAGTTGAGCACAGTTTTGCCTCCAGTCTCTTTGCAGTTGTTAATGAGTTCATCAGAAGTTCATCGTCTCCCATTTTCATTTCTTTTCTGTGCTACTTGCTTTCTCAAAGCATATGTCAGTTCCTTTTCCTCCTCACTTTCCACTCATTCAGACTGGCCTTACTGTCTTTGCTGACCTCTTTTCTTTCAAAAATATGGTGCAGTCACCCTGATTAAGATTTTTTAAAATCTTTAGTTTGTAATATTAATGCCACAATTTCCACATCTGATTGAAGAAGAAATACTCGTGCAGAATAAATCTGTATTTGTCATTTGAAATGTACTGAAAAAATAAAGAATACTTAGTACTTTGAAACACAAATTCATACTTAAAATGAACCTAAAACTTGAATCTAGTAAAAATTACTTTGTGTTGGCAAGATTTGCAGAAGTGAGGTGGCATTTAACTAGGAGTTTTCTTGGCACACACAAGATTAATACACAAATTTTCACTGTTTACATGCTATCTATAGGGTTGTGTGTTTTACAGTACAAGTAAAACCGTCTTCAGAAATGTAAGTGCAAATACAAGTACAGATTGTTTTTGTTGTTTAGTCGCTAAGTCTTGCCCAACTCCCTGCAACCCCATAGACTGTAGCCCACTCGGCTCCTCTTTCCATGGGATTTCCTGGGGAAGAATACTACAGTGGGTTGCCATATCCTTCTCCAGGGAATCTTCCCGACCCATGGATCACCTGCACTGGCAGGCGGACTGTTTACCGTTGAGCCACTTGGTTAGTACAGATACCAAAGAGCAATCTCTGAAGTGACCACTGAGCAGCGGTGGCTGTTTCTCTGGCCTACTGCCTCTGTAGTAAACAGTTTCATACCACTTTGCTTTCTCTCTCGGAGCATTCTTCATTTAGATAGTCAGGATTACGTGTTGAAATTGCCCTTAGACTCTTAGGTCCCGTGACAACAGGGCAGGGGCTGGTTCCAGTGCCTGCCCCATATTCCTTAGTTTCATATTTGTAGGATTGAATTGAACTACAGACTTTATAGTTTTATATTTCCAACTGCTTCTTGGACAAAGCAGTTTGACTCAAAATCAGTTCATTGAAAACCTACCATATCATGTTCCACATAAAACCTGGTTTTTATGTTCTCACTGTGGGTTAATGATACCACCATTTGCCTCGTCACCCAGGCTTGACATTTTCACACTATGCCAGCTTTAATCATAGTGAAGTCCAACTTTGATTCTTTCACACCTGTCAGCAGCCCTCCGTGGCAGCTCTCCAGCCTGAGCCCGGCTCCCCTCACCCCCTCTCGGCACCATATGCTGCTGTCAGAGCCTGACTGCTGGGTCCCTCTGGGCCCTGGTCACTGGCTCAGCCACTGCTGGTGAAGAGGGGCCCCCACGGCCTCGAGCCCATTTGTCCCAGCTTCTTCTGAAGGAAAATTCCTGTGAAATCACTTCTATTCCCTAGCTTAGTCTCCCCTGGATTCTTGGTATTGAATTAATCATTTTTATTTCCTCTATCTGAAGTCATTTCATTCTTTGTTCCAAAACTCTGTGAGGAACAAAACCATTGAAAAGTCTTCTTCCAAATTTTCTAATATATGAAAACATTAAAAAACAAGTTTAAAATATATGATAATATGTTTTCAATAGGAAGTAAGCAGTTACACAGTCAGACTTATTTCTCAGAGTACAATGAAGCTCTTGTGGGTGAGCTTCTACTTAGAATAGTGATGTTGTGCCATGTAATTAACCTTTTGCTCTCTGGGTTACTGTGTGATTATAGGGTCATGGGTGTTCATCGTGTGTGAGAGTCTCATCTTGTTAAATGTCATCATCATTTCACATCGACATATGTATTTCAATAGATAGATTATTTTCCCATGACTTTCTGTGCTTTTTGTATCTGAGGTCCTCTATTCAGCACCCTTAACCCTGTATAACACACAAGGACATCTTTGTCAACATTATTTTGTCAGGGAGTCAATACTGATTTTAAATGTGTTTTCTTTAGTAACTATTAGAATAGGTCACCATGAACAAGCTAATCAGAGTGGGTCACTTGTGGAGTAATTGCTAAGCAGAAAGTCAGGAAATTTATCCTCTGCTTTGTAAGTAATATTTGTGAGTGATCATGGAAAGGTCTACTCAGTGTCTTCACTGATTAATAAGTGATTGGCTTTTTCCAGTTACTATGTTTTGGATTTTGTCTATATCAACAATTTAAATATGTTTCATTATTTTTTCTTGTCTCAGCATGCTTTGGTGTAGGAATGTCATAGTTTACGAAGTTTGTCTCCTGCAAATTGACATTTAAGTTGTTTTCAATCTCCTTTTATTATTTATAAACAACATTGTAGTGAACATCCTTGTGCACGTATGAGTTAAGATAATTTTCTTAGGAAGAAATTATTTCATCAAGTAGTATGTGTGATTTATTTCTGATCCAAATTGCATTGCAAAGATGTTGCATTAGTTCTGTATTTCGCCTAACAGTGTGTGAAATGCTCTGTCTTCGAATCTTCACCAGTTATCCTCAGTTGTTATTGCCATGCCCATAGGTGAAAAGTGGTCTCTTACTGACATACTTGAGAAACCTTAATTATGAATGAGGCTGAGGATTCTATCCTCTGTATAAAAGCCCCGTTTGTTTGTCTTCATGATGCATTTCCTGAATACATCATTTGTCTGATTTTTTGCTTTTTGTTTTTATTGAACTGTTGCTTTTTTTTTCTGAGTCATAAAGTTCTTTATTTCAAGAAAATCAGTTTTAGGGAATATGCCCGTTTTCAAATATTTTCCCTAGTTTCTCCTTTTGTTGTTTATGTTAGTGCGGACTTTGTTCTACTATTCTTGTGATTTGTAGATATGTATTATAGTACAGACCATATGACATCTGGGTATTCAGATTTTTCCTAGGATGATCTTCCCATTTCAGCCCTAATGAAAAATACACTTTTCCATATTATCTACTATTCTTTGCAATTTTTTTTTTTTAGTGTTGAAACATCTCATCCACTTGGGATTTATTTTGCTGTTAGTAGGAGGGTAGGATCCAAGTAAACTACCATCACAGTGGCTATTGAGTCTTCTCTTATTCTCTACTGATTTGAAATGCCACATTTATCATGAATCATGAATTGAGTTTTCATATTCAATGTAAACTTCAGTCATGAATTTCATTTATTCAGTATGAATTACCAAGAGCCATATGTACTGTGTATTATTTTCCACATCTGTATGACCACAGAGCCACCACACCCCTCCACACCCCCACAACATGCACGAACACACAGAACTTCTCAGAGGCTCATATTCTGTGGCACACATTCTGTCTGACCTACTGAAGTTGTGTTTGGTGGTTTTTGTTTTTTTTTTAATATATTGGTTTTCTATTTAATACAACACAAATAAGTTTTTTGATAATATTTTGTAATAACAAACTCATTCATAGATTGTATGGTTTCTTTAAATCCTGTGCCTTATGTGTGTTTATATTCCAAAAGTGGTTGTGCCCTTTTTATTTGAGAGGAGAATTAAATGAGCAGACAATAACTGATTTTTCTGAAATCCTATCAGTTGTTTATATTATTAATAGTTTTTGAAATGAAAGACCTTCATAAAAAATTCCAGAAGAAGGTAAATCAGATAGCTTCATGAATTAAACTAAAAGACTATGATGCCAAAGTCATTTTCTTACAACTATCTAAATCGTAAGAAATTTAGAAATTAAAAGTTTATAACAATACATTTTGATTTATAACAGTAAATTTATATTACCACTTTTTCCTGGTTGTTTATATAATTAAAATAGAACCATGCTTTAAACATGACATCCAGTAATGGATTTCTTTCTTTTTTTTTTTTTTTTTTTGAGACTGGAAAGTTCATATAAGAAAAATTCTTTCTTTTACAAATGCCTCTATAACTTTAATATGGCATGAAAATTTAGATTCCAATCTGAATATAATGTAACAAATAGTATAATAATTATAGTTTATACAGTCAAATGTATCTGCAAAATATTTTTCACTCAAGCTTTGAAAATATAGTCTTATATTTTATCCAGAGCACCTTAAAGAATGGCCCTGTGGTCTGTGCTCAGAGTTACGATGACTGTCACGGTGCCAGGCTTATCCACGCAGTAGGAAAGGGTAGCCTCATGCCACGGCAACCACAGCTGTCACGGTGCCAGTGGACCTTCCACACAGGAGGAGCAGGGGGGTGGGGGGCGGTTATCACATCTGCCTCTTCTGCTTCTAGCAGCCCCGTGCAGGTGATCACTTAGCTTTATCAGTCAGATATTATATGTATCAGATGTATATATTATACCTCAGAGGGCCACCCTCAGGTTTACTACACGGGAGCTTTGGAAAATGAGGTTTTAGCTTTTCCTGCCTCTGTAGTGGAAGCAGACCAAGAGAGGATAGGGAATGGCTATGTTGTGTTGGCCGGTCAGCAGTGTGTGCCATGTTAGTGAGTAAGAGTAGTCATCATAATATTAAAACTAACTAATATGGACTGAAACCCTGCTGTGTGAGGCAGTATCCTGAGCTCTTTACGTGGACTAGCCCACTGATCCTCACAGCAGCCTTTTGAGGTGGTTGCTGTTATTACCCCCGTCTAACAGATGAGGAAACGGGGAGGCGCAGGCGGTCTCTCAGGCAGGCACACAGCTGGTGAGAGCCACGAGTTAAGTGCAGCAGTTTGGCTCCTTGACTTCATTTTTGTTTTGGGAAAAAAGAGAAACTTTCTTCTTTGTAAAAGATTCTAATTTTTTCCTTCTAACTTGTTTTTTGTTTGTTTTTTAAATATTTATGTATTTTTAATTGATTGTTTTACAATATTGGTTTGATTTCTGTTATCAGCATGAATTAGCCGTGGGAGTACGTATGTTCCCGCCCTCTTGAATCTCCCTCTAACCCCCAACCCATTCCCACCCCCTAGGTTATTGTAGAGCCCCCGTTGGAGTTCCCTGAGTCACAGGGCAAATTCCCCCTGGCCGTCTATTTACATGTGTTAGTGTGTAGGCTTCCACGCTGCTCCCCATTCATCGCACCCTCTCCCTCTGCTCCCCTACCCGTGTCTATCAGTCTGTTCTCTATGTCTGCATCTCCACTGCTGCTCTGCAAACTGCTTCATCTGTAACATTCCTGTGTATCAATTATGAAAAGTCAGAAAGAGAAATTAACGAATCAATCCCATTTACCATCGCAACTGAAAGAATAAAATACTTAGGAATAAACCTACCTAAGGAGACAAAAGAGCTGTATACAGAAAACTGTAAGACACTGATGAAAGAAGTCAAAGATGACATAAGCAGATGGAGGGATATTCCATGTTCCTGGGTTGGAAGAAATACTTCCAAAAGCAGTCTACAGATTCAGTGCAATCCCTATCAAATTACCAACGGCATTTTTTCACAGAACTAGAACAAAACATTTCCTTCTAACTTGTAATAGGAAATATATTTAATTTAAGATATGCAAATAATGAAGAATAGTGCATAAAACCAGAAATACTAAAGTATTGGGTTTTTAAATATAAAATTCCACTTTCATGGTTAAGCCACTCATTTAATTATAGTATAAGAGAGAACTGTTCTAGTTATTGTTTTATTCCTTAAATTCCAACGAAAATTGACTTTTTAATTCTTCTGAGTCAAATTTTCAGTTTCACATCTAGATTAAGACACATTTGGAGGGCATGTAGTTTTCAGGGCATTACCATACTGTGTCCCCCTTTGCTTGGCAAAACAATAATAATGCTAATTGTGATAATAGTATTGTATACACTGAACAACAGCAAAATACATATAATAATAGCAAAGCTATTTTTTCCTACTATGCTGTTGTTTTGGGGTCATTAAGTCGTGTCTTTGTGACCCCATGAACTGCAGTAAGCCAGGCTTCCCTGTCCATCACTATCTCCTGAAGTTTGCTTAAACACGTGTCTTTTGAGTCGGTGATGCCACCCAACCATCATCCTCTGTCGCCCCCTTCTCCTCCTGCCCCCAAGCCTTACCAACATGAGAGTCTGTTCCAGTAAGCTGGTGTTTAACGTAAGGTGGCCAAAGTATTGGAGCTTCAGCTTCAGCATTAATCCTTCCAATGAATATTCAGGGTTGATTTCCTTTAAGATTGACTGGTTTGATCTCCTTGCTGTCCACGGAACTCTTGAGTCTTGTACAGTACCACTACTCCATACCCCCACCAGCCCCCCACAAAAAAGACACATTTAAAGACATCACTTTAAGTTATTCCTGTCTTTTTGCTCTCTGGCTTAAGTCATATTTTGAGCTTTGTTCTAGAAGGCTGAAGACTGAATTTGGTGACCTAGACAGTCTTAACTAGCAGCATGAACAATAAATTAATGTAATTTTGTTGTATCCACTGTCTTGTGTTTCTTTTAAAAAGAGTTAAGTTTAACTCTGAGCCTCTGAATTTTGGACTTCAGTTGCACACTTTCAACACTTCTTTGCAGAAACTGAGCTTTTCTTCCCTATCCTATGCCAAACTCTAGGCGGTTAATATATCTTTTATTATTACTGAAGTCATATCATATGTGGTGAGACTTAAACAAGGTGTGCCAGAAATGGTGGAAGCTCTGGATGCACATTCAAAGTGAACACAATGAAAGATGTTCACAAGTTGCGAACAGTTGTGAACTGTTTACATTACATACTAGTTGTGTATTAGTTTGCCTTGTCACTTCACCCTCGGCTCTCTTTTCTTATATCTACACACACCCTTCCTAACAGAGCTCATGCTCTGTCGTAATACCAATGATGACCACGGCAAAGATTAACTGTTAAGTTCTTACAATGTGCCAGGAACTCTGTTGAGTGTTACACATGATTTAGCTTCTTTAATCCTCCCAATAATCTTATGAAATAGGTGCTATTATTAGTCACACATTAAAGTTGAGGAAAAAAGAATGGGGGTTAGTAAGGTTAAGTACTTTTCCCAGTCACACCAGTTTTCTAATTGGAAAACCAGAATTTAAATTCAAGTTGTCTAAATTCAAAACTTGTATTCACTACCATTTCACTATGTTTATGTATTGTTCTGTGTCTTTGAGTATGACCAATATGCTTCTACAGTTCAATCTATTATTAATACTATAACCAATTCTTCTGCCCCGAGTTTTAAACCTGTAAGCCTTCTAGACACTATTAATCACCTGTAGTTGGATATCTCATGATCATCTCAACATATACAAACTGAATTCTTCTCTTGGCTCAGGAGCATTGTACCATGAAGCAAAAATAATTCAGTACTTCATGAATAATACCAACTTATATTCAATTGGCTGAATCAGAAACTTGCATATTAGCCTCAACTTCACTTTGTAATACACACATCCACAAAAACCAACGTTTTTCTGTTCTTTGTCCTTTTTCTTTTCCTTTTTCAACACTTTTGCTCTTTATCTGGTTCCTGCAATTGCATTTTGCTTGGATTTAAGTCACAAAAGGCAGGGGAACCGGAGATCAAATTGCCAACGTCCGTTGGATCATCGAAAAAGCAAGAGAGTTCCAGAAAACCATCTACTTCTGCTTTATTGACTACACCAAAGCCTTTGACTGTGGATCACAGCAAACTGTGGAAAATTCTTAAAGAGATGGGAATACCAGACTGCTTTACCTGCTTCCTGGGAAAACTGGATGCAGGTCAAGACGCAACAGTTAGAACTGGACATCGAACAACAGACTGGTTCCAAATCGAGAAAGGAGTATGTCAAGGCTGTATACTATCACCCTGCTTATTTAACTTATATGCAGAGTGTATCATGCAAAATGCTGGGCTGGATGAAGCACAAGCTGGAATCAAGATTGCCGGGAGAAATATAAAAAACCTCAGATATGCAGATGACACCACCCCTATGGCAGAAAGTGAAGAACTAAAGAGCCTCTTAATGAAAGTGTAAGAGGAGAGGTTAAAAGCTGGCTTAAAACTCAACATTCAGGAAACCAAGATCATGGCATTCAGTCCCATTACTTCAGGGCAAATAGATAGGGAAACAATGGAAACAGTGACAGACTTTATTTGGGGGGGGGGGGTGGCTCTAAAATCACTGCAGATGGTAACTGCAGCCATGAAAATAAAGACGCTTGCTCCTTCAAAGAAAAGCTATGACCAACCTAGACAGCATATTAAAAAGAGAGACATTACTTTGCCAACAAATGTCCGTCTAGTCAAAGCTGTGGTTTTTCTAGTAGTCATGTATGGATATGAGAGTTAGACCATAAAGAGAGCTGAGCACAGAATTGATGCTTTTGAACTGTGGTGTTGGAGAAGACTCTTGAGTCCCTTGGACTGCAAGGAGACCCAACCAGTACATCCTAAAGGAGATCAGTCCTGAATATTCACTGGAAGGACTGATGCTGAAGCTGAAACTCCAATACTTTGGCCACCTAATGCAAAGAACTGACTCATTGGAAAAGACCCTGATTCTGGGCAAGAATGAAGGCAGGAGGAGAAGGGGATGACAGAGATGAGATGGTTCGACGGCATCACTGACTAATGGACATGGCTTTGAGCAGCTCCGGGAGTTGGTGATGGACAGGGATGCCTGGCGTACTGCAGTCCATGGGTTCACAAAGAGTCAGACATGACTGAACTAAAGTCAGTAAAGCTACCTTCTCTTTATTTTCCTTGCTCTTTGTCTTGTCTCTTCTCAGAGTGATCTTTTTAAAATAAAACTTTGACCTCATTAGTTCTTCACTTAGAACAAGTTAATGGCTCCCTTAAAGGCAAACCTCAAACTCCACAGTCTGGCATGTTCAGTGCTTTGTGAATTGGCCCCTACCTCAGCATCACCTCTCAGCAGCCTTACTGGTACCCTGCCCTCCATTCCTGCGGACGTGGGAGCTCTCCCCTGTGTTTCATGTCCCCTGTACAGCTGTCCTGGGCCCTCTGCAGGGCCTGCCCTCTGGCAAATGACTTCTTTAAGTCTTAGGTCTCCAGGATGCCTTCTGTGAACGTTGTCCCCTCTCTCTTTGTTCTCTGCCAGAGGTCCTTCCTCGGTGGAGATCTCCATTGCCTTATTCTCCATTGTGTATTAGACCTATTGTTACCTGTCTTCTTTCCCTTGTCATAGGAAAGTACATTTAGGTCAAGAAGCAGCCTCTTTCTCTTCCCTTTCTCTTTTTTGGTTTTCTCATCCTGTTGGGAATTTTTTAGATTTTTCGTACTTACCACACTGTGGACTTGTAGTCTGCCAGGCTTCTCTATCCATGGGAATTTCCTAGGCAAGATTACTGAAGTGGGTTGCTATTTCCTTCTCCATGAGATCTTCCTGGCCCAGGGATCAAACTTGAGTCTCCTGCACTGCAGGCAGACTTTATCGTCTGAGCCACGAGGGGATCCACGATGTGATTTCTACAGATTTTTAAATGGAATACAGCATGCTTACAGCATGGTAAATGATCCTTCCCTTCACCCTCTCAACTCCCACTTCCCAGAGGTAACCGCTTTTAATTCTTAGGTCCCTCTTTTTTTTTCTGATATTTGCCTCTTCTTTATTTCTAGTAACATAGGCTATCATTGTCAGTTTTTCATTTTAGACGTTGAGTTCCTAAGTGGCAAAAAGTTTAGTTCCTTTGTGCCCTCTCCCCACTTACACTGTCCTCATTACACCCTTTCTCCTTTACCTCCACTGTCACCACATTGTAACTATTTCATACTTGATGGTCAGAGAAGAGCCGGTGAATGCAGGAAACACAGAAGACCTGGGTTTGATCCCTGGGGCTGAAAAGATCCCCTGGAGGAGGGGATACTCCAGTATTCCTGCCTGGAGAATCCCACGGACGGAGGAGCCTGGCAGGCTATAGTCCAAAGGATTGTGAAGAGTCGGACACAACTGAGTTTGCAGACATACATACATAATAGTGCAATGATGTCAATACTCCTCACCCCTCTAGTTAGTATTGCATGATTGCTTCCTCTAGGACAGCAATATTATTTCTAGGTAATTAACTAGTAATTAACAAAAATTGCTTGGTATTTGTGTATACCTATCACTGTTCTCTTCAACTTTCTGACAGGTCTGTGAAATAAGAAAGAATATTTTCATAAGTGGCCCACCCCAGCAGACTTGCTTCTAGTTTCTTGGCCCCCTTTCTCTCCTGTAACCTAGTTGTCCCCCTTGTGATCTCCTTAACAGATCTCCTCTCTGCCTGTCCCCATACCCTCTTGACTCTTCTTTAGAAGTATCTCATCCCTAACCCTCCCTCTGTTTCCCTTGAAGCCAAGTGACTTTTAAAAATACGATTTACAAATTAAGCAAGGTGATATGTTATTCAGACAAAGCACAGCTTTGACTATTGCAGTTAGTCTATTTATTTAAAAGAGTTTTCACAGCAGGAGAGAGGCTATAAATATTTTGAATATCAATTGACTTGTAGTTAAAGAAATTGAATTCTAGTCTATAATAAAAATGGCTAATTTTTATTTCTCTGGTTTATATTAGAATAGTGTAAACATGAGTCTTTTAAATACTTCTTCTGAGTCTGGAAGATCCCTTAAGAAGGAAATGGCAATCCACCTCAGTATTCTTGCCTGAGAAATCCCATGGACAGAGGAGCCTGGCAGTCTATAGTCAGTGGGGTCGCAGAGAGTCGGACACCACTGAACAACTAAACAACAGCAACAAAATCCTTTGTTATACCTCACTTCTGTTTTTATTTTTAACTTTTGCCTTTGTATCTGCCTTTCTTCTGCCAGATGTGTTGTTCCCTCCCCAGTCCCTGCCATGCCCACTCATGTTGCTAACAGGTTCTAATTCACTGGGAAAACTTCCGTATCCAATATAACCCTCCATACTGAGCTCACTTTTCTGCTTCTGGAGAGCTGAAAACACCTCTGGTTAATTCTTGGGACCTAGTTAATTCTTGAATGCCTAGTAATATTCTGGTGCATCATAGCCCTCAGTAAACGTGTGTTAAGTGAAAATTTCAAATGCATTTTCAGCATTTGGAAAAACATCTTTATTCTGTGTCTCCATCTTACCCTTTGGACTATTTTAAGAGTCTTCTTGTATTTCTGATCTGAACTTCCCTTAGAAATGATGTTATTCAAAGGCATAATCAAATATGCTATAAAAGAGTTATTTAATTTATAATGTATCTGAAACAATGCTGAGAACATAATTGAACAGTACATAAACTTCCTATAGTGTACCATGGAGTTCATTTATGAATTTATTTCCATACATTTTTGTATCACTTAGCAATTTACCAAGTGCTTTCATTTGTATGATCTCATTTGATCGTCTCCTGAACCATGGACATGTATTATCGCTATTAGACATGTCAGGAATGGTTACATAGCCAGTTGACAGCTCAGAGTAGAATGCAGGGCTTCTTAATCTGATGCTATACAATTTTCACTATAAGAGTGGGGAATGGAAGCCAAGCAAAATGTTAACACTGGAGAATTAGTCCAGGGACAGAAGTTCCAGGTAGAGACTGATGGATGGGAGAAAATGTTTGTGGAGAAACACAGGTAGTTGCCTTTAGTGGAGGAACAGGTTGTGATGTTGGAAATCAGAGATATGATTTAAAGAGCAATTGGTGTCAGTGTCAGGGCCAAGAGAACGAGTTGGGACTTTATATTGTGGCAAGTGAGTGATTTTGAAAATTTGTGACTAGGGGATCATAATTCTGCTTCAGTGCTGTATGGAATGAATTGAATTAGGGAGAAACTAGAAGCAGTATCATTTCAGGCAACACATACAGTATTTCAAGTGAAAAATAGTTCAGTTCTAGACCACCGACATTAAGTTTAGTCAGAAAAGGAAACAGTGGATCACTTCCTGGGATACTGGCATGTGCTGAACAGACACGTGTGGCCAGAGGAAGGAGGGAGCCAGTCAGCATTGTTGACACTGGTGATGGGGGTGTGCTCCCACTCACCACCCCCATCACGACTTCTGTTCTTCTGTGTGGGGACTCCTTCCAGCTGACCACACCCCTGCTTCATTTGCTGATAGAGTCAACATACGCTGATAAACACCTTCTTTGCTAAATGTTAAATGAAAGCCATAATCCTTGCCCTCAGTGAACTCATAGTCTCGTGGTAGAAATGATCACATAAACAATATTATAGAGGATTTATTGAAATATGTACCTCGAGCCATTAGGACACAGAAAGGCACCTAGTTCAGCATATATAGGTCAGGAAAGGATATTTAGTTGTCTGTCTGGAAGGAGAAGGAGATAGCTTGGTGAAGAAAGCAGGAAGGATGTTCTATGCAGACAGAACAGCATGATCAAAGGCATGAAATTGAGGATGTGAAACTGTAGGTAGTTGTTTAGTGAGCCTGACCATGTCAGCATCTGTCTCCTAAGAACAATGGCATTATCCTACCTGACCATAATATAATTATCACACTCAAGTGACTAACATTGGTATAATATAATTATTTAATACCCAACACATTTTAAAATTGGGCTATCCCAATAATGTCATATGTAGCTTTTTTGCAGTACAAGAACTAATCAGAAATTGTGTGTTGCATTTTGTTGTCATGTCTCTTTAATCTCCTCTAACATAAAATGCTGTTTCTCTAACCTTTTCTTCTCTTTTTTTCTTTCTTGGTCAATATTGATGACTTTTAAGAACCTAGACTAGTTGCTTCACAAAATATTGTTTCCTTACATTTAGATTCAGGTTAAATATTTCTTCACAGGTTATATTGTGTCCATTTCAGTGCATGACCTCAGGAGACAGTTGTTGTCCATCACTACTGGTGATGTCAAATTTGATTATTTGGATAAGGTGTTACCTGTGAGATTTCTCCATGCCATGTTGCTCCATAACCTCACATACAATAGTTTTTGTAACCATTGATGATTTCTGCTTAATTCTTACTGTGTGAGTTGTAATATGGTGAATTTTTTTTTCAATACAGCTTTTTCTTCCCCTTTTTAAATAAAATTTAAAATGTTTAGTGTCAGTATGGATTCATGATTCTTTTTTTCCAATGTATAATAATGTATTCTCATCATTACCTATTCAGTGTTCTACTGCTGCTGCTGAGTCGCTTCAGTCGTGTCCGACTCTGCGCGACCCCATAGACGGCAGCCCACCAAGGCTCCCCTGTCCCTGGGATTCTCCAGGCAAGAACACTGGAGTGGGTTGCCATTTCCTTCTCCAGCACGTGAAAGTGAAGTTGCTCAGTCGTGTCCGACTCAGTGACCCCGTGGACTGCAGCCTACCAGGCTTCTCCATCCATGGGATTTTCCAGGCAAGAGTATTGGAGTGGGTCACCATTGCCTTCTCTGATTCAGTGGTCAGACTGTCCTAAATTTGGCTAAGGCTGTTCTTCCTTCCCTGTTAGCTAAGGCTTCCCTGTTAGCTCAAATGGTAAAGAATCTGCCTGCAGTACAGAAGACCCAGGTTTGATCCCTAGGTCGGGAAGATCTACTGGAGAAGAGAATGGCAGCCCACTCCAGTATTCTTGCCTGAGAATTCCATGTACAAACCATGGAATCGTAAAGAGCTGGACATGACTGAGCTACTCACACTTTCACATTCGCTTTCATTCTTCAGTCTGGCCCCTCCACCCATCTGTCTTTGAGCACTTTCTTATTTTCTGGCACAGACATTTTCTGTATGTTCCTGACTCATTTCTTTCTTCCTTGATCTCAGCCCTAGAATCAGCCCTTTTTCTATGTATTCCAGTTCCTACTAGTGAGTAATAGTATTTAGAAGCCAAGATTTGAGAGCCAAGTGTGCTCATTGCTCCTGTGGTGTCATTACTTCTCGGCTCTGTGGGACCACAAAGCTAGAAAAAGTACTTTTTTCAAAGCTTGAGCTTATCTGATACCTTTCTGTCTAATCCAGCACTTCATGGTTCTTCCTCTCCTTCTCCCACTCAGTATTTATATTTCCCAGCAAGCATTCCATGTTCTGCATCAACGTGTCTACCCATCTGCTCAGGCTTACAATACTCATGTAATAGTTTCACAATCACTTCATCAATACTACTGTCAACAGCAAACTTACTGTGGAAAGTTCAAGGTTTCCTTTTACTAATGAGATATATTCACAACTAATGTCACACTAATGATAATATCACCCTAATGAGATATATCATATATTTAGCTTTACCTGCAGTTCTTTTTAGGAAAAATGTACTTGAGTTTGAGTGTAAATTTCCAAGATTGCTAGATACTAATTAAAATATCTGAAATATTTAATGTATTTTAATTAAAATAGCCATCAAGCCACTTTAGAACTAAATTTACATGTAAGTTAACAATCTCCAAATACCCTATTGCTCACCCACCTTTTTTCACATTATACCTATGAAGTTTAGTACTTTTCTAAAAATGAAACAGAACCAGGTTGCAAACAGCCGATACATATTTATATATCTGTTTATAAACCATAAATGAGTATGTTGTTTGTACTCTACTGCATTCATTTGTCATATGTTCTCTAGAATAGGATTGCATTTCAAAAAAAGAAGTAAAAAATCCAGAGGAAAATAGTTACGTAGTATTTTAGATATGACTGTATACCAGTCACACAACTTCATAGAGAATGCCACTACTCTCTCAGGGACCAAGAAAAAAAATCTTTGTCATTTCCATAGATTTAGTTTGAACCAGTAGTTTCTTTGAACCTTTTTTTTTTTTTAACAGCTTCCTTTAAAAAACATTTAGCATGGGCATATGTAACTGTAGATTATTACAAAATAACTGAATACAGAGAGCTGGCTCTATATCCAGAATCTCATCAATTATATGTAGAATGTCAGTTTAAACTAATCATAATGTGTTTCTATCCTTCAGATTTTTCAGAGCCTCTTTTGGTTTATCTTTCATTAAAAAGACAAACTTTTCATACTTTCTGTAAAAGTTTGCAGTGATTGTTCTGTGTCACTGAAAGTTTGAGGACAATTACCCTCTGATATGAAGAATCAGCTGTTGGGAGCATGTTCACAGAAGTTGGCCTGGAAATATAATTTTGTACAATAAATTTAGACAGCAGAATCTCTATAACAACAGAAACATTCTCCCACACCTGGTCGATTTTAGAATAGGAGCTCTGATGCCTTGAAAATAACCCATTTCTACAAGGGAAATGTGATTTATGATAACCCGAGACACAGATACGACTAGACCCACATTCCATTTACAGTTATTGTGCCACCAGACTATAAAAACAGTGCTCTAAAGTGAATCAGTGGAATTTGGTTCTCTTTAGTGGACAGTGGCCGAGGCATTAATGAGACAGATTGCATTAAAAGACATTTGATTTCTGGGGGAGTTAAAGTCCTTTCATATTGTGAAATTGTGGCTTAGTCCTGGCATCTGATCTTCTTCCCCCTACCATACCATCACCAGTTCCTGCGCATGCTTTGACATTGCTATGGTAACCCAGAGGGATGATGGAATTCCCGGCTTCTCTTTTCACAGAGGGTGATGAGACAGGAGTGATGGATAGTCTGCTGGAGGCCTTGCAGTCGGGGGCTGCCTTCCGCGACCGAAGGAAAAGGACACCGAAGCCAAAAGGTGAACATTATGCTTCTTTCATGTTACTTTCTAGGGAACTGTAACAAAGGACAACACTCCCCTTTTTTATAATTCTTTTAAAGTCGCGTGTCAAGAATGTAGTGCTGTGGGCAACAACTCCTCAGGAGTTTTATAAATGCGCTTAATCCTTCCTTTGCAATGACAGGTGTCAGAGAGAGAAGCGTTCCAGTTGGCCAGTGTCACTAGCATATTAACAAATCAATGCGCTGAACCTGGCAAAGCCTGATTAGTGGGACAGGTCTCATCTAAGGGACCATATGTACCTTATCCCAGTGGAGTTCACAGTAGCATAATTAAATGAGAAGTAAAAGTCATAACATTATTGCTTCAAGTATATCAGGGTATTGAAGCATTGCATCGCTTCCAGAAATACTTAACCTTGGAAAAATGTCTAACATTGTTATACTTCCTGAGGTGAACAGAGCTCTATATTAAGTTTCTTTTATATATATGTATTTTTAACAGATATTCGGCAGAGTCTCAGTCCAGCGTCTCGGAGGCCTATTCTGAAAGTTTGTAACCATGGTAATAAACCGTATTCATAAATTGCACATTCTTCTCATCTGCTTTTATCCTGTTGATCTGAGATTTTAGTAGGCTGCTGTGATGTTCTTGAGTTTCAATGTGACTAAAGTAGTAAAAATGTGTGGATGTACATATTTGTGATGAGATTGTACACTCATGTTTTTCCATCCCTCCATTAGTGCCTTGAGGTAGTGTCAAAGATTCTTCTTTCAGGTCTCAAGTACACAGTTTGCTTTTATTATTATTATTTGAAGTTACCTCACACATTTATAATCATTGTTGTCCAATGTCTCCTTTCAAAAACATTGTTTTCTCTTAATCCTATTTTGAGCAGTGTATTTGCTTTACATTAAGATACAGTTTGAAATATTGAATTGTTACCTGTCTTACTCTACCACGTTTGCCAGTACAGTGTGAGACACTGTGACTAGCTCTGCGGCCAGATCTTTAACACAGATGAGCTTCATGTGGTATTACTGTGGAAGGGTGTGCTAGAATCACTAAGAAAGGCCAGCTGCCTTCGTCTCCCATGTTTATCTGATTCTGGCTCCTTCCTACATCCCCAGCTGGCTCCTGAACCCCCGGTGCATGGAGCCCTCTTTCTGTCTTCAAGACGCCAGTTCGTGTGTATCGGGCTTTGTTTACTTTGGCTTCCTTTCTCTCACTGTTGTGTATTATGGTTTCTGCTTCCCTTTCCTAGTCAAAATCAAATTCATCCATCGTGACTGACATTTATCCAGTGAGGTGTTAGCAAAGTTTACTAGATTTATAAATGAAAAGATACTTGACAGACTTTATTTGGGTTGTTTTGTGTACAGATGAGTTAACGTTCTAGAAGTATTAAGGTGTGACTGAACAGAAAAACTTATGTCGGATTTCTACAATAACCTAAAAAGAATATGACGTAAATAGAAAGGAGCATGAATGTAATGATCTTTTAATAGATGTGTAGATGCTTACCGATCAAGATGAAGTATACATAATAGATGCTTAATAAATGAAAGAAAAGGTAAAAAAATGTACACCAAAATTTTAAATAGATCTTTTGACTTTTTTCAACAGTTTGTTTTTATTGTTTTGCTTTTATCTATTCTAGAAATAGGAAGAAAAAATTGTACTAAGTCAGAAAAATTCACTGTGGATAATTAATTCCTAGCTTTGGGTAATTATTTACTAAATATTGGCAAAAAGTGTAGAGAATAGAGAAACTCAGACAGTCTGAGAACTTTAAGAGTACAGAGCTAGTTAGTGACACAACTGTAATATTAGTGTTGATTCCCATCATGTTTCTTATTTGATGGCATATGTGTACTTAGATTTTTTAATTATTATTATTAATGCAGTATGTGAAATAACTCAGCCCCCACTGTAAGTTATTAAAGAAAAGACCCAGTCAAGATATGATATGATTATAATGGCATACAGATACCCATGCTGTGATTAAGTATTCTGGCTGCTATGAAGGGGAAAACTTTTTAAGATAAATTTGTATACTGGCCTTGAGAAGAACAGTCCTTTTGTGACTATAATGTTAGTAACGTGTCCAGGCTACAAAGGTTTGTCTATAATTATGAATTGTGATATTTTTGATCCAGAGGAAAAAAGCAGGTAAGAATTGCACTTCTATTTCTATCAAGGCTGATATACTATCTTAAGTCTAAAGCTTTTGTGATAATTAAGCAAGTAAATTATATAGCAAATCAAAGGAGATATATCTTAAAGATCAAATTCTCTGTTCTAATATACATGTAATGGGTTAAGGTATTTTAAAAACTTATTTCCATTGATATTTATGTTTTCCCTTTATGTTTCTCACCAAGTAAAAAACAAAATTCAAATGAACAGAGTGATTTTTAAAGATACATGTATAATGGCAGATTTATTAGACTAGACCTTGAAAAATGCAGAATTTGGTTAAGAACATTACAACAAGGATCATGAGTGTTTTTTGAAAAGATACATTTTAGAATTCATTTTTAAATCTATTTTGAAAAATTACTTTGTTTTCACTAAAAATATTAACCTTACAACTGAACTATGTGATTGAAATGTAATGTAAACCCCTTTTGTTTTTTTATTTACTTTCATGTACTTGGAGAAGGAAATGGCAACCCACTCCAGGATTCTTGCCTCGAAAATCCCATGGACAGAGGAGCCTGGCACGCTATAGTCCACAGGGGTCGCAAGGAGTCGGACACGACTGAAGCAAGTTCACTTCATGTACTTAAAACTAACAACTGACACTTGCATTTTCTAAAAATATATAGTAGTTGATATCTTATTATTTTTCAAAGATCTATGAGATTTTCTACAATATTTTAATTATCTTTGCATCTTAATAGTAATAATAGTATTAATAGGCTAATTTTTACTACGTTACTTTGTTTATTGAGTTATTTGAGTTAGAAGCCAGGCAGTATGTTGAAATGCTTTATATATATCCTTTTTAATCTTCTTAATAATCCTATCAGATAGTCATTGTTTTTATCTCTATTTTATAGTAAAATATAACCAAAAATTGAACAGGTCTCATAGTTTGCCTCTGGTCCTGTGGCCAAGTTTCAGACAGAGGTCTGCCTGACTTCCGAGTCCAGCCTCTTCCTCTCTGTGCTATGTCGTGTCTGAACACAGCAGCTTGAATCACTTTTTTTTCCTCTTCTCATCATCCTGATGAGCCACGTATGTCCATGTTCTTTCTCTTGTGACATAAGTTCATGCTATTGAGATACACTCTCACACGCACTCGGACATTTTCTAGCCTCTGGTCTGTCTCCTCCCTTGTTCCCAGGTAGAAACACTAGATAGCACTTTTATCTGAGTCTTGGATTGCAAGAATAAATCACCTTATGGAATTAGGACCATTGTTTATTTCTTTTAATAAACTCTATTAAAATATCTATATTAATTTAATAAACTTATACTGTTAGAAAGATCATGAAAGTTTTAGATTATAAATATAGACTTTGTGTGTGTGTGTAGACTAGAAAGAGTCTTTTTATTTCAGAATGAGAAAATCCTGATAATGTATCCTCTGAGACCTTGGAGCTAAAGTTTCACAAGATATATTTTGGCAAAAGATGACCTGAAGCACTCTAACTCCTATAAACCTCACAAACAGAGAAGTTGTACACACTGAATAATCCAGCCCTTGTGCTGGACTAAACCTCTACTCAAAATACTTTGGTTAAAACCTTTAGCTGTTTTATTTTTTGCTTTGTCTGTTAAGACCTAGTAAGAAATTGTGTGTGGTGTTTTTCTTTGTTAAGCCTTCACTTACTCAGTTGTTTAGCAAAATGTATTAAGCATTGCTGGACATTTTAGATGCAGAGATACCGTCTAAGAATCCACCAGCCAGTTAGGAGACAGCTGAGTAACAGATCTCATGTGTCTGGTTAATGCCAAGATAGCAGTAATGCACAGAGCTTTTGGAATACCGTAAAGACCAATCCAGACTTTATGAGACAGTTCAGATTTGGCCTCTAGAGGGACCTGAAATCAAAGCTGAGTTTTGAAGGATAAACAGAAATGAGGCAAAACCCTGATGGCAAGAGTGAGGCAAAAAGCAGAAGCAGCATGTGCGCGCCCTCCCAGTCTGAGCCCTGAAAGGCTGTGCGCCCTGCAGTGCTCCTCTCTCCCTTCGTCCACTCTCCTCCCCTCTCTGTGTCCACAGTCTGTGCTCCCGTCTGTGTCTGTTCCTGCCTTGCAAGTAGGCTCAGCGGTCCCATTCTCCTAGATTCCATGTACATGTGCTAATAGACAGCATTTGTTTCTCTCTTTCTGACTGACTTCACTCTGTGTAACAGGCTCCAGGTTCAACCCACGGACAGAGCAGTACAGTCCATGAGGTCACAAAGATTCAGACCTAGCTGAGCACACACAGGTTCATCCACCTCACTGGAACTGACTCAAATTCATTCCCTTTTATGGCTGATTAATATTCCATTACCACATGTAGAATAGATGGCTAATTGGAAGTCGCTGCATAACACAGTGGGCTCAAGCTAGAAGGGTGGAATGGGTGGGGTATGATAGAAGGAATTTGAAGAGGGAGTGGACATGTGTACTTAGGGCTGATTCACGTTGTATGGTAGAAACCAATACAATACTATAAAGCAATTATCCTCTAATTAAAACTAAACTGAAAAAAAAAAAAACTATTTGCTCTTACTAGTACCTGTATGCTCTTTCTAGCACCCTGGTTTTTCCCGTTTTGCACCATGCATTTCCCTTAAAGAGTTCTCATACAGTGTCTGCCTCATCACTCCTCAGTCCTATCGGTGCAGGCAAGGAAGGTCTCTGCCTTGTTAACTGCTAAAGCCCCAGTTGTTCGCTGGGTTCATGCCTGACACATGGATATTTTTAGTAAGAATGTGTTGAATGAATATAGACATGTCTATGCTTAGACTTGAATAGAACAATTAATGTACATTGAGCAAAATCACATCTGCGGTTGTTACCCAAATATGTAGGCCTTAGTATGTCACTTGCTAAAGCCCTAACTGTGACCAAGTAACTCCTTCTCATCTTCTTCCTAGAATATTATCTGTCATCAGAAGGAGATATTTGATCATCACAGGTTTGAAGATTATTGCATCAGATGTGAAGGGTGAGGTTCAATCTTGATTAGATTATTCACTCCTTAGCAGTGTGGAGTAACTTATTAATTTGATTTCTTTCCCTTGCTTAATCAAGCAAAGTTTAACAACAGTAAATAAATGAAAGCATCTACTAATATGTACAGGGCGTTGTCTCATTTCTTTACTCAACACAGTGCATTTGAAATCTAAAGATTTTCTATAGTTGATAGAAAATAGTAACTCAAGATAATCAAAATATTTATTAATGCATTTTAATAAAATCATACCATATTTGGGTATTAGTGAATAAACTGACCTGGTTAAAAATAAAGGCCCAGATAAGGAAGAAGTATATTGAGAGTCTGATGCCAGGCCAAGAACTTGGACTCTTGAGGCTTTTGAGCAGGAAAATGACAAGTCTGAGCAATTTGTATGACGCATGTTAGAACAAAGAATGGAAAGGACCTAATAGCCACTTTGAAATTTCCATAGATTGGCTTCAAGGAATGGAGAAAGTCAGAGAGCTTATCAGGGTGTGAGGTGAGAATCCAGGTCTAGAGCTCTGTGTTGAGATCCTCACAGAGAAATGCTCACATCTGCATACGCAGATGAGTTATCTGCAGGAAATCCTCTAACTTAGAGAGTACAAGGACTGAGCCTTAGAGATGGACACAGGCAGTGATGGAAGCAGATAATGGATGAAAAGGAAGATCACATGATAGAGGAACCTTCAGTGTAGATTGGAAGAAGACTTTCAAGGATGTGGTTTACCCCATTTTTTTTCTTTAGTTGTTGCTTTCCTTTTATCTTTATAAAACTTAGTGGTATTACAACTGAGGAACCAGTGTTTTTCAGGGTACAGTAATTTCTACTCTCTTCAGGGACTTCTTTTCCCCTGTAGACTCTAAAACGTTTGTGACAAAGGTTTCACAAACAGGAATTGTTCAACCACATCTTATGGAGCATCTGCTAGCAGTTTGATTGCATCTCATTAGATGGTTCTCTTTTCATTAAGTGGTACTGTGGAATTTTTTTTTTTTCAGTTAAATGGATATAGAGTAATCAGAAAGAATTCTATAAACTATATGCAATTAAAATCCCTAATGATAAAACTATTTAACTGTGACAAAATAAGATAAAACATAATCAAAATTTTAGGCAAACAAGTATTACACATTTTTAGTGAACATCCATAACCTAAACAAAATCTTGCTATATTATCTTTACACTAAATCAATTCTTAATAGCCTTAATTTGGATTTGATTATCTATTTTTACTCTTCCACTTATATATGGAGCTTTGAGAGATTTTTATAGAAATAAGATTGTATTGCCTCCAGGCACAGCTGCTCTGCCACTCTAGGATTGGAAGTCAGAATTAAATGTGAAGCTAGTTAGATATCTTTGAATTAGCATATTTCTCACAAAATAACTCTAAAGGAAGCTCACAGGACAGGTTTGTTGTCGATGTATTAAAACTTCACACACAACCATCCCCCCTCCCTTCTGCACTCAGCCTTCAGTCCCTTTATTTCTTGACCTACCTTTTCCATGAGCAGCAAGAATTTGTCTTGAGGCAGAATTATGAAATTTGTAAGATTTTCAGTGGTGTCTACTGAGCACGAGCTGCCTTCAGGCTTTTCTGAAAATAGGGAGGACAATACCAAACCAATCTCTGTCTAGAAAACCTTATCTATCAAAGTAGAATATGGGCTACCATTTTCATTAAACAAAATAATAATAATGTCCTATTTTAAAGTAGAAAAGCATAACAAATAATATGGCTTATTTTCTTGAGTTTATTTTTTGTTCTCTTTCTGATGAATTTGTGCCTGTCTAAGGAAGGGAACTATTAAAATACTAATTGTTTTTGACACCCTTACACTTGGGCTTTCAAGCGGAATTAAATACTACCTGTAACTGTCAAAAGACTTAAATATTTTTTAAGGAGACTTTTCTAGGCCAGGAATGTAAAACAGTTTGGGTGATTCTACATTTTATTCAAACATCAGGCTCTCCTCTTTCCTGTGCAGTCAAGCACAGGAGAACAGACTCTAGGCTCCTGCCCAGGGCCCGATGCCCTGTGGGTGGACAGAAAGGCCTTTCCCATTTGTAGTCAGGGCGGGACAACCTTTTGGTCAGTCCTTATGAGACAGACTCTTAAGCATGAACAGGTTAGAAAATTCTCAAGTAGTGAGGACCTCAAGTTGTTTGAAAAGGACATTTAAGCAAGAAATAACAAATGCCTTTCATTTAATGAGCATTCACAGTTGTACACCGAAGGCTGAGACTAAATTGAGTGAAAAGGAGATAAAGGACCATTGTATGAAGAAAGGGATGTCCTTGACTTCCCCTGAAATAGTTGTTATGGTTAGTATGTATCTGTTTGTGTTACTTAGTGGACTATAATTGTTACTTTTAAATGTTTTTGGTCCATTCTAAATCTATCCTTTTCTTAAAGCATAGGGTCAGAATCTGGATTTATAAGGAGTCAGTAGATGGACAATGGCACCCCTACTCCAGTACTCTTGCCTGGAAAATCCCATGGTCGGAGGAGCCTGGTAGGCTGCAGTCCATGGGGCTGCTAAGAGTCGGACACGACTGAGCGACTTCACTTTCACTTTTCACTTTCATGCATTGAAGAAGGCAATGGCAACCCACTCCAGTGTTCTTGCCTGGAGAATACCAGGGACGGGGGAGCCTGGTGGGCTGCCATCTATGGGGTCACACAGAGTCGGACACAACTGAGGTGACTTAGCAGCAGTAGATGGACTTTAGAAATTCCTTGAACTCTGTTTTTGTTCTAGATTTTGTGCTGGGGCTTTTTTTCCACGCCCTCCCCCACCCCCACCCCGACAACCCCCTGCTAAAAGGATCTGTTGATTTTATCAAATTCCCCAAAGAATAAAAAATAATTTTTTTCTTGTTTGATTATTGGTTTGTTACAAATTTTCTGTTTCTACATGTTATATTTTTATACATATATGCATGATGCATTTTCCACATTTGTGACTGCATCAGTAAGAGTCTCATGATGTTTAATGTAATTTTTTTGTCATTTGAAAACTAATCTTTAATTGACATAGTCACAAATGTGGGGAACATATCAAATGGTTGATGAGTCTGTAATTCTAGTGACAAGCTGTTTAGGATAAGCAGTTAAGGTCCAGTGAACCCGCGCTGCTGTGGAGGTTCACTCAGGATGCAGGGAGCGGACGATATCACATGTACTGAGGACGGTCATTAGTCATGCTGACCTCCCGGGCAGGAAGATGTGCAAGACTCGCTACACTGCAGCTGGGAAGGAACAGTCTCTGAGGGGCCAAGAGACAGAGCGGTACGAAAAGCCATAGGCTTGAGAACAGCCAGGTCCATCACGGATGGAGGCTCACCGGGCACAGAGCGGACCCAAGGGCACAGACAACACCTCTAACCTCTGGCAGAGCGTTTCTGGTAGAACAGTAGAAACTGAAGCAGACAGTGCTGAGTGCAGGCATCATGGGGGCTGTCCTTTCTAAAAGTCTGGGTATGAAAGAATGAAACAGAAGGGAGATAGCTGGAACTAAAACAGGTTGTAGTTCATTGAGAGGGTCGTGACTCTTTGTCTTCTGTGTGGCATTGGCTTCACCACCCATTCTAAAGGGAAGGCACTCTGGTGGGGAAAGATGTGTGTTTGCTGGGGCGGTAGTGAGGGTGAGGTTCCTGGGGATGGGATGCGAGAGTACAGGTTTGAGCACCTGGATGGTGAAAAGGAAGGGTGTGTGGAGAGAAGTCGACGTGAATATTGAGTCAGAAGCTTGGGGGTCTCACCTGATGATATCCTTTTTCTTTGAGAACTGGAATGTAAGGGCTTCTCCTGCAAGTGGCAGGCTGTGTGGGGAAGGGGGGCAAGGGCAGCAGAAAATAGCACGTCTCCTAGATGGATTGTGAAACGTTACTGCTCAGGAGATGCAAGAAAATGTTTGCATCAATGGTCCAGCTGAAAAGAGAGATTACTTGTGTATAAGTAACTGTCTGTAAAACCTGAGGGAAAGAAAAGTAGCCGAGGTGCTCCCCAGGTCCTGTGACAAAGTTGGTTCTTCAGTTTCCTGAAAACTCTAAGAGTTAATCTCCAAGTGTAACCATAGGGATCAGTTTGGCAGGGGCCAGCTGAGTGAGCTTTAGCGCACCAGCCAGGCAGAGTCATCCTGGTTTTGAGAGGATAAGGTGTTCCATGTAGTAGTAGTTACAACAGTGTAGCAGTTAACTGATTAAGTCGAGGTAACTCTGCTGGAACATCTGTACCATGTATGTTTCAGCGTGGTTTGGGTGTCCTGTTACATTTGAGGAAGGCATTCTATCAGGGATGGCAGTGACCTCATGCTGCTGGTTTTCCTCCAGGCAGGTGCCAGCTACATCATGTGTCTGAGGTCTTTTCCTACAACAACACTTGGTGCTAAACACTGGTTTCTAAGGGACTGCTAGATTTGTTTTTATATTTTATTTTATTTGTCCTCATTAAAAATAAAGGTCAGTTTGGAGTAGTCACAGATAGAAACCACTTTCCAAGTGTGGTCAGTATCAGAAATAAACGTTTTCCCAAATGCCTGTCGGGCATAGTAGTTACTAAAGCAATAGCTGTTTGTACTCACTGACTATCTGTAAAAGTATTCGTATTTTTAAATCCCGTTTCTAAAAGCCTTGGGTGATCTGGCCAAACAGTCTGACCTTGAAAACAGCGTGGAATCAGGCACTGGCTTCAGGGGCAGTTAGGCCTTGCTGTGACTTCTTGATCTAATGAAAGGAGACCCTAGCCGCTTATTTAACCTTGGGATTTATTTTTCCTCAGCTGTAAAAAAAAGAAATTATACTGTGTGCTTCTTAGACTGTTTAGAACATTAAGTGAAAACATGTGAAAGGACTCTACTAAAGTACCTGTGTGGCGTGCTAAGTTGCTTCAGTCGTGTCCAACTTTTTCCGACCCCGTGGACTGTAGCCCGCCAGGCTCCTCCGTCCATGGAATTCTCCAGGCAAGAATGCTGGAGTGGGTTGCCATGCCCTTCTCCAGGGAATCTTCCTGACTGAGATCGAAACCTCACCTCTTTCATCTCCTGCGTTGGTGGGCAAGTTCTTTCTTTACCACTGTTGCCACCTGGGAAGCCAGAGTACCTACAATTGAGTAGATATGCCGTAAGTTCAGTGTTTGGTAGTTGCTCTGCATTTTTTCTCCTTTTCTGCCTACCCTGCATGATGCATGTACCTACAATTGAGTAGATATGCCATAAGTGCAGTGTTTGGTAGTTCCTCTGCATTTTTTCTCCTTTTCTGCTTACCCTGCATGATGCATTTGTCAGTAGAAAGTTAGTATAAATTCTTGTTTAGTGGCAGTAGTATGCAGAATGGTGTACTAATTAGAGAGATGGAAATTAATTCTTTTACATACGGTAGTCTCTATACTGTACTTAAGATGTGGCATGAACTAGTTTCGAAGAGAAAAAGAAAAAAAATTGAAAGTCTATAGAGACTTTGGTTTTAAAATGAAATAATAAAGGTGTTTTTACCTCCTTTTCCCCTTGGGTGTTACCGCAAAGCCACAAGGAGAAAGAGCAGCAAAAACCAGCATCAAATTCTGTGAAGTCAAGACATGGTCAGCCTGGAACAGCAAGATGTGAAGACAGGAAAGAGAATACTGTGGGAGGAGGAAGCTGGGATCCGGGGGCTTGACGGCTTCCAAGCAGATTCCCCAAACCGAGGGCCTGGGAGTGCTCTGTGGGGATCCTGGAGGTGGGTGTCCAAACTCAAGGTGTGGGCAGGGCGGGTTCCTCCCGCAGGCTCTGAGGGAGGCCCCGTCCCCCCGTCTCTCTTCTGGAGGTGACTGTCCTCCAGGTTCCTTGGCTTGCACCGCGTCACACTCATCCCAGACTCTGCACGTAGCCCCGCAGTGTGTCTCTGTGTCTTCATGTGCTCTTGCTTTTGGCCGTACCACATGGCATACGGAATCTTAGTTCCCCAACCAGGGATCAGACCCACGCGCCCTGCAGTGGAAGCGCAGAGTCTTAACCGCTGGACCACCAGGGAAGGGCCTTACGTGACCTTCTTATATGGACCTGAATCTTGGTTAGGGCTCCCCACCTTAACCTGGAGAAGGGCATGGCAGCCCGCTCCAGTGTTCTCGCCTAGAGACTCCCATGGACAGAGGAGCCTGGTGGGCTACAGTCCATGGGGTCACAAAGAGCTGGACATGACTGAAGCGACTGCGAGCACACACCCCCCACCTTAACTTGATTGCATCTGCAAAAGCCCTGTTTCCAAATCAGGTACCCTTCATAGACACCAGGTGCTAGGGCTTTGACATGAGTCTCAGGTGGTACAGTTCAGTCCGCAGCAACAGGGACCCCAGTGAGAAGCACTCATGTGCCCTCACAGGAGCACCCAACGGCTCAGCAGCCACGGGTGCCCGGAGGCGCCAACAGGAGGGGCAGGGCGTCCAGCAGGAAGCAGGGTGCCGGGGGGCAGGGTGGCCCCACGCAGGTAGCAGGTGCCACAGCCAGACCTGCGACCCCCTGGCTGCACTGCATTTCTTCCTCTCTGAGCAGGTAAGAGTACAGACGGCGTCCAGAAAACTCAGGCGGAGACTCTAGAGCTGGGGTGCCGGTCGGAGACAAGGTAGTGTGTGAAGACAGGAGTTACCCGAACACAGAGGCGGGTCCCAGGAGAGGAGGGGATGTCAGTGGGACAGTCCTGTTCGGGCCCAGCCGCCGCTCAGTGTGAGCCAGCTCACACTCCAGGCACAGGACAGAGGGTTCTCCTGGGGACAACCGACAGTCTAGAGAGAAGGCTTTCAGATACTGGTGTTTTGGACCCTCTTCCCTCAAAAACTGCTAGCTTATTACAAGAGTACTCCACAGAGAAGCCCACTGGTTAACAAACCTACTCACACAAGATTTTTCTCTGAACTATTCATTGGGGTCAAGGATTCATTAGCTGACACTTGAGGAAAACATTCAACCTAAAACAACAAGGGGAAACAAACCAGAGGAGCTCGTAGTGAACAGAGAAAATGTGGAGGAAAGCACCATAATTAAAAATTGCAAAGATGTCAAGTATCTCAGTGATATGTCATATTTATAATATATGCAGTATATATATAAAAGGATTAGAAACAAATCTGTTGGATGAAAAATATGGTAGCAGAAAAAAATAGTACAGTATTTGGAAAAGCATAAGCAGAGTTGGTTATAGGGAAGATAAGGGGGAAATGTAGAATTTACAGATAAGAGACAGAATTTACAATATGATGTATCTAACTTTATAATTTTTGTTATATTAATATTTGTATAATTGTATATAAGGAAAGTTATGACCAACCTAGATAGCATATTCAAGAGCAGAGACATTACTTTGCCAACAAAGGTTCGTCTAGTCAAGGCTATGGTTTTCCAGTGGTCATGTATGGATGTGAGAGTTGGACTGTGAAGAAGGCTGAGCGCCGAAGAATTGATGCTTTCGAACTGTGGTGTTGGAGAAGACTCTTGAGAGTCCCTTGGACTGCAAGGAGATCCAACCAGTCCATTCTGAAGGAGATCAGCCCTGGGATTTCTTTGGAAGGAATGATGCTAAGGCTGAAACTCCAGTACTTTGGCCACCTCATGCAAAGAGTTGACTCATTGGAAAAGACTCTGATCCTGGGAGGGATTGGGGGCAGGAGGAGAAGGGGACAACAGAAGGTGAGATGGCTGGATGGCATCACTGACTCGATGGACATGAGTCTGGGTGAACTCTGGGAGTTGGTGATGGACAGGGAGGCCTGGCGTGCTGCAATTCATTAGGTCGCAAAGAGTCGGACACGACTGAGCGCCTGAACTGAATTGAAGTGATGTACAATTGTATAATTGTATTGCAAAGCTTTGAGGACAAGTATGGAAAGAGTGATAGGCACTTGGAAAATGAGACAGTTATTCTAGAAAAAAATGATATACAGTTGACCCTTAAACACCATGGGTTTGAACTACATGGATTCACTTCTATGTGCAATTTTTAAATATTAAACATTATAATACTACACCATCTGTTGGTTGAGTCCATGGATGTGGAACCACAGTTGGCAGGAACCTCATGTATGGAGGAACCTCACATATGACTATAAATCATATGTAGATTTTCATATGCTCAGAGGTCAGATCCCCTAACCCCATATTGTACAGGGGTAGGATACTCTACTTGAATTTAACATGGCCTCATATGCTATTTTATAGTCATAATAGTAATAAACACTCTGGTAGACAGATTCCAAGGTGGCCCTCAGTGATCCTTGCCTCCTAATGTTCTTTATTATGTAGCTCACCTCAGCAACATTTTCTAGGATTAGTCTGCAACTAGTTGAATAGGGCAGAAATGATAGTATATCTCTTCTGAGATTGGGGCTTCTCCAATGGTTCAGTGGATAAAGAATCCGCCTGCAATGCAGGTGTCACAGGTGATGCGGCTTCGATCCCTGGGTCAGGAAGGTCCTCTGGAGGGGGAAATGGCAGCCCACTCCAGTATTCTTGCCTGAAAAGTCCCACGGACAAAGGAGCCTGGTGAGCTACAGTCCATAGGGTCGCAAAGAGTCGGACGCAACTGAGAGATGAATCACACACACACATCTGAGATTAGGTTGCAGAAGATACTGTGGTTTTCCTCTGGGGTGCTGTGTCTCCCCCTTTCTCAGTTCTGGGGGAAGCTATGTTGTAAGAAGCCCTATGGAGAGACCCAAGTTGTGAGGATATTAAGCTTCAATCTCACAACAGGAAATCAATGTCTATAGTCAATGAATCAAGAAATAACAGGAAAAGCGTCAATAAGGCAAGAGAGTCAAGGACAATGGACTTTTATATTTTATTGGAGGCCTTTTGGATTTCTTTATAAAGTAGCCATTAACTTTCTTAGAAGTTAAGGTTAGAAATATTAAAGTTCTAAATGGGTAACATGGGCAGTCAGGATGGGCAAATGCCTGGTGACTCAGTTTATCTCTGTTAAGAATAACCGGAAGCGCAAAGTTCCTTACAGTCATTGGTTATCTATCTCTTTTACTAAAATACACTGATTTTATTTTTATTTTTCATTTTCTCTCTTCTAATACTATGTATAAAAGGGACTTCTCTCTCTTCTAGCTCTCAGCTTTTCATTTTTATGTGATCCAGAGACTGAAGTGCTTTTCACTGTGTGTTTTTCAGAGTGATGAGTCAGTGACAGGGGGTCCCTCTGGCTCAGGATAGTGACTGTGCTTCTCCATGCGAGTCAGGCCATCTTCCTGCTTCTTTTGTGTCCTGTAGACAACACTGACCAGTGATTTTGCAGCATGTATCTGACTATTTTTGTCCTTTGCAATTCTTAATGTGAGAGAGAATGATTGAAATGCATGAGAGAAAATCAGGTCCCTCTACTCTGTGTGTGTGTGTGTGTGTGTGTGTGTGGGTTTGGCTTTTAGAGCAAAGTAGCCTTCCAGTGCTACATAAGAACTTGTCGTCTAATCTTTAGTCACTGAATCCTCAGAAAGCAAGGGAATGGGATGAGATTTGCATTTGGAATTCATACTAGTTACTATTATTGATTGTTGTAAATAAGTTGTCTTCATACATGATACTGGCTTCATGAAAGCCAAGGCTGCATTAGTGTAGCTAAAAGAACTGTTTGTGTTTTGGAGGGGAATGGTGGTATGACTACTTGTTACATAGTCTAGGTAAGGAGATAAATATTTTTCTACTTTAAAAGCATCTATAAATTTATTTAAGAAAGCATTGACATGCATTGAGAAAGCTACATGTCCCATCGATTCCCAAGTAAATTAGAAATTATTAGAGCTAGCCATGATGTAAGTTATTATAATATGACAGCATTTGGCTTAAGCAGTTTCACCATTTATTAGCTCTGATATTAGAATAAATGATAATGATCATTAAGTGCTATGTACATTATCATTTAACTAATCATGCTTGCAATCTCCTTGTATTAGTCAAACCTCTTTGGGTTAATTAGTCAGAGGAGCTGCCTAATCCCGATTTCTAGAGGAATAATGAAATAAAGGAACACTGAAGTATGCTAAAGAAAGTGTTAGTGCATCACCATTTACCTTATATATTGGCTTCATTTACCCTCACTCAGTCCATTATAGTAGCATCAAGGTTAAAAGATTCTGGCAATTTTTTTTATTTTGAAATATGATTGGGCCTATTAAATTATATGCATATATTTTTCCATTAAAGCACATATGCAGCAGAAAAGTCCTAATGTGATATGCAAATAAAAACAAAATTCTTATTTACCAATATATCCACATTGAAAGATAAACCAATAAACAGTTTAGATTGAGCATTTAAAATGTTAGTAACATTTTATACTTTGATTCTGACAAGTTAATAACTCAAGATGTGTCGAATATCAAGGCTACAAATATAAGATACAACCAGGAGACTTTTATTATTAGTCCTTTTATTATTCTTGTTAATATAGTTAGGCTAAGGGGTCCTTAAGCTGATGCTTGATAAACCATGAGCAGAGTTTTATTTAATCCAAAGTATATTTTATCATTGGATGAAAAGTATAATTTCATCCCTTTTTCTTAGTCTTTCTCATGTCTCAGAGGAGGAGAAAAAAGAGAAAAGGATCTTTTAAAATTCATGGTGACCTGTCATGAGGCAACTTCTCAAATGATGATGATCATCTGTTTTTGAACATGCAGGCACAAGTCAGTGAAGGGCATGGTGTGTGAAGAGGTAACCAGTGGAGTCTCCAAGCAGAGAAAAGCACCTTCTCCTGAGAGCGCCCCTGGGTCCATGCCACACTTGCACCATTGGCAGTATTGTCCTCTCTAATACGTCTCAGGGTTCTCATCATGTCCTAAACACTGCTCTCCCTGTTTGCTACTCACTTGCTGGAAACTGGACAAGGCCTGTTACTCTCCACTCTACTGATGTTAACCTCTTACCTCTTTGTTCACTGATCCGCATTTCCTTTGCTCACATAAATACAAAAAGACATGATCTGCTCAGGGTGAGAGAGACATACATGCAGTAACAGAATGAAGCAGACAGAGTCAGTAACTGGGTACTATGTTGTAGAAACTTGGGATTTTCCTAGAAAGTAACAGTCTTCCACATATTCTTTTATTTTAAAGCCAGGAAAAGGGAAGGTTTGGAAGGCGCTGTTTTTCAGCATTTGTGGTGAGTTCTCCTGCCCTGCTGCTAACCCTCGCTGTGGTGGTCTCTGTACTGCGTCCGTGCCTGTCTGTTTTGAGAAGTGTGATTTGTTAGTTTCCATGTTGTAGACCCACAGGGTCCCTCATGTGTTCCTCTTCTAGACAGATCTGTAGTCCTATCTAGAATCTCTTTGTAGAGATCTTCTTTAACTCTGTCCATGTCCTCTTTCAAGAAATACCATGTACTATTTCTACATTGTTTTTTTTTAATAAAATTATTTTTATTATTTAAAAAAATTTTTAACAATTTTATTGGAGTAGAGTTGGTTTACCATGTTGTGTTGGTTTCAGATGTACAGTAAAGTGATTCAGTTATTATTTCTGCACCTTTTGGCTAAGATCAAGTGTAGTATCTGATCTTACGTCAAAATCGGGCATTAAAGACTGTAAATATACAGACTGTTGCTTCAGCAAAACCCTCTCTCAGTGTCACTAAGGCACTTGGCACTGTGCATTGCACTGCACTGGGAAGTAGTATTTTGTTTTATTTAAACCTTTCTTATTCTCTTACACTTCTTGATGGTGGTAGGCTTCCCTGCTGGCTCACAATGGTAAAGAACCTGCCTGCAATGCAGGAGACCTGCCTGGGTCAGGAAGATCCCCTGGAGGGCATGGCAACCCACTCCAGTATTCTTGCCTGGAGAATCCCATCGACAGAGGAGCCTGGTGGGTTACAGTCCATGGGGCTGCAAAGAGTTGGATATGACTGAGCGACTAACACTTGCAACACTCTTGGTGATGCTGTGGTAGTGCTGCTGGTTTAGTTGTGTCTGACTCTTGCAACCCCATGGACTGTAGCCCCGAAGGCTCCTCTGCCCATGGAATTTCTGAGGCAAGAATGCTAGAGTGGGTTGCCATTTTCTTCTCCAGGGCATCTTCCCTAACCCAGGGACTGAACCCACATCTCCTGCATTGCAACTGGATTCTTTCCTGCTGACTCACCAGTAAGCCTTAGAGTTCTTGCCTCATTTTAGATATATACTTTATATAGAAGAATAACGTGTATAAAACTACAACTACACACTTCTGAGCATCTGGCTTGATGAATGCTCATAAAGTGAACTTACCTGTGTAACCAATACCTCGATCAGGAAAGGAGCCCCTTCCAGCTCCTTCCTCCAGTTCGTAACCTCACATCCCACCCTTGTCCTGACTGTGACAGCAGTAACCAGGCTTACTCTGTCTCTTTTTTTATGAATACAGTCTTACATTTTGTATCCATATTGTTGTATGTGGTTATAATTTGTTTATTCTAATGATTATTTAGTATTCCACCCTGAATATATGAATGTTAGTTCTTTTATTGGTAGATATTTATACTGTTTCTAGAATTGGGGTATTATAAATAGTACTGCTAAGAACATCCTTGTAGTGTCTTCTGGATCTGTCAGAAATATATGTAGGTGTGTAGTTCACTGAATAAGCCTATGTTCAGCTTTAGTGAATACTGCCCAACAGATTTCCAAAGTAATTGTGCCAGTTTATACTTTCATCAACAGTGTATGAGAATTCATTTCAATAATTCTGGTTGAATTGAGATATCTCATTGTGGTTTCATTTTGCATTTCTCTCATGAGTAACATAAATACTATTCCATGTTCCTTTGGCTTTTTACATAATATTTTTCACATACTATCTCATTGTGTGAAGTGTCTATCTGAGTCTTTTGCATATTTTTCTATTGGCTTGTAGGTGTTTTTCATATTGAGAATAAATAGATTTTGATACAGCTTAGAACTCCATCATAATACTTATGTCAAACTGCCCATTAAAGGCAAGACTATGTTACTTTATAATATATAATATTCCACATCACTCAGATCTTTGAATGAGAGACCTTATATGACAGGTCTGGTCAGTATATGTTAAAAGAGCAGCATCTTGCCAAGTGTATAAACTGTTGCTATAAAACATTATCCTCAACTTGTAACTCACAAACCTGTATCAGAGGTGAACTCTCAAAGTAACAAACTTACAATGCACTTAGATTTAATTTTATAAAATTTGAGTAACTTTTTTTATAAAATACTTTTGAATAGTCTATTACCAAAGAAAAAATTCAGTGCAATGCACATGACTCTATTATTGATGAGTTAGAACCAGATTAAGTGAATAAATGTATACATTTCTTCTAGAACATTATTTTCATTTGTTTGTCACAAAAAAGTATATCTTGCAAGGTCAAATTTCAACACATTAATTAAGATAGTTTTAAATTAATAAACTTAATATTAAATAGAAGCTACTTTTTTTTTACATTATTTATTTTCAATTGAAAGTTAATTGCTTTTCAGTATTGTGTTGGTTTCTGCCAAACATCAGTATGAATCAGCCATAGGTATACATATGTATACTCTTACTTTTTTAAATGATGATTCTAACCTTTCAGTTCAGTTGCTCGGTTGTGTCCAACTCTTTGTGACCCCATGGACTGCAGCACGCCAGGCCTCCTAGTCCATCACCAACTCCCGGAGTTTACTCAAACCCATGTCCATTGAGTCGGTGATGCCATCCAACCATCTCATCCTCTGTCTTCCCCTTCTCCTCCCTCCCTCAATCTTTCCCAGCATCAGGGTCTTTTCCAGTGAGTCAGTTCTTCACATCAGGTGGTCAAAGTATTGGAGTTTCAGCTTCAGCATCAGTCCTTCCAATGAACACCCAGGACTGATTTCCTTTAGGATGGACTGGTTGGAATTCCTAGCACTCCAAAGGACTCTTCAAGAATCTTCTCCAGCACCAGAGTTCAAAAGCATCAGTTCTTCAGTGCTCAGCTTTCTTTATAGTCCAACTCTCACATCCATACATGGCTACTGGAAAAACCACAGCTTTGACTAGACGGACCTTTGTTGGCAAAAATGTCTCTGCTTTTTAATATGCTGTCTAGTTTGGTCATAACTTTCCTTCCAAGGAGCAAGCGTCTTTTAATTTCATGGCTGCAGTCACCATCTGCAGTGATTTTGGAGCCCAAAAAATAAAGTCTGACACTGTTCTACTGTTTCTCCATCTGTTTACCATGAAGTAATGGGACCAGATGTCATGATCTTAGTTTTCTGAATGTTGAGCTTTAAGCCAACTTTTCACTCTCCTCTTTCACTTTCATCAAGAGGGTCTTTAGTTCTTCCTCACTTTCTGCCATAAGTGTGGTGTCATCTGCATATCTGAGGTTATTGATATTTCTCCTGTTAGTCCTGACTCCAGCTTGTGCTTCATCCAGCCCAGAATTTCTCATGATGTACTCTGCATATAAGTTAAATAAGCAGGGTGACCATATACAGCCTTGACGTACTCCTTTCCCAATTTGGAACCAGTCTGTTGTTCCATGTCCAGTTCTAACTATTGCTTCTTGACCTGCATACATATTTTTCAAGAGGCAGGTCAGGTGGTCTGGTATTCCCATCTCTTTCAGAATTTTCCACAGTTTATTGTGATCCACACAGTCAAAGGCTTTGGCATAGTCAATAAAGTAGAAATAGATGGTTTTCTGAAACTCTCTTGCTTTTTCGATGATCAAGCAGATGTTGGCAACTTGATCTCTGGTTCCTCTGCCTTTTCCAAATCCATGGAAGGGGGAAAAAATATGTAGTTCACTAAATATGCATTGCTAAGTTCATCACTTAGCCTGCTTCCTTATTCTTGAAATGTCATACTGGACTACCCCTATAGTAAGGATGGGCCATACATACTTGAGCAGCTTCTTTAGAGTTTTGCCTTTAACAAAATTCTGATCATTGTAATAAATAGCAGTTTATTCAGGATAAGTTAATAGACGTTCACAACTTTAAGGCTTTGGTATACATATTGACGCAGTGATGTGGGGTGGATGAAGGGATTATATGAATATATACTCCTACCAGCATCTAGTGACTTGTCCACTCTTCAAACCCTCACCAGCACTAGATGCATTTAACTTTTTTCAACAGTTAGACAAAATGCTGTCTCATTATTTTGCATATTTAATTAGCAATGAAATTGTTTCTTCTTTTTTCTTATTATATTTGAGAAAATACGAGGGACAGGGAGATCAGAAACAGTGGGAAGGATAGAAACTTCCTCAGTATTTCTTATCAAAATATGTTATCCATTAAGGAAAAACTATAAAATTTAATGTTATCTCTTCTGTCTTTTTTTCTCAACTAGTAGCAGTTATTATTACTGTTTGTTTGTGATGATTTTTCAATGCTGCTAGTCCAGGATTAGGTTTTATTTTTACATTTTGGTTATTAATAACAATACATATAACCAACTCCTGTTTTATTGGAGCAATGAGGTAGAGAGAGACAGATGGAAATCACAGACAAACCTAAACCCCAGTGGCAGTGACTTGTGAAGGGAAAGCTAGGATCTCAGGCATACTCACCCATCCTACCCTGGGGGATTTGGGTTACTAGGCAGCAGCTAATAGATCTCTGTAGATTCTTGTGACTAATCTGGGTCTACTTGATATCAGCAGAGCCTGCTGAAAAGTAAAGAAACTGAGCCAACCAGCAAACTTTTCCTCTGGACAACTTTGGCCACAATTTTAACAGATTATTTTTCACTGAGTTTATTACATGAATCCAGTTAATAAAAGATATTTCAATAATGAAGACAATTCTGAATATGATTACTTTGCTAAAACGTTAATTTTTTCATTTATAATTTATATACCTTACTTCTAGGAAGACTTTGAGGTGACTTAGAAAAGAAAGCACAGACCAATCCTGTAATTATAACAGAAAACAGATGCTGTAAGAAAAGAGAAACAAGTTGGCCTCTTAGCTTAGAGCTATAATTCTTAACTTCAGAATCCATCAGAAACCCTTGAGGGGCTTATCCAAACCCAGGTTGCTAGGACCACCACAGAGTTATGGATTCAGGTTTGTGGTAGGCATGAGAATTTGCATTTCTCATGAATCCCCAGAGGCTGCTCATCCAAGGAACCATACTTGGAGAAACACAGATCTTAGGCTGTTTTTTGTTTCTTGAGTTTTGGGAACCATCACTGATTAATACTAGATTTTTTAATTAAATAGTTTCTCTTTATAGCTCATTATCTGATCACACATAGTAGCTGTGTTATCATTTTCATCAGTTTCTTCATATAAATATAAAGGATATGATTGGTTATAATTTCTGGTTATTTTGAACCTGGCCACATTAAACAAACCTAGAGAGTTTTAAAATGTAACCAATATGGAAGCTTATCTCCACAGATTCTGATTTAATTGGTCCCTGATGGAGCCTGAAACAATAGTTTTGAAACCTTTCCTGGTGGTTCGAGTGCTCAGCCAGGGTTGTAATACATAGATGGAAGAATAGTCTGTATTGCCTGCAAATAGTCAGCTGGTTCCCTCTGTGCCTTGCCCCCTGCCCCCCATCAATGTACCCAGCTACTCACTCCCATTTTTATCTGTGTGGTATGCTTTTGGTTCTTAAATATGCTGTTTTGTTCTTCTCTTTATTGAAGTTCATCTGTTTTTGATGAACTATTTCTCTAATCTATCAAGGTCATTTTAAATTCTTTCTTTCTTCTAAAGTGTTTAACTCCTGCCCAAATAAGTATCATATGCAAGTTTAATGAGCAGATTTTCAATTTCCTAATTGAGACTGTGCTCATTAAGTTTTAATGTTTTAAAATTTTATTGCAAATTATTCCTAGCATGCATGTGATGCTACCTTGACTTTGCCCTGGCCATGCACATTTTCTTCATTATCAGTGAACATTTATTTAGTGCTTAAATGTTGTGTGTTATTGAGTCAAGTTCATGACTTGTAAATAGTTGAAAGTAAGTGCTGAATCTGACTCTTAGTGGTTTTAAGTCTACGGAGAATATTTGTAGCATGAGCTGCGTGAACAGCACAGGATATATAAGCATATAAACACAGAAGTTGCGCACTGTCTCTAGTTCACTGGTCAGTGGATGTCCTGACACACACTGTGGCTGCATAGAGCGGAGACTGAGAGTGCCAGCTGCCTTTTACTAGCTGTGTAACCTTCAGCAAGTTATTTGCTCCTTGTTCCTCAGTTTTCTCATCTATAAAATGTGATTTTGATCGTTCTTGCCTTGATTTGTTGTAAAAATTTATATCAGATAGTGCATGAAGGATTCTCAACAGAGCCTAGTACATAGCAACAGTACAAATAAATAGTAACAATTAAGTCAATTAATTGGGCAATTGATAGTAGAAAATATTTAAGATTTGGTTTGACAAGACTGATCATTAATAATTGACACTAAGATATCTGGGACCTGTCCTACTCTGGAACTTTTCATTCGTACAAGTTTAAGCATGTTTTTCTGTAAGCAGATAGTTTAGATTTTCATTTGCAGTGTGTTCTGTTTAACATGGAAAGTGTTCTATGCAGTTAATTGTAACTACTGAGTGGCAGAGCCAGGATTCAAACTCAGGACTTCTGTCTGCAAGATGCTAATTGCTGAATGGTAGCGACAGAGAGAAGAGATTGCCCCAGACATGAGGGGTAAGGTGAGCGAGAATCTTTTTTGAAAGAATAAGATTCCATAAAGAATAAAGAAGCCAATATTTGACCATATACTATGTGTTAAACATTCTTGAGTGCATTGTTTATATTGTCCCATTCAAAGTCTCAAAAAGGTTAAGTAATCCTTGCCCCAAATCATAAAGTGGATAAACGGCAGAGCTAGGAATTCAACCCAGATCTGTTGGCAGCACAGTCCATTCTCTAAGTCACTTCTATAAACTGCCTGCCCTTGAATGGAGTCAGATTGCTTTTTCTGGAGTAGAAGATGCACTCAGAAATGATTTAGAGTGCAGACAGATAAGGTGCAGACAGAGGTACTGTCTACTTCCTGTTTTGTGACAGAGTAAATTGGAAAAAGCAACTGACGGATTTTCTCTTGAGTTTCAGTTCAATTCAGTCGCTCATTTGTGTCCAACTCTTTGCAACCCCATGGACTGCAGCACGCCAGGCCTCCCAGTCCATCACCAACTCCCGGAGTCTACCCAAACTCATGTCCATTGAGTCAGTGCTACCATCCAGCCATCTCATCCTCTGTCGTCCACTTCTCCTCCCGCCTTCAACTTTTACCAGCATCAGGGTCTTTTCAAATGAGTCAGTTCTTTGCATCTGGTGGCCAAAGTATTGGAGTTTCAGCTTCAGCATCAGTCCTTCCAATGAATATTCAGGACTGATTTCCTTTAGAATGGACTGGTTGGATCTCCTTTCAGTCTAAGGGATTTCAAGAGTCTTCTCTAACAGCACAGTTCAAAAGCATCAATTCTTCAGCGCTCAGCTGTCTTTATTGTCCAATTCTCACATCCATACATGACTACTGGAAAAAAACCATAGCCTTAACTACACTGACCTTTGTTGTCTAAAAAGTAATGTCTCTGCTTTTTAATATCCTTTATAGGTTGGTCATAACTTTTCTTCCAAGGACGAAGTGAATTTTAATTTCATGGCTGCAATCACCATCTGCAGTGATTTTGGAGCCCAAAAAAATAAAGTTTGACACTGTTTCCACTGTTTCCCCATCTATTTCCCATGAAGTGATGGGACCAGAAGCCATGATCTTAGTTTTCTGAATGTTGAGCTGTAAGCCACCTTTTTTCACTCTCCTCTTTTACTTTCATCAAGAGGCTCTTTAGTTCTTCTTCGCTTTCTGCCTTAAGTGTGGTGTCATCTGCACATCTGAAGTTATTGATCTTTCTTGGCAATCTTGATTCCAGCTTGTGCTTCTTCCAGCCCAGTGTTCATATGATATACTCTGCATACAAGTTAAATAAGTAGGGTGACAATATACAGCCTTGACGTACTCCTTTTCCTATTTGGAACCAGTCTGTTGTTCATGTCCAGTTCTAACTGTTGCTTCCTGACCTGCATGCAGGTTTCTCAAGAGGCAGGTCAGGTGGTCTGGTATTCCCATCTCTTTCAGAATTTTCCAACGTTTATTGTGATCCACACAGTCAACGGCTGAGGCATAGTCAGTGAAGGAGCAGTAGATGTTTTTCTGGGTCTCTCTTGCTCTTTCCATGATCCAGCGGATGTTGGCAATTTAATCTCTGGTCCTCTGCCTTTTCTAAAATCAGCTTGAACATCTGGAAGTTCAAGGTTTACGTATTGCTGAAGCCTGGCTTGGAGAATTTTGAACATTATTTTACTAACCTGTGCAATAAGTGCAGTTGTGCGGTACTTTGAGCATTCTTTGGCATTGCCTTTCTTGGGGTTGGAATGAAAACTGACCTTTCCAGTCCTGTGGCCGCTGCTGAGTTCTCCAAATTTGCTGGCATATTGAGTGCAACACTTTCATAGCATCATCCTTTAGGATTGAAATAGCTCAACTGGAATTCCATCACCTCCACTAGCTTTGTTCATAGAGATTCTTCCTAAGGCCCACTTGACTTCACATTCCAGAATGTCTAGCTCTAGGTGAGTGATCACACCATCGTGGTTATCTGGGTTGTGAAGCTCTTTTTTGTACAGTTCTCCTGTGTATTCTTGCCACCTCTTCTTAATATCTTCTATTTCTGTTTGGTCCATACCGTTTCTGTCCTTTACTATGCCCACCTTTGCATGAAATGTTCGCTTGGTATCACTGGTTTTCTTGAAGCAATCTCTAGTCTTTCCTAATCTAATGTTATCTTCTATTTCTTTGCATTGATCACTAAGGAAGGCTTTTGTATCTCTCCTTCCTATTCTTTGGAACTCTGCATTCAGATGGGTATATCTTTCTTTTCTCCTTTGCTTTAGCTTCTTTTCCTTTCTCAGCTATTTGTAAGGCCTCCTCAGACAACCATTTTTCTTTTTTGCATTTCTTTTTCTTGGGGATGGTCTTGATCAGTGCCTCCAGTATAGTATCATGAACCTCCATCCATAGTTTGCAGGCACTCTGTCTATCAGATCTCATCCCTTGAATCTTATTTGTCACTTCCACTGTATAATTGTAAGGGATTTGATTTAGGTCATACCTGAATGATCTATCTTTTTGCCTTTTCATACTGTTAGGGTTCTTAAGGCAAGAATACTGAAGTGGTTTGCCATTCCCTTCTCCGGTGGGCCACATTTTGTCAGAACTCTCCACATGGAGTCGCAAAGAGTTGGACATAGCTGAGCGACTAAACTGAACTCAGCTGAAGTGAACTGGACTGAATGGTCTAGTGATTTTCACTACTTTCTTCAATTTAAGTCTGAATTTGGCAATAAGGAGTTCATGATCTGAGCCACAGTCAGCTCCCAATCTTGTTTTTGCTGACTGTATAGAGCTTCTCCATCTTTGGCTGCAGAGAATACAATCAGTCTGATTTGATATTGACCATCTGGTGATGTCTGTGTGTACAGTCGTCTCTTGTGTTGTTGGAAGCGGATGTTTTCTACCACCAGTGCGTTCTCTTCACAAAACTCTTTATTAGCCTTTGCTGTTTCATTCTGTACTCCAAGGCCAAATTTGCCTGTTACTCCAGGTATTTCTTGACTTCCTACTTTTGCATTCTAGTCCATTGTGAAGAAAAGGACATCTTTTGGGGGACTTAGTTCTAGGTCTTGTCGATCTTCATAGAACCGTTCAACTTCAGCTTCTTTGTCCTTAGTGTTTGGGGCATAGACTTGGATTACCGTGATATTGAATGATTTGCTTTGAAAATGAACAGAGATCATTCTGTCATTTTTGAGACTGCACCCAAGTACTGCATTTTGGACTCTTTTGTTGACTATGAGGGCTCCTCCATTTCTTCTTAGGGATTCCTGCCCACACTAATAGATATAATGGTCATCTGAGTTAAATTCACCCATTCCAGTCCATTTTAGTTCACTGATTCCTAATATGTCAGTGTTCACTCTTGCCATCTCCTGTTTGATCACTTCCAATTTGCCTTGATTCATGAACCTAACGTAGAAGGCAATGGCACCCCACTCTACTCTTGCCTGGAAAATCCCATGGATGGAGGAGCCTGATAGGCTGCAGTCCATGGGGTCGTTAAGTCGGACACGACTGAGCGACTTCACTTTCACTTTTCAGTTTCATGCATTGGAGAAGGAAATGGCAACCCACTCCAGTGTTCTTGCCTGGAGAATCTCAGGGATGGGGGAGCCTGGTGGGCTGCCGTCTATGGGGTTGCACAGAGTTGGACACGACTGAAGCAACTTAGCAATAGCAGCAGCACGGACCTAACATTCCAGGTTCCTATGCAATATTGTTATTACAGCATCTGACTTTACTTCCATCACCTTTTATATCCACAACTGCACGTTGTTTCTGCTTTGGCTCTGTCTCTTCATTCTTTCTGAAGTTATTTCTATACTCTTCTCCAGCAGCATATTGGGCACCTATCCACCTGGGGAGTTCATCTTTCAGTGTCATATCATTTTGCATTTTCATACTGTTCATGGGGTTCTCAAGGCAAGGATACTGAAGTGTTTTGCCCTTCCCTTGTCCAGGGGACCACATTTTGTCAGACCTCTTCTCCATATCCAGTCCGTTTTGGGTGGCCGTGGCTTATAGTTTCATTGAGTTAGATAAGGCTGTGATCGGTTGGTCAGTTTGATTAGTTTTCTGTGACTGTGGTTTTCTTTTCCTGTGCCCTCTGATGGAAAAGGATGTGGAAGCTTCCTGATGGGAGTGACTGACTGAGAGAGAAACTAGGTCTTGTTCTGGTGGGCGGGGCCGTGCTCAGTAAATTTTTAATCCAATTTTCTGCTGGTGGAGAGGGTGTGTTCCCTCCCTGATCTTTGACCTGTGACCAAACTATGGTGGGTGTAAGGAAGATAATGGGGACCTCCTTCAGAAGGTCTTATGTGTGCACTGTTGTATTTAGTACTTCAACCCTGCAGCAGGCCACTGTCAACCCACGCCTCCTCCAGAGAGTCCTGGACACTCATAGGAAGTCTGGGTCAGACTTGTGTGCGGTCTTTGCTCCTTTCTCCTGGTCCTGGCACATAGGTCGTGGTCCTTTACAGTTAGGTTGGACTAAATTAGACTGAAATTAGATCCACGTTCAAGATCAGGAGGGGTGGCCCTGAGGAGATACCCCTTGTCCAAGATAAGGAGCAGCAGCTGTGCTTTACTGGAGCAGCCGTGAAGAGATATCCCACATCCAAGGTAAGAGAAACACAAGTAAGACGGTAGGTGTTTTGAGAGGGAATCAGAGGACAGACACATTGAAACCATAATCACAGAAAACTAGTCAATCTGATCTCACGGACCACAGCCTTGTCTAACTCAGTGAAACTAAGGCATGCCGTGTGGGGCCACCCAAGACGGGCGGGTCATGGCGGAGAGGTCTGACAGAATGTGGTCCACAGGAGAAGGGAATGGCAAACCACTTCAGTATTCTTGCCTTGAGAACCCCATGAACAGTATGAAAAGGCAAATTGATAGGATATTGAAAGAGGAACTCCCCAGGTCGGTAGGTGCCCAATATGCTACTGGAGATCGGTGAAGAAATAACTCCAGAAAGAATGAAGGGATGGAGCCAAAGCAGAAACAATGTGCAGTTGTGGATGTGACTGGTAATAGAAGCAAGGTCCGATGCTGTGAAGAGCAGTATTGCATAGGAACCTGGAATGTTAGGTCCATGAATCAAGGCAAATTGGAAGTGGTCAAACAAAAGATGGCAAGAGTGAACGTCGACACTCTAGGAATCAGCGAACTCAAATGGACTGGAATGGGTGAATTTAACTCAGATGACCATTATATCTACTATTGTGGGCAGGAATCCCTTAGAAGAAATGGAGGAGCCATCATGGTCAATAAAATGCAGTACTTGGAGGCAATCTCAAAAACAACAGAAAGATCTCTGTTCGTTTCCAAGGCAAACCATTCAATATCACGGTAATCCAAGCCTATGCCCCAACCAGTAACACTGAAGAAGCTGAACCTAAACAATTCTATGCAGACCTACAAGACCTTTTAGAACTAACACCCCCCAAAAAATGTCCTTTTTATTATAGGGGACTGGAATGCAAAAGTAGGAAGTCAAGAAACACCTGGAATAACAGGCAAATTTGGCCTTGGAATATAGAATGAAGCAGGGCAAAGGCTAATAGAGTTTTGCCAAGAGAACATACTGGTCATAGCAAACACCCTCTTCCAACAACACAAGAGAAGACTCTACACATGAACATCACCAGATGGTCAACACCAAAATCAGATTGATTATATTCTTTGCAGCCAAAGATGGAGAAGCTCTATACAGTCAACAAAAACAAGACCAGGAGCTGACTGTGGCTCAGATCATGAACTCCTTACTGCCAAATTCAGACTTAAATTGAAGAAAGTAGGAAAAACCACTAGACCATTCAGGTATGACCTAAATCAAATCCCTTATGATTATACAGTGGAAGTGAGAAATAGATTTAAGGGACTAGATCTGATAGATAGAGTGCCTGATGAACTATGGATGGAGGTTCGTGACATTGTACAGGAAACAGGGATCAAGACCATCCCCATGGAAAAGAAATGCAAAAAAGCAAAATGGCTGTCTGGGGAGGCCTTACAAATAGCTGTGAAAAGAAGAGAAATCAAAAGCAAAGGAGAAAAGGAAAGATATAAGCATCTGAATGCACAGTTCCAAAGAATAGCAGGGAGCCATAAGAGAGCCTTCCTCAGCAATCAATGCAAAGAAATCCAGGAAAACAACAGAATGGGAAAGACTAGAGATCTCTTCAAGAAAATCAGAGATGCCAAGGGAACGTTTCATGCAAAGATAGGCTCGATAAAGGACAAAATGGTATGGACCTAACAGAAGCAGAAGATATTAAGAAGAGGTGGCAAGAATACACAGGAGATGTATACCAAAAAGATCTTCACGACCAGGATAATCATGATGGTGTCATCACTCACCTAGAGCCAGACATCCTGGAATGTGAAGGCAAGTGGGCCTTACAAAGCATCACTATGAACAAAGCTAGTGGAGGTGATGGAATTCCGGTTGAGCTCTTTCAAATCCTGAAAGATGATGCTGTTAAAGTGCTGCACTCAATATGCCAGCAAATTTGGAAAACTCAGCAGTGGCCACAGGACTGGAAACTGTCAGTTTGCTTTCCAATCCCAAAGAAAGGCAATGCCAAAGCATGCTCAAACTACCGCACAATTGCACTCATCTCACATGCTAGTAAAGTAATGCTCAAAATTCTCCAAGCCAGGTTTCAACAATATGTGAACCGTGAACTTCCTGTTGTTCAAGCTGGTTTTAGAAAAGGCAGAGGAGCCAGAGATCAAATTGCCAATATCTGCTGGATCATCGAAAATGCAAGGAGAGTTCTCGAAAACCATCTATTTCTGCTTTATTGACTATGCCAAACCTTTGACTGGGTGGATCACAATAAACTGTGGACAATTCTGAAAGAGATGGGCATACCAGACCACCTGATCTGCCTCTTGAGAAATTTGTATGCAGGTCAGGAAGCAACAGTTAGAACTGGACATGGAACAATAGACTGGTTCCAAATAGCAAAAGGAGTACGTCAAGGCTGTATATTGTCACCCTGCTTATTTAACTTCTATGCAGAGTACATCATGAGAAACGCTGGGCTGGATGAAGCACAGGCTGGAATCAAGATTGCTGGGAGAAATATCAATAACCTGAGATATGCAGATGACACCACCCTTATGGCAGAAAGTGAAGAGGAACTAAAAAGCCTGTTGATGAAGGTGAAAGAGGAGAGTGAAAAGTTGGCTTAAAGCTCAACATTCAGAAAACTAAGATCATGCCATCTGGTCCCATCACTTTATGGCAAATAGATGGGGAAACAGTGGAAACAGTGTCAGACTTTATTTTTGGGGGCTCCCAAATACTGCAGATGGTGATTGCCTCCATGAAAATAAAAGATGCATACACCTTGGAAGGAAAGTTATGACCAATCTAGATAGCATAGTAAAAGGCCAAGACCTTTGCCAACAAAGGTCCGTCTAGTCAAGGCTATGGTTTTTTCAGTGGTCATTTATGGATGTGAGAGTTGGACTGTGAAGAAAGCTGAGCGCTGAAGAATTGATGCTTTTGAACTGTAGTTCAAAAGTTTCTCCAAAACTGTGGTTTTGGAGAAAACTCTTGGGAGTCTCTTGGACTGCAAGAAGATCCAACCAATCCATTTTAAAGGAGATCAGTCCTGGGTGTTCATTGGAAGGACTGATGCTAAAGCTGAAACTCCAATACTTTGGCCACCTCGTGCGAAGGGTTGACTCATTGGAAAAGACCCTGATGCTGGGAGGGATTAGGGGCAGGAGGAGAAAGGGAGGACAGAGAATGAGATGGCTGGATGGCATCACTGACTCGATAGATATGAATTTGAGTGAACTCCGGGAGTTGGTGATGGACAGGGAGGCCTGGCATGCTGTGATTCATGGGGTCGCAAAGAGTCGGACACGACTGAGCAACTGAACTCAACTGAAATTAGAGTGAGTTAGGTTTATTTATGTGCATATATAAATAATTTTTTTAACTCTAAGATTATTTGTTCTTGTTCTTGACCTGGTTTGGTTGTCCTTAACTGAAAATCTAAGTAATACAATAGTATTACAGTACAGTCTGAACTCTGGAGATACCATTTTGAAGCTGATAGGATTATTTCTAGCAGACAATAAAATATTCTTACTTTTCATACTTACTACTAATAACGAATAACAGCTTCTTACTACTAATAAGGACTTCCATGGTGGTTCAGACAGTAAATAATCTGCTCACAGTGCAGGAGACCTAGGTTCAATCCCTGTATTGTGAAGATCCCCTGGAGCAGGAATTGCGATCCACTCTAGTATTCTTGCCTGGAGAATCCCACGTACAGAAGATAAAGTCCAAACTGTCACCAACACTTTCACTTTCACTACTAATAAAGAGTTTACTTTTTTAAATCCTTTATAAAATGAAAATAAATGTGTGCTTTAGTAAAGGGATATAATTTCTGATCAGCTTGTTTATTATGTATGTGTTCAGACATCTTATACCAAAACCCATAGCCAGTGTGCTCAGTGAGAGTTCATTTCTCTCTCTTTACGCCAACTTCACCACATCCCCAGATAATAATTTAAGCAGTCTGAGTAAATTGAATATCATTATGCTTACTGTACGTACCACTAATTTTGTTTTCAGTTAGACTTTTTCCATTTTAGAATTTGTGCTTACTGTTGTGGGAAAAGGAAACTGAAGTTTTAGAATTACTGAATTACTAATAATAGTTGTATAGCACAACACAGTTGAGGTAAAGAGAATGTTATAGACTTGGTTTTGAATTTCAGCTTTACTGCTTATATGCTGGCAGTTACTGAGTCTCTTTGCACCTTGGTTTCATCTAATGCCAGTGAGGAGAATTTATGCCCACCTTATAGGATGACTGTGAAAACTGAATTTAACAAGCCATGCACAACGCTGTGTACTCATTAAAAGTTAACTGTTATTATTGATGATAATAGCTGGTTCCATGCTGACAGGAGTGTTGGTTGAGAGGGGGAAATATTTGAGTTTTGAAAATTTTAGCAAAGATGAAAGGAAGATTGTCCTCTGCCAAATTCTAGCAACTAGGCCTCACTGTCCCATGCTGCCTGCACATCCTGCCCTTCCTGGCTCGTTAAGTGCTCTTGGATCAGATCCGAAGAGTGGTTTACATGACTGTGAGTGGCACTGATCCAATTATGTAGCTCGCCTGCAGAGCCATTTAGTGGTAGCCAAGGTAGCTTATTTCTATGTCATTTAGATTAATTTTTCCATTTAACTTGTATTACTACCAAACCCATTGCAAGATATTTCCAGTTTTCTGCTTTCAAAATTTACTTTTAAAAGCAGTGATAAATAGGCCTTCTGTTTGATTTTAAATGGTTTTCTATAGCTACACAATTTTAGCTTCACATAAAAATTGCTTAGATGTTGTTGCTCCTTCCTCCATAAAATTGCAAACACCTAGGGCTTGGTTGAATATCCAGGTGTACGGAAGCTCAATGTTAATTTTTCAAAGGTTGTATATATTTCTGATATAGCAACTGATTGCGGAAAAAATGGGTTTGTATATTGTTGCAGCAATATAAGTAACAGCTGCCTCTTAAAATAGGAAATAGAAAAACCAAGTTAAGAGGCATCTAATGTGATCACTAATTATTTTACCGGAGTTTTAAAAGAATGTATCAATAATGGGTTTTTGTTTCAGGCTATTTGCATCCAGAACCTTGGCTTCCAAAATTAAGAAATCAGCTCTTATTAATTACACTTAAATATGACGGCGGCAGAGATCTTTGTGCTGTGAAGCGAGAGCCTGATCTCTGGCTGTTTGGATCTGTACTTGGTGTAATGTGGTGCACTGTTCTCAGCCAAAGCCCTGTGTTGTCTGGGCAACTCCCGTTGCCATAGCAATGAAATTCTTTTGCGGGAGCAGGGCGAATGCTAATTGTAGCCATTTGTTGTTCCTTCTGTCGATCCCTTAACTAGCACAGTTGTAGAGCAGCCAGAGATTCTGGGTGAACAGCACGGAGTGCCCCCAAAAGCATTACTGCTGAAGGCAACCGGCTGCTCTGCTTAAAAAATCACTGGAGCAGCCGCCGGTGCAGGCAGTGCCGCTGTGTGGGCAGAAGCACAGCGTGGCTCCGGCCTGACAACTGTTGAGCTGGGCCTGGGAGGGAAAGAGAAGGCTGTTGAAACCTGTTGAGAAGTTGCTGATGACATGGAGATTAATTTGACATCAGTCCCTCAGAGGTAGGTAGGCATATCATAACAACTGTTTATCCAGGCTAAAAGCAGTACTGGAATGCCCAGAGGCTGTGGGAGACAGATCAGTGGTTCTTCCTTTCATTTCCATCCGAAACTGCATTACTGTGGCCTAAGGTAAAATGATTCATTTGGTTGGAACCAACCAATTGTAATTCACATAGGTATTAGATTCAGTTAATATTGGTAACTCCCCCCTCTCTTTATAATCCCTTATTTTTAGAGACTCATGATTTAGCTGCCAGAAATGAGTTGAAACTGAAAATCATCTCAACATAAATGAGAACAGACTCCTTTTGAAAAATAAATGACCAAGTAATATCTACCAATTATGTGGTCTATCATGCTACTTTAATTCAAGAAAATACTATTAACCTAGCTCATAATTCATTGTAAGGTCTAATTGCTATAGGTACTTGGGTAAGAAAAAAATATATAGTGGTAAGAGAAAACATGTGAGGCACAATTATACTATTACATTACATTTTCCCTCTAGAAGTGTACTGACCCATAAAGATTGGTCAAGTTCATGAGACTTTTAAAAACTAGCTTCTATGTAAGCATACTAATAAATTTCAAGGTAGTTTTATAAGGTATAAATTTAATGTATCTGCCTCTTAATATATGTGCCTCTGTATTAATAGACTGAAGGTACATCCTGGCTGAAATGTCCTTAAAATGTAGAGAAACTGATATCATAGGCTTGTTATACAAAACTATTCATCATAGTTTTTTTGTTTGTATTGAGATGGTCAAATTAGCTATAAGGATACTGCATCATAACCACAGATTCCTCTTTTTACTGGGGCGTAGGGAAAGAAGTCTTTCAAGTCAGTGTGGTTTTTTTTTTTTTTCCTTAAAAGAACTGCATGTATATTTAATATTTTTATCGCTTTTCTTGCTCTTTACAGGGAGGCAACTACCAGAATATCATTCAGTGTACTGAAAGAAACTGGTTTCTGATGATAGTGATCATAATAAGTCATTTGTGTGCTTCAGACACTAAACAAATTAGTCCTATTCCATTGTTTAAAATAGATATTCAGCCCATAAATTCCAAGAAGAGACGATTTGAAATTTGTTGAAATTTTCTAAGATACACAGTTTTCTTCTTTTCATAATTTTTAATTAAGAGAAGAAAATATCTGTAAACTATATAATAAACACTATTTTTGAGTATTATCTATACCTTACTTGTGAACTTCATATACAAGATATTACAGATATTCCTTAATAAACTTTTTTGGAGTTATTTTGAAGATTATTTTTACTAAATCTTCAACATTAAAATATTTGGTTGTACTTCTAAAACACTACGTTCTCAGTATAATAAATGAAAAAAAGAGCTTATTTATTTATTAATGCCTTTAATTCCTCAGCCTACAAAAATCAAGTTATTGTTAAATTTACCACCAAGCATGACTTCTGCTGCTGCTGCTGCTGCTGGCTAAGTCGCTTCAATCATGTCCAACTCTGTGTGACCCCATAGACGGCAGCCCACTAGACTCCGCCGTCCCTGGGATTCTCCAGGCAAGAACACTGGAGTGGGTTGCCATTGCCTTCTCCAATGCGTGAAAGTGAAAAGTGAAAGTGAAGTCGTTCAGTCGTGTCCGACTCTTCACAACCCCATGGTCTGTAGCCTATCTATCAGGTTCCTCCGTCCATGGGATTTTCCAGGCAAGAGTACTGGAATGGGTTGCCATTGCCTTCTCCGAGCATGGCTTCTGGCCCCCCTTAAATGATTAGGTCTCCCATAGAGTTCCAAGAATGATTGAAGTCTAACCTTACCACCAGCCTGCACAGAGAGAATTTTTGTCAACACACCATTTAGCAGTGGACTGGATGATAACTGGCCAGATAGATTTCCATCATGATCAGTCCTCAGTAGCCCTCTGAAGAAATCAGAGTAGACCATCCATCCTCAGTCAACCAAGGGTCTTTTCCTTAATAGCTAGAGATGAAAAGACTAAAATCTGATTATGGGATGAGTAATGCTCTCACATCATAGAAATTAAGCCTCATCCAAAAAGCCAGCTCTTTGAGGTACCTACAGCTTTCTTCCAGGGGCAGAAATAGACCATTGCTGCTTGTGTCCAGAGCTGACCACTGGGGAAACCCACAGCCCAGCTTGTCCTGTTGGGTGATATGTAGGACTTTGCTCTGAATGATGTAACATGCCAGCACCTGGCTCACTTGGGCCAAACAAACTGAAGCATTCCCAAACAACTTCCAGGGAAGGTGACAGCCCGCAGGCATTTAGAATTAGGTTGCTTGGTAGGAGTGAGTCTTTCAACAAGCTCCATCTGGGAAGCAGGAGTTGACCATGGAAGGAGGAGTCCGGGGCCCAAGCTGCTTCTCCTGCCTCAGTCCGGTGTGGGTGGTGGGATACTCTCTTCCTGACATGATGGATCATTCATATCCGAGACAGTTGTCCTCTTGAGAAGAGACGCCTCCTGGGGCGTGTGTCAGGAAACCTAGGAGAGGCACATGAGCACGCCCCGTTAGGTGCCCTCCACTCCATCAGCAATGAAGGCGGGACCTGATGGCTTAGAAGAACCACTCTGGTGGGAAAATGAGGGAGTGAGCGACCTAAATTTTAAAATTCTTTGTTAACCCCCATTCAAACACTCTCTCCTTGTCCCTCCTTTTAAGTCAAGGAAGCTTGAAGAAGCTTATGTCCCACTGTAATTCTCCGTGGAAGATTGATGAGCCATTCTCGCAATACATAGATGGAGGAAGCCTGCCTTAAAAATCTGACTGTAAAATCTGTACCTCATATGGCTCTTTATTAGAAGATTCAGTTCCTTGTGACCTGTGCCACACTCAAGCCCTTCCTAAGTACGTACAGCTCACTGATAGTCCTGAATAACAGTGGTGGTTTTTTTTTCATATAGTGGTAGTTGGTAACGTGGGTCACCTTGGCAACCTGTTAGATATTTTTTAGCAGTTTTGAGGTTTGCAGTTTAGTTCATTTTTACAGTTATTTCTCAATTATTTTTAGTCAACCATGTCTTATTCATAGTTTAGCCTTCTTTTTCATTGTGCCCAGCATTAAACAATTTGCTCCTAAGAAAACTAGTTAAGAATTAATGTTTATAACTTTGGATGATAGTTCAAGTTTTTAATTTTTAAAACTTCGATTCATTTTTCTCCTTGTCATTACATGAAAATTATTAGTCAAAAGCCAGGAACTATCACTCTCTAAATTATAAATTATACATAATGAACAACTCTGTTGGTAATTCCAAACCTTCTTGCTATGTGTCAGAAACACTGGGAAGCCTCATTCCAGAACTACTGAAGTAGAGCTTCTGGGGTAGGTTCTCAGGAACTGTTTTTAAACAGAGTTCTAAGATGATTATTGTGTCCCTAAGATATCCCTAGTGGGAGAAAGAACATTTTGGAAACAGTGATCTGAGGGTGATATTCTTCACTTTTTGATGTCTGGTTTCAATGTGAAAACAAGGTTCCAGGAATACAACTAACTGGCTCATATTTTTATTTTTTGTTCTTTTTTGCTGTTTCTTTTTCTCTAAAATGAAAGTATTTCAAATATTTGACTGTTAAAGATATGTACATAAAAATGGTGTTAAATACGTAGTGGATTTAAAAAAAAAAAAAACACAGGTGGTGGTGTGGTTTAGTCATTAAGTTCTATCCGACTCTTTGTGACCCCATGGACTGTAGCCCACCAGACTCCTCTGTCTATGGGATTTCCCAGGTAAGAATCCTGGAGTGGGTTGCCATTTCCTTCTCAAGCAGATCTTCCCCACCTAGAGATTGAACCTGGGTCTCCTGCGTTGCAGGAGGATTCTTAATGTAAATCTTATTAACTAGAAATAAAATGTAAGCAATATATAGAACATGGACACAATTGCTGGTTTAAAGGTGTAAAATGTTGTTATAAAAGAACACCCCAGAGTGCAAAAAAAAAAAAAATAATTGGGACTGCATGAACCAGTAGATTGGAAAGATTCATTTTTAATCCATATCCTTCCAGACTATTTACTTAGACTAGTTTGAAACATACTTTCAGCATTAGCGAAATTGCCAAACAAACAGAGCAGACATAATTGGCTGAAATTTAATTAGAAAATGTCTTTGTTTAAAAAATAATTTTTAGGAAACCCTGAAGTGTACATTGATTGTATGCATTCATTTTTAGTCAGTTTGCTGGTGACAGTTCACCTAGAGCTGAGAAGGATAGCTCTAGGTCTAGCCTCCAGTTCTCTGGCTTATGGCAAGTCACTGTTTCAACAAAGTCTGGGCTTCTGGGGCATGGAATTATAATGAGGGACAACTTAACCTATGTTTATGTGTAGATACAACCTCAGTTTGCCTTATAATATTACACACACTTGGGAACTGGTAACCACTGGCTTGCAGGCATTTCTCAGTTGAGCAAAAATTGTCTGTTGCACACACTAGTGTCATCAAAAAAAGAAAAGAAAAGAAAACATGTAAGGAAGCAAATAAAAGAAGAGTTTTAAGAATTATAATTTGGGAGATACAAATTCAGGGAAGAGAAAGAATTTAATTTATAAAGCAAAACCATGAGGCTGTATTCTGACACAAGAAAGGAAATGTTTATCCTTGAGGAATGTCTGTCCCAAGTTGATTTTGGTAAGAGTTTGATAAGTATTTTCACTTTCTGGCTAGTGTTCTGAGTTGGGATGATAACAGAAGGTCAGGTTCCATCCAGGCTGGGACATGCGTGACCTCCACTTCCTCAGTGGCTCTGGCCTCCGTCTTAGAGAGCTCACTTAGCGGTACCAGCCCCATGCTGAGTTTCCTGCCATGCCAGCCATTAGTGAGTCTGTTTCTTCTCTTTTCCCACTCAAATTTTAAGAGAACTCAACACCCTTGAACTGCTTGTCTGAAATACCTTTTCCAAGTTCTCCCCTAGTATTGGAAGGATCACTTTTCAGATATACCAGAAAAATTCCTAAAACCTCTGGCATTCTGTTCTTATAAATAGCTAACCCTTAGGTTAAACAGTAATCACACTTGAGATGGCACTGGCCCTGCCATGTTGGGTTTTGGTCCTGTCTCTTTCTGTTTCACTTGCTTTTTTGATTCTCTTGCTTCGTTCTTGTTAAACATGCTGACAAACCTCAGGCTGTGTGTTAAAACCAGAGGAAAAGGAAAGACAAAAAAGTACCTTAAGTTTTAAAATAACTTCCTTCCAGGCAGGCTAAAGTTGTTAGGTCTTATGAAAGCAACTACAACAAGAAACCTTTCTGGACCAGAAAGGCCCGAGTTTTATAAGTTGTCCTTAGACTGACTCTCCGTCCCGAAGTAAAGTGCTTTAGTGGCTCCACATCTCACTCCCTGAGAGTCTTCTCCCTCATCAGGCAGGTTTCAAAGCTCCCTTTGATGTCAGCTTCCAGGCCTACATTCCTTCCCACTCCTGGTCAAAGAAAAAGTCCCTGCGGCTCTGTGCTGCTGTAGTGCATTCTGCCCACCTTCCACCTGGTAAGCTTACTGTCATTCTTACTGGAATATGAACTCCTAGATGGCGGGGGTCATTGTCTCCATCTCCCACTCCCTAATACCTAGTAGAGTGCCCAGCAAATGTGTATAAGTGGTCCTGGTGGTGGTCGTGGTCAGTTGCTAGTTTGTATATGACTGTTTGCGACCCCATGGACTGCAGCATGCAGGGCTTCCCTGTCCTGCACTGTCTCCCAGAGTTTGCTTAGATTCATATCCAGCTGTGAAAAGAAGAGAAGCAAAAAGCAAAGGAGAAAAGGAAAGATATAAGCATCTGAATGCAGAGTTCCAAAGAATAGCAAGAAGAGATAAGAAAGCCTTCCTCAACAATCAATGCAAAGAAATTGAGGAAAACAACAGAATGGGAAAGACTAGAGATCTCTTCAAGAAAATTAGAGATACCAAGGGAACATTTCATGCAAAGATGGGCTCAATAAAGGACAGAAATGGTATGGACCTAACAGAAGCAGAATATATTAAGAAGAGGTGGCAAGAATACACAGAAGAACTGTACAAAAAAGATCTTCACGACCCAGATAATCACAATGGTGTGATCACTCCAGACATCCTGGAGTGTGAGCCAGACATCCTGGAATGTGAAGGCAAGTGGGCCTTACAAAGCATCACTATGAACAAAGCTAGTGGAGGTGATGGAATTCCGGTTGAGCTCTTTCAAATCCTGAAAGATGATGCTGTGAAAGTGCTGCACTCAATATGCCAGCAAATTTGGAAAACTCAGCAGTGGCCACAGGACTGGAAAAGGTCAGTTTCATTCCAGTCCCAAAGAAAAGCAATGCCAAAGAATGCTCAAGCTACCACACAATTGCACTCATCTCACACGCCAGTAAAGTAATGCTCAGAATTCTCCAAGCCAGGCTTCAGCAATACGTGAACTGTGAACTTCCAGATGTTCAAGCTGGTTTTCGAAAAGGCAGAGGAACCAGAGACCAAATTGCCAACATCTGCTAGATCATCAAAAAAGCAAGAGTTCCAGAAAACCATCTATTTCTGCTTTATTGACTATGCCAAAACCTTTGACTGTGTGGATCACAATAAACTGTGGAAAATTCTGAAAGAGATGGGAATACCAGACCACCTGATCTGCCTCTTGAGAAACCTGTATGCAGGTCAGGAAGCAACAGTTAGAACTGGACATGGAACAACAGACTGGTTCCAAATAGGAAAAGGAGTACGTCAAAGCTGTATATTGTCACCCTGCTTCTTTAACTTATATGCAGAGTACATCATGAGAAACGCTGGGCTGGAAGAAGCACATACTGGAATCAAGATTGCCAAGAGAAATATCAATAACCTCAGAGATGTAGATGATACCACCCTTATGGCAGAAAGTGAAGAGGAACTAAAAAGCCTCTTGATGAAGGTGAAAGAGGAGAGTGAAAAAGTTGTCTTAAAACTCAACATTCAGAAAACAAAGATCATTGCATCTGGTCCCATCACTTCATGGCAAATAGGTGGGGAAACAGTGGAAACAGTGTCAGACTTTATTTCTGGGGGCTCCAAAATCACTGCAGATGGTGACTGCAGCCATGAAATGAAAAGACGCTTCCTCCTTGGAAGAAAAGTTATGACCAACATAGATAGCATATCGAAAAGCAGAGACATTACTGTGCCATCAAAGGTCCATCTAGTCAAGGCTATGGTTTTTCCTGTGGTCATGTATGGATGTGAGAGTTGGACTGTGAAGAAAGCTGAGCGCCGAAGAATTGATGCTTTTGAACTGTGGTGTTGGAGAAGACTCTTGAGAGTCCCTTAGACTGCAAGGAGATCCAACCAGTCTATTCTGAAGGAGATCAGCCCTGGGATTTCTTTGGAAGGAATGATGCTGAGGCTGAAACTCCAGTACTTTGTCCACCTCATGCGAAGAGTTGACTCATTGGAAAAGACTCTGATGCTGGGAGGCATTGGGGGCAGGAGGAGAAGGGGACGACAGAGGATGAGATGGCTGGATGGCATCACTGACTCGATGGACGTGAGTCTGAGTGAACTCCAGGAGTTGGTGATGAACAGGGAGGCCTGGCGTGCTACGATTCATGGGGTCACAAAAAGTCGGACAAAACTGAGCGACTAAACTGAACTGAGTTATTGATGCTATCTAACCTTAGTGGTTATTATTATTTCTACCCATAATGTTGTTACTGGGTCCAAGCTTGCTCTACTTGCTGCTCAAGGAGTTGAGGCCAGGAAGAGACTTTAATCGGGGAGCCAGCTGACTGAGAAGATGGCAAGCTAGTGCCTCGAAATAACCATCTTAACAGGGTCTGGATGCCAGGTTCTTTTATAGATCAGAGAGAAAGAAGCAATGAGGAACTAAAATTGAAAGGAGAGAGGGAGAGGCAGTGGGGAAGTTAAGTGAAAGGGTCTTCAGTCTTGCAAAACATCTCCAAGGGAATGTCCAGCCTTTGGAAGTGCTGTGTTAATCTCTTCTATTCACAGGTGGGTAGGGACATATTATCTCTCTAGGAGCTTATTGAAGGGACTTTAGTTTATAGTCAAGCAGAAGGCAGGGTCCCCAAGGCAAGCCGGTAAGTACTATTAAGAGCAAGGAAAAGCAAGTCAAACAAAAATTTCAACATGGAGTCAGAATTGACTTCTTCCCTGCAACAGTCTCATTTGTCTCTAGATCATATTTTTTCAAGTAATTGGTATCACAATCCAAATATTGGATATTACATCTTCATGTGGTATCACACTTTTAATCATCTTTAAAACTTAGGTTTAAAAAAAAAATTAGGTTTTATTTTTACTTGCTACAGTCTTTTTTAAATTTTACATACTGCAGAAGACTGAGTTTTTGTGCATGACTGATGTACACATCATGAGTTCAGTGTTCTCAAAATGAACTTGCCATATAACCAACATCTATATGGTTTTTCAATGATATAGAAGCTTACCAGGAATAATAAAGAATTGGTCTTCGTATGTGGGATTCCCTTGTGGCTCAAAGGGTAAAGAGTCTGCCCGCAATGCAGGAGACCTGACTTCGATGCCTGGGTTGGGAAGTTCCCATGGAGAAGAAAATGCACCCCACTCCAGTATTCTTGCCTGGAAAATCTCATGGACTGAGGAGCCTGGCAGACTATAGTCCATGGGGTCGCAAAGAGTTGGACACGACTGATCTTGATATGAAGTTAGTGTTGGAAATGATTTGCCACCGTTTTACTTGGTTCTGTGTGTGTGTGTGTGTGTGTGTGTGTGTGTGTGTGTTTAGACAAGGAAGTGACAGTGATGCCTGTGGCAAGTAGACTTTTTCCCTCTGTTAAAGTGCTTTTTAAATTCTCCTTTTTGCATTCCCTTGACAATTTCAAAGGAAATTGAATTTAAATATGCTTTTCTAGCAGCATTTAAATGTATGTAAATGGATTGTAAATAAAAACTTTAAAGGAAATGAAGATGATTTACAAATATCCCATTAATTCCCCAAGCATCCCTATATGACTCTGAAAAGGGCAGTTGTCTTAGAATCATAAGGCTGGAAGAGACTCTTCAGTGGATCTATGAGTAGCCTTACAGAGAAATAACTGGCCACTTTCTCTTAAAATGCTCAGCACAGGAAACTCCGCACTCTCTCTGGAGAGCCCTCAGTGCGGGCTGTCATAGGGACCTGTGAGGGTGAGAGGAAGACAGAGCACGCCGTCCCTGGAGGCCTCCCTCAGCACCCCAGCCCCAGCCAGACACAGGCCTCGGGAGCCACTCGGGCCCCCCGCCCCGGCCCTTATCACCATCCCCACGACCGAAGCCCCTGCCGTGCCCTGAGCACCACCACAGGCCAGGGTCCTGAGTAGACTTCTCCCCGCTCTGAGAGGCTGCCACAGCTGGCCTTCCCTCAGTGCCACTGCCTTCCCTGCCCTCCCGGTTCCTAGACAGTTGGTTTTATTATATCAGTGGGGTTCCCTTCACTCTCCTTCCTTCCAGGTTTCCTCCCATCCACTTCACTCCTATGCACTGCTGCTGCTGCTGCTGCTGAATCGCTCCAGTCGTGTCCGACTCTGTGCAACTCCATAGACAGTAGCCCACCAAGGCTCCCCCGTCCCTGGGATTCTCCAGGCAAGAACACTGGAGTGGGTTGCCTGCTACTGAAGAGACCGTCTAAAATTACAGACATTTTCGTGCTCCGTGCAAATGCCAGCCGTTCAGAATGTAACTCCCCCCCACACACACAGTGACCCTGCCTGTACCCCAGACGTACTTTTCTGTGCTCTGTCACCAGAGGCTACCATTGGCTATGCTTAAACCATTTGCCATTCCCAGTATGGCTCAAACATTTCAACTTGTTTAATTCCTTCGTCTTCTAGGAATGGTTTCTCTGGTATTCTCTGGTATTTCACATTCAAATTTTTATTAAGATTAAAAATGTGAACTCGCACTCTGAGAACTCTCACCCTTAAAGTCTATCATCTCTTCAATTCTGAGGAGTCTTGTCATCATGTGTGAAGGGTGAACTATCAAAGCTGCTTCAATATGAACATAAAATGTGATGAAGTAAAGTATGAAACATGACCTAGTGTAGAGTAGACATGTCTTGATCTGTTCTTTTTCCCTTTTTTTCTCTCCTTTTAGTAGTATCTGTATTCAGATCACATGCTGGTTGTAAGAAATAGAAACTTGAAGTGGTCCATTTTCAAGAGAAAAACTCTTGAGTGGAAAATTACTAACAGCTAAACATGCAAACATGATAAAATTGAGACCTGAACTCTTTAGATAAAGTTAGGGATGGGGGAGGGAGATCAGACTGGATCCTAATGAAGATAGGGCCCCACCCATTGCCTGGGCTCTAAACTTGTCTAAAGGCTTGCAGACTTGACAGTTCATGCACCTGGAGGGTTATCTAAGCAAATATGATGTTAGCAGACAGGATAAACTAGCAAGAAAGTCTTTGTTAAGAAATGTAGATATAAGTTGGAAAGGGAGAAAGAAGGATACCCTATAAGGAAATAATGAAGCTTAGGTGACGTCCGGGAGGATTGTACACCCCATCAGTTCAGTTCAGTCGCTCAGTTGTGTCCAATTCTTTGCCACCCCATGGACTGCAGCACACCAGGCCTCCCTGTCCTTCACCAACTCCTGGAGCTTACTCAAACTCATGTCCATCGAGTCGGTGATGCCATCCAACCATCTCATCCTTTGTTGTCCCCTTCTCCTCCTGCCCTCAGTCTTTCCCAGCATCAGGGTCTTTTCAAAGGACTCAGCTCTTCACATCAGGTGGCCAAAGTATTGGAGCTTCAGCTTCAGCATCAGTCCTTCCAATGAATATTCAGGACTGATTTCCTTTAGGATGGACTGATTGGATCTCCTTGCAGTCCAAAGAACTCTCAAGAGTCTTCTCCAACACCACAGTTCAAAAGCATCAACTCTTCGGCACTCAGATTTCTTTATAGTCCAACTCTCACATCCATACATGACTACTGGAAAAACCATAGCTTTGACTAGATGAACGTTTGTTGGGAAAGTAATGTCTGCTTTTCAATATTCTATCTAGGTTGGTCATTACTTTTCTTCCAAAGAGCAAACGTCTTTTAATTTCATGGCTGCAATCACCGTCTGCAGTGATTTTGGAGCCCAAAAAAATAAAGTCTGACACTGTTTCCCCATCTATTTCCCATGAAGTGATGGGACCGGATGCCATGATCTTCGTTTTCTGAATGTTGAGCTTTAAGCCAACGTTTTCACTCCTCTTTCACTTTCATCAAGAGGCTCTTTAGTTCGTCTTCGCTTTTTGCCATAAGCGTGGTGTCATGTGCATATCTGAGGTTATTGATATTTCTCCTGGCAATCTTGATTCCAGCTTGTGCTTCATCTAACCCAACATTTTGCATGATGTACTCTGCACATAAGTTAAATAAGCGGGGTGACAATATACAGCCTTGATGTACTCCTTTCCCGATTTGGAACCAGTATGTTGTTCCATGTCCAGTTCTAACTGTTGCTTCCTGACTTGCATACAGATTTCTCAGGAGGCAGATCAGGTGGTCTGGTATTCCCATCTCTTTCAGAATTTTCCACAGTTTATTGTGATCCACAGAGTCAAAGGCTTTGGCAGAGTCAATAAAGCAAAAGTAGATGTTTTTTGGTGTTTTCTTGCTTTTTTGATGATCCAATGGCTATTGGCAGTTTGATCTCTTGTTCTTCTGCCTTTTCTGAATCCAGCTTGTACATCTGGAAGTTTCCAGTTCATGTACTACTGAAGCCTGGCTTGGAGAATTTTGAGCATTACTTTGCTAGCATGTGAGATGAGTGCAATTGTGCGGTAGTTTGTGCATTCTTTGGCATTACTTTTCTTTGAGAGTGGAATGAAAACTGACCTTTTCCAGACCTGTGGCCACTGCTGAGTTTCCCAGTACAGCCCATAGTACTTAGCCAACGAGGAACTGGTGAGAAGGGACCTGCGTGTTTGGGAATAATTTGCTTGTTGTAACCGCTGTGGGTATGCCTGCATGCCAGACACCTGATCTTGCAAGACCGACATTAAATGTCTCACTTTCGCTATGCTTCATGTCTCCAAGTCCATTCCATGGCTTTGAACATGCGATTGGGTTCTCCCACTGGTCTTTTTCGATTACTACTCATTTGTGGACTGCTGGAAATACTGTAGGGATGGCTTGCAATGTGTAGGTGGTGACAGTGAGTTCCTGTAATTTCAAGCTGAGATTCAAATTTCTTCAAATATTCTCTTATTGCCCTGGGTCATCTTTTGCCTGTCAGTGTCCACATAATTGTGGCTCATAGTGATGCTTCTTAGGTCCCAGGCTTTTTGTATCAGAACCCAGTATCATCACTGCTCTGCCTGGAGCCGACTCCCTTGGCTGGGAGAGTGCCCTGTTGCCGTTGTTTCTCTTCATGCCCACAGTCTGTACTATGCTGTAGTTTCTGACTTGTCTCTACCTTGCCCCAGCCATTTCTTCATTTGGCTGTTAAATCAAATGCTGTTCAGGACTCTGAAACCTAAACCTAGAGAATTTGTGTTTGGTGAAAATCCGCAGGGGTGTGTCAGCAGTATCCATCCTCCGATTCAGTGTTTCACAGACAAGCCTTTTAGCGCATTATGATTCTTCCCATTTTGTCATTGAAGATTGAGGGGTTTTTTACATTGTCATTTAACCTTTTTCTGCTTTAAGTTTTGATATATATGTGTTATTTCATTTTTGAACTTTTTACTGAAATGTTACATACGTGCAGAAAAAGGTACAAATTGTACAAGTAAATAGCTCAATATATTTTCTCAAGGTAAACATACCCTGTAACCCAACTCACTGCAAGGAACAGAGCAACCCCAGTACCCCCAGGAGTGCCATTGCCATTCCCCCCAGTCCTTGCCACCCCTGCCCTACCGCCGCTTCTCAAGGATAACCACTCTGTGCTGCTAAGACCGCTGGGTACTGTTGCTTGTTTTTGAACATCATGTAAATAGAGTATCACAGTCAGTTCTCTTTGGAATTCGCCTTCTTTCCCTCAACATGTCTGTTAGAGTCAATTGTGATATTACACAGAGCAACTGTTTCCTATTTCTTATTGCTAATATTCCATTATTTGATTAGCCTATAATTTGTCCATTCTGCTGTTGAAGTACCTTTGATCGGCTCCCAGCTTGGAGCTGTTCTGAAGAGTGCTACTATGAACATCCTCAAACATACATTTTGGTGCACAGATGTGGACATTCCTATCAAGTAAGCACCTAGGAGGAGAGTTGCTAGATCACAGTGTATGCTAATGTTTACCTTTCACAAGTACTACCCGTAGATTTTTCAAAGAAAATTTACTAATTTATCCTTCAGTCAGCAGTGATTAAATTACAATTGCTTTACATGCTCAACAATGTTTAGTATTGCCAGTTTTTTAAAAGTTCTTTTTAATTTTAACCATTCTGTTGGTGTGCACTGGTATTACACTGCGGCTTTAACTTGTATTTCCTTTCATTTGTAACCTCTTTTATGAAGTGCTTGATTAAGTCCTTGTCCAGTATTCTGCTAGGTTGTCTCTTTGCTGTTAGTTTGAGGAGTTCTGTGTATACTCTGGACCCAGGTCCTCTGGTGGATATATGTAATGGAGCTGTCTTCCACTCTGTAGCTTGCTTTTTCACTTTTTCAGTGATGTTTTTTATTTTTAAAACAAAAAGATCTTACTTTTAACGTAGTCCAGTTAATTGAGCTTTTCTTTATGGTTAACAATTTTAGTGTCCTGGTTAAGAAATCTTTGCCTTTCTCAACATCATAAATATGCTCTTATTTTCTTCTAAAAGCTTTTTTGAAAATAAAAGATTCTATATTTAATGCTACTGTTCAGAATATGAATTCTTTAATGTTTCTTTTATTCTTTTTATTTATATCTTTCGCTTGTATTTTTCATCCTTTTTCATATGTATATTCATGTACTTACTGTGGTAAAATATATGTGATGCAAAATTTATCATTTTATCCATTTTTAAGTGTACAGTTCTGTGGCATCAAATACATTCATATTATTGTTCAACTATCCCCACTCTCAATCTTCAGAACTTTTCAGTCTTCCCTAACTCAACTGTGTACTCAGTAAACACTAGCTCCATGCCTTATTTATATATTTTATACAATAATATTTTTAATACTTTCCACTTTTCTTGTAGCAGTGTTAGCACCAGACCTGTGTACAAAAAGATACTGTAAGCTCTTAATCCCAAATTTTTACAAATCCTAATTCATAACTTTAAAGTGCACTATCAAAAAAGAGCAAAACTTAAATATTTTGAAAATTTTTTGTTGTTCATTTTTAAAAATTTGTGTTAAATGATTTAGCATTATTGAAATTACATTAAGGAGGCTGAAAAGTATTCTTATGTCAATTTAAGGCAATGCTCCTGACAAAAAATCAATTAAGAAACTATGAATAATTTCCACAGACTTCTTTTTGTATTTATAAATCATATTACAATGAATAATATTCAAATAGGTCAAAGTTTGAAATGTAAAAGATTTTATTTTCTAGGCTTTTACTTTAGGCATATTAACTATATTTGAACTGAGCTATAGATTTTATTCTTACATGAAATCTTTATCAGTCTACCTAATTATTTTTAACCTGTTTAAGATTATGTAAGTAATTTAGTATTACAGAGTAGAATATATTGCTAAACTCTTTTTGCAACCCTTTCTCTTGTGGCCAGCAGTCTTCACAGTCCTCTTACACTAACAGTGCCTTCCATTGGTATTCTTTCTAAAGTACACTTAGATCTCTAATAGTAAATGTATAGTATTATGTAGAAATGAGAAACTCAAATAACTAGTACAATAGCATAAGGAGTATTGGAACTTTTTTCTATTCCTTTATATTTACTGACATTTTCTCTTTGTGTTTTTATTTTCCATGCATGAACTCCTAAAATATCCCTGTAACAGGAAGAAATTCAAGAGGAAAATAACCTTCCCTGTGTCTTCTTTCCATCCCTTTCTTTTAAATAGCACCTGCTTGATTTTAAGTTTTTCTTCAAGATGATCATATGTGTCTTACCAGGCATGACGGCTGGTTAAACTAAAAATGACCTGTTAATGATACGAGTGGGCCACAGGAAACACCTGCCCCCTGGTTTCCCTGTAATTCCCGGTCACCACTTCACCTCACCCGTGTGCTCACCATCCCCACTGGCCTTGGGTGTGGATACTTAGAGCTCCCCTCTGCTCACCAGCCCTGAGAAAATGCCCTCCACGCTTCCAGGCTGTACCTTGTCAACTCATCTTCCTGCTCTGCCACCCCCTGCTCCTCACCACCTTACTGTAGTGTAGAGTATGAGGGAGGAATAAGTATAGTGTTTCTCTAATATAGATCAGATGGATATAAGTTATTTTAAAAAGGCAGACAAGTTATCTAATTCAAAGTTGTTCAAAGTTTCTTGAACCTTTGCATACAACTTGATGAAGTTTTTCTCAAGATACCAAAGCTAGAATTTGCTTGCTTTTACTTTCTTCCATGGCATTTTTATTTCCTTCTTAGATGTTCATTGTGTGCTAATTTTGTAGTTTCTAGAAGGCCTAGGTCCATGGTGTTAGACGTAGCATGTGGGAAATCCCAGTACACAGGCTAATTAAATGTCATTAGTACTATCTTTGTAATTAATATTAGAAAATAGCATTTACTGAGCGTTCTCTATGTGACAGGTACTGTGTACTTATCTTAACTCTTATAATGATGCTGTGAAGCAAGTCAGACTGTTCTATTTCCACAGTAGAGAGAGGTGACATCATTAACATATGACCTTATATGTAGAGTATGGTAAGAAGGGATTGGAACTTGGATCTTTCTGACTCCAAAATAGTTATCTCTTTAGATCTGTCTTTAATTGTTCTTAGACAAGAGGGTATTTTCCAAAGATACAAGGGAAGAATCTTAAGAAATGATTCTGCAACCTACCCTTGAAGAGGTAGGTGAGAAGGGTGCAGACACAGTATCCCCATGAATGGTGCATGTCTGTTAACCCTTCATGATTGACATGTAAGTATGTACACTCTTGTGTATTTTCCAGTGCCTTCAGTTGCATTTTTGTAGCACTTAAATTAACAGTAGTCAGTGTAGCACTGTGGTAAGAGGATATGCATTGTGATAAGCAGACCAGGGTTCAAATACCTGGTTTGATATTTACTTAATGTTTACTCTTTATATACCTCTTCTTTACAGTCCATAAAATAAATGTATTTTGTAGATTGCTGTAGGTATATTAATTAATCTTAATTAATTATTTAGAACTTAATTGTTCTGTGTCAAGGGTTTTCACAGAATGCCTAGTGTGAAATAATACTTAACGGACATGAAAAACCATAGATTGTGTTATATTTCTAATGTTACTCGTACTGGTGGTATTGTCATCAGTTCTCTGAATAACACTGTGAGCCACACGTGTTGATATTAGTATTCCCAGTTAACAGATGAGAAAATGCATACTCAGAGTAGTTAACTGACTATCTCACGTGGCTAAATACAGAATAAAGAGTTTCTGATTCTTGGATCTAATGTGGGGCTTCCCGGGTGGCACTGCTGGTAAAGAACCCGCCTGCCAGTCCAGTTTATACATAAAAGACACCAGTTTGATCCCTGGGTCAGGAAGATTCCCTGGAGAAGGGAATGGCAATCCATTCCAGTATTCTTGCCTGGAGAATCCCATGGACAGAGGAGCCTGGTAGACTACAGCCCATAGGGTTGCACAGGGTCAGAAACGACTGAAGCGACATCTAATGTGGGTTTTCTAGTATACCTTGTAGCTTCCAGTAGTTCAATATTAGAATGTCAAATGCATTCAAGATTCAAAATATAGATCAGTAGATGGAATGTCAGGTTCCCCTGGCAGCACAGCTGGTAAAGAATCCTCCTGCAGTGCAAGAGACCCCAGTGCTATTCCTCGGTCGGGAAGATACCCTGCAGAAGGGGTAGGCTACCCACTCCAGTATTCTTGGGCTTCCCTGGGGGCTCAGATGGTAAACAATCCACCTGCAGTGCGGGAGACCTGGGTCCAGTCCTTGAGTTGGGAAGATGCCCTGGAGGAGTGCATGGCAACCCACTCCAGTATTCTTGCCTGGAGAATCCCATGGACAGAGAAACCTGGCGGGCTACAGTCCATAGGGTTGCAAAGAGTTGAACACAACTGAGCGACTAAGCACAGTACAGATGAAATGTCATTAGTTTAGTTTCATGCAGCACGTTATTCTAGAGGATCACCTTCTTAATAAACTGCAAATTCAAAACTTGGGCCTAAACATGAGGGATAAATCCTTACAGCATAGTCAAAAGAAACAGAAAGTAAAGAGAGAATTTAAACTTCATCCCTGAAATGTTCTTAATATGTGAAATTGAATTACTTCATTGCTGTTCAACCAACACACACACACACACACACACACCTTCCAAAACTGGGAAAGCCATTGGTTTAAACTTCACCCCTGAAATGTTCTTAATATGTGAAATTGAATTACTTCATTGCTGTTTGACCAACACACACACACACACACACACATACACCTTCCAAAACTGGGAAAGCCATTGATTGTAAACCCAGTCAAGTTTCTGTGAACAGACGATATATTGGTGAAAATATTTCAGTATAAAGGAGAGACAAGGAATAATGTTCAGGGGTCAACTGACTGCCTTAAATTTAGGAAGAGACATTTAGGTCAATCTGTCACTGTTATTGCAAAAGAGACAGAACTGATTTGATTTATAGAATTCCCTTATGGGTGCTACAATATGCTGTTATATGAAGGAGTAAGTTTTTCAAAGTGGTGCCACTTATACCTGTCTTCATGGATTAGTGGAGTTACAGGTTTTAATTGTATAATGTTGAGGAATATAGTCTCTCGTGCATGTTTTCTCCTTGGTAATCTTAGTATCTGACAGTCCAGCAAATCTCTTCCAGTTGGAGGCGCCCTAACAGGGCGTTCCCTTCCCAGCAGAAGGAGAGGAAGCGCTCCGTAGGAAATCTGACCGGTGTTCAGCAGTAGGTACTGCTTGGCATGCCGGTGTCTTCGGGTCTGGCCAGCGCTTGGAGCGCAGTCGCTCTGGGAGAGCTCTGCTGAGCCCTCCCGGCTTCAGCAACCACTTCAGGTGCCAGGATCGTGTTCATCAGCCCCTACTGCTGTGGTCCGCACCCATTCTCAGGCCGTCTTCTTACCGAAGGTCTTTTTTGGCCTCAAACCATTGTTAACAGGGGTACCAGCTGTGGTCAGGGAATTCTATAAAATGGGTAATTTTACATTTTAAATGAAGAAGATAGGTATCATACATTTCTGAGGCTTGGCAACTAAACATCAGGTGTTTGAAGGTGAGGGTTTGTGTATAAGGGGAGCAGTGAAAATAATATTTAATGAGCAACTACCAAATGTCCACTGAAAATTCAGCCTTTTCTTGAACAGGTTAATTCATTTCAAACTCAAATCAACCTTTTTGAGGTAAGTCCATTTTTATAGGTGAGAAAAAGGCAAACTAAGAGAGAGCAACTTGCATCGTACATCCAGTTATTAGTAGCTGAGCTGAGATTTGAATCAAGCTGTGTGAATACGTGTGTGCTGGGGTTTGGAGCTGGTAGGACTTACTGCCTTACTCACTGCAGCACTCTACATCCACGACCTCCTCAGCCTCCTTGGTTGGTTTCGGTCTTGTTTACCTGCCTGTGTTTTATTCGTTTTTCTATATCTAATGCTTTGCTTAGCATAAAACACATAACAGGTTTTTGCTAAGTGGTAAGGAAATGATAAATGAACATAGAAAAAATATAGGCATTGAAATCAAGTTGAACTGACTGTGAGTTCAGTTTGACATGCCCCTGTGTCCTTCTTTATAAAGTGAAATAAACATGTCTACCCTTGGTGTTTGAGGAGGCAGTGATATCACACATGTAAAGGCCCTGTCTTTGCCTCATGTGAAATAGGTCCTTAATATTTCTTCCCTTTCTCCTCTCCCTTAAAGAAATGCTTTGTGTTATTATGAATGATCTTTATTTTATTTTTATTGTGTAAGATTCCTGTGAGAATTATTCATTCTCACTTAAAGTAGTTTTCTACCTACTATGATGCCAAATGTATCCAGATTTTATATTATTTTTTGATGCTGAAAATTGAATAGTGAGGTGTTACTAATTCTCAAAGTGTTCTCCAAATTCTGCAAATTTAATCAGGGCTGTTTTCTTTTCCTTCAAATGATTTAGTGTTATTTAACTCCACAAAATATTTAAAGTGTACTGGCCTTACTTCATAAGTAATAACTTGTTCAGAAAAAATTATATTTTCATATCTGTGAAATATAATCTTTACATTTGGTTAACATTCAATGCTTGTTGACTAATACTTGCTTATTACATTATATTTAAATGTTTAGTTCATTTTGTAATGACAGTGCGAAATAGTAAAACAAAAAAGTCTCATTTAGGGAAATTTTGTTAAAATATTTCTTAAATAATCAATTAAAAACATGATGTCAGATCTGTAATATAAAAGGAAATGTCATTTTTCTCTATTATGTCTAAAATCATAGAATTTGAATATAAAATTTCCACTTTCAAAGTTTTAGCAGTATTTTAGTCATTCACTTTAAAAATCAAAGAATAGGAACATTGTGTGGTATTAAATTATGAGATTACTTGCTTGTACTATTAGACACTGTAAGAAATAAATTTTGGCATTAATCTACCTTAATAGTTCAGGATGGGGAACACATGTATACCTGTGGTGGATTCATTTTGATATTTGGCAAAACTAATACAATTATGTAAAGTTTAAAATAAAAAAAAAATAGTTATATTTTTAAATCTTGAAAAGAAAATGAGGCCAGGTAGACTAAAGAGAGTCTCCAGCACCTTTCAACGTGGTGGAATTGCTACTGATTTATGACAAGTGCCAGTAGGAGCAGGCCGGGACTGGTTTGTTGCTGTCAGATGAGAACTGAAAACAGACAGGTTTTGTTATCAATCGCTGGTCGTCGGTGTCAGACAGCAACAGCTCTTATAATTGATTCGATTGCTCTGAATGACTTGAGCTTTAGTGGCCAGAGCCGATCGTGGCCACTGAACCATGCAAGACATTGACATAAAGAGGAGGTGACGTGAGCCCTCAGAGGCAGTCAGATGATTTAGAGGGGCAAATTTACCTACCAATTCAATAACTCATAAACTCTACTTTTGATATGAAATGATGTTGATGAACAAAAACGACTAGTTTTTAAGTTAGACTTTATGGTGCTTTTTGTTGGGTTATACTAGCCTTTTATATTTTCCTTTTTACCCCCCATGACTCTGTTGTCTATAAATTACACTTATTATATTTGCTTTAATGCAGAACATCATGTATTATATGTCACTCCCATTACTAAGCCATTTGATGGGAATGTGAGTTTTACTGGAGAGCAAAGAAAGGGAGACCATATGGACCAGATATCTACCTTCGTATATGACCTTGGTTCCTGATTTTGGAGAATATGAATACATTGAATTTCCTCGAATGAAGCACCTTCAAGAACTAAACACAGTAGAAGGCTTGAATTATTGACTATATCTGCCTCATCATCTAAATAAAAGCATTTCATTAGGTGTATAAGTATTAGTCAGTTGAGCAAACATACAGGCGTGTGTGTATGTGTGTGTTTTATGCGTGTGTGTGTTGACAACCTGCTTTCTCTGCCATAGTTTTCTCACATGCGTGGATTCTGATTTAGACCAGATGTGGAAAATGTTTCCTCTCAACAGCCTGTTGACTGGTAGTCGCTTCCCGAAGCATTGCATAGGGAAAGGCTCAGTTGGAAAAAACATCGTGCTCATCTAGTGATGTCTGTGTTCAATGCTGATTATGACATCTTTATGAAAATGACACCTTTTGTACTACATTTTCTGACTTTAAGTAGGTGTGTGTGCATGTATGTGCAATGTGCATGCGGGCATACTCAGTCACTTCAGTCATGTCCAACTCTCTCTGACCCTATGGACTGTAGCCCACGTCCATGGCATTCTCAAGGGAAGAATCCACATTTGTTTGGGGTTTTCTCTTCCTAAGCAAATATTAATATATATCAGAAATTTAAGACATCATAGATACTGCAGGCACAGAAGACTTGAATATACCTAAACCCTGGTATCTTGGATATCATTCTTCAAACTTTATCTGTAATGAATTCATCAATGGTGATAGTTCATCCAGAAATCTTTCAGGATATTTTATTTTTTAACTTAGATGATAGAACACACTAGTTAGAGGCTTCCCAGGTGGCTCCGTTGTAAAGAGGCTGCCTGCCAATGCAGGAGATGCAGGACATACGGGTTCAATCCCTGGGTTGGAAAGATTCCCTGGAGGAGGAAATGGCAACCCACTCCAGTATTCTTCCCTTGAGAATGCCATGGGTGGAGGAGCCTGGTGGGCTGCAGTCCACAGGGTCACAGAGAGTCGGACACGACTGAAGCGACTGAGTATGCCCGCATACACATTGCACATACATGCACACACACCTACTTAAAGTCAGAAAATAGTAAGTTCAGTTTTTACCTTTACTTCATTGTGATGTAGTCTATTTTCTTTTCTAATCTACTGTATTTCATTAAAAATAATATAATAACAATCGAGACCTGATATTTTAGAAAATACTATTCTGAACTTATTTTCTCAGTTTATTCATTAAGTCACTAAAACCAAAACTGAGAGGTACCCTTTGTGGAAACAGAAAAAAATATTAGTAGTAAATTAATGCAAACCTCACAGTCTCCTATTAAGATGTGAGAGAAATTGAGCTCCTGGCCGTCACAGAATTTATAGACTGAAATGTAAATACAACTGTATATGTTCTATCATTAACAGCCAACCTTTTTAACCTTATAACAAATAGAATTACAAATAAATATTTGGATTATACTAATGAGAAGAATATGGATAGACTAAAAAACTTTATAAACAAAATGGTTTTGAGCTAAATTTTGAAGGAGTAGACAAAGATAAATTTGTTTTTCTCCAGAAAAGGACTGTTTAGGGAAGGTGTTTTAATAGCATTCTATACAGATGAACAAAACATGACAGATCAAATTTTACAGAACAGTGAAGCTCAAGGTTGGAGATTGTTAACTCACTGTTGTGGTTCTGAATTACTCTAATATCCTACAAAAATTCAGCATAGTTTAGCACAATGATCAGTTCTCATAATAATAAGCTTTAAATATTTTCAGTGACATAGACACCAGGGTTCTGACAGATGATCAGTAAAGACCCTCTAGATGTTAAAAGTCTTCAAATTCAAATAAAACCAGCAGAAAATTAGCTAGATATCTTTCTAAATTTGAGTACAAGCATTTTCACTTCAGCTGTGAAAATCCAAGCAACCTGACTTTTTGGTTCTGGCTGTTTTCCTTTTTTTAAGAAAAAATAATTATACTGAACTATAGATAACAAGCAGCCTTATACGATCTTCAAATATGGCAATTATGTCTTTTACGTTGATTTACTAGCTCATTCTGTTTCTAAGCTTTTTAACTGTGGCGATCAGTATAATTACAGGGCTGCCTATATTGTGTGAAGTTGCAATTTGCAGGTCAAAAATGTTATGCAGAAGAAGGTATGGTGGCTGTCTAATTAGATTGCTTAATATTTATCAAAATGGCACTCGTTTTTGTTGTTGTGCTTTGCTTGTCTCAGCATTCCAAGTGTTCTTTTTAATATAATTATATGATTGGATTTTCTTTTGCATTTTATGAAACATTAATCATAGTTAAAAACTTAAGCTTGAAATGTGATTCGCTTTTGGACAGAATCTAGAGTTTCTTCATCAGTGTTTTGGAGTTGAAGCTGAGAATTCACTCAATAGAAAGATGTTCATTGTATAGCTCCTGTAACACCTGTCAGAGATTCTGGAACTCTAGCTGGTTTTACTATTGACGGACCTTACGAAGTTTACGGTCTCTTCCAGCAGCATTCTGCATTCATGGGACTTTTAGAGTCAACACCTTGTCAGGAAATCTGGTGCTTGTTTTCTTTACCTCGAGAATGTTTTGGTCACAAGTGGTTCCAACTTATTCTGACAAGTGCATTATTTTGCCTTCTGAGTATCATGATTAGTGATGTCATCCAGAGTGACATCATCTATTCCTAATGACCCCGTGGACTGTCACACGCCAGGCTCCCTGTCCATAGAATTCTCCAGGCAGGAATACTGGAGCGGGTAGCTGTTCCCTTCTCCAGGGGATCTTTCCCACCCAGGGATGGAACCTAGATCTCCATTGCAGGCAGATTCTTTACTGTCTGAGCCACCAGGAAAGTCCTATATCTCTTTATACAGATAGAGAAAAATTCATCTACATAAGTGTATTGACTTTTTTCACTAAGTATCACTGCTTCTCTATGGAACAAGGATCAAATCCAGTTTATAAATCATATATACAGGAAATTTAAGATGACCCCAACACCCCACCTCAGACACATGGTCTTTTGTTGTCAGTGCTGTTGTGGCTGGTCCTGGCTTTGACAGTAATGTTCAGAAGAGAGTCTCTTGTATTATTCTTGATCAGGGGCAGAATTTAGAATCTCTGGTCATGACCACCGAAAGTCAGGCCATTTGACTGTGTAGGTGATTGTGACTGAGTCTTGTCCCTTCTGTAACAATTGATGTTTTCTAGTTAAGAGCATTAAATTTGTCATTTCAACAAAGTGTGTACAACCTACTAATGACGATCTCAGATGAAAAAACTGTGCATCCATACAAATCGAGATCATACCTCCATCCTTGGGATATAGTTGTGATGATATTGAAGACACGAGTCAACAATAACCATCACCACAACAGACTTCATTTTCTTTTAAATTAGTAAAAAATTAAATATCTTATGATATTCACCTGTTTTTATATTACTGCATGTCCTATAAAATATCAATGTTAAGTCATTTACAATAAAATTATCTACAGATTTTTTTTAGAAATAGATAAGCTAATTATAAAATTCAAATGGAAAAACAAAGAAGCGAAAACTAGAAAAAATATTTTAAAAAGAGAGAGAAACTGGCTAGTGGGGTTCTAGCCTTACCAGATATGTTATATAGCACAAAGCAACAAACAGGATATTTGGACAACGTATTTCAACTCACGAAAAATTAATTTCTCTATTTTGTTTTTAATGCCGAAATTGTCAGACTTGTTGTCCAGTAAGAACCCTCTTCAAGTTTCTTACCCCAGATTTTTCTTAATGTGTCCCTACATTTTGGCAACAAGATGTTCCAGGCTCATTTTGACTATTGACTTTCCCTGCTGCAAAATTTGGAATCAGCTACTCTCCACAGCACTCACTTTCTTTAACAGAAAAGGCTGTTAGAAACCAAAATGTGGGCATTATGGCTGCGTATCAGTTTATGCACAGTTGGCCCTCCATATTCACAGATTCAACCAAATTTCAGAAAGAAAATATTTTAAAAATTCCAGAAACTTGAATTTGCAGCACACTGGCATTTATTTATGTAGTGTTTACATTGTATTTACAACTGCTTACATAGCATTTACATTGGTTAGGCGTTTTAAGCAATCTAGAGATGAGTAAAAATAAATATAAGGAGGGTGTTGGAGGGTGTTCTAGGATTACATAAATGTTATGCAAATACTATGCCATTTTATTAGGTTGGTACAAAAGTAATTGTGGTTTCAGACTGTGAATTTTAAATCATTATAACGAGGCTCAAACACATCTTTATTAATCAAAATAGGAACCAATATGTTTGATTGATTCCAATAGGAATCAATATATTTTTGCCAATGAGAAATAAGTGTATTTATTCCTGTAGTGTAAAAGTCTGTGCTTTAGGATTCCATGAACTCTTGCAAAGCATTTTCCGCCTCCTGCTGGTTATGGAAACATTTTCCATAGAAAAAGTTGTTGAGATGTTTGAAGAAACGGTAGTCAGTTGGCAAGAGGTCAGATGAGGCAAAACTTCACGTCCAATCTTGTTGCCAAAATGTAGGAACACATTAACAAAAGTCCAGGGTAGTGTTAAAAGGACATAGCACAGACTTTATAAGGCAAAACTTCATATCCCAATTCATTCAGCTTTTGAAGTGTTGGTTGTACAGCGTGCAGTCAGGTGTTGTGAAGAATTGGGCCCTTTCTGTTGACCAGTGCCAGCCGCAGGCATTGCGGTTTTCGGTGCATCTCATCAATTTGCTGAGCATACTTCTCAGATGTAATGATTTCACTGGGATTCCGAATGGTATAGTGGCTCAGACAGGCAGCAGACCACCAAACAGTGATCATGACCTTCTTTTGGTAAAGTTTGGCTTGAAAAGTGCTCTGGAGCTTCTTCTCAGTCCAGCGACTGAGCTGGTCATCACGGTTGTCATATAAAATCCACTTTTCATCGCATTTCACAACCTGATCAAGAAATGGTTCCTTGTTATTGAGTAGAATAAGAGAAAACAACACTTCAAAAAGAATGTTTTTGACTTTCAGTCAGCTCCTGAGGCACCCACTTATCAAGCTTTTTCACCTTTCCAATTTGGTTCAAATGCTGAATGACCATAGAATCATTGACGTTGAGTTCATTGGCAACTTCTCATGTAGTTCAGTGACCCTCTCAATTGGTCATTGTCAGCTTCTGATGGCCAGCCACTATCCTCCTCATCTTCAAGACTCTCATCTCATTTGCAAAACTTCTTGAATCACCACTGCGCAGTAAGTTCATTCGCAGTTCCTGGGCCAAATGCACTGTTGATGTTGTAATTGTCTCTGTTGCTTTACGACCCATTTTGAGCTCAAATAAGAAAATTTCTCAAATTTGCGTTTTGTCTAACCTCATTCCCATAGTCTAAAATAAATATAAAATAAACAGCAATTAATAAGTAATTAGCAAAGATATAAATCAAGAAATGCTCATTAAATTATGTACAACATAACATTTATTCAAAAATGCATTCCAATATCAAGTGGCAAAGTTCAACAATGCAAAACTGCAATTACTTTTGCACCAACCTAATGCATGAGATGGGCATCCATGGATTTTGGTATCCTTGTGATTCCTGGAGCCAATCCCCCATGGATACTAAGGGATGATTGTATATAGTTGTAGGCTGGCTGTATAAGACCATAACTAGGCCACTTTAATAATAGACCAGACAAGAAATTCCTTTTTTAAGTTCCATAATTCATGATGGTTTATTTTCTCTACATCACATCTTCCTAATAATAGAAATAGCAGCCAACATTAATGTAGCTCCTACTATAGCTTGGAACTGCATGATGTTGCCTCCACTGCCTCCTTCTATGTAGCTAGGCAGTGTTTTGCCCTTACATATAAGTAACTCATTCCATCGTCACAAAAGTCCCATAAGGCATAGGTATTTATGTGTGAATGTGTGTGTGTGTGTCTAAAAGAGGAACTTCACAGAAAGTTGCTAAATAACTTGCTCAAGGTTAAACAACTAGTAAATGTCCCAGGTGGGATTCAAACCCATGCATTTGTACATATCCTTTGTTTGAGAGAAATGGATGAGTGAGGATAAATACACCTATGGGACAGGATTTCCAAATTCCAGTTTATTTCAGGCAGACATTTGGGAAAGAGGTGACTGTGTATCAGCCCAGACAAGTTAGAATAGGCCTCTTCTCCGAATATCAAGCAATGGTTGCTCTGTTTTATGTGACCTAAAGGATTTAAGACCTAATTATTACCCCAGTCTCCTAAACAACATGCAGTGCCCCTAGGGATCTGACCACCTAGCTGTTGCCAGAGGGAAAGTAACACCCCTTTGTTCCTTCAGGTCACACTGACCCTGCAGGACATCCGCAGAGACTGGCTTTGTTTTTGAAGAGGCTTCTCAGAATTAATTCACTGCCTCCACTGAGAAGCATAGTAAGCAGTAAAACACTTCATGTGAAAAAGAGACCCTCTGAAAATTTTCAGTCTTTTTATAGAAAAGATAGTTTGTATGAGACCCCTTTATCAACTAAGTACATTTTATTATCGTCTTTGATTTCTAGCCTCTAATCTTTAATATATTCACCGAGAGCTGTTAGCCAGCAGTCATACATTATCATTTTTAATGTGTTTATATTTACTTCTTTGTGCCTAAGGCTAATTTTTAAAATTATTATTATCATCAAATATCTAGTGAGGATAGTTAACGATCAGTTGTAAACTGAAATCCTAAGACAGGAAGAGTCTAAAAGATCAACCCTCTTAAGAGTGAGGGCCTGCAAGATCAGCCATCTGGAGACTGTGCCTCTGGATCTGTGCCTCAGTGGAACAGGAAGAAATGCTTAAGGGGTTGAGGATTCCTTGGCTGGTTAACTGGACCAGGGGGCTCAATTATCTCCTGAGGCCTACAGGTATCTCATGATACCAGGATCTGTGCACACAGTGCAGAGCCCAGCGAGGGAAAGGTCCGGGAGATGAGAGCCTTCACTGCCTGCGGCTGATGGCTACCCTCTCCCCAGGTGTTAATGTTTAGGTTAGCTAGCTGTATCTGTGAACAGCATATTCAAACAAATTCAGAATTGATTCATTGATTCCTGTCATACTGTATGTGTGTGCTGGAGAAAACATCAGTTACATATAAAGAATTACATACGTAAATACATATGGAGGTTGATACACATACATAAAATATTATTAATATTGGGGTAGAAATAATTGGTTTTGTACAAAGTTCTTTCTGTGAATTTGGTTATATGAAATAACATATGTAAACCTATATATTTAATTCTTGCACTTCTAAACTGAAGTTCTAAAATATGTGATAGAATGGACCTTGCAATCTATCAAATATGGCAACTATGTTTTCAAAACAAGTACTTCCTCCCCAAGTTAATAATCAGGTTTGAGTTTTAATAAGTGATTGTAAATTTTTAGCAGAGAAAAGGCATTGGTCAACAAAGTGTATGGTGATATTTTCTTTTCCATCTCTTACCGTGGTAATGAGGCATTTTCTTAAGTCATTTTCTGCGTTTAAAATGATAGTGTTCGTGTTCTAGCAATAATTGGAGAGGTTTGAATTATTATAAACCTTGAATATCAATTCCTCCCCTTCCGTGACAGTTCTACCACTAGGGAAGTCAGGCTTGCAAGGTCTAATTACTGCAGCGTTTTGATATCCCCAGCCACAATATTGGCAGGAATTTAAGCCATGGTAGAATTCATTGGTGACACCGTTGTAACTAAAAAGCACAGAATCTGTTTTCACTTGTTCAGGATGGAAAAAAAAGTATCAGATGATGTCAAATAGTCTTGCTGTAGGTTCAGAAGTGCCTTGGACGATTCTAATATGAAATGCTAATTATTTGCAATAGGATGTAAATAAGATGGCACCAAGTCTTATTTGCAGTGACTAATGAAAGCTGTTGTACTGTAATCAGTGACATACAGAGCAACAGGGCACTTCATTAGGAAAACCGTAGTTGACAAGCAGTTAATGCATGCCAGTCTGAACCTTTCCTCTTGCTCCTGTTTGCTTCTATTATTTCTTCTCGTTTATAATAATAAGTCCCATATGGAAAACGTATAACAAGGATAAGATGAAACTAGCAGCTAAATTTTGCCAAGCTAGACCAAATATCTGCAGGCTGTAAGTCTCCTTTATCTTTTCTTTGCCTATGAGAAACAGCTGCCATATTAGGCTGATTGAAAATACAGCGGTTTTCTAGTCAGCAAATTGCTAGTATGAGAATTTTTCATGTTCTCTCTCCAGACTTGAGCAGAACTTAACTATGCTACAGATTATTTTATTTTCCAGATATGTATTACATTTCAAAGTTTAACCACATTTTCACTTCTCATACTTTAGCAGCAGGGCACTTTTAACAAATAAAAATGAAAATTGCTTGATACACTGCTCTCTTCTCTGTGCTATCCAGTACATCCCTTAGTATATAAAGAAAAGTTGAAACCCTGGAATAGTTTTTCTGTCATGGGTTGTATTTTCATCACAGCAACAGTAGTATAGAATATTCTTTCAATACTAACATATAACTATAAAAAAAAGTTTTATTCCCCACAGTTGGAAAAATTAGGAAGGTGACTACTTTTCTGTGTCATTTTTAGACCTAATTCTTTCACTGATTCTCCATGACTACCATAAAGGAAAGCCAGCTCATTGGTCAGCATTTCATGGTCCCTGTCTTTTTTTAAAAGATTTTAAGGTAACTTTTCTATTTAAAGTATGAAGAAGTAACTGCAAAGTCAGTACTGTGATTTATTTCTGAGCTTCCTAACAGCCATATGTAAGAAAGGAAGCAGAGTGGGTTCTAGACTAACAAAACTTGAGCTGAATTCTCTGGGCAAGAGCATGTTTGAATCTAGGTTCAAGGAAACAAAACCCAGGAAATTCCAAGAGTCCGGGGCAAGTTGAGAGTTTAATTTACTCTGTATTCCCCTTTAGTTAAAATGCCATGAATTAGCCATACTGAGCCCTTTCCTTCCATCTGAAAATGTCTTAAATCTTTTAGACAATCTTTTAAACATCCATTTATACCAGCTCCTAAGCTGGTATAAAATAAGAAGTGGTAGTGCATGCAAGGGCTTTTCCCCCTGTTTTGTCTAGGATTGACAGATAAAACACAGATGGTCAGTTAAATTTAAATTCTAGTAAACAATGAATCCTTTTTTTAATATCAGTATATCCCATAAATACTTTAAAAATATAAATATACCCCTTATATTATTCATGGTTTATCTGAAACAATTGTTAATCTGAAATTCAAATTCTTGCTTTGGTAAGTCTGGCAACCCTACCCACAACCTGCAAGTAAGCCTCACAAACTATAATAAGGGATTGTTCCTTTATCACCAAAACTTTCTTTTTTACATTTTTATTGAAGTAGAGTTGATTTACAGTGTTGTATTACCTTCAGGTACACAGCAAAGTAACTCAGTTATACATGTACATATATCTACTCTTTTAGATTCTTTTGTCATATAGGCCATTACAGACTACTGAGCAGAATTCCTTGTGTTATATAGTAAGCATCCTTTTTTTCCTTTTTTTTAAACTTTGGTTGAGACGTTGATGGCCATTAATAGAAAGACCATTGTTTGCTAACAAAGAGAGGCTTAAAAAGGATCTTTAGATCCTACACGATAACCAAACCAAAAAGGAAACTTTTATCAAGAGACCTGGTTATTTCAAGTGAGCTATGAAAGAACACAAACTTATACATGTACCCAGAGTATGGTTAAATTAAGTTTCCAGGTATTAATAAAATTGCCAGAGAGATTGTGTCTTCTGGGAAGTTGGATGGCTGCATGGCAGGACTGGACGCGGCGTTATCTTAGCTCCTTTACATCCAGGAACTAGTGGAAATCCGCAGTTTCCAGAACACACTCCTGGAAAGAAGGGTCTCACTGTATATACTGGGGTTTTAAATTCTGGATATTATTCTGAAAGTACTTAGACTAACAATCTGAACACTTCACATCAAGGGACTGTTTAAGCATTGGCCTCTCCTCATCCTTGAACACATGTCAGTGTCACTAAGAACACACCTTCATTCTGAGTGCCCAAAAACAGAGTAACATCCATTAGTCCCTGAATATTATGTTGGAGTGGTCCTTTCACTATAGACTTTAAACTCTGCCTTGCTCTTTCTCTGCACACAAACTGGAAGTCCATTTCTTGGAAGGGGTATTTATGTTCTGGCATGTGTTTAGAGGGTGCAGAAACCAGAATCCAGTTTAAGCAGAAAAGTATAATGGCATATTAAACGCATTACAGTACCATTGGGAGAAATGAAGAGACAATCTAGATCAAGATTTCTGAATAACATCAAAACCAGACCACAGGCCATCAATGCAGTCACTCAGTCCTCTGTGAGACGAAACTGCCTGCCAAGCTGGGGAGCTGCTGCTCTGGAACCTCACTGCCAGTCCTGACATAAAGTCCCCATGATCTGAAGGCCCCCATAGTTACTCTCAGCTTCAGAACTGTCCAGTGCCCTCGTGGTCTATGCCAGCATAGCAGATACCCAATTTTTAATGCCTTTCAGCACCCACCAAGTTAGTGACCAGATCCGTGGAACTCACCAATGTGTCCAAAGTCACATTTGTGAGCAAAATTAGCAAAACTGTGGTCTCTACTTTACTTCTACCTTCCTAACCTTGAGCAGTTCGGAGACTGGCCAGACCAAATCACATCCAAGCTGGATGTGATTTTTGAAATGGTTCTTAGTTTTCCAGCCAGTATAACACAGGAAGGCAATGCAGTAAGTGGTTAAAATGGATGTTGAGTGTCAGTTCTCCATAACCAGGATACATAACCTTGTTTACAAGTAATCGGCATATCTTAGTAATTAATCTGCCTCCTACAGAAGGGAAAAATCAATAAAGGCCATGTTACAAGGCTCTCACATGCTTTTTAGAAAATGTTTCTGAGGACCTTCTGTAACTTACATCATTAGTATTTTCATCTATAAGGTAATATACAATTCTTGAACAGTCGTCCCCCCCCCCTCCCCCGCTTTAAATTCCTAAGGGCTTTGAACACGAAGGACTTTGAACACCGACTCTCCAACAGGGATAATGAGATGTCTTACGGACAATGTTTTGACCACAGTTCTATATCAAATGTAAAACCTTCTTTATGTGATTGTATCTTTATTCAGAAACATTTGCCTTGCTTTTGTTGTCAAGTGAAATCTGACTCCTGAAAGGACAGCAGCTGCCAGTGCCTTTCTAGCTGTTACTTTGATGGTGCTCAGAAACTGTTTTTCAGAACTAATCTGCCTTGGCTGATTCTGCTTTGGTTCCTCCAGACTCGAGCAGGTAGCCTGATGGGACTGGCATTCCTTCCCTTTTCACCTACTGTTACGGCCGGGTTGATGACAGTGGGCACACTCAGACCCGCCCAGAGGTTCTTCTGTTCATAGCACAACCTTCTTTTCTCTCTTTGCCATTATTTTTCAAATGGACCCAAATTGAAAAGGCAATGCTGAGAGGCAAATAGGATAGAATTAGTGATGGTCCAGAAACACTTAGGGCTGTTTTTCCCTCAGGACTTTTATTTTGTGGGAAATAGACAAACCCACATCATTAATTCACTTCATTCTTACACAGTTGTGGATATGTTGACAATAACTTTAAAGAACCACGAGTTTACAGTTTGAGTACTAAAGTACGGTTCCTCCTTTTATGTAACTTGAGGAACCATTGTTGTATGAAAATCACAGAGCAGTAAATGCAATAAAAATCATCTTTATTTATCAAAATAATATTTATTACCAAGACATGAAAAATGAAACTGACAAAGTAAGTTATACATTCCTATCAATCTTTTGCAAATTTCATGTATTTATTCAGTAAAAAGGCCTTAATTACAAATTCCATTTGAGCTTTTCTAATCAAATTTTCGTATAAATTGGTTGTAACTGTTATCCATCCTTTTGGGAAAAAGGTGATTTTTTAAAAATAGAACCAAAAAAGATGTATCATAGTAAGAATGTAAAATATAAATCAAAATTCTCAACTTATATAGATGGTTAAAGAGCTATTTATGGAATTTTTCAGTATGAAAATTCAGCCAAGTATACAGTTAGTAAGTTGCATTCTTTTGGATTGCTTTAATAGGATAAAAATTTGGGGAATTAAAGCTAAATTCCTACAATACTTCTTTAATAGCAACCGTATACCCCACCCCACATAAATTCTTCTTAAATTTTCACTTGGTTTGTTACATATGCTAGTCTGTCAATGAAAATGAGTTATTGGGGCAGATAAATAAATGGCCTTACAATATTTGCTTACTAGCTTAAATAACTGTCTATAAGTGTATTCTGCTAAGCTTTGAAAATTCTAGTCATTTTCCTCTGTTTGCCTAAGGTCTTTCTCATACATTCAGTTTTATAGATAACAGTCAGGCGCGTACAGAGAAGAATACTTGCAGTGGTGATGTATTTGATGGTGTTTCGTCCATTCAGCCAGCATCTTTGAGCAACCACGTGTAGAACCTTTCTTACAAAAGTGGCACGGTGTTACCTGACCTGATTGAACTTCCATGTTTTATAGAAGAAACTACTGACATTACATCACATTTTCCACTTTTATTAAATAAGTTATTTCCAGATTTTTATGAAAAAAAAATATTATTTTTTCAAATAATAAGCCTAAATGGTTTCATTAAATGGTAATAGTTTCTAATATTTCAGATATTATTTTTTATTAATTTTTAGACTCTGTGTTTTAACTTAATTTTGACTAAGTAAATCATTCCCATGGTTCAAATTGAGAATTTCTAAAGAAAATACAGTGAGCAGTCCCTCTTCCCCTTGTCCTTCAACCAGCCAGTTTCCCCCTTCCCAGCAAAAATGCATATTGGTTAAGATTAGATTCAAGTGCATATAAGAGAAGACTCAAATATCATTGACTTAAATACTTCACTGAGAGATATTTAAAGGTCTGATGCTTATACTGAAATTCCACAGTGTCATCAGGGACTTGGACTCCTGTCTTTTTTGTTTGCAGTTGTATAACTTTGACCGTCATTGGTTAGCTCTCATCCACATTGACTGTAGATTTTTGAAGGTGGTGACAAGAACATCGGTAACCAACACGTAGAGTCTGTTTGGTGAGTCTTCATCCTCTCCATCTTCTGGAGGACCGCACGGGGGTCCAGGATGGGCCATCACTGTCCCTTTGGCTCCGCTTTGTTGAGTCCGGTGTCTGTGCACGTCTGGGGTGCCCGCCTCCTTCACAGGCACGTGCGTCTGGAATCCCAGTCCGTGCAAATGCTTGTGAATGTTGATGGTGTGCTCTCCGGTCACCCTTCATTCATGGCAAGCCTTCTCACCATTCTGCTTTGCAGGAGCCATTCTTCCAGGTCCAGGTTGGAAGAAATGCGGGTGAGGAATTGGCTCTAACGGTCTTTATGCTTACTGTCTTTATCCTTTAGCTTCTAGTCTCAAGGCTGCTTCCTCATCCAGTTTGGCTCCTGGAGTGCTAGCTGTCATTTCTGTTACTTCAGGGAGGAGAAAGAAGTCAATAAGAGCGGAAGGTCCTAGCTCTTTATAGAGCTTTCCCCAACATCAAGAAGAGGAGATGCAGAGAAAAGTGCAGATTACAGGGGACTCCTGTGAAAGAAATGCCTGTCGTGGATAGGGCATGAGCAGCTGGTGCGAAAGTGTGCCCTGGATGGACATCAGCAGGGGCAGCAGCAGCCAGAGGCAGGCTTCACTGATAGTATTTCACCTTTTTGTTCAGGAGCAACCTGTTTTTTTCTTTTTTTCTTTCTTTTGGCAAGAACATTTAAGGTTTGCTTTCTTAGCAGGTTATAGTTATACAGTACAGTGTTATCAACTGTAGTCACCCTATTATACGTTAGATCCTCTGACCTTACTCCTTTTATTACTGAAAGTTTGCGCCCTTTTACCTTTCCCTGTTTCCCTACCCATACCTCCCACTACTGGAACCACTTTTCTAATCTCTGTTTCTGAGTTTCATTTTTGTTTTTTTCTTTTTTGGATCCACAGAGAAGTGACTCCATGCAGTACTTTCTGTCTAGTTTATTCTGCTTAGCATAACGGCCCTCCAGATTCATCCATGATGTCAGGATGAAATGGAAGCACTTCCTTCCTTTTAAGAATGAATAATACTACATTACATATTGTATACACATATATGTATGTGTGTGTGTGTGTGTGTGTATATACACACATGCCACATTTTCTTTATCCATTCATTCTTTGATGGACACTTAGGTTATTTCCATACCTTGGCTATTGTGAATAATCCTGTAATGAACATAAGAGTATAAATATCTCCTTGAGATAATAGTTTCATTTCCTTTCTAATCTTTCTGAAAAGTAAAAACCAGCTCAAAGGGTTACTGTACTGGCTTAGAGCCTACCAAAAGTATTTCACAAATAATTACTTTTTTAAAAAAAGATACTACTTTTTCCCACCTTTCTCAACATTTCACTATCAAAAATTCTCAGTTACACATACTATATAGTACATGCATTAGTGGAAGAGTTTGTTTTAAAGAGATATTATTAGCAGACAGTACCATCTGACTTTTGGAAACTTGCTTATGGTAATCTCCTTCCTTCCTGGTATCATTTTAACAGGCTTATCACATTAAGCTAATTCATTGAGCATTTCCCATTCAGTAGCTATGAATAGGATTAGATAGGGTGTTTTATTTAGGCCAGGAACACTCTGGTATTTATAATTTATAATGTTTTTCCTTAAATAAAACACTATCAATATTTTTGAAAATTTGGATGATTTGTCAAGTGCTAGACAGATTTGATTTTGAGCTATTCAAAGGTAGACTTTAGAACAAGAGGAATTTAGCTTTGTAATTACAAGACTTATCACAGTACCTTCTCTAAAGGTTTAGGATCTTTAGTGGTTTATGTTCAGTGTTACTCTTTTTAAAGGGAGGAAAGTTGAGTGTGAGTTTTTCCTCACCACAGGTGGCATAATGTCAGGAAGGCAGCCAACAGCATAACCTTGACCTTTAAGCCTGTTTCCTCACTGTAACACTGAAATAGTAACTCCAACAATAAAAAATTGTTATGAGTCTAAAAATGAATATATAAAGGATCTGGCTAGTACCTGGTTCATGCTAGTTCAGTAATTACTGATTTTTCTTTCTTTCTGTTGGTAAATTTCCCTGTTGTGGTTTAGTGATTTCTGCAGCGATGATTAGAGATAAAAAGTTCATTATGATTAGTGACATATAGGATTGCCCATTTTAATAATTGTCTTTTTTTTAAACATTTGGAATTCAGAGGCTAGCACTTTGGAAGATATATCCTCCTATACATAATTCTCTTGGTTGCTGTAAACTCAATGGTAGTAATTTTGAGGTGGGTTATGGCTGTAGAGAAAAGTCACCACTGTTTCTGTTGCATGGGTAACTGGAAGCGTAATGTAGTCGTTACAGATCTTCCTTATTTGTTTATCTTGGTCGTTCTGGATGTTCTGTGATGCGTGCGGGCTCTCTCCGGTTGCGGGGGCGGGGGGAGCTCTGAGCACATGGGCTTAGTGGCTGCGACGCACAGGCTCACGGGCTTAGTTGCCCCGCAGCGTATGGCATCTTCCTCGACCAGGGACTGGATCCACGGCCTCTGCGTTTACAGGAATCCTTAACCCTGAACCACCAGGGACGTCCCTCGTTATGGGCTTTGTGGGGGCTTTTGTATAAATACAGTATTTTCAGTATATAATGGTCATTCATTACCTAATAGTAAATACATAGCCAAAAAGTAAGACTTCTCCCAAAGCCTTGGCTGGACCAGGAACGTTGGGCTCTTGGACGACAGATTAATGCAGAACTTGGGACTAGACGAAGCAACAGAGACCACAAGTTCTGTCCCAGTGAATCACTGGGTGGCGCTGAAGGTGGCTGGCCGACAGACGGCTCCCTCTGGGCAGACTGTCGAGTATGCCCCTGAGAAGCACTTACAGACACTCTTAAGTGCTTACAGCTTAAATCAATGCATATAGGTTAAAAACTGACATTTTAAAAATTGTACCAATATATTATGCATTTTTAATATTTTAATGATCATAAGAGTTTTTAATTGTTTCACAAACTCAGAGTAGTTCTAAGTATTTTTTTCTTAAATTATCCCAGCCCTTGTTGGTCTTTTGAATATATTTGTTCTGTGTTTCTGGGTGCATTTTGTGAGAGTTACTCCAGTGTGCAATTTTTTAAATTAAATTAGAATTTATTATTATTACCTTTATTTTTTTAATAGACACCCATGTCACTGTAGTTACAATCATCACAAAGGAGAGATGAGGTAATAATTTGAGTCAAGTATCCCCCTGTTGGGCTTCCCTGGTAGCTCAGCTGCTAAAAAATCTGCCTGCAATGCAGGAGACCCCAATTTGATTCCTGGGTCGGGAAGATGCCCTTGAGAAGGGATAGGCTACGCACTCCAATATTCTTGGGCTTCCCTAGTGGCTCAGACAATAAAGAGTCCACTTACAATGTGGGATACCTGGGTTCAATCCCTGGGTTGGGAAGATCCTCTGGAAGAGGGCATGGCAGCCCACTCCAGTATTCTGGCCTGGAGACTCTCCATGGACAGAGGAGCCTGGTGGGCTACAGTCCAAGGGGTTCCAAAGAGCTGGACACGACGGAGCGACTCAGCACAGTACATCCCACTGGTGGTTAGATAGTTCATCTCTTTTAAAACAGAGTTCAATGAGTGAATGTGTTTTATAATGATTCTGTTAGACCCACTTATTTTATGCGTTTAGGAGCTAGTAGAGGGAATGTAACTTCCAAGATCAGGTTTCACATTTTCCATCAGCCACTTATAGTGAAACCTTCTTTGACTTGTTTAAGCTATCTTATGTTCAGTATCATATTTATAAAATGGAGATAATAATATCTACTTCAAAAGGTCTCTATGAGTACTTGAAGCTATTCAGATGTCAAGAGTTTGGTCTGCATGTTGCCTGGCAAAGAGCATTTGCCCTTGAGAGGAACCTGTATTTTTGTTGCCGACATCGTTTTCATTATCGTCAGTTTTGAATTAACGTTTCTTGGATGTCCAAGTCCAGCATTATTGCCATGAATTTAAGAAAAGTGAAATCATGAATATTTATGCATTTCAATATAAAAATTTTCATCAAGAGAATAATATGGCTCTACCCATTGTAACCCACTGCTTGTGGGTTATCTGTTGAATTACATATCTGTGCATTGAGATTTTAAATCTAATTGATATTAATATGGCTGGTCCACTTTACAGTGTAGGTTTTAAACACTCTCATCCTTCTGCAAATCTTTAGAGGTGCTCAGTGGTGTCATTATCTTCATGCACACTTTAAAAAATGCTTATGTGGAAGCAAGCACTGTATATGCTCACTTATGGTATCTTATTTACTTTTTACAGTAAGTGTGCAGGTGAAGATTATCATTCTCATATTAGATAAAGAAAACATCAGTCTTAGAGAGTCTATAGGATTTGTTCAAAGTCATGCCTGATCCTGTATCCCCAGGTCACTCTTAATTCCATTAAACTGCCACTGTTTTTCTCAAAGTGCTGTGCTGTGCCGTGTTTAGTCACTCAGTCGTGTCCGACTCCTTGAGACCCCATGGACTGTAGCTCACCAGGCTTCTCTGTCCATGGGATTCTCCAGGCAATACTGGAGTGGGTTGCCATGCCCTTCTCCGGGGGATCTTCCCAACCCAGGGATCTAACCCAGATCTCCTGCATTGCTTTGCCATCTGAGCCACCAGGGAAGCCCAGAAGTGCTATAATTGGGACAGTCTGTGGGAACTTCCTCTCCTCTGTTAACTGGGGAAAAGATTTTGTCTCAATCTAAAGAACATGCTCACAGTTGGGACGGTACAATGACAGGCTGACTCCCTTAGGACGGGCCGACCTCTTTCCCAGTTTTAAGATTCAAGCTCAGGCGGAACTGTTGTTTGACAGGAATGCTATGAAAAGTTCAGGTCTCTGTGAGCGACTGGGTTTGTATCTAGTGAAGGTCTCCCCGAGACGCAAGACCGTGCCCTCTGGAGATCCGTGTCCTCCCCCCTCTAATCAGACGCCGCGTCACAGAGGCTTTATCAGTGCTATCACAGAGCTTCAGACCCTCACAAAGGTAATGCTAGAGGACAGGTGCGTTAAACAAATATTTGATTGCCTACCTTGTTATTGGGAACTTTGCTAAGCAGATAATTTGTGACGTCTTCTGGAGGTGAATTCTGAATAATTTTTTGAGGACAGATAAATTCATGTGTGCTCATTAACATCTTGGAGAAGGGCATGGCAACCCACTCCAGTATTCTTGCCTGGAGAATCCTATGGACAGAGGAACCATGGGGTCACAAGAGTCAGACATGACTTAGCGACTAAACCACCACCACCCTTAACATCTAGATAATAGATGGTTATATGGTAAGCAGTAACAAATAATGGATGCCTGAAAGGAAAGAAGACAACCATGTGCCTCATATAGATAGATAAGTGGGGAAATAGGACCTGCTTCTGGTACATAAACATCTCAACTTATAAGAAGTTTTGGTTAAAAGAAAATTATTTCATGCTGCCCCTCCTCATTTGTCTCCCTGATTTCTTATTTAAAATGGGGAAGTTTTTTGGGGGGTGGGGGCGGGCGGGATGGGTAGAATACCAGAAACACTTTTAGTATAAAATTGAACTGTATATTGTATGCTAGAAAATGGGACTACATACTCTGCATATACCAGCCAGCTCCCTGAGAGCCCTTGTCAGCCATCCCATGAAGCTAAGAAAGCTTAGATTTCTTGATACATAAGGTAATAAATACACCTCCTGTTTAAGTCACTTTAATAAGTAATGTGTCTCTTGAAGTTGGAGCATCTTGATTTGGATGGGCTGAGAGAAGGAGCCCTGTGAAGGTGAAGTTGGGGATATGACATCTTATTAAAGGAAGAGGGACAGGAGAAAAGGTAAAGAGGTGTAAGATTTTGACATCTTTCTTTTAAGTAAAACTTTTTTACTTTTAGTTTAACTTTTGTAAAGGCTTCAACAGTGTCATCAAGGATTTGGACTTCTTCTTTGCTCTCTGTGGCTATTTTTTCTTGGGCTCATCAATTCATGCTTGCAAGGTAACTGACATCACAGCAGCAAACACCCACATCCAAAGACAGATGGGTCTAGGAACAGCTCTGTTCTTTTGAGTCTCTGCTTTCAGGAAGGAAAGCTCTTTGCCAGCAGTTTAGCTGCCTTCTCTGCCAGGACTAAACCATGGCCAGTGGAGAGGCCGTCTCTGCCACTGAAGAGCCCTCACTGTAGCCTTCTAGCCGCAGCCCGGTGCCCTCCCTTCTTCACGTCTTTACTTTCTTTATCCCATCCCCTGCGGCAGAATGTTTCTACTGAAAACAGAGATTTGATCAGGTCATTCTACACTCAGTGATTGTTGGTGGCTCCCCTTGAGACACTGAAGGGAGTCACCTACTCCCTGCCCTCCCCATCCCAGATCAGCCTGCACAGCACATCCATGACGCCAGTCCTGCATGGAGTCAGGCTGGGTCTTAGTCCTACTGGTGAACGCTTTAAGACCATACACTGAATGTGTTTTTAGATTTCTAAAAGCAGGGACCTTCGGGATACGGCAGATGATGTATTATGTGAAGATAGTCATCAGTATTTGTTAAGCAAATATTTATGGTATACTTCTTATGGGTCAGACACTGTACTTGGAGTATAGGATTGAACAAAATGAACACTGTAATGCTGTCAAGGAGCCTATGATCTAGGAATAAGGACATTAAATTGAACAAGTATTTGTAAGTCAGTGTGACAAACGTTAGAAAGGTAGAGAGTGACAGGAGACTTACTAACAGGAGGACAAATCCTACTCTGCAGGTGAGCTTCCCCAAAGAAGGTGTTTAAATGAGAGCTGAGTGGGTCCTTGCCAGGTGCAGATGGTGAGGACGGAGGCCAGGCATGTGGGGAAGAGATGGAGACTGACTGACATGTCGGGACCCAGACAGGAGATGGTGGTGGGGGGAACCATAAGTGAAGCAGAGAGGACAGAAAGAGAACATGGAACACAGTCAGGAACCGTATGTGGGGAATGAACCTGTGACGTGAGCACATGGATTCGACTGTTGTTCCCTGAGAAACGGATCAGGGCTTGGTTAGAGAAGAAAGAAAGACTTGAGAGAGCGTGGTGCCAGCTACCGCATCAGTCAGCCACTTGCTGTTGCCGGACAGAATGCTGTTCGGACAGCACAGCCCGAGGCGCCAGGCCCTCCAGTTAACGTGTCGCTGTCTCTCCCTCCGTCTGCTCTGTGGTCAGCACCTGCAGATAGAACACCTCTGAGCTGTGTGGCTTATGTTTACACTGCTGTCTTCACTACGCCTTTAACCATCTCCCTTCGCTCTGGCCCTCGAGTTCAGTGTTCCTGTACTCTGTGTGTGTTTCATTGTCCCACAAGAGGAATTTACAGGATGAGGTAGATACTTAGCAAGTCTGCAATATCCTGTAGGTCAGAGTCTCCTGCCAGTTGTCCAGGGACCCATCACCACTGCTTTATGACCCAAAATGTGGTGACTTGTATTTATCTGTTTATGCAACAAATATTTTTTTTAGCATTAGATTCATGCCAGTGATACACTGGGCCATGGAAAGAACTTGTGTTTTGCAGTTATTAAAATGTAAAATTCTGACTTTCCCATTCACCAAGTCTGTGAACACAGGCCAAAAACTATTCTAACAGTCTCTGTGCTTTGACTTCCCTATTTCTAATACGTTTCATGAGTTGTCCTGAGGATTCCATGGCATAAGTCAAGGGCTTAGTAATCTATCATGAGAAATAATATAGGGGTAAGGGCGATGTCGTGAGAGCAGGAAAAGAAGTCTTTGAGGCTGTGGGCAGTGTGATGCGGAGGGAGGGAAGAGCGGACGGTGGATCATGAGGTGGGGCGTGCTGGTAGTTGACCATGGCAACAAAACCGCCCTTGGCTGCTTTCCTCAGAAGGGCTGTGAATAAGAAGACACTCAAGGCTTCAAGGACTGTCCAGTACAAAGGAGTTCTTAAATTTAGTTGGGCTCTATTGTTAAGAAACAAATCACTGTGCTCACTTAAACTTGGACCTTGGAGAGTGTATTTTATGAGTTCAATCCTGAATTACTTTCACAGTTCAAGAACACTGAAAAAGTGACTTAAAAGTGTACAATTATCTAACTATTGCAGAAAGTCAATTTAGGGGTGGAAAGTCTATATTAAAATGGAAAGAACAGTGCTCACTTGCATGTATTTTAAAGAGCACGTTAAAGCCCCGCTTCTTGGCCAGGGTGCCTTATAGTTGTTCAATTACATCCTCTGAGCGTTTTGTCTTTTTGACAGAACAAACTGATTGCAAAGTAGAGCTTTGTTCTCTGTAACTGTGTTGCTTAAAAACTTTCAGGCAAAATTCAGAGCTCAGTGTGAATACTCTCTTTATTTTAATTATTTTTGTTAATTTGTTCTTTTGAATAGTTTTTGTGGAGGAAAATTTCTTCAAAAAAAAGATGTAGTAAACAAGTTTAAGAAATTAAATATAATGATAATAATAGCTAACACTTATTAAGTTCTTAGTTTATAGATTAGGCACTGTGCTAAGATGCGTTATCTCATTTGGTAATCACTATCGTGAGATGATGAGAGCCAGCCTTCTCTTCATTTTTCAGATAAAGAAACTAAAACTTAGACTGTCCCACACTCACACAACTCAGAAGAGAAAGAGCCAGCATTCACGTCCCATGTTTCTAGCCGTGTTGTTAGTTGAACAAGTTCTTTATTATTCCTTTATCCTTGTTTCTTTAGCAATGTTTGGATAAGGATTGAGTTCAAATTCAGTGAAAGTTGAATTCCATACTTTTTTGAGCATTGAATCACCATTTTATTCAGTTCATTTCAGTTCAGTCGCTCAGTCGTGTCCAACTCTTTGCAACCCCATGAATCGCAGCACGCCAGGCCACCCTGTCCATCACCAACTCCTGGAGTTCACTCAGACTCACGTCCATTGAGTCAGTGATGCCATCCAGCCACCTCATCCTCTGTCGTCCCCTTCTCCTCCTGCCCCCAATCCCTCCCAGCATCAGAGTCTTTTCCAATGAGTCAACTCTTTGCATGAGGTGGGCAAAGTACTGGAGTTTCAGCTTTAACATCATTGCTTCCAAAGAACATCCAGGACTGATCTCCTTTAGAATGGACTGGTTGGATCTCCTTGCAGTCCAAGGGACTCTCAAGAGTCTTTTGCAACACCACAGTTCAAGAGCTTCAGTTCTTCAGCACTCAGCTTTCTTCACAGTCCAACTCTCACATCCATACATGACCACAGGAAAAACCATAGCCTTGACTAGATGGACCTTTGTTGGCAAAGTAATGTCTCTGCTTTTCAATATATTTTCTAGGTTGGTCATAACTCTTCTTCCAAGGAGTAAGCGTCTTTTAATATCATGGCTGCAGTCACCATCTGCAGTGATTTGGGAGCCCAGAAAAATAGTCTGACATTGTTTCCACTGTATCCCCATCTATTTCTCATGAAGTGATGGGACCAGATGCCATGATCTTCGTTTTCTGAATGTTGAGTTTTAAGCCAACTTTTTCACTCTCCTCTTTCACTTTCATCAAGAGGCTTTTTAGTTCCTCTTCACTTTCTGCCATAACGGTGGTGTCATCTGCATATCTGAGGTTATTGATATTTCTCCTGGCAATCTTGATTCCAGCTTGTGCTTCTTCCAGCCCAGCGTTTCTCATGATGTACTCTGCATATAAGTTAAATAAGCAGGGTGACAATATACAGCCTTGACATACTCCTTTTCTTATTTGGAACCAGTCTGTTGTTCCATGTCCAGTTCTAACTGTTGCTTCCTGACCTGCATACAGGTTTCTCAAGAGGCAGATCAGGTGGTCTGGTATTCCCATCTCTTTCAGAATTTTCCACAGTTTATTGTGATCCACACAGTCAAAGGTTTTGGCATAGTCAATAAAGCAGAAATAGATGTTTTTCTGGAACTCTCTTGCTTTTTCAATGATCTGGCGGATGTTGGCAATTTGATCTCTGGTTCCTCTGCCTTTTCTAAAACCAGCTTGAACATCTGGAAGTTCACGGTTCACGTATTGCTGAAGCCTGGCTTGAAGAATTTTGAGCATTTCTTTACTAGCATGTGAGATGAGTGCAATTGTGCGGTAGTTGAGCTTTCTTTGGGATTGGAATGAAAACTGACCTTTTCCAGTCCTGTGGCCACTGCTGAGTTTTCCAAAGTTGCTGGCATATGGAGTGCAGCACTTTCACAGCATCATCTTTCAGGATTTGGAATAGCTCAACTGGAATTCCATCACCTCCACTAGCTTTGTTCGTAGTGATGCTTTCTAAGGCCCTTTTGACTTCACATTCCAGGATGTCTGGCTCTAGGTCAGTGATCACACCATCGTGATTATCTTGGTTGTGAAGATCTTTTTTGTCACTTGTTCTGTGTATTCCTGCCACCTCTTCTTAATATATTCTGCTTCTGTTAGGTCCATACCATTTCTGTCCTTTATCATTTTATTAATATATCCTAATCTACTTCCTTGTAAATTTCATGCCTTTTTCAAATTGCAGTTTTGATTATCGTGTGTTATGTCATTTTTAACTAACTTTAAATGTAGAGAGTACATTTGAAATAAAAATAATGACTATTTTTGAAATAAAAGTGTTTGCAGATATTGTAATTTTCTAAGCCCAAATTTTCTACCTTAACTGTCATCCATCTGCTATTTTTCAAAAAGACCAACTTAATAAAAGTAAATATGTTAAAACCAATGATTCTATAAAATTACAGGCTCACTCTGAAATAAAAGTTATTCATTAAAAATATGAAAAACACAAAAGATATGTTCTCATTCAGATACCTTGTCTTTGACAGAGGAGGCAAAAATATACAGTAGAAAAAAGACAGTCTCTTCAACAAGTGGTGCTGGCAAAACTGGTCAGCTATGTGTGTAAGAATGAAACTAGAACACTAACACTGTTCACAAAAATAAACTCAAGAGGGATTAAAGACCTAAACATAAGACCAGAAACTATAAAACTCTTAGAGGAAAACATAGGCAGAACACTCTCTGACATAAATCACAGCAAGATCCTCCATGACCCACATTTAGAGTAATGAAAATAAAAACAAAAATAAATGGGACCTAATTATATTTAAAATCTTTTTCACAGTGAAGGAAACGATAAGCTAGGTGAAAAAACAAGCCTCAGAATGGGAGAAAACAATAGCAAATGAAACAACTGCCAAAGAATTAATCTCCAAAATATACAAGCAGCTAACACAGCTCAATACCTGAAAAATAAAAACCCAGTCAAAAAGTGAGCAGAAGAACTAAATAGAGACTTCTTCTCTATCCAAAGAAGACAGAGAGATGGCTAATAAATACATGAAAAGATGCTCAACATCAGTCATTATTAGAGAAATGCAAATCAGAACCACAATGAGGTATCATCTCGCACTGGTCAGAATGACCATCATCAAAAAATCTACAAAAAATAAATGCTGGAGAGAGTGTGAAGGAAAGGGAACCCTCTTACACTGTTGGTGGGAATGCAAACTGATAAAACCACTATGGAGAACAGTGTAGAGATTCCTTTAAAAAGCTAGGAATAAAACTACAATCCCACTACTGGGCTTATACCCGGAGGAAACCAAAATTGAAAAAGACACACATACCCCAGTGTTCACTGCAGCACTGTTTACAATAGCTAGAAAATGGAAACAACCTAGATGTCAAATGAATGGATAAGGAAGCTGTGGTACATATGCACAATGGAATATTACTCAGCCATAAAAAGGAATGCATTTGAGTCAGTTCTAATGAGGTGGATGAACCTAGAGACTATTATACAGTGAAGTAACTCAGAAAGACAAATATCATATAATAATGCATATATATGGAATCTAGAAAGATGGTATTGACAGTCCTACATGCAGGGCAGCAAACGAGACACAGTTATAAAGAACAGAGTTTTGGACTCTATGGGAAAAGAAGAGGGCGAGAGAATAGCACTGAAACATACACATTACCGTATGTAAAATAGATAGCCAGTGTGAGTTTGATGTATGACTCAGCACCCAAAGCCGGTTCTCTGTGACAACCTGGAGGTATGGAGTGGGGAGGCTGGTGAGAGGGGGGTTCAGGATGGAGGGGACACATGCATGCCTATGGCTGATTCATGTTGATGTATGGCAAACACCATAAGTCAGTTCAGTTCAGCTGCTCAGTCATGTCTGGCTCTTAGTGACCCCATGGACTGCAGCACGCCAGGCCTCCCTGTCCATCACCAGCTCCTGGAGTTTACTCAAACTCATGTCCATTGAGTCGGTGCTACCATCCAACCATCTCATCCTCTATCGTCCCCTTCTCCTCTGACCTTCAGTCTCTCCCAGCATCAGGGTCTTTTCCAGTGAGTCAGTTCTTCATATCAGGTGGCCAAAGTATTGGAGTTTCAGCTTCAGCATCAGTCCTTCCAATGAATATTAGGACTGATTTCCTTTATGATTGACTGGTTTGATCTCCTTGCAGCCCAAGGTATCCTCCAATTAAAATAAATAGTTTAAAAAGATATATGCCCATTTAAAAACATTTTTAATTGCTATTTTGTTTCAAATGGACATAGATCCTGTGTATTTTTTATAGATTTTAATAAGTTTATATATGTCTCACATAGTTATCTGTAGTTTATGGAAAGAGGTGATTTATTCATTTTTATAGCCGTCATACTTAGCAGTTAAGAAAATCATACATGTCAATATAGATTTTTTGAAACAATGAACTTTTAGTTTTTGACTATCCACAATAAGGAGAGTCCCCCCCTTTTTTTAAGTCCAGAAGAAAGACAGTATATGGGGTGGGGGGAGATTATAAAAGCAATACAGCTTTAAAATATTCAGAAAATGTATTCCAGATATAGGTTAGGCTTGTGGGGTACAAATTTGGGAATTCTCAATAGACACATGTCACTTAAACAGTTAGACTGAGTGGCTGACCTCAAAAATAAGTGTGGGCAGAAAGGTAATGCTCAGGGCCTGAGCCCTGGGACTTGCTGTGATAACACTTAAGGGCTCAGGACGGCGAGGAGACACACAGAACACTGAGAGGAAGACCAAGCGTTCTGATGTCCTGGAAGCCAAGCAGGGCGATCTCAGGTCGAGTGAGTGACACCAAGGCTCACTACCACGGAGGGAGTCAAGTTAGGTGAGAACTGAGACGGGACCATTGGTTTTCTTATTGTGGAGGAGACTCTGCAAAGGGAAGGACAAATACCTGATTGAAACAGGTTCAAAAGGGAATAAGAGGAATTGGAAACTGAGATTATAGATAATTCTTTCAAGGAAATTTGATATAAGAGGAAGGAGAAGAATGAATTGGTAGTCTGAGGAAAAATTTAGGTCCAGGAAAGGTTATTTGTTTGTTTTAAGATGAAAGTGCATTTGTTTGCTAAAGAGAAGAACCCAGGGACACAGATAGAAGTTGATGCTGTAAGAAGATGGTGAGTGGGTCGCAGGAGTCTTGTCCTTGAATGGGAGGCTGTGTGGTCTGGGTCAGAGGACGGGGTGGCCTCCTTAGAGCTGGACCGGTTCATGGTGGAGATGGAGGGAAGGCACGGTGTTGTGGGGAGGGAAGCAGGGGAAGGATGGCACAGTGAAGGGATTTTGTAGTTCTTGCCTCACCAGTTTGTAAGTAATCTTCATTTCTTGTCTTCTACTTTAAGAATTTTATGGGAAGCTTTTTCTGTATTGTACAGTTTATTTAAACTACTTTCACAGAAATATTCAACCTTGGTATGAAATATATCTTCTCCTCTTGTAACTTATAAACTGTGGGGGATTTAAACTTTCTATAAATACCAGATTTTCTCCTTCAGTCCCTTTGATTCCAATTACCTCTAATATGTTCACCCAATTTTAACCTTCTCAAACCTTACTCAGCACTTTTCTTCCTGATATGTTGTAACTGTGAGAAAGTCCATTTTATTTCTCTGAGCTTTCACAGTTAACTTGAGAAAGCCCTGTTTTCCAGATATTTAACTGGTTTCTAAATTACTTAACCAGGTGCCAACATGCTACATTTAATGTACCAAGTAATGATTACTGATTGCTGGTCAATCCGTATTCTAATTGCCTTTCTCCTCAAGGTATTGTTCTCTTGGGGGAAATTGTCAGCTGTTCAATGTTTTGAGACCAGAAACATTTTAAAATGCATTAAAACCTACACTCGGAGCTTGGGAGAAACACATTCAGCTGGCTCTACTAGTAGGTTCTAATCACTTTTTTCATGTAATGAATATGATTTCACTTTGTGTTACAGTCTGTTTTCTCAGACAGATGGATATAACCATTTTCTGAAATTATTTCCACAATAACTGCTAATAATAAATTCATAATTACTTCATTTATATGTATGTGTCAATTCTACTCAATCAAAATATTCCCATAGAAAATATGTTATTAATATAAAATATTAACATTTTTGTTGGTAGTTTCAATTTGAAGAAAGCAATATAATTCTCTTACTGTCCAAAAGTGCTCATATAACTAAATTATCCACAACATCTGAGAATGACTAATAGGAGAGAGAAGACAGAGAAGGAAGAGAGGTTATCTCTTGGGGGCCACTCTGTTTACTGATGTTAGTAAACAGAGATCTTTCACAGCTAAAGCTTGTTTTAAGAATTCTTGTTTAAGAATCTAGATAACAAAAGAAATAACCTCTTAAACTGATGATGTGTGGCTTTGGCCAGCTTTGAGTGTCTCTTCATTTGAGGTCTTCTCTTACTTTACAAATCAAAATATCAGAACATTCTTCAAAGTATATTAAGAAAATATACTGACGTAACTTAAGCACCATTATTTGCAGCCAGCTTTCAGTTCCACAGTTTGTATTCTACTCGTGTTCTTAATGACTCTCATTTCTTCTTCTCTGTTTGATCTAGTAAGTCCTCAACTGAAGCCAGGAAGAGGTGGCTTCATTTCTTTACTATTTTTTTCATTTTATGTATTATTAAGTTTAAGTTTAAATGTGTCTAAGAATTATAAGATATAAGAACTACATGCATACATGTATCTTAAGTGATAACAGCAGTATCAAGAGTGAAGTGAAGTGAAGTCACTCAGTCGTGTCCGACTCTTTGCAACCCCATGCACTGTAGCCTACCATGCTCCTCCATCCATGGGGTTTTCCAGGCAAGAGTACTGGAGTGGGGTGCCATTTCCTTCTCCAGAGGATCTTCCCAACCCAGGGATCGAACATGGGTCTCCTGCATTGTAGGCAGACACTTTACATCTGAGCCACCAGGGAAGTCAAGAGTGAGGAAGCCTATAAACAGTATGGACACTGTTCAGTTCCGTGAAACAGAATAGAATTGTTAGAGACCTGCTTAGTGACATTGGCACAGAGAAGTGTTATATTCTAAGCCTAGAGATACAGGCTTTGTTTGGGTTTTTTGTGGGATGTTTTGTTTGTTTTTCTCAATCAATTCTTTTTTTAGTTGAAATAAAGTTGATATGCAATATTATGTTAGTTTCAGGTGTACTACATCGTGATTTGACATTTGCATGCATTGTGAAATGATCACCATGATAAATCTAGAAAAGACTTTGTGAAATCTGAGTAATTTCATCTGCCATAACCTTCCATGTACTTCCACGTACTCTTCTTCCATGTATTCTTACTTCTCACTTTCCAGTGCACATTGTATACTTTGAAAATTATACAGTTAACCGTCGGACTATAAACGAAATCCTGAAATACTTACTTCAGCCATATTTCACTCTTAGTAATTTTCCAGTTTCTTGAAATTGCCTTCAGAGCCAATTTACAAACCCCACAAGAAATCCCATTTACCTCATAGTCTTCCCTCATTGATCAGAAATTTTATGAGTTGCCTTTTTTATCAAACCTTGCTCCAAAGGGATTCTGTTTTTTTTTTCCTAAGGCCATATCTACTTTCCAGGGGAAACTTTTCCAGCCACTATTGAAAACAAAGACGCTGCAGGCCCTGAAATAGAAAAATGACAGATTGTTCTGACCAGAATCTGAGGGCTATCAGGGACTGAGAATATGAGTTTTCAAAGAAACTTTTGAAGGGCTTATTGTTAATTAGGGTCCTGATAGGTTTAAAAATTCATTGTTGCTCTCTTGTTATGCCAAGAAAGGACTTTTTTTATAATCAAAATTTTTTGCCAGTCTGTGTCTTTGGTGTACAAAATGTGCTGTTTTATTTTTTTATTGAAGTGTAATTGACATTCAATATTATATTAGTTCCAGATGTACAGCATAATGACTCAACATTTGTATATACATTGTGTATAGTTACTCTCTGTGCTGTTGTTCATTTTTGAATGCACAACCCTGTTTGGCACATGATAAGGACCCACTAAATGGTGGTAGAATTTTTAAGTATTTCTTGGAAAGACAAATTATCTTATTTAAGAATAATTATTATTCAGGCTTCTCTTATCTTACCAATACATTGATCACACATTCATCCTTTTATTCTTTCCACCGTTTTTGAGACCTGAAGGTGCAGGTGTAAAAACAATAGACAAAACTCAACTTCTCTTGGAGGATACATTCTATAGAAGAGAGAAGATGATAAACTAAATGAATAAAATACCTAGTGTGTTAGATGGTGAAGTTTGCTACGAAAAAAACAATATAGCAAACTTTTGCTTCCGGTTGAGGGTGGAGCTGGCCGCCGGTCATCATCCCTGCCGGAAAAAATAGAATGCCACATAAAACATACAGATCATCCAAGAGATACAGAAGCAGTGAGTTCAGAGGAACGAACCCTGGAGAGGAGCTGGCTTCTCACTAATGCCTGCTCCTGTGGGATGAGACCTGCACTGCTAAGGCTCAAGGCTGGGGCTCTCGCTGTGGCCCCAGGAAGAGGGTGGCTGCTTCAGAGCAGCGGAACCAGCCAAGCTCCGACAGTCGTGTGGGGCTGGGCTGGCAGAAACGAGCCTGGTGGGGCCTCAACACAGACTCAGTTTCCCTCTGTGATGCTTACTACTGTATTCCAAAGGTGTGGGAAGTCAGGAATGGCAGTAGACTCAAAGTCTAAGTAGAAAATGTCTTTTTGAGGAAATCACAGCCTGTCAGGCAAGCATTTAGAAACTCTTGAGGGCGATGCCCTGGAAACTGGGGCAAATCGGAGTAGACTGAGTCTTACTAAAACTATAGCTTAGACTGGGGTTAGCTCAGTCCCTGATTGAGTGAATCCTAAGATAGTCACTCACTCACCCTTACTAGGAGATGAAAGTATGAACCCTTAGGGAGAACCATTATCTGGGCACAAGTATATACAGGAGTTTGAGCAAACTCCAGGAGATGGTGAAGGACGGGGAAGCCTGGTGTGTTGCAGTCACCATGGGGTCGCAAAGACTGAGTGGTTGAACAACAAATAAGTATATACTTGATGTCTAGATTGCAATAAAACATTTCTATATATGTCAAGAGATAGGACATATGAACACACATACACAAGAAATATATATGCAGATGATCCAGACATCAAACTTGTTAGATGTTGGACAAGGACTTTAAATGAGATTGAAATATTCAATCTCAATAAATACTCAATAAAACTTAAGAAATAAAATAGATAAAAAGATAAGAGTGTTTTACTGGAGAATGCAGTTCAGTTCAGTTGCTCAGTCGTATCTGACTATTCGCAGCCCCACGGACTGCAGCACGCCAGGCCTCCCTGTCCATCACCAACTCCTGGAGTTTACTCAAACTCATGTCCATCGAGTCGGTGATGCTATCCAACCATCTCGTCCTCTGTCGTCCCCTTCTGCCTTCAGTCTTTCCCAGCATCAGGGTCTTTTCAAATGAATAAGTTTGTCACATCAGGTGGCCAAAGTATTGGAGTTTCAGCTTCAGCATCAGTCCTTCCAATGAACATTCAGGATTGCTTTCCTTTAGGATGGACTGTTTGGCTGTCCTTGCTGTCCAAAGGACTCTCAAGAGTCTTCTCCAACACCACAATTCAAAAGCATCAATTCTTTGGCGCTCAGTTTTCTTTATAGTCCAACTCTCACATCCATGACTACTGGAAAAACCATAGCTTTGACTGGATATGGATAGGCCTTTGTCGACAAAGTAATACCTCTGCTTTTTAGTGTGCTGTCTAGATTGGTCATAACTTTTCTTCCAAGGAGCAAGCATCTTTTAATTTCATGGCTACAGTCATAATCTGCAGTGAAAAGAAGTAAATGGAAATTCTAGAGTTGAAAAATACAACATATGAAAACAAATTGATGGGTAAAATGAATGTTAAAATGTCAGTATAGGTAAAACCAAACTGATGAACTTCCTAATGACCTGGAAGACAGGTCATTAGAAAATATCCAATCAGAAACACAGAGGGGTAAAAAGAAAAAAATGTAATGAACGTGAGACCCCCGAGTATGTTCACTAGCACTGACCAAAAGACGTAAGATGGTAGGATACATATGTAACTCAAAGAGTTGAAATTAACTATATATTTTATTTGACCCAGTATTAAATAAAATATTATTTCAACATGTAATAACGTGAAAATGTTCTTATGGATACTTTGCTTTCCTTTACTCACGCAAAGTATGTTTTACACTTGGCCACATCTCAGTCTAGACTCTCCATGTGCTGTGGCTGCCGTCTTGGCAGGTCAGGTCTACGTGTATGTGGTTGGGACCCCAGAAGGAAGAGAGAAAGTAGTTAGAAGGAATATTTTTTAGAAGATTAGGTAGGAAAGGGGATGAATACAGCTAAGTATTGGTAGCTGGAACATGAAGTATATGACGTTAAAGGAAGAAATGAGAGAAGGCCTCTCTAAGGGCAATACTGAGGGCTAGACATGGAGATGAAGGTATAGGTGGCTTTGGCTGTGGAGGAGACAAGAAGACTGAAAGCAGTGTCCGGAGGTAGTAATATGCTGGCATTTTTTTTTTAAACATCAAGGAGGGTGGTATGTGATGGAGGGATTAACAGAGAAATGAGAAGATTGACGGAGGAGCCTGGTAGGCCACAGTCCATGGGGTCGCGAGGAATCGAACATGACTGAGCAACTTCACTTTCACTTTTCACTTTCATGGAGAAGGAAATGGCAACCCACTCCAGTGTTCTTGCCTGGAGAATCCCAGGGACGGGGGAGCCTGGTGGGCTGCCGTCTATGGGGTTGCACAGAGTCGGACACGACTGAAGTGACTTAGCAGTAGCAGCAGGTCAGAGAAGCAAAGGGGAGCCAGATCACATAAAGCCTTGATAGACTTCTTAAAGTTTATTTAGAGATAAAGAATACATAGGCATACCTCATTTTATTATGCTTCAAAGACTCTTTGGTGGCTTTAACCCGAATGAAAGTTGTGCCAACCGTGCATAGAACAAATCTCTTGGCACCATTTTTTCAGTAGTATTTTCTCATGTCGTGCCTCTGTGTCACATTTTGCTGGTTTTCTCAGTATTTCAGACTCTTCATTATTATTATATTTGTTATGGTGATCCATGGTCTTTGATGTTACTGCCACTCGCTGAAGGCTCAGATGATAGTTTCTTAGCAATGAAGTATTTTTAAATTAAAGTGTGTACATTTTTAAGACATAATGCTGCAAACAATAGACTACAGGATAGTATAAACATAATTTTTATATGCACTGAGAAACCAAAAAATTTGTGTGACAGCCTTTATTGCTTTACTGCAGTAGTCTGGAAGCAAACCCATACTATTTCCGACACATGCCTTTATCTCTGCCTTTTCATGTTCTGTTTATTCTCTTCATATTATTGAACTACAATAAACAATGCCAGTTATTTCTCCACCAAAAATGAGTTTGTTCAGAATCAATAAAGAATTGTAATTCAGGGTTTGCAACTATGGCAAGCTAGGTGCAAGTTCCCACACAGGAGGGAGAGAAGACTCTTCCAAAGTGGGGAAGGGACGCTGAGAGGGCTGTAGTAAGCGAAGATTTTATGGGAGGAACTGGGAGTTTGAAGTAACAGTGGCTTTTCATTGGCTCATTTGTGATAGTCTCTTATTATCTGAGTCCTTGCCAGGCAAGAAATGCGGTCTTCTCTCTCTGGCTGTGCTGGGTCTCTGCCGTGGCACGCAGATTCTTCACTGCCACACTGGCATTCTCTGGTTCCGGCCAGCAGGCACTGCTCTGGTTGCAGTGCACAGGCTCTTCATTGCCATGGGTGGTCACATCGCAGAGTACAGACTCTGGGTACTCGGGCTCAGTACTTGTGGCGCACAGGCGTAGTTGCACTATGGCCTTTGGGAGCTTAGTTCCTGGACCAGGGATCAAACCCATGTGCCCTGCACTGGCAAGCAGATTCTTAACCACTGGCCACAGCGTGTGCGTGTGCTCTCCTGTCCGGCTCTTTGCAACCCTTTGGGCTGTAGCCCAGTAGGCTCTGCTGTCCATGGGATTTTTCAGGCAAGAATACTATGGGTTGCCGTTTCCTCCTCTTGGGATCTTCCTAACCCAGGGATCGAAGCTGCATCCCCTGTGTCTCCTGCATTGCAGCAGGTTCTTTACCCACTGAGCCATCAGGGAAGCCGTCTTAACCTCTGGACTACCAGGGACGTTCCAGGAGAGGTAGTCTGTCTTCTTCCTATTGAGTGCTGATATTGTTATGGTGTGAGAACTCCCCCTTTGGCCTCCTAACTCTAGTTTGATTGAGATTTCTCTTTATTCATTTTTACAGTATTAAGAGTGGGGATCTTAAGGCTTAAAAATTGGCTTTGGTTTTTCTTCTGTTGTTAATTGAAAGAATACTTTCTAAGAGTGACTGATTAGTAAATTCATGCAATGCCATCAGAAGTGTGCCCCTAAGCATGCAGTATGAAGAGTCTGGGTGGCTGTGTGTTTGTTTGGAGATTGACTTTCAGAAGTCCCTTTCCCCTAGTCTCTGGGATATGATCACATGTTGTTGTTTAGTCACTAATTCATGTCTGACTCTTTGTGACCCCGTGAACTGTAGTCCATCAGACTTCTCTGTTCATGGAATTTCCCTGACAAGAATATTGGAGTGGGCTGCCATTCTCCAGATTTTCCTGACCTAGGGATTGAATTAATGTCTCCTGCTTGATTGGCGAATCCCTTATCACTGAGCCACCTGGGAAGCCCTCTATTAGCATAGTTGTTTTTTTTTTTTAAATAACAACTTTTCCACACTGTGAATGTAATAGCTTATCAAGAAAATCAATAGTTATTCAATTTCAAATTTCTTACATTTTTTTTCTATTTTAAAGATTAAAAATAGCCACATTCAATTAGTTAAGCATGCATTTTTAAAATTATAAATAGCTTATTCTTCAGTATATTGTGTATTAGGGGACAGGAAGATCATCTGGTTAAAAAGATAAGGCATTTCTTCACCTGAGAAATGAAGATATTAAAACAAAGGATGCATGGGTATTATATATTGTTTTACTACTCAAAAGTGTTTAAAAATGTAATTCCTATAGCCAAGATGGAAAAATAAATATGAAAATTCACTTGCTGAAGTTGAAGAGAGGACTAATTATGGTGAAGGAACAGACAAAAGAGACAAAAGGCTGGGGCTCTTCAGGAACTGATATTAGCTCTAGGCTTACTTAACACTTTTACAAATAATCTGGAGAAAGGCAGTACTTGGCCAAATATCAGAGGTTTTAGAGAACGCAAAACTTTGCAGTAGAAAAGAGTCAGTACACTGGTGAGGGTCCTTAGGGAGGCTTAGGCAGTTCTATGCATGGGTGTGGGGGTCAGTGTGGTTGAGTGCTGAGATGGGCAAATGCAGCAGCCCAGGGCTGGTCAGAGTCGTGTGTGTGTGCGCACAACTTAAAAGCAGTGGCTGTTTTCCTTTTTGAAGAGTACTCTGAAAATCTGATTAAAGTTACAAACTTTTTCCTAAGGAAAAGTTCATAATCCTCATAACAAGAAGTTATGTGTCAAGATGGTCTTGAACTAACTTAAAAGTCCAAAATAATTTTCCTTGAGGGAACAAATATTTACTGAACTTCAGTTATAATCTTGGCCCTGTATAAAGTACTGGAAAGACAAACTTGGTGTGTAACCTTGTGTAAGTTACAATTTGGGCAGGAGATAGATCACCAAGCATTTGTGCTGTAATGTGATAACTGTTCGCACCCCCTTGCTAAAATGCCGTGAGAGTGCCTCACGAGGCATCTAATTCATATTTGAGGGGTGAAATGGGGATTTCAGAGATGGCTATGAGGGAGCATCTAATTGACATCCAGTGGTTACCTTCAATCGAAATTTCACCCAAAAAAGTCTAGAAAGATATCTTGATTATAGCTATATTGCAAATATGTATATCTGTAGGTCTGATATACCTCATAATAGGTGCAGTGCAATAAAGCAAGTAATATGAACAGAAGGACAAGAGCAATTTTTAAGTGTGTGATATTTTGGACTAGAAGGCAGAAACTAAGTGAGAGTCAATGTAATGTTGGCAAAGACTTACTCACCAAATCCCTCAATACTAGAATAAAAGAGATTGTCCTTGAAGCTTGACCTGGGTAACTTCCTTTACTAAGTAAATAAACTTCAGGACTCATTATCCTAAAGATGATGCTAGAAGCAAATATTAATGGAAGTTAAGATTTTAGAAAGAGTACCAAAATAATCTATTTCACGTCTAAGGCTCCCAGGTGACGCTAGTAGTAAAGAATCCACCTGCACTGCAGGAGATGCAAGAGGTACGGGTTCCATCCCTGGGTCAGGAAGATCCCTGGAGGAGGAAATGGCAACCCACTCTAGGATTCTTGCTTGAAAAATTCCATGGACAGAGAAGTCTGGTGGGCTACAATTCATGGGCTTGCAAAGAGTCAGACACAACTCAGCGACTGAGCACAGCACTACCAAAGGTAGCTAGTCTTTATTAGTCGGGGCTTCCCAGGTGGCACTAATGGTAAAGAACCACTTGCCAATGTAGGAGACATAAGAGACTTGGCTTTGATCCCTGGGTCAGGAAGATTCTGTGGAGGCGGGCATGGCAGCCCACTCCAGTATTCTTGTCTGGAGAATCCCATGGACAGGGGAGTCTGACAGGCTGCAGTCCATAGGGTCTCAAAGAATAGGACACAACTGAATCGACTTAGCACACACACACGATGACTTAACTGTCATAGCAAATAAATCCTGGAATCTCACTGACTTAACGCAGTGCAGGTTAATTTCTCTCCCACACGAGGTCCAGGATAGGTTAGAAGACCCCCTTCCATCATGTATCTACACCCTCTAGAAGACTACAGTCTCTGCCGAAGGGAAGGAGGGAAGGAGACACTTTGGCTAACTGCCTTATCCTTAATGTGACACACGTCACTTCAGCTCAGTCAGAGACCATAACTAGTCACATGGCCCCACCGTAACCGCAGAGCAGGCCAGGGAGTATTGGAAGGCACCTGAACTACTTGGTGAGCGCCGTCTCTGCTACACCTTTCAGTACTGCGTTCTTTGTGGACAAGTGTCAGCAAAACCATGTGGTGGCCTAAGGAAGTTGTGTGTGCACCCCTGCACACACGTACATGCCTCCCTCTTTTCCAGGGTTTGCCAAAACAAGAAACTCCCACCAACGAAATCGAGTTCTGTCTGAGCAATTGCTGGATAAAAGGGAAGCAGACGGTTTGTTGTACAGAAATGTGCTGTTAGAATTCCTGTTCCTGCCTCTTTGTCCTTCCCCAGGATAGAACTAGCGTGATGGGCTGAGTAGCACACTGTTGGTACCACTAACAAAATGGGAAGGTAAGGAGGAAGAAGAGCAGGGGTTTCTCCCAGGGAGAAGAGAAGTCGAATTTAGACATGAGGGATTTGAAGAAAGAGAAGATGGCGTCCTGCACACAGATAGAAACTGGGGTCTGCAGCTCAGAGAAGTGCTGAGCATCAAGTGTCAAGTTTGGAGCCAGAAGCCTACACTTGAAGCCATGGGCACAGGTGAGCTCTCTAGAAGAAAGTGCCAACAATTAAGGTTGACATATAGAGGGAGTGAGGTTGAAGCTCAGAGGATCATAGGGTAGAAGTGAAGGAGCTATATGACTGTAGGGGCAGCAAGGATATCCTGAGAGGTTTGGAAGGAAAAGGAAGACAGAGCGTAGGTCTTTCCACCCAGTTTGGAGATGAGAAAACCCAGGTGTGGGTCGGACTGGGCGCTCTTCATCTGAAAACCTTCCGGTGAGATAAGGGACCCACAAGGCTGAATCGTCCACCCGCTCGTGTTTCTGACCTCGTTTCTGCTGCTTTTGCCTTGGCTGGCTTGTCAGCTGCCCCAGCCTCCCTGCTACCCCTGAACGCCCTCATCTGCACCTGCTGTTGCTTTTGCCTGAAACTGTTCCTTCCAGAATATATGCATGTTGACCCTGTCTTCCTGCTGATCACTGCTCTGTTTTCTCCTGACCCGAGAGGCTCACTCTGACCATCCTTTGTAAAGTAATGACTCCAGCCCTCAGCGTGTTTACTCTGCCCTTTTTCTCCACTATGCTGACCACCCTCTAACGTCTGATGTCTTTACTTGTTTTATTTGTCTCTTGTGACTCCCCTGCCTCACCCCCAGACCACAGGCTCACGAGGGCAGGAACGTTTTCAGTTTTTCTGTTTGCTCTTTCTAGAAAAAAGCCGGATTGATAATGGGGGTTCAGTAACTGTTGAATGAATGAATGGATAGAAAAATGGTCCTTTGTGGTCACCTATATTCTATTTTTTCCTTTTTTTATTGAAATACAGTTGAGTTCTAGTATTGTGTTAGTTTCATGTGTTACAACAAAGTCATTCAGTTGTATATGTATGTATATATATATATGTATATATAATTTTTCAGATTATTTTCCTTTATAGGTTATAGTAAGATATTGAATATAGTTCCATTTGCCATACAGTGAATCCTTGTTGCTTATCTGTTTTATGTATAGTAGTTTGGATCTGTTAATCCCAAATTCCTAATTTAGCCTTCTCCCCTACCTCCCCCTCTGGTTCCATAAACTTATTTTCTATGTCTGTGTCTGTTTCTATATTATATAGATTCATGTGTATTATTTTTTAGATTTCACATATAAGTGACATCATGTAATATTTGTCTTTATTACATGTATATTTCATTTTTAATGAGAATATTTTAACACCCCCAAGAAAAGGACATATGGTAATTCTCAATGTATATAAATTTAGCTTCAGGAGTCATCATTTTTGTCATTCTGTCTCAGTGAACACTTGGGAGCACTGTTGGGGACCGCTTCACCATGCCATCCCAATTCTCTTAGCTCTGTTAATCCTTGCTGGGTATTATTTGTGTTGTTCATAGGAAATAAATTGCTTCAAGCTGATTTAAGGAAATACGAATATTTGCTTACTTCCTATTTTTAAAGGAAACAGGAATATAGCTTATGTGCTTCTTTTTGTCAAAATATACAATTACAGTACTTTTTTATGCACCATTTTGACATCACCTGTTTTTCGCATATTCATTCCATAATATTTTTAAAACAGATTTTTAAGATGAAAGGAATATTTGCTGGTGCTTTGTTATCTTTAGTATCATTAAATTTAATTTCACAGTCAAGTTGCTTCAATAACTGCTAAGTTCTAAATTTCTGATTTCCAGATGTAGCACGTTTTCATAGAAGGTTCATTGTTAGTATTTTTGATTTTTTCTCCCTTTTTTTTTTAGTTGCTTTGAGGCAGTAAAACAGTTTTGTGTTCCTTCATTAGAAAGACATCATTTTAAGTTATTTTAAGTCTTTGAAAAGACCACTTTACCACAGGGAATTGGAGCAGCGGATGGGAAAAGGTTTTAAAACCCATATTAAGCTCAGAATGAAATTGTAATCAGACAACCAATTATTTAATTTTCTTAACGATGCACTTACTAAATGTCAATGCAGTAACTTGTAGAGAGAAAAATAGTAAGAGTATGAAATGTATTGATACCTATAAAAAGGAAGACAGGCCCCTGTTTCAGTACTCATAAAATAAGCATGCTTCAGTTTATGCATGTTTGGGCAAAGGTATTTTATTGAACTTTCCTAGGTGTTTAATTCTTACCAACACATAACAGAATTTTTCTTTCTTTGACCACCAGTACTTAAAATATTAGTTAAAAAAACAGCCGGAAGCATTATTTATTTCTAAATAAAATGTTATATAGAAGCAACCATTTTACAAGCACAATTAACATCTGACAGGGAAAGCCTAATCATTCATTATTCCTAACCCCTTTCTTTAAATATAAAAAGATTAGTGTAATAAACAAATGGCTAGGTGATTTAAAGTTGTTTTTAAATACCGTGAACACTTGTCATAGCTTTTATCAAAAGGTAATCTTTGTTCATAGCTTGTATGGAAGTGGAACCTCAGATTCCAGATAGTTCCAGTGGTGAGCCTGAAACAGGAGTCTCAGTCACTGACGGGAGGAGTGATTCTTAGGTCTGTCACGTGTTACAGTATGTCTGTCTCAGCCAAAGTGGCAGTACAGTCTCCTGATAGCTATAATGATTAATGTGCATTCACTCATTGCCTGTTTGTGGTGATATTTAAATAAACACTATAATGTATATATAAACACACACACATAATTATAGATATTGGTACATGAATCTCAATTCCTTCTTTGAAAAGCATTTCTGCCCTCTTGCTTGTTACTGTCAAAATGTAGAGTACTTTGAGGATGTATTACTAATAATATTTCATATTAATGTGTCTAAATTTTTACAGCTATCATTGGGTTATGTAACCCTCAATATACCACATACTAGTCAAAGTAAATCATTTGGAAATTTAGACTTAAAATAATCCAAATTTCTTGGGATGTAATTCCTTAATCTATTTGAAATACAATTCAAGTTGTATTTTACAAGTAACTAGGGTAGAATTACTCACTTTTCACTTCCATGCATTGGAGAAGGAAATGGCAACCCACTCCAGTGTTCTTGCCTGGAGAATCCCAGGGACAGGGGAGCCTGGTGGGCTGCCGTCTATAGGGTCGCCAGAGTTGGACACGGCTGAAGTGACTTAGCAGCAGCAGCAGGATAGAATTACAAGCCCATACATCTCAATTAATACATCTCAACTAATAAAATGAGAAGATTTTTTGGTTTCTTCATTAAGGGTTTGCATAAAATCAGGCGCCTACTCATCGCATACAAATAGAGAAAACATAAAGAAAGCACTGTAGAAAATTCAGTTTAGCATTACAGAGATTGCTGCAGCCCAACAGCTCTTTATCTGTACTAGTGTATGAAGGCACCCCTAGCAGGGCGTCAGTTTTCACAGCCATTTGGTAGATTAGAAAGCAATTGTAAACAGTGTAAAACCCACATTAACTCCTGTCAACATCCGCTTTTTTTACTCAGTTATGGATTTGTTTGAAATAACAGTGAGATCTAAAGTGACTGCATCTACATCACAGATTGTATTATAAATATGAATGAACCCAATGTAACAGGATGCGTAGCACAGCATGGCGGGCGTTTGTCCTTCCTGTCATGGGAACAAGTTTATGACATCAGGGAACATGGCACTGTCTCTAAGAAATGACTCCACATGTTCTCAAATGGTAGTCATGTCAACTGACAGGTTTTCAGAGGGCCCCAAATTTTATATTCTAATATTATACCATTAATAACCATCTGTTGTTTAATGTTTAAAAGTCAGTTCATCTGATATGAAATCCAATGAGCTATTTCTAAAAAGTGATCATTAATTAAATAGTGTGCCATTTTGATTTTAGTAGATTATCTTGGTTGATCTCTGGCTAAAAGCCTAAGATCAAGTAACCATTTCATCTGAACCGACACTGATGAATGGGACTGGATACGACTACACAGAATTTCTTTTGAATGAAAGAGAAAAGTTGCCACACCCTTACCTTTCAAGCTTCAGTAAGGATTTATTTAGTAAGCTGCTGCTTTCTTCCATTTGAAAGACGTGAGAATGTACCTCAGTCTCTGATTTTTATTTTGGTTCTGAAGATAACCACTCTGAAAGGTTTTGGTGGTGGAACAAGGAACTGTTTTAAGTCATTTTTTTCCTTACTGTTAGATTAGAAGAAAGTGTACCAGTGCATATCTTTTTAATTGCTTGATTCAGCTTGAATTGTCATTCTTTTTTTAGATAAGGGTCATTTTATCCTACTACTTAATGTCCTTTTGTTAGCATACTCTTACTTTTGTAAAAGTTTAATACTTACTTCTTAAGTACATCTTTTAGTCTTCAGAAAGAGTAAATGCATGTTTTAGTATCAGAACCTTGAATCCAAATGGGTTTTGACAGTTCACTTAATAGAAGACCCTTTTTACCTGATTGCTGACCTCTCTTTGTTAGGAGCTTTGCTGCTCACTTTTCTGATGCTTAGGAGGACGGGCAGTGGGCGCTGACAGAGCTATTTGTGTCACGACTTTCACGTGAGAAGTACCATATTTAATGCTTTACATACCTTCTATTATCTCATTTAACAATTCTCCTTTTAACTGGTAAATATTTGAAGTGGAAATTATTTGAATATATTGAAGAGTGGGTTATTTCCAAATACATAGTTTATTTGCAAATGCAAGTCCCAAGAGATAATAGAAGGTTAATATTACTCCCCCTGGCCTTTTTCATCCTAACTCTAGCCATCACCTGAGTTCTAGAGCCAAGAAAGATGAGGAAAGTCCCACTGTGCTCATCTCTAAGGGAGAGACATCCATGCTTGCTTCAAGTAAATATCAGCACCCAGCAGTATTTACTGCTAACCCCCTTTCCCTGTAAATGGAGCTGGCCACATTATGTGTGTGTGCATACTCAGACATGTCCGACTCTTGTGACCCCATGGACTGTACCCTACCAGGCTCATCTGTCCATGGGATTTTCCAGGCAAGAATACTGCAGTGGGTTATCCTTTCCTACTCCAGGGGATCTTCCCAACCCAGGGATAGAACCCATGTTCTATCTTGCATCTCCTGCATTGGCAGCCAGATTCTTTACCACTGTGCCACCTGGGAGGCTACATTATAGCTACAGCAATCCTGTTCTTCAAGTTGAGACATAAGGCACGATGAAGCCTACCTAGAAACCTACAAAATATATTCATTAGAAGCTGTGGCAGTGATTCAACATTAGAAAGATGATCGGTATGTTCATTTTTATCAACTGCAGCACTTTATGATGCTTATGGAAATATTCTTGGTAAATTATTCAATCAAATAAATTTTACATGAAGGTTTTACTAACAAGTCTAAAAAATTATTTTCAACTAAATTCAGTCAGACAGATGGATTTTGTTCTCCAGGTGGTTGCGTGTTTTTTTGCTTGATAACCTATCTGGCAGCACTCTTTTGAACCTGTGAATATTTATATTTCAGGGCCCTCTCAATAATTAAGAAATCCTCATTCAGTACCAGATGTTTCAGATGACTAAACAACTTTGTTTTATTCTGTAACTGTATTTTTTGTATTCTCTTTTTTTGTTTTTAATAACATTTCCCTAAGAATTGGGAGCAAAGCAAATATATACTAAAGTCTTCGGTTCACCAAGAAGCTATGTTAAAGCTAATTTCCTTTATTAAGTAGAAATGTGGCATCCCAAGAGCATTATTTATTGTAACAATCTGATATTTTAGAAGCTATCAAAATTAGTTGGTTTATAATGTTTATAATGTTTTCAGCTCTTAGGTTGTTAAAGTACCCAACTAAGAAACAAATTTAACCTTAGAAACTATGAAAATACGCTTTCCTCCAATGAATTATGTAACTTGTTGATATAGAGCTTTACATTTTTCAGTTAGGAATTGTGCTACAAATGAAAAATGACATGTCTTCCTTTCTAGTAAGCTAGACCAAAATAAAAATGTATCAACCTCATAAACTTATTCCTGGAATAAAAACTCTGACCCAAGAAGAGATTCTTAATTCTTACACCAAATAAATCTTCAGTGTCCTCTAGAGGTTGGCAGTCATGCACAGTTCTCTGAGTGTTTTGCCAGTCTCTGATTTTGTTTTACTTTGATCAGATCTAGTCAAAGACTTATTTTTCTTGGTATTATTGAGGTTGATTATTGGTCATTAATTTCAAGGCCAAGAAATTTAGAAGTGTCTCATATCATGGTAGGCAAATGAAGGTGGAGTATTTAGCAACTATGGTTTATAGATAGCACCACAAGAATAATCCAGAATCACTAAAATAAAACTTATTTGAACAATCACATTTTTCAGGATATTGCTAAAAGGATTTTTCTTTGTGGTGAATTTAGAATGTTGTATGCTAAAAAGATTATCATTTCATGTTTATTTCAGAAAGTATTTCATTGAAAATTTACTTTTGGCCTTTTAAAAAAGAGGATTATAAATATCCTTTAAAATTCAGATTAAAAAAGTCAGTGAGTCTGTTTTGTAAATAAGTTCATTTGTATCATTTTTTAGGTCCCACATATAAGTGATATCATACGTGTGTCCATCTCTGACTTACCTCACTCAGTATGATAATCTCCAGGTCCATGCATATGGCTGCAAATGGCACTGTGTCATTCTTTTTTATGACTGAGTAGTATTCCACTGTACATATGTACCACATCTTCTTTATCCATTCCTCTGTCAGTGGGTCTTTAGGTAGCTTCCATGTCTTGGCTATTGTAAATAGTGCTGCAATGAACATAAGGATGCACGTAATCTTGCAAATTATGGTTTTCTCTAGATATATGCCCAGGAGTGGGATTTTTGAGTCTCAGATTTCAAAAACAAACTTTGGTTACCAAAGGGTAAGAGTTTGGGGCAGGGATAAATTAAGTATTGGAATAAACATATACACACTATTAATATATACAAAATAGATAATCAAAAGGACCTGTCATATAGCACAGGGAATTGTACTCGATATTCTGTAATAACTTATGGGGGGGTGAAAAAGAATGGATATATGTATAACTGAATCACTTTGCTGTACACGTGAAACTGACACAGCATTGTAAATCAGCTGTAGTCCAGTCAGTTCAGTTCAGTCACTCAGTTGTGTCTGACTCTTTGCGACCCCATGAACTGCAGCACGCCAGGCCTCCCTGTCCATCACCAATTCCCGGAGTTCACCCAAACCCATGTCCATCGAGTTGGTGACCAACCATCTCATCCTCTGTCGGCCCCTTCTCCTCCTGGCCTCAATCTTTCCCAGCATCAGAGTCTTTTCCAATGAGTCAGCTCTTCACATCAGGTGGCCAAAGTGTTGGAGGTTCAACTTCAACATCAGTCCTTCCAATGAACACCCAGGACTGATCTCCTTTAGGATGGACTGGGTGGATCTCCTTGCAGTCCAAAGGACTCTCAAGAGTCTTCTCCAACACCGCAGTTCAAAAGCATCAATTCTTCTATGCTCAGCTTTCTTTACAGTCCAACTCTCACATCCATACATGACCACTGGGAAAATCATCGTCTTGACTAGACGGACCTTTGTTGACAAAGTGATGTCTGTGCTTTTTAATATGCTGTCTAGGTTGGTCATAACTTTCCTTCCAAGGAGTAAGCATCTTTTAATTTTGTGCATGAGGTACTCAAATTTGTCATATAATTTTGTAACAATTTCCTTTGTCTTTTTATTTAAAAAACACTATATAGTTTTCACTATTTTGTAGGTAGCACATACTTTTTGAATTTTGCATGAACTTTGTCACTTTTCTCTAAGATTGGAAAGTATGCTATTTTTGCTCTGCAATTTGTTTTCATCTTAGATTACAGTACTAAGATACTAAATATTGTATGATGCTACTTAAGAACTATCAAAAGAGCTCTTGCCTTCAATTGTTGTTACAACTAAGAGAGAAGACTTTGCACTGATAACTCTCTTCATTCTTTGAACTCAGGACATATACTATAAAAGCTGAGTTCAGGTAGGTTATCCATTTTAAATATAGTAGTATAGACTAACAAGGACCTACTGTATAGCACAGGAAATTTTGCTCTATATTAAGTAACAACTTAAATTGGGAAAAGAATTTGAAAAAGAAGAGATACGTGTATATATATTACTAAATCACTTTGCTGTACACTTAAAATTTACGCAGCATTGTTAATCATCTATGCTGCTAAGTCGCTTCAGTCGTGTCCCACTCTGTGCGATCCCATAGACATCAGCCCATCAGACCTCCGCCGCTGAGATTCTCCAGGCAGGAACAGTGGAGTGGGTTGCCATTTCCTTCTCCAATGTATAAAAGTGAAAACTGAAAGTGAAGTTGCTCTCTTAGCGACCCCATGGACCGCAGCCTACCAGGCTCCTCCATCCATGGGATTTTCCAGGCAAGAGTACTGGAGTGGGGTGCCATTGCCTTACTCCAATATAAAATAAAAAGTTAAAACTGAGTTTTATGACAAGGACCGTCAGAGAGATACACATCTCGGCAGGTCACATTCCCACTTAATATCTGTCAGTGGCCCCCGGTGGTTCTTGGAGTAAGATCCCAGGCCTCTCCAGGTCTCAGCTGAGTGACTGAATCACTTGCCTTAGGTCACGTTTTCTAACCACAGGAGTCTTCCACGCACAGGCTTTATGCAGAGTTTTCTGCCTGGAATGATGTTCTCCCATTAAACCTGCATCACTAAGTCTTTAATTATCTTTCTGGTCTCAAATATTATTTTCTCACTGAAGCATTCCTATAACTGCCTTGTCTCTGAAACTTAAGTCAGGTCCCCTGTTACACTTCATAATTGCATCCTTTACTTTCCCTTCATTGCATTTACAAGTTATAATTACATATTTGTTGGATTATTTGTTTAATGCCTGCCTTTCCCAATAGAACATAAGCTCTATGATTAAAGAAAGAGTTGGAGTCAGAGGAAAGACTTTATTATATTCAGTATTTCACACTTTTGACAGGTAAATTCGAACAAAATAATTCCCAAGGAGCAACACAGAGCCCACCAACCATAAAATCCAGGAGAGGCTCTTTGTGTCGCAGAGGAGGTGCGTAGACTAATTTTCAGAGGCCTTATAGAGGAGGGGCGCTGGTGGTGGGTGGTTTTTATATGGAAAGTGTGTGCACTAACTGTTCATTTGAGGCATGTCTCTTGACCACTCTGAGCTTCAGTTTCCTGTGAAAGAAAACCTGAAGTTCTGTGGTTATAATATTGTCAGCCTCAAACAGAATAGAGTGAGACTGGGGCTCTAACATTCTTTGTTTTCTAGAACGTGGGTTATAGGTGGGAACCATGTTGAGGATTCCAGACAACCAAGAGTATAGAACTTCTTGCTTTGGAGGGATGGCGTGCAGTATAGAAGGGCTGGAGGAGGGACACAATTAGAAACTGATAATCTCTTTGGCTCCAAATTTACCGTGTTACCAATATTTATCATTTACACCCCTTTTTAGCATCCCACTCCTAAACCTCAGCCCTCCTTTTGCTCACCAAAATTTTATTGACAAATTCTCAGGATTCAGGAAAATAGCTATGAAAACTGACATTCTTTTCTTGGGGGGTAGGGAACCACTTTTCTCAAAGCTGTAAGGAATCTGAACCAAGTAAGATAGGAAAAACATAAAATTTAATTCCATTTTTATTCACCAAAAGCATAGAACAGAATACTAACAACTATAGCTGGGGTATCCTATATTCTGAATTTTATGTGTGGATTTTTAAAACCCTTTTTGACTTGCCTTAGGCTGAATGAAGTCCTAATGAGTACATTGCATAAGCTTCATGCTGAAGGGTCAGGATTATTTTTAACTAGTGCTTATAATGGATCAGTGGACTATGTCCTTTTATTTATATTACACATGAAAGAAGCATAGTTTACTTAGTCCTAAACACTCTCCTTCAGCCATCTGCACATGGATATGTACTTGAATATTAAAAAAATTCCTGGTAAACGTAAAATGTACTTGAGCAGAAACACTTCCCTTTTTGTCTCCTTTCCGTTTCTCTAGCTTTGTTTCCTCTCTTTTAGTTATTAGTTCTACATGCATTAACTAAAATTGATCTGTGTACACACTGAAGTATCAGATGAACTTTTATTTTTAATTTCCTGAATCATGTGTTTACAGTGAAATGGTTTCTTATAGTGAAAAAAAATCATAATTTTGCTAATGTAAAAGCACATTAGTTTAACAGAAGTAAGCATAAGAAAATTGTTAAGATAAGCCAACTTTTATTTTACATGCTGATCCTTTATCATATTTCCTAAAACATTAAATATCATTAGGCAAGCTCTTATCATCTTTGATTTCATATAATTTAGCAAAAGATTTGTGAAGGTTAATAATACAACACACAGAGTTAAAAACAATACTAATGAAATGAGATAAGGAGGCAGAAATCTCCATTCTCCGTGCAGGGCAGGAATCTCTGTAACTTTCTGGATCTAGTCATCTTCTTTCCTATGGAAAAGACAAGAAGATAAGATAGTCCAAGAGGCCCCAAGATGGACCAACTTTGCTTATATACTAATTGTGATCCTTTTGGGGGTTGGGGTGGGATAGGGTTCACTTTTGCTGAAGAAGAAGTTTTTTCTCTTTTTCTGTTGAAGTATATTGAAGTATAGTTGATGGACATGAACTTGGGCAAACTTTGGGAGATGGTGAGGGACAGGGAGGCCTGGCGTGCTGCAGTCCATGGGGTCACAAAGAGTCAGACAAGACCGGGCGACTGAGCAACAACACAGTTGATTTACAATGTTGTGTTAATTTCATATGTACAACAAAGTGATTCATTATGCAGATATACAATCTTCTTTTCAGATTATTTTCCCTTACAGGTTATTATAAAATATCAGGTATAGTTCCCTGAGCTTCTTTCTTATTCCCTATACACCTTAAGTACATTTTACAATCTGCATTTCACAGGTTATCATATTTTTTTTCCCCTTGGTATCAAGAAAAAGATCTTGTTGGTCATCTATTTTATATATAATGTGCATATTTTAATCCTGAACTCCTAATTTATCCCTTTCACCCCTCCCCACTTTGGTAACCATGAGTTTGTTTTCTACGTCTGTGGGTCTATTTCAGTTTTGTATATAAGTTCATTTGTATCATTTTTTTTAGAATCCATATTATAAGTGATATCATATGTTTGTCTTTCTGTTTGGCTTACTTCACTCAGTATGATAATCTCTGCTGCTGCTCCTGCTAAGTCGCTTCAGTCGTGTCCAACTCTGTGCGACCCCATAGACAGCAGCCCACCAGGCTCCCCCGTCCCTGGGATTCTCCAGGCAAGAACACTGGAGTGGGTTGCCATTTCCTTCTCCAGTGCATTAAAGTGAAAAGTGAAGGTGAAGTTGCTCAGTCGTGTCCGATTCTTCACGACCCTATGGACTAACCGCAGCCTACCAGGCTCTCCCGTCCCTGGGATTCTCCAGGCAAGAGTACTGGAGTGGGGTGCCATTTCCTTCTCCATGATAATCTCTAGGTTGATCTATGTTACTTCAAATGGCATTGTTTCATCTTTATTATGTCTGAGTAATGTTCCATTCTATAAATGTACAACCTTCAAAATAAGAAAAATTTGCAAGCAATGCAACCAACAAGGGACTGATCTCCAGAATATGCAAACAGCTCACACAACACAATATTAAAAAAAAATAACTCTCTCCCTTGTTTTCTTGATGAGTCTGGCTAAAGGTTTGTCAGTTTTGACAATGTTGATTATCTTTTCAAAGAACTAGTTTTTACTTTCATTGATTTTTTTCTATTGATTTCTTCATTTTTTTTTTTTTTCATGTATTTCTGCTCTGATCTTTCTGATTTCTTTCCTTCTTTGGGATTGTTTGTTTCTCTTTCTTTAGTTATAAGGTTGGTTATTTGTGATTTTTCTTGTTTTCCTGAGGTAAGATTCTATTACTGTCAACTTCCGTCTTAGAACTGCTTTTGCTGCATTGCACCAGTGTAGGAGACGTAAGAGACTTGGGTTCAATCCCTGAGTTGGGAAGATTCCCTGGAGGTGGAAATGGCAACCCACTTCAATATTCTTGCCTGGAGAATCACGTGGAGAGAGGAGTTCTTAGGGTTGCAAAGATTCAGACACAACTGAAGCGACCTAGCACGCATGGGTTTCGGATCCTTACGCTTTCATTGTCATTTGTCTCTAATATCTTTTATTTCCTCTCTGATTTCTTTGGTGACCCATTAGCTGTTTAGTAGCGTATTGTCTACCCTCCATGTGTTTGTGTTGTTGACAGTTTTTGTGTTTTTTTTTTCTTGTAGTTGATTTCTAGGCTCAGAGCTTTGTGGTGGGAAAAAGATGTTTGATATGATTTCAGTTTTCTTAAATCTACCAAGGTTCACCTTGTGGTACAGCGTGTGATCAGCCCTGAGAATGTCCCATGTGCGCTTGAGAAGAATGTGTATTCCGCTGCTTTTGGATGGAGTGTTCTGTAAATGTCAATTAAGTTCATCGGGTCTAATGGTTCATTTGCCTGAGTTTCCTTATTGATTTTCTATCTGGACAATCTGTCCATTGGTGTAAGTGAGGTTTAAAGTCTTCCAAAACATTATTTTGTTACTGTCAAGTTCTCCTTTTATGGCTGTTAGTATTTGCCTTGTATATTAAAGTGCTCTTACGTGTGTGCATATATATTTACAACTGTTATATCTTCTTCTTAGATTGATCCCTTATTCATTATATGCTGTCTTTATTTGTCCTCGTAAGAGTCTCTGCTTTAAACTCTATATTTTGCCTTCTATGTTATTGATACTCCATATTCCTTTTGATTTCCATTTGCTTAGAATACATTTTTCCATCCCCTCACTTTCTGTCTGTATGTGTCCCTAGATCTGAAGTAGATCTCTTGTAGACAACATATATGGGTCTTGTTTTTGTATCCATTCAGCCAGTCTGTGTCTTTTGGTTGGAACACTTAATCTACTTACATTTAAGTAATGATTGAAATATTTGTTCTTAGTGCCATTTTGTTAATTGTTTTGGATTTGTTTTTATAGGTCGTTTTTCTTCTGTTCCACTTTTGTTCTCTTCTCTTGTGATTTGATAACTAACTTTGGTGTTGTGTTTTTACTTTTCCTTTCTTATGTGCATACCTGTTGTAGATTTTTGGTTTATAGTTATTATAAGATTTTGATATAGCAGTCTATATATAAACAAGATTGGTTAAGTTGCTGTCTTTTAATTTCAAACACACTTCCAATATCCTGCACTTGTGTTTCTTCTTACAATTGCTCTTCTTACAATTGCTGTTTTGATATCATGTTTGCGTGGAGATGGTTTCCTACCTTTACTGTATGTTTGGGCTTCCCCAGTGGTTCAGTGGTGAAAAAAATCTGCCTACAATGCAAGAGACACAGGAGACATGGGCATGATCCCTGGGTTGGGAAGATTCCTTGAAAGAGGGCATGGCAACCCACTCCAGTGTTCTTGCCCAGGGAATCCCATGGACAGAGGAGCCTGGTGCACTATAGTCCACGGTTTTGCAGACAACTGGACAAGACTGAAGCAACTGAGCTCGTGCTGTATATTTACCTTTCAGTTTAGTTCAGTTCAGTCACTCAGTCATGTCCAACTCTTTGCAACCACATGAATTGCAGCACACCAGGCCTCCCTGCCCATCACCAACTCCCAGACTTCACTCAAACTCACATCCATCAAGTTGGTGATGCCATCCAGCCATCTCATCCTCTGTCGTCCCCTTCTCCTCCTGCCCCCAATCCCTCCCAGCATCAGAGTCTTTTCCAATGAGTCAACTCTTCGCATGAGGTGGCCAAAGTACTGGAGTTTCAGCTTTAGCATCATTCCTTCCAAAGAAATCCCAGGGCTGATCTCCTTCAGAATGGACTGGTTGGATCTCCTTGCAGTCCAAGGGACTCTCAAGAGTCTTTTCCAACACCACAGTTCAAAAGCATCAATTCTTCGGTGCTCAGCCTTCTTCACAGTCCAACTCTCACATCCATACATGACCACAGGAAAAACCATAGCCTTGACTAGATGGACCTTTGTTGGCAAAGTAATGTCTCTGCTTTTCAATATGCTATCTAGGTTGGTCATAACTTTCCTTCCAAGGAGTAAGCATCTTTTAATTTCATGGCTGCAATCACCATCTGCAGTGATTTGGGAGCCCCCAAAAATAAAGTCTGACACTGTTTCTGTTTCCCCACCTATTTCCCATGAAGTGATGGGACCGGATGCCATGATCTGAGTTTTCTGAATGTTGAGCTTTAAGCCAATGTTTTCACTCTCCTCTTTCACTTTCATCAAGAGGCTTTTTAGTTCCTCTTCACTTTCTGCCGTAAGGGTGGTGTCATCTGCATATCTGAGGTTATTGATATTTCTCCTGGCAATCTTGATTCCAGCTTGTGCTTCTTCCAGCCCAGCGTTTCTCATGATGTACTCTGCATAGAAGTTAAATAAGCAGGGTGACAATATACAGCTTTGACGTACTCCTTTTCCTATTTGGAACCAGTCTGTTGTTCCATATTTACCTTTACCACTGAGCTTTTCCATTTATAATTTTCTTGTTTCTAGTTATGGCCTTTTCTTTACTGCTTAGAAAAGTTCCTTTAGCTTTTGTTGCAAAGATTTTTCAACATCTGCAAATCAATCAACCACATCAACAAACTAAAGAATAAAACTATATCATCATCTCAATAGATGCAGAAAAAGCTTTTGACAAAATTCAACCTCCATTTATGATTAAAAACAAGAAAAACTTCAGAAAGTAGGCAGAGAGGGAACATACCTCCATGTAGTAATGCCAGATATGACAAACCTACAGCTAGTATCATACTCAGTGGCGAAAAGATGAAAGCGTTTCCTCTGAGGTCAGGAGCAAGGCAAGGATTCCAGTGTCATCACTTTTATTCAGCATTGTTTTGAAAGTCCCAGCTACAGCAGTCATAGAAGAAAAAGAAGTGAAAGGGATGCAGCTGGAAGAGAAGAAGTACAGCTGTCACTGTTGCACTTCTCTGGTGGTCCAGTGGTTAAGAATCTGCCTTCCGATGCAGGAGACATGGGTTTGATTCCTGGTCCTGGAAGATCCCATATGCCATGGGACAGCTAAGCCCATGTGCCACAACGACTGAGCCTGACTGCCACATGCCTAAAGCCCACACACCATGTTCTGCAACAAGAGAAAACCACTGCAGTGAGAAGCCTGCCGCCACAGCAGAGAGTCACCCCCAGTCTCTGCAGCTGGAGAAAGCCTGCACACAGCAATGAAGACCCAGTGCAGCCAAAACTAAAATAAGTAAATAAGATGTAGATGACATGATTCTGTACATAGAAACTCCTAACCATGCTATCAGAAAGCTACTAGAACTTAACAATGAATTTGGTAAAGTTGTGGGATACAAAATTAATACCCAGAAATCTGTTGCATTTCTATACACTAACAATGAAAAATCAGAAAGAGAAATTAAAGAATCAATCCCCTTTACCATCACATCATAAAGAATAAAATACATCAGAGTAAACCTACCTAAGAAGACAAAAAACCTGTATTGTAAGATGCTAAAAGAACTCAAAGATGATACAAAGAGGTGAAAAGATACACCATGTTCTTGGATTAGAAGAATCAATATTGTCAAAATGGCTATACTAGCAAGGCAATCTACAGATTCAATACAATCCCTTTTGAATTACCAGTGGCATTTTTCACAGAACTAGAACAAAATATCCTAAAATGTGTATGGAACACAAAAGACCGACCACAAATAGCCAAAGAAATCTTGAGAAAGAAAAGTGGAGCTGGAGGAATTAGATTCCCTGACTTCAAACTATACTACAAAGCTACAGTCATCAAAATAGTGTGTACTGGCACAAAAACAGAAATATAGTTCAATGGAACAGGAGAGAAAGCCCATAAATACATCCATGTACCTTTAGTCAATTAATCTACAACAAAGAAGGAAAGACTAAACAATGGAGGAAAGACAGTCTCTTCAATAAATGGTGCTGGAAAAACTGGACAGCTACATGTAAGAAAAATGAAATTAGAACATTCTTTAATACCATACACAAAAATAAACTCAGAATAGATTAAATATCTAAATGTAAGACTAAATACAATAAAACTCTTAGAAGAAAAGATAGGCAGAACACTCTCTGACATAAATCACAGCAATATGTTTTTCAAGCCATCTACTAGAGTAATGGAAATAAAAACAAAAATAGACAGGACCTAATCACACTTACAAGCTTTTGCACACCAAGGAAACCGTAAACAAAACAAAAAGACAGCTCACAGACTGGGAGAAAATATTTGCAAATGATGCAGAATTAGTCTCCCAAATTTACAAATAACTCATGCAACTCAATATAAAACACACACACACATAGACAGAATACCTAAATAGACATTTCTCCAGAGAAGACATACAGATGGTCAAGAGGCATGTGAAAAGAATGCCACTCAATATTGCTAATTATTAGAGAAATGCAAATCAAAATTGCAATGAGATATTACCTTGCATCAGTCAGAATGGCCATCATCAGAAAATCTACAAACAGTAAATGCTGGAGAGGAAGTGGAGAAAAGGGAATCCTCCTACACTGTAATGTAATTGATACAGCCACTGTAGAGAACAGCGGTATGAAGGTTCCTTACAAAACTAAAACTAGAGCTACTAGGACCCAGCAGTCCTCCTCCTGATGCCTTGAGTGCCTCAAGGTTTAGGACCTTCTTTGCCTTTGCGTTCCCAGCCCCAGCACCATGACTGGTAAGTGTATAGTAGGCAATCTGTTACTGTTTCTTCAATGCATGAATTAAGTAACCAATTATATGAAATGTGGAGGTACAGTCTTGTACTTTGAAACCAGTTGTATTCCCAAAGTTAATTTTTAAATCAGTTGTTTTGAAATTCGCAAAGCAATTTCCCACAGAAACAATGTTATAAATGTTACAAATGATGGGTACCTTCCCAGGCTAGCCCTCAGGAGTCTGTTTAACCCATAATGTAGCTGAAACGCCATGCAGTTGTAATGAAAAATAGCAGAAACCAACACTGGTACAAATGTGCCATATTTTCATTCCATTAAGTAAATAAATTCCTCTTCTATGTAGAATTGCAATACTGGGGAAATTGCATCAATGGGCAAATGTACTGTGTCCCAGCAACAAGAACTGCACATAGGCCAAGCTTCTTTCACTAGCTTGCCTAGTAAGTCGTTTGGCCCAACTTTGTACATCTGTGTCCTCCAAACTTGGTATTTCTTGCCTGCTCCCTGAAGAAAGAGCAGAGTATAAGTACACATTGAAACATACAGGGAGAACACTGGGATGTGTATCATGGAATAAAGTACCTACAGACAAATGAAATTAAACTGAATTATAAACATTTAATGGAGTAAGATCTAGGGTTTAAACCTCATTTGGCCTGCCCCCAAAGCTGGGAGCTGCTTAACCATCATGTTACCCTCCTTTCATAATGGGTTCTAGGACCCGTGAGTCAATCTCCCTGGGCCTTAGTTTCCTCTTGGGCAAAATGCCTTTGGAGTTGATGACGTTCCAGTTCTCAGTGTCTATACTTAATACTATCTGGAAAGAGTGGTTACTTTGGTGGGATTAAAAATGTCCTGGAGGCTAATCAATATGGTCTGAGTTTCTTCAGTTTTCTCTTCTGTGATGAGTTTGCTCCAAGCCCCACTTGCAGAAGGAAATGGCAACCCTCTCCACTACTCTTGGCTGGAGAATCCCATGGATAGAGGAGCCTGGTGGGCTACAGTCTACGGGGCCGCAAAGTATTGGACGCGACTAAGCGACTCACACAAGCCCCACTTGCATGCTTTATATCTTTACTGTTTTATACAGTTGTTTCCTTAGTCTGCTGAGCATGCCTACCTTAAAAATCGTGTTCCCCAACTTCGGCTGTCAAAATCTACATAGGAGTGATCTTCTGTCACATGGCCGTCTCCACCCAAACTTAGAGAAGAGCTCTCTTCTCGTTCCTTCCCCTGGATTGTATTCCTTCCCAGGAAGAGGGAGGTTTCTCCATTGATTCTGGAGCACCAGATAGTATGCTGCTAGCTGTCTGATCAGCTTTCTTCTCTATCAGCAGCCATCTGTCTGTGATGACTGCTCCGTTTGTTTTTTATTTTAGTGCAACCCCTTTTAGCGCCTTCGTCTGTTTTTACCACGCCACCTGTGCCTCCCGCTTCCCCAGCTCATTCATTCCTTCCTTGTGTGGGTGCTGGAGGAGACAGAGTGCGGTGGATCAGCAGGGTCTGCTGTCCTCCAGACAAGATGCTGGAGGCTCACCCCCTTCTCTCCGACCGGCTGAATGCCTCTTTCCTCAGTCTATTCAAACCCTCTTAATTTGCTGCCCTATATTTAAACTTCCCAGAATATTTGTGTCCTTTGAAGAGACTTTGCTGGAACAAAAGAAATAAGTTGCTAAATTCTTGAAATCTTTTAATCCGTAACAAGAGATTCAAATTTGCCTCTCGCACAATCATTGCTTTCCTTCCATGCCTCAGAGTCAACTAGTCTGTAACCCCTTCTAGGGAGACAGCTGTTATTGGGTTAGGCACCATTAGAAGAATGTTTTCTGTGTGTCTTCCCTGACACAATTTGATGTTAAAAAGTTAGTATTCGATGACCCATGTTATGTTGTCTTGATTGTCTTCATATGTTCATCTACATGAGTGTCACTTGTCCTGAACCTTAAGATCTACTAGATGGGACCTTTGTAATAGTTTTTAGTAGATTTCCCCTTAAGAGGGATACCCTGCAAATTGTTTCTGAAGTGTCTTAGTCCCGTTATTACTGCAAAGCTCAACTGAGTCCCTGCCAGTGTGAAGCCTGCCGTCACTTAAACTATCTTCAGGAAGACCTCACTCCTCTGAAATCCTAGTGCATTTGTTGTGTGCACAACTCACCTGGTACTTCCCTGAGACTAAAAGTGAGCCAAATAAGCACTTCTTTTGTCCATGATCCCTTTCAGCCCATTAACAGTACCTCCAACTTCTTGGTGGTATGTAACTCTATAGCTCATACATATAGGTGCACAAAAAAGATTCATTAATTCATTATTCAATTATGTATTGGCTTATTTGTGAAGCTGAAATTTTCAGTAGCTCCATATTTTGACCTTTTCAGTTATTAGTGGTTTTTTGGTCTGTTTTCAACTACTCAGTTGCATTTTTACCATCAATAGGTTATGTCTATAAATAGAGGTCTAGAGACATTTCTAATGTATTTAGGAAGAAGTTCAGCTTTTGAAATTGCAAATGAATGTTGTGGTAGTGATTAACTGAAGCAAACATATTTTTAAGCAGTTTATCTGGCTGAGGGAAAAAACAACAATAGAGGCATCCCTTGTGACTAGAGTTTCAATGACTTCCTTCAAAAATAGTGATTTTAAAGTATTTTGTTTCCTTTTCCCTTAATCTCTCATATTATGAATAATATTTAGATGAACTCCCAAAGCAACTGGGGAAAGAAAATCTTTGCTGTTGATTTTGGATAAAATATGAGACATTTACTTTTGTGAATTTTAATCTCGAAGATTTGAACTCAGTGTTTTGTTCTCTGAGCTTCTGGGTCATTCAAAGATTTAAATTTAAATCTTTGTGGTTTTGACCACTAGAAAGACCACTGAAACACCTAAGTATGACAGTTTTTGTTAATAATATCTATAGAAGCTCATTAGTCTTTTAATTATCATTTTAGTAACTCCCAGATGGGTAATGTCTGTCTTTCTATAGGCGTTTTATAGAATAATCATCCTAATGTTACACTGCATTGTAGTTCATTATTTCTGTGAGCTTTTAGTTTTACTTACATTTGCTTAGCAACCAAGTTAATTGTTCAAAAGTTATTATTCTAATTAATTATGCTGAATCCTTTAGATATATCATTTCAAAGCACTGAGATGTCAGATTTTGTCCTTTTTGTAAAAAGAGTTAAAACTCTACTTCTTATATTTTTGACCTTATAAAATTCTTTCTCCAAATTTCAAAACCTTATTATCTCAAAGTACATTAACAGATCTGAAAATTCATGTGTTCTTTTAAAATATATACTTATTGAGGACATATATTAGATGAAAAGTTTTATCAGCTGTAATTTCCTTTAAAAAAAATTTTTTTTTTAATCCAAACTAAGTTACTTCTCTCTGGTTTAAACATGTTGGCTGATTTTTAGACTTGGATGAATTTCACTGTAAATTTCTGTTCGATGTGACTTGAGTACCCAGGAGCTGTCAGGATGGCTCAGTGATTTAACGTTGGTGTCCTGCAGCTTTGACTGTAATCAGCAGATGCTGTGGTATTACCATAAATGTTTCCCTAACTGCTTCTGTCAAAAAGAGAAAATTCTTCCTGCCCTGAGTCTGCTGCTTCTGATTAAATTCAGTTTGCCTTCTTTTGCATAATTAATGTCCCATGATGATCTCTAACCTTTTGTTTTTAATATTGCCTTTTGGTCTAGACTCTCTTTACGCAGAGGCTCCACTAAGAGCAGACAAAGAGAAAGGGATGCTGCTTTTACATGAACCCCCAGCACCCGCATGGCTCTGAAGTTGTTTCCGTTTTATATACCATCACTTGTCAAAGATCATGAAAGGTTCTGGTCTTTGCAGTGTTTCCATTGTTGTGCTACGCTCTGTTCTACTTCTGAAGGCTGTTTCTGCAATGCTTTGGTGCACATGGTTTTGCCTGAGGCTGTGTGATGGGATCTGCTTTAGAATGTGCTCACCTGGTGTATTAACTGTGATAAACCCCTGGCACCAAGCAGGCAAAAGCCTTCCTGGTCTACAAAACTTTCTGTACCTCTAGCCCTAAGTTTATCAGACACTGTATTTGGCGCAACAAAGGCAATGTCTAAAAATATGTTAAAAGTGAATGCCCTGTTTTGTCAATGAAAGCATTCTTTACGTTATTCCAATGGGAAAAAAGATCCTTGAATTTATTAAATATCAGCAACTTTTCTCTGAAGAGCCCAAAGTGCTTCATCATTTTCCTGTTTATTCTGTTAGAACCTGTGAGGACGCCTGCTGGCAACCACCTGTGACTGTCTTTCTTTTTCAAGTAGAACATCGATGTGACTAGACAGCCTTTGTGATGTCGTTCTTACTGTATAAGATAAGAAGCGTACACGGCATCTCCAAGGCGCTAAATCCAACCAGCAGCAATGGGCAGATTACAGCTTAGAAATGCTCTGTCGTCATAGTGTCTGAAGTGAGGGTCCTGCATGTTCCTTCATTTCAGAAGAAAGGGTGAAAGGCTGAGCATCACATTTTCTGTGGTTTATCTACTTCTTTCTCCTATAGAAGATTCTACTAACAAATATCTATCACATTATTTTTTGTGTAATTTTATTTTCTTCATTGTATCAAAGGACTTTAGAATGGAAAAGGATCTTAGAAAAGTGTTCCTCTTGTGAACGACAAAGCTGAGTCTAGGTGACAGAAAGCCACAGGTAGTGGCACATTTTATTTGGGGATTTTCAGTTCTAAGTCACTGAAATGTTAACTTTGAATATAGATTTTCATTCATCTCGGATTAAAGCAAATAAAAGAGAAACAAGGTAATTTCAGAATAAATGTATCAGACCCCACATATATTCCCCATAAAAGCCAAAGTTATGATCAGCAAAACTTTGCCTTTTTCTCCCTCAGACTCTTTTCCTACAAAGTCTTTAAGCTCCTAGCTGCTTTGCTCTCCTGCAGCTCCACTGTATTTTTTTCCTACGCAAACACCAGCACCACTTTGCCATCTCTCTTCATAGTAGCCAGCCACATCTACAATACAGAGCACCGCCTTCAGCAGATCGGCTCGACTGTGACCCCGAAGACAGTGGCAGGGCGCCGCGCGGCGCACGGGGACTTGCGTGTTCGTGCTGCCTCTGCCTTTCCTCGCCGGGCCACGGAGCAACCCACTCACTGTCTGGGCTCAATCTCCTTGTTGGTAAATGGAAATAAGCAGTAACCACCTCACAGGGGGATTAAATGAATGCCGTGTGTGCTAATGTGTGCGCACACCTGCTTCTTTGAGACCTGTATTTGACAGCCAAGGAGAATCAGGAAGACACTTGGGAAAGGCAAGAATACAAGAGAAAGAGTGCTTGTGTTTGATTAGCGGTTTCAGTGGTTCTTCGTAGCCTGTTTCCTCGTTCTCAGTTTATTCGTGAACATAATGTGTTAGTTACTACTCAAAAAAAAAAGCCATAGATACGTCTTTTTCAGGATAGTCGAAGGACGTCACTAAGAAAAGTGCCAGCATTTTACAAAAATGTGAACTATTTCTCTGGCTCTAAGGAAGAAAAATCTCCTTCCTACCCCAAGCGTGTCTCCCTCACACCACTTAAAAAAAAAAGCTTTTCATAATTTATTAATAGAGGCCCTGAGATCCTTAAATTTGATTCTTAAATGTATTGCTGTTATCATGCTTTAAGGAGATTATTTTAAATGACAAAGAGCTATAATTCATAAGTAGTATTGCTGCCATTCTCATCAGATAATAGTCAAAATTTGGATATCTACCCACCTATTCCCAGAAAGTTAACACATACATATGCATGACTGGATTTATCACTTTAACCATGAATTTAATGATACTACATGTAAGCATAAGCCAGTTCACTGATGAAATAGGTTATACTGAAAATATTAGAAGTGAGTTTGTGTTTTTTACATTGAAAGACATATCTTGCTTCATCAATTATTCTGTTAAAGCATCTACGGCTCAGCTTTTACTCAGAGTTACATGACCTCAGGAGTACATGTTACTAATCTTCCTGCTGTAACCATCAGAGAAGAGGGCAAAACACATCAAGATTTGTGATGAGTAGACCCTAATAATGGCATACAATGTGGTGGTCTCTCCACATCTGAGAGCTTTCGTACAGGTTTTTGTCATAAACATCCTGTGAAGGTTTGGCTTATTTAATCTTTGCAAGTAAAAAAAGAAAGGTGCTGAAATAGAGATGAAGAGAATCATTCAAGGGTATAAAAAGTGGATGAGAGTGCTGAGAAGAATCCCTTACAGTTTTTCCTTTTGCTGTGCTGTGCTCAGTTGTGTCCGACTCTGTGTGACCCCGTGGACTGTAGCCTGTCAGGCTCTTCTGTCCGTGGGATTCTCCAGGCAAGGATACTGGACTGGGTTGCCATGCCCTCCTCCAGGATATTTTCCTAAACCAGGGATTGAACCCATGTCTCTTGCATCTCCTGGATTCTTTAACCACTAACGCCACCTGGGAGGCCCTTTTAGATATAAACTAACCTGTAAGTGTAATTCCCTGGTGGCTCAGTCAGTAAAGGATCCCCTGCAATGCAAGAGACTGCCTGCAGCACAGGAGAGATCAAGCAAGATATGTCTTTCCTGGGTTTGAAGACCCATAGAGGAGGACATGGCAACCCATTCCAGTACTCTTGCCTGGAGAACCCCATGGACGGAGGAGCCTGTGGGCTGCAGTCCACGGGGTCACAACAGTCGGGCACAACTGAGCGACTTCATCACCACCACCCACAGCCCCGTAAGTGAGCACCCTCTGACCCAACTCACCACAGGTGTGGAGTTTGCAGCTAACCAGATGAGCCAGGGAAATTGCTGATGGTTCTCTTTCATGTAACTCTAAAGAACAAACAAATCAGTGAGCCTACAGCTTGATAAGTGGAAAGGTTGTTCTGTGGCAGTAAGCTCAGCTAAAATCAAATCTGTAGAGATGGCAGCAGAGGGAGTAAAGCTAACCTTGCCCCCAACACAAGGGCCTTTAATCCGTCTGAGGCAATCGTCACAGCCTCTCTAGTGGGGGAGACACAGTTGCAGAGCCAGGAGTGTTGTCCTGGTCTAACAGGGAGTGGCCGACCTCGGGGCCTTGGTTTTCTTGTGTAACGGGGCTGTCGGCAGCAGCTTCCCAGAGAATGGCATGGGGCAGTCACTGAAGCCGCCCGCTCATTGTGTCCAGCACACAGAGGCACAGTGCATGGTAGCAGCAGCAGCGTCTCCATTTGACTGAGACCCAGTGAGAGATGTCTGGTAGAATGCAGTGGAGAAGGCATACATTAATAGTCAGTTACCCAAGCCCATCATGCTTCTGGTAAATGCAGGAGGAAAAGAAGAGGATGCAATGAGCATGAACAAGGTGGGCCGGGGCACTTCCTGGGGAGTGGCCTCCCTGCTGGAACACTGTGACTGATTCCACACTGACCACAGAGAGTGGAAACCGGACACCAGTCTCTCAAGAGAGGCCCGTGTAGGGCAGTGGATCCAGGTCGCTCTGCTCCCCGTGAACACAGCCTTGCCTGCAAGGAGACTAACAGAGCTTTAACTGCAGGGAAGAACGGGGGAGGCAGCACCGTTCTCATCTGCGTCTGGAGCCAAAGTGCCTGGGACTCAGAAATTCTGATTCCAAATCCATCTCCTTCATGTGTTGCTCCTCAGATCCCGCCCAGTTCACCGGCTATGAGCTCTCCCCGATTTGATCGGCTACTTTCCTGCATTCCTGTGTAGGCTCTTTCTTCTCTCCCATCTCCTGCCTTTCCATCCATCCCCCAAATGGCCTAATTCATTGGCTCTCCTTAGAAGACGTTCTCTAACCAGAGCCTGTTACCTTCTGCTTGCGTTCCCTTCATTTGTCATCTGCCAAAAGGGACATCCCCTCCCCTCTACTCTAAGCATTCTCTTCTGAAATCTAACACGCCCACAGGACGTAAGTGTTTGTGTGTATTATTTAAGAGGCACAGATCCTAATTTTGCTAAAAGATATCATAACAGATACCAAATTCAATAATGCATTTACAAAATGAGAGACATAATTGACAGCTCAGAACACTTTTTAAGCAGTTCTTGCTGTTTCTCCTTGTTATATAGATATAGAGATACACACATATATAGATGATAGGGAAATATAGATATATGTAGGTAAATATAGATATATCAAGGTGGTTAGGTTGTAGGCTTCCTGAAGGCAGGAGATGTGTCTGCTCATTCCTGCTGTACTCCTGACACCTAGCATAATGCACCCACTGTTCATACTTTTGGACTCAATGAATGAACACATGTTGTCCCTCTTGGATCCTACAGCATGCCAGAAATTGATGGAACATAGCCTCTGCCCCCTTGAGCGTAACGCTCAGGGAGTACAACGTACTGCATGCTCAACGTACTGCTCTCAACACCACGAGGGGTGAGCAAAGCACAGGTCCTGCTCCCAGTAGTGTATGGTTTCGCCACTCGATTCTGGCTTATTTGTCAAAATAACTAGCTTTACGTATTTCCTAACATATTAGTGAATCTGGGCCATAAATTTTTCTACTTCTATGAATAACTAGTTATATTGCAATTTTAAATATAGACAGTACTTCATACTACACAAGCAAAAACCCTGGAAAAATAGATTCCCGATTCTGTCTAACTAGAGAGCTCAATAAATTTTTAAATTATTTGTCAGAGATAATATCGGTAAAAGTGAAGTGTCTCATAGTTCCTCTTGGTTCCTTCTGCTAACACAGGAATACTGTCTACTTCTCCTTCAGCATTTATAGCTTTTTTTTTTTTTTCCAGTTAAATAACAGTGCTATAGTTTGAAGCCTGGAGCTGAATCTGGTTCCAATTGTGCATGAATTTGAGCTCTACCCTCAAGTTGCTCCTGACCTTGGGCAAGTTTCTTAACCTCTCAGCTCATCCCTTCCTCCTCTGTGAAATGGAGAGAATCAACATCTCACTCGATTAGATTGTATGATGACTCAGTTAAAACACCTCATGCAGACGGGCACTTAATAAGTGCTCACACACGTTCAGTTCAGTCAGTTCAGTTCAGTCGTGTCTGACTGTTTGCAACCCCATGCACTGCAGCACACCAGGCCTCCCTGTCCATCACCACCTCCCGGAGTTTACCCAAATTCATGTCCATTGAGTCAATGATGCCATCCAGCCATCTCATCCTCTGTCGTCCCCTTCTCCTGCCCTCAATCTTTCCCAGCATCAGGGTCTTTTCCAATGAGTCAGCTCTTCGCATCAGGTGGCCAAAGTACTGGAGTTTCAGCTTTACCATCAGTTCTTCCAATGAACACCCAGAACTGATCTCCTTTAGGATGGACTGGTTGGATCTACTTGCTGTCCAAGGGACTCTGAAGAGTCTTCTCCAGCACCACAGTTCAAGAGCTTCAGTTCTTCAGTGCTGACTTTCTTTATAGTATCAACTCTCACACCCATACATGACCACTGGAAAAACCATAGCCTTGACCAGACAGACCTTTGTTGGCAAAGTAATGTCTCTGCTTTTTAATACGCTGTCTAGGTTGGTCATAACTTTCCTTCCAAGGACCAAGTGTCTTTTAATTTCATGGCTGCAGGCACCATCTGCAGTGATTTTGGAGCCCCCAAAATAAAGTCAGCCACTGTTTCTAACTGTTTACCCATCCATTTGCCATGAAGTAATGGGACTAGATGCCATGATCTTAGTTTTCTGAATGTCCATCTTTAAGCCAACTTTTTCACTCTCCTCTTTCACTTTCATCAAGAGGCTTTTTAGTTCCTCTTCACTTTCTGCCATAAGGGTGGTGTCATCTGCATATCTGAGGTTATTGATATTTCTCCCTGCAATCTTGATTCCAGCTTGTGCTTCCTCTAGCCTAGCGTTTCACATGATGTACTCTGCATATAAGTTAAATAAGCAGGGTGACAATATACAGCCTTGACGTACTCCTTTTCCTATTTGGAACCAGTCTGTTCCATGTCCAGTTCAAACTGTTGCTTCCTGACCTGCATACAGATTTCTCAAGAGGCAGGTCAGGTGATCTGGCATTCCCATCTCTTTCAGAATTTTCCACAATTTGTTGTGATTCATATAGTCAAAGGCTTTGGCATAGTTAATAAAACAGAACTAGATGTTTTTCTGGAAGTCTCTCGATTTTTTGATGATCCAGCGGATGTTGGCAATTTGATCTCTGGTTCCTCTGCCTTTTCTAAAACCAGCTTGAACATCAGGAAGTTCATGGTTCATGTATTGCTGAAGCCTGGCTTGGAGAATTTTGAGCATTACTTTACTAGTGTGTGAGATGAGTGCAAACGTGCGGTAGTTTGAGCATTCTTTGGCATTGCCTTTCTTTGGGACTGGAATGAAAACTGACCTTTTCCAGTCCTGTGGCCACTGCTGAGTTTTCCAAATTTGCTGGCCTTTTGAGTGCAGCACTTTCTCAGCATCATCTTCCAGGGTTTGAAATAGCTCAACTGGAATTCCGTCACCTCCACTAGCTTTGTTCGTAGTGATGCTTTCTAAGGCCAACTTGACTTCACATTCCAGGATGTCTGGCTCTAGGTGAGTGATCACACCATCGTGATTATCTGGGTCGTGAAGACCTTTTTTGTAAGGTTCTTCTGTGTATTCTTCCCACCTCTTCTTAATATCATCTGCTTCTGTTAGGTCCCTACCATTTCTGTCCTTTATTGAGCCCATCTTTGCATGAAATGTTTCTTTGGTATCAAACACATTAATATTGTTTTTTTATTAGTCTTTTATAAAACAAAACCTGAAGTTGGGAGGAAAACGTACAGTTGCACCAAGTGCCCTGCATGTGAACATATTCCATTAGGAAAATGCATTTGTGAGTCCAGCTTGTTAGTCCAACAAAGCTAGCCTAGGTGCAGTCCTAGCACAGGTGGCTATAGTGCTGTACTCTAATAGATTTACAGTGTTTGTCACACAAATAATACAGAAAAAACAAATGCAAGAAGTAAAATAATTAAAATCTTACCGTATAGTACCTTGAAAAGTATAGTAGAACAACAAATACAGCAGCTGGCATATGGGACTGGCATCCAGTGGACAGGAAAGGAGTTACTGATGCAGGAGGGAGGGGTTGGGGACGGGAGAGCCAAGGACCGAGAGATGAGATGAGAGACGGGGGGCAGGTTGCCGTGGCAGCCACGCCTGACGCTGATGGCACACGCGTTCACAGCTTTGGAAGTTTGCAACTTGTTCATGTTTAGGGGACTTACTGTATTTTATTAATTGTAATTTTATTATAATCAGATGGTGATAAAGTGACTATATTTTGTTAGAACTAAATCTGAATTTCATGTTTGCAAATTGTGTTGTAGTTGAAATTTTTGTTGTTTTTTAACCAAGTATTCTTGGTTTGACACATAGTAAATAAAGCTCATTGGACAAATGAGGAATGACTCACCTCATTATAATCAGACATTCTGAAGTTCACAGCAAGCTTGTAGCACTGATTATTTCTTTCCTTGGATAAGATGTAAGATGATATGGCTTGCCTGTTCCGGAAGAAAACAGACACAAGATATTACATTAGAAACATAAAATCATTGGTGTTGGAAAGGCCCTGAATATTAGGATCACCAAATGGATTTGGTAGAACTGCAGAACACAGAACTTCTTTGATCTACTGCAGAAGAGGCTTTTTTATGTTACAGGATTCCATTACTTGAAATGATCTTTTTCCTGTTCCAGTCAAGTGAGAGCCTGTGTGGAAAGCTGGTACCATGACGAAATCTAAGGTCATTAGAAATAGAATAGTTAATTAGCAAACGTATTATTACTGTATTGTAGCGGTTATAAAAGAATGTATTACGTTCCATATTTTTAAGTCACTAAAGATAAATTATTCTCAGTGCTCTAGTGCCCATTTGATGACTAGTGACGGTGTGACTGTCTGACCTCTGGTGGCAGTAGCTCGTAACTGACTGATGAAATCTCAGCTCTTACGAGTTCTACAGGTGTATGCTTAGCTTCCCTGAATCTCTGCCGGTCTGACTGTGGGTGTGCTGCCTCAGAGAGCAGAGTCCAGAGCCAACTTTGTGGACCTCTCAGTCCCGGTGCCTGAAATGCGTCCACAGGTGCCGTGCTAAGGCCTCGTAGCCAGCTGTTCCGTGCAGCGTTTTTAACAGACGTTCTGAAGTTCACAGCAAGCTTCTAGCGTTGATGTTCAGCATTATTTTAGAGGCTTGCATGAAGTATTTTTAGAGTCGGTATCTGGTAAATATCCACATGAATGTGTGTTTCATAATGTGTAGATGTTACGTGTTTGTGTGAATGTCTTCTGCTTCAAATTGAAGCATTACCATTCCTCATATGCTGCACCATGAGTTATAGATGCTACTTGTAAACAAGCAAGAGGCTGGAACTGACCAACAATTTGAAAATACTAAACCACTGTACTAAATAGACTTATATACTCCATTTAGATTGGTGCCCCAAACTGAAAAAGACTAGGAAAATTTACATTATCTTCCCTGGTGGCTCAGACGGTTAAGAATCTTCCTGCAATGCAAGAGACCTGGGTTCGATCCCTGGGTCAGGAAGATCCCCTGGAGGAGGGCATGACAGTCCATGGGGTTGCAAAGAATCAGACACAGCTGAGCCACTAATACTAAGGCTGAATAATTCAAAGAGGAACATTCTGCCATGTGATATTAACACGCTTTCCTTTGTCTTTAACATAAACCATTCTGGAGTATTTATTTAACTTTTTCTTTTCATACTTGGTATCTCAACTAACTGAGTCCTTTCACCTCAATAGCTTAATCAACTATAAATTGCTAGATTATTATTAATGTGGGTCTCTGGTAATTTTTTTTAAATTTCAGGTACAATGTGGATTATAAAGTTCCACATACTTTAAGGTTTCTTCTGTGCTAACACTTGTAGTTCTTTTAGGAGAATATACAAGAAATGGGACAGCCAACAATTGCCCCATCTTGTCCTGTGACCACTTACAGTCAGCACCTTCTTTAGCTTACCAAGAGTACTGCACCATAATATCTTTCTTTTCTGCCTGCTCTGTGATACATTTCTCCCGCCTTGTGTTTTGTGTTACCATGGAGACAGGAGGTGCTCCAAAGCCCTGGGAAGATGGGTGGATGCGGGTCTTTGAGGAAACTGTCCCTGCTGGCTAGAGAAGCCTGAGGCAGGAATCTAGCAGTAAATGGAAAGAGGGAATTACGTAGTCAGACCTGACTGTGTGTCCAGAGCATCTTAGGAAGCACAGGCCCAGCTGATGCTGCATTCAGAATGAGTTGTTTACAGAAACCAATTTTTCCAAAATCTCGATGCAGCCTGGGCTTTCATAGGAACCAAGCTTAGATTTTTATTGCAAGAAAATAACTGAAGTGACATTGACTTATGTTTCCTCATTAAAAGGGAGCAGCTTCTAAGAAAGATCCTCTTTGCCTGACTTATTTTGCCGATCAAAAATTTCACCTTTAAAATGCAGATCGATATTCTTTGACTCAGCCGAAGCTATCAGAAGTCAGATTGCAGGCTGAGCACAAGGGACTCTACAACCAGCACCCAAATCATTGATCCAAATATGCTAGTTCTAAAAATAAGTAGTTTTTACCCTAAATTGTCCTGTACGCCTTCCATATTTTAGAAACAGAATCTAAAGCCTTTAAACATTTCTGTTTCCTACCATATTATTTTAACTCATACTTGTTAATATTTTTCTTTAGGAGAAATCTGCTAAAAGATTTCAAAATAACATTTTTTCATGCCTTTTCCTTCGGATATGTGCATGGGAATTACTGCTGAAGGCAGCCTCTTTTTCAATAGATAAGATCCATACTAGGGGTGTTTCCTGGATTTTTGTCAGGTATTTCGTAGCCTAAACAGGGACGGAACTCAGATATGTTGAGACACCATCAACATATCTTCCTAGATTACTGGTCCAAGGGCATAGTATGCAGAATTGTACTTTGGAGGAAGAAGGCCAGTGAGCTATAAATCTGTAAAAAGAATATGGTTGAATAAGATCCTCCTGCTTAGCTCAGACAACAGCAGGAGGCAGTCATATAATAGCCTGAGCTGCTCTCTAAGGTAATGACTGTGAGTCATGCCAAAATCTTTTTTACTCATTTTCTAGAAATACAGGAAACCAAAATCTTAGTCATTTCAGATTTTATAGTGAAACTTGGTACCATCAATCCAGTACACGGTAATGCTGCTGGGCTATGAATAGAACAGTCAGAAAAGGCAGGTCTATCAGCTTTAACAGGTGCCTCTGCACCTTGGCCCAGTGTAGGTCCTGTTCCAGTTGGAATAGGAGAATGGCAAGAAACAAAGGTCAATCTCATTTTGGAAAGAAGGAGAGTCACATTTGGTATGTTAGATCCTTCTAATTTTCACTGATTTACTAAAACGTCTACAGAACTGCAAAGTAAAAGAATCTGAATGGTAACTTGGTCTCCCTGTGCCTTGGTGGCTGCATAAACATATGTCAAAGCAGAGACAGTGGAAACAATAGGTATGTCATTATAGCATTCAGTTTCACGATTGCACTTTGAATCTTTAGTCATTGCCTATTTTCCCGTTCACAGAAGTTACATAAATCCAAATTACCTGGGAATGTACAACTGTGGCTTCCTTTCCTTATAAAACAAAATCACAATGAAATGCTAAATTTTGGAACATTACATTCTTTCACTTGGATGTTTTTCGTGTAGCTAAAAAAAATAATGTTTGAAAAGCGTTTTCCTTCTGTAGTAACTGATTCCTTTAATACCTTATCTTTCACTTATGGACCTAATCTCAATAAGGTATGTATTTGGGAAATTTTTTTCCCCTCAGTTTTAGGGTTGTATTTTTATCTGCAATTTATTTCCCTATATAATTCAAACAGCACATATTTACCTGATATCTAATTATTATTGTCATACAATCTGTGACCATAGAACAAAACTAAGATTTCTAATCTGAGTTACATAGGGAAATAACTTGCTGATTTAAATGCATTCCTGATACTGAGGAGGAAAATTCCAAACTGCATATCCATACAAAGCTGGGGCTTGTGATCTTGATTTTATAACTTTTACTTCAGCCCTTTGAACTGTACATCCCCCTATATGGTGACATAATAAATTTAGAAGTATTTTTAGCAAATATGGGGAAATGGACAATATTAATTTCTACTAGGATATCAATTAGAACTTTTAACTAAAGCTTAAAAATTATTTTTGGTATAATCCCTAAATTTTGTTAATACTAATTATTAGCTTTCTAATAGTACACTTTTTTGGGGGCTCCAAAATCACTGCAGATGGTGATTGCAGCCATGAAATTAAAAGACACTTACTCCTTGGAAGGAAAGTTATGACCAACCTAGATAGCATATTCAAAAGCAGAGACATTACTTTGCCAACAAAGGTCCATCTAGTCAAGGCTATGGTTTTTCCAGTGGTCATGTATGGATGTGAGTGTTGGACTGTGAAGAAAGCTGGGCGCCGAAGAATTGATGCTTTTGAACTGTGGTGTAGGAGAAGACTCTTGAGAGTCCCTTGGACTGCAAGGAGATCCAACCAGTCCATCCTAAAGGAGATCAGTCCTGGGTGTTCATTGGAAGGACTGATGTTGGAGCTGAACCTCCAACACTTTGGCCACCTGATGCGAAGAGCTGACTCATTGAGAAGACCCTGATGCTGGGAAAGATTGAGGGCAGGAGGAGAAAGGGACGGCAGAGGATGAGATGTTTGGATGGCATCACTGACTCGATGGACATGGGTTTGGGTAAACTCCGGGAGCTGGTGATGGACAGGGAGGCCTGGTGTGCTGTGGTTCATGGGCTCGCAAAGAGTCAGACACGACTGAGTGACTGAACTGAAGTGAATAGTACAAATTCCATCTGAGATAGTTACTCATCACTGGAGTTTTCTTTTTTTTTTAATATATATTTAATTGGAGGCTAATTACTTTCAATATTGTATTGGTTTTGCCATACATCGACATGAATCTGCCACGAGTGTACTCGTGTTCCCCATCCTGAACCCCCCTCCCACCTCTCTCGCCATCCCATCCCTCTGGGTCATCCCAGTGCACCAGCCCCAAGCATCCTGTATCATGTATCGAACCTGGACCAGCGATTCGTTTCACATATGATAACATATGTGTTTCAATGCCATTCTCCCAAATCATCCCACCCTCACATTCTCCCACAGAGTCCAAAAGACTGTTCTATGCATCTGTGTCTCTTTTGCTGTCTCACATACAGGGTTATTGTTACCATCTTTCTAAATTCAATATATATGCATTAGTATACTGTATTGGTGTTTTTCTTCCTGGCTTACTTCACTCTGTATAATAGGCTCCAGTTTCATCCACCTCATTAGAACTGATTCAAATGTTTTCTTTTTAGTGGCTGAGTAATATTCCATTGTTTGTATGTACCACAGCTTTCTTATCCATTCATCTGCTGATGAACATCTAGGTTGCTTCCATGTCCTGGCTATTATAAACAGTGCTGTGATGAACATTGGGGTACATGTGTCTCTTTCAATTCTGGTTTCCTCAGTATGTATGCCCAGCACTGGGATTGCTGGGTCGTATGGCAGTTCTATTTCCAGTTTTTTAAGGAATCTCCACACTGTTCTCCATGGTGGCTGTACTAAGTTTGCATTCCCACAACATCACTAGAGTTTTCTATAAAGACACCTGATTCAAAACTCTTACAGGTGTTAGCACTGGTAGAAACCCCAGGTTCTAGGCCTGTGCTGTCAGGACAGTAGCCAATAGCTGTGTGTGGCTCTTGAGCTCTCAGACTGTGACTAGTCTGAATTAAGATGTGCTTGCAATAGGGTCTATGAATTTTGAGTGAAGGAAGTAAGTTTTGGCTGTGCATATGTATTTGAGACATGTATATGTAGACAGAAAATAAAAGAGAATAGCTACTTAATAGAAGAACTAGGAGCATAGAACCATTGGTCATTTCAACATTTAATAATGTGGAAAAAGACAACAGCTAATTCCAATTCAATAGCAAACTAAGACATGTTTTATTTAACTTAAATTAATTTGAGCTTTGCCAGTCTTCCATGTAACTAGTTTGGCTCAAGAGCTATGGTACATTTAGGCTTCTCCAAATTGAGACTATTTCCCTTTTTCTCAAATGCTACAAAGAAGCCTGGAAACATTCAAACTGATAGCAGAAAAGATACCATTTCTCCATTGAATAGAAAACTATTTTCAGTTATTTATTCATTAAATTATCTATCTGAAAATATATATTTATTTTTATAAAAATATATATTAATTGTGTGCTTATACAGTACAAATTTATAACATATAGAACAGAATTCTGAATTAACTCTGTCTGAATTATTACATGTATGTGTGTATATGTTAGTTGCTCAGTCATGTCCAACTCTGTGACTCCATGGACTGTGACCCGCCAGGCTCCTCTGTCCATGGGATTCTCCAGGCAAGAACACTGGAGTGGGTTGCCATGCCCTCCTCCAGGGGATCTTCCCAACCCAGGGATCGTACCCAGGTCTCCTGCATTGCAGGCAGATTCTTTACCATCTGAGCCACCAGGGAAGCCCTAAAATATGTATATTATAATTTAAATTGTGGACTTAGAATGTTATTACAAAGATCGAAGTGTAACATTGATTATAAAATACAGAAATATTTTGCATTGTGAAAACACACAGCACAAAACGCTTCCCACAAGCTCACGGGCTGCTGCTTCATTGTGTCCTGTGTGCTGCCGTCCTCAACATGGAACCTCCTTCTTGGGTTCTGAAACAGCTACTCTGCCTCTCACACTAAGTCTTTGTGGAGGAGAAATAAATAAAATTTTTTTCTTTTAAGGACATAGATGGGAAATTCAACATGTTGCTTTCATTTACTTTCAGTGGCCCCATCTAGTTTCTGGTCATATGGGGCTTCAAGGAATAACAGGAAGTATAATCTGCACCTGTATTAATGAATTTAGGGGGAATTACCAGTTTTCTATATCAGCCTGAAAAGATTAGATATAACAAAGCCTTGTCCTTATATGTGAATAAAATATATGGAAAAAATATGTACTATAACTATAAAATACATATTTGATTTTGAAGACTTAGTACAAAAGAAAAATTAAGGATTTCGCTAGTATATTTTTTATTTTGCTTACATGTTGAAATGATAAAGTTAACATTGGTTAAGTAAACTGCCTTGTTCAGACTAGTTACACCTGGTTTCCTTCCCCAGTTTTTAGGGTGACCACTGGACAGTGTTAAGTAGAATGTGTAGCTCACTTTCATGATGCTTGTTGTATCTCCATTGGACAGTGCCATTCTAGACTCGAAGCTAGGTCCTCAGGAGGCCAGAAAGCACAAATGTGTACATGAAATAAAAGTTGACATGTCATCAGTTTCTCAGAGTGTTCTTCTGAAGTGTTTTCTTTGGGAAGGATTAATATGAAGTCAGGTGGTAAAACTATGGCACGCTTAGGTTTTGTCACTCAAGAAATAAGGTTTTAAACACCTGTTATAAAGCAGGCACTATTCTAAAAACTATTTTATTTATTCTTTGTGAATGAAACAAAGATTGTTGCCTTTGTGGAGCTTACATTCTAGCAAGTTAGATCAGAATTTGATGATACGAGTTTGTTTTTCTTGCTCCTTGAACATGCTGCTTTTGTTTCGATATGGCTAGTGAATGTGACTCTATATGTGGTGACAGGCTGGGGAGACCTAAAGGAACATTTTTATGTATAAAGTCATACCTAAAGTTATTTCATTTAAAATCATCTTCATTACATGCATTGCAGGACTGAATTCTCCAATGAATAAACACAGATAGTTTTAAGCAGATTTTTATTAGGCTGAAAATCAACTTCAAGTTTATAAGGTTATATTCAAAAAGATTCTATGAGCATCAGTTCTCGTGTGTTTTGGTACTGGTACACGAGTTGGGTTTGTTTTTTCTGCAGAATTTTGGACTAACTAAATAATGGTTTTGCATGTTCATAATAGAAATGACAGGACCCAGAATGTCTCAAGGCCTGAGCACCTAGCATGGTGGATAAGTATTCAGCGGGTTAACTAATGAGTTAACTTAACAATGACTTCAGCTTATGATCTCTGGAAGAATAGTTGAAGAAATTGTGGATGTTTGGCTTGGCAAAGATTTGGGGATTGCGATATCTGTCTTTAAATAGTTGAAGAACTGGTGAATGGAAGAGGAATTAGACTCTCTCTTTTTTGTAATATAAATTTATTTATTTTAATTGGAGGCTAATTACTTTACAATATTGTATTGGTTTTGCCATACATTGACATGGATCCGCCATGGGTGTACATGGGTTCCCCATCCTGAACCCCCCTCCCACCTCCCTCCCCATCCCATCCCTCTGGGTCATCCCAGTGCACCAGCCCCGAGCGTCCTGTATCATGTATCAAACCTGGACTGGCGATTTGTTTCACATATGATAACATACATGTTTCAATGCCATTTTCCCAAAGCATCCCACCCTTGCCCTCTCCCACAGAGTCCAAAAGACTGTTCTATGCATCTGTGTCTCTTTTGCTGTCTCACATACAGGGTTATTGTTACCATCTTTCTAAATTCCATATATATGCGTTAGTATATTGTATTGGTGTTTTTCTTTCTGGCTTACTTCACTCTGTATAATAGGCTCCAGTTTCATCACCTCATTAGAACTGATTCAAATGTTTTCTTTTTAATGGCTGAGTAATACTCCATTGTGTATATGTACCACAGCTTTCTTATCCATCCGTCTGCTGATGGATATGTAGGTTGCTTCCATATCCTGGCTATTATAAACAGTGCTGCAAAGAACATTGGGGTACACGTGTCTCTTTCAATTCTGGTTTCCTCAGTGTGTATGCCCAGCAGTGGGATTGCTGGGTCATAAGGCAGTTCTATTTCCAGTTTTTTAAGGACTCTCCACACTGTTCTCCATAGTGGCTGTACTAGTTTGCATTCCCACTAACAGTGTAAGACGGTTCCCTTTTCTCCACACCCTCTCCAGCATTTATTACTTGTAGACTTTTGGATCGCAGCCATTCTGACTGGCGTGAAATGGTACCTCATTGTGGTTTTGATTTGCATTTCTCTGATAATGAGTGATGTTGAGCATCTTTCCATGTGTTTGTTAGCCATTTGTATGTCTTCTTTGGAGAAATGTCTGTTTAGTTCTTTGGCCCACTTTTTGTTTGGGTCGTTTATATTTCTAGAATTGAGCTGCAGGAGTTGCTTGTATATTTTTGAGACTCTCTTAATACGGCCCTAGTGGGAAAAATCAGTAGGGCTAGTGACTAAGATCTTAGGGGAACAAACACTAGATAAATATAAGTTAAAACATTTAATTATTAGAGGAATATATTGCCTTGTGAGATGGTGAGACTATGACTAGAGGTCTTCAGATTTAGACTGGACAACCATTGGATGGGATTCTGAGTAAAGGGAATTCAGGCTTTGGATAGATGGTTCTGGCAACTCACTAAGGGTCTTTCCAAACCTGAGGTTGGCCTCGATATTATATGTTTCTGTGAAAGTGAAATGGAATTGAAATAGCATACCTTACTCATTTAGGGGAAAAAAAAAAAAAACTGCGTTTGCGGTATCTAGTAAATGTTGACTTAGGAAATATACAAAATATAAATACATAAGCACACTATAAGATCCCACTTAGAAATGGCCTAAGGAAAATATTTAGTTCCTACAGTATTCATCTGGTTATTTTCCAGTACCGCTTCCTGGTCATTAGCATGGGGTATAGGCTTCTCCTCAAATCTCAAGTGTAAAGTGCTCTTTTCCTTTCACAATATGTCTTTTGCCATGGCCTCATCCTCTGCCCCCAGAGCTGTGGGGGAGTAAGATGTGAATTATGTTTGCTGGAGGCAAATATCGAAGTCTCTGTGACCTTGAGGTTCATGGACTTATCTAAACCTCAGTTTCCTCATTTATTAAATGTTAGTCGAAGTGTTAGTTGCTCAGTCATGTCCGACTCTTTGCAACCCCATGGACTGTAGCCCACCAGGCTCCTCGGTCCATGGGATTTTTCCAGGCAAGACTACTGGAGTGGGTAACCATTCCCTTCTCCAGGGGATCATCCCAATCCAGGGATCAAACCCAGGTCTACCACATTGCAGGCAGATTCTTTACCGTCTGAGTGACCACAGAAGTTGTTAATACTTTTATCTTAGAGTTGTTGAAACATTTTTAAATAACAGTAAAAGGTTTAACACGGAGAAGGCAATGGCACCCCACTCCAGTACTCTTGCCTGGAAAATCCCATGGACGGAGGAGCGTGGTAGGCTGCAGTCCATGGGGTCGCTAAGAGTCGGAGACAACTGAGTGACTTCACTTTCACTTTTCAGTTTCATGCATTGGAGAAGGAAATGGCAACCCACTCCAGTGTGCTTGCCTGGAGAATCCCAGGGACAGGGGAGCCTGGTAGGCTACCATCTATGAGGTCACACAGAGTCAGACACAACTGAAGTGACTTAGCATAGCATAGCAAAAGGTTTAACATATATTATGTATCCACTAACTGTAATATCAAGCTATATACCTGTATAATTTGCCTACATTCTTCCTCATAAACTACCAGACCAACCCATGAATTTATTTACTATCTGGTATCCATCAGTTGACAGGCAATTGCATACTTTAAAAACCATTTACTTAATGGCTGCTAAGCCACACACTGGTGACCACTAGTGCCTGGTAGCTTGAGACAGCTGTCAGTGACAGATAGCAAGACTAGTAATAGTAAACAGACGCTTTGGTTGGTTTTGGTATGTAAAAGTTAAGAGGGAGTTGCTTTGCACATGAAAATTTGAATTGAAAATGTGTTCTGTGATTGTGCAAAACAGCAGTGCTGTCTTTAAATTTTTATTCAAAGGACAGTGAAATAGACCAAGACTGAATTATTGTTATTATTGTTCAGTTCATCAGTCATGTCAGATTCCTTGAGGCCCAAAGGACTGCAGCATGCCAGGCTTCCCTGTTCTTCAGCATCTCCCAGGGCTTGCTCAAACTCATGTCCATTGATGAGTTGGTGATGCCATCCAACCATTTTATCCTCTGTCATCCCCTTGTCCTCCTGCCTTCAATCTTGCCCAGCATCAGGGTCTTTTCCAATGAGTCCGTTCTTCTCATCAGGTGGACAAAGTATTGGAGCTTCAGCTTCAGTATCAGTCCTTCCAATGAATATTCAGGACAGATTTCCTTTAGGATTGACTGGCTGGATCTCCTTGCTGTCCAAGGGACTCTCAAGAGTCTTCTCCAACACCACAGTTCAAAAGCATCAATTCTTTGGCATTGAGCCTTCTTTGTGGTCCAGCTCTCACATCCATACATGACTACTGGAAAAACCATAGCTTTAACTAGGTGGACCTTCATCGGCAAAGTAATGTCTCTGCTTTTTAATATGCTGTCTAGGTTGGTCATAACTTGTCTTCCAAGGAGCAAGCATCTTTTATTTTATTTTATTTTTTTTTATTTTTTTTGCATCTTGTAATTTCATGGCTGCAGTCACCATCTGCAGTGATTTTGGAGCCCAAGAAAATAAAGTCTGTCACTGTTTCCCCATCTATTTGCCATGACGTGATGGGACTAGATAGCATATTGAAAAGCAGAGACATTACTTTGCCAACAAAGGTCCGTCTAGTCAAGGCTATGGTTTTTCCAGTGGTCATGTATGGGTGGGAGAGTTGAACTATGAAGAAAGCTGAGCGCCAAAGAATTGACGCTTTTGAACTGTGGTGTTGGAGAAGGCTCTTGAGAGTCCCTTGGACTGCAAGGAGATCCAACCAGTCCATTCTGAAGGAGATCAGCCCTGGGTGTTCTTTGGAAGGAATGATGCTACAGCTGAAACTCCAATACTTTGGCCACCTCATGCGAAGAATTGATTCATTGGAAAAGACCCTGATACCAGGAGGGATTGGGGCCAGGAGGAAAAGGGGACGATAGAGGATGAGATGGCTGGATGGCATCACCGACTCGATGGACATGAGTTTGAGTGAACTCCAGGAAATGGTGATGGACAGGGAGGCCTGGCCTGCTGTAATTCATGGGGTTGCAAAGACACAACTGAGCAACTGAACTGAACTGATGGGACCAGATGCCATGACCTTTGTTTTTTGAATGTTGAGCTTTAAGCCAGCGTTTTCACTCTCCTCTTTCACCATGATCAAAAGGCTTTTAGTTCTTCACTTTCTGCCATAAGGGTGGTGTCATCTGCATATCTGAGGCAATTGATATTTCTCCCAGCAATCTTGATTCCAGCTTGTGCTTTATCCACCCTGGCATTTCTCATGATGTGCTCTGCATATAAGTTAAATAAGCCAGGTGACAATATACAGCCTTGATGTACTCCTTTCCCGATTTGGAACCAGTCAGTTGTTCTGTGTCCAATCCTAACTGTTACTTCTTGTCCCACATACAGGTTTCTCAGGAAGCAGGGAAGGTGATATGTTATTCCCATCTCTTGAAGAATTTTGCACAGTTTCTTGTGGTCCACATAGTCAAAGGCTTTAGCTTAGTCAATGAAGCAGAAGTAGATGTTTTTCTGGAACTCTTTTCCTTTTTCAGTGATTCAGCGGATGTTGTCAATTCCATCTCGGGTTCCTCTGCCTTTTCTAAATCCAACTTGAACATCTGGAAGTTCTCGGTTCATGTACTATTGAAGCCTCACCTGGAAAATTTTGAACATTACTTTACTAGCATGTGAACTGAGTGCAATTGTGTGATAGTTTGAATGTTCTTTGGCATTACCCTTCTTTGGAAATGGAATGAAAACTGATCTTTTCCAGTCCTGTGGCCACTGCTGAGTTTTCCAAATTTGCTGACATACTGAGGGCAGCACTTTCACAGCATCATCTTTTAGGACTGGAAATAGCTCAACTGGAATTCCATCACCTCCACTAGCTTTGTTTCTAGATATGCTTCCTAAGGCCCAGGATGTCTGGCTCTAGGTGAGTGATCACACCATCGTGGTTATCTGGGTCATGAAGATCTTTTTTGTACAGTTCTTCTGTGTATTCTTGCCGCCTCTTCTTAATATCATCTGCTTCTGTTAGGTCCATACAGTTTTTGTCCTTTATTGTGCCCTTTATTGTGTATGAAATGTTCCTTTGGTAGCTCTAATCATCTGGAAGAGATCTCTAGTCTTTCCCATTCTACTGTTTTCCTCTATTTCTTTGCATTGGTCACTTAGGAAGGCTTTCTTTTTCCTCTGTGCTATTCTTTGGAATTCTACATTCAGATGAATGTATCTTTCCTTTTCTCCCTTGCCTTTAGCTTCTTTTCTTTTCTCAGCCATTTGTAAGACCTCCTCAGATAACCATTTTGCCTTTTTGCATTTCTTTTTTCTTGAAAATGGTTTTTATCACCACTTCCTTTTTTTTTTTGACATTTAAAATTTTTTATTGAAGTATAACTGACACACAACATTATATTAGTTTCAGGTGTACAACATGATTTGATATTTGTATATATTGTGAAATGTTCACCACAGTAAGTCTAGTTAACATCACCATATACAGTTATATAATTTTTTTCAGTGTAAGAATTTTTAAGATCTAGTCTTTTAGCAACTTTCAAATGTGCAATATAGTATTATTAACAGTAGTCTCCATGCTGTATATTACATCCTACAAATTATTTTATGACTGGAAGACTGTAAATTTTGACTCTCGTCTGTATCTCCTTTATCCATTCATCCACTGATGGACATTTAGGCTGTTTCCATATCTTGGTTATTGTAAATAAGGCTGCAGTGAACATGGGTGTGCATATTTTCTTTCAAATCAGTGTTTTCACTTTCCTCAAATAAATAGTCAGAAATAGAATTGCTAGATGATATGACAGCTCTATTTTAAATTTTTGAGGAACCTCCATGCTGCTTTCCATAGTAGCTGCACAAATTTACATTCCCACCAACAGTGCACAAGGATTCGCTTTGCTGCACCTCCTCTCCAACAGTTATTACTTGTCTTTTGATAATAACCATTTTAGCAAGTATGAAGTGATATTTCACTGTGGTTTTGATTTGCATTTTCCTGATGATGATGACGCTGTGAAAGTGCTGCACTCAATATGCCAGCAAATATGGAAAACTCAGCAGTGGCCACAGGACTGGAAAAGGTCAGTTTTTGTTCCAATCCCAAAGAAAGGCAATGCCAAAGAATGCTCAAACTACCACACAATTGCACTCATCTCACATGCTAGTAAAGTAATGCTTAAAATTCTCCAAGCCAAGCTTCAGCAATACGTGAACCATGAACTTCCAGATGTTCAAGCTGGTTTGTTTTTTTTTTTTTTTAATTTTTTTTTAAATTTTATTTTATTTTTAAACTTTACAATATTGTGTTAGTTTTGCCAAATATTGAAATGAATCCACCACAGGTATACATGTGTTCCCCATCCTGAACCCTCCTCCCTCTTCCCTCCCCGTACCATCCCTCTGGGTCGTCCCAGTGCACCAGCCCCAAGCATCCAGTATCGTGCATCGAACCTGGACTGGCGACTCGTTTCATACATGATATTATATATGCTTCAATGCCATTCTCCCAAATCTTCCCACCCTCTCCCTCTCCCATAGAATCCATAAGACTGTTCTATACATCAGTGTCTCTTTTACTGTCTCATACACAGGGTTATTGTTACTATCTTTCTAAATTCCATATATATGCATTAGTATACTGTATTGGTGTTTTTCTTTCTGGCTTACTTCACTCTGTATAATAGGCTTCAGTTTCATCACCTCATTAGAACTGATTCAAATGTATTCTTTTTAATGGCTTAGTAATACTCCATTGTGTATATGTACCATAGCTTTCTTATCCATTCATCTGCTGATGGACATCTAGGTTGCTTCCATGTCCTGGCTATTATAAACAGTGCTGCGATGAACAATGAACATTGGGGTACACGTGTCTCTTTCCCTTCTGGTTTCCTCAGTGTGTATGCCCAGCAGTGGGATTGCTGGATCATAAGGTAGTTTTATTTCCAGTTTTTTAAGGAATCTCCACACTGTTCTCCATAGTGGCTGTACTAGTTTGCATTCCCACCAACAGTGTAAGAGGGTTCCCTTTTCTCTACACCCTCTCCAGCATTTATTGCTTGTAGACTTTTGGATTGCAGCCATTCTGACTGGTGTGAAATGGTACCTCATAGTGGTTTTGATTTGCATTTCTCTGATAATGAGTGATGTTGAGCATCTTTTCATGTGTTTGTTAGCCATCTGTATGTCTTCTTTGGAGAAATGTCTATTTAGTTCTTTGGCCCATTTTTTGATTGGGTCATTTATTTTTCTGGAGTTGAGCTGTAGGAGTTGCTTGTATATTTTTGAGATTAGTTGTTTGTCAGTTGCTTCATTTGCTATTATTTTCTCCCATTCTGAAGGCTGCCTTTTTGCCTTGCTAATAGTTTCCTTTGTTGTGCAGAAGCTTTTAAGTTTAATTAGGTCCCATTTGTTTATTTTTGCTTTTATTTCCAATATTCTGGGAGGTGGGTCATAGAGGATCCTGCTATGATGTATGTCAGAGAGTGTTTTGCCTATGTTCTCCTCTAGGAGTTTTATAGTTTCTGGTCTTACGTTGAGATCTTTAATCCATTTTGAGTTTATTTTTGTGTATGGTGTTAGAAAGTGTTCTAGTTTCATTCTTTTACAAGTGGTTGACCAGTTTTCCCAGCACCACTTGTTAAAGAGATTGTCTTTAATCCATTGTATATTCTTGCCTCCTTTGTCAAAGATAAGGTGTCCATATGTGCGTGGATTTATCTCTGGGCTTTCTATTTTGTTCCATTGACCTATATTTCTGTCTTTGTGCTAGTACCATACTGTCTTGATAACTGTGGCTTTGTAGTAGAGCCTGAAGTCAGGTAGGTTGATTCCTCCAGTTCTATTCTTCTTTCTCAAGATAGCTTTGGCTATTCAATGTTTTTTGTATTTCCATACAAATTGTGAAATTATTTGTTCTAGCTCTGTGAAGAATACCGTTGGTAGCTTGATAGGGATTGCATTGAATCTATAAATTGCTTTGGGTAGTATACTCATTTTCACTATATTGATTCTTTCAATCCATGAACATGGTTATCACCACTTCCTGTACAGTGTTACGAACCTCCGTCCATATTTCTTCAGGCACTCTGTCTATCAAATCTAATCCCTTGAATCTATTTGTCACTTCCACTGTATCATCATAAGAGACTTGATTTAGGTCATACCTGAATGGTCTAGTGGTTTTCCCTACTTTCTTCAATTTCAGTCTGAATTTTGCACCGAGGAGTTCATGATCTGAGCCACAGTCAGCTCCCAGTCTTGTTTTTGCTGACTGTATAGAGCTTCTCCATCTTTGACTGCAAAGAACATAATCAATTTGATTTTGGTATTGTCCATCTGCTGATGTCCATATGTAGAGTCATCTCTTCTGTTATTGGAAGAGAGTGTTTGATATGACCAGTGAATAGAAGTGTATATATCTAGTTAATGCAAAAATCCTAATTTAATTGTCAGTTATCTCCTTTATTCAGAAATGGCTTTTATCTGTCATCTCTGCTTTCTTTTGTTTAAATTGGGGGAGTAATCTTTTTTTATCATTTTTGTTTCTACTTAATTGGTTTCTATAAGAATTTCTTGACACTCCTAAAAGATTTTTAGATACATACAAAATGCCCTTTTGATCTTTTTTATCTTTTTTTATCTTTTTGATCATTTTTTATATGTTTTCAATACAAAAAGTAAAATAAACAGCAAAATGAAGCAAAGAAAAGACAATTATTTATAGCACCAGTAAATCAATAGTAAGGAAAACCACAGGGGTAAAGGCTGCAGGTGGCCAGCAGTAACTTCAGTTATTGCATAGATTAAAAACATATATTTGTCACACACTTTACTATCATGTAGGCCCAGTAGTGCTTTAAAATTATATTTATGGGTCATTTTTTCTCCTGCCAAAGAAATGGTATTACTGGGTAAACCAAACAGCTGCTTAATAGGTCAAAGTAATAGTTAAGAGCAAAAGGTAAAGAACTGTAAGGAGAGATCAAATTTCAGGAAGACTGAAGAGATGCAGTCAATTTAGGACACCAGAGTTCTCTATTCTTCCTCCTGTCAAACTACCACAGGCTCACCATTGACCACAAAAGGCAGGAGCTCTATTTCATATTTCATCTGAGAATTGGCACTTCTAAGAACCCAGTGCCCATTAGAACCACAATGTGATGGAGGATCAATACTGACTTAAAGGAAATAATGCCTCTTTCTGAACCATAACTGATATTTCCTGTAGCAGAGAGGGTTTTCCCCAAGGGCTGTCAGCCAGAGCCTTAGCCTTGCCTTTTTAGCTCAGGAAACATAACAGCTGTTGGCTGAAATACTTCCTCATTTAGATGCTGGATTACATACATTTATATTTTCTTTTTTCTCAGCAACTTTCCCGGTTCTTGTGTCTTTTATGTTACTCAAGAAATGATGGAAAAGTTAACTCAGGATGGTGGGTTGGTCATGGTTTTTTGTTTCTAACTTTCTTTGTCATCCAAATCTGTATTCTGCCAAGGTCATGTTGGATCCAGCCCAGTTCGTGGTTTAAGGCTTTTATTCTCTCTCTCTCTCTCTCTCTCTCTCTCTCTCTCTCTCAGGTCTAGCAGATTCTCTGTATTTGAGACCCATTCAACTTTTCAACAATTTCCAACTTTTCATTTAGTTTCAGAAAACAACAACAACAACTGTGTGGGACTGTAGAACCAAGTCTACAGTAAGAATCACATAAGGAATTAAATGGAAATAAGTGAGTTTCCCTATCTTAAAGGATAATGACGTGTATTCTCACCCTGTTTATTGCCACAGAAACATAAATACAAGATGTGTAGATTGGATTTCCTTACTGGCCTAGCACTAAAAATAGCAGCTGGCCCTGGCCCATCTGTACTCCAATCACCAATGGCCTGGATATTAGCAGTAGTCCTAGATAGATCATACTTCTTTTCACAGACATCAATTACAATATCTTAAAGGTGGAAAAAAAAAAAAAAAAAACTTGGATTTGATTCATAAAATAATAGCAGAAGTTTCCTGTCTTTGGAGAACTAAGGAAGCATTCTGATGCTGCTAAGTCACTTCAGTCGTGTCCGACTCTGTGCAACCCCATAGACAGCAGCCCACCAGGCTCCCCTGTCCCTGGGATTCTCCAGCCAAGAACACTGGAGTGGGTTGCCATTTCCTCCTCCAATGCATGAAAGTGAAGAGTGAAAGTGAAGTCGCTCAGTCGTGTCCGACTCTTGGGGACCCCATGGACTGCAGCCCACCAGGCTCCTCCGTCCATGGATTTTCCAGGCAAGAGTGCTGGAGTGGGGTGCCACTGCCCTCTCCGAGGAAGCATTCTACTTTGCCTTGATGCTTTCATCTCCATTTAAAGAGCCCATGTGTCCAAGTGTGTCACCTTGTATTTGGAACTAATTTCACATAAAAAAAGGTACAAGCCTACCGGCGTCAAATTGCGATTTATTTTGTAACTCTGAGCACCTGTATATAGAGTTTTCGCCAACTTGCAGAGTTGCAGTATTGCCCTGATGTTTGAAGTGAACCATTTAGAAATTAAGTGCATGTTTTTTGTGTGGAATTTGGGTCTCCAGTTCAGCCCACAGGAAACCACCAATAGCAGACTTTTAAAATAGTATCAATAATAATGGCAAAAGACACCTGAACCAACATTGTAATAAAATGTCTGTATAAAAGAGTACTTCCAACTTGGGAGCTTTCTCTACTCATAAACATTTTCTCTAGTTTGCAGTGGGACAGGGGATCCTTCGCCTACCTAACTTCATTCGTACTTTGCAGTTTGGGATGTGACTTCCTCAGTGCTACAGCTTGGGCCTCCCAAGGCTGAGAACCAGGATGGAGGCTGTTGGGATGCTGAGAGATAAAGGTGCAGGCTGGAGGGAAGTGTTACCAAGGAATTTCTAACAGCTATACGCTCATTCTAAAAGGAGCTCTCTACTTTCTTTTTTATTTCTTCAGTGGTCTCAGGAATGACCTCTTTTTATGTTATTCTGTCTTGTCTATTGCTTCTCAAGAAAGATTCTCCGTCTAAAACCACAGAAGAGTTACATGCCAGCTTGGTTTTTCTTCTTATCACTTTGTGCCTAAAGCTAGCCCAAAACTATCTAAAGTTTTCTCAATAGGGTGGAAACGCTTTTCCCTGCATTGGCTGCCCAGTGTTATCCACCTAATTCTCTGCAGAAGCAGATGGTAAAAGAAAAGCCCATCCTCTGCTGGGCATTTCATCCTTGGATCTGATATAGGTCAAGTAAAGGAGAACAGAAGTATCCAAGGAGTAGCCAACCTTGTTTTTAGCAACACTAGTTTATTAGTGGCCTTGACGAGAGCTGTCTCAGAAGAGTGAAGGGTCAGAAGGGAAGACCCCCAGAGAAGAGAATGGCAGCCCACTCCAGCGTTCCTGCCTAGAGAATTGCATGGACAGAGAGCTTGGTGGGCTACAATCCACAGGGTCCCAAACAGTCAGACACAACTGAGTGTCTGAGCATAAAGGGTCAAAGGCATGATTGGAGCGGGTTCAAGAAAAAAAAGGGAAGAAAGGAAATGAGGCAGCAGTATCAGCAGTTCTTCTGAGATGTTTTGTTACCAAGGCAGCCAACAGTGGAAAAGGGAATAGAGCAGGATATGGAGACAGAGACATTTCTTCTTTAAAGATTGGGGTCGTTACTGCAGAGTACCTGTATGCTGAGGGAAATGGTTGCCTGAAGAAGGAAACCTTGAAAATGCAGGAGAGAAGAAGGCACAGCTGCCACAGGATGGAAGGCAGGTGCCCACCCTGAGGAGTGGTCCTCAGAGGGAGCACGGGGGGGAAGGAGTGTGGATGCTGCAGTGAGCAGCTGATGGAGGGTCTCTTCTGATCCCTCTGTGGTGAGTGAGGTGAAGGTGAAGGGGAGCAGGCTGGGTGTTTGCTGAGAGAGCAAAAGGAGAGAGGATGGGCTAGGAGAATGGACAAGGAGTGCCAGGGCCCTGTCAGGGTAAAGGTTGTACCTGAAGTTCAGAGTCAGGAGTTGAGGTAGTACCAGGAGAGAAAAGGAGTCTGCGTGTGACCTTGGAGATACTGAGGTAGCTGACATAGGTACACCATTCACAGAGTTATGCGGGCAGGAAGTCTGTCAGAAAGCATTTTGAAGCATGAGTACAGGACATTGCTATTATGAAACTTAGCTTTGAATTACTTAGCACTTTTTCTTGGCAAAAAGCTTTTTAAATTTCTTTAAGACAGCGTTAGTATCTCCAGAGACAGCATTTGGCTCCTGCCACTGATTTACTCAGTAACTAAGTCTAAGCAAATGATTTAACCTCTTTTTGCTTTTACCTCTCAATCTATAAAATGACAGTGGCAATGTTTCAAGTACAACAAATGCTTTAAAAATAAAAGTGCTACATAAATACAAGCTATTAATAAAATGGTATTTCAACCCTCATGAGTACGGTCACCAGAAAGTCAGAAAGGTCAGAGCATCTGAACAAGCCTTGGGTGGCAGAAGCCTCACTTGGAAGGCTTGGGCAGAGGAAGGCACAGCCAGGTACCTCGAAGGAACTGTCACCCTCATCCTTCCCTTTAGTTCTCACACCTGCTCTCGGAGTCTGACTGTTGAAACCTGAGACTCACAGAGGTGAGCTAACCTGTAAAGCCAAGGGGTGGGACTTGGACTTCAACCCCGACGGACCTTAGAATCCCATGCTGTTTTCACTTTGCCACATGTGGGATTGGGCTTGATACGTTATAGCCGGGAAAAGCGTGGAAGACTTTACCTGTGTCCAATATAGACCTGTATTTTAGCCAATCGAATCTCTTCTCTGCCATCAAAAATGTAATGAGAGTTGCCCAGCAGCAAAATAAATTATAGTTTGTTGGAGATATCATCATGATGGAGTTGTTCACAAGAACTCAAATGACAAGAAAAGATAGGAACGTTTGGGAAGGAGCAGTAAGCAGACTAAAAATTTGCACTTAGCTACAATGCAGTTTTCAAACACTTTGGGGCAGGAGAGTTGATCCTAGAAAAAAAAACTTTTGTGTGTGGTCTTGGGAACTGTAGGAATACAGTGTTAGCTGTGCTTTTTACTGCAAACATGATACGCATGTTATAAACTAGAGAGAGAAACATTCTAAGAGAAAGTCACTGCTCTGTAGATTTTTACTTTTGAGTAACAATTGCCCACCTGATAAAGAAGGTGACAGGAAGAGTGTATTTATTTTCTTCCAACAGCTAAAAGGTGATCAGACTTCTAAAATTTGTTGAGATTGTCCAGAAAAGTGAGTAAAACACTCATCCATCACCGGGAGCCCCGGACAGGAAATGACAGTGCAGTAAATACCTTCAGCAGCTGCCTTTTAACGTACAAGCTGTTTTCAGTTGGAATTTTCAGCACTCACATAAAACACACTGTCATGAGTGACTGCTTCTGCTCCAAAGTCATCGCTGTTGGGATAATGGAACATCTCTCAGCGAATAACCAAAAAACTTTAAATGTCATGTCAAGTTTGTTGAAGCCATTTCAGGCCACGTTCAAGGTTATGAGAATATTGAGGGTTCTGTGTTTGGTTTTTTTTGAGTTTGAGATCTACATGAGATTACTCATAAAGTTGTACGATGTGAGAATTAATTAGGAGAAAATCTGTTGCTCTTTGGGAAAGTCAATTGGCTAGAGTCATTTAGCTGTTAGCTATTATACCTCTTCCCTCACAGCCTGGAGAAGTTGGGATTGCTGTCACTTACCAAAGAACATACATGTGTGTATAGTTTACAGGTCTGTATTGATACATGTGTATGCATTTGGCAAATTATGACATTATTTTGATTTGCTAGGAAATTTTGACAATTTGATTTTTAATTTCCTGTTAGTTTTGACAATTTGATTTTTAATTTCCTGTTAGTTTTTTCTTCTTTTTATTTTCAAAAGGAAATTAATCTCATTATTATTCAAACTAATGCCTGTCTTAGGTGTAGAAATAATTTGCCCACTGCGTATTTATTGAGCACCTACTTTGCTCCACAGCCATCCTAGGCACCAGTGTTACAAGCAGTGTTTAGAACAATGTCCTTGCTCTCAGCGGAGCTTATGTTCTAGTGAAGACATAGACAACAGACAAGTAAGCAAGTATACGATCTGTCCCGTGGTCATAGGTTCTGTGAAGGAAAAGACAGAGTGATGAAAAGGTGAGTGCTATTTTAGATGGATGATCAGAGATGGCCTCTCCCAATAGCACTTGAGCAGAGACCTGAATGAAATGCAAGACCAACCTTGCTAATAACTGAGTGATGGGCGTTTCAGGCACAAAGGAAGCAGGAAGTAAGCATTAATACTAATGAAATAGTTGCCTGTTTATATTTTTTAGCTTATTCTTAACCTCTGTGTGTTTATTTTAAATCTTCCTTACTCTTGAATATTTTTTAGTTTAGTCTGTCAAAAAGGACTTGTTTGTTGAGAATAATTATTTCCGTGTTTCATAATGTGCACAATCCTTGCTTATCACAGTAATAAGTTTAATGTTTCTTTCTTCCTTACTGTAGAAAATCAGAAGTTGCAGTTGACAGAAGGGCCACGTTCACACTACAGTATCAATTGCAGCTCAACAAGGACTGCAGTCGCCAAGGAGCTTAATTATAATCTAGACACTCACACGTCTACAGGGAGGACCAAGGCAGTTGAGAAGAAGGAGGCCTGTGATGCAGAAAGCAACAGAGAAAAGGAAATGGGACTTATTGGCTCTGTTTCTAAAAACGAACCCATTCCTGAAGTTGAAGCCCTGCTGGCAAGATTACGAGCTTTATAAATTAAACTGGTAAAAAATGATTAAGCCAAATATAAAGCCATGCTGTAAGCTGTAACACTTGAAAAAAGTGCTTTTTATATCAGTGACTTTATATAGTTTTAAATTAGGATATATATTAGAAAAATAAAGCTAAATACATGATTGCAGTGCTTCTCCTATGTACTTGAAGTTTTGGCTTATTCAAGATTGTAATGGGCTTTAAATGCTTTTCTTGTCTCCTGGTGTTCGTGTGTTCTATATTTGGTGGTTGAATTATACATAATGCTTCAGAGAGCAGGTAGGTGGCCAGGTGTTCAACAGTGTGTCCTTAAGAAAATACCATCTTTTCAAGTCACTGTGATTTTTACTTTACTATTTTCAGCATTAGTGAACATCAAATCATCAGCCTCCAGTCTTGCTACTTATCCATGTATAGTCCGTGTATGTTATTTATAAAGGGCCAGGTTCCTCCTTAATTGGGATCTGTATGCTGTTAACATAGCACAGAAAACATAAAACTGGATATAATAAAGCTGTGAGGAGATGATTGGTAAGCTCATTATGATCATTGTTGAATTCATGTTAACTAGACCCTGTTGGAGACTATATGGCAACTGAACACATTTCCAAAACTGATGTAATGGGAATAGATGTCCTCTCTTTGCAGAACACACATACCTTAGTGTAAATGGATGTCATGTTACAGTGCTGCCGAAACTCTTAGGGGAGAGAGCGTTTTTTTCCCCCTAATAATGATGATTCTGGGATCGAATTGCCATTTTGAAACTTTCCACATTAAGAATTTTTAATTTCTGTGAACAGACTTGAAATTGCAGTTCCTTTGATCTGACAATCAATAACTTTAACAAAAATCTGAAGTGTTTCAAGGAAAGTCTTCCTATGTAAAGGTTGCAATTTTATCCTATTGGGGGCATCATTAATTCTATTAATTCTATATCAAAGAAAATAAACTTTGTTCTTTGCACTAAATAAAAAAAGTTGCACCTTTTTGTTTTGTAATTAGCATATTCTGTGGATTAGGGGGAAAGAGACTGTGCTCTGCGGTCTATCTAAGCATCTCTTTTGCTTTATGACATGCAGTAAGCAAGTGACTGCTCTTTTACCTTCAGTTAAAAAGCAGTTATATGGAACTAGTCTGGCGAGGTCCACTGCTTTTTATTTCCTTGTTTAAGTTGCCACCTCCTTTCAGCTCCAGGTTAATAAAGTTAATTAATTAGAACAATGAACCAGGCCCTGTTTATAGACACTGGGGAACAGAGTGTGATCCATAGTCAAGGTGGGAATAAATTGTTCTCATCTGTGTTGCTGAAATGTGTGTTTTACCCTCCAGTTGCAATTCGTATTTTCCTGAGAACACATCTTAAAAATCAGGAAAGATGAAGGATATTTACTCATTTAAGCAGACAGGAGCCCTTAACAGCAAGGAAGGAAGCTAAATGCAGGAATCCTGATTATCTGGTCTTCACATGATTTTGCGAAGGCTTGAGATTTTCAGAAACAAAACTAAAATTCAACCTAAAAGTTTGGACACACCAGATGGCAGGTAAGTGTCAATTTAGGACTGGGGAGCAGACACAGGGGAGAGGCCGTCTGGCCAGTAAAGGAGAGTGAAGTTGACACAGTCTCCCAGGGGTGGAGGAAGGCAGGGAAGCCCCGAAACTGAGCAGTCTGCCCCAGGGCATCTGTCTGCAGAGGCTGAAGGACATGCTCAGGCCTGGACAGGAGGCTGCAGCTATGAGGGGAAGCACAGGACAGTTGACAGAGGTAAGAGGCAACCAAGAAACACTGGTTTCTGATGCAAGTGTTTCTTCCAACAATAAGCAAGGAGGTATAATTAGGATTTTTAAAGTCATAATATTCCTTTAGTCAACTTTGGATGAAAACTATAGGGAGGCAGACCTTGAGATACAGTTGTGTTTCTGAGCAAGGAGATTTTGTTTATTTGAATTAGTGAATAAAAAGTCAGTACCTTGACAAGGATGCTCCGTCCAAGCTAGTGACACACCCCAAAATAGATTCCCCTCCCCTTTCTCTCAGGTCAAAGGAGAGAATTTAGCAAGAACACAGACAACTAAGTGATCATCAAGGGGTCCAAAAGCAAAGACCTGCTTGTGGGAAGCCATAAGTTTCCCAGTAAAATATTTAAAGTAATTTAAAAATAAGAAAAGCAATCTAATCTAACTATATACACATATATATCCTTTTCTTAACATGTATTTGAATAGTTAAAATATGCCAAACATCTAATGTTTATGTTAGCAAGTAAACATTTTAGTAACTTATCTGAAAAAACTTCTGTTAAAGCTAAAAAATGCAATTATTTATATTAAGTAAATCTAAAATTCTTAGTTGTTACAATAGTGTTTATTCAAAAACAAGAGTTATTAATGATTTCAAAATGTTAGTTTAGCCACAAATGATTGTTTCTTAGGTTATTCATTCTCATTTTAAAATATCATGATCAGCCACTTCAGTTGAGCCCACCAGGCTCCTCTGTCCATGGGATTGTCCAGGCAAGAACACTGGAGAGAGTTGCCATTTCTTTCTCCAGGGGATCTTCCCCACCCAGGGATCAAACCTGAGTCTTATGCATCTCCTGCATTGCAGGTGGATTCTTTACTGCTGAGCCACAAGGGAACCCCCTAAAATGTAATTCAGTGTAGATCTGAGTTTACTAGTTAGAAACTAAATCTATAATGTACAAATCTTTCATCTTATTAAACTCTCCTTTATAGATAAGCATCAGTGGATTTTGGTAGTAAGTTTTGTGGCAACCTTTTGTACAGAGTGTAAATTTTGGAAAGTTGTGAAGTGAAGTGAAGTCGCTCAGTCATGTCCAACTCTTTGTGATCCCATGGACGGAGTAGCCTGACTCTGTCCATGGGATTTTCTAGGCAAGACTACTAGAGTAGGTTGCCATTTCCTTCTCCAGGAATCTTCCCGACCCAGGGATCAAACCCAGGTCTCCCACATTGTAGACAGACGCTTTACTGTCTGTAGGTCTTAATATATAAACGGCTAATGTGAATGAAAATTTTTTAAACTGGCCTTCATTGTCTTTTTCTTCATGTTAATTATTAAAAATTTTGAGATCCAGGAATTGTAGCTATCAGTGACCCACTCTTTATTTTTGTCTGGTGAATTGGTCAGTGGTAGCTGTTACACACCCTTGCCAGGCATGACTATTCTTAAAATAGGTCCTAGGGCCAAACTGTTCAATCATTATGCTCAAGAGCTACTGTTTAGCAAAACACGTGGAGCTGCCAAAGAGCCACAGCGACTGGATGACATTTCAGAATTGAATCCAAATCTCCCCATAAAAAGAAAATAATGGAACCTTAAACCATAAAACTTCATTATTCCTAAGTAGGCGATTGCCTTTTAAAGTAGATGTAAGGGAATAGGTTACAGCTAAGGTGGGAATGGAGTTTGAGGTAGAATGAAAGTGAGCCATGCCCCTAATTAGAGTTTGACTGTGAGGGTCTCTTTGCCTGCTACTCACCTTGTTAGATTTTGAGCATCACATTTGGCTTCATACTCTCTTTTCAGCATCTCCAAGACGACAGGAGCTTAAAAGGAATCTTAATTTATTTCCGGAAACCATAAAATGATATTTTTTCCCCTTTACTATCCCTTTTGAAATTCTAGCCATTGTATAAAAATGCTTTGAAAATTCCAGAAATTGTCTTCTTCCAGTGAATATCATTAACATAAATCCAGGTTCCTACAGATCTATGTTGTTATACATGTTATGCTAATTGATACCTAAATTTTTTAAAGGGATTCTGATGATGAAATTGGAAGCCAAATTATTAGATTATCATTTCAGGACTGCCTATTCATTTTCCTTTACAACAGCCTTTTAACATATTATGCATTATTTAAGGTTCAAAGTGAAAGCATTAGTCTCTCAGTCATATCTGATTCTTTTTGACCACATGACAGTAGCTCGCCAGGCTCCTCTGTCTATCGGTTCAATTCAGTTCAGTTGCTCAGTCATGTCCAACTCTTTGCAACCCCATGGACTGCAGTACGCCAGGCCTCCTTGTCCATCACCAACTCCTTGAGTTTACTCAGACTCATGTCCATCGAGTTGGTGATGCCATCCAACTATCTCATCCTTCTCCTGCCCTCAATCCTTTCCAACATCAGGGTCATTTTGGTTGAGTCATCTCTTCACATCAGGTGGCCAAAGTATTGGAGTTTCAGCTTCAGCGTCAGTCCTTCCAATGAACATTCAGGACTGATTTCCTTTAGGATGAACTGGTTTGATCTCCTTGCAGTCCAAGGGACTCTCAAGAGTTTTCTCCAACACCACAGCTCAAAAGCATCAATTCTTCAGCACTCAGCTTTCCTTATAGTCCAACTCTCACATCCATACACAACTACTGGAAAAACCATAGCTTTGACTAGACGGACCTTTGTCGGCAAAGTAATGTCTCTCTTTTGAATATGCTATCTAGGTTGGTCATAACTTTTCTTCCAGGGAGCAAGCGTCTTCTACTTTCATGGCTGCAACCACCATCTGCAGTGATCTTGGAGCCCAAAGGAAATAAAGTCAGCCACTGTTTCCACTCTTTCCCCATTTATTTGCCATGAAGTGATGGGACCAGGTGGGTCTGACAGAATGTGGTCCACTGGAGAAGGGAATGGCAAACCACTTCGTATTCTTGCCTTGGGAACCCCATGAACAGCAAGAAAAGGCAAAATAATAGGACACTGAAAGATGAACTCCCCAGGTCAGTAGGTGCCCAATATGCTACTGGTGATGAGTGGAAAAATAACTCCAGAAAGAATGAAGGAATGCAGCCAAAGCAAAAACAACACCCAGTTGCAAATGGGACTGGTGATAGGAGCAAGGTTCGATGCTGTAAAGAGCAATATTGCGTAGGAACCTGGAATGTTAGGTCCATGAATCAAGGCAAATTAGAAGTGGTCAAACAGGAGATGGCAAGAGTGAACATCGACATTCTAGGAATCAGCAAACTAAGATGGACTAGAATGGGTGAATTTAACTCAGATGACCATTATATCTACTACTGCGGGCAGGAATCCCTTAGAAGAAATGGAGGAGCCATCATAGTCAACAAAAGAGCCTGAAATGCAGTACTTGCATGCAATCTCAAAAATGACAGAATGATCTCTGTTCGTTTCCAAGGCAAACCATTCAGTATCACAGTAATCCAAGTCTATGCCCCTACCAGTAATGCTGAAAAAGCTGAAGTTGAACATTTCTATGAAGACCTACAAGACCTTCTAGAACTAACACCCAAAAAGATGTCCTTTTCATTATAGGGGACTGGAATGCAAAAGTAGGAAATCAAGAAACACCTGGAGTAACAGGCAAATTTGGCCTTGGAGTACAGAATGAAGCAGGGCAAAGGCTAATAGAATTCTGCCAAGAGAACATACTGGTCATAGCAAACACCCTCTTCCAACAACACCAGAGAAGACTCTACACATGGACATCCCCAGATGGTCAACGCCGAAATCAGATTGCAGCCGAAGATGGAGAAGCTCTATACAGTCAGCAGGAGAAGGCAATGGCAACCCACTCCAGTACTCTTGCCTGGAAAATCCCATGGACGGAAAGGCCTGGTAGGCTGCAGTCCATGGGGTCGCTAGGAGTCGGACACGACTGAGCGACTTCACTTTTACTTTTCACTTTCATGCATTGGAGAAGGAAATGGCAACCCACTCCAGTGTTCTTGCCTGGAGAATCCCAGGGATGGAGAGCCTGGTGGGCTGCCATCTATGGGGTCGCACAGAGTCAGATATGACTGAAGCGACTTAGCAGCAGCAGTAGCATACAGTCAGCAAAAACAAGACTGAGAGCTGACTGTGGCTCAGATCATGAACTCCTTATTGCCAAATTCAGACTGAAATTGAAGAAAGTGGAGAAAACCACTAGACCATTCAGGTATGACCTAAATCAAATCCCTTATGACTATACAGTGGAAGTGAGAAATAGATTTAGGGGACTAGATCTGAAAGACAGAGTACCTGAGGAACTGTGAACGGAGGTTTGTGACATTGTACAGGAGACAGGAATCAAGACCATCCCTAAGGAAAAGAATGCAAAAAAAGAAAAATGGCTGTCTGAGGAGACCTTACAAATAGCTGTGAAAAGAAGGGAAGCAAAAAGCAAAGGAGAAAAGGAAAGATATACCCATTTGAATGCAGAGTTCCAAAGAATAGCAAGGAAAGATAAGAAAGCCACCTCAGTGATCAATGCAAAGAAATAGAGGAAAAGAATACAATGGGAAAGATAAGAGAGCTCTTCAAGAAAATTAGAGATACCAAGGGAACATTTCATGCAAAGATGGGCTCAATAAAGGACAGAAATGGTAGGGACCTAACAGAAGCACATGATATTAAGAAGAGGTGGCAAGAATACACAGAAGAACTGTACAAAAAAGATCTTCACGACCCAGATAATCACGATGGTGTGATCACTCACCTACAGCCAGACATCCTGGAATGTGAAGTCAAGTGGGCCTTAGGAAGCATCACTGTGAACAAAGCTCGTGGAGGTGATGGAATTCCAGTTGAGCTATTTCAAATCCTGGAAGATGATGCTGAGAAAGTGCTGCACTCAAAAGGCCAGCAAATTTGGAAAACTGAGCAGTGGCCACAGGCCTGGAAAAGGTCAGTTTTCATTCCAATCCCAAAGAAAGGCAATGCCAAAGAATGCTCAAACTACCGCACGTTTGCACTCATCTCACACACTAGTAAAGTAATGCTCAAAATTCTCCAAGCCAGGCTTCAGCAATACATGAACTGTGAACTTCCAGATGTTCAAGCTGGTTTTAGAAAAGGCAGAGGAACAAAAGGTCAAATTGCCAACATCTGCTGGATCATCGAACAAGCGTCAAGGCTGTATATTGTCACTCTGCTTATTTAACTTATATGCAGAGTACATCATGAGAAATGCTGGGCTGGAGGAAGCACAAGCTGGAATCAAGATTGCCGGGAGAAATATCAATAACCTCAGATATGCAGATGACACCACCCTTATGGCAGAAAGCAAAGAAGAACCACAGAGTCTCTTGATGAAAGTGAAAGAAGAGAGTGAAAAAGTTGGCTTAAAGCTCAACATTCAGAAAACTAAGATCATGGCATCCGGTCCCATCACTTCATGGCAAATAGATGGGGAAATAGTGGAAACAGTGGCTGACTTTATTTTGGGGGGCTCCAGAATCACTGAAGATGGTGATTGCAGCCGTGAAATTAAAAGACACTTATTCTTTGGAAGGAAAGTTACGAACAACCTAAACAGCATATTAAAAAGCAGAGACATTACTTTGTCAACAAAGGTCCGTTTAGTCAAGGCTATGGTTTTTCCAGTAGTCATGTATGGACATGAGAGTTGGACAATAAAGAAAGCTGAGCGACGAATAATTGATTCTTTTTAACTGTAGTGTTGGAGAAGGCTCTTGAGAGTCCCTTGGACTGCAAGGAGATCCAACCAGTCCATCCTAAAGGAGATCAGTACTGGGTGTTCATTGGAAGCACTGATGTTGAAGCTGCAACTCCAGTACTTTGGCCACCTGATGCAAAGAGCTGATCATTGGAAAAGACCCTGATGCTGGGAAAGATTGAGGGCAGGAGGAGAAGGGGACAAGAGAGGATGAGATGGTTGGATGGCATCACTGCCTCAATGAACAAGAGTTTAGGTGGACTCTGGGAGTCGGTATGGACAAGGATCTTGCCTGGCGTGCTGCGGTTCATGGGATCACAAAGAGTTGAACTTGACTGAGCAACTGAACTGAAGTGAACTGATGGGACCAGATGCCATGATCTTAGTTTCCTGTCCATAGGGATTCTCTAATCAAGAATGCTAGAGTCAGTTGCCATTCCCTTCAATGGGGAATCTTCCCAGGGATTGAACCTGTGTCTCCTACATTGCAGGCAGGTTCTTTACCATCTACCACTGGGGAAGCCCTGTTATGTAAGTCTATTATGTATTTAGTGTTTTTTTTTTAATTGTATATAAAGTTTGAGACTTTTCATTTTCTCTTGGTATTTTTTATTCCATTTTATGTTTGGATTAAAAACCTATTAATAAAAATTTCTTTTCCCTTGTTTTCTAACTATGGGTTACTAAAAATTTATTTTAAAGTGCATCTCCAATGACAATCTAAATATTTTATATATAGTTTGGGTGTAATTGGTGGTCAAATACAAAGAAGCTATAACAAAATAAACATTGAATCAAGCATCCGGTGAATTACTTCTTGAGAAGAGGACCAAGTTCTCAGGTGAGTGTGTCCAGTTAATTTTCCCTGAAGTGTCTGTTTTCAGGAGCATGGCTGATGCTGACAGAACAGGTCTATGTTTATGTAAAAAAAAAAAAAAAGTATATTAACCAGAAATGTTTAGTAGCATACATATTTAACAATATATTTAATAATACATATAAAGGAAAGTTATAGATGGTGTAGATACATTAACAATATGTACATTATTATTTACATGCTTTGTCATAATTTCAAAATTTGGTATGTGTAAAGCATTCTCTGTTAAAATATACCAAAATCTGGCAACAAAATTTAGAACTCATAATTAAAGTACCTGACTTCTGAGGGAAGCTCAATTTTAAGGTGAGGCATTTCTTCCCCTTCGCTTCTGTCAGGCACAAATACTTGACCTTTTCCATACAAAACCAAGCAGGTGCCTAATAAAAGCAAACAGGTGCCTCTCTAGCCTGAAAATAATGGCGTTTTTTGGAGGGCTGCGTCCTGACTCCCTTCCTTTGCTTCATGACCTAACAAGGGCCGTTCTGATGCCTGCGAGAGCACTGACTGACATCCCACGCCTGCAGCCTAGTCTGAGCATGCGAGTCCAATCTGACTGACGATAAATAAAATCTTGTCGTACTCTTATAGGATGTTTGGCAAGGACAAGAATTAAGGCGCTTTTATAAGTCCCCAAGGAATCTGGTGATATTTCTAACGTGATCTCACACATCATTCTGTCCCGCCTGACCTTCCTTGTATCACCCTCCTGAATTATAGCTTGTATCCGTTACCCTCCCCTCCTTCCGCAGCCTCTCCTCCAAATAAAGGAGTGCTGACCTGAAGAAAACAAATCTGGGTTTTTTTCAAGTTTATAAGAAAGTCAGTTAAAGTGTCCTGGAACTCGCTCCATATGTTTTCTGCCGAACATTTACTGCCTCCATTAGATTAAATGTATATCTCACATTATGAAATGAATCCTGAAGATCTCTTAGAGGTTAAAGGACCTCAGAGAGAGGTGTCCAGCTTCGCACCTTAATCACTTCTGGGGTCTCAGGATGTTATGAGAAACATGATGTATTCACCCAGTTCACCAATCTTCCACCCACTTCTTCAATGATTAGTTCCTTTATCCTGACAGTCACTCGGGAGAGTTGCCTCTCAGGCACTTTCTCTGATTCCACTTACAAAGGGAGTTTTTTTGATATGTTCTAATGGCTTTCCTTATGCTCTCCAGAGAAGCTTAACAACTTCTGTCTGATGTGCTGGAGAGCACACTTACGTAAGAACAGGCACACTTCAAGGACACTGTTAAGCATAACGATGTTTGTGGCTCATGGGGACAGCATCCATGCCCATAGAGACCACAGACCCAGTTCAGGAGGGCGACCATGGTTAGGATGAGTGTTCCCTGGGCCTGACCCAGGCAGAGCATGGGGAAGGTAACATTTGATGCTAAGTGCTCCTCATAAGTTGAGCTTCTCCATAATGGCTTCTCCTCGTCTATACTTGAACCTCCTTTGAGTTCTTTATGTGGATGACAACAGCATTTGCTCCTTGGAAGAAAAGCTATGCCCAACCTAAACAGTGTATTAAAAAGGAGAGACATCACTGCCAACAAAGGTCCTTCTAAGTCAAGGCTATGGTTTTTCCAGTGGTCATGTATGGGTGTGAGAGCTGGACCATAAAGAAAGCTGAGCACTGAAGAACTGATGCTTTTGAACTGTGGTGTTGAAGAAGACTCTTGAGAGTCCCTTGGACTGCAAGGAGATCCAACCAGTCCATCCTAAAGGAGATCAGTCCTGAGTGTTCATTGGAAGGACTGATGCTAAACCTGAAGCTCCAATACTTTGACCACCTCATGTGAAGAGTTGACTCATTGGAAAAGACCCTGATGCTGGGAAAGACTGAGGGCAGGTGAAGAAGGGGACGACAGAGGATGAGATGGTTGGATGGCATCACCGACTCCATGGACATGAATTTGAGCAAGCTCCAGGGGACAGTGAAGGACAGGGAGGCCTGATGTGCTGCATTCTGTGGGGTCACAGAGCGATGGATATGACTTAGCAACTGAACAACAAAGAACAACAGCAGTGTTACCCTTCATTGAGGGCACGTGCATTTTACATATGACCTATAAGAGTTGAAGGTCTACTAAAGGAGAACTGAGAAGAGACATGGTGAGGGAGTCCACCCCCACACACTGAACGGAACCCTGCGTCCCACCCTACCCTTAATTCTTTCCGTCTCACACCGCTGCCATCTTGTCTTCAAGGGAGCCAGTTCCCCTTCACTACTGAGGTCAAAGCATGGACAGAAGTCCCCTTCCTCCTTCCTCCTGCAAAGATGAGATTTTGAAAACATTTAACAAAGCTCTGAGTAGAAAAGCAGAGGAACAGATAGAGGTAGGAGGAAGTATCAGGACATTCAGGCTAATAAACAAGAGTTATCCTCCATAGCAAGCAGTCCCCCCTTATTTTGAGGAGAAGCTGGGGCCTGCAGTCCTCTAGTAGGAGGGGTCTAGTGACCCATTCCTGAGGTGCCACCCACCCTGTGGCAGCTTCGGGTGTCCTCCAGAATGGCAGCCACTGATTCAGTTCCAGGGTCCCAGCCCCACACTCATCAGGGTTGTCTGGGCACGGTATGTGAGGGGTGTTCTTCTTTGCAACCCTGTGAACTATAGCCTGCCAGGCTTCTCTGCCCATGGAATTCCCAAGGCAAGAACACTGGAGTGGGTTGCCATTCCCTTCTCCAGACCTTCCCAACCCAGGGATCAAATCCAAGTCTCCTGTGTTACAGGCAGAATCTTTACTGTCTGAGCCCTTATGGAAACCCATGGGTATTTTAGCCTTGCCTAAAGCTCAGAAATAAGACGCCAGGCCTTGCTTGAACTGTATTGTATCGTGTTGACACTGTACAGACCCCGGGTTTGACATCTTTGTTGATTTGTGTTTGGGGTGGTGTACTGACTGCAGGATGTGGGTGGGTCAGAAGCCTGCACATGTGTGGGGTGTTAGGAGGAGGGCCAAACAGGCCACCAAGGTCAGAGGAGGTTCACTGAGGGTGCAAGCGGGGCGTTCTCCAAGGCAAGGGCTGGAAGCAATGCAGACGCAGTAACAGTGCGCCTGTGTTCAGAGCACGGGAGGACTCGGGACAGGCTCGCAGCCTGCCGGTCTCTCAACGATTAGTGTGGAAAAGATAGCAAGCTTACCCTGTGTGTCTCCAGAGGACAGCGCTGGTGCCAACAGCCTAGCTGGAAAAGTATTTCAACCACAGAGCCCCCAGAGATGAGAGGCTGTCCATCACAGTTAGGATGTCATCGAGCCTTAGAATTCAGGCACGACCTTGTGAGGGACTTTGAGTCATCTTCAAACCCCTGTTCCACACCTGAGGTGAACGGACTTGCCGGCCCCCCACCCCAGGAGACCGTCTCCTGGTCTGTGAGCTCCCGCCCTCCTCACACAGCCGCCCTCACCAAGCCACCAGAGCGAGCGAAGGCTGGCCTCTGACCCGGAGAGAGTAGAGGAGCCTATGACTCAGGTAGAGGGTGGGCATGTACAAGCCCTGCAGGACTTGATCGCTCTCAGAATCTGGGTTCAGTGATTGTATGGAGTCATAAGTGGGCCCCCCAGCCTGGGGCTTATCACCTCTGTGCTGTCACACACTCTGCTTATCTCTTTGAGGAACATAGTAACTGTCTTGGTTTATTCATGTACCTGATCCAGGTCTTGCAACTGAAATAAATCTTTCCACCCCTAGAAAGAGTCAGACATGACTGAGCGACTGAACTGAACCCTGGAAAGAAGTAGCGACTGAACTGAACCCTGGAAAGAAGCGGTCTGGAAAGGCAGAGAGCTTAGTGGGAAAGAGCTGCTGAGGACCTTGGCCACGAGGCTGCCTCGTTGTGAGCCACACGGCAGCTCACCCCTGGCACGTGGAAAACACTGATGTGGGCTCCACACTGTCCAGGGGTGCCATGTGTCTTACCTCACTTATGTGTGTAACAGCCTAATGAAGGAGAGTTGTTCTCAGAGCTCGTTTTACCAGTGAACAAGTAGAGAAGGAAGTTAAGGAATTTATCCATGGTCACCAGTCAATACAGACTGAATTCAGAGTTAAAATCTAAGCATTCCAAAACTTCAGACCCTGAAATCTTAAGCCATCCTGTCTCCTTTTGCGATTGTAAAATATCTTTTAGAAAAACACCAGAGGTAAGATTCAAACACCCTGCCTGCTCCTTGTTTTGCAGTTTTATAGTTGCCATTAGAGAGGACTCACCACTCAGCTTCATTATTTTGTTTGGAAATGCTACCATTTCCCAGAATCTCCTATACTTATATACCAAAGATGAAAAGATAATTTTATAAAATATTTTCTCATTTGAATTCCTGTCATCAATGTGTCTCTTTGAGTACAGTATTGTCAAATAATCACACACATAAATATAAGGCAACTAAGTTTAAACATGAACATCTGTTGCCATTGCTGGTCAAAATGACAGGAACATCAGGTCCTCTGAGGTTGGTCAACTTTGCAGACACCACTCCCACAAGGAATGCTTCTCCTGCACAGATGAACAGCTTGTCAAGCCCTCTGTGTTTTGAAGACTTGTGAGATTTCTGTTCATATGGTACATACAAAAGATGAGTTCTTCCCAAACCATTAGCCTCTCAGCAAAATAACAATGTACATCATTTTTGGTTTTCCCTTGGCTTCCTTTTTTCTTTCTGAATATGGGGGGAAGTGGAAGTACAATACGTAAGTCATAATTTTGACAAGACATTTTTTTGCCAAAAAAATCACTTTTGCTTAAAATAGGCCTTTTAATAACATCTAGAAAATTGAGTACATTTGAGTTTGAGGTTGTTTTTAAAATAAATTGATAATGTGTAAATTTTTTAGAAGGTGGTCCACTCATCAAGATATTTCTCGTATCTTTGATTAGTACTGAGCAGTGCACTTTGGAATAACATACTTTGAGAGATTTCTGAATTCCATTATTTGAGCAGCAATTTATGTTCCACTCATACAGCAGATAAAGAGATTTATTGTAGATGAACTGAACCAGTATTGTCCTCCCTATATATGCTTTTTTTCTATTCTGTATCTAGCAATACTAACAAATAAATAACTGAATTTTTAAAAGACAATTTAAATGAAAATCAAATGTGCCTGTTATTACTAAAACATCTAAGGTTTCTATTTGTCTATCTTTTTTGTCCTCAAATGTAATTCTTCTAAAGTTAAAAGTTACTGACATTATTCTTACACACAAATCTCATGGCTTACAAATCCATTATCTGACTTGCTTATATTTTTTGTCTTTTTTTTTTTACTTGCTTATAGAAAACAAGCTCTATACTTTGTTAACTACCGTATCTCCAGTGTCCTGCATGATACCATAAAGCTCATTAAAATGTCCTTCTACTGTGTTGAAAATAATTAATGATTTGTATGTTTATAAAATATCAATTAGTTTCAAGGGCCCATCATAAGCTGTTCAGATATGAATCCTTCTGTAAGTCCACTAAGTCAATAATGCCAGGGACTCTGCTGAGAACTGGGGACATAAGGCTTAAGGAGGAGAACCCCTGCCATTAAGATGTGTATAATTCACCAAGGAAGACGAACAGGATAGATGTGCTTGGGCTAAGAAACAGGCTTTAGGAGAATATAATGGGAGGCTAACTGGGCTAATGGAGGGGTTGGGGAAGCTCTCCTGGGTGGTGACTTCAAGTGGAGAGGATGGCAAACCTCTCCAGAGAGAGAGAGCTCCAGATAGAGGGAACAACATCCACAGAGGTTTTGCAGATTTAAACTGCATGAAATTTTCATTTAGGGGCACAAAATAGGTATGAGGTTGAGTGGAAGCTAATCAAGCCAGCATCCTGCTTCCTCTATAACACACAGACATGTTTTTCTTGAACCGCCGAAATTTTGTTTTAACTTGACAGGAGGTTGAATAAATTTCAATGAGCCACCTACACAAGGAAAACAACTAACTCATGGTATCGAACATCCTTAAGTTTTGTTTCATCTTTATAAAAGCAAAATGTAACCAAATTAGGAAACTTCAAATTTTTATTAATTTTACATGCATCGAGATTTATATTTAAGGTATTTGAAGGTGAACACCTGTTACTATATTAATTATGGTAAAAAAATTAGTCTGCACTAAATTATCTCGGTATTTAAGGCAAGCATATCACCTTCCTGCTAATACATTTTCAGTATATGCTTTCGTGTGTTTATTTTAGAAAACAGCCATAGGGTTTAAGATTCAGTATGTCTCTCTAACTTTTAACACTACTGGTACATGCCATTAGATCACCCACACCACTGTGGGACATACATTCTTTAGAAATGATAGGGAGGAAAAAATAAGAGTATGCAGAAATAAGCGTTTTGCTTGCTTTTTCAGAGAACTCTATTTTTTTTTCCTCCATAGATGCATACTTTTCTAACAAATGCTAACAGTGATGTTTTCTCTAAGACCCATGCAGGCAAGGTTGTATCCACTAGGGAGCTTCCCAAAGACAGTCATTTTCACACAATAGAGCAAAAAATCCATAGATCAGCCAACTAATTTATGCTTCATTAATGTCACATACCCAGAAAGCATGAAACTTCCACATGATCTCAAAGAAGGCAAATAAGCCAAACAGAAGCGACCAAAACAGGCCTGACGTTTTCATCTGAAGAAGCTTCTGTCACGCTGCCTCAGAGAACATGGTGTATGCTGAAAGGGCAGAGCGACCGCGCTGCTGCTACACGCATGTTCCCCTGGCCAGCAGACAACTACAGAGGGCACTCAAAGCAAAGTGTCTGGGGGCCCAAGTTGATTAATGTGTAGCTTTATTTCACTTCGGGGTGAAGCACCAGAGGGAAAAAAGACCATAAGCTCGTTTGACAACTGTAAAGGTCACAAAGGTAATGATGGCGGGAAACGTGAAGCTGTCAGGGAGGCGGGGACCCTGCGCTCAGAGCTTGAGGCAGAAGCTGCAGGAGTGAGGTGCCAGCTGACCACCAGCCACGGAGGGTGTGAGACAAATGAAACCTGAACCTCCTAGGACCCCGAGTTCTAGTGTGGGACCCTCTTAACCCCGTCAGTAAAATGAAGAGAGTCTTCTGACGCCAGGATTCCCAGCTCCAAGGGCTTCACCGGGGTCGGCATCGTCTGAGGGCCTGACGGGAAGCTTTTGCTCGCTGGGGTGTGCGTGTCACAGACACTCACCTCAAGTTAGCACACTGCCAGCTCCACGAGCAGGTGAGGGGCCAGGCCGCCCCTCCCGTGACGTTCCCCGTCGAGAAAGCCCCGTGTAACTGGATGACTGACCACTTAGGGGACCCTGTCTCTCTCTTCCAGTGCCTCGAAGCTTTCAGTTTGCCAATAGAGTAAAGCCCTCGAACCCCAACTTTGGACCCTAGTAAAGGCTGGTCCCAGGTTGACGCTCCCTCCCTGTCTGGCGACCTCACCCACACTGTGCCCTGTATCCTGCCAGCACCTGTGAGCGATGACGCTTCCTCCTCAGGTCCCCGGATGACCGTTCACCAGACGGCGTCGTGTGAGCCTGAGACCCGCAGGGGCCGCGGGCCACCCCCTGCCCCTGCGATGGGAGGGCGCGTCCCCGGGGGCTCCCCTCGGTCCTACAGACCAGGCAAGTGCCCCGGGCACTCCTCGCTGAGAACACGACTGTCATTAGACTGGGACCAGAGAAAAGGCAGGTGTCTCCTGTGCGTCTGGGCTCACCGGCTGGTGGAAATCAGCCTGTCACAACCCTCGGGGTCTGTGGGAGCTGGAACTGGTGGTGTTGGTAACCCCACAATTCCCTATTGCAGAACAAGAATCTGAATTGAACCATGGCCAGCAGAGGGCCAGGACAGGAGCACCTGCCAGTTTGCTCTGTGTTTTCAGATAAGGAAGGACCCTGTTCCTTTATTTCTCCGTCTTCAGATAAACAGCCTGTTCTTGAAGATTGTATAAGGACACACAATCCTAACACAACTGTGACTTTAGGACCTCCCTAGACTGAGAGTTCTGGGGGAAATAGGAATAAACGGAATAGTTCCCAACCACTTGTCGGTGACCTGGAGCACTAGCCTCCCCAGCTGGTAGCGGAGCATTCCAGCATACACCGAGCCTTGCACTTCCCTAACGCCCTCCCATTTCATTCAGCTAAGGGCTGTGGGGCTGGGAGTGCCAAGAGCTTCTTCCTCCAGAGTGGGAAGAGCACAGAAAAGAATCATCCGATCAGTATAATCCCATAAAACTCACATGTCATTATGATAGGGACAAAAAGAAATCAATGTGGAGGAATTCACATCCTTTTTCCTGCCAACCCACATGCTTTTGCTTGGATCTCTCTGTGGAGGTCAGAGTGATGAGTGAGGAGTGGAATATTTGGGGAATTTGTAGAAAAGGGTAGTAGGATTTACACTGAAAAGAACAGAGCAGACAGCAGGAGTGGGTAGAAGACAGTAGGGACGCCCCCGGTGAGACGGTGCTGAGGCCCCGGAGGCGGTTTCCTGTGTGGACCACACAGCCCTGCAGCTCTCCTTCCTGAGGCCTTTTAAAAAACACCCAGATGATTTCTAAGGCAACCGGAGTCAAATTTGTGGGATGTATATAAACGGCTGGGCTGTACTTGGGCAACGCCTAGCTATCCAAACAGGAGACAACTCATGTGAATGCTTGCAGCCTACTCTAGAACTGCCCATGTCGTCTGGTTTTTGTTATAACTGTCATTTTAAACCTTTGTTTCCTCTAAACATATGACTTGTTGCTGCTATTTTTGCACTTCCAGAAGTGCAGTTTCAGCTTCCAGCTCACATTTCCATCCGTAGTTGTAACAAACCAAACGGTTCTAGTGGAGAATACTTCTCTGCTCCACTTTCGGCATCTGAGATGTACCCCACAGAGCAAGCCTCTGTGTCACACTGAGTGAAGAGAGAACAGTTGTGCACCCAGGAGATCAAATTAACTAATGAGGTAGATTTGACATTCATGGTTGAAACCACACAGTGTTTAAGGATTCGTCTGAAAAGGACTTTACGGAAAGTCGTTAGAAGAAAAAATGTTATTTTTCAGGGTATTATGAACAACTCTTGAGAATTTGCCACTATTTGAGCTAGGGCAAGCGAGACACTGGAGATAAAGAGACCCAGACTTGGGGCTCAAGCCTGTGGCAGTTAATTTCCTGCTCAGCTGACCATCCAAAGAGGGGGCAGAATACCGCACAAACCATTCAGAGCCAGGCTGGGGATGACTGTGCTTCTTAGCACTGGCTTTGGGGTGGCTCTCAGTGGGGAGGAGGGAAAAGGGGGGAGCAGGCAACTTAAAGAAAAAGACCACAGAGGAGGGGGCGTGGGGGGTGGATTCTGGCCAGACTTAGGGGGAGCAGGCACCATTTGTCTCTAGTTCCTGGGACAGGAGGTGAATCACCTTGCTGCGAGGAAGCTGAGGACTGAACCGCAGCTGCAAACCCGAAGGAGGGGAGGACAGAGGGGAAGTGAACGCTGTCTGCCACAGCCACCTCCGTAATCTTATTTTCTGCCTTTAGGAATATTATTTACTGGAGAAATGTACTTGTATTTAATATTGATCAGCTAGGGCTTCCCTGATTTCAGTAAGCCCAGATTCCTGCATCTTCCCATACATAGAAAAATGCTAAATCCCTTAGCTTGAGATGTCTGCTGCTGCTGCTGCTAAGTCACTTCAGTCGTGTCTGACTCTGTGCGACCCCATAGACGGCAGCCCTCCAGGCTCTCCCATCCCTGGGATTCTCCAGGCAAGAGTACTGGAGTGGGTTGCCATTGCTTTCTCCATGAAATGTCTAGTTCTCTTTAATTAACAGTAATCTTGGGCTTCCCAAGTGGCTCAGTGGTAAAGAATCTGCCTGCCAATGTAGGAGATGCAGGCTCAATCCCTGAGTCAGGAAAACCCCCTGGAGAAGGAAATGGCAATCCACTCTGCTATTCTTGCCTGGGAAAAAACCCATGGACAGAGGAGCCTGGTGGACTACAGTCCACGGGGTCACAAAGAGTCAGACATGACTAAGCACACACACACACACACACACACATGAGTTAATATGTATAAAGAAAGGGGCAAAATCATTGCTCCTGATCCAAGAAATCAAAACAATGATGGTGCCATTGATAAAAAGTGAAAGAATTGGGAAGTGTGCGAGTGTGGGTGTGCATGTTTGCTTGAGGGGAGGAATGAGAAGTGTGGAAGGTGGAGGAGTTCTGGCAATGAGGGGAAAATAATAAACAGGACAGAGCAGAAGAGGGAAAATAATAGAAATGTTATTTACACGTATTTTTAAAGTTCATGTATTATTATTATTTTCATGTTGGCTGTACCAAGTCTTAGCTGCTGCACGGGCTTTTCTCCTGTTGCAGCAAAAGGGGCTGTTCCCCAGTCGCAGTGAGACCTTCTCCCTGCCATGGCTTCTCTCGTTGCCGAGTACGGGCTTTAGGCCCACAGGTTTCAGCAGCTGCGGCCTGCTGGCTCTGGCACTCGGGCTCAGTAGCTGCGGTGCACAAGCTCACTTGCTCCGTGGCACGTGGGATCTTCTGGACCAGGGATTGAACAGGTGGCCCCTGCATTAACAGGTGGATCATTTACCACTGAGCCACCAGGGAAGCCCCATTTCCATGTATTAATCATTAGAGAAGGGCCCACAATATGAGGGTCTTTTGTTGAAAGATGACACAGTTGTAAAACATTATAAGATGACACATTTGTGATGTGAAAATGATCTCCTGAGGGAAGAGTGATTGCTAAATACTCACTATGGAGGAAAGACAGGGACAACAGCAAACAGATGGGGTTTGCTTGATTGTTCATAAACACAGTCCACCTTAGGAAACTCAGTTAAAACATTAGAAACTGCAAAAAAAAAAAAAAAAAATGGTCTCAGGACAAACCTCTAGGGAATTACAAACACTGGCCTTTGCAAAACACAGAAAATTCTCTTTTAAATGTCCTATAGTCAAAACAGTTTCGTTTTATACATACCTTGGCTTTATGCAAATATTATAAATGCAATTATGAAGAAACTGGCAAATACCTTAAATTTCACTGAAAATCATCACCACTAACATTTTGGGATGAAATGATTTTTCTTACATATTGTTTTCAGACAAAAAAAAAACCTGGTTCCTTGACTTTTCTATCAGATGTTGTGAGTAGAGCCAGTGGAGCCTCTCTCACAGATGCTCTGAGGGCTCCCTCTCAGTCCTCCATGGGGTCACACAGGTCCCCAGGCTGAAACATGCAGGGCGAACTGGGCGGGGCTCTGGGCTCTTAATCTGCATCTTTTTCATCTGCACCATTGTTCCTTCAGCTCCTGAAAGTGTTGCTGAGAAGCAGTCTACACACGCCTCCCCCAAGTCCTGCTCTAGACAGTTGAGGAGTCCTTGCAAGTCCATCCTGCTGGTGACTCCACTGAACCCAGACTAGTAGCCACGCTTGGAGTCCAGTCTCCATGAGTTTCCTGAATTTTGTGTGCACCAGCTGGAGATCAGAGTCTCCATGATAGATGACAAGGTACCTAAGGCAAGGTCTGGGAGGGTCCCAAGCACAGGACCTTCTCTCGCCCTGGAGTTGGGGTATCTTCCCAGCGTGAATGAGTTCAGCAACCTGGAAAACTCCCCAAACTCCCGACTACTGGGATCCAGCCTCTCTCCCTTCTCTGAAGAAAGTAGGGTAAGGCTGCAAATTCCATGCTTCTCTTCATGGCTCGGTCTTTATGGTGAACAGCCTCCATCCAAGAACACACATGGAGTCACCTCATTAGAACAAAACATACCAAGTGCTCTTGTCACTTAAGAATTTACAAGGGTTTCCAAGCCTTGTATCAGGGATGGGGTCAAAGACTAAACGTTAGAACAAGGGATGTTCTTTGTGGTCTTATCACCCAGAAAATCACAAGGCTCTGTGCCAGGCACCACGTGCAGATAACGTGCTCATGCTAAGTCCCTTCACTCGTGTCCAGCTCTGTGCGACTCTATGGACTCTAGCCTGCCAGGCTCCTCTGTCCATGGGATTCTCCAGGCAAGAATACTGGAGGGGGTTGCCATTTCCTCCTGTAGGGGATCTTCCCAACCCAGGGATCAAACCAGTGTCTCTTACATATCCTGCAGTGGCAGGCTGGTTCTTTACCACTAGCGCCACATAGAAGTGTGTGTGTTTATATATATATATATACACGTATATCTATATTCTATTATTTCACTCTTCCTCCAAATAATACAACTCCTTAAGTACTTTAACATCTGCTAAACTCTTCAAAAGTACATGTAATCTTTCTTTAATTTCATAAATTAATGTTTCACATAATTTTTAAATTTATCTTATATTTACCAGTGTCATTTCTGTTTTATTTCAAACTCATCTGGAATCATTTTGCATGTGCCTTCAGAATTTCATTCAGTGAGAAGTAGGTAGTAAAATAAGCAGTTTTATCAGTAGTAAACTCAGTTTTTGAGAACTTCTCTTTATACTGTTCTCATTCCTGAAAGATTTTACACTTGTATAGTTTCTTTTAGTACAATGATGATATTATTCCACAAATTGCATTGTTGCTATTGAGGGTTGTCAGTCTAACTGCTGTTCTTTAGAGCTAATCTTTTAGAGCTAAATTTTTTAGATCTAATGCTTTTCTTGCTGAATACTTTTTAGATTTGTCTTTGAGGTTAGGCAATTTCACTATGACTTATATAGGTGTGGCTTTGTTTTTATTTAGTGTCCCCAAGATTCATTTAATTTCCTGAATATGAGTTTTGCTGTCACTCCACAATTCTAAAAATTTATGGCTGTTTTCTCATTGAGTATTGTTTCTCTTCTATCTATCATCTTTGGGAACTCTTATTAGATATATCCCATAGACTGCAGCCCGCCAGGCTCCTCTCTCCATGGGATTCTGCAGGCAAGAGTACTGGAGTGAGTTGCCATTTCCTTCTCCAGGGGATTTTCCTGACCCAGGAATCGAACCCAGGTCTCCTGCATTGCAGGCAGACTCTTTACTGAGCTACAAGGGAAGCCCAGATATGTCCAAGATGTTGTCAGTTTTCTTTGTCTCTTAACTGTGCTTTGTATAATTTCTTCCAGTCTGTCTTCCAGAACAGTAATTTCTCTCCAGCTGTGTCTAATCTTCTGTTTAATCCATCCACTGTTTTTAACATGTACTGTTACATGGTTCATTGTATAAAGCTGTTCACTTCTTTTTCAGGTCTGCTTTGTTGCATCTAGTAGCCTCTTATTCCTTCCTCATATTTTCAGGCTTCTCCTTTATTTATCTACACATATTAAACACAGTATTTTAGAGTTAGCATCTGATCATTCTTATGTCTAAACATCTTGCCAGTTTGTATCTGCTGGCTCTTCCTTTTGGTGTTTTATTTCCTTTATTTTTGAATGTGAGCTTATTTTCTTTGGAATCTTCTCTCTAGAGTTCTTTGAGGTTTAGGCTGAATTTTTATGCCTACAGAGAGGATCTGTACTTGCTTCTGCCAGTTGCCTGAGGCTACTGCCAGCTGGAAGTGTTTTCGGACTAACTGCACCAGATAATGAGAATTCTGACTGCAGAACCCTAGGAGGTCTGGCCAATCCTCGGGGTAGGATTTTTCCATTCATTGGAAATAGATTTGTCCATGCAGTGCCAAGGCAGTGACAGGCAAGTTTCTTTGCTCTCTCCTGGCACACAACAGGCCTTAGTTCTCATTCACTCTTACAATAAAGGTATACTGGTCCCAGGCAGGGCCTTGAGTTACCTTGTCCCCTTCTCATGGTACAAGCAACAAAAAAAGACATCTGGGTCACTAGGGTTGGCAGACACCTTCAGAGCGAAAACTGTTTCAGCCCTCAAGTATCTCACAGGGTTCTACAATTCCACTTTTGACCTCTGCAAACTACTATGCCTTTCCCAGCTCAGTAATACATTTTAAAGAGCTTAAAAACTGTTAATTTTTTTTAGGGGAAAACAATTTCAGGCTTTGTATTCTACAATAGTGCCATAAGTTCTGTCAATATTTTTTCTTTGTATATGTCCTATTAGTTTTTTTTAAGTATACAGAATTTTGTATTTTACATAACAATTAAGACTGAAAACTATTATTTCATATTTTCTTGACATAATTAGAAACACCTATTCACATTTGCTTCAAGATTATAAATGTGTGTTCTTCTAGTATTTTTATTGGTTGTTTTTTCTCATTAAAATGATTGATTCCTTTTCAATTAGTTGTGATATAAGAAATGAAGTTGGGAATCCAGCTTTTTATTTTTTACAAATGGTGGCCAGTTGCCCTAACACCTTTTATTAAGGAATCATTATTTTCCTTAAGGATTGGAAATACTTCCATTTTCATAAAATATATTCCTGAATATTAATAGTATTCCTGTATTTTCTTGTGTGAATTTCTAGGCTCTATTTTCTTTAACTCATCTGTCTTCTTGTGCAAGAGTTAATTTGTTTCAATTAATGAAGTTTTAAAATCAACTGAAGTGTCAGCTAAATTGAGACATCAGTCATCACTTTTGCTTTTTAAATATTTTTTCAGAAAATTTTTAACCATGTTCTTGAATATTTTTTCTTCCAGATGAAGTTAAGAATTAGTCTATCAAGTTTCTATTAAGTTATTCTATCAAGTTTCCTGATAGTCTTGTTAAAGTTGTGACTAGGAAATATGCAGTTATTTCCATACTCCCCTTTACATATTTTACAATGAGTATCATTAAAATATTGCTGTGGTTTCCTTCAGGGAGCAATCATGAAAGTAATCGTGTCTTTCTTTAAAGGGCTTCACGGAAGAGAAGTTAATGAAGGGACTGCTTCCAGAGGTGTGGGCAGGTATGAAGAAGCCAGCAGGGGATGGGGCAGGAGCCCCAGCCCCCGAGAGGAAGGGGCCTGTACCCTGCTCCCTCTTCCCTTCTCTGTTTCCTATTGTGCCTTCCATTGGACAGGCCAGAGAAGGCAACGGCACCCCACTCCAGTACTCTTGCCTGGAAAATCCCATGGACGGAGGAGCCTGGTAGGCTGCAGTCCATGGGGTCGCTGAGTCAGACACGACTGAGCGACTTCACTTTCACTTTTCACTTTCATGCATTGGAGAAGGAAATGGCAACCCACTCCAGTGTTCTTGCCTGGAGAATCCCAGAGACAGAGGAGCCTGGTGGGCTGCCATCTATGGGGTCGCACAGAGTCGGACACGACTGAAGCGACTTAGCAGCAGTAATCAGAAGCCAGAGAAAGAGGAGCTTCGGGGAAAGCTTCTCCTGCAGCACAGAGGCGGTGGGAAAATGGATGCATAGGGGCAAAGGTGAAAGACAGCACAGCTCAATTTATGGCCTGGTAGCTTTTACACTTGCAGCACTGTAGTGTTGTTAAAATTTGAAAGATATTCACGGAGAGACTCCGTGGAAAGTCATTCTAGAGAAGTGCCTGACTCATTATTCTGTAGCCGGGTGACACTGTGAAAATTCCATGCACTGTTACCTGAATTGGTAACAGTTGTTTTTCACTTGCAGCACAGCTCGTTCAGGCGGCCAGCCTCTCCTGTCAGGTGGTGGAGTGAGAATTTTCTGGTGACGGAGAGCAGCAGTGAGCAGAGAGCGCTGTCTCCATCTGTTCCCTCTGCAGACACGGAACCTCACATCTCATCTAGTACAGGACAAGCTCTCATCAGCTTCGACTTCGAAAAACGATTTCTACTTCTTGATTGTAAAAGCCCCGGAAATGCCGCCGAAGATGTTTATTTTTCTCCCCCCAAAAATGCAGAATGGTACATTTTTCACAAAGAGAATCCAGAGAAACTAAGAAACAATAGTGTACATCCAAGAGTACCTGGAAAGTGTGCAGGGATCAGCAGGTGAGGATAAATCGGGGCCTTTCTAGGAAAGGTTATTTGAGATCATTGCTCTCCTACCACTAATTTCTCTGCTGCCTAACCACACGAATCTGCGGTCAAATGCCTTTCACTTAGTGGGAAGTGAAAAACCCAGTGAAATCAGCCTTTGTCAGCCCTCTGCCAGCGGACATTGTCCCTCCTGATTTTACCTTCAGCCAAGTCTTTGTTGTAAGAACAGACACGGCGCTCCTCCAAGGGAATGCACGGCAGCCAGAGCGTGCGGAGCGGACAGGCTTCCACTGAGGGACAGACGGGAGCGGCGGTGAACGCTCAGCTCTCGCATTAGCGCCAGTCATCTCCCCCGTTATGTGCCAACAGGGTGGTGTTAACCATGAGTCATTGTTTTCCATGGAAACACTTCCTTCAGTCCTGATGATGTGCTTTGGCATCAGAGCATCGGAGCAAACGCAGAGAACGCCCCTGTGCTGCCCCCGCAGCCCTGATAAATCACCCATCAATGCAGTCTCAGAGAGAGACTCTAGCAAATGAACAGATTATTGGATGTTTTCAGGTCATTTGCAGTATGCGATGCTGCCTAGGATAAAGAAAGCAAATAGGTCTGTCGCTTTTCTGTGTCACGTTCTTTGCCATGCACGTTCTAGAATGGATTAGGGCAGGGCCAACCTTAAGGCCAGGCTCACACCGCTAATTTTTGTGCATCATTTCTGGTTAATGCACCATGTTGTGAATATAGTTTTAAAAATAATTCCAGAGACAGGTTTGCTTTTTGTTCGCTTCTGGAGGCAGATTTGTTGGGGCCTGATTTTGCCTTTCCTGTGAACCCTCCCCGCCAGCCTCCTGGGCCTCTGCAGCAGGATCACCTCCCAACGCCTTCCTCCTCCTCAGGGAAGGGCGTGGCCAGTGTGTCGGGGGCATCACGCCCTCCCTCCCTGTAGGGTCTCAGCCACAGCTCAGACCCCTCGCTTGAACGCTAAACTTTCTCTGTCTGCTGGATCCCCCACTGATGTGCTCTCACACCTTAGACTGCACACGTAGGGACCCAGCTGGCCACTTCCTTGCACCATTTTCTAACCCAGGATACAGACATCAGACTCAGTGTCTCAGTTTCCCTTATCACCTCATGTTCAATCTTTTTAGGTAAGACTCTTACCTTCTCTTGCCGAGATTGTTGTTATTACAATAGACACCCAACTACCTCTCTCTGTGTCTCTAACCTCTCTGGTTCAGTTCACTGGAGGATGCTGCCGGATTAATCATATTGAAAAATCACTCTAGTCACGTACCTTTGTTTCAATCCGAAAGCTTGCTGTGGCTCTGTGGGCCGTATGTGGGCCTATTACCTGTCTAGTAACTCACTGAATCACAGTTTAGGCTTTGGGCTGCTGCACCACCTCAAGAGAAAGTTAGCCCTCTCATTACTCCCTGGCCCAGCAGGCTGCAACCCATTAGCCAAATTCCGTCCATCACCTGTTTTGTAAACGAAGCTGTGTTAGAACACAAGCATACCCACCTGTTCACATGCCATCCGTGTCACTTTTCACACTGTGGTGGCGGAGTTGAATTGTTGCCACAGAGACACCTCAGCTCACAAAGCTTAACATCCTTGCCTTTTGGCCACTTAGGAAATTTGGCTGATTCCTGTCCTAGACATATCCTTATATTAAAACCAAACTTTGTAATTTGCCACTTTCCAAACACTAAGCCCTGTACTTCCCACTTATATATTCCTCGCTCTCCTGGAAGGTTTTTCCTGCCCCAATACTACCATCCCTTCAAAATTTTCCTCAAATGTCACCAATGGAATAAACCTTTTATCCAGTTGCTCTTGAATCGCTTGACCATTGAATCACTTGTTTGGCAAATGTCTTTACTGAGCATCTATCATCCGGGTTCTGTGATAGGCCATGTGGGCCTTGTGGAAATAAAGGCCCTGATAAACTCACTACCGAATAGAAGAATCACATCGAACAACCACACATCTAGGCATGTGATGGCATATTCATAAGTGGTATAAAGAAACATCAAGGTGCTACAAGAGAATATGACAGGAAACCCAACTTCAATGAAAGAATCAAGAGAGGCTGAGAACTAAATGGTGAAAAAACAGGGGTTAAAAGGGTTCCAGGCTCCAGGAGTCCCGGGGAGGTGACCCTGGGGCAGAACAGAGCTTGACAAGGTTGAGGGACTGATGCAGACTCAAGTGACTGGTGCCTTCTCAGAGAGCAAGGGAGAATGTGCAGACTGCAAGGCTGAGAGGCAGGCAGAGCCCAGTCTGGAGGAGCTTTGGAGCCCATAGGAGTTTGAAGTTTTTTTCATGAAAAATCACTTGTATAGTTTTGAGCCTGAGAGAATATGCTCTGATTAAAACAGAACAAAACAAACAAACAAAAAAGCCTTGTTTTGGCTTCTGTGTGGAGAATAGTTTGGAGAGGATGGAAATGTACCCTCTCTGTCCTCTAACTCCTAGCACACTTTGTTAACTCTCCTTTATGACCTCCATCACCCTTCCCCTTGTCTAGTCATTGCTTCTGTGAGACCCCTAGATGCTCACATTCTGCGGATCCTGGATTCTTTCATCCACCTTTGAATCTTCTGTACCATCCACCACTGTGCAATGCATAGACACGTAATAACTGATGAATTAAGTTGAATTAGTTATCCAGATTGCCCTGAAATTACAAACTTCCATATTTCTCTGACCCAACATTTTTAGGCTCAGCTTTATTCATTCAATCTTCCCTGGTGGCTCAGAGGTTAAAGCATCTGCCTCCAATGCGGGAGACCTGGGCTCAATCCCTGGGTTGGGAAGATCCCCTAGAGAAGGAAATGGCAACCCACTCCAGTATTCTTGCCTGGAGAATCCCATGGATGGAGGAGGCTGGTAGGCTACAGTCCACAGGGTTCCAAAGAGTCAGACATGACTGAGTGACTTCACTTTCACTTTATATATTAATCTCATTGAAAAGGAACTGAATTTCCCTTGGGTATCTCCAGAAGCAGGACAAGAGGAGGGAGTTATATAGAGCAGATTTGGGCACGGTATTGGCATGTTACGAGGGCTATCTTGTAATAGATAGCCCATAAAGGGCTATCTTTATGAGGTTAGCAAGGATGGAATCAGCTCCCTTGTGATGAAAGGAATGGCTAATCATTCCTGGTTTGTGCCATGATGGCCAAAGACACTGTGGATGATGTCATGGGTTGAATGGCGGCTTCCAGGAGATCTGTCCACATCCTAATATCAAGAACCTATGGGAAACAACATCTTACTTGGAAAAGGGTCTCTGCAGATATAAACAAATTGAGATCATCCTGGATTATCTAGGTGTGCCTTAAAGCCAATGAGAACTGTCCTTGTATAATACAAAAAGTTCAGTTCAGGTCAGTTCAGTTGCTCAGTTGCAACCCCATGGACTGCAGCACGCCAGGCTTCCCTGTCCAACACTCCCAGAGTTTGCTCAAACTCAAGTCCATTGAGTCGGCGATGCCATCCAACCATCTCATCCTCTGTCATCTCCTTCTCTTCCTGCCTTCAATCTTTCCCAGCATCAGGGTCTTTTCCAGTGAGTCAGTTCTTCGCATCAGGTGTCCAAAGTATTGGAGTTTCAGCTTCGACATCAAAAAGTAAGAAGATGAAAACCCAGCGGACAAGGCCGTGTGGAGATGGAGGCCAAGACTGGAGTGATGCTGTCACAAAGCAAGGAGTGTCTGAAGCCATCAGACACTGGAGGAGGCAGAACAGATCCTCCCACAGAGCCTTTGGAGGCAGTGTGGCCCAGCTGACATCTTTATTTCAAACTTCTGTCTCCAAAACTGAGAGAATGAATTTCTGTGGTCTTAAGTTCCTGGAAATTTGTTACAGCAGCAATAGGAAACTAATATTGATGGGATTCCCCTATGGTGAAATCTATTTCCCTAGGTCCATGGTTTTCAAGCAACTTTTTCAAGGTTTAGATCCTTTAGTTCAGCTGGGGCATTACTGGGAAAGCAAGTAAGTGGTAAACATATAGAAATTCCCCTGCTGTAACTGAAGAAAAAGGCCAGAGTCCTGCCTGCTTGCCATTCCTCCACTCTCCAGAGGTCTGTCAGCAGCTAGATGATTTGCAAGGCCCTGTGCAACTCAGTAGGCTGATATTTTAGATGACAACGGAAGACAGAAGTCTAGGAAACATGGGTGAGTTAGGTTGGGGATGCCCAGAAGCCAACCTTGAGGTTATTGGAGAGGTTATTCCAGGGGCCCCCCCAACAAGGAGTGGGGAAAGGAGATGGGAAACTGAAGGGTACGTTAGAGGGCAGGTCACTTCTGTTGGCAGCTGGGTTGTATCCTGTAAGCGCTTCTGGAAAGTGGTACATTCTCCCTGAGAGGCTCCAAAGGTGGAACTCTGATCCGCTCCACTCAGTTCGCAGCTGGTTAGGGCTATGCCAGGCATGTCACTCCCCAACACCTCTGACCCATTCCCTTCTCCCGCTGAGCATGCATGTGGCCAGCAGGAACTCTTGGACAGAGCCCCAGTGCTGGCGTCATGGAGCCACTGGCACAGACTGGGATGGTGCAAATGAGAGGAGATGGCAGGCTCGGCCGGCAGGGCTGGGAGACAGTCCGCTCCAGCAGGGAACCAGCGAAGAAGCTGCTCATCTCCCTGTGGGTAATCCTAATCCTGGGATGGAAACTGTGCTCCAAAATTAGCTTCTGAAAAGAACCTAAGAGTGGATAAACGTAGATGTATAACTCATTCACTTTGCTGCGCACTTGAAACCAACACATCGTAAATCAACTATACTCCAATAAAAATTTAAAAAATAAAATAAAATGTGTCTTGTGCAGCTAGCCAATCAACTCTTTGTATAAACAGCTCACAGAACAATTGAGCATTTGCAACCTAGATAGTGGCACATAGAGCATGTGGGCAAAGGAAGAAGAGGAATAGAAAGTGTCAATTGTCCAAATAAATTGACTCTCTGTCTTAAATAAGTTCTCAGAAAGAAGGCCTAGGGACAATGTCCTGATATTTTTATTAAAGGGTGTTGAGGATTAAACGTCCTTAAACTAACAAGATTCGGCAGGTGTACCAGGTTTGTCGGTGGAACACCAAAGAAAGACACAAATAGCTAATGATGCTGAGTACATCACTATTTGTGGTTGGCAGAGTCACAGGATATCAGAGGGAGCAATTGTTGTTGCTATTGTTCACTTACCAAGTTGTGTCCAACTCTTCGCCACCCCATGGACTGCAGCACTCCAGGCTTCCCTGTCCCTCACCATCTCCCAGAGTTTGCTCAAACTCATGTCCATTGTGGAAAAGGCAGTGGCAACACACTCCAGTACTCTTGCCTGGAAAATCCCGTGGATGGAGGAGCCTGGTAAGCTGCAGTCCATGGGGTTGTGAAGAGTTGGAGACGACTAGCGACTTCATTTTCACTTTTCACTTTCATGCATTGGAAAAGGAAATGGCAACCCACGCCAGTGTTCTTGCCTGGAGAATCCCAGGGACAGGGGAGCCTGGTGGCCTGCCATCTGTGGGGTCACACAGAGTTGGACACGACTGAAGCGACTTAGCAGCAGCAGCAGCAGCAGCAGCAGCATGTCCATTGTGTTGTTGATGCCATCCAACCATCTCATCCTCTGTTGTCCCCTTCTCCTCCTGACCTCAATCTTTCCCAGCATCAGGGTCATTTCTGATGAGTCAGCTCATCACATCAGGTGGCCAAAGTATTAGAGCTTTAGCTTCAGCATCAGTCCTTCCAATGAATATTCAGAGTTGATGTCTTTTAAGATTGACTGTTTGGATCTCCTTGCTGTCCAAGGGACCCTCAAGAGTCTTCTCCAACACCGCAGTTCACAAGCATCAATTCTTTGGTGCTCAGCGTTTTTTATGGTCCAACTCTCACATCCATACATGACTACTGGAAAGACCATAGCTTTGACTATACAAAACTTCGTTAGCAGTGAAGGAGCTGTGTGGTGGTTCAAAGCAGGTAGGAAAGTCCTGTCAGCCCTGAATGGAATCCAAGCTCCACCACTCACTAGTAGTTTGACCTAAGTGGACAACTTTTCCTCTTGTGTAACAACAGGGTTAGTCTATTTCTAGTGAGGCTGAAGGAGTGACATGATGAGATGCATGCCTGCACATGGCTTAAGGGCTTCCCTCATAACTCAGCTGGTAAAGAATCTGCCTGCAATTCAAAAGACCTGGGTTCGATCCCTGGGTTGGGGAGATCCCTGGAGGAGGGCACGGCAACCCACTCCAGTATTCTTGCCTGGAGAATCCCATGGACAGAGGAGCCTGGTGGGCTATAGTCCATGGGGTCACAAAGAGTCGGACATGACTGAGTGTCTAAGTCCAGCACCACAGGGCTTAAAACGTCATTTACTCAGTCTGTTGTTCGTAAGATGCTCAAGCCTTTGTTTCTGTCTCTCAGGGACACATGGCCATGGGAATGAGCAGGAAGAAGGGGATTTGGGCCCTCCCACTTCTTCAAGGGCACAGGGCAGAGCTAGAGATTTTAAGTCACTGTAATGTTCTCTCGAGATGCTCAAGACTGGGGATCTTGAGAGTTAGTTGACAGCATGCCAAGCTGTCATGAGCCATCAGACTTAGGCTGAAATCTAAGTCTGCAGAAAAAGAGGAGTGACCTCTGTGCCCGGAGCTTCCTGACCACCCGTGACTCCCTGAAAGTGCTGTCTCCTGGTCTGCGGGAAACCAGTGCTCCCGGCTGGAGGGCCGCCGTGGGAGCATCCAGCCCCGCCGGTCCTGCTCCAGCTCTCCAGACCCTGTCCTCATCAGCGTTTCCTCAAGCATCCACGTTCCCACTCACTTTGCAAAATGCCCCTGCTCTGAACCCTTCCACCCCAAGCTACTGACTGTTCATGAATATTTTAAGCAGATATATTGGAATTAACAAAAATATCTATCTCTAGGACTTTTTCCTTTGAGGAACCTGAAGATAAAATTTGAGCGATGCCGAAGTCCTCCTGGAGCTGCGTCTGTACCTGCAGAAAGGCAGATTAGCGAGAGGACTGTCTTCTGACGAACGGCGTGAGTCATCTTCGGGCTAAGAGCCTGGAGTTTCGATGCCAGCTGTGCTGCCAACCCACCGGCAGGCCCAGGCAAACTGCCGACACTCGCTGTGCCTCAGTTTTCCCATATGCAAAGAGGAGATAAAAATATACCTCCCCAGTGGGGATGTTCTGAGGATTAACGGAACAGTATCAGGAAAGCACTTTGTGGTGTTTTATACGCCAAAAGGTATTACCATTATAAAAATGCACAATGTGAGACTCTATTTTTTACTTTGTGACTTTGATGGCATGAACAAACTTCACCCTCCAGCTTTTTAATATGATTATAAGCCCTTTACAAGAATACAGCTTTCACACTGCACAGCAGGATACATAATATTTCTTATAAATTTAATTTAGAAAACGGCAGGAAAATAATGTTGAGGATTTTCCCTAACCCTACTAAAGCAAGGCAATTCCATTAACACTGCCACTCCGTCTCTAACTCCACACATGGCGCTTTAAGATGACAGTCTTCTAAGATCCCTGCCATTCTTTGGAACAATAAAGGTAAACTTGAGATATGGGACACGTTTTGTCTCTGAATTTGTTTTCCTAAAGCTGAGCATTTGGATAGCTAACAACACCCTTCGCATTTAGCTCTTCTTTTGAAGTAGCAGGCTGAAAAGTTCTAAGGTAAGTTTCACATTGACTTCCAATAATGGATGCTCTTCCCTTAGCTGCCCACGCAGGGCTTCTGAATGCCTGCAGCCACGGAGGAGCTGGTTTACACACCACATGCCAAAAGAGAGAGTGGGATTGGGAAGCTTTTAGCTTTTAGTTAAAGATGAGCAGGTGCTTGCCTCAGAGACTGAAGAATGATTCACTACTTTGGACAAATCATCCCTGGTGAGAGGGCATCTGGATCTCCCTCTAGGGAGGGATGTGCACTAGTCTTCTGTGGCTGCTGTAACAGGTAGTCACAAACTGAGCAGCTGAAAACAACACACGTGTACTATTTTACACATTCTATGGATTTTAAGTTCAGTGTGGGTCTCATGGGTCACAGTCAAGGCATCCACAGGACTGTGTTCCTTCTTGTGGCTCCAGGGGAGAATCCAGTGCAGACTCTTCCTGCCTCTGCGGTCTCCTCCTTCCATCTGCAAAAGCAGCCATAGGAATAAAGTCAGTCTTTTTTGTTGTTGTTGACCGTGCTGGGTTTTCGTTGGTGTGTGAGCTTTTCTCTGCTTGCAGTGTGTGGGCTTCTCACCAAGGGGGCTTTTCTTGCCGCTGAGCACGGTCTCTAGGTGTCCAGGCTTCAGAAGCTGTGGCTCGCGGCTCAGTAGTTGTGGTCGGGCTCTAGAGCACAGGCTCAATAGTTGTGGCCCACGGGCTTACTTGCTCCTTGCGATGGGGCATCTTCCTGGTCCAGGGATTGAACCTGTGTCTCCTGCATTGGTGGGCAGATTCTTCACCACTGAGCCACCAGGGAAGCCCATGTCCTTCTGCAGTCATCACTCTGACCTCCTCTTCTGTGTCCCTCTTCTAATTCTGAAGACTTTTATGACTGCGTTTGGCTACCCAGATACTCCAGAATAATCTTGCCCATCTCCCAGTCAGCTGATTGGGACCCTAACTTTCCATCTGTAGCTTTAATTCTCCTTTACCATGTGATTTAACATATTCAAAGTTTCTGGGGAATAGGACGTGGATGCATTGAGTGGTGGGAGCCTTCTTCTGCCTACCACAGGATCCAAGTATCTTCCCAGCTGTTGTTACAATGGGTGGGCCTCACAGACTCCAGGGATGGCGCCCTGGCATGCTGTTCCTGGGGTCAGAAGGGGTGTGGGACCACTGAGCTTCCTCCCTGCTCGAGGCTCTCCTTCCATGAGCAAGGCCATCTTTCTTTTCAGGCCTTGTTCCCCAAGTCCAAGTGTCACTCTGCCCATTGGTGAGCAGTTCATCAAGTCCAGGTCAGGGCCGACACAGGCCTCTCATGGAGACAATTGTTATCATCTTACGAGTGATCTGCATACATTTTGAACATTCTCAACACTGACCGCTAAACTCAGTCCTCATTATAAACTCTGTCCTCCATTTGTTGAAACACCAACTGGTTTATGTTTTCGTGTCCCCGACTGAAGCCAAATCCGGCCGTGGTTGAACTCACCGGGACACTCACTATGCTTAGGCACCCAGCACCCTCATCCCCCTTGAGACATGCAAAATGCCTTCTTGGTGCCCATTATCATCCATATCCCCTTATTTTTGGCGGAATTTGTCCGAGGGCAGACTCCTGGGTTAGAAGCAATTGATTAATTACCCAGGAATTTCTTATCCTTGGAAAGCAACCCTGAGGAGCAAAGGAAAGGAGTCGGGGAGGTTCCCACACCCTAACACTCCACAAGAAGAGGCCTTTGGTCTCCAGGGCCCTCAAATCCTTCCATAGACAGCATCTGTTTCAGCCACAGCTCATCCCATGTGGAGGCAAACGCAGCCCAAGCATCCCTTCTGGAGATTCTACAGTATTCAAGGAGGGGAGTGAGGTAGACTGACTGGCAACCAGAGATTAATTGGGTCTGTGTGGGTAAGTAGTTGATGGAACAAGGTCAACTTCTGCTCTGCGTCGGCTTGAAAGAGGATGTGGGGATTGGAGTCAGGAGGCTGTGAAGGGCAGCCTCGGGGTCAGAATGACAGCAGCTCGGGGAAGGCCCTGGGCTGTGAAGTAAGCCAATCACAAGCGTAAATGAGCTGGGGTGCTGATGGTGTGTGGCAGAGACCTTCGTGCTTTTAGACTGACATTCAAATGACTCAAGTATCACTCGCCTCGGCAGCCTGATCTGCACTAAGGGAGAGTGAACTCAGATCATCAACCAAGTTTATCGTTTACTAAACAGAGTGTTAAAAGGTTTCTGGGCCCCTGAGGTTTGAAGCCTCTGTGATAATGCCGCAATAAGGTATAGTTAAAGCAACTCATGGGTGGGCCCGTTTAAAATATTTATCTCTAAATGAGCCTATTAAATTTCTAAAAATGTTAAATCTATAACATACAGACCTTTCCCCCAAAGACAGATGAAAAGAAAAACACATCAAATGCCTCGGCGGGCATCACTCCTGACCCATTTGAAGCGCGAAACTGTGAAACAGCCCTGGTGATTTCTTATTCTATGTGGATATCCATCTTCAACGGGAGGTGGGAGGGAGGAAGGGGTAAGATAAATAAGACATTTGCAGCAATGGAAGAGTTACCCTGTGGAAGAGTGGTTGATCACAGCAGCGGGGAGTCCACGTGCACAGCGGGGGCCGCGTCCAGGTCAGCCGGAGGCCACTCCCCCGGGGCGGCTCAGCACAGCCTTAGAGGCCGCGCCCCTCTGAGTCTGGTGTTTCCCAGCGAGGACTCCAGCTAACCAAACTCAAGAGTCTAAATGTAGACAGGGTATTATCTTATTAATATTCATCGGGAAATATGCTTTTACTGGCAGCCAGGATACTAATGAGTCAGGTATGTAGGAAGTCGAGTTAGTAATGAACAAGCTGCTGACTTGCAGAGAATCACATTAAAAGAGGTGCAGACTATGGGGTGTAGGTAGTACATCCCAGTCATGGGGTAACTTGCTAGAAGGGTTCACGGCTATAACATGGCACACCTAATTATGTCACGTTAAAACTAATACTTATTTAGCATCCAGACCTAATAGGCAGAGACCTAAACAGTTCACATGCTCACAGGTTTTATTCCTACTTTACAGGAAAGGAACTTGTCCAGTTAGAATTGGTAACTTGTACTAGATCTCATGAGCTACAGAGTGATGGATCTGAGGTTAAAGCCAGGTCTGTCTGCCTCCAGACCCAGGCCCGTAGCCACCATTATATACTTCCTCTGCACTCGCCGCAGTGTTCCAACCGCAGATTGACTGCTCCTTCCCTGACAGTGCTAGAAAAACACTGCCAAACCCTTGCTTTCTAACTCCCCTTTGTTTAAACTGCCACATTGACCATTCCTTGCTGTTAACATAATTTTTCTTCTGTCTCCTCTCTTCTAATTCATGCATTCTGTCGGCAGCCACAGTGATCTTTCTAAAGCACAAATCTGATCCTGTCACTTCCCCTGCTCCAACCTTAATTGGGTTCCATAGAATCAAACACAAATGCCTTTGCCTGGATTTCAGGTGTCTTGATGATCTGCCCACTGCTCATTGCCCCTTCTTCACCTCCCCTCCGCCTCTTCCGCACCCCACTTTATTCTCCTGCTGTATTTAAACTGCTTTCTGTCCTTGGAGTCTCAGTTACTTTCTCTCGCTGTCTCTAGCTCTCACTCTTTTTCCTGCTTTGTCGGCCTCTCTCCAAATCTTTCCATCTCTCAGTCTCTCCTCCCTGCCCCTCTTCCTCCAGTTCCTCATTCTTCCCTCCTTTTCCAGCTGACATCATTCATCCTTTTATTCCACAAACATTTATTGCACTGGATACATTTTCAGGCACTGTTTTAGGCACAACGGTGAAACATGATAGAAAAACAGGAGCTATAATTTTAATGGTGGAAGACAAACAAGATCATGAAAGCCAATAATAAGGGGACCCTCCAAGTATGATAAGTGCTATGTGGAGAATTAAACTGGAGGTGGTATGGTGGTCAAGGAAGAGCTCAAGGAAGACAACTGGGGCTGTGACTCTGTGGTGTGATCTGGGTGATAAGGGGACCAAGCAGCCATGTCACATTTAGGAGGACCAGCCTATACACAGGCTCAAAGTTGGGAAGGAAGTGGGTGACTCTGGGGCACAGAAAGTCCACAATGGCCTGGAGTGGGCCACAACAGTAGAAGCTTAGCCTGGAGAGAAAAACAGGGGCTAGAGCGTATTGGATTTTATCACCCCCCCCAAAAGGAGTTTGAATTCTATTCCATTAAAGGGAAGCGACTTTACACTGATAAGTAGTATAATCTGGTTTCCGTTTAAAAATAATTTGAGATATGATTGATATATAACCAATTTCTGTTTTAAAAAATTTGGCTGCTGTGCTACAACTGGAAGGTGTGTGTGTTGGGTTTGGGAGGAGAGCATACAGGAAGGGCGATTAGTTAGGACTCCACCAAAGTCCAGAGAAGAGATGATGGAGCTGGACAAGAGCAGGGAGCGTGGCGATTGTGAGGCAGAGGTACATTCAGAGTATTTTGGAGCTGGCCAAGTTTGTTTCTGAATTGTTTTGGGAGTGAGAGGTCAGGGGAGGTTTGTGATTAAAGGAAAGGATGAATCGAGGATGATCTCTACAATTTGGTGAAGGCAAATGAATGGATGTGATGATGTATTTACAGCTGGGAAAGCTGAGAGACACTGGTAAATAAGTGCTGTAATCTCTATGAGGGCACAGAAAGGTACGTGAACAATAAATATATGATATATTAGTAAGTGAACTTAGTGAATTACTCCAACTTCTTCCATTTACTGTATTTGGATTAGATAACATCTCTGACTCAATGCAAGTATGATTGTGTATTGGTGTTGTAAAATCTTAGCCATGTACAGGTTATTTCTTGAGATCTATCATTTCTTCATCTAACTCATCTCCTAGATTTTGTTTCTGGTTTTACTTTAGCAGTCCTGAGGGTCCTGGGGAGGGCAGGAGCCAAGCTTTATTTGTTTTACTATCAGCCCCTAGTGCAGTATCTATTAATAAGTTGACCAATGAACACAGGGTTCAGCTTTATCAAACATTTTATAGCAATCTGGGCCTTGGGTTGCTGATTGGTTATCTCCCAAATCTGAGATTTTTATGATAGAGACGGTTGGGTGACATGACAATAGAGCTTACAGAGGGACATGGTTTAAAGGAGGGCTCTATTTACAACAACATAAAATGAAGTTTCAGACACTCCTATGACTCTACTGTCTCTTTTCCTATGGGAAAGTCACTTGGAAACTCTTCATACTGAGGAGGCTCCTGGGAACAGGGTGATATTCTGAGTGTCCCAAGCTTAGATTTCCAAACTGATTTCAAGTAGCTCGTCTCCTATGATACGAAACAGAGCATCAGATTATTTCCTACTTTCCACCTGCCTTCTTTAGGGAGACCTTGATGTGAGGATTAACTGAGAGATGAGTGTGAACAGCTTTGCCTTAGTAAGTGCTGGGTGTTACATTATACCACCCATTTGAGCAATATCTGTATTTATCCAATGAAAGCTGCCTTCTAATAATAAGTATTCAATTATCCTGTAATACCAGGGCTCGGGTCATTTTGGTTACAAGTTCAAAGGTTGAATAAATACACAAAACAGCCCAATACTAAGTCAAAGGTTTGGAGTCTAGACTAGCTTTCAATAATAAGGTTCAAGAGAGGCTTGTTTATTAAACCATCACCTATTGAGATCCACTGTGGTGATAAAGTACACGGCAAAACCCCAATGAACACTAGGACGCAGAGTAAGCACTCTAAGGGGACTAACACAAGTTTAAGTTCCTTCCAAGAGTAATTATATGTTTTTAACAGAAAGGAGTGATGAGTAAAGATTCCGGTCTTAACAAAAATTTCCTCAGGAGCAGTGACAGCTAAAAGATCACGTGGATAAAGCCATCAGATTACAGCTAGTACTTTAGATTCATCTATTATTTCTGAAGTTTTTTTTTTTTTCCTGGCAAAAGGACAGGAAGCTCTGAGTTATAGGATGTATATGAAAACAGGCTAACCAAGTGACTGGGACCTTTTTTTTTCAGCAGAGGGACTGAATAACAAAAAGAAGCAGGAGTTTACTTGTTTTCCATACAGGAAAACAAACAAACTCCTTCACTGTGTATGTCTTGATGGTTTTGTCTTCCAACAAACCCCCAAACACAGATAAAGCGCTTCAAGTGCCAGTTTGAATTTGGCAGGCAAGTTGAGCTGCAAATGATCTAATTTATCTCAATTCAAATCAGCTTAGCAGATTTGGAAGATACTACATGAAAATAGGTAACATGGGAGTCGCAAACACATGAATTTTAAGGTCTTTAAGCAGAAGTGACTTCCTAGGACTAACTGCTTCCTGTTATCCTTCCAGTAATCAGTACACACAGAAACCTGGGAGACAGGACAGGCTACTGGGTAGCTTGCCTATTTAAATGCTTGGCTCAAAAATAAGAATTACAAGCCACCTGCCTCCTTTTCAGAAGGAAAGAAACTTTCAAAAGGCAACAATCTAGCTGAAACCCTAGGAAGACTTGGGAGTACAAAGACAGGCCGCAGTGGGAGAACACAGTAATTATTCAATAATTATTGGCAGTGAATAAAATGCATGAAATGCAGGTGTAAATTATAAGGCGAGAATGCCGTCATATTCTAACGGCAGTGCCTCCTCCGCCCAGAAAAGAGCACCCCTGTGGATGCCTTTTCCAAACCCTTTACTTTGCTAAGGGGAGCTTTAGAAAGGGCGGCAGACTGGAGCTTTATAGAAGGCACAGCACGTTTAGTAAGAGGACTGGGGCTCAGATCACCGAAAAATTCTGGAACTTCACCTTCCCTTTTTCTGAATTTGGTGACTTTAGTATAAAACATAAGCAGTAAATGGGATGTTTCCTTAACCTGAGAACAATGAGGGAAAACAGCCACACCAAAGAAAACTGAACCAAAAAATGAGGCTTTCAGGCATGGGCAAATTGACTGCTATTTTTATGGCAATTAGGGCCACTGAAAACAAGCGATTAGTGTTACAGAATGCCTTACACTGGTATGCTGCTTTGTGTGTGTGTGTGTGTGTGTGTGTGTGCCTATGTTAGTCACTCAGTTGTGTCCGACTCTTTGCAAGCCCATGGACTGCAGCCCTCCAGGCTCCTCTGTCCATGGAATTCTCCGGGCAAGAATACTGGAGTGCGTTGCCATTCCCTTCTCCAGGGGATCTTCCCGACCCAGGGATTGATCTCAGGTCTCCTGGATTGCAGGACGATTCTTTTACCATCTGAGCCACCAGGGAAGCCCGGTATATTGCTTTATGGTTTATAAAGTGCTTTTGTATCCATTTCCCATGGCTCTCACAGAAACCTTGTTTTAGGTAGGAATTATTAAATGAAGCAAGGGGAATGCAAAGCGTCTGACATATGCTTAGCATGCAGTTGGCACTTGCAAGTCAGAATACTAGCGGGCAGAGAGGTTAAGTGAGGATCCCAAGATCACATCTTCTGTGTGTACCTAAACCATCTCAAATTCAGGTCTTCGGATTCTCTGCACAAACCACATTTCCACGACCTCATACTGATTTTCTGGGTTCTCAGGGCCCAAAAAGAAACAACCTAAAACCGTCCACTTACGCAAGAGTTTCCATTAGCTTCTCCACAGAAGATGTTAATTGGTAGTAATGTTAAACGATTTCATTTCTTTGTCGTCTTCTAGAGGTGATGATGATGGGCAGAAAAATGAGCCATCCAAAGGAGAGAGGGAATTTCAACCCTTACCTCATTAATCAGTGCCGCTCTAGGAAAAATTGCAGGAGTTTCAAGACTTTTTTCATGCACTCATTCCTTGGTTACACAACCTTAAGCAAGTAGTGCATTTATCTGATCAGTGGACACTTCCCATCTTATATTCTTCAGAATCTTGGTGCCCATCCAGCGCAAAATGAGGATGGGATTTAGAAAACACGGGTTTGATTTTATCAGTATATAAAACTGCAAACCTCAGGACTCAGAGGAGATTTCTGAATCTGACTATCTCTGCCTGCCCTAAATGTTCCCAAGGAGATGGCCTTCAATTGGAGCCTGGGTGAGACTTCAATTTATCCTTTACCCAAGGAGGACGCCTTCATTTGTACATCCGGTGCAGAAATCTTGTGAGCTCCAGATCCTAGTCTGCTGGGTCGTTTCTACTTTGATGTCTCACAGACACTTCAAAGTCAACATCGCAAGTGGTACTCAACATTCCCTCAAAAATGGCTGTCCCTCATTTCTTGTGCCCTGTAGGATGGGCACACTGTTTACCTGCTGCTAGTCTAGCCGAGACCCAGGAGACCTCAGAGGGTCTGGGTGGGCCACACAGAGGTTAGGTTCCCCAGAGAACCCCAGCCCTCACCCCACTGGTGGGGTGCAGGGCCCTAGAATAACACGGACTGCTCTTGACAATACTATTCCCAGCATCCCTCTCTGACCTCCACCTGCTTTATCCCTGAAGCCACCCAGATAACAGTCCCCAGCACTCAGCCAATGCCACTTCAGGCAGGGGTCGGCTGAATGCCTGCTTTTTCTGATGAAGTTTTACTGGAACGGCCACCCACACATGTTTGTGAATCTAAGGCCGCAAGGCCAGAGCTGAGTGGTCATCCTGACAGAGAGCTTATGTTCCACAAAGGCTATCTGGATCTTTACAGAAAGATGCTGGCCTCTGCCTGGACAGAACATCAGATGGATCCCATGGATGCCCAGAGCATCAACCCCTGCCCAGGTCTATGAAGGTCTCTCCAAGCCCAGCTCCTAGTCTCTGAGCCTCCACTCTTGGCATCTGTGTTCTCTAGAACTCAGTGTCATCAGCAAAATCCCCTAAATCCTAAGCCTCAAAGTGCCTTGCGTTTTCTTGTTCCTGTGGATACCTAGCTGTTCCTTGAGGCCAGCCTTTTCCCTTGTGACTGTGCAGTCGCTCAGTCATGTCTGACTCTTTGCGACCCCATGGACTGTAGCCTGCCAGGCTCCTCCATCCATGGGATTCTCCGGCAAAAGGGGTTGCCATGCCCTCCTCCAGGGGATCTTCCCAACCCAGGGAGCGAACCCAGGTCTCTTGCATCTCTTGACTGGCAGGCGATTCTTTTCCACGAGTGGCACCTGGGAAACCCCAGCTTTCGCTGCTGCTGCTGCTGCTAAGTCACTTCAGTCGCTGAGGCCCTCTCAAATAATGGCTGTCTTCCTTCCACCACCCCATGGACCATGGGACCTAGAGCGGAGATACTTTTCATTACCATCCAGACCATCATTCTTCCTGCCTCCCTGACTCCACACAATGTCTTCAGTTATACTATTTGATACCCTCTTTTTAATAATGACTTGCCATTTTCTAATCTTTTGCGTAATTAGTTGAAGGATTTAGGCCCAGAATTACTGGAAGCATCCCTATCACTATTATATTATCCTTTGTGTTTTTATGTATATAGACATCTAGGGATAATTTGTCCAACAGTTTGTCTTTACTTCTCATGAGCTTATCTTCCATTGCACCTTAGTTATCCAAACCCATGGTGTGCTTTGTTACCCGTTACATATATCGCTTTCAAAATTTCAATTTGAGGCATCCCTCTCTGATCATTACCTCCTATTTTTTCATCTCACTCTAATACCTCCATATCAATAATTTTTTTACCCCCTTAGACCTTCTATCTGGGGCTTCTCCAGTGGCTCAGCGGTAAAGAGTCCACCTGTAATGCAGTAGCCACAGGAGACAGGTTTGATCCCTGGGTCAGGAAGATCCCCTGGAGGAGGGCATGGCAACTCACTCCACTATTCTTGCCTGGAGAATCCCATGGACAGAGGAGCCTGGTGGGCTCTTGTCCATTCAGTCACAGACAGCTGGACACGAATGAAGTGACTCAGCACAGACCTTCACCCTTGGACTCTACCCCTTTCTGCTGCCCATCACTGTCCTACGTCCTCACTTCTCTCCGTTATACAACTTAGATGCCAGACTCCGTATTTATAGTTGTTCCCTTACATCACCCTCAAATCCCTTCTTACTTTCTCTCTCCATTGTGATCACATTCAAAACTCTAATCTTGATCAAATCCAACTTTTCACATTCTTCTTTACTGTTCCCAAGAAGCTGATAATGGTTAGAAAAAAAAAAAAGCATGCACAGAATGCTGCTGGCTTTAAATGAATGTCCTCAAGGGGCTCTCAACATCGCACAGGGAACCCACAACAGTTTCATAGTCAGTGCACCCTCTAACTCTCAAATATTTCACACTTACTTTTCTCCTGTAACACCCCCCTTCCAACCCTCCCTCCCCCACACACACTCAGCGATGCCTTTGATTCTTATCACAGCAGCGAAGGAGTTGTGGGGCACTGGGCTCCCTACCTCTCTCTTCCCTGAGGCTTCACCTTCCCCACTTGAAGAACGGTCTCTGCCCCCACAGCGCGCTAACCCGCCACCTGTGCCCTGGACCCCATGGCCTTCTGCCCAGCCCAGGACGTTCCCTCTACTTTTAACCCCTTCTCTTCCCCGTTACCCACTTCTCCTCTTTTCTAGACTATTCCCACAGGCACATACACTTGCTGGTATGTCTCCAATGTGAAAAGCTGAATCAAAACAAAAGCAACAGAACACCTCCCTTGACCACACATTGCCCTTCAGTCCCTTTTTTCTGTTCCTCTTTGGAAGAAAATTCCTTAAGAATTTCTCTACACAGCATCAACGAAAACCTTCAAAACTGCAAATCAAATTATGCCACACTTAGCCGGTCAGTCCTCCAGAGTTTTCCCCACACACTGAAAATAAATTCCCAAGTGCTAACCACACTTTAAGAACCTTATATAATCAGACCCCCAACCTGACCTCTCCTCTTATTCCTTTTCTCCACAGTCGTACTCTCTGTCTGCTTACCCTGCTTTATCGTTTTCATAGAAGTCAGAACTTGACTGTGGCTGGATGAATGTGCCTGTGTACTAAGTCACTGCAGTCGTGTCTGACTCTTTGTGACCTCATGAATTGTGACTCGCCAGGCAAGAATACTGGAGTGGGTTGCAATTTCTTCCTCCAGGGGATCTTTCCCCACCCAAGGATCGAACCCATGTCATTTACACCTCCTACGTTGGCAGGCAGGCTTTTTTTTTTTTAAGACTAGCACCACCTGGGAAGCCCTGGTTGGATGAATAACAGTCCCCAAAGATATCCCATCCTATCCTCAGATCCTGTCAACATGTTTGTCCCTTTGCATAGCAGAAGGGACTTTGCAGATGTGATCAAGTCGAGTTGAGTTGAGGAGATGATGCTGGATTATCTGGGTGGGGCAGGAGCCCTTACACGAGGGAGGCAGGGGGATCAGGGTCAGGGAGGACCACAGACAAAGAAGGCGGAGGTCAGAGTGAGGCTGGGGCAGGATGGGGGCCGTGAGCCAGCCGTGCAGGGGCCTTGAGAGTTAGAGACACCGAGAAAATGGAGTCTCCGAATGCAGTCTTGTTAGCACCTTGATTTCAGCTGGTAAGATCCATTTTCAGACTTCTGAACTCCAGAATCGTAAGGTCATGAATCTGTGGCATTTTAAGCCACTATGTCTATGATATTTTATTACAGCAGCAATAGGTAGCTCTATACTGATCTTATGTAGTTTCTTTACCGGTTTACTATCTGTCTTCCCTAAGGCAATGCAAGTCCCATGAATTGAGGGTCTGCCTTCTCTTTTTCAGTGCGATATGCCCAGCAGTCAGATGATGGATATTTGTTGAACTAACAAATGTGTACCTGACTGTAGAACAATGAACGAGTCACTGCATCTCTGGCTCGAGCATGTCCCTCGTGCTTCCTGCTGGCCACGTGGCACAAAGATCACGAGAGACAGCCCTGGTTACTCCTTTGACCCCCGTATGTCTGATTTCCTTACAGGGTCCAACTGCATTGAAGAACAAGTCCTGAATTCTCTCCAGCACCCAGACACTCTGTCTATGGATCACCATCAGAATGTTAAATTAAGGAGCTCGTTTTACTTTCTGGAAATTTGTCCATTTCTCCTGTATGCTGCCTGATATATGAGAAGACGGATTTAATAGAAAGGGCATTAACTACAAATTGAATCCTAAATTCATTTAAACCCATTTGCTTTTTTTCCTCATTAGAATATAAGTTCATGAGGGCCCAAATGTCTAATTCACTGCTTTATCCTCAGGGCTCAGAAGTCCTCAGCTTGGTACTTAGTAGGCTGTAAATCAGAATTGAATGAATGAACAAGTTTTCTTTAATGTCTCCGCCTCTCAACCTCAAGTCCAAACAGGCTCCAAATCCTGTAGATTATCTTCCCTAGCACATTTGAATCTGCTGTCTGTCCTGTCTGGCCTCAGTTCGGGGCTCCCAGCCTCCCTACTGGGGTGAATGGAACAGTCCCAGAACTTCTGCGCACCACTGCTAGAAGGTCGGGCTCAGATCCAGTCACACTAACCTCCCAGCTTCAGTGGCTTCCCTGTTGCCTACAGAACAGAGGGCCCCTCTGGGCATGGCGTCAGCGACCACCCATATCCTGAACCTGGCCCTGCACACTAGGATCAGCATGTATTCAAGGTCTGGGAATTTAGATCCAAGACTGGCCCATCTTCAGGAGTAAGCCTGCTTTCCCCTCCTCTCATTGGCCATCTGCACACACTGTTTAAATTACACACTGGCACATCCACCTCTCCTAAGCTCGTCTAAAGTTCTAAACTTCCCTTTGATTTTCAGGGAAGAGCTTTATGGGCAAAATGTTGGGAGTGTGTGACTTTCTTCTGATTGGTTGGTGCCGAGGTAGTGGTGGGATTCCAGGAATCTCAACCATCAGCCTTCTGGTTCCAATGGTCTGGGGCTCACCGTGCTCAGCCTGAGGTAGTCACCCTCAGCCGGGGTGGGGAGGACCTCGCTCCTGTGGAAGGACTCACAGCTCCACATCGACTGTTTCATCCCTTGAGGAGGTTCCAGGACACGTTTCGGGTTGCTGTATTGTATTTTCCTGCTCCCTCCTCCCCTGGTTCTGCACCCCCTCTCATCCCTGCACAGCAACTGTCTGAACCTGCCCTTTGGAGCTCAGGGAAAATCAAGGACCCGGAAGGAAGCCTATTTCTTACAAATAAGAAACAGGGACATGGAAAGGATTTGTCCTTGGGAGGGCCCCACAGGGTCCCACTCCCTTTCAGGAGTTTCATTTGTCCAACAGAAAAAAAGACCTGTTTGTTCTTGAGGATTAAATTAACCAGAAAGATGCTCCACACGATTGGTATTTAAGGGAGGAAAGTTCAAATGGAGATGCTGACTGGGGAAGCTCATCGCCGAGGCACGCACGCCTGGGTCTCCCTGCACACCGGGATTTCATAGGATCCTGGCCATATTTAAGATAAAAGGAGATACTTTAGACTCATTGGAGGAGGTCGAAGGTCCTAGCTGTAAACAGACATTTTGCTGAAGGAAAGGGGAATTTTGAATGTCGCTGAGCATTTCAAGTGCTCACGGGCTGGAAACACCTTTGGAGGTAAAAAAAAGAGCTTTAGTGCTGCTTTCTTCCCTCAGTGGACTCCAGCTGTTTGTGGTGAGTGCCCACGGGGCATCAGGGCGCCCACAGAGATAATGGGCAGGCTCTGCAGCTCCAGCTGACACCACGGCCAGGAGCTCTCCCCAGAGTTTACCGACTGATCAAGTGCATAATAAATGAAGGAAACCTTTAGCAGGGGTGATAAAAAGTCTAAAATACTTCTCTGTTCTGATTTAATTTTCCAAGTAATAAAAGCTTCTAACATTAACAAAAGTGGTGGAGCTCCTAAATTATTTTTAAAAATCTTTTAAGATTTTTTTGAATACCTCATTCCAGTGACTAATCAGGAGATGACACCAAAATAGCAGGTGACTTAAATTGTTCCATCAGTATTACAAAGCCAACATTTTATGGATTCAGTCCTTTTGGATTTGATTTTCTAATTAGCTTTTAAAAGAGAAATACAAAGGTTAAAAGCTGCTGCCTTTCTAGAATTGAAGTATTTAAAACTTCACTGCCAACCTGGAAACTTAATTTCAAAGCTAAAGCAATCTGGCCACAGTATCTAAATAAATATCTAATAAAATCTGTTTATAGGTGAAACAAACTAAGACTTATGACAAATCTTGTTATAGACTGTTTCTTTTTAAATTCAATGCTTTGTGGGCATAAATAGTGTCTTTATAAACCCTATACTAAAGGCCTATTTCATGCTGTTGCAAGCTATGAAACAAATGTTATGTATATGTCTTATATTCTTCTAGGTCAGATTAACAAGTGGAGTTGATACTTTTTTCTTTTTTCTAGCAATTGTTAGAAAGGCAGAGAAGAGTTGCAAATGAAAAAGAACAAGTTTGGTGACATAATGACGCAAATTCTTCCAGAATCCCATCCATATAGTATGGTTTTGTTATTTAGTCTGACACACAAAATTATACATATTTTCACTGGTCAAGTGTGTTCATCCTTTCCTTTGATTTCTTTCATGATTTCATGTATAGAAGTGGAAGTTGTGTGTGTGCAAATCTCTCAGTTGTGTCCGACTCTTTGCAGCCCCATGGAATGTACCCTGCCAGGATCCTCTGTCCATGGAATTCTCCAGAATACTGGAGTGGGTAGCCTTTCCCTTCTCCAGGTCATCTTCTCAACCCAGGGATTGAACCCAGGTCTCCTGCATTATAGGTGGATTCTTTACCAGCTGAGCCCCAAGGGAAACCCAAGAGTACTGGAGTGGGTAGCCTAACCCTTCTCCAGGGTATCTTCCCAATCTAGGAATCGACCTGGGGTCTCCTCCATTGCAGGCAGATTCTTTATCAACTGAGCTATACACCCGTATTTTTTTCTGTAATTTTGTATACTTACATTTTTATTGAGGTGAAATTCACAAAACTATTTATACATATATTTTATTATATATTTTTAATGTATCATATATATTTTTGTATATAAATAACCATTTAATTTATAAAATATGTGACTTAGTATAACATGTACAGAGCAAAATTTGCCACTCCGAAATGTATTCTTTAGGCATGAGGATTAATTTAGGCTGATTATTTTTAAGACCCAAAAGAACTTTTGACCTTCCTTGTCTGCATACATGTGCTCAGTTGAGTCCAACTCTTTGTGACCCCACAGGTTGTAGCCCACCAGACTCCTCTATCCATGGGATTTTCCAGGCAAGAATACCGGAGTGGGTTGCCATTTCTTACTCCAGGCTTCCCTATAACTGCCCAAAAGAATGTAGATTGAGGACTTGCTCCAGGAAGGGCGCTATCACTGTAGATAAATATTTTATGAACTAACCAGGTGTGGTAGGCAGCGAGGAACCCAGCAAGGCTTCTTTGTTAAATTTCCTCTCTGTGCCCCACCATCTCTGCATGGAACAGCAGACATTTGTTTACCAAACATTTGGTTTTCCTTCTCCACATGAATTGTTTTCCTCCCCTTGGAAGTCCCAGACCCCTACCCCACAACACCCACTTTTGCTTTTAGTTAAAGGTTACAATTTCTTACTCCAAGGGATCTTTCCAACCCAGGGATTGAACCCACATCTCTTGTATCGCCTGTATTGGTAGGTGAATTTTTTACCAGCTGTGCCACCTGGGAAGCCCTAGACACTTTAAGATAGCATTTAAGATGAAGGTTTTGGCCATTTGGGAGAGTTATTCATTTGGGGTCTCTACCATGCATTGCTGTTGTTCAGTCAGTCGTGTCCAACTCTTTGTGACCCCATGGACTGCACAATACCAGGCTTCCCTGTCCTTCACCATCTCCTGGAGCTTGCTCAGACTCATGTCCATTGACTCAATGATGCCATCCAACCATCTCTTTCTCTGTCGCCCCCTTCTCCTCCTGCCTTCAATCTATCCCAGCATCAGGGTCTTTTTAAATGAGTTGCCTCTTCACATCAGGTGGCCAAAGGATTGGCGTTTCAGCTTCAGCATCAGTCCTTCCAATGAATATTCAGGGTTGATTTCCATTAGGATTGATTGGTTTGATCTGCTTGCTGTTCAAGGGACTCTCATGAGTTTTCTCCAGCATCACAGTTTGAAAGCATCAATTCTTTGGCACTCAGCCTTCTTATGGTCCAACTCTCACATCCATACATGACTACTGGAAAAACAGCTTTGACTATACGAATCTTTGTTGGCAAAGTGATGTCTCTGTTTTTTAATATTCTGTCTAGGTTTGTCATAGGTTTTCTTCCAAGCAGCAAATGTCTTATACTTTCATGGCTACAGTCGTTGTTTGCAATGATTTTGGAGTACTCTTCACATTCATTCTGGTGTCTCCATATTCCTTGGTAAGGTACCTAGTTATTTTATCTTATTACTTTGTGCATAACATTTCCTCCTAATATTAATTTGGGGGCGTTTATGTTGTTAATTTCACTTATTAATTCTAGTTCATTTTCAGTTTATTATCTATTTTCTATATAAACTGCTGTACATAAACTTACATAATTTGTAAGTAACAATAATTTTCTTTCTCTTTTCCAATAAAGTGAAAGTGTAGCTTTTCCAATAGCTATAGCTTTATATCTTTTTGTTGGGTGAGAACTTTCAAGACAGCAGACTTCTTTTTGTTCATTGTTATACTCCCAATGCCTAGAAAAAATGTGCTTAATATATATTTTTGAATAAAGAAGAGGGATTTTTGTGTAGTAATTATTATAGTGGGCTTCCCAGGTGGGCAGAATCCGCCTGCCAGTGCAGGAGATGTAAGAGACATGGGTTTGATCCGTGGCTTGGGAAGATCCCCTGGAGGAGGGCTTGGCAACCCACTCCAGTATTCTTGCCTGGAGAATCCTGTGGACAGAGGAGCCTGGTGAGCTACAGTCCATAGGGTTGCAGACATGACTGAAGTGACTTAACATATATGGGTACAATTATCATAGTAGGCATTCTTGCTTCACTAAATTTTCAGTAGAAAGGCTTACAGTATTTTATTTGGTTTGAAAAGGATATTTATTGTAGGAAAATAGTTTTCTATTCCTAATTTTTAGAAGTCTTAAAATTAAGAATGGGAGTAAATTTTTATCAAAAGTGTCTTCAGAATGTACTATTATAACATTTCCTAATGATTTTGACTTTTGAAAAGATATATTAACAAATTTACTCTTATCAAGTTATGCTTGGTGACTATGAAAATATTATTATAAGGTTTTCTTGAACTTAATTCACTAGTACTGTATTTGGAACTTTCATATAGTTTCACAATTAGTTTGAAGGGTGTGAAGTTGAGAGGCTTGCCTCTGGGCTCACTTCCTGCCTCACTTCCCCTCAGGGTGTGGTCCATGTATTCCTGGAAGGGATGGAACTGACATCAGAAAGGAAAGGATCAGCATAGCCCCTAAGGAAACGGGACTGGTATTTCACATTGGAAATCAGTCCTCATTTTATTCAAATTCTCGGAAGCCACAGACTGGCATCAGCTGCGATGACGTCTCACAGCTGTTGTTAGGTCAAAGAATTTGCACCAATCCCTCATTGTCTACAGATTTTTCTTTCCTTTTCCATATTCTTTTCCTTAAAGGAGACTTAAGCTACCATAAAACTTGTGTTTTTTTCCATTTCATGAGATGGTTTTATTGTTGTTGTTTCCTTGAGATAGGTTCAGAATCCTAATTTTCATACACTTTGTTGGGCATTAGGAGTCAAAGTCCATTTATCAGAAGCCAGATTAACTGGTAGTAAGAGGATTAAACAATTCATATTCAGAGCACTCCACGCAGGGTAAGGTGGGAAGAACACTCCTTAGCTAACCAGTACCCATCCCCCTCCTGTGTCCCAGCACTGCAAGCGTGATGCAAGAATGCATAGCACGAATGCACAATGCAGTTCACCATGCATATTTTTGCTGTCTCAAAGTACAGAAAGTACAGGGCAGGGGAAAATCACTTAGTAACTTTTAAAAAATGCTTCTGCCATCAACAGAGCACTTGTGTCTCCCACACCCCCAGTTCCTATGCTGAGATCCTAATGCCCAGTTGTATGGTATTAGGATGTGGGACTTGTTTGAAGTGCTTAAGTTATGAGGTGGAGCCCTCACGAATGGGATTCATACTTTTATGAAAGAGCCGCACAGACTCGTCACTCTCCTTCCACCGTCTGAGGACTAAGATGGTTTCAGACACAATCTGTGACTGACATAGTCAGCGCTCCCTGTGACATGCACGTTTCAGAACACACATCAAAGACAAACAGAATGATTATTTTGGATAACGTTCCAACTTGAATAACAGAAAATATTATTACCTCCTTTCAGATACTGGAAAGTTGATTATAATCTAGGTTAATTTCTATATGAATATAGTAGACCTTGTTTACTCGCTAAGTCGTGTCTGACTCTCTTGCAACCCCATGGACTGTAGCCTGCCAGGCTTCTCTGTCCATGGAATTTTCCAGGCAAGAACACTGGGGTGGGTTGCCATTTCCTTTTCCAGGGGATCTTTCCAATCCAAGGATTGAACCCACGTTGAACCCTGCTTCAGCAGGCAGATTCTTTACACTGAGCCACCAGAGAAACCACATGTCAGTGGCTAAATTTTATCTTTTCAGCCATACCGTTGGTAGAGTTGTGGAAACATTTTCCACATTCTCAAGTGATTAGGACCTGCCTAAATAAAATCAGCTGAACAAAAGGGAACTCCACATCCTCCAGATACAGTCTTCACAGTGCCTGGCACTTTCTAGGTGTTCAATCAATATTTGAGGACTAAATAAATGAATATTTTTGGTACCAAAGGATGCAGTTGACTATGTTTGAATAAATATGAAGAAAGTGACCAATACTTTCTACCCTTTCATGTAACACTATAATTTTTAAAATAAAAACTGAGAAAAAAAAGTTACCAGTTCCTGTGAAGTTACATAAAAGACCTAGGAGAGTAGCCGTCAAAGTTACGCATTCAAAAAGTTTCTGCGGGCACATCCCCTTCCCCTCACATCCTCTTAGGAACAGAGGTGGGGACAGGAGTGGGAAGGGGGGGAAATTGAAAATGGGCTTCAGGGAAGAGCAATAAAAATGATGAGCAGGTGGATATATGATTATGAGGAAACGCCAAGAGAATCAGGACTTTAGACAGATGAAAGGAGAATGAGAAAACTTAATATTCTCCTTCAAGGATATGAAAGGTTATAATGAGGAAGGCACTGGCCAGCTTCTCTTAACTGTCACAGAGGACAGAACTAAGAAAAAGAAGGATACTTTATAGAGACTCAATAGGACGTCATGGTAAGGCCTATTTAATACTTGGCTCTGTTACCAAAATGGGATGGGGGAAGGTAGGAGACATCAGTGGTTCTCAAGTAATGCTAATGAACCACCATTATTAGCATCACCTGAAAACTTTTTAGACATGCAAATTCTGGAACGTGGTCCCAGCCCTACTGAATCAGAAGCTCTGTGGTTGGGACTCAGCAACAGCCCATTTAACAAGCTCTCTGGGTGATTCTGATAGACTTTAGGCTTGAGAATCATTTGTTATTGTTGTTGTTGTTCAGTCGCCCGGTCATGTCCAACTCTTTGTGACCCCATAGACTGAAGCATGCTAGGCTTCCCTGTCCTTCACTATCTCCCAGAGTTTGCTCAAACTCATGTCCACTGAGTCAGTGATGCCATCAAGCTATCTCATCCTCTGTCACCCCCTTCTCCTCCTGCCTTCAATCTTTTCCAGCATCAGGGTCTTTTCCTATGAGTCGAATCTTTGCATCAGGTGGCCAAATTATTGGAGCTTCAGCATCAGTGCTTCCAGTGAATATTCAGGGTTGATTTCCTTTAGGACTGACTAGTTTAATCTCCTTGCTATCCAAGGGACTCTCAAGAGTCTTCTCCAGCACCACAGTTCAAAAGCATCAATTCTGTGGTGCTCAACCTTCCTTATGGACTTCCCTGGTGGCTCAGATGGTAAAGAATCTGCCTGCAATGCAGGAGACCTGGGTTTGATCCCTGGGTGGGGATGATACCCTGGAGAAAGGAATGGCAACCCACTCCTGTATTCTTGCCTGGAGAATCCCATGGACAGAGGAGCCTGGAGGGCTACAGTCTGTGGGGTCACAAAGAGTCAGCTATGACTGAGCTGAGTAGCACTTTCACTTTGAGAATCATTGGGATAAATAAATTCTCATGGATGTTTTGTTTCTAGATATTCTTGAGAAACAAAAGTCTTGAAGAAAGGAAGACATTAAGTCTTTCTCAGCATAATATTATCTGTATTTTGTCAAGAAGACAACCCCCATCATGGTAGTTTATATCCATCACTGCTATAACACTCAAGGGATAAAGCTGATCTACTTTGGAAGATAAAATTATTGGCTGTTTGGGGATATAAATTAGATTGTAATCAGCAATAGTGAAAACTGCTCCAGAGGAAAATGAATTCCTTTTGCTCTGGAAGTCACTAAAAGTACTTCACAGAGAATGCCACATTAAAAAAAATAAATTCAACATTCAGCACTAGCTGAGTGTTAAAATGTCAGTATCTGGCGAAAGAGGAGGACACACAAAACGATATTGTGATTGGGGTTGCTTTTATGAGGTAGCATTAGTGAAGAAGTGAGACTGGCTTGTACTAGTGATGGAGATGTGAGATAGGCACACTGACACGTTGCTAGAAAGATCGAAAAGGCTACCACCACAGTCTTTCTGGAGCAAAACTTGGCACTGTACATTAAGAATCGTAAAAATATTCCACCTCACTAATCTGCTAATTTAACTTTTAGTAAGTTTAAGAAATAATCAGCGATATAATCTAGAATGTTTGTTGTAGTCTTATTGATTAGTAGTAAGATTTTTTAAAGCAATCCCTAATTGCTTGCAGATTTTCCTGATACAGGCAAAGAAATAAAAGTGACCATATATAAAGGTTATATGTAAAAGAAGTATTCATTCATTGTTTATAGTGCCCCCCCCCAAAAAAAAAGCCAAACAAACAGAATCTGAAAACAAATGAATACCTTTCATCAAGGGAATGGTTAAACACTAGTAATTGATGTCATGAAATATTACATGGACATAAAAAAAAGAAATCTAAACCATTGTCTTGGAGGATTTTTCATAATGCAGTGTTAAGTGATAAAAGCAAGATGAAAGGAAGAATTCATAACATGTTTTCATTAAAAACAAAGACAACTTGGCCATATATATGTATGTTTGTTTGATTATATTAAAATGTATGAATGTGGAAGCAAGCCAAAATATGTGTTTAGAAAATACAGCTATGATAAAATTAACATGTATAATATGTTCCTGTATATGGAAAATTATACAATTTTATGTGTATTTATTTGTAGCAAGATATTTGAAAGTTTACTGACACTTCTTTGGGTGGTAGGACTTAAGGTGATTATTGCTTTATTCCTTATTCTTTTGCATACTGCTTGATTTCTTTGTATAATGAGCATATGAAACATAACTTTTTTGTTGTGGAAAAAAAAGCTCTACTAGTGGAGGTATAAAAATGAACAGAATCTGCTCACTGTTGTGATTTAGGAAATAGGAAGCAGAGGAGAAACTGTGCTGCAAACGTATGAATGACCAGAGATGGCTTCTGTAGAGAAGTGTTAGATGAGGTTGCATAGAGGAAGGAGTTAAGGAGAAATGGTGGAGGCAGCTGCAGTGACTACAGGGTTAGAGGTAGTTTGTGGGAGACGCGGGCTCTGAGAGCCTAGAACTGTTTGCATTCTGAGAAGAAGGAATCTGGGCACTTAAGGACCACTGAGACGACAGCTTCAGCTCTCCTGGGTGCTGGGGAAGGTGTGAGTTGGGATGTTTTCAGGAAGCTTTCCTGTTGATTCCAGGCATGCAAGTTACCTGTGTCTGATGGCTAACTTTCATGGTTCCAACTACCTATGCTTTCCAAACAGCCTCTGCTCTGCCCTGCTTGTACTTCTGGACAATTGAGGCAGTAAGACGGGGAGAAAAAAAGCAGGAAGCTGATTCCTGACTCCTGAGTTTCCCCACCTCTTCCATCTTGGGGCCCTGGGGAGAGGAAACGAGTTCCCTTCTTACTGTCACACACTTTGTATTTGGCTTCCTTTATAGCACTTACTATAGTCTCTATAATATAATATTATAATTTCTATGATACAGTTTCTTTTTTGTTGTTAGCATCTGCAATTATCTTCAAAGTTCTTTAACATTACGGTCTGATATTGTGAGATGTAAAACTTAGGTTAAGCCCATTGTTGTTGGTTAGTTGCTAAGTCATATCTGACATGACTGACTGACTAACACAGCACATCTGACTCTTTTGCAACCCCTTGCACTTTTGCCCACCAGGATCCTCTGTCCATGGGATTTCCCAGATAAGAATCCTGGAGTGGGTTGCCATCTCCTTCTCCAGGGGCTCTTCTGGACCCAGGAAGAGCATTGGCAGGTGGGTTCTTTACCACTGAGCCACCAGGGAAGCTCTTATACAGGGATTAATTTCAAAAGCTTGGTCATGATATGGTCAGCTAGGATGCTAATTACATACAGCTGAAGGGTCAGATAACAGTATCAGAAAGGACCACACTCCAGATGTAACTGTCATAGGCCCTCCAGTTATCCACATCTCCATCAACAACAGATTGTTTCTAATTAGCATATTGATATTCAGAAATAGATTTCTATTTGCATAAAATGTAGCCTGTTGCTTCCTGTGGGGGATATTAGAAAATGAACTGTCAGTTGTGAAATTAAGGTATTTAATATACAATGAATGTCTAGTAAACAGCATAAATAGGGTATACAAATCCAGCAATCTTGTGACTGCACCCTCAGGGACTGCACTTTAAAGTTCTGGTTTGTAGCCATGAACTCTAGGCTCTGTCAGGGTATCCAGGTGACAGAATCTTGCCTCTTGAAACTTGGCATTGTCCAAAATGAGCCTTGCATGTAGCTAGTGGTTAAAGCATTTGAAAGGGAGGAGAGTGGATGCCTTTTTCAATCTACAGAAGTCATATGAATTTTATCCTAATACTTGCTTTTCTAACAAAATTTTAGTTAATAAACATCTATTGGTCTGACTTGGTTTTCGCATAACCTACTGTCAGGAAATAGCTGACTCTCTCTACCTGAAACTTCTCTGAAGTGAAGTGAAGTGAAGTGAAATGAATTTGCTCAGTCGTGTCCGACTCTTTGTGACCCCATGGACTGTAGCCTACCAGGCTCCTCAGTCCATGGAATTTTCCAGGCAAGAATACTGGAGTGGGCTGCCATTTCCTTCTCCAGAGGATCTTCCCTACCCAGGGATTGAACCTGGGTCTCCCACATTGCAGGCAGACGCTTTACTGTCTGAGCCACCAGGGAAGCTTCTTTGGTGGCCACCATTTTCTATAAAAGAGCCTAAGAATTGTCATATGGTCAATGGGTCAGTTTGTAGTAGTTGGCATCTTGTTTATGGTCTTCCTATTTCCTTAGAATGTGAACTCCTCATCTGGCTTATACACAGGAACCTAGTGCAGGGGCCGCTGTGGTACGTGTGTGGGAATAACTAACTTGTGAATCAGCTGGCTGTGCTTTCCAGGGCTCCTTCCTACTCTTCTCCAACCTTCTTGCTGAAAGTAATCAAAGAAGCAGGACCTTTTGATGCTATTCAGGGCACAACCCACAGCTTCAGTGGGATCAGACAAGGAAAAGGGACTCTTTCTAGGCTGAGTTATGAATTTTATTCTTGGGCCCTTGGGAAACATGTATTGTGGCCACATATTTACCCAGACTTCTTTTTAGGAGTGGTTGTGACGGATTGGATAAGTGGAAATGAAATAGTGCAGTAATAAAAAGACTGGTCTTAGAATCAGTCTACTTTTTTTTTTCTTTTAATGAATTTTTTATTGAAGGATAATTGCTTTTACAGAATTTTATTGTTTTCTGTCAAACCTCACCATGAATCAGCCATAGGTATACAAATATCACCTCCCTTTTGAAGGGAAGGTGAGATGTATGGAAAGAGTAACATGGAAGCTTACATTACCATTTGTGAAATAGCCAACAGGAATTTGCTGTCTGGCTCAGGAAACTCAAACAGGGGCTCTGTATCAACCTAGAACAGTGGGATGGGACGGGAGATGGGAGGGAGGTTCAAACAGTCTACTTTAACCCTGCTCCTCTACTTACTGGTATGATTGTGGGAAAGTTTCCTCATAAAATTGGTAGTGACTTACAGGTTTGTTGGGAGAATTCTCAACAAAGGATTCTTTATAGAGAAGAAAAGGAGATAATACATGTAAAATATTTAGAAAAGCACCTGCCACGCCGGAGGTAAGCTCTGGGTGATAATTAGCGATTCCTCCCATCAGCATTATTTACACCAGGAAGCACAGTTGTGGATACAGTGTTTGGGTACCAGGCAGATGCTCATTCCTCTAAGTGAGGGCTTTCAAACTGGCAAAAACACTGACTCATCTGGAGAGCCTGTTAAATATTTGGATTTTCAACCCTTGCCCCTGGAGACTGATTCAAAGTCTCTGATCTGTAGCCAGAGATTCCCCTCCGGTGATCCTTCTGTTAAGCGAAGTTGGGGAACACTGCTTTAAGTGAATAAGGAAATGAATTTCTAAGCACCTGCAATTATTTGGTTTAAAGCCGGCTTCTGATTAAGAAACCTGCCTGGGGCAGTCTTTGGTGCCTCAGGGCACCTTTTGGTTGGGAGAACTACTTTTCCGCCTTAAAGAAATAAGAGTTTGGGCTTTGGACTCCAAAACAGTTGGGTTTGAATCTGTTACTGGAGTGTGACCTCCAGCCTTTCTTAACTTCCATTTACTTATCTGTAAACTATAAACAACAACAGTTCCTCTCTTCCAGGATTCTTGTACGATTAAATGAAATTATTTTTCTATCATCTATCTACCTATCACAGTTCCCGTCCAGAGCAAAGTCTCAGTTCTTGCTTAGTCACTAAGTTGTGTCTTACTCTTTGTGACCCCATGGACTACAGAATACCATGCTCCTCTGTCCTCCACTGTCTCCCAGGGTTTGCTCAGATTCATGCATACAAGTTCAATAAGTAGGGTGCCAATATACAGCCTTGCTGTCCTCTTTTCCCAATTTCGAATCAGTCAGTTGTCCCATGTTTTGTTCTAACTGTTGCTTCTTGACCTGCATACAGGTTTCTCAGGGGAAGGTAAGGTGGTCTAGTACTCCCATCTCTTTAAGAATTTTCCAGTTTGTTGTGATTCTAAATCCTAAGTAGGATTAGTCATAATCTGTCTTCCCCTTCCAGTGTGGCTTGAGATATTCCTCACCCTCCTGTTGATAATAACTGAAAGTTCTGGACAAAACTGAAAAACCAATGACCTAAAGGCATGAGAGAGTGAACAAAAGCAGGCAGGTCTGGACAGGATTAGATACCTTAAAAACGGAGAAGGCAAGAGCACCCCACTCCAGTACTCTTGCCTGGAAGATCCCATGGACGGAGGAGCCTGGTAGGCTGCAGTCCATGGGGTCTCGAAGAGGCGGACACGACTGAGTGACTTCACTTTCACTTTTCACTTTTATGCATTGGAGAAAGAAATGGCAACCCACTCCAATGTTCTTGCCTGGAGAATCCCAGGGGTGGGGGAGCCTGGTGGGCTGCTGCCTATGGGATCACAGAGTCAGACATGACCGAAGTGACTTAGCAGCAGCAGCAGATACCTTAAAAAAGGGAACTGCATGGACAAATTACTTATTTCAATAGTATTTAGTCTGAGGGCAGGCCAAAGTTGGCATTGAGATGTAACTAAAACTGGCCTAAAGAAACAGAGGATAAATTCATGCAACAACAGCTATTGACAAAAAAGAGGAAATTCTGGAGAGTTTGTGACGTTAATGCCCAAGTTTGTTTTTTTTAATAAAATCTGCCCAAGTCTGACTAACTGTCAAACCATGCATGGGACAGATTCTAGCCAAAATATTAAAGAACTGAACTGAATTTTAAGGTATTGTCCAAAAGGCAGTATTTTCAGTTTGACTCTGAGGTAGAAATTGCTAGGCAGTCAGTGTAGAACTCTGAAACCTTGTCTGTTTTCAGTAAACATCCCGCCCCATTAACCTAAATCTATACCCTTTGTCCCAGATTCCTGGAATGTGTCCTTGGTCTGATAAATTATCAGTACTCAGCTCTAGGAATTAACACAATTAACTTGTGTTCCATATGCCTGAGGGAAAAACAACTGCTAATCATCAAGCCCATACATCATTAAGCCCATACAACTGGTCCATTGTAAAATGGCCAGGGCATGGAAAAGGGTGGTGACTTAATTTGGGGATCAAGATAAGCCATAAAGACTAAGTTAAGCATCCTGACCTTTAAACTTATTGGTTAAAAATGATGTATTTTAAGGACAGGAGCCAACCAAAAATGTACAGATTAATACTGATAAAGATAGAAAACTACTAGTAATGTCTGACTTTTTGGTGACTCTTTACCCCCTCTCAGTGTCTGTGCTGAGGGCTTTGTACTTTCCTTCTCTTTAATAAATCCGATTTGCTTGCTACCTTAACAGTTAGCATGTTCGTGAAGTTCATTCTTCAGCTCTGTGAATAAGAACTCAGATTCCTGTTTCAACTCCAACAAAATAATTGCTTGTTAAAATAGAAAATCAGTTTCTAAAACATAATACTTACAATATCAAGGATACAATCCTAAATATTTTGACTTTTAAAGAACTGGAAACATGTAACCCTTTCTAAGAGAAAGGAAAACTCTGAGATGAACTAGATGTTAGAATTAGCAAAAATTTTAAAGTAAATATTTAACTATGCTTAAGGATATAAAGAAAAATATGTCTTCAATGAATGAAAATATAGAAAAATCTCAGCAGAAGGAAAAATCATTTGGATGTTGTAGAAATGAAATACAATGCCTGAAAATTTTGAAATGTTACTGAATGCATTTAGCAATAGAATGTAGATGATGGAGGGAAGTTAGTTAACTTGAGGTAGATTAATAAAAATGATCAAACCTGAATCATAGAAAGAAAAAGATTGAAAAAATTGAATGGAGTCTCAGGGTCCTATGGAATGATGCAAAAATTTAACATAAGTAAAACTGAAGGCTCAGATACAGAGGAGAAATGAAATAAATCCTAATTCTGATCCTCATGTGAGTAAATATAGCTGGGGTAAAGAAGGGGGCATGAAGAAATTTATCAGAATCTCACCCTTTAGGAAAAAATTCTTTTTAGATGTCTTCCTCTACTATCTATTAAAACTGTTCTAAGCTTTCAAAATGAAAATAGCATCTCCTATTTGAAATACTGACTCTTTTTAAGGTTCTTTCTCCCTCTTCTTCCTCCTGCTTCTTTTTCTTCCCCTCTTCCTTCCTCTCTCTGTCCCCTGCTCTCTGCCTCCCACTTCAGCAAATGTTTGTTGAGTTATTAATATATTTTCTGGAAAACAAGAACTTTATCTAGTTCTTATGGCTGGCCTCCTACTGGAGAGTACTTATAAAACTCCCTTTCTTAGTTGTAAAGATTTAATGCATCTTGGGTTGAATTGGGGAGGGGTTGGCATGAGCAGCATTTTTCTCTTGCCTACTAGACTTAATTGAGATCTGAAAGGTCAAAAGGAAAGGATCACCACTAGAGATTCACCCCAGCACCAGATTCTCTTTATGAGTTTGTCTACTCAGAAATGTGTGGAGCTGGGTTTCATGCATCATGGATGTAGATGTTGTAGGTGCTGCTTTGGTTCTTTATAGGATTGATGAGAGGTTGCAGTTGTCTTAGCACCCACTCACCTCTGATCTATTGCTGTCAGAAGATTTCTTTACTCTCTGGCAATCCATCCATTTACTGGGCAATAGGAATGGTATTTTAAAATTTCAGTGGCTCATAATAGCTGACCTAACAAAGTCTAAGGTTCTTATTTTGAGATCTAGGCTCCTTCTAGCTTTTAGACCATCTTAAGCTCTCAGTTCAGTTCAGTCGCTCAGTCGTGTCCGACTCTTTGCGACCCTATGAATCGCAGCACACCAGGCCTCCCTGTCCATCACCAACTCCTGGAGTTCACTCAGACTCATGTCCATCGAGTCAGTGATGTCATCCAGCCATCTCATCCTCTGTCGTCCCCTTCTCCTCCTGCCCCCAATCCCTCCCAGCATCAGAGTCTTTTCCAATGAGTCAACTCTTCACATGAGGTGGCCAAAGTACTGGAGTTTCATCTTTAGCATCATTCTTTCCAAAGAACTCCCAGGGCTGATCTCCTTCAGAATGGACTGGTTGGATCCCTTCCAACTCATTAATACCCCAGTTGCTTCATGTTTCCACATTTCTCCTCCCTCTTCCTTGTCTGTCTGATGGAGGTTTGCTGCTGCTGCTAAGCCCCTTCAGTCGTGTCCGACTCTGTGCAACCCCATAGACTGCAGCCCACCAGGCTCCCCCGTCCCCGGGATTCTCCAGGCAAGAACACTGGAGTGGGCTGCCATTTCCTTCGCCAATGCATGAAAGTGAAAAGTGAAAGTGAAGTTGCTCAGTCGTGTCTGATTCAGCGACCCCATGGACTGCAGCCTATCAGGCTTCTCTGTCCATGGGATTTTCCAGGCAAGAGTACCGGAGTGGGTTGCCATTGCCTTCTCCAATGGAGGTTTATCCAGCAATAAAATAACAAATGAATCAGAATCATGTTCAGGTGTGACCTGTGAGAATCAACCCAGACAATCCCAGAGAAAATTAATGATTCTTTCCTTCATGCTACCATATTAAATCAATCTAAACAATCCCCCCCCTACATCCTATCATTTCTGAGATCAGGAGAACTTTATCACTGCTGGTATCTTATGATCACTGGTGGCCAGGCAGGCAGCAGTCATAACATAGTTATTTTTTATGCACATGCTTAAAGTTGGTTATTATATATGGAAACATGACTGACAACTGTAAACCCTCATTGTCAACACACTATTTAAAGAAGACTTTCAAAGAAGGATCATGAATCTTATTTGTTTGAAATCTTTTGTTGACAACTTCTCCATAAAGTCAAGAAAAAAGCATCAGATACTTGCAGAAAGAGTATCAGCAACTTGAAATAAAATTCTATTTTACATTGAAAGATGTAAACTTGAAAAGCTCTGACTCAAAAAATGATATTGAAAAGACAAATTTTGAATTGGAAGAAATTTCAGGAGTGTATTAATCAACTTATCTCATATTTTCCTTTCAATGTATATGCAATATAAAATGGTACATTTAAAGGTCCTTTCAGTAAGTATAAAATAAAGCTTTTATAATAGGAAAGCATTTATATTGCTTATAAAGTGATAAGAAAGCATTATTATAATTTAAATGGTAGTAGTTTTTCTTAATGAGTCTTTACATAACAGTACATTTTTACACTTCATAGTATCTTAGATTTGATAAGATAAAAAACTATTTTTGTATATTCTGTTATTGCACCTGTCCTCCAGATTGTTTCAAATCTACTGAAATCTGTTAGCTGTAAGCTTCTTAAAAGCCAAGTGATGCTATATATATATATATATATATATATATAAAATTATACATCATATATTTAAATACATATATGTGATGATATATAGGCTATACCATCATATATGTAAACACATATATGTGATGATATATAGGCTATCCATCCAATTATCTACCTACCCCTCTATGTATGCATGAAGTTGGCTATTTGGTATATAGAAGATTTTTATAAATTTTTCTTAAAATAAACTAAATTATAAAGGAGATCAAGAGTTGACAAAGCCAGCATAAAAAGATCAAATGGGTTGGAAGCAGTCCTAGGTCAAAAGTGTGCATTTCTCCTTGGCTAATCCTCTCTTTCACTTTTTGTTTAGATTAGCATTGCATTGAAAGTCTACTATATTATCTCCACACTCAGAACACTTGACTCTAAGACTGACTCTAGGAAGGGTCCAGTAGTGACTATGAAAAAAGTGTAAATAGGAGAGGCTATTTGTGAGTGGCTATGTAGCCATGTGGTTGAGATAGATGGTTAGTACCCAGAGTGGTGCAGGACCAGTGAGGAAGAAGGACAGTTCTGAGAGATACTGGGCTTATATATACAGTCCTCAAATATTATTTGCATATTTTCCCTTTTACACATTTTTAAAATGACCTCGAAGATGTTATTAATTGCAAAAAGGTGCAATTTCTAGTATTTTCTAAACATTGACATTTGAATATAAAACGACTATATTACTCTTTTAAATTATCCAGTGGAATCTAATTATCATAATGATTGAATATCCACTAGTTTAAATATATATAATTATGCTCTTAAGTTTGGAAACTTTTGTTGTAATTTTCCTTGTCTCCTTGAACTTAAGTTTCCAATTTTAGGAAGTACAGTATAAAAAGATTCTATCAAATGACAATTAATTTTACTTACTACTTTAAAATGTATAGGCATCCTATTTATCCAAATCAAATATACATTCAGAAAGGATAGGGAAAATAAATATATTGTTAATTTTACTTCACTTTTGCCACATTATATATTTGATAAAATACTTTTTTTGGTATACTTATATATTTATTTTTTCAAATTCTTTTCCCTTATAGGTTACCAAAAATACTTTCGTTTTAGCTTGTGGCTTAAATAGTTTTTCATATAAATCATGGAGTAGAAAATTTAGCTCATTAATGACCAACATAGGGCTTACTTAGAGAGCATATGCACATTGTTAAACTGATGAACTTAATCAGACTTACTTTATCTCAGAAGATGTCTAACTTCATTTTTTTTAAAAAAATTAAAATATTTTTAGGTCATTATAGACTCACATAAAGTTCCAAAACCAGTAGAGAGAGATCTCAGGCACACTTCATCCAGTTTCTCCCAGTGGTTACATTTACATATCAAAACCAGAAATGTTAGATTGTTTGTTATAGTCACAAATCTTTAAGGCTGTGCTGTTATTAGTTAATTTTTCATTTAGATTGGGTAATTTCTACTGGTTTGTGTTTTAGTCAACTGATTTTTTCACCTGTCCTCTCCAAGTCATTTGCTGCTGTTTTCAACATTGAGCTTTTAAAATCTCAGCTATTGGTTTTTTCAGTTCTAAAGTTTCCATTTGGTTCTTTTTTATATCTTCTATTTCTTTGCTGAAACTTGCTATTTCTTAAAATTAGTTTAAATCATGTTTGTAATTGCTAATTGAAATCCTTTTATCATGGCTGCTTTAGAATCTCTATCAGATAATTCCACCACCTGTGTCATCTTCGTGTTGGGGTATATTGATTTTCTTAACTCATCTGAGGTAAGATTTTCCTAGTTTGTGGTATGATGACTGAATTTTATGTATTCTGTACATTTTGAGTGTTGTGTCTCAAGATGCTGGATTTCATTTAAATATTTTGTTTTAGCAGACCTCCTCTGACACCATGCTGGTGGGCAAAGGTGGATACCCTGTGAGATGCAGCAGAGGTCGATGTTCCGTGAACAGTCTGGGGTAGGGCGCCTCATCGCTGTTGGGCGGGGTGGGTGTTTAAGCTTCCCATCTTGCCTCCAGTGGGAGCTCTTTTTACCACTGGGTGATGGTAAACGCCACGGGTTCCTGCTTAGCTTTGTCTGACACCACCCTGACAGTAGGGAGGTACATCTTGGGAGTGAGGATCTAGCTCAACTTTTTTCATAGTATCTGCCTGGAGTAGAAAGCAGGTTTGGGGGAGTTTTTTAACCCTGTACCTGTATGTTTCTGGTTTCTCTTGTGCTCAGTCTAGAATATATAGAAGGCAAACAGAAAAACTAGGGAAATTATCATTGTGCAGTTCCACAGATTGCAAGGTCCCTCACTGGTCTGCCTTCTCTCTTCCTTTCAGAGGCTACTTATTTGCTTTTTATATAATGTCTTGAATTTTTAGTTGTACTTAGTTGGAGGAATATAGAGAAGTGTGTCTACTCCATCTTTTCCTAGAATTGTATATCTCTCTGACTTTATTTTTAAATTAAATAAATGTATCAATAAGTAGATTTTTCAAGTATATAATAGACATTCTGAAGAAAAAGTATGAAATTCATCTTATAAAAATGATTACTAAAATATTAGTTCTATATTTAAATTTTTTGATTTAATATGTCTAATTTATCTATTTTGTACTAAGATATACAAACAAAATAATTCAATATATAGTTTCTCCTTACTTAATTTGTAACATTGTAGTATAATGTATAGGTAAAATTATTTCACAAAAATTAGAGATTATTATAATAGTCATGGCATTACTTAGGTAAATGTGTGGACACATGCGTTATGTTGTATGTGTGTGTATGTGTCATATTTTGGTGTCTGTGTTTTAGCTATAATTAAATTATATTCAGGTACACACATAAGTAAATAATAACCCCATCATTTTAGTTTAACACTATGATCAAAGTTTCTACATATGAAAAAAAGAGAAAGGTATATAAACTTCTGAGAATGAATCAGTCCGGCAGTAGCATAGTTTTTTATTACTAACAGGTAGCAATATTAAATTTTTCATAAGATGAAGATAGAATAAATATTTTAAAATATGACTAGATAAAATAGTTTTAAACTTCCCTGGTGGCTCAGCTGGTAAGAATCTGCCTGCAATGTGGGAGACCTGGGTTCGGTCCTTGGTTTGGAAATATCCCCTGGAGAAGGGAAAGGCTACCCACTCCAGTATTCTGGCCTGAAGAATTCCATGCACTGTATAGTCCACGGGGTCGCAAAGAGTTGGACACAACTGAGTGACTTTCCCTTTCACTATTTAATAATATACACCAATTTCTGAAAGAAATCTTATAGGGGTTTATGTGAGGGTTTTATCTAATCCACCTTGCAAAATTTGGAATCCTAAGAAACATTCTACTTAACGTTTAAGAGATCTGTGTCACAAACCCATTCTGTTTTGGCTGATAGTGCATTTTATTGTCTGATGCAAGCTGCGTTTTTCCCAGCTTATAACATGTCTTAGGGATGAGCCTCGAGAATAGCTGAAAAAAGTGCTTATATTTCAATGTATAAAAAGAAGGGACCACTTTTTTGTCTTCAGTATTTCCTACAGATATTCTTTTTACTTTGCTGTCAACAGATTCTCCCTCATGAATCCCCCCTCCCTCATGAATCCTTTGATAACAGTCAGGAAATAGAAGAAGTAAAGTCATTAAGCAAAAATAATCAATTTACTCCCCTGTTATTGCATTTTACTTTTATTATCATCAGCCCCACCTTACTGTATATGTGCATTTAGAATCTGGCGCACACGATTTTTTGTGCCCTCCAAGTGTCTCTGGAGGGTGTGAGCTTTGACTTTAAATGTGATTGCTCCCGTCCTTCCACCTCGTTGCAGCGTCTCCCTGTCCTCGGGCATGGGGTATCTTTCTTTCGGTGGGTTCCTGCGTCCTCCTCTTGATGGTTGCTCAGCATCTAGCTCCTCTCAGGAGAAGATGAGCAAACGTCCTTCTACTCTGCCACCTTGTGAAATGCCCACTTTCAGTGACACCCTTGTGCTGTGAATGGGGGCAACCACCACATCTCTTAGGGTTTTAGTTTTTTCCCAGAATTCTTCATGACACAGGGAAAGGCAAATTTTTCTTAGGCAGGACATCGGAACACTACCTCTCAGAGCTCACTGTCTTCCTTTTAAAATGGAACTAATACTGAATGCTCTGCAGGCCGTGGAGCTAGGTCAAAGCGCTCTTCATTTTTAATGCCCACCTTCATTCTTATCAGAAATACATAAAAAGAAGAAAGGACTGGAAGTCATAAGAACTTAGAGTGTCTTGCAGAGTCATGAACGAAGGTCCTCTCCCCTGATAATCTTTATAAAGGGGCTGGGGAGTGAGGCCTTGGCTTACTTTCCATAAAGTGAGAAAGGGGCCATTGGTGAATCCAGGTACATTCTCAGGCAAATCCTTCTCAGGAAAAGGTATGAATGCAGTCTGAGAACCTGGAACTTATTTTCTTGAAACTATAGTGGGGTACTTCCCTGATGGTACAGAGGATAAGAATCTGCCTGCCAATGCAGGGGACACAGGCTTGATCCCTGGTCCAGGAAGATTCTACATGATGCAGAGCACCTAAGCCCAGGCCCCACAGCTACTGAGCCTGGGCTCTAGGGCCCGTGAGCTGCAACTGCTAGAGCCCGTGCTCCCCAAGATGAGAGGCCAGCACAGTGAGAAGTCTGTGCACCACAACCAAGAGCAGCCCTGGCTCGCCACAGCCAGAGAAAGTCCGTGGGGAGCCACTAAGACCCAGAGCAACCAAAAAGAAAGGAGAAAGAGAAACTGTCGGGGGGATTCTGGTTCAGGATGGTGACATAGAGGAACTCCAGATCTACAGCTCCGTGTAGAGCAAATTCTCCTGGACAAAACCTAAAAGCTGGCGACACATTAGGCGAAGGAGAGAAAGCCCAAGTGGAAGCAGGGAGGAGAGGCTGGACACAGTCCAGTCCTAACGCCTCGCCCCTGCCACGCTGTGATGGTTAATAACACTGCAGCGCATGTTTGAAAGGAACTTGGAGAGTGGATCTTGAAATATCTCATCAGAGAAAAAGAAATTTTGTACCTGTATGTGGCGATGGGTGTGAACTGATTGTGATGATCATCTTGCAGTATATACACATATTGAATCATTTACATTGTACACCTGAAGCTAATGTAATGTTATGTCAATTTTATCTCATTAAAAAAAAAAAAAGAATGCCCAAACATCTATAGGAATTCCCACAGTCCTTGGAAAGCCCTCCCAGGGCTACCAGTGTCTGCTTTGACTCTATCTGCTCAGATCAATGGTCTGGTGTATGGACCTTGGGATGCGAGAGGGAAAAAGAGAGCTGATGTGGTATCAGAGCCCTCGGAAGATGCCTCTTTAAAGAACTGCTAAATTATCAGTGTGCTCAGTGATAACCCTGACACAAAAGTTGTGAGAGGACACATGCTGAGTTTGAAAACTTAAAATTGCTTTTTTTCATGTTGGTTAGAATAATCACACATTCCGTTTTTGTGCACTCTTGCTTATTTCTCAAATTTTGACTCTTTTCATTAAAATTATATGGGGTAATCACCTATTGATAGAGGTTTAAAATTAGCTGGAAGGGTACAAGGGTCACTAATTGGATTAATGTATTCAAACAATGAAGCTCTCTCAGGGCTAAAATACTGCCCTATGCTCCCTTTCTCCTGAGACAAGCCTGATTTTTGTTGATAACATTAGCATTTGTGCATAAAGGAGACAAAAAAAAAAAAAAAAAAACCCTCACAAGTTGCTTGTCCAGCAGTTAGAGAAATCCTTAGGATTTTTATACTTAGAATGAAGATCTATTGGTTAGGGATTATTAAAATTGTAAAACTCAGAGACTGGGAGCTGATGATGCATAACATCCCTGAGTAGAAAAGAATGAACTGATATTATCATTGCATCTAAAGGATAGGGTAGAAATTTTATATTTTATCAGCTTCCCAGTCCTCCTTGACTCCTTTCATTCAGGTCCAGTGTGGTTAGTTTGTAACTTGTCACTTCCCATCTTTGCAAAGTCTGATGAGAAGCTAATCAAAACATTTTAAGGAGATGTAAGAAGGAGATTCCCATGGACAGAGGAGCCTGGCGGGCTACAGTCCACGGGGTCGCAAAGAGTCGGACACGACTGAGTGACTTCACGTTCACTTTCACTTTTGGAGAAGGAGGTGGCAACCTACTCCAGTGTTCTTGCCTGGAGAATCCCAGGGACGGGGGAGCCTGGTGGGCTGCCGTCTCTGGGGTCGCAGAGAGTCGGACAGGACTGAAGCGACTTAGCAGCAGCAGTAGCAGCAGCAAGAAGGAAGTTATACGGAGTGAAGTCTGCGCAGTGAAGAGCTAGGGTGGTCCTCACTGAAGTTACCCATCGCCCATTCACTCGCTTGGCTCTGTATCCAGTCGAGGAGGACCACTTGGGGAGCCGTATTTCTTTCTACCTTGGAGGAACCCTTCTGAGTCAGGAAGTGGATGGTGGAGTACTTGTTTCTTTTATTTAGAGTATTCCCAGTCTTCCATTTACAATTTTGTTTGGTTCTTCATGAAAAATTCCTTTGGATAACTACAGTTTATGCCAGAAGAAGAAACTGTGCTTGTTTTCATATGTTATGGTTAATTAAATTGATTCTAATCAGTAAGTTTGCACATTTGAACTTAATTTTGGAGATTTTTTCAGTAAGCCTATAGTAGTGATGGGCTTTAAATGGAGGGTTTATGGACATATCTTTTAATGGCCTTGATGTAAAGCACCAAGAAAGTTTATAATATTTTTAATGGAGAATGGATAAGCAGGGGAGCAAAACATAAGATAGTTTTTAAGTATTTAGAGACCTTGAATTTTTGTTTGCTTTGCAAAGTCTGTTAGTCGCCCCTGACAAGAAGCCTGCAGATTCAAGTGTCTGCAGTCGCCTGTCCCTTCAAAGCTACTCTCTGTGGGGCTCCTGATCTGGCCTGATGCAGGCAGGGGAAGGGATTATGTTTTATCCCCATTGAATGGATGGATCTTTAGTCTTTAGTTCTCAATATATACTGTCCCAAGACAACAAAATATGCTTCACCATTTTGATCATGTGGCCTTTGGCAGGAAAGAGTCTACATGTGACTCTGGGACAAAGTCAAAATGCTCTAAACGAAGTGGCCTTCGTTTAAAGCTGTTTGGTTAGGCTTGGTGGGCAAAGACTCAGTTCCACTAAGCCACAGAAACTTAGGCCTCTAGTGACGTTCAGTATTCCATCAACATTTCATAGTTGTGATTTCCTTGCAACTGGAGTGATTTTTTTCAAGGTAGCATAGGCACAGAGTGGCAGAGATGGAACTCAGTGCCAGGCCTTCTGACCCCAAGCCTAATGCATTTTTAATCCCCTGTGTTGTGTATAATGTCGATTATTTTAACTTATCAAGACTAGCATCCTGAATATGCATGTCATTGATTGCACACAAAAATGATTAAATGCAAACCAATCACCACTGCTTAAAGCAATGGCAGATACATATCTTGCCCCGTAAAGGCCCCACTAAACAAGGATGTTAAGAGGGGAACATGCTCCCTGGGGCTCATAGCCCCCAAATGCCTTTCTTTGATGCTAATTCCCACTGGGAACCAGGAATTTCCTGCTACTTTTCACCTCCTTCAAGAGGAACACTAAACTAGGGTGTTCTATTTTCTCTCTGGGCTAGCAGATTCCTAAGGACAGTGACTATGAGTAGTCCACTTGAAATTTCTGTCCATCATAATAACTATCATGCTGATAGCTCAGTTGGTAAAGAATCTGCCTGCAATGAAGGAGACCCCAGTTCGATTCCTGGGTTGGGAAGATTCAATGGAGAAGGGATAGGCTACCCACTCCAGTATTCTTGGGCTTCCCTTGTTGCTCAGCTGGTAGAGAATCTGCCCTGCAATGCCGGAGACCTGGGTTTGATCCCTGGGTTGGGAAGATCCCCTGGAGAAGGGAAAGGCTACCCACTCCAGTATTCTGACCTGGAGAATTCCATAGACTGTGTAGTCCATGGGGTTGCAAACAGTCAGACACAACTGAGTGACTTTCACTTCACTGACATACTCAACCTGTAGATGCTGAATGAATGAAAGGGCCTAGATAACTGGAGTGACTTGTCTAGATGGAATTAGCATTGAGAAAATTAAGTACATCTTGCATTATTGAAGCAAAATAAAAACTTCAATAACTCTGCTTTCTTTTTTTGACATGCCAGCTTCCTTCATTGTTAGCGGCCTCCTCCAGGCTTGCTGAATTTGACTCTCTGACTCTGTGGTTTCATCTGCTGCAATTCTGTGGATCTGGCCTTTCCTGCTCCATCAGTTGTCAAGCTGCTTCTCTTTTAATGCAGCATAACAAACTGTTTTAATAATGCATTTGTTGTACAATGAAGTTCTCTTAAATCTAGTTCTGATAGCGATTTGGAAGCACAATATGCTTATATTTTCAAATTTTGCTGTTGAAAGAAACTGAAATCTGAATATTTCTCTATCATTCTGATAAATTTCCATCATGGACCCTCATGTGAATAGTACAATTTAGCCAATGGCCTCTTGTGGATAATAGACCAATGCATCAGAATTAAACAGAGCTGAGTCCATGCATCTTTTAAAATCATCAAATACAAAGTCCTCCTGGTCACATAAATATAAATGAAAGGTTGATTGTATTACAGCCTGCAAGCATACAGTGTGTGTTAAGATAGCTGCATGGCAGCCTACGCTATTGATTATTAAACTCAGATGTGAATTTTTCCATCAGGGTCTTCAGAGTTTGGATTCTTTATTTTTCTCTTGGTAGCCACATCTTAAAATAACCTATATTTTTTCTTTTTACATGCAGGAGGGCAGAATCTTTCTTAGAGGCCAGGGCAGTGCTTCGGGTCTAGTGAAAGGGAATGGATTCTCGTACTGCTGCGTTCTGGGCACCATGTCCTCAGCACAAGACTGCTGTAGGCCTTGCTGGGTTGTCCTGGGAAGCTGCAGGAGAATTCTGCACTATTGCACTGAGTCTGTCACAAGTTAGGCTGCAGAGGGCTTTTCTTTGGTCTTTTCCAAGCAAACTCTTAAGTTTTTCAGACTATCTGTCGTTACTCCTTCAACTCCAGACAAATTTTTCAAAAGGGAAGATCCTCAAGTGGTGTAGGAGGAACAAGGGATTCACAGAGGTGTTACAACAGGTACATTCATAGAGAGAGCAGCTCAGAATGTTTTTCTTCCTTACAATCTCAGGAAGGAACACATCAGTGGCTCCAGAATTTCTACAACATTAAGTTCAGCTACATGAAATTGCTGACATGCAATCATTCTTGATGTTAAAAAAGGTTATTTAGTGTGGTTCAACCTTATGGAAAGAGCTTAGGAACAGCAAGTTGGTTGGAGGTGGGAACTTCGGAGGCTTGTAATTGGATTAGCAAATAAAACCAAAATCATTGTTTTAACTATATATATTTCTATATATGGATTGCTTAAGGGAAGCACTAATGGATATTACTGGGGGCCAAAATCCTCTCAGTAGCCACCTTCTGTGCTGTGCTTGATGGAGAGAAGGCAGTTGGGTGAAGGGCTCTGTGATAACCATCAAGAGTTAATACAGGTTCAGATTACTCTTATACACACATTCTTTGCTTTTTCTTTCTGGTTCCTCTATTTTTCAATTGGCCAGTGACTTAAAGAAGAGAAAAAGAGGGAATTTACCAGAAATTAGAGAATATCCCCCAAATATATCAGTTATAAATAGAGTTAAAATTCAGTGAAGCAGAATCAGGCATATGAATCATAACTGTGATTTTACTAGGGTAAGCACTTATGGGAGCAATTTGTCAATATGAAAGAACATATTTTGAAAATCAAAGAAAACATACTTTAGGCACTCAATGACAGTGCATTTTATGTAGCACAGAAATCCTGGCCAAACAAACTGTAGGCATATGACTTTGATGGGGACGCTCTGCATTTGTGGGGCTCCGTGTGTGTGTCTGTGTGTGCGAGTGTAACATGAAAGACTACAGGGACATTTATAGATGTATCAACCTCTTTGTGAGCCTCCTTTCTTTATTTCATCCCCCTTAATTTTTCTGCTTCTTAACTTCAGTCTTGACTGTCACATTGTAGAAGGAGAATGTCATGTGATGAGGCTGTGTACTCAGTGTGAGACCACCTGAAGTCCTCAATGGACTGGTTCTGGGATGCTAAAGCTGTTTATTCTACAATTTAAATCCTCTGTGAAACACCAGTGCCCCAAAGAAGGAAGGTATACTGACTTTTCCATCACTTCCAATCTCTACTTCATTACCAAGTCCTGTGTTTTTTATTCACTGTATGTTTAAAAAATTTGTTTTCACCTCTTCTTGCTATATCTACCATCACTGCCTTAGTTCAGTCTCTCATCTTCTTTGTCTTGGACTTCAGCAACCATCTCCCAATGGTGTCTTTCCCTCCAATATCTGGTCTTATCCTCCTCAAATGCACTCTCCACAGTCTGGCATTCAAAACTGAGCAGTTAATCTACTGTGTAAAGCCCTTTCTCCACAGAGCAAATTCTAGATGGCAATCATTACATGCTTTGCTTCCGTCCCCATCACCTTGAGTAACCCCATCTCCTCCACTGCCCCTCACACTGGTGACGGCCACACAGAGCATGGCACTTCATGCCGCCGCCTCTTCCTCCGCCCAGAAGGATCTCTTCTGCTTAGAGTTTTGTTCTTCAGTCTCTCAATCATGTCCGACTCTTTATGACCCCATGGACTGCAGCATAACAGGCTTTCCTGTCTTTCACCATCTCCCAGAGCTTACTCAAACTCATGTCCATCGAGTCTGTGATGCCATCCAACCATCTCATCCTCTGTCATCCCCTTCTTCTCCTGCCCTCAATCTTTCCCAGCATCAGGGGCTTTTCCAATGAGTTGGCTTTTCACATCAGGTGGTCAAAGTATTGGAGCTTCAGCTTCAACATCACTTTTTACAATAAATATTTAGGACTTATTTCCTTTAGATTGACTGGTTTGACCTCCTTGCAGTCCAAGGGACTCTCAAGAGTCTTCTCCAACACCACAGTTCAGAAGCACCAATTCTTCAGTGCTCAGTCTTCTTTATGGTCCAACTCTCACATCCATACATGACTACTGGAAACACCATAACTTTGACTAGATGGACCTCTGTCTGCTTGGAATGACTTTCTCCAAACCAGAGCCCACAGTATTTTCACATGGTCACACCCATATTGAGTTGTGATTGTTTCATTCACTCATTTACTCATTCTTTCTTTATTTTACTGCTCAGTTGTCATGGATAGAAGGTTAAGCCACAGGTTTTAGTGACCTTACTTTTATGTCAGGATGAATACAGTTGGCCCTATGTATCTACAGATTCTGCATCCATAGATTCAACCAACCATGGATTGAAATATTTGGGAAAAAACACCAGAAAGTTCTAAGTAGCAAAACTTGAATTTTCTGCACACCAGCAACTGTTTACATAGCATTTACATTGTAGCTAAAACTATATATAGCATTTACATTGTATGAGGTATTCTAGAAATGATTTAAACTCTATAGAGGAAGGATATACACACTGCTATGCTCATTGCAGTATTATTTACAACAGCCAAGATGTGGAAGCAGCCCAAGTCCTCACCAATAGAGGAATGGGTAAAGAATATGTGGTACATACATACACACACATATATATATTCTATTGTGTATATATAGATATATAGATTACGAGTCATAAAAAAGGACATAATCTTACCATTTGCAACAAGAGGGATGTAAAGGGTGTTATGCTAAATGAAATAAGTCAGAGAGAGAAAGACAAACACTATGATTTCTTTTCCATGTGGATTCTAAAAAAACAAACAACAAAAAACCTAACTAAACAGAAACTGAGTCATAAGTACAGAGAACAAACTGGTGGTTGTCGGGGTCGGGGTAGGACATGAGAGAAACAGGAGAGGGGATTTAAGCTGTACTATTTTCCAGTTACAAAATAAATGAGTCATGAATATGAAATGTACAATGTCAGGAATATAGTCAATAATTATGTCATGTATTTGTATAGTGACAAATGATACTAGATGTATTATCGTGATTATTTTGAAATGTATAGAAATTTTGAATTATTATATTGTGCATCAAGAACTGAAATAATATTCTAGGTTTGTTGTACTTCAAAACTAAACAAACTCTTGAAAAACAGGTCAGATTTGTATTAGGGGATTAGGGGAAGGGAGATTAGATGAAATTAGTCAAAAAGTACAACCTTCCAGTTATAAGATAAATAAGTACTAGAGATGTAATGATTAATATAATTAACATGATTAATATAATTAACACTGCTGTATGTTATATATGAAAGTTGTTAAGAGAGTAAATCCTAAGAGTTCTCATCAAAGGGGAGAAATTTTTTCTACTTCTTTTGTTTTGTATCTATATGGGATTATGGATGTTCACTAAATTTATCATGGTAATCATTTCATAGTGTATGTAATTCAAATCATTATACTGTACTATACCCCTTAAAATTATACAGTGCTGTATGTCAATTACAAACACAAACAAAATGAATAAATAAAGTGTATGGGAGGCTGTGCTTAGATTATATACAAATACTATAGAAGCTTATACAAATGACTTAGTATTCACAAATTTTGTATCCACAAATGTCTTGGAACCAAACCCCATGGGTACCAAGGAACTATTGTGCTAAATTTTTTAAATATAAATTTATTTATTTTAATTGAAGGTTAATTACTTTACAATATTGTATTGGTTTTGCCATACATCAACATGAATCCGCCACAGGTATACACGAGTTCCCCATCCTCAACCCCCGTCCCTCCACCTTCCCCGCACCATCCCTCTGGGTCATCCCAGTGCACCAGCCCCAAGTGGGGCTTTGGGGCAGAAGGAGAGCAAGAGAGTATTATGACTTAGACTAATTATCTAATATTACTCCTTAGAGATGGTTTGATGGGTTTTTAAGTTAGGGTCCATGGATATCATGTATCAGTGTATTTCTTTCTGGGGATGAAGTCTACAGCTTTATTTATAGCCTCAAAGGAATTCAAAACCCAGAAGGATTAAGAGGAGAGTGTATGTATATCTTTGTGTGTGTGTGTGTGTGTGTGTGCATGTGTGCACATTCCAGCTACCTTTTCGTATTCTTAGAAAATTTCCTTCCATTTTAGACCATTTCTACTCATATGCTATTTGTAATAAATTGCCTTTTCTTTCAAACATTCACATTTATGCCTCAATTGAAAAATCTTTGCTGAAATTTTAAGCAATTCTTTATCTTTTTCCATAAAACCATATTATTAGTACAAACAGATGTCTGACAATCAACAGAGAATGTTTAAACTTGGGCTTCAAAGCTTTTGAAAGATGTCAGATTACAGAAATAATGATTACTTTTATCATAGATGTATTACTAAAGATCAAAGTCACAAAGTAAAATTTGTTGGCACAAGTTAGAAAAAGGTAAAACAACAATAACAATAGCAACACAGATATAAGAAAATATCTTAAGAGGAAAGTATTGTTCTTGAAAATATGTACTTAAGTCAGACACAGTAAACAAACACAGAAATATGTAGACAGATTAAAAGCCTCTCAAATGGTAATGATGACCCTATGTGCGAGACAGCAAAAGAGACACAGATGTAAAGAACAGTCTTTTGGACTCTGAGGGAGAAGGTGAGGGTGGGATGATTTGAGAGAATAGCATTGAAACATGTATATTATCATATGTGAAGCAGATCGCCAGTCCAGGTTTGATGCATGAGACAGGATGCTCAGGGCTAGTTGCACTGGGATGACCCTGAGAGATGGGATGGGGAGGGAGGTGGGAGGGGGGTTCAGGATGGGGAATACATGTACACCCATAGCTGATTCATGTCAATGTATGGCAAAACCCACCACAATATTGTAAAGTAATTAGCCTCCAATTAAAATAAAGAAACTAATTAAAAAATAAATAAATAAAAAGAGCTAAAAAATAAATAAATACTGAATCCCCCCCCCCCAAAAGCCTATCAAATGCTCAATTTAAAACACAGTTATCTAATGAGACCATGGATGTGAAAGAAGATTTTATTTGAAAGAAAGATTATCTTGGATAGAAATTGAGAATATTTGTGAAGATTGTATTAAGGAATTTGAAAACACTTTCTCTGATATCTAAATAACTAATTTTTTAAGTGAAAGAATTAAAGCTTGAACTTTTCAAATAAAGACAAATGAGAAATGTTTGTATGCTAGAGAGAATAATTTAGTGTAATAGTCTCAAAGGTTTTTTTTTTTTTTCCTCCCCTGTATGTTCTAAGTTACAGTATGCTTGGGAATTGAATGGAATAAATATTGCCCTGGGAAATTTAGGTAAGAATTGGGCTTCTCCCTGTTTGGAAAAGAGTGTAAGTGATTGAAACTCCAAAAATGATAAAGAGTGTGTAAAGTGAAGAAGGAGAAGAAAGAATTAGGAAAAATGGGGAGGAATAAGAAAAGGTAGAGGAAGAATGAAAAAGAATAACAACAAAGAGGCTAAAAGAAAGAGGAGGGAGTAAAACGGGAAGGAAAAAAAGAGGAGCGGAGGAGGAAGGAGGAGGAGATAGGGAGATAGGAGATACAAGACTGCTGGGCTGGAATGCCTTACTTGTGATTGCTGTGTGCGATTCTGAAGAATCTTGAGAATTGTGTTCCCTGGCCCTCTACACTGCCTGGTAAAGGATCAGGAGAGAACTTCTCGGAGGCAAGGTCCCAGTAGTTATGCATTTGTGCAGTGTAAGAAGATTGCCTTTTCACAAGGTCTTAGCTGGGACCAGAATTTACAGAAGAGAGAATTTATTTCAAATCAAAAGCCTTGAGCCAATGTGCCCATGCCATGGGATTCACCGGCCCTATTGTGTACCCTGACATCCAGAAACAGCTGGCTTAGTAGCTCAGTGGGATGGTCCATGAAGACTCAGTTACCACTCTGGTTGGGTTGCAGCCTGTATGTTATTCTACAAGACATGGATTCAACCTGAGCCAGTGACCAATATCTGGTGCTGTTTTTTCCACAGCCAGAACACAGGAGTCCTGACACCAAAGAAGTGTGGCATATCTCATTATTATCACCAAATATCCTTAACAGTTTTTATTTATCCTTGTGTTACTGAACTCAAGTTCTGGTGCTTGCCACTCCAAAGACAATACTTGAGAGACAAGTGTTGGTAGGAGTGGATTGCTTTATTCAGGAGGTCAGCAACTTGAGGAGAAGGTGGACTAATGTCCAAAAGTCAACTCCCCACTGCCGACTGGGGGCAAGACCTTTTAAAGGGGAGTTTTATGGGGGTATAAGCAGAGCAAGGGAGATATGTGCAAAACAGCACAGTCAGCTCTGACGATTACCTTGAAATTAGTTCTGCAGTGGTCTGGTCAGTGTCATCTTGATTGTTATAAGTAGAGCTAATCTTCAGTTCCAGGATCAGTTTGTTCCCATTTCTTTGAGGCCAGTTCTTGCAATTGTATAAGATGGAGCAACTAATGTCAAAGCTATAGTCTAGTCATCATGTTGGTAACTTCTTCCACCTGGGTAGGGGTTTCAGTGTCTGCAGAATAGCTCAGAGGATATGACACAGAATATTTATCTATAGCTCTTGAGGAGGAACTAAATGTCTTTGACTTTGTTTAATAAGTTAACTGTTATTATTTCATCCTGTTTGACTGCCTTTCTTTGTTTCTGCATTTTTTCATTTCTTTCATTAAATTTATTTAAAAGAATCATTGCCAGGACTCATGCGGAGGAGCTTTTCCCTGTGTTTTCTTCTAAGAGTTTTATGGTGTCAGGCCTTACATTTAAGTCTGAAATCTGTTTTGAGTTAATCTTTTTGTGAGCAGTGTAAGAGAAGCATTTAGGCTTATTCTTTTGCAGGTGAATATTCAATTTTCCCATAGCATCTTTGTCCTTGTTAAATATCCCTTTTGAAAACTCCTCTGTTTCATCACCAACAGAGTTGGCTTTGTTGTATGTGGTCAAGAGCTCTGTCTGATATTATCCATTGCCCACTTCCTAACTTACAAAACTAATACTTATAAAACTAATAGTTTATGAGGGGCTTCCCTGGGGGCTTGGATGGTACAAAATCAGCCTGCAATGCAGGAGACCCTGGTTTGATCCCTGGGTTGGGAAGATCCCCTTGAGAAGGATATGGTAACCACTCCAGTATTCTTGCCTGGAGAATCCATGGGCCAAGAGGAGCTTGGCAGGCTATAGTCCGTGGGATCATAAAGAATTGGGCATGACTGAGTGACTAACACACACACAATAGTTTATGAAACATTCATCTAGGTGATTAGGAAGATTCTTGGATTTTGTAGGCAAATGGCAGTTTCTAGATATTATTACAATATCCATTTTTATAGATGGGAAAACTGAGGCTCACAAGAGTCAAGTAACTTAATAGGTGGCAGGTCTGAGGCCTGCCAGTAGTGTGTTGCTCTATCCTGTGATTCTTTTAACTATCTGGACGGGATGGGAGGAGAAATTGTCAGACCTGAGAGTGTCACGACTGCACTCTGAGTTCATTGTTGTCAGAGAGTATCAATATTGTCTTGAAAGCTTTGTCTGTTTTCAGTACACCTGCTGCTCTGATGAGTAAGTCACTTGCCATCACAGGAGAGATTGTAGAGGACACCAGGAATATGGTTCAGAAATCTCTTCTAAGCATTTCCCATAATATGTGAATGGAAGCTTTTCTGCTCTTCCTTTCTAGGACTGGAAGGAGGCGTTCTGGAAATCAGGAATCTTCCTCATTGTGTTGTAATGCATTCCCTTAGCTGTGTAATCTGGCTCAGAGCTCCCCACCTCAAAGCCCTCAGGGGCCTTTGTTGGTGCTACCGAGCTCTTAGGCCTTGATTTCCCTGCTCTTTGATCTCTTAATTTCCCTGTCTTTGCTCTTTTCTCTTAAACTACCTTGCTATTCTTTCCAATACTTCTCCTCTTCCCCACAGAATGAAAGTTCTGGAAAAATGTTCTTTGCACCTATTGCTTAGATATAATAGCTTTTGTGGATTAGAAAAAAGTTTCCTGATATTTCTTAAATAATGTGATACTTAACTTCATTATTTCTAAGACTTTCTCCAGGCTAAATAAATGCTGTTTGTAGTGTTTGCACCTTCCAAATAATTGCAGACATTTCTTTAGTCTTGCAATTATAAATATTTATCCCCATTAACCTTTTTATTTGCACCATACTTGGTGATTCTCAGTTCAGCTTTGTTTTCTATTCTCTGATTTTTTTTTCAAATAGAATGTTGTTATTGTACAATCACTAAATCATGTTTGACCCTTTGTGACCCCATGCCCGGCAGCATGCCAAGCTTCCCTGTCCTTCACCTGGAGTTTGCTCATGTCCACTGAGTCAGTGATGCTGTTTAACCTTCTCAAGTTGAATACAGGGCTCCAAATTAGACATTCTATTCTAAGTTCAGATCCATTAGAGTTGGAATGAAGGGACATGGGATTTCCTCTCTGCATAAGGCAATAGTTTTGTATTTAACCCAAGATAGGTCTCCTTTTGGGCTGGGAAATGGCAGCTTTCATGTAACATCATAAGATGTGCATATTCTATGATTGCTGTCATATATGTATTACATATTCTGTATCTCTTCCTTTTTTCCTTCTTTGTATTTTTAACCACTGCAGGTTTATTTATTACTGTGTTGTCTTCACTGTTGTTAGCAACAGCTCTCAATGTAGTGTCATCTGCAAACTTCATTTAAGTACCATTTGCTGTCTCTGCTAGATCATTAATAAAGATGTCAGCCATAAGCATCTTGGAAAGTTGCTATAACTTCACTTTTAGGAAAAGGGGAGGATGTAGAGGAAGTGTTTCCTGACAGAAAATATTGAGCTCCTCTCCTTGTTTTATTGGTGTCTGAGGCCCTCCCAAGTGTCTGCTGAGACGGTGGCCCCTCCGCTAACAGGGACTTGGCTGCATGCTGCTTCTTGTCATGTTTTCACTGTGTTAAAATGAGTTTTCTTAAATTAAAAAAAATCACTGATTTTTGTTAAATCAACAGGAAAAAATGTCAAGTATTTCTAAAAATTTGAAATGTTGATATTTGGGAAGTCAGATAGGCAAAGAACTGAGAAATAACATTTAAGCCAAAGAATTCTATTATCTCAGGAGGTGGATATAGATAAAAAACAAGCCTAAAGAAAGGAACTCATTTACCTGTCCCCAGGTGTGTTTTGGGTGAAATTTATGTATTTCCATCTTTCCCTTTTCTCTGATCTGCTCAGGGCTCCTTACACTGTCCACATCTCTCTCCCAGCCTATGTTTGGATAATGAATACATGCCCTCCAAGCTGTATGACAGCCTCTTCATCTTAGACTGGGGCAAACTTTTAGGTGCAGCCATTGAAAAACCTTTCCTCTTTCACATGTCCTGTCATCACTCTCCTTTTCTCCTCCCGAAACTCAGACATGGATCATCACTTAGGTGCAGGTTGACTGACCTCCCCAACTCTCCAAAATCTGACAAAATCTGACTTAGGACCCAAGCAGAAAAGAAATTGCCAAATCAAAACAGATAGTCCACATACTGCAATTCATTGGTTCTGATTATATACACAATTCCAGCAAGCTGGTGGCCAGATTGGTGATTCTTTGTGTGTGTTTGCTGTGTTCCCTCCTCTTCCTTTCTAAGCAGGTAGAAATTATGCAGGGTGGGAAGCAGAGCCTGCTGAAGAGCTAGAGCTGTCTCTGTCGTTTGTGATGTCAGTCTGGACTTCAGGCTTTCACAATATTTCTGCAAATGTTACTGCAAGAGAGGAGAAAGGTTTACACAAGACTGGGAAGGTCAAAGCAGAACTGAAGGCCTTGCCTGCAGCAGTCCTGGGATCTGATCCCTGTAGGGCTGGGGGAGGGGGTAGGAACTGATGCTGAAAGATCCCAGAGTCTTAGGCACATGTGGCCACAGAAATACTCCTGGGCTCTGTGAGCAGCGAGAAAGAGGCACTTGGAGGAAACCTACATCTGGTGTGCACTGACAACTGATGACCACAGGAACTCAGGGGAACCTTGACACAATCTGGGGAGAAGAGACCAGTGACACCAAAGAGTGCTATTTCTTGTCAGCCAAATGGCATGGATCTTGGAGTTAAAGAGATTTAAATAAAACAGTAAAAATGCTTTTTCCCACCTAAGTTGTGGTCTTAGAGTTCTCTTTGCTCTATTTGATTATCTACTTGCCTGGTGAGTAGTAAACTAAAGTGGATAACTGGTTTACTGAAAGTCACAGAGGGTTCACACTACTGACATAAAGAAAATAAAATCCTTTGATTTGGAGGGAACAGTTCATCAAGGATCCCTGGGGAAGTGGCAGGTGTGGAAGAGTTTATTGTCCCCAAGCGTCTGTCCTTCCTTCAAGTGACAGGGTACACCACCTCCCACTGTATTTCCCAGACTCCCTTACAGTTAGCTGTGATCATGTGACCACATTTTGGCTGCTGAGAAACGAGCAGAAGCCACTTTGCTGCACATCCTTAAAAATAAAGTCGATTGGACCTGTTCCCTTTGCTCCTTCCTTTAGGCTAGAACAGAGACGTGGCATTGACCCAGCTTTGATCATGCAAGAAAAAAGATAATCCAGAAGAAGTTGAAGAACCAAGACAGAAGAAATCTGATTTCCTGAGTGACTTTTCAAAGAGAAGCTACTCAACAAGGCTACACTATCCACACAATTACAGGAGAGAAATAAACCTCTGTCTTGTGAAAGCCTTTCTATTTTTAGTGACATTTTGTTACAGGAACTTAACATTTACTTCAACATATATAGAAGATACCAATATTTGCTTGCTGCATCTGTTATCAAACATGTAAACAATAATGTTAACATCCTCTGTTTGAGAAGTAGAGAGTGAATTATAAAAATTCTGAAGATTGGATGTTTAAGTTTTAAACATACCATATGCATAAACATTATTTTTGTCCTTGAATTTTATGTTTAATATATAATGAGGAGCTCTACCTCCCCTCCCCCCACATCACCAAATATTCTTCAGAAACATTCTTTTTAATGACATGACATCTGGATATGCATAATTTATTAATGAACCTCATGTTGTTAGGTATTTAAATCATTTCCAGGCTTTTAGGTTATTTGTAGTGCTGCCATGAATATTTTGGCACATAAATCTTGGTCTTTCTCTTTTATAATTTCCTAAGGTTGGTGTCTTAGAAGTAGAATATGTGATGTAGATATCAATTTTCCTCTTTTTTCCAGTCCTGGACCATCCAAGACAATCTTCAAACAGTCCTAATACCAAACCTTCGCCCTATGTATCTCCAAAAAAAAATATTTTAAAAGATGTTTTATCCAAATTTGCTTCTAAAATGAAATTCATTTTCTATAATATGAAGTTCTGGAATCTCCTTAATTACGATTTGCCTTTTACAAATTTATTTATTTTGACCGCATATTAAGTTTTTTATTTTTTCTCTCAAGTGTGACGTTTTAGATAATTTCTAAATAACCTTTTTTTAGCTTTTAAAAAATATTTATCATTGACTGATTATTATTTACAGTATTGGTTTGATTTCTGTCATACACCAACCTGAATTAACTGTAGGTATAGGTGTACATATGCCCCTGCCCTCTTGAATTTCTCCCACTTCCTGCTCATTGCCACCCCTCTAGGTTATTACAGAGCCCCCATTTGAGTTCCCTGAGTCATGCAGCAAATTCCCACTGGCTATCGATTTACATATGTTAGTATAAATGCATACATACTACTCTCTCCGTTTATCTCACCCACTCCCTCTTCTCCCCCACCCTTGTGCATAAGTCTGTTCTCTATGTCTGCGTCTCCATTGCTGCTCTGTGAACAGGTTTATCAGTACCATCCTTCTAGATTCCATATATATGCATCAATACACAGTATTAGTTTTTCTCGTTCTTTTTTTTTTTAATTTTGTTTCTTATTTATTTATTTATTTTTACAATATTGTATTGGTTTTGCCATACATTGACATGAATCCACCATGGGTGTACACGTGTTCCCCATCCTGAGCCTCCCTCCCACTTCCCTCTCTATCCCATCCCTCTGGGTCATCCCAGTGCACCAGACCCTAGAATCCTGTATCATGCATTGAACCTGGACTGGTGATTCGTTTCACATATGGTAACATATATGTTTCAATGCCATTCTCCCAAATCATCCCACCCTTGCCCTCTCCCACAGACTCCAAAAGACTGTTCTATACATCTGTGTCTCTTTTGCTGTCTCACATACAGGGTTATCGTTAACCATCTTTCTAAATTCCATATATATGCGTTAGTATACTGTATTGGTGTTTTTCTTTCTGGCTTACTTCACTCTGTATAATAGGCTCCAGTTTCATCCATCTCATTAGAACTGATTCAGATGTATTCTTTTTAATGGCTGAGCAATACTCCATCGTGTATATGTACCACAGCTTTCTTATCCATTCATCTGCTGATGGACGTCTAGGTTGCTTCCATATCCTGGCTATTATAAACAGTGCTATGATGAACATTGGGGTACACATGTCTCTTTCAATTCTGGTTTTCTCGGTGTGTATGCACAGCACTGGGATTGCTGGGTTGTATGGCAGTTCTATTTCCAGTTTTTTAAGGAATCTCCACACTGTTCTCCATAGTGGCTGTACTAGTTTGCATTCCCACCAACAGTGTAAGAGGGTTCCCTTTTCTCCACACCCTCTCCAGCATTTATTGCTTGTAGACTTTTGGATCACAGCCATTCTCACTGGCGTGAAATGGTACCTCATTGTGGTTTGATTTGCATTTCTCTGATAATGAGTGATGTTGAGCATCTTTTCATGTATTTGTTAGCCATCTGTACATCTTCTTTGGAGAAATGTCTGTTTAGTTCTTTGGCCCATTTTTTGATTGGGTCGTTTATTTTCTGGAAATGAGCTGCAGGAGTTGCTTGTATATTTTTGAGATTAATTCTTTGTCAGTTGTTTGTTTGCTATTATTTTCTCCCATTCTGAAGGCTGTCTTTTCACCTTGCTTATAGTTTCCTTTGTTGTGCAGAAGCTTTTAATTTTAATTAGGTCCCATTTGTTTATTTTTGCTTTTATATCCAGTATTCTGGGAGACGGGTCATAGAGGATCCTGCTCTGATTTATGTCGGAGAGTGTTTTGCCTATGTTTTCCTCTAGGAGTTTTATAGTTTTTGGTCTTACATTTAGATCTTTAATCCATTTTGAGTTTATTTTTGTGTATGGTGTTAGAAAGTGTTCTAGTTCATTCTTTTACAAGTGGTTGACCAGTTTTCCCAGCACCACTTGTTAAAGAGATTGTCTTTTCTCCATTGTATCTTCTTGCCTCTTTTGTCAAAGATAAGGTGTCCATAGGTGCGTGGGTTTATCTCTGGGCTTTCTATTTTGTTCCATTGGTCTATATTTCTGTCTTTGTGCCAGGACCATACTGTCCTGATGACTATGGCTTTGTAGTATAGACTGAAGTCAGGCAGGTTGATTCCTCCAGTTCCATTCTTCTTTCTCAAGATTGCTTTGGCTATTCAAGGTTTTTTGTATTTCCATACAAATTGTGAAATTATTTGTTCTAGCTCTGTGAAAAATACCGTTGGTAGCTTCATAGGGATTGCATTGAATCTATAGATTGCTTTGGGTAGTATACTCATTTTCACTATATTGATTCTTCCGATCCATGAACATGATATATTTTTCCATCTCCATTAGTGTCCTCTTTGATTTCTTTCACCAGTCTTTTATAGTTTTCTATATATAGGTCTTTAGTTTCTTTAGGTAGATATATTCCTAAGTATTTTATTCTTTTCGTTGTAATGATGAATGGAATTGTTTCCTTAATTTCTCTATTTTCTCATTATTAGTGTATAGGAATGCAAAGGATTTCTGTGTGTTGATTTTATATCCTGCAACTTTACTATATTCATTGATTAGTTCTAGTAATTTTCTGGTGGAGTCTTTAGGGTTTTCTATGTAGAGGATCATGTCATCTGCAAACAGTGAGAGTTTTACTTCTTCTTTTCCAATGTGGATTCCTTTCATTTCTTTTCTGCTCTGATTGCTGTGGCCAAAACTTCCAAAACTATGTTGAATAGTAATGGTGAGAGTGGGCACCCTTGTCTTGTTCCTGACTTTAGGGGAAATGCTTTCAATTTTTCACCATTGAGGATAATGTTTGCTGTGGGTTTGTCATATATAGCTTTTATTATGTTGAAATATATTCCTTCTATTCCTGCTTTCTGGAGAGTTTTTATCATAAATGGATGTTGAATTTTGTCAAAGGCTTTCTTTGCATCTATTGAGATAATCATATGGTTTTTATTTTTCAATTTGTTAATGTGGTGTATTACATTGATTGATTTGCGGATATTGAAGAATCCTTGCATCCCTGGGATAAAGCCCACTTGGTCATGGTATATGATCTTTTTACTGTGTTGTTGGATTCTGATTGCTAGAATTTTGTTAAGGATTTTTGCATCTATGTTCATCAGTGATATAGGCCTGTAGTTTTCTTTATTTGTGGCATCTTTGTCAGGTTTTGGTATTAGGGTGCTGGTGGCCTCGTAGAATGAGTTTGGAAGTTTATCTTCCTCTGCAGTTTTCTGGAAGAGTTTGAGTAGGATAGATGTTAGCTCTTCTCTAAATTTTTGGTAGAATTCAGCTGTGAAGCCATCTGGACCTGGGCTTTTGTTTGCTGGAAGATTTTTGATTACAGTTTCAATTTCTGTGCTTGTGATGGGTCTGTTAAGATTTTCTATTTCTTCCATGTTCAGTTTTGGAAAGCTGTGATCTCTCCATTTTCATTTCTAATTTTATTGATTTGATTTTTCTCCTTTTGTTTCTTGATAAGTCTGGCTAATGGTTTGTCAATTTTATTTATCCTCTCAAAGAACCAGCTTTTGGCTTTGTTGATTTTTGCTATGGTCTCTTTTGTTTCCTTTGCATTTATTTCTGCCCTAATTTTTAAGATTTCTTTCCTTCTACTAATTTTGGGGTTCTTCATTTCTTCCTTTTCTAGTTGCTTTAGGTGTAGAGTTAGGTTATTTATTTGACTTTTTTCTTGTTTCTTGGGGTATGCCTGTATTGCTATGAACCTTCCCCTCAGTACTGCTTTTACAGTGTCCCACAGGTTTTGGGTTGCTGTGTTTTCATTTTCATTCCTTTCTATGCATATTTTGATTTCTTTTTTGATTTCTTCTGTGATTTGTTGGTTATTTAGCAGCATGTTGTTCAGCCTCCATATGTTGGAATTTTAAAATTTTTTCTCCTGTAATTGATATCTAATCTTACTGCATTGTGGTCAGAAAAGATGCTTGGAATGATTTCAATTTTTTTGAATTTATCAAGGCTAGATTTATGGCCCAGAATGTGATCTGTCCTGGAGAAGGTTCCATGTGCACTTGAGAAAAAGGTGAAATTCATTGTTTTGGGGTGAAATGTCCTATAGATATCAATTAGGTCTAACTGGTCTATTGTATCACTTAAAGTTCGTGTTTCCTTGTTAATTTTCTGTTTAGTTGATCTATCCATAGGTGTGAGTAGGGTATTAAAGTCCCCCACTATTATTGTGTTACCGTTAATTTCCCTTTTCATACTTGTTAGCATTTGTCTTACATATTGCGGTGCTCCTATGTTGGGTGCATATATATTTATAATTGTTATATCATCTTTTTGGATTGATCCTTTGATCATTATGTAGTGTTCTTCTTTGTCTCTTTTCACAGCATTTGTTTTAAAGTCTATTTTATCTGATATGAGTATTGCTACTCATGCTTTCTTTTGGTCTCTATTTGCATGAAGTATCTTTTTCCAGCCCTTCACTTTCAGTCTGTATGTGTCCCTGTTTTGAGGTGGGTCTCTTGTAGACAACATATGTAGGGGTCTTGTTTTTGTATCCATTCAGCCAGTCTTTGTCTTTTGGTTGGGGCATTCAACCCATTTACGTTTAAGGTAATTATTGATAAGTATGATTCCATTGCCATTTACTTTATTGTTTTGGGTTCGAGTTTATACACCCTTTTTGTGTTTCCCGTCTAGAGAAGATCCTGTAGCATTTGTTGGAGAGCTGGTTTGCTGGTGCTGAATTCTCTCAGCTTTTGCTTGTCTGTAAAGCTTTTGATTTCTCCTTCATATTTGAATGAGATCCTTGCTGGGTACAGTAATCTGGGTTGTAGGTTATTTTCTTTCATTACTTTAAGTATGTCCGGCCATTCCCTCCTGGCCTGAAGAGTTTCTATTGAAAGATCAGCTGTTATCCTTATGGGAATCCCCTTGTGTGTTATTTGTTGTTTTTCCCTTGCTGCTTTTAATATTTGTTCTTTGTGCTTGATCTTTGTTAATTTGATTAATATGTGTCTTGGGGTGTTTCACCTTGGGTTTATCCTGTTTGGGATTCTCTGTTTTCTTGGACTTGGGTAATTATTTCCTTCCCCATTTTAGGGAAGTTCTCAACTATTATCTCCTTAAGTGTTTTCTCATGGTCTTTCTTTTTGTTTTCTTCTTCTGGGACTCCTATGATTCGAATGTGGGGGCATTTAACATTGTCCCAGAGGTCTCTGAGATTGTCCTCATTTCTTTTAATTAGTTTTTCTTTTTTCCTCTCTCATTCATTTATTTCTACCATTCTATCTTCTACCTCACATATCCTATATTCTGCCTCCATTATTCTACTATTGGTTCCCTCCAGAGTGTTTTTGAAATCATTTATTGCATTATTCATTATATATTGACTCTATTTTTATTTCTTCTAGGTCCTTGTTAAAACCTTTCTTGCATCTTCTCAATCCTTGTCTCCAGGCTATTTATCTGTAATTCCATTTTTTTCCCCAATATTTTGGATCATTTTCAGTGTCATTATTCGGAATTCTTTATCAGGTAGATTCCCTATCTCTTCCTCTTTTGTTTGGTTTGGTGGGCATTTATCCTGTTCCTTTACCTGCTGAGTATTCCTCTGTCTCTTCATCTTCTTTATATTGCTGTGTTTCGGGTAGCCTTTCTGTACTCTGGGAGTTTGTGGAGTTCTCTTTATTGTGGAGTTTCCTCACTGTGGGTGGGGTTGTACAGGTGCTTGTCAAGGTTTCCTGGTTAGGGAAGCTTGTGTCGGAGTTCTGGTGGGTGGACCTGGATTTCTTCTCTCTGGAGTGCAATGAAGTTTCCAGTAATGAGTTATGAGATGTCAAGTGGGTTTGGAGTGACTTTGGGCAAGCCTGTATATTGAAGTTCAGGGCTGTGTTCCTGTGTTGCTGGAGAACTTGCGTAGTATGTCTTTCTCTGGAACTTGTTGGCCCTTGGGTGGTGCTTGGTTTCAGTGTAGGTATGGAGCCATTTGATGAGCTCCTGTTGATTAATGTTCCCTGTATTCAGGTTCTCTGGTGTTCTCAGGATTTGGACTTAAGCCTCCTACTTCTGGTTTTCAGTCTTATTTTTACAGTAGGCTCAAGACTTCTCCATCTATACAGCACCATTGATAAAACATCTAGGTTAAAGAGGAAAAGTTTCTCCACAGTGAGGTACACTCGGAGAGGTTCACAGAGTTACATGGAGAAGAGAAGAGGGAGGAGGGAGATAGAGGTGACCAGGATGAGATGAGGTGGAATCAAAAGAAGAGAGAGAAAGCTAGCCAGTAATCACTTCCTTATGTGCGCTCCACAGTCTGGACTGCTCAGAGATGTTCATGGAGTTATACAGAGAAGAGAAGAGGGAGGAAGGAGACAGAGGTGGCCAGGAGGATAAGGGGGTGAGGGGAATCAAAAGGAGAGAGACAGATCCAGCCAGTAATCAGTTCCCTAAGTGTTCTCCACTGTCCAGAACACACAAAGAGATTCACAGAGTTGGGTAGAGAAGAGAAGGGGGAGGGAGGAGATAGAGGTGACCTGGTGGAGAAAAAGGAGAGTCCAAAGGGGGAGAGAGCAGTCAAGCCAGTAATCTCACTCCCATGTAAAAATAGGTACTGAAGATTGGGTTCTTAAAGGTACAAAATTGGTAACAAATACCAAAAAGCAAAGATTAAAAATCTAGAGTAGAGGTTGGATTTTCAAAAATACAATATTAAAGAAAAAAAAAACTCACAAAAGTTATTATATATATATATATATATATATATATATAGAGAGAGAGAGAGAGAGAGAGAGAGAGTTTGCTTTAAAAAATAGGGTCTCTCTTTTTGGCAAAGTAATAGTAGATTACAAAAATGAAAATTAAAGAAGTAATAGAGGACTTAAAAATAAAGAAAATTAAAAAATGACAGTAAAAACAGTAAAAATATATCTAGGACTTTCGCTGGTGTTGTTGTGGACAGTGTGAGGTCAGTTTATTTTTGGATAGTTCCTTGATCTGGCTTATATTTCTCAAGATCTATAGGCCCCTTCCTATGTATTTGGTACTAACTACAGGGTTTTAATCTATTGCACCTGTCACTTTTGAGGCGGTTCCCTCTGTTTTAGCTTCTTCTGTTTGCTGGTCTCTTCAGTGTCTAATTTCCGCCCTGACACAAGGGGGTGGTGGTGGACACTTTTTTAGGCTCACTTGCTCAGTTGTGCAAATAAGTAACACTGGCATGTGCTCACAGTGTCTCAGCCACACTGGGTTTGCCCCGCTCATGGTGTGTGTGGTTTCCCTGTCTACACTGCTTAGGCTCTAGGTTGCTCTGCCAGGAACTGTGTGAGGCCAGTCCTGGGTTGTATGCACTTCCCAGGTCTAAGCCGCTCAGGTTCAGGTACTCAGGTACTCCTCAGAGGTGCAGACTTGGTTGGGCCTGCGTTTTGTGCCCTTCCCAGGTCCGAGCAGCTCAGGTGACCAGGTGTTTGGTGATTGCAGTCGCTGCAACTTATTACCTCCCCTGTCCCTGCTGTTTGGTTTTCTGGGTGTACAACCAGTGCACCTTCTCAGGTGGATGTTGACTGTCCAGAATCCCAAGAAGTTTTGTTTAGCAACAAAGCCTGATTGCAGTTTGGTAGATAATGCCTCTCCGGGGCCACGATTGCCCTCTTCTGGCTCTGGGTGCCCTTGCCTGCACTGGAGGGGGATAGGCCAGCCTGCAGCCAGCTAGCTCTGCTCAGTCCTTTTTCTGTGCGTGGGCCTGATGGTGTCTTAGGTTAGGGCTTTCCGCATAGCTCTAGTCAGTCCTTTGTTCTGTGAGCAGGCCTGGCGGTGTCTTAGGTTAGGGCTTTTCACATGGTAGCTATCCCACAGTCTGGTTTGCTATTTAAGTTAGTTCCCTCAGATTGCCCTTGGGGCATTCAGGCCTGGTCCTTACTCTAAGTAATGCAGCCCAGTGCCTCCCTGCCCAGCCCCCGCTTGCTAGTGGCGGATGCAGGCATCTGTGCTGCTTCTCCGCTGGAAGTTACCGTTGGGCACATAATCTGTGGGTTTTAATTATTTATTTATTCCCCCCCCCACCCCCCCGGTTATGTTGCCCTCTGTGGTTCCAAGGCGCACCACAGACTCGGCAGTGAGATGTTTCCTGGTGTTTGGAAACTTCTCTCTTTTTTAAGACTCCCTTACCGGGACGGATATCTGTCCCCTACCTCTTTTGTCTCTCATCTTTTATATTTTTTCCTGCCTCCTTTTGAATACAATGGACTGCTTTTCTGGGTGCCTGATGTCCTCTGCCAGCATTCAGAAGTTGTTTTGTGGAATTTACTCAGCGTTCAAATGTTCTTTTGATGAATTTGTGGGGGAGAAAGTGGTCTCACCGTCTTATTCCTCTGCCATCTTAGGACCGCCCACAAATTTATTTTTTGATTAAATTTGTATATGAATACTCTGCTCCAGTTCAAATATTCTGTTACTTGAATGAGACTTAATATTTTATGCATTCATGCCCTTTTACTTGAATGGAACACCCCTTTTACTGTCTTTCCATGTCACTATATGTTCATTCTTCAAGATACCCCTTACTATTCGCCTCCTCTATACAGGCTTTCCAGAGCTTCCACCCACATGGATATCTATTACCATGCGAATGTTGGAGCACGTCCCTTTTCATTACATATTCGTTGTATACCTTATATGGCACTACTGGGATAACCCTAAACGATTGCCCTCAAGTGGTTCTTGAACAATTGTGTGTGTGTTTATATGTATAAAGGATATATTTGGAGGTGCTTACTTTCCACAGACCCATAAAGCTCTAGGTGCTCACAAATCTCCAGCCAAACTGATAAACAGATGAGCTTCCGAGCCAAAGGTAGGCAATGCAGAGTGACTATAACGGTGAGGAGAATGTTGCCCAGCAGAAATGACAACCATAGTGCTGTTCAATGAGGTGATGGACCCTAGAGCTCAGAGTCAGGCTGCATTGGGCCATGTTCAGATATGTGAGCAGTGGAAACCAGGAAAGACAGCAAATAACTCAGAGCGAAGGATTTATGAAAGGTAGAGTTTAGAGAACTCATCATCAAGAGAGGGAGCACCTCTTAATTAAGCACCTGCCTTAATTCCTAGCACCGTTCTGATTTCCAACATATTTTACATGAGGCTCAGCTGTATTTCCTTTTCTTCTTTGAGATAGCCTTACAATGAATCACAATTTTATTTTAGTTCCCTTTCACGTGATTTAAAGAAGCTTGAAGAGGACAAGTCCAATCAGGGGTCTGAGTTCCTTAACAGTAGGAACAATACCCTATACTTTGTTTTCTCTCCTGCAACTTTGTCCTATAAGTTGGTTCAAGCAATTTCCTAAAATATTTTTTATCTCTTCACAATCTCTTATTTCTGTCACTAATGATACCCTCTCCCAAAATGTATCTTTTCATGTATATATTCTTATAACTTCAGCATTTATATGGTTCTGATTGGATTTGAGTCCCAGTTCTATCATTTATTAGCTGTGAGATCTCACTATAAAGTGAGAAGATTACACCAGCAGATTGCTAGAAAGCCATTTATGCCACTGGAATTAGAAACCATGATTAACCACCAGGGGAAAAAATTTGAGTTAGGGGCCTAACAATTACATTCATAATTTTCCCACTGAGCAAGTGTCATGCATGGAATAAAAATATAGCGTTTTAATAAAAACTAAGCTCATCAACAGAGCACATGCAAATATGATGATATTTGGGTTTGGATGATGTAGCACTCTACTCAGATACAGTATGTGTTTGTGTGAAATATTTAAAAGAAAACAAAACAGATGTATGGTAATTGAAACAATGCTACCGGATTAAAAAAAAAAAAAGGGACCCAAGACAGACAATAAGATCTTTAAGGAGATGTATTACTCTGTTTATTATGAATGTTAATTATTAAGAGATCTCTTTGTTTGAGAGAGAAATAGCAAAAGCTCACATTTCTGGAGTTTTTACTTTATGCTCAGCATTTTACTTACTACATGTCATACAAATCAACCCTCAAACAGTTCTATGATATGAATTCTGTAAGTTTCCATCTTACAGAAAAGAAAATTGAGGTATAGGGGGTAAAATGATCTTTCCAAGAATTTGAACATAAATAATCTCTTTGATTATTCATGTCAAACTACATTACTTCATTGATGACTCCCGTTTGACATGTAAGAGTGAAGAAAACAGCAAAATCTTTATGTATCATGGCGTTTCTTATTCACACCTGCTAGAGTGCGAGCTCCAGAGCCTTGTAAAGTTCAGTCTAGTTATTTCTAGCAGTGTCCAGAGGATGTTTTATATGTGTTAATGACCAAATTTGACTGGCGCCCATGGGTTGCACCAATTACTTGGGGTCAGATAATTGAAAGGACTCGAAGGACTCTAATAAGGTATGCTCATGAATGATTTATGACAAGCAAAGGCTGCATGGTACCAAGATCCAGAAAACACAAAGCAACAGTATGGGAGCCTGGAACACCTGGGCACAGCTTTCAGAGTCCTTTTCTCAGTTGTGAAGAATATGTTCTGTTTCAGGATCATGGGCCACGAATGTCACCATGAGGTAATCTGTTCCAGGAAGACAAGGCACAAGTCTTCTTGGAGGTCTTTCATGCCTCCCTGATGACACAGCCAAAATCAGTCTGAGTGACCAAGTAAACCAGGTGAGGAACCATCAATCTATACATTGTCATTAAGCAAGGCAGACGAGCTGGCACTGGGTATCTCCAGGACAATTTTGGGCTTTAAACAGCGTACCATAAATCATTAGCTAGAACATTTCTTTGCTATCTCGGCCAAAGGTCTGTACCATAGCTCCAGGAATCCCTGGAGATGCCTGCAGATGAGCTACAAATACATCTCATTGCAACAAAATGTGGATTTATCACTTAAGAAGTTCTCCCTTGCTCTAGCCCAGTGCTCAAACAATAAACTTTCTATAAAGATGGAAATTTCCTTGATTTATGATGACCAATACAGTAGCAACTAGTGGCTGCTGCTGCTGCTTCTAAGTCACTTCAGTCGTGTCCGACTCTGTGTGACCCCATAGACGGCAGCCACCAGGCTCCCCCATCCCTGGGATTCTCCAGGCAAGAACACTGGAGTGGGTTGCCATTTCCTTCTCCAATGCAGGAAAGTGAAAAGTGAAAGTGAAGTCGCTCAGTCATGTCTGACTCTTCACGACCCCACACTTAAAATATGACTAGTGTGACCAAGGAACTGAATTTTATTTTTAATTTTTTTAATTATTTTTTATTGAAGGATAATTGCTTTAAGAATTTTGCTGTTTTCTGTCAAACCTCAACACAAATCAGCCATAGCTGTATATGTATCCCCTCCCTTCTGAAGCTCCCTCCCACGTCCCTCCCCACCCTACCCCTCTAGGTTGATACAGAGCCCCTGTTTGAGTTTCCTGAGCCATACAGCAAATTCCTGTTGGCTATCTATTTCACATACAGTAATGTAAGTTTCCATGTTACTCTCTCCACACATCTCAGCCTCTCCTCCCCTCTCCCCATATCCATAGGTCTGTTCTCTTATGTCTGTTTCTCCATTGTTGCCCTGTAAGGAAATTCTTTAGAACCATTTTTATAGATTCCATATATGTGTGTTAGAATACAATATTTATCTTTCTTTCTGACTTTCTTCACTCTGTATAATAGGTTCTAGGTTTACCCACATCATCAGAACTGACTCAAATGCATTCCTTTTTTTGGCTGAGTAATACACCACAACTTCTTTATCCATTCATCTGTCGATGGACATCTAGGTTGCTCCCGTGTTCTAACTATTGTAAATAGTGACGCAGTGAACAATGGGATACATGTGTCTTTTTCAATTTTAGTTTGCTGGGTCATATGGTGGTTTTATTCCAAGTTTTTAAAGGAATTTCCATATTGTCTTCTATAGTGGCTGTATCAATTTACATTCCCACAAACAGTGCAAGAGGGTTCCATTTTCTCCACACCCTCTTCAGCATTTATTGTTTGTAGACTTTTTGAGGAAGGCCGTTCTGATAGATGTGAGGTAATATCTCATTGTAGTTTTGATTTGCACTTCTCTAATCATGAGTTATGTTGAGCATCTTTTCATGTGTTTATTAGCCATCTGTATGTCTTCTTTGGAGAAATGTCTGTTTAGGTCTTTTTCCCACTTTTTGATTGGGTTGTTTGCATTTCTGCTATTGAGTTGTATGAGCTGCTTGTATATTTTGGAAATTAATTCTTTGTCAGTTGTTTCATTTACTATTATTTTTTCCCATTCCGAGGGTTGTCTTTTCATCTTGCTTATAGTTTCCTTTGCTGTGCAAAAGCTTTTAAGTTTAATCAGGTCCCACTTGTTTACTTTTGTTTTTATTTCTGTTACTCTAGGAGGTGGGTCATAGAGGATCTTGCTGTGATTTATGTCATCAAGTGTTCTGCCTATGTTTTCCTCTAAGAGTTTTCTAGTTTCTGATCTTACATTTAGGTCTTTAATCCATTTTGAGTCAATCCTTGTGTAGGTGCAGGTGTTAGGAAGTGTCCTAATTTCATTCTTTTATATGTAACTGTTCAGTTTTCCCAGCACCATTTATTGAAGAGGCTGTCTTTGCCACATTGTATATTCTTGCCTCCTTTGTCAAAAATAAGTTACCCATAGGTGCATGGGCTTATTTCTCGGCTTTGTATCTTGTTCCATTGGTCTATATTTCTGTTTTTGTGCCAGTACCATACTGTCTTGATGACTGGAACTTTGTAGTATAATCTGAAGTCAGGAAGAATGGAGTCCAGTTCCATTTTTCTTTCTCAAGACTGCTTTGGCTATTTGGGGTCTTTTGTATTTCCATATAAACTATGAAATTTTTAGTTCTAGTTCTGTGAAAAATACCATTGGCAATTTGATAGGGATTGCATTGAATCTATAGATTGCATTTGGTAGTATAGTCATTTCACAATATTGGTTCTTCCTACCCAGGAACATGGAATATCTCTCCATCTGTTTATATCATCTTTCTTTCATTAGTGTCTTATAAATTTCTGTGTACAGTTCTTTTGTCTCCTTAGGTAAGTTTATTCCCAGATATTTAATTATCTTTCTTGCAATGGTGAATGAGGTTGATTCGTTAATTTCTCTTTCTGATTTTTCATTGTTAGTATAGAGAAATGCAAGTGACTTCTGTGTATTGATTTTGAATCCTGCAACTTTGCTAAATTCACTGATTAGCTCTAGTAATTTTCTGATACTATCTTTAGGGTTTTCTATGTAGAGTATCATGTCATCTGCAAATAATGAGAGCTTTACCTCTTCTTTTCTGATCTGGATTCCTTTTATTTCTTTTTCTTCTCTGATTGCTGTTAACTAGGACTTCCAGAACTATGAATAATAGTGGTGAAAGTGGATACCTTTGTCTTGTTCCTGATCTTAGGGGGGATGCTTTCAGTTTTTCACCATTGAGAATAATGTGTGCTGTAGGCTTATCATATATGGGCTTTACTATGTTAAGCTAGTTTCCTTCTAGGCCCATTTTTTGAAGAGCTTTAATCATAAAGGAGTGCTGAATTTTTCCAAAGGCTTTTCCTGCATCTATTGAGATGATCATATGTTTTTTATCTTTCAATTTGTTAATATAGTGTATCACATTGATTTGTATATATTGAAGAATTCTTGCATTCCTAGAATAAACCTAACTTGATCATGGTGTATGAGATTTTTGATGTGTTGCTGAATTCTGTTTGCTAAATTTTGTTGAGGATTTTTGCATCTATGTTCATCAGTGATACTGGTTTGTAGTTTTCTTTTTTTGTGTGTTGTTTTTGTCTGGTTTTGGTATCAGGGTGATGGTGGCCTTGTAGAATGAGTTTGGAAGTATTCCTTCCTCTAATTTTTTGAAAGAGTTTTAGCAGGATAGGCATTAGCTCTTTTCTAAATGTTTGATAGAATTCTCCTGTGAAGCTGTCTGGTCCTGGGCTTTTGTTTTTTGGGAGATTTTTTTTTTTTTTTTAATCACAGCTTCAATTTCAGTGCTTATAATTGGGTTGTTCATAATTTCTAATTCTTCCTGGTTCAGTCTTGGGAGATTGAACTTTTCTAAGAATCTGTCCATTTCTTCCAGGTTACCCATTTTATTTCCATAGACTTGTTCATAATAGTCTCTTGTAATCCTTTGTATTTCTGCATTGTTTGTTGTAACCTCTCCTTCTTCATCTCTACTTTTGTTGATTTGATTCTTCTTTTTTTCTTGATGAGTCTGGCTAAAGACTTGTCAATTTTGTTTATCTTCTCAAAGAATCAGCTTTTATTTTTATTAATCTTTACTGTTGTTTCTTTCATTTCTTTTTCATGTATTTCTGCTCGGATCTTTATAATTTCTTTCCTTCTACTAATTTTTGTGTTTCTTACAGGTTTTTTTCTTCTTGTAATTGATATCTAGTCTCATAGTATTGTGGTTGGAGAAGATGCTTGATACGATTTTAATTTTCTTAAATTTACTGAGGTTTGATTTGTGACCCAAGATGTGGTCTATCCTGGAGAACATTCCATGTGCACTTGAGAAGGTGTATTCTTCTGCGTTTGGATGGAATGTCCTGAAGATATCAATGAGATCCATCTCATCAAATGCATCATTTAAGACTTGTGTTTCTTTATTAATTTTCTGTTTTGGTGATCTGTCCATTGGTGTGAGTGGGTGTTAAAGTCTACTACTATTATTGTGTTACTGTCAATTTCTCCTTTTATGTCTGTTAGTATTTTTCTTAGATTTGAGGTGCTCCTATGTTGGGTGCCTAGATGTTTACAATTGTTATGTCTTCCTCTTGGATTGATTGCTTGATCCTATGTAGTGTCCTTCCTTATATCTTGTAATCTTTATTTTAAGGTCTATTTTGACTGATATGAGGATTGCTACTCCAGCTTTCTTTCTCTTCCCATTTACATGGAATACATTTTTCCATCTTTTCACTTTCAGACTATAGATGTCTTTAGGTCTGAAGTGGGTTTCTTGTAGACAGCATAGGTATGGGTCTTGCTTTTGTATCCATTCAGCCAGTCTGTGTCTTTTGGTTGGAGCATTTAATCCATTTACACTTAAAGCAATTATTGATATATATGTTCCTATTGCCATTTTTTTAATTGTTTGGGGTTGATTTTGTAGATCTTTTTTCTTCTCTTGTATTTCTTGACTATGTAAGTCCCTTTAACATTTGTTGTAAAGCTGGTTTGGTCATACTGAATTCTCTTAACTTTTGCTTGTCTGAAAAGCTTTTGATTTCTCCATCAATTTTGAATGAGATCCTTGCTAGGTACAGTAATCTTGGTTGTAGATTTTTCCCTTTCAATACTTCAAATATATCTGCCATTCCCTTCTGGCCTGAAGTTTCTGCTGAAAGATCAGCTTTTAAGTATATAGGATTTCCTTTGTATGTTGCTTGTTGCTTCTCCCTTACTGCTTTTAATATTCTTTCTTTGTGTTTAGTCTTTGTTAGTTTGATTAGCATGTGTCTTGGTGTTTCTCCTTGTGTTTATCCTGTATGGGACTCTTTGTGCCTCTTGGACTTGACTATTTCCTTTTCCATGTTGGGGAAATTTTCAACTCTAATCTCTTCAAAATTTTTCTCATACCTTTTCTTTTTCTCTTCTTCTTCTGGGACCCCTATAATTTGAATGTTGGTGTGTTTGATATTGTCCCAGAGGTCTCTAAGACTATCCTCAGTTCTTTTCAATCTTTTTACTTTATTCTTCTCTTCAGAAGTTATTTCCACCATTTTCTCTTCCAGCTCACTGATTCGTTCTTCTGCTTCAGATATTCTGCTATTGATTCCTTCTAGAGTATTTTTAATTTCAGTAATTGTGTCATTTGTCTCTGTATGTTTATTCTTTAATTCTTCTAGATCTTTGTTAATTGATTTTTGCATTTTCTCCATTTTGTTTTCAAGGTTTTTGATCATCTTTACTATCATTATTCTGAATTCTTTTTCAGGTAGGTTGCCTATTTCCTCTTCAATTATTGGGACGTCTGTGTTTTTAGTTTGTTCCTTCATTTGTGTAATATTTTTCTGCCTTTTCATTTTTTTTTTAACTTCTTGTGTTTGCATTCTCCTTTCCCAGGCTTCAAGGTTGGATTCTTTCTCCCTTTTGGTTTCTGCCCTCCTGAGGTTGGTCCAGTGGTTTGTATAAGTTTCGTATAGGGTGAGATTTGTGCTGAGTTTTTGTTTGTTTGCTTTTCCTCTGATGGGCAAGGCTGAGTGAGGTGGTAATCCTGTCTGTTGATGACTGGGTATGTATTTTTGTTTTGTTTGTTGCTTAGATGAGGCATCCAGCACAGGGTGCTATTGGTGGTTGGGTGATGTCAGGTCTTGTATTCAAGTGGTTTCCTTTGTGTGAGTTCTCACTATTTGATACTTCCTAGGGTTAGTTCTCTGGCAGCCTAGGGTCTTGGAGTCAGTGCTCCCACTCCAAAGACTCTGGGCTTGATCTCAGTAAGGGTATTGTGACCCATTATCACTGCTGTGTCTTTTCTAACAGGTGTTGCCAGATCTATGATGTAAGTCACCGCAGGTCACAGCTTAGGGCCCAGAACTTTTGGTTTAGATATTTCCGTGGCAAGAGTAGAAACTCAGGAGCTGAAATCCTCCATAGGTACAACTGCTGGGGTACGGAAACTTTATTTGTAATTGACAAATCACTGGATAAATTTTAAATTTTAATTAATTTTTGTTTAAGATCCATTTGTGGATCCTGGTGACCATATCAAACAGTGCAACTGTAGACTGTCTCTGTGCTGGACTCGGCAATCTCTGTTAGACACTATTGTGTCTGCTGGCAGCATTGAGGCTTCCACTTGGCACCACCTTTGATATGGATACTGTTACCAGAAATGCTGGACTGGATGAAGCATGAGCTGGAATCAAGATTGCCGGGAGAAATATCAATAACTTCAGATAGGCAGATGACACCACCCTTATGGCAGAAAGCAAAGAAGAACTGAAGAGCCTCTTGATGAAAGTGAAGGAGGAGAGTGAAAAAGTTGTCTTAAAACTCAACATTCAGAAAACTAAGATCATAGCATCTGGTCTCATTACTTCATGGCAAATAGATGGGGAAACAGTGGAAACAGTGACAGACTTTATTTTGGGGGGGCTCCAAAATCACTTCAGATGGTCACTGTAGTCATGAAATTAAAAGACGCTTGCTCCTAGGAAGAAAAGTAATGACCAACGTGCTGCTGCTACTGCTAAGTCGCTTCAGTTGTGTCCGACTCTGTGCGACCCCATAGCCAGCAGCCCACCAGGCTCCCCCATCCCTGGATTCTCCAGGCAAGAACACTGGAGTGGGTTGCCATTTCCTTCTCCAATGCATGAAAGTGAAAAAATAAAGTGAAGTCGCTCAGTCGTGTCCGACTCCTAGCGACCCCATGGACTGCAGCCCACCAGACCCCTCCGTCCATGGGATTTTCCAGGCAAGAGTACTGGAGTGGGTTGCCATTGCTTTCTCTGATGACCAACCTAGACAGCTTATTAAAAAGCAGAGCCATTACTTTGCCAAAAATGGTCCATCTAGTCAAGGATATGGTTTCTCCAATAGTCATACATGGATGTGAAAGTTGGAAATTGGTCCTGATTATTGATTGGAAGGACTGATGCTGAAGCTGAAACTCCAATACTTTGGCCACCTGATGCGAAGAGCTGACTCATTGGAAAAGACCCTGATGCTGGGAAAGATTGAAGATGGGAGGAGAAGGGGTCAACAGAGGATGAGATGGTTGGATGGCATCACTGACTCAATAGACATGAGTTTGAGTAAACCCTGGAAGCTGGTGATGGACAGGGAGGCCTGGCATGCTGTGGTCCATGGGGTCACAAACAGTCGGATGTGACTGAGTGGCTGAACTGAATCTTTGGTAGGCATTGCTGCTACTTCTGCTAGTATGGCTATGTCCAATGGCACTGCCTGTGCCCTCTGTGGGGTTTGGTGGTGGATGGATGTACTGAGCCACTCAAAGTGAGTGAGACTTGCTGCTGATTGCCTACACAGACTCCCACTTGCCCAGTGTCAGAATTTGCCTCCCACTCTAGACATCAAAGATTAGATTCTCATTTCCTTCACCATTTGTACTTATGTCATGAGCACGTAACCCCACCTTGGTGAATGCAACCTAAGGAAATGTCTACTTTGGTTGTAAAGATAGATTTCCTCTGTGATAAAAGAGATGCATTCGATAAAGCAACTCTTTACTTCGAGCAGATATTGGGGCTGTGGCATCCCCACTGCAAGGCGCTGACCCACTCCTCAGACTGATCCAGCGAATGCTGAAGATGGATGAAATATAGCCATTATTCTTAAAAATTAAATTGAAAGAAGTAGTGAAAGTGTTAGTTGCTCAGTTGTGTTCTATCATTCGCAACCCCATGAACTGTAGCTCATCAGGCTCTTCTGTCCATGCAATTCTCCAGGCAAAAATACTGGAGTCTGTTCCCATTCTCATCTCCAGAAGATCTTCCTGACCCAGGGATTGGACCTGGGTCTCCTGCACTGCAGGTGCATTCTTTACCGTCTGAGCCACTGGCAAAACCCCAAAATTAACTTAGAAAACCAAATTTTTATACACACTCAGAGTTTAAAAGGGTCACACTGTTCCATCAGTTCAGTTCAGTTGCTGAGTTGTGTCCAACTTTGCAACCCCATGGACTGCAGCATGCCAGGCTTCCCGGTCCACCAACTCCTGGAGCTTGCTCAAACTCAAATGTCCATTGAGTCAGTGATTCCATCCAACCATCGCATCCTCTGTCTTCCCCTTCTTCTCCTGCCTTCAATCTTTCCCAGCATCAGGGTCTTTTCAAATGAGTCAGTTCTTCACATCAGGTGGCCAAAGTATTGGAGTTTCAGCTTCAGCATCTGTCCTTCCAATCAATATTCAGAACTGATTTCCTTTAGGATGGACTGGTTGAATCTCCTTGTAGTACAAGAGACTCTCAAGAGTCTTCTCCAACACCACAGCTCAAAAGCATCAATTATTTGACACTCAGCTTTCTTTATAGTCCAACTCTCACATCCATGACTACTGGAAAAACCATAGCTTTGACTAGACAAACCTTTGTTGGTAAAGTAATGTCTCTACTTTTTAATATGCTGTCTAGGTTGGTCATAGCTTTTCTTCCAAGGAGCAAGCATGTTTTAATTTCATGGCTGCAGTCACCATCTGCAGTGATTTTGGAGCCCAAGAAAATAAAGTTTCTCACTGTTTCCATTGTTTCACCATCTACTTACCATGAAGTGATGGGATTGAATGCCATGATCTTAGTTTTCTGAATGTCGAGTTTTAAGTGAGCTTTTTCACTCTCCTCTTTCACTTTCATCAAGAGGCTCTTTAGTTCTTCTTCACTTTCTGCCATAAGGGTGGTGTCATCTGCATATCTGAGGTTATTGATTGCAGCTTGTGCTTCATCCAGCCTGGCATTTTGTATGATATACTCTGCATATAAGTTAAATAAGCAGGGTGACAATATACAACCTTAATGTACTCCTTTCCCAATTATGAACCAGTTCATTGTTCTATGTCTGGTTCTAACTGTTGCTTCTTGACCTGCATACAGATTTGTCAGGAGGCAGGTCAGGTGGTCTGGTATTCCCAGCTCTTTAAGAATTTTCCACAGTTTGCTCTGATCCACACTGTCAAAGGCTTTGGCATAGTCAATAAAGCAGAAGTAGATGTTTTTCTGGCACTCTCTTGCTTTTTCACTGATCCAGTGGATGTTGGCCAATTTAATTTCTAGTTCCTCTGCCTTTTCTAAATCCAACTTGAACATCTGTGAGTTCTCGGTTCACATACTGTTAAAACCTCACTTGGAGAATTTTGAACATTACTTTGCTAGCGTGTGAGATGAGTGCAATTGTGCAGTAGTTTGAATGTTCTTTGGCATTGCTTTTCTTTGGGATTGGAATGAAAACTGACCTTTTCCAGTCCTGTGGCCACTGCTGAGTTTTCCAAATTTCCTTACAAAAGAATTGTTAAATGACTCTTGTCACCCTTAATGCAGAATACTGTGACACAACTTTTGCAGCTTTACATATTGTTTGATTTTACAGTGTGAGAGACAATTTTAGTTCTCTTTTGCACAAATACCCACCTCTCCCACACACTGTGGTCTCTTTCCTCCATCTCTTCTATACACATAGTTCTATTATAATTAAAAAAAATTTAAGTGTTTATCAAAAATTAAAAAAATATACTATTTTTAAAGGTTACTTTCCATTTACAGCCATTGCAAAATATTGGCTAGACCCCTTGTGTTGTACAATACATCCTTGAACCTATCTTAGACCCAATAGTTTGTACCTCCCACTCCCCCATCCTTATATTGCCCCCGTCTCCCACTGTTTTGTCCTCTGTACCTATGAGTCTGCCTTTTTTTTTTTTTTGCTATATTCACATTTGTTGTATTTTTTAGATTCTCCACATGTGATTTCATACAGTATTTCTCTTGCTTTGCATTATTTCCCTTAGAGTAATGAACTATAAATCCATCCATGTGATGCTGCAAATGGCAAAATTTTATTCTTTTTATGACTGAAATAGTACAAATATACTCCATATTCTTTATCCCTTCATCTATTGATGAAGGTGTCTACTTCATCTGTTGATGATGGTGTCTACTTAGGCTGCTTCCACATCTTGGCAATTGTGAATAATTCTGCTATGAACATCAAGGTACATTTATTTTTTCAAATTAGTGTCTTTTTTCAGATATATACCCAGAACTGGAATTGCTGGATTATATGGTAGTTCTCTTATGTCAAGGAAGTGATGATTTGTTCTCTTTCTCCAGTGAACCCCTGGTCAAACAAATCATGGTTTGTCCATTTATCTGTTGACATTGAGTTGTTTCCCCTTTGGTGCTATTGTGAGCAAGGCTGCTCGGTATATTTGAGTAAAGTCTTTGCAGAACTTATGCTGATAAAGTTCTGATATCCTCCTGATAAACACTTAAGAGTGGGTCACAGGGTGTGTGCATGTGTGTGCTCACACAGTCAGTCATCTCCGACTTTTTGAGACCCCATGGACTGTAGCCTATGAGTTTCCTCTGTTCATGGAGCGTTCCAGGCAAGAATACTGGAGCAGTTTGCCATTTCCTTCTCCAGAGGATCTTCCCGACTCAGGGAATTGAACCCCTGTCTCTTGCATCTCATGCTTTGACAGGTGGATTCTTAATCACTGTGTCACCTGGGGTGAAAATAAAGTCCAATGTTGTAAAGAACAATAATGCATAGGAACCTGGAATGTTAGGTCCATGAATCAGGGCAAATTTGACATGGTCAAGCAGGAGATGGCAAGATTGAACATCAAAGTCTTAGGAATCAGTGAGCTAAAAATGGATGGGAATGGGTGAATTTAATTCGGATGACCATTATATCTACTACTGTGGGCAAGAATCTCTTAGAAGAAACGGAATAGCCTTCATAGTCATCAAAAGAGTCTGACAGGTAGTACTTGGTTGCAACTTCAAAAATGACAGAAAATAGTTCTTTTCCAAGGCAAACGATTCTCATCACAGTAATCCAAATCTATGTCCCAACTATTGATGCCAAAGAAGCTGAAGTTGACTGGTTCTATGAAGACCTATAAGACCTTCTATTGGAATGCAAAAGTAGAAGTGATACCTGGAGTAACAGGCAAGTTTGGCCTTGGAGTACAAAATGAAGCAGGGCTAACAGAATTTTGTCAAGAGAACACACTGGTCATAGAAAATACCCTCTTCCAAAACAACATGAGAGACAACTCTATACATGGACATCACCAAATGGTCAATACTGAAATCTGATTATGCTCTTTGCAGCCAAAGATGGAGATGCTCTATACAGTCAGCAAAAGCAAGACCTAGAGCTGGCTGACTCAGATCATGATCTCCACATTGCAAGGTTCAGGCTTAAACTAAAGAAAGCAGGGAAAACCACTAGGCCAGTCAGATGTGACCTAAATAAAATCCCTTATGATTATACAGTGAAGGTAAAGAATAGATTCAAGGTATTAGATCTGGTAGGCAAACTGCCTGAGTAATTATGGACAGAGGTTCATGAAATTGTACAGAATTTAGTGACCAAAACCATCACAAAGAAAAAGAAATGTAAGAAGGCAAAGTGACTGTCTTAGGAGGCTTTACAAACATCTGAGAAGAGAAGAGAAACAAAAATCAAGAGAGAAAGGGAAACATATAGCTCACTGTATACAGAATTTTAGAGAATAGAAAGGACAGATAAAAAGGTCTTCTTAAATGAACAATGCAAAGAAATAGAGGAAGACAATAAAGTTGGAAAGACTAGAGATATTTCCAAGAAAATTGAAGACATCAAGGGACTATTTCATGCAAGGATGGGCACATAAAGGACAGAAATGGTAAGGATCTTACAGAAGCAGAAGAGAATAAGAGATGGCAAGAACACATAGAAGAGTTAGACAAAAAAGTCTTAATGATCTTGATAAACACAATGGTGTGGTCATACACTAGGGCCAGAGATCCTGGAGTGTGAATTCAAGTGGTCCTTAGGAACCATTACTATGATATAAGCTAGTGGAGGTGATGGAATTTAAGTTGAGCTATTTCAAATCCTAAAAGATGATGTTGTTAAAGTGCTGCATTTGATATATCGGCAAATTTGGAAAATTTGCAGTGGCCACACGACCGTAAAGATCAGTTTTCATTCCAATCCCAAAGAAGGGCAATGCCAAGGAATGTTGAAATTACTGTACACTTGCACTCATTTCATATGCTAGCAAGGTTATGCTCAAATTCCTTGAAGCTAGGCTTCAGTAGTACGTGAACCAAGAACTTTCAGAGGTACAAACTAGATATAGAAATGGCAGAGGAACCAGAGATCAAATTGCCAACATTCATTGGATCTTGAAGAAAGCAAAGGAATTTCATAAAAATATCCACTTCTGTTTCACTGACTATGCTAAAACCTTTGACTGTGTGGATTACAACAAAATTCTTAAAGACATGAGTACCAGACATCCTTATCTGTCTCCTGAGAAACCTGTATGTGAGTCAAGAAGCAACAGTTAGAACCAGACTACTGATTGATTCAAAACTAGGAAAGGAGCACATCATTGTATATTGTCACTCTGCTTATTTAACTTATATGCACAGTACATCATGGGAAATGCCAGGCTGGATGAAGCACAAGCTGGAATCAAGATTGCTGGGAGAAATATCAACAGCTTCAGATATGCAGATGATACTACCCTAATAGCAGAAAGCAAAGGGCCTCTTGATGAAGGCGAAAGAAGAGAGTGAAAAAGCTGTTTTGAAACTCAACATTCAAAAAACTAAGATCATGGCATTTGGTCTCACTGCTGCCACTGCTATTGCTAAGTCACTTCAGTCGTGTCTGACTCCGTGTGACCCCATAGACGGCAGCCCACCAGGCTCCCCCATCCCTGGGATTCTCCAGGCAAGAACACTGGAGTGGGTTGCCATTTCCTTCTCCATTGGTCTCATTACTTCATGGCAAATAAAAAGGGAAAGTGGAAGCAGTGACAGATTTTCTTTTCTTGGGCTCCAAAATCACTGCAGACAGTGATTGTAGCCATGAAATTAAAAGACACTTGCTACATGGAAGGAAAGCTATAACTAACTTAGATAACATATTAAAAAGCAGAGACAGCACTTTGCCAATGAAGGTCTGAATAGTCAAAGCTATGATTTTTCTGGTAGTTATGTATGGATGTGAGAACTGAACCATAAAGAAAGCTGAGTGTCAAAAAACTGATGCTTTAGAATTATGGTGCTAGAGGACTCTTGAGAGTCTCTAGGACAGAAAGGAGATGAAACCAATCAATCCTAAAGGAAATCAGTTCTGAATATTCATTGTCAGGATTGGTATGAAAGCTGAAGCTCCAATACCTGATGCAAAGAGCTGACTCATTGGAAAAGACCCTGATGCTGGCAAAGACTGAAGAAAAAAAGAAGGGGATAGGAAAGGATGAGATGGTTAGATAGCATCTCTGATTCAATGGACATGAGTTTGAACAAACTCCAGGAGATAGATGAGGACAGAGGAGACTGGCATGCTGTAGTCCGTGGGGTTGCAAAGAGTTGGACAGGATTTAGCAAATGGACAATGGTGGTCTATTTTTAGCTTCATGAGACACCACCATGCCATTTTCCACAGTGGCTACACCAATTTACCTTCCCAGCAACAGTGTACAACAGTTCCTTTTTCTCCAGATCCTCGACATTTGTTATTTGTGTTCTTGGATGATGGCCATTCTCACAGGTGTGAGGTGATATCTCATTGTGCTTTTGATTTGCATTTCCCTGATGATTAGCAATGTGGAGCATCTTTTCATGTGCATGCTGGCCATCTGCATTCTCTCTTTGTAAAAATGCCTATTCAGTTCTGTGCATTTTTTAATTGGGTTTTTATTTTATTTATTTTTTGATGTTGAGTTGCATCCACTGTTTATATATGTTGATATTAATCTCTTATCAGTCACATTATTTACAAATATTTTCTCCCATTCAGTAGATTGTCTTTTTGTTTTGTCTATGGTTTCTTTTGCTGTTTAAAGCTTTTAATTTAATTAGGCTGTATTTTAATTTTTGCCTTTATTTCCTCTATCATAATTGGATAGGATCAATGCTTATTATGAGTCTGAGATTCTGAGAATCAGATTTGAGCATACAGTGATCAATGATTACATTTCTTCCTGCACAGCTTTCTGTTCCTTTTGGAGTTAATAAGTCATTTTGTTTATTTGGATAGTTTTATGGTGAGGTGTGTCCTTATAACCATAATTGATATTCTCTCAATTACATCTTTGTGAAGCTTCTTCTATCAAAACCTGTGACCTGCTCCAGTCTGGAATGGGTTCCCTTTGTGCTGTATGACTTGCAGGCTTGGTATTTTGCCTTACCATAATTTGAGATCTAAGAAATTAATTCCTGGATTCAGGATCCTACGTCTTTTTCTTTATTGACTTTCTTTCTCATTTTGATGAAGTCCACTGTTGGTTAGCTTCTGGATAAGTGGTCAGCGGGAAATAACATTTTTGAGACCTTATTCTCCTCTCACTTTATTTGATAATTTGTCTACAAATAGAATTCTACATGAAAAATACTTTTCCTTCAAAATTTTACCAACGTTGAAAAATTGTTATCCAGTCTTCAGATGCAGAGGACACCATCCTTATGGCAAAAAGCCAAGAGGGACTAAAGAGCCTCTAGATGAGCTTGAAAGAAGAGAGTGAGAAAGCTGGCTTAAAACTCAACATTCAAAAAACTAAGATCATGGCATCCAGTCCCATTACTTCATGGCATATAGATGGGGAAACAATGGAAATAGTGAAAGACTTTGTTTCCTTGGGCTCCAGAATCACTGTGGACGGTGACTGCAGCCATGAAATTAAAAGATGCTTGCTCCTTGGAACAAAAGCTATGACAAATCTAGTCAGTGTATTATAAAGCAGAAACACATTTCTTTGCCAAAAAAGGTCCATCTAGTCAAACTTACTCAAGAAAGCTGAGTGCCGAAGGATTGCTGCTTTTGAACTGTGGTGTTGGAGAAGACTCGAGACTACAAGTTGGACTTGTTGGACTGCAAGGAGATCTAACAAGTCCATCCCAAAGGAAATCAGTCCTGAACATTCATTGGAAGGACTGATGCTGAAGCTGAAACTCCAATCCTTTGGCTACTTGATGTGAAGAGCTGACTCATTGGAAAAGACTCTGAGGCTGAGAAAGATTGAAGGCAGGAGGAGAAGGGGATGACAGAGGATGAGATGGCTGGATGGCATCACTGACTCAATGGACATGAGTTTGAGTAAGTTCCAGGAGATGGCGAAGGACAGGGAAGCCTAGTGTGTTGCAGTCCACGGGATTGCAAAGAGTCAGACATAGCTAAGTGAATGAACAAAGTCTTCCATCTATTGATTGCAAAGTCTGATGCCATTTTGATTTTTGATTCATTATTGATTCCTTTTTTTTTTTTTTTGGCAGCATTCAGAATCCTGCTTCCCTGACCAGGGATAGAATGAGCGCCTCTTGCAGTGGAAACATGGATTTTTAATAGCTGGGCCCCCAGGAATGTCCCCATACTGCTTGTTTTTAACAGTTTTATTGAAACATAGCCATGCATATTTATTTGCATATCATCTATATCTGCTGTTACACTGTAGCTGCAAAGTTGCATAGTTTTGACAGAGATTGTATGGCCTGCAGTGTCTTAAAACATTTTTTTACCTGACTCTTTATAGAAGAAGCTTACCAATCCAAGTCCTGTGTTGGTTTCCTCTTTAAAGATTTGTAAGATTTTGTCCCCAGTGTTCTGATGTATCCCGGCCCGTATTCAGTCATTGTGTTAAGTACAGCGTCTTTCATTTCTGGTACATTATCTTCAACTATCCCCACTCTAATTTCTTCTCTCTCTTTTTAAAAAAATTTCTTCGGTTCTCTATTATTTGAATCATCCTCTATATTTTCTCTCCTTTTATTTTTTTAAACCTCTTTGCCTTTTTACTGTAACTTCTGAGATATTTTTTAAACTGTCTTCTAAAATTTCTACCAAGAAACTTCTAAAAGCAGAACTTTTTTGGATCTGCTAACATATTTTTCAATAAAAACTATATCCTCTTTAACTCTCCGAGGCTAATTGATGCTACTTTTTGTCTCTGACACTTTTCTCTTCCCTTTGTAACTTCTGTCTTACATGGTTTTGTTTGCTTATGTGGGGCACTTTTTCTGGAGAAATTCTTTTTTTTTTTTTTCTAATTTTATTTTATTTTTAAACTTTACATAATTGTATTAGTTTTGCCAAATATCAAAATGAATCCGCCACAGGGAGAAATTCTTAATATGAGCTTTCTGTGGCCTTATCTTTTGGGCTAGTCAGGTTTTCTAGGGAAGGCTTTTATAAAATCTGGCCTGGGAGCTTAAACGTGGGGTTAAATGGGAGAAAAGGTCTGGGGATTGGTTCTCAACATTTAATGTGTTCATTTTTTCTAACCTTCCAGGCTTAAGAATGATCTCCCAGCCATCAGCTGAGTCTAGTGCTCCAGTCAAGAGACCACCAGGCTTCCTTGGTGCACAGCAATAAAGGATATCCTGCAACGTAAGAGATATGGGTTCAGTTCCTGGGTCAGGAATATCCTCTGGTGGAGGAAATGGCAACCCACTTCAGTATTCTTGCCTGGGAAATCCCATGGTCGGAGGAGCCTGGTGGACTACAGTCTGTGGCGTTGCCAAGAGTTGGATGTGACTGAGCATCAGCGGCAAAAGACCATTTGTCCTAGCCTTCATCTTCTGCCTACAGGAGAGAAGGGTGGTTGCTCAGTTGCACATGTGGGGAATGGGGTCTGGGAGGGGCTCCATGTTGAAGAGATGGAGCAACTCAGCTTTGGTACTCTTTTGTTCCCCCTGCCATTATGACCCTTTTGAAATCTTGCTTGTACTGCAGGAGCTAGAAGCCCAGGAACTACATTCCTAGAATTATTTGCTGGCCAACTTCTGGATTCATGTCTTCCAATAAGAGACATGCCTGCAAGACTGGGAGGTATAAGAAAGGTAGAAACCACATCATTGACCTCTAGCAGTTGTAGGCAATTTTGTGGACTTCAGCAAACATGAGATTTTATAGTTGCCTCGGAGTATTTTCTTGAAAACCACCTGCTTTGTGATTCAGACAGCTGTGATCATCCTTGGCAGTTTTCTGAAGTTTCTGAAGCTTCTCGGTTTTCTAAAGGACTGACTGCAAGTCTGAAAAGTAGCCGTGGCTTTCTCTGAACTGCGTTGTTCTAATTTTCTCAACAGTTTTGAGGCATCTAATTCTCTGTATTGAATCACTTCCTGACTGGTACAGAATCTCAGTGATTCTTGATGGACTTTCAACCAGTCCTTCTGTTTTTAGCCTCACCTTTACTCCATGCCTAGAGGTGACTTGGTAAATTGGGTAATTTCTCGGCTTCCCCCACTGCAGACTTTCTCAGAGTTGATAAATCAAATACAACTTGCTCACATGCTTTCAGACTTTAAAATTTTTGCATCTTTCTTTGTTCTTGGGGGTTTATGTCTTTGATAAAAGAGTCATTCTCTGTTTGTCATTTTACAATGGATTTCAGGAGGAAGTGGAGAAATTCAATCCTGCATTCAATTCACTATCTCAGCTTCTCTACCTGAGTCGACCTCAGCTTCTCTATTGACTCTTCAATCATTCCAATCTGGACACCGGCCTGCTCTCCAGCCTCATCTTGTACCATTTTCTCATTTATTCCATTTACACTGATCTTTGTGATATTCCTTGAACCCACCAAAGTCTTTCTTGCTTCAGGATCTTTTACATACTTTATTACTTTGGTCCCTCTTCTCATCCTGGATGAGTCTAACCTTGCACCTGTTTTTTATCTCTCTCAGAGAGGCCATCCTTGACACACTCACATATAAAAAGTTTATCCCCTTTTTTCTCTCATGAAAACAATTATTTTCCTTTATTGCATTTATATTTTACAGTCATATTTATTTGCTTATTTTTAAAGTCTATCTCCCTCACAAGAATATAAACTTTATACCTAGTACACATAATAGGACCTGTATCAATAACTGAATGAAGTGAAGTGAAAATCGCTCAGTTGTGTTTGAGCCTTTGTGACTCCCATGGACTGTAGCACACCAGGCTCCTCTGTCCATGGGGATTCTCCAGCCAAGAATACTGGAGTGGGTAGCTTTTCCCTTCTTCAGGGGATCTTCCCAACCCAGGGATCAAACCTGGGTCTCCAGCATTGCAGGCAGATTCTTTACCATCTGAGCCACCAGGGAAATCCAATAATTTGAGTAAAGAAAAATTATTTTTAAGAATTAAAGAAAAGGAACATTATATATTACTTGGCCTGATGGTGAAAATATCATTCAAATAAGAAGGACATTCAGTTCAGTTCAGTCAGTCGTGTCTGACTCCGTGAGACCCCATGGACTGCAGCACGCCAGGCTTCCCTGTCCATCACTAACCCTTGGGGCTTGCTCAAACTTATGTGCATCAAGTTGGTGATGCCATCCAACCATCTGATCCTCTGTCTTCCCCTTCTCCTCCTGCTTCCAATCTTTCCCAGCATCAGGGTCTTTTCAAATGAGTCAGTTCTTCACATCAGGTGGCCAAAGTATTGGAGCTTTTCAAAATATTGGAGTATTTCAGCTTCAGCATCAGTCCTTCCAACGAATATTCAGGACTGATCTCCTTTAGGATGGACTGGTTGGATCTCCTTGCAGTCCAAGGGACTCTCAAGAGTCTTCTCCAACACCACAGTTCAAAAGCATCAATTCTTTGGTGTTCAGCTTTCTTCATAGTCCAACTCTCACATCCATACATACTAGAAAAACCATAGCTTTAACTAGACACATCTTTGTTGGTGGAGTAATGTCTCTGCTGTTTTTAATATGCTGTCTAGGTTGGTCATAACTTTCCAGGGAGCAAGTGTCCTTTAATTCCGTGGCTGCAGTCACCATCTGCAGTGATTCTGGAGCCCAAGAAAATAAAGTTTCTCACTGTTCCCATTGCTTCCCCATCTATTTGCCATGAAGTGATGGGACTGGATGCCATATCTTAGTTTCCTGAATGTTGACTTTTAAGCAAGCTTTTAGTTCTTCTTCGATTTCTGCCATAAGGGTGGTGCCATCTGCATATCTGAGGTGATTGATATTTCTCCCAGCCGTCTTGATTCCAGCTTGTGCTTCATCCAGCCCAGCATTTCTCATGATATACTCTGCATATAAGTTAAATAAGCAGGGTGACAATGTATAGCCTTGAGGTACTCCTTTCCAAATTTAGAACCAGTCTTTTGTTCCATGTCCAGTTCTAACTATTGCTTCCTGACCTACATACAGATTTCTCAGGAAGTAGGTCAGGTGGTCTGGTATTCCCACCTCTTGAAGAATTTTCCACAGTTTATTGTGATCCATGCTGTCAAAATCTTTGGCACAGTCAATAAAGCAGAAGTATATGTTTTGCTGGAACTCTCTTGCTTTTTTGATGATCTGATCGATATTGGCAATTTGATCTCTGATTCCTTTGCCTTTTCTGAATCCAGCTTGAATATTTGGAAGTTCATGGTTCATGTACTATTGAAGCCTGACTTGGAGAATTTTGAGCATTACTTTGCTAGTGTGTGAGATGAGTGCAATTGTAATGAAAGGACATTATAGAAGATTAATTTCTTAAAAGATTCACCCTCAAAGTATAAATTTCCCCATTCTGTTTTAATTCTACAAACTATTATCAAGGAAAAAAGGTAACAGGACCAGTTTACAGGCTATATGGCTTAATATCCCTATAAAGCCTTTCTTTCTTCTTTTCCTCTTTTTTTTTTTTAACTGAAGAAATCCCTTCATTTTCTTTTTTCATCCCCTTAGGCTTGAGCCTCTTGGAAAAAAAAAAAAAAAAAGAAACTTGCTTAATAGTGTTCAAATGAAAACAAAAAAGGAAAAGTGATGAGAAAATTAATATAATGAAATAATCAGTGCAAATGACATTCCATTGTCCAGAAAAAAAACCCTCAATCAACTCTCTTAGAATTACTGAATCTGATGAGTAATTGTGGCTTAATCTCTAATTGTAAGATCAAGGCACATTGTCAGGAGTACTGCCAACATTAAATAGACATTTTACAGTGCTCATTTTAAGGTGGAACTTTAAAGAAATCAAAAACCATTAATCAAAAGCATAAATCACCTACACCAGGTATTAACCGAAAATCCCTAAATCTTGTAAAACTAAAATTTACATTCATCATCAAATAACATTCATCAGCGCTATTCAAGAACAGGAAGTTTGGAGAAAATTTTTTATAATAATTTCAAACTATATCCTTATCAGATGACTGAGTCTGAAGTGCGTTCACACAGCTAAAAAAACAAGTTTTTAGAGGTTGGGGATGTAAAGGGAAGACATTTATTTACAGTATTTCTTTAATGAAAATATGTAATAATGTAATCATTGCTTAAGTTCTTCTTTAATGTTTGGGAAAACAATTCAATGATATTTTGTATAAGCATACACATAGCAGTTTACAGTTTTGAAAATGCTTTCCCATGTATTACTCATTTTGTAATAAGTTTTATTTTTATAGTGATTTCTTAACCTCATTAAAATTAAATTGACATGACTGGGCTAAGCAATCATTATGACTTTTTCCAGCTTTGATTCTATTATGTTTTCAAACTAGGGCTTTGCCTAATCACAAGCACAGTTCAGCAAATCCCTCTCCTCTCTGTGTTTCTGTGTTTGTCTCCGTCACTTTGGTGCTCTCCCAGTAGACACACGGAAGGGCATGCTGATTAAATTAGTCAAATTAACTCTTTGCCTGACTCCATCCTCATTAGGCTAATGAGCACACTCAGGAGTATGTCTGTGTGTCTCAGTTGTCTTAGGTCAGAAGTACCATCACTAGGAGCACCAGTGAAAAGTTGTAATCGTGACACTCTTTAGGAGTTTTTAGCTGGCAGCTCATTTTCCATCGTTTCTCAAGAGAGAGCATGTGGCTTCACTGAATAAAAGCTGCAGTGTGTTGGGTGATCTCATTTTCTCTGCTGACTCACTGTAAAAGAAGGTATAATTTTGTCTCCTCTCCCAGGAAAGAATTTCTTGGGTCGGCAAGTGTGAGAGATGTTGAACAAGTATCCATCAAAGGGAGGGGGAATCCTATTACAACCATAAGGTGCTGGAAAATGATAGATCTTAATGATGGAGTAGCCGTGCGAATAGCTGCTTCACAGGTTTGTTTTGATGAAGTGTGTGTTCGTATGTAGAGGATGAGAGGAGGTGACTTGGAGATGGATGTGGATGTGGGGGAAAGATGAATGAGGGAGGGAGTTGTAACAACCGGTTTCGAGGGTTGAGTGCCTTCTGATTCTAAAAGGCATGGTTCCTGGTCCAAATGACACAACAGCGCAATTTATTTGACTAAGTGACATTTCATATACATATGAAGCATGGATCTAACATTTTCAGACTGGCTAAATGATTTTCAGTATTTGGGTACTTTTATAAAACTTAAAACACTGAAGGTTGATAGCAAAGTGGTCTGCACATGGTGGGTGCGAAATTCACGGGTTTGAGTGGTCAGAAGTCCTCGGTGAGTTGTGCTTGGATATCACTGCTGGCCGAGTCCCCACAGGGGCTGGCATTGGCCTGCACAATGGCTTCCTCTGGATGAGCAAATAGTGTGACTGAAGATGCAGCAGTACACCCAGGGATTGTGGGCCCTTTATGATGGAAGTCCTTACTGGTTTTCTAGGAGGAAAATACATTGCTATCTCTAACCCTATGAGTGAACTGTGAACTTCCAGATGTTCAAGCTGGATTTAGAAAAGGCAGAGGAACCAGAGATCAAATTGCCAACATCTGCTGGATCATGGAAAAAGCAAGAAAATACCAGAAAAACATCTACTTCTGCTTTATTGACTTATGCCAAACCTTAGACTGTGTGGATCACAATAAACTGCGGAAAATTCTTCAAGAGGTGGGAATACCAGACCACCTGACCTGGCTGCTGAGAAATCTGAAGGCAGGTCAAGAAGCAACAGTTAGAACTGGACATGGAACAACAGACTGGTTCCAAATAGGAAAAGGAGTACGTCAAGGCTGTATTTTGTCACCCTGCTTATTTAACTTATATGCAGAGTATATCATGAGAAATGCTGGGCTGGATGAAGCACAAGCTGGAATCAAGATTTCTGGGAGAAATATCAATAACCTCAGATATGCAGATGACACCACCCTTATGGCAGAAAGTGAAGAACTAAAGAGCCTCTTGATGAAAGTGAAAGAGGAAAGTGAAAAAATTGACTTAAAACTCAACATTCAGTAAACTAAGATCATGGCATCCAGTCCCATCACTTCATGGCATATAGATGGGGAAGCAATGGAAACAGTGAGAAACTTTATTTTGGGGGGCTCCAAAATCACTGCAGATGGTGACTGTAGCCATGAAATTAAAGGATGCTTACTCCTTGGAAGAAAAGTTATGACCAACCTAGACAGTATATTCAAAAGCAGAGACAATACTTTGCCAACAAAGGTCTATATAGTCAAAGCTATGGTTTTTCCGGTAGTCATATATAGATGTGAGTTGGACTATAAAGAAAACTGAGCAGCAAAGAATTAATGTTTTTGAACTGTGGTGTTGGAGAAGACTCTTGAGAGTCCCTTGGACTGCAAGGAGATCCAACCAGTCCATCCTAAAGGAGATCAGTCCTGAATATTCATTGGAAGGACTGATGCTGAAGCTGAAACTCCAATACTTTGGCCACGTGATGCAAAGAACTGACTCATTTGAAAAGACTGGGATGAAAAGACTCATTTGAAAAGATGCTGGGAGACATTGAATGCTAGAGTAGAAGGGGACGTCAGAGGATGAGACGGTTGGATGGCATCACTGACTTGATGGACATGAGTTTGAGTAAACTCTGGGAGTTGGTGATGGACAGGAAGGCCTGGAGTGCTGCAGTCCATGGGGTCGCAAAGAGTTGGACACGACTGAGCAAATGAACTGAACTGAATCCTATGAGTATTGGGTGAGGCATAAGTTTCTCTCCACGGGGCTCTCAGGAGAAAACTGTGTCCCCAAGTAACGTAGGTCTGGAAGTAGAAAATGTGCATATACACAACCAGCAAATATCTAATGTTCTGGAAATTATGTGAAAACTATGAGCCTTCAAAAACGCTGGACAATTTTTTTGAGTTATGGTTTTGTAGTGCACAAACCCCTTTGTTTGGTTCAAGTCTTTTGTGTGTGTGTGTGGGGGGGGGCATTTTAAAAGTAATTTTATTTGTTACAATATTGTGTCTGTTTCATGTTTTGATTTTTTGGCCACCAGGCTTGTGGAATCTTAGTTCCCTGACCAAGGATAAAACCAGTACCCCCCTGCTTTGGGAGGCGAAGTCTCAATCACTGGAGCATTAGGGAAGCCTCTCAGTTCAAATCTTAATTCAGTACTTCTCAGTTGTATGACATTCTCCTGAACAGCTCAGAATACTGATTGGTAGATCCCAGATCTGTGTTTATGGCTCTGTGGCAGCTGAGAAATTTGTCTGCTGGGAACCATAGCTGATCCAAGCAGGGCCTGACACAACTCCTGTAACAAAGAAACCCAAGTTTCTACACTTCACTTTTCATTCACCCAGGTCTTGCCAAGATGATTAGCACTTGCAAATATCTAGATCTATCTTTGCCATTGGGATCAGGCTAACTCAGAGACAAGTACCATGGGAAAAACAAAGGCTTTTGGAAATGAACACTCTTGTCACCACACTGCTTCAGATTTCATCAGCAGGTTTATGTCCTGGCTTCATCTTCTACGTCTGTTTTTACTTTCCGTTTCACCATCCATAAAATGGGATAATTTAACTACCTATAGGGCTTCCCAGGTGCCACTAGTTGTAAAGAACCCAGCTGCCAATGCAGAAGACGTTGGTTTGATCCCTGGGTCAGGAAGATCAGGAGGAGGGCATGGTAAACCATTATGGTATTCTTGCCTGGCGAATTCCATGGACAGACGAGTCTGGTGGGCTACAGTCCATAGGGTAGCAAAGAGTTGGACAGGACTGAATCGACTTAATATGCAAACACACAACTGTTTATATCATAAGGTCATTGTAAGAACTGAATGAAGTAAGCCACAGAAAATGCTTAATACTCAGCCTAGCGCAGAGTAAGTACTCAAGAAATATTAGCTGCAATTACACATGTAATCCATTGAATCTAGGGCTGGAATAGTTGCTTGTTTTTTCTAAATTTAAGTATAGTTGGGTTTTACCATTTGTGGTATTTTAAGGTATACAACAAAGTGATTCAGTTATGGTGTAGTTGCTTAAATCTTAAATATTATAGTGATTATAGTGATTAAGGACACAATATTTTTCTTTGATAACCTTTTTTTTTTTTTAATTTGATAAAATCTTGCTAGTCAAGAGGAAGGCTTATAGCTACTAGGAGCACATGAAATAGAATGAGTCCTTGAAGACTGATTTCAACACTGTCACTCTTGCAAAATGAGGATAATTCACTTTCTCTATTTTTGTCCACTGGAGGGAAGGGCTATGCAAGCAAAATGACTTAAGCCCTACAGTCTAACTGAGTTGGGTGATGTAGCTCTCTTAGCGAACACTAGCCCTACCCAGTGGGCACAAAGGAATGAACTTGTAAAGTGGTACTGAAATTTCAGAGGATATAGTGGATATTCCATATCGAACTGAGCTCAAAGATCCAGAGCAAGTTTGGAGAAATGTGAGAAGTTACCTGGAGTGTTGCCTGTGGCCACAGTGAGGCGCGGCCCAGGAACTTGGAAAAATCACCTTCCAAGTATTTCTACGAAACAAACAATATATTAGAGCAAAGATATATGATGACCTCACAGAGGTAGAATGCCTCCTAGGGTAAAATGGAATAGAAAGTACTCATATGGCAAAGGGGAAAAAATAAATGTCTTAATCTGAAAGCTTAAGTCAACAAAAAGGTCAATAATAGGGTAGTCAAAGAGGGCATGGACTATCCATCTCCAGTCCTGTCCAGAAGACTGGTGCCCTGAACCATGAGCCCAAGGCCCTGGCCTGTGCATGCAGGCATCTCAGAGCAGATATTCAGGTTAGGCAAAAACTTTTGATTTCATGCCCATCAGACAATCTTCTGGTGAGCATCGCCCTGCCTAGATTTACCCATGAAGAGAGACAGTTTTGCTGTAAGTGAATAGATTGGTGGTCTGGAGTCTTATGTCAGCCTCAGGAGTTGTGTTGGTTTGAGTATGCCCCTGAGTCCAGTTATTCAAGAACATACTGAATTTCCAACCTGCATCCATGATCCAGACCCTTGGAGACTGTACTGAGGATCTCCCGCTCTGTGCAAACCTGTCGGAGGCTAGCTGGCTTTTCCCAGAAAGTATTGCTCTATCTTTTTCAAACTACAGCATGCATTTGACATAACCATAGAGGAAGTCAAGGTCTTTGTCAATGCAGTTAATACTGTTATCACCACCACAGAAATACTTGTGAAAGGGATTTAAAACTTGTCTCTGAATTTGAACTTCTTTTCTAAGTCTTCCAAGTACTAAAAATCGAGTCTCTAACAATAGGACTTTCAGACTTACAGCAAAATAAAACAAGAGTAAAAGACAAGTCCCCTTTGCAAAATTCATCTCATCTACTATTTTTAAGTAGGAATATGTTAAGAGACAAAGTTTAGAAAATGATAAAATTAATAGCCATGCTATAAATCGCTATGAAATCTGAGCTTTGAGGAGATGCACGAATGACCTCTGGTAGCATTGATCAATAAATCTATCAACGGTTTAAATCTTTTCTAAGATTTTTTTCCTTCTTTCATATAATTTGATACTCATAACAACCCAGCAGAGTATAGATAAGTGAATACTAGCAAGTATTATTATTATTATCTGAAAGTTGAAGAAACTAAGACATAGGGGATGTATAGGGCTTCCCCACACAGGGCATTAAATGGTTGGGTAGTAGAAGAGAAAAGAGGCTCAGGCCTCACCTTGAGTCCTTGGGTTCCCCACTGCAGCACACCATTTGCTCATGCCACCTGGGCTACTGACAATAATCAAGGCAGAACTGATTGCAGAACAATCTCCACAGTTAGTGACAGAGAAGGCAATGGCACCCCACTCCAGTACTCTTGCCTGGAAAATCCCATGGACGGAGGAGCCTGGTAGGCTGAAGTCCATGGGGTTGCTAAGAGTCGGACACGACTGAGCGACTTCACTTTCACTTTTCACTTTCATGCACTGGAGAAGGAAATGGCAACCCACTCCAGTGTTCTTGCCTGGAGAATCCCAGGGACGGGGGAGCCTGGTGGGCTGCCATCTATGGGGTCGCGCAGAGTCGGACACGATTGAAGTGACTCAGCAGCAGCAGCAGCAGTAACAGTGAAGACTGCATCCTAATCCACTCATTTCATAATCTATAGGTAGTCGTCGCCTAAGAAGGCTCCAGCTTTAAAAACCATTCAGATTAGTTTGTGGGACTGTTCTCAATTATCATCATCACCCTGACCCTTTATTATGTGTTGTTTCCATCACAGATTGTGATCAACAACTCTATATTATCAGGCCCATGTTTCTAAGTCTTTTCAAGATTCTTAGCCAGGGAAGAAAGTCTGTTTGTTGTCTTGGAAAAGTTTGATTCCCATAGAGGCATCAAATCTGTAATTCTGGTCTTTTCATTATAGCCTCAGATAAAAAAATATCACCTTATCCCTTTCAACACAACTCTGGAAGTGGCTATTTATTCTTTTATAAACCCTTTTTACTTTGTTGCTGTTTCCTTCTGAGACTTCCTGCTTTTCACTGATTCCACTCCGGTTGGTTGAAAATGCTAAACCATTTTTCTTTTTCATCAGATCTGTTCTCTTCAAATTCCTCTGCTGCCTTTTGTAACCACATTTAAACTTTGTGGGATTTTTTTTTCTTCTTAAGATTCCTATCAAACTGAATTTTTAAAATAATCAAAATAAATAATAACTATAATACAACACCTCAGTTTTCAGCAACAAATAATTTTGGCAATGAGAAGGAAAAGAAAATTAACGCAGTGAATGTATTTCCATACCATGCTTAGAAGAATAACTGTAGGAAATTATTAGATTCTTTTCTGTGAATGTCTTATAGAACCTGGCATTCTGCTGTTTTTCCCTTAAAAGGGTGTGAATTATCTTGTCAGAAGTTTCTATAAAGGTAAATGTGAACCAGGTAGTTTTAAATAGAATAAGAAACGGAGCCAGGGAGGAGAGAGAGAGATTGGGATGGCTGGACCAAGAACCAGTGCTCAGCACAAGTTTGCGTTATGCAGTTTCTCTGACCAGGCAGGACTTTTCTACATCCATAGCAGCAAGGCCCTGTGATACCTTCCAGCTTCTGTAGAACAGCATGTTATGGCTCCGTATCCTATAGTTCCTATCTTTGTCCCAAGGAATAGGAACTGGTGTGTAAGGAACAACCACAGAACAGTTCACTGGAGACTTGTAATCAAATAAAAAAACTGAATTTCTATGCTCCTATTTTAGAAATGCACCTCTTATTGAACAAAATGACCGAGGCACTCCACAGTGCATTATGAGTATTTCTATAGGCCTTTGTGAAGGATATTGCCTCTGGAGACAAACCAGTGCTTTCTATAAATACGGCTCAGGTCAAGACCTGTCAGTCTTGATTCACTGGTATTTTGAGCTGTGTTACTGGAAGTCTGGGGTGGGTAGAGGTTGACAGAGCAAACACCAGTCCACTCTGAACCCACAAAGAATATCAAACCTGATATTCAAATACTCAAAATAGAAGATACTTATATCATGTCAGTCTCCCATTAGCAGGAACTGAATGCAATAAGCTTTAGCTTTTCAGAATTACTTTATGTAAAATGACATAAATCAGAAATTAAGTTTGAGAATAAGTACAGTTTTTGACAACAGTACATTACAATTAGCATTAAATGTATTGACTGGTCTATGACACGGTGCTGTTTACCAAAGCAATCTTGTCGTGTCTGCTCTTCCGCTTATTCAGGTGGAAGTTTATGACATTTTCTATGCTAAGTATCTTGCCTTATATCTCTTTTTCTTTCACATTGGTAAATAGAAATAAGTTTTCTTCTTCAAAGATACAGAACAGAAAGGGATCACTAGAAAGCCATTAATATGTCTTTCAAGATTAACAGGTGTTAATAAAATGAAGTAATAAAATTGCTAATTAGATTTGGAAGGTAGAACTGTGGCAAGGAATATTTTTTAGAGAGTTAAAAAAAATTACTTTTCTTATTCAAAGGAGGTAGATTAGAATACAACCCTGGTGTTGGGATCTGGAATGGCCTATTTTCTTTGGAAGGCCTCTATTTGCTGATTTATTGAATCCTATTTTCATTGCTTCCTTGGGACAGAATACTCAGTTTTCTTAGATTTTATTCTCTGTTGCAAATGACAAGGCTTGAAATTATTTGATTTCAATTGATGCCTTTTTCCTCTGGAAAGCTGCAGAAAAGGCAGCAGGCAGCAACTATTTATGTATTTATTTCATTATTAGTGCCCATATACCTTCCAACTCTTAACTGCTGCAAATAAGCATTTCATATTTGCCAACCTTCACAATGATACTTTGGTCACTATCAACTACTACTGCCTTTTCATAGGTGTGTGTAATCCACACATATATGTCTTTGCAGAAAAGAATATTCTGTATATGCTATTGGAAGAATTTTGAATAAAAGTGGCTATAACTTTGATTTTTCAGATAGAATGCAAGGAAATACAATTTTAGTTTTGGCCTATTGTCAACATAATTTGAGGTCTAGAAAATTATAAGCCTTTCATTAATGAACCAGAGAAGGCAATGACAACCCACTCTAGTACTCTTGCCTGGAAAATCCCATGGATGGAGGAGCCTGGTGGGCTGCAGTCCATGGGGTCACTAAGATTTGGACACTACTGAGTGACTTCACTTTCACTTTTCAGTTTCATGCATTGGAGAAGGAAATGGCACCCCACTCCAGTGTTCTTGCCTGGAGAATCCCAGGGATGGGGGAGCCTGGTGGGCTGCCGTCTATGGGGTCACACAGAGTCAGACACGACTGAAGCAACTTAGCATCAGCAGCAGCATTAATAAACTTATTGGAAGAGAAATTCCTTTCTGAATATTTAGTAGGTTGAAGATTCCTGGACAGTGAATGAGTCTTACATGCCTTTTTTTTTTTTGCCATAACATCTAGTAAGAGTTCTGTAATTTGTAATCTTGCTTCAAAAGACTACTGAAGGTAGATTACCACTAAAAACACACGGAGAGTAGAATTGCTAAAGATAAAGGGAAAGAATTCAAATGTGATAGGCAGGAAGAGAATTATACTCCAAGCCTGGGCTAATATTGAATTCTGCAATTTTAGCTCTAAGCTTCTTGAGACAAGAAATAAAACATGATGGATAAATATTTTTCATTATTGAATGAAAGGAGGTAAATCATTTTGACAAGAGCGACAAGCTTTTATTGGTTAAAAAATAGTCTGAAATAGATTCATCATATGGATCTGTAGAGGGAGACTACTGAGCTGCGTGAAGTCTATGTTAAAGAGAATTTTTCAAAAGCAGAAATGTTCTTGGTATGATTATTTCTTATACAGATACATGAACAAAAATAAATCTGCTTGCCTACTATGAAAATGTAGCTCAGCAGTCACCTTGGACAAAAACGTTGCATGGAAAGATTCTCATATTCTCAAAATTAGATGGCCGCTTGGAGCTACATAAACAAAGAAAAGTTGGAAAGAGTTCAGCATCATAACAGCAGCAACAAAAATACGCTCAGGCAAAAGCTGCACTAAACAAAAGCCTCACCTTGGCAAGTAGCTGAGTGAAGTTGCTCAGACAGGGCAGAACCCTTCCTGAGAAACCCCTGCTTCCTGGCTGGGAAGGCCCCCCCACCCCCAATCCTAAGCGTTTCCGGTCGTTTTGTGTAAGAATTCTGCCCAGGGTGACATTTGTTAGTTTCCACATACATCCCTCACTGCACCCTGATCCAGACACCAAGTGGAGGCCCTCTTCCCTCCGTGCCTCTCGCATACAACCCCCTCTGCTAAACGCCTTCCCTCCACGGCCATCTCCTCCGCCACCGGGATCAAACCGAACTTCTGGCAGTCCTGTGGTGCCAACGAGCATGCGCAGAAAGCGCGTGCGCATTCGCCCCCATCGTGTCCCATTCTTGGTGACCCTACGGACTGTAGCCAGCCAGGATCCTGTCCATGGAATGTTCTACTGGAGTGGGTGGCCGTGCCCTCCTCCTGGAGATTTTTCCCAAACCAGAGCTCAAACCCAGGTTTCTCATGTCTCGGGCGTTGGCCAGGTGGGTTCTTTACCACTAGCTCCACCCGGCAAGCCCCGTCAGTCTTAGTCTCTGTTTAAATATGCTTTCTTCACAAACTCGTCCTTGACAGCCCAAATCCAAGATAGCTGCTACCAGATCAGTGATTCTTATCCCTAGCTACATGTTAGAATCACCTGGGATGCATCTGAAACATTCTGCTTTCACAGATTAAAACTAGAACGTTCTGCTTTGCTGAGTGAGGCACAGATAGTTTTTAAAGTTCCTCAGGTGATACTACTAAGCAGGTAACGCTATGCTACCATATGATACGGTATACCGTATGTTCCATATGATCTCTTATTCTCTGAACTTCCCTAGCATGACACTCACCACCAGTTCAATTCAAATACTAATTTACTGAGCCTTTTCTTTGTGTATAGGATAAGTTAGTGACTAGATACTAAAACAGGCCAGATGTCCATCTTTATGGCGCTTACAGATGAAAAGGGAGACAATACTGAGCAAATTGTTTAAAGTGTGATGAATGGAGGTAGGATGGTTTGGTGTAACAAAATAGTCATCTAGTAGAGTAGATTGAAAGACCATTTGCAATTCTTGACATCCACCCCATAATGACCAGACTATGGAACTTGGCAGTGCCCTTCCACAGAGGTCACATTCCGTTGCATTGGCATTGGGGTTGCGCTGACATTTTCCATTGTTTTGGTCAATGGAAAGTTAATGGATGTCAAGGAGCAGAGGATGTTAATGCATTTGACATTTTGTGCTGCAGTGATCCCCCTCGAGGAGAGCATGCTCTGAGAAGTCTGAGGCGCAGAATGAACACAAATGACTTAGACCTGAACCTAACTCACAACAATGATCCAGTTCCAGCCAACCTTTGGCCTGAAGCACAACGTATGCTGAGGCCTGGCCCAGATTAAGCAAACTACAGAGAACTAGGAAACCTGTGGGCAGAACACATACTTGTGGTTGTAAGCCTCCATGTTTTGGGTGATTTGTGATAGAGCATCACAGTGGAAATAGCTAATTAACATACCAGTCTGGGGTTCAGACCATGTTGCATTTGGTGAAATAAACCATGTTTACTTATTCCTCCTTGTATTTCCTGTCCCTGCCACACAGTGATACATAACAGATGCTCAAAAAATATGTGTTGAAGGAATGGAAATATGGTTTCTGGCCTCAGTGATCTCCTAGGCTAGTGTGTGAGACAGGTCTTTGAGTAAATAGTTACAATGCTATGCGATAAATGCAGTAATGTAAGAGCTATGATCACATGGAGGTGGAAAATCTTCAAGTGTGGTGTTACCAACATCAAGGGCAAGTGTCAAAAACCAAGCACTCAGATTTGAACATAATAAGAACCCATTTATTTTACCATCAGTAGCTTATGTTAAGTTTCCTGGTACAAGCTGGTCTACTTTCAAAATCACATAAATAGATTTATAGTTTCTTCCATGACTCAGTAAATTGTATATGTTTAAAGATTTTCAACATATACAGTGAATAAAATTATATATATGTATATCTATATATATAGATATAAAATCTACATTGCATGCAAGGAAAAGCTTAGAGGTGGGGTCTACTGAAATGAAATGTTAGAGTTGTACACTGCTTAAATATTCTGAAAAAGCAAGTTGTTACCTTATAAAGGTATATTATATTTATTTATCTTACAAATGAGAACTTAGGAGAAACTGGACAGAGGGATAGGGGGATGGAGCTGGGGGCAGAGGGGAAGATCAAAATATAGGGTGTGCCTACTCCCTATTTCTTACTTCACATTAAAAGTAAAGGTTCTCCCTGAATAACCAGTGATCAAAAATTCTGTCTTCTGACCTTGCCCTTTGAGAGGTCATTGACCCTTAACCTGGTCAAGGTTAAAAATGACTGTCATTCTTGACCGGGTATTGCAGAAAGACAGATGTTTAAAAAAGGGTACCCATAGGGAAGAAATATTAATAGCAATATACTCCCAAGAGCAGAACCTCTCAGCATTTGCTGGGTCAACTGGCTGGCTTCTTTCTGCTACCTCCTCTGCAGCCTTTTGGCTCCTCTTTGTCTTCTTCACTAAGCCAGTCACTCTCGTTTATACACTTTCTAGCTTCCAAAAACTGTCCTGAAATCTCTAATCTCCTGAGGTCTCTTCTTGCACGCTCTTTTTTCCTTGTGGATTAATGTCCTTTTACTGATATTTTAGCCAGGTTTGAGAAAGCAGAGGGCTAAAGTGCTTGGAGTCTACCTGCCACTTTTCAAACCAGAACTTTAAAATATTATTCATTTTAACTAGAAATCAGAAACAATCTAAATTTCCTGAGACAAGGAAGCTGTTGAATATATTAGGTGTTACATGCATGCCAAAATAACATGTATGCACTCAAAATCATGTATTGAAGATTATTTAATAAGAAGAAATACTCGTAATAGAAAATGATTATGAAAGTCAGAATATAAAATTCTCTTTACAGTATGACCTCAATTCTTTGACTGACATATCAAAGTAATAATAGTATATATGGATGAGGAGAGTGTAGCAAACTTATTTCATTTATTTCAAGACATTCTACTTTTTGAATGTTACTTCTATAATCAGAAAAAATAATTTTAAAAAACATATAACAATGTTTCTTCATATCTATTTTTTTTAGCTAATCTCTCCAATCTTGACTATGAATAATTTTACCTGTTGGTGAATAAAGCAATCACAATCTGATTATTTTGCCATCCAATTATCAGATTGATTGGTTACATATTTTTTCAAAGTCTAAATTTCTAAAAATCTAGATATTTAAGCTTCCAGGATTCCATTTCTTCAGGGACATTTTGCTGCTTTCTACTACTTTCCAGATAAATAAAAAAAGTGAGTGGGGTTTTAGAGAGAAAGGTGTTCAAAATGAAGCATTACTAACACAAACACACCTTTTCAGTCATTTGCCTTTTGCATTCAGCTTTGCACAACTGGGTATGAAAAATATTCCCATTTCATCTATACTAAATGTTGTAAATTACACTGTCAACAGTCCCTTAGGTCTACCTAACAGTCCACTAATAATTTCAAGCAGCATGACCAAGGAAGGAAGCTGCACCCCTAAATAAAGCAGGAGATTCTGCTTAAAGCCTCACCATGGGACATTTCATGTATTCTGAATCTCTATGCAGTGATTTGTTCATTTCTAGGTTTTCAGATTGCAAGGAAGTCTTCTAGATCACAGAGGTGAGAGTATGAACATTTTCATCTAGGTTGTTAAATTCTTAGCTCGAGTGAGAGGGTACGTACATCTATAGTCAATTACCTTAAACATCATGATGGTTCTTTTTTTTTGTAAAGAGTTTCTTGCCCTTGAATGAAAACCCAAGCTCCTTGCCATGTTCTTTAAGACTATTGTGCAGTGTATAATTGTTCAGTTGCTAAGTCATGTGCAGCTCTTTGTGACCTTACTGACTGCAGCATGCCAGGTTTTCCTGTTCTTCATTAGCTCCCAGAATTTGCTCAAACTCATCGACCCATTGAGTTGATGATTCCATTCAACCATCTCATCCGCTGTCGTCCCCTTCTCCTCCTGCCTTCAATCTTGCCAAGCACCACGGCCTTTTCCAATGAGTCAGTTCTTCCAATCAGGTGGCCAAAGTATTGGAACTTCAGCTTCAGCCTCAGTCCTTCAATGAATATCCAGGATTTCCATTCGGATTGACTGGTTTGATCTCCTTGCTCTTGAGAGTCGAAGATACTCTGCAACATCACAGTTCAAAACCATCAGTTCTTCAGCACTCAGCCTTCTTTATGGTCCAACTCTCACATCCATAAATAACTACTGGAAAAACCATAGCTTTGACTATATGGACCTTTGCTGGCAAAGTGATGTCTCTGCTTTTTAATACACTGTCTAACTTAGTCATAGCTTTCCTTCTAAGGAGCAAATGTCTTTTAATCAGTTTGCAAAGGTAATGTTAAAGAAATGAACAGGGGAGGGTCTTGGAGGTGAGAGATGGGAACTGTGGGGAACACAGAGAGCCTGCAGAGCTTGGCTTTTTTGAGGAATGGCAAGAAAGGCTCTGTGGCTGCAGCACAGGGAGCAGGATGGAGAGTCACATGGTCTTCAGCAGTATGGTAGCCCTCCACTGTACCTGCGAGGGTGTGTTCCAAAACCCCTTCACGATGCCTAAAACCGAGGTTATCACAGTGCCCCGTGCATACTGTTTCTTCCTATGCTAATGGGCAGGTGGTGTGTACAGCTCAGACGCACCCAGCAAAGGGACGATTTAGGTCCGGAAAGGACTGGGTGGGATTGGCCAGAGATTTCATCATGCTGGTCAGAAGACAGGAAGTTGTATTTATTTCCAGAATTTTCCATTTAATATTTTCAAACAACTGTAGACTATGGGTAACCAATTCCACAGGAAATGAAATATGGACTATACCGTGCTGCTTTAAACTGATCCAGATCTCTGACTTGGCCATATAACTTCCTCCCTAAAGCATTGATCCCATACCCTGTTCTCGCGACAGCCAACATCGTGGCTCTCCCATCCAACAGTGTCCCCAGCAGGTGGGCACTACAGCAGGGACATTGGGGAGTGCTCTCCTCCCACGGTGGAACCCCTGCAGCAACCCTCCTTGCTGGCTGAAAACAGCCTTAGACTCAGTTACTTCTTACTGACCCATACAATCACCCTGCTCCTGATTTGGAAAAGAGAGAAATTTTGAGATAACCAGAAAATAACTTAAGAAAGTAACTTTACTCAGTCAGATCATAAGCAATCTGACCTGTGAGAAATTCATGTACTTCCCCACACAGGGATAGGATGAAGCATGTGAGATATGGGGGAAATACTAATGTTGGTCTCATCTCGTTAACTTCATCTGTGAAGCCCAGAAGAATGCTTGGTACATGCAGGTACTAAAGTAATGTTTGTGATATGCATAAATAAATGGCTGATTCTAGGACGGGGATAGGAAGATACAAGATGAGCCTGGACCATCTTGTTATGGCAGAAGTAAATAAGAGACCCAGAGAAATGTGTGGACATAACAAAAGCACACAAAAGTCAGCTTGAAGAGGCTTTTGCTGGCCAAATCTGAGACAATTTTAAGCATCACAGTAATCAAGAGTAGTAACCCACTGAATAAAACAGGAATATATGAACCTATGCTGATAATAATTAGATGGTAAAAAATTGGGAAAAGAGAGAGTTCTTCCTTAAAGAATAATTCAGACAGATAAATGTGGATGGAAGAGTAGAGTTAGAAATTCACCAGTTTTCAATTACCATAAAAAGATTGGTTTGGAGCACGAATCATTACTGGATACTAAATCTAGAGGGAAGAGTGTGATGAAGAGCAGGATTTTTATATATTCTTAATATGATTACCTCCAGATTACTTATTAGTTGTAATGATAAATTCAAAGCAGTGACATGATTTTGATTAAATACAATCTAAATGGAATATGTGATCTTAAGCTGGATCCTGTGTTGGAGGTTCCAAAAAATGATAAAAGACTTTATTAGAACAATTGACAATATCAGAATATGGACTGCTTTAAATAAAAAGCATATCTATGTTAAATATTCTGAAGTTGTACCAATGATGCATAAAATGATATATTCTTACCAAATCTATACTGAAATGTTAAGGGATAAAGGGACATGATAGATGCTATCTATTTGAAACAAGTTTAGACAGGAAATATTAGACAGAACACATGCATAGAAAGGAGAAGATGCAACAAATATTGCAGATGTTAAAATTTGTTTCTCTGTGTAAAAGGTATTATGCTTTGTATTATTTTGGCATCTTTTCTATGAGTTTGAAATTATTTCCAAATAAAAAGTTAAAGATATAATATAGCAAATACACAAAACAAAATAAGGTCAGAGAGGGTATAAGCCAAATACTACTGCTGGTCAAATAACAGGAGGAATTTTGACCAGAGGAAATGAGAGGGCAAGGAGGTCTTTAAGTCAGGAAACAAACAAACATCTACGTGTATTCATTCTCCCCCAAATTTCCCTCCCATCCAGGCTGCCACATAACATTGAGTAGAGTTCCCTGTGCTATACAGTGGGTCCTTGTTGGTTATCCATTTTAAATATGGCAGTGTGTGCATGTCCCTCCCAAACTCCCTAATTCTCCCTTCTCCCTATCTTTCCCTTCCCTACAGCCCTCAATTCATTCTCTAAGTCTGAAGACTGTCTGTTTTGTAAGTTCATTTGTATATTTTCTTTTTAGAGTCCACATATAAGGAGTGTCGCAGGATATTTTTCCTTCTCCATCTGACTTACTTCGTTTAGTATGACAATCTCTAGGTCCATCCATGTTGGGAAGATTTTTCAAAGTATGATTTCAGAGAAGAAAAGATTATTTCTAGCTCTTTCTAAATCTAAAAAAACACTAAGCAAACAAATAATTCCCTATGTGCTGCTCACATATTTAGTTATAAAATAAAATCCCAAATAATGCTGCTCAGAAAATGGTAAAAAAGTGAGAGAGAAGACAAGTTATTACAGTGAACACTGGCCCCAGTTCAAATTCCCTCAGAATTTTCAGTTTATTCAACCACTTATAAATTGATGAAAAATTATTTGAAAGATTTGCATTTCTGATAATCAGCAGCTCTTTTCTTTCCTCAAGTTTCTTCAGCCTGCACAATCAACCCTTTCAGATGAAACAGGATTCTCCTGTTCGGGCTCCCCTCCCTGAGCTGGGAACTACTGTGGAGCAAGCAAAATGCCCTGAACCAGCTGCTCGCTACTCTTCTGCTTTCTGGGCAAAGAACACATTCTGCCTGGTCCTTGTGGGAGTTATCAATGGACTCAGGGAGAGTGATTCACAAGATCAAAGGCAGCTGTGAGGTCAAGGGGGCCCAGCTGGCCCAGAGGCTCAGCCCCCAGGAGGAGGTAATTGGTAGTTCTGTGCTTCAGTGGAGTGGAGTGGGTAAAAGCTGGATTAGAGAAGGTCAAAGAGAGAATTGAAGGAAAGAAATTTACAGGAACAGGTGTGGACTTTTGGCTAAGAGAAATTATTTAAGCAAAAGAACAAGGTCAAAGGAGAGAGAACCAAAGCCCAAGGAGTCAGCAGGAGACACTGCACTCTCCTGGGACGTGGCTCAGAGCCTGGGCCCTGTGAGCATGAGGGAGCTGGCAGTGCCACCAGAGGAAGGAGCTGGAAATCAAGGTTAATGGAAAGCTACTGATTATGAAGCAGAGTTGGAGAAGTCAGACCCAGAGAAACAGAATCCAACAGAGTGTAATAAGAAGGGCATTTAAATCCATATGTCAGAGTGGTTAATGGATTAGAAGCTGTGAAAAGTATAAGTGGGACAAGGATAAAAGAGGAAAGAGTTTTACTAAAGAAAAAGGAACAGAGAGAGGCTTCCAGGAAGAAATATTTTATGTTAAAACAGTGGCTAAGCCAACCAAAAGAACTCAGCACAATGTTCTTTTACATAGGTGCCTAGAAAACGCATTATTTTAAAAGTTTTAAACATAAAATATTTGCTTCATAAAACTCTTCCTTTAAAATACATACAAAATATAAGACAAAAATAATAGAATGAATACTCACAAGCCTGCTGCTCTATGTTGGAACTAGCACATCACCAACACCCCGCAGAATGGAAGTCTGGGCCCCATCCCCGACCCCCTGCACAGAGCGTGTGTGGAGTCATACATGTGGGGCTTATCCTTTCCTTTGTAAAAATATTTTTTCCACATATGTGTACATCCCAAAGCGTTACATTGGTTAGTCTTCTCTCTTTTTGAGCTTTATAAATATGGTAACATGGGCCCACTGGATGTAGTTTTAAATACTTTTATCACTGATGTTTATTTCTTGTATTAGTCAAGGTTCTCCACAGAGGCAGATCCTGTGGGAGATATATATTTAATTTTATTTATTTTGAGGCATTGACTCATATGATAATAGGGACTGGCAAATATGAAATTTGTATACCAAGCTGGCAGGCTGGAGATGTAAACTCCAGCAGAGTTTCTACATCACAGACTTGAGGCAGAATTCTTCTTCAGGAAAATGCCAATCTTTGCTCTTAAGACCTTCAACTGATTATATGTGGCCCACCCACATCACAGGCCACTCATGGACCCACATCATGGGCCCATTACTTTGTCAACAAAGGTCCATCTAGTCAAAGCTATGGTTTTTCCAGTAGTCATGTATGGATATAAGAGTTGGACCATAAATAAGGCTGAGTGCTGAAGGATTGATGCTTTCTACGGTGTTGTAGAAGACTCTTGAGAGTCCCCTGGACTGCAAGGAGATCAAGCCAGCCAATCCTAAAGGAAATCAGTCCTGAATATTCATTGGAAGGATTGATGCTGAAGCTGAAACTCCAATACTTTGGCCACCTGATGTGAAGAGCCAACTCATTGGAAAAGACCCCGATGCTGGGAAAGATTGAGGGCAAGAGGAGAAGAGGATGACAGGAAGAGATGATTCGATGGCATCACCAACTCAACAGACATGAGTTTGAGCAAACTCCAGGAGATGGTGAAGGACAGGGAAGGCCAGCATGCTGCAGTCCATGGGGTCACAAAGAGGCAGACACGACTGAGCGGCTGAACAACAACCCACATCATGGTGGATAATCTGCTTTACTTAAAGTCTACTGATTATACATCTTAACTCACATCTGAAAAGTATCTCCACAGCAAATCTAGGCTAGTGTTTGAGGAAACCACCAGGCACCATAGCTTGACCAAGTTGACATATAAAATCAACCATCACATGTTTCTAAGATTCCCCCTTGTTTTGTGTAGTTTTAGTTCATTTCAGCTCACTCACCATTCTTCCACATTCTCTTATCAACTGACACTTAAATGTTTCCATTTCTCTGGTGTGAACAAAGCTGCAGTAAATATTCAGGTGCATGTCCCCTTGTGCACTTATTCAATAGATCTTAAAGAGGGTAGGAATGGGATTGCTGGGTTGTAGGCTACACTAGTTCAACTTTAAAAGCTAGTGCTGAATTGCTTGCTAAGGGGATTGCATCAACTTACATTCTTTCAAAACATTTAAATACTTGGAGTTTTTTTCAATATTTGAGATCCAAAAGTAAGTATAGATATGTGAAGAGCTGAATTCATTTGATGATTTGATCCTTATCCATGCTTTCTTCCCTTGTACCTCCACACTTATCCCTCAATTATTTAGAAGCTGAAATGAGAAGTGAGGCAACCTTTATGAAGAGCTTTAAATAAAGACATAGTAAGCTACTCTTACTATTGTCTTACTGTTGGAGAAGGAAATGGCAACCCACTCCAGTGTTCTTGCCTGGAGAATCCCATGGACAGAGAAGCCTGGTAGGCTGCAGTCCATGGGGTCGCACAGAGTTGGACACGACTGAAGCGACTTAGCGGCAGCAGCAGCAAACTACTCTTTCATGCAGTAGGTATTTTCTGAGCATCTGCTATGTACCCAGCAGTATGCTAGGCATTGGGCAGGATATATAATGATGGATGATGCTCTATCCATTGGAGAAGGAAATGGCAACCCACTCCAGTATTCTTGCCTGGAGAATCCTGTGGACAGAGGAGCCTGGTGGGCTGCTGTCCATGGGGTCGCACAGAGTTGGACATGAGTGAAACGACTTAGTAGCAGCAGCAGCTCTATCCATGCCTTCATAACTAAGGGTCTAGAAGGAACTAGATATACCAATAGACAACTGTAGCAGTGCTAGGATTGAGCAAGTATACGTGTCAGCATACAGTAGGGGTACTTATTTATAGTCTAGAGAATTGAGAACATTTCATAGGTATTTAATCACTTATGGTGACTAATAATATATAGGCATTGGTAGTCATGGGTGGATATGTGGTTTTATGGTTATTAAATATTTGAGTTGCTATATAGTGTCTATTGGAGATTGTACTAAGCCTACCTCCCTGGAGTAATATAAGATTTTTTACATATACAGAGAATTTCAGTGAAGCAAAATTTCAATTTTCCATAGCAAGAAATCACTACCCTCAAGGTGGGAGAAACCAGTATTATGGAACCCAAATTTGCATTGGTCATGCCAGAGCCATCTCTGAGCATTTCTTTCGGAAGCTTCTCCTTATCTCTTTGAGCAAGGTAGAAAGGAAGCTGTGGAAGTGATTTTTTTTCTTGATCCTAACATGAGCATGGCTTGAACTAAAAGTTCAGGAAGAGAGCAAAGAGATTTTTCATTCTCTCCAGTGATGGCACAAGGGCTATTGCTTTTCATCTTCTTGAGTCCTAAGATGTCATTTACCTAAGTCTGCCAAATGATACAGTTTATTTCTAAATGATACTCTTCTTAGAATAACGAGCATTTATTTCTAGGGTAGTGGCTCTTAGCCTGTTGTTTCTTTGCTACATATTTGTTAACAAGTGTGTTTATTAAGAATGCAAGCTCTTTTCTTTGCATAATTCATTTTCTGTAGCTACTCTTCCTAATCAGGTCGTTGCATTCTGTAATAAGCGTCTTTATAGGAATGCATGACTATAAAAATAGGCTGAAATTCAATACACAGAAACAGTGAGCTTCAGACCAGCTAGCAGAAAGATTTATTTTAGCAATATAGCTCTGTGGAGGCTGCTGCCTGGTACTTTTTATCCAGCTTACAACATTTTATCTCCTTATGTTGGTCAGAGTTAGTCCTAAGAGTAGGATTCATCTTTAGGAAATCTTGAGTGTCAATAAACTATACTGGCCTTCCTGAAGGCTCCAGCCCCATACATTCTGAGGAGTAAGGCACACCATCCCAGTAACATATTGGTTCTTTCCGACTCTACACTCGACCTGCCTCTTCAGTCAATTTGTCCGTCCCTCTCCTAGTAACAGTAGAGTCATAGCATTTGCAGTGGGCAGGTCACAGAGCTGTAAGCAGGGCCATTAAAACACAATAATCTTTGGGAATCGTCCACGTTCACAGCACCTTCCCCCTCCCTGCCACTGCTCTTCTGAATGCAAATACAGCTAAACAGAACCCTATGGAGCATCCCCCAAGTTCCCTTCCCCATATCCTCTGCTTTAGCTCCTCTCTGAAGTACATAGATAATAGTATCTGATGCGCAAATCCTGAACTGTTTTCAGTTCAGTTCAGTTCAGTCACTCAGTCGTGTCCAACTCTTTGCGACCCCATGAACTGCAGCACGCCAGGCCTCCTTGTCCATCACCAACTCCCGGAGTCCACCCAAACCCATGTCCATTGAGTTGGTGATGCCATCCAACCATCTCATCCTCTGTCGTCCCCTTCTCCTCCTGCCCTCAATCTTTTCCAGAATAAGGGTCTTTTCAAATGAGTCAGCTCTTCGCATCAGGTGGCCAAAGTATTGGAGTTTCAGCTTCAACATCAGTCCTTCCAATGAACTGTTTTACAAATGCTAAAATCCCCACCAAATGGAAGAAATTAACTACTCTACTGATGACCATGAGCACATGGCCCCAGGTCTTCTGGTGCCTGAGGACTGATAATGATAATCCCTGTGACATCATCATCAAACAGTCAGAGAATTGTGTATGAGCCGATCACATAGCCTGGGATGTCCTCCCCTCATCTTGCCTTTAAAAATGCTTTGCTGAAACCCATCGTGGAGTCTGGGCTCTTTGAGCACTAGTTGTCTTGAACTCCTTGTGTGGAGCCTTAAACACTGCAATTTCCTTTACCATAAACCAGGATCAACAGATGGACTATACTGTGTGCCAGTGAGTGGACCCTCATTTGGTTGGGTAACACTAATAGCCAGTTTTATGGTGCCTTTCACAAAATTCCCTTGCCCTCAGTGAGGGATTAGAGAATTTTTTGAGAAATAACTCTTTCAGATAAAGAGATCTCCAGATACTGACATTTCTCTTTTACCAAAAGCCTTGTTTTCTTCAGAACTAAACATCATCCAGTTTAGCTCATGGGTGGAGAAGTCATGCCAGTGTGCACCATGCTCCACTGATGGACAAGTCATACTCAGGAACACTGAACTTCTAACCAGCAACTTTGGAATTGCCAGCCTTAAATGTGAATGTTCAGCCAAGGATCACTATTTATTTGAGGAATGCATCCACCATTAAAGTGAACAACAAACAAACAAGTAAAAAAGTTCCCATAAAACACAGACAATGCAGAAGAAAACAAACAAAAATCTATATTTAATATCTTCAAAGCAATAAAAGATACTATATCTATAAAACAAACACAAGAGGCTATAAAAAAAAAACAGTGGATTAGAAAGAGCCCTTAAAATTAGAAATATGGTAGCAGAATACACAATTCAATAAAAGAACTAGAGGATGAAATTGAGGATCTCAGAAAATAGAACCAAAGGGGACAGAAAATAGAAGAAAGAAAAGAAAATTAGAAAATCAATCCAGAAAGTCTAATATCAAACTAGTAAGAGAGACATAAAAACAAAGATGAGGAAATTATAAGAAAAATAAAAGATTTTCCAGTCATGAGAATACTTAAAAAAAAAAAAGGATCTTCCCTGTTTTCCTTCTTGGGAGGCAGCTGGAAGATGAGCTCAGGCAAATAGAGAGTAAACAGAGAAAGACCCCGAAAAGTGGGTAGCCATGGAAAACAGCAAGGAGATCAAATCAGTCCATCCTCAAGGAAATCAACCTTGAATATTCATTGGTAGGACTGATGCTGACGCTCCAATACTTTGGCCACCTGATTTGAAGAGCTGACCCACTGGAAAAGATCCTGTGGGAAAGACTGAAGGCAGAAGGAGAAGGGGACAACAGAGGATGAGATGGTTGGATGGCATCACTGACACTATGGACATGAGTTTGAGCAAGCTCCAGGAGATTGGTAAGGACAGGGAAGCCTGGTGTGCTGAAGTCCATGGGGTCCCAAAGAGTCGGACGTGACTAAGTGACTGAAAATAACAACATCAACAATCTAAAACAAGAAGGAAGAAAACAAAGCCTTAGATGTGCTTGGGAGGAGGAGCTGACAACTTGATCTAGATCGACATCTAGTTAAAAACTGGAAGAATATTAGGGACAATTACAGAGAAAAGGAGAAACAATTAACTTTAGGAAAAGATAATGTACAAGAAAGGAAATGTAACTGTAGCACACTTGTTGACTCAGTACAGTATTTGTGTAGCTATAATAACAGAAAATAACAATTATGAGATAATATTGACAGGAAGAAGGGATGGGAAGCAAGGATGAATGGGGCTGAGGATGAGGCAGCAATGTTGAAGTCTCAGCCACCGTGTATATGTGTGTGTGTCTGTGTGTGCGCGTCCGTGCGCTTACTTGCTCAGTCACGCCCAACTCTTTGGGACCCCATGGACTGTAGCCCACCAGGCTCCTGGGTCCATGGGATTCTCCAGGGAAGAATACTGGAGTGGGTTGCCGTTTCTTCCTCTAGGGGATCTTCCTGGGTCTCCTGCATTGCAGGTGGATTCTTTACCTTCTGAGCCCCCAGGGAAGCCCCTCAGACACCATAATAAGATTATGTTATGTCTACAATGAATAAATCAAAAGGTAGCAGGATAAACATATTACTTTAAAATATGGAGTTACGCATACAGAAGAAAACTATCAAAAACGTGGAAAGAGATGGAATCTGTGGAATGGACTCCGAGATGGGAAATACGAAGGCAGGAGCTGCTACGTTCAGCTTAAGTCTTATAACCTGCTTCATGTTTAAACTGTGTGCATGTGTTCCATTGATGGAACCAAAAATTAACTTTCAAAATAATGTAATAGGGGTTCTTAATTACTATGCACAGCTCTAATTTTTCCCTTAGGACCAATCACTAGAAATGAAATGACTGGATCAAAGGATTTGATCATTTGAGGCCATATCTATATCTATACATCTGTATGTTTATATCTAGATATATTATTTGTATATATATATATATAGATAAGACATATATCTAGATAAGATATATATCTAGATAAGATATATTTATCTTTTATATTTTATTTATATTTATATTATATTTATATTTTAAAATTTGCTTAAAAATTATTTTAGGTTCAACATTTTAATTTATTTTAATTTTCAGTAGTGCCTTATATTGGAGAAGGCAATGGCCACCCACTCCAGTACTCTTGCCTGGAAAATCCCACCGACTGAGGAGCCTGGTAGGCTGCAGTCCTTGGGGTCCTAAAGAGTCCGACCCGACTGAACGACTTCACTTTCACTTTTCCCTTTCATGCATTGGAGAAGGAAATGGCAACCCACTCCAGTGTTCTTGCCTGGAGAATCCCAGGGACGGGGGAGCCTGGTGGGCTGCTGTCTATGGGGGAGCCTGGTGGGCTGCTGTCTATGGGGTCGCACAGAGACGGACATGACTGAAGAGACTTAGCAGCAGCAGCAGCAGCAGCAGTGCCTTATATATGAACCACATTATACCATCTATGATAAATGATCCAAACCTATGTAAGCACAGATTAAACGAAGAAGATAACCTTTCAATCCCTTTCTGGTCTCCACTTCCCTGCTCAAGAGCATCCAACCATAACAGGTTTTAGTTTATAGATAAAACATATATACAAATACTTATTTTTGTATAAAAGGAGTCACACAACCCTTGTTTTACAAATTGCTTTCTACGCTTAAGAATACAAATTGAGAATTTCCCCAAGTCAAGGTTTTAAATATTTGCTTGTATGCATTTTGAACAATGTATTGTGATCCATCCACCAAGCCAGGGTGGACCTCTACCTCAACAGTGGTCTTGACGACGTTACACAGCACCAAGAGGGTGTGAAAATGCTTATTACTCACATAATGAGGCTTTCTGAGAAGAATAAAGCAGGCTCCCAAGCTGGTCTGGAGGAGGTTTAAGAAAGCAGCGAAGGGATGTTTCAGGCTGGTTACGGAGCCGGAGCCGCAGCGGGCAGGGGTGGGGCGAGGCCTCCCACCGCGGCTCGTGTCTCGCGTGGTTTGAACTGAGCGCCGACAGACGGGGCTTGCCAGGGTGGGGCCGGCTCCGGCGACGGGGCATGGAGCACGCCTTCTCTTTACAGTGTTGACTGTTCCTCAGAACTTGGGGTACACAGGCCTTCGTCACTCTGGGAAAATAATCCTCTGACTTCCCAGGAGTGGATGGAGCTGAGAGACAGACTGAGCGATAACTGCATTTCCTGTTGGGTTGGTAACCTGCCAGGCACCGGGCCAGCGCCCATGGCGGTGATGGCCATGACGAGGCAGGCCGGCCTGACAGCGCCGGGCGCCCCCTCGAGTCTCCATCTGGAGGGGCCCCTCAGCCCGGGCCTTGTTTTAACGCCAAACAGGACTAAACAACCGCACCAGGACCAATCCACCTCTCTGAAGGTCCGTGTTCCCAGCCTGGTTGTGCCCAGCTGTCTCCAGTGGCCAGATGTTGTTTCGGGCTCATTTCCTGTTTGCCTCCGGAGGCCTTTCTCTGTCTCTTTTAGGGAATTGAGTTATCCTGCACTTTGGTCCTCCCCTCTCAGAGCTCTGTTGGCAAAGAGATAAAGGGTGGAAGGAGGCCTAACATTTTCTCAATCTCAGAACCACAGGACTGACAATTGTCTACTCAGCAAGTGTGAAGGGCCAACTGAGAATAACCAGAAAGTGTGCTGACTGAGGTCTAATCACTAAATTTTGGGTAAAAGCTTGAAAATGGCCTGTTGATAGTACATAATAACCAGAACGATTATCCTCTCCCTTGCCGAGAATTCTAATTAATGGGGAAATGCAAAAGAAAAGGGTGAGCTGAGAACAGAAGGTCTCAGCCATCAAGAGCTTGACTCTCCCAGCAGCACTTAGAGCCCTAGGAAGTGTTTAAGCCCAATTTGACATTTCAGATGGAGCAGATTAAAGTCCAGGGTTTTCTCCACCTGGCATAATCCTAGCCTGTGGAAGGCACAGTTAATAATTATTCCCCCTAGCCTAGAGAGCATTCCACAATAGAATCTCTGATCTTGGCAAGCCCAGGGTGGGTCGTGGCCAGCACTTTCAAAGCTGGCACACAAAGGTCTGGCCGACTCTGGGTGAGAAAGTCTTCAGCGTGAAGTGTTCCTGCTCCCTTGTTCCCGGCCACTTTCCCACCACCTCTGCATCACTAATCTCTCAATTCCACTGTGCTCTTGGCACTTGAGAGTGACTTTGTGCTCAGAGGAACAGGTGGGTGTGTGGAGGAAAAGGAGGGAGACTTGTAATGGCTGAGCGTATTGGGAGAGATGGGCCAAAGGTCCACAGTGGTCTGTCCCACCAGACGCTGGAAACTTGAATTGGTGACAAGCTGAAGGGTAAGGATTTGGTCACTCACTAATGACAACAATGCGGGGTCACTCAGGAGGGGAGAAGTTACAATTCAAGGCAAACCCACATACAGATATTGGGCAACTGTGCCGTCCAGATATGAGGGGACTCTGACAGCCAAGCTGACAGAATGACAGATAATATTCCCAGAGGAAGGTGCTGTAAGGCAGAGTTTCTGCCACTGAGTCACTGCTATCAAACTGCAGGCCTGGGACTCCCTGACTGTCCATTGGCTAAGAATCTGCCTTCCAACGCAGGGGAGGTAAGTAGGTTTTGTCAAGGGAGCGTAATCTCCTTGGTTCTGTCTCATCTCAACAAAAATTTGAAATGATGGACTTTAAAGCCCTTAGCGTGTCACTGCTCTCAGACAATGTTATAGCATTGTTTTATTTAGAAAATAAATAAAATTTATTTATCAGTTTTATTTAGAAAATAAAGGAAAATACGAAAATAAAGGAAAATACATCCTCAAGGCGTGAGGGCGTGCTGACCTGGAGAGAAGAGAAAGAGAGAAAGAGCGCACGCATGGGAGAGAGAGACCCCCTGGCCCTTTGGTTCCTCTTTTTACATGTTTTTTCCTCCCCCTGGGCCTGCCCTGTGTAAATTGGGCCAGCCAGGAGTGCTGTTTGTTCTACCCGAGGTCCTTATTCCAGTCCTCAGACCTTCCTTTGTTCTGTTTTCACGGGCTTTTCCCTTCCTTGTTTTTCAACCACCGCCTTTCTGGACTCCTTTTCCCTCTTCTGACTACCTAACAGTTTGATCCCTGGTTGGGGAACTAAGATCCCACACGCCACAGGACAGCTGAGTCCTCAAGCCACAATGAAGACCCAGCACAGCCAAAGTTCAAAGAAAAAAACAAAACCCACAGACCCCAGCTTTGCTTTGTCATCTGTAATTGGTGCACCTTTGCTCACTTCCTTTCCTTGAGGTAAGACTTAACTCTAATTTCCCAGAGGTAAGACTGAGGAGATGACTAACTATTCCAGTTTCTTCCTGGAGATTTTATATTTAAATCACAAACACCATCAGATAAGATAATATACATAATCACAGCCCTGTGCCAGGAACACAGTGCTCACCTAACTGGTGCCACCCTCTACCTAGAGACGCATGCCCCAGCCCTTCTCCCTCACCCATTTTCATTTTCCTTTTCCCTCACGCCTCTCATGCACCCCCTTTCCCTCTCCTTTTCTCTCACTATCTTGGTATTTTGTGGGCTATCTCTGCACATATACTGTCTCTCCTATGTTGGATCAGAAGCTCTGGAGAATAGGACCTGTGTTCCTGGGTTTTTCTCTCCACTCTCATTGATTGGCACAGGGCCTCCCCAGTGGATTCACTTATACACACCAGAAAGTGACCCATAATACAGCATCTCACCCCCAGTGGAGGTTACCCCTCTACGGGAATTGCCTGACTCACTCCATCTTCAACCATTTTAAAGCAGGGCAGGGCTGGTCCCAGAACACCTAAGTGTCACTGTAAGCTCTGTGTGTGGCCCCCATGGATAAGGTACGAAGGCAGAGAAAAGCGGCGGGAGACAGAGGCGCTGCTAGGCAGTTACAGCTTATTTCCTGTATTTGATGGGCTTCAAAACTGACCAAAGCTGTCTTGAGGAAGCTTTGGACCAAAAGGATGAGGGGAGGATGATTTGCTTGGGAACTTAACTCAGAAGACTTTCTCAAACCATGGCCTTTCTAGCTAAGGGATGAGCACCTGTATTTAATAGACGGTTAGAGAAAACCTTGGGCCAAAGTAGCTAAGGGAGAGGCAAAAGTTTTCTTCCCTTTTCTGAGAAAGGAATGAAAAAGTAAAATGCTGCGAGGAGGTGTGGTGCTTCTCTCGAGAAGGAGCTGCTGGTCACTGGTCACTTTTCATGGGCCCTAGTATGTGGATATGGGTCATGCGCCTGCTTCAGTGCTCTTCATTAGAGTCTCTGTCCCTTCATCCCCCGTCTATCATAAGCACCCACTCTGCCCCTCCAGAGGCGTGTTTACTACCCAGACCTTCAGACTCCAGGTCCCTGCCAGGGCTGTGCACCAGGCCCAGGTTATCCTCCCTGGCCTTAGTTGTTACCTCTGAATATCATCTGTCTTCTGTGCCATTCATTCAGGTCCTGATTCTTGACTTGAAGTCCATGCTTTCTTGGGCCATTTCGGGGTCCAGCCTCTGCAGTCTAATGCATTCTTTCTATTTAGGAAGATTCCCCTAGGAACCCAATGGTTTAAATACAAAGAAGAACTTCTAGTGGTGAGGATTTCAGGCATAAAAATGGACTAGGGGGGTGGGTCCATCTGTGTGGGGAAGGAGACAAAGCTTGAGCCTTGGTGTCCCATTGGTCAGGTTGGAACAAAGCTTCAGACTTCACTTGTAACATTCAGCTACCATTTTGGAGATGTGCCCTAGTACATGTTGAAAATCATTTCCTGGCTTGGACGTCAGGAAATCTGAGTCCCAGGTCCAGGTTACTGCTCGGCAGCTGTGATATTAGGAGACTCTGGGTCTGTGTTTCTCATCTGTGAAATGAACGTCAAGGATGAGGTCATCTGCGAAGTTCCTTTCAGCTGTGATTCCGTGACTTTCTGATATGGAACTTTGTAGGACTTGCTTTAAACATGGTGGTAGGAGATTATTAAATGCTACTTAGAGAGGGAGACACAGTGACTAGGAAAGGCCAGGGTAAATTTGGTCATTTTGTTGTCTCTGTGAAAAGCAACTCTGGAGGCAGTCCTTCCCTAAGCAGCTCTAATTTGTGTGGAATTTCCATTGCTGAACTAGAAACACTCAGTGTGAATACCTTCAATTAAGTTAAATGACTTCATGTTCTGTTAAGTTCAGGCTGGCTAGGAATTTCATGACTTTTCCCTGACTTCATTACAATAATGCTTAGCACTAGGTTCACATGTGTGATGTCTACTTGATAGTATTTTCATAATTGTGCAGCTATCAGGAGAAGGCAATGGCACCCCACTCCAGTATGCTTGCCTGGAAAATCCCATGGACGGAGGAGCCTGGTAGGCGGCAGTCCATGGGGTCGCTAAGAGTCGGACACATCTGAGTGACTTTACTTTCTCTTTTCACTTTCATGCATTGGAGAAGGAAATGGCAACCCACTCCAGTGTTCTTGCCTGGAGAATCCCAGGGACGGGGGAGCCTGGTGGGCTGCCATCTCTGGGGTTGCACAGAGTTGGACACGACTGAAGCGACTTAGCAGCAGTAGCAGCAGCATCAAATTATGTTGAGTCCTGGCTGGATGAGGAATGACAGTGAATAGCATAATTGTGAGACTTCACAAGGTACTGACATTTGTGCTTACGCACAGAAGAATTCAGCAAGTAAGACTACTACAGTGGGAGTGTGATTGTGAAGGCTTCATGGGAAAGTTCACGAATTCAAATGTAATTAAGCATGAATTAAACATGATGAGCTGCAGGGCTGATTCTAGCATTGCCGAAGATACATTATGGAAATCCTTTTTGGAAATATGACCAGCTCCTTTTTAAACATATGTCAGATGCCTAACATATGGTCTCCTAAGGCCTCCAGCATACCTTGGGTGATCCAGGGCAGTCAGCGTATGCTTGGCACTGTGGAAAGTCTAGCTGATCAGCCAGGAAGCCAAGAACATGATGGGCAATTGACCCATCCTTGTCAGAATCTCACTTTTCCTTTTAGAACAAGTATTATAAATTCAAAGAGAAGTTTGAGCCTTTGTAGGATATGGTGCTGTGTCCTGACTTTTCATGCTGGTGCAAGAAGCAACAAATCATGAATGTAGGCTAACGTCTATTTTCAAACAGTTTACAGGGATGATAGAGTAAAGAGATAAATTTCAAGAGTCACACTCACTAATAAATTGACAACTTGATACCTTGTACAGTTTGAGGGACAGAGGAAACCTGGAAAACAACACCCTTATAACTCTCTCTCATCCCCTGATGTCTTTTGCATCCATGTCCCCCAGTTTCCTTTGCACCCTTCTCTCAGTCTCAAAGAGAAGAAATAAATGAGGAATCTGAAGGCAGAACTGCATGTTCAAGCCTCATAACTGATTGCTGGGGGGGCACTGATCTGCTTTTGGGGTCACCTTCCTTATATGTAAAGTTAGGATAATTACATTACCTTTCCACCTCACAAGGCTCCTAAGTGAATGTGATGTGATGACTACAAAAGCCCTTCATCTATATCTGTCTATGTTTTTATCACCTAAATAGAAGATAGACTTCTGATTGGCTTTGTTTTCTGATCATATCCCTAGTGGACTATGGTAGATAATGATCAAATTAATGCGAATAACAACATCAGTGACCATGTATTATATGTACTCTGTGTGAAGCACCATACTAAACATCTTATAATTGCTTCATATATTTATGGAGAGACTTTAATTGTATGACATGATCCTCTCTGAATTCTAGAACTGTAAAGTGTGAGAAGGCTAAAAATGTCTAAAATATAATAGCTAGTTTCTCTTTTAACTTCTCTGGCTGTAATTACTGAAGTGAAATATGTTTCTCCATTTTTGGGCAGTGGTTTGTGGTCTTCATATCAGAAGTTGTGGCTGCATCCTGCTCCAATGAAAGGTTTGGGAACATTAAGTACTTTTTGTTTGTTTTTAATCATATCTAATAGTTGTACGAAGGAAGTTTCCTTTATCCAGCCCTTTATTTTTTTCCTGCAAACCCAGATACACAGAATCACCTTTGTTCAGTTGGAAAGAGAGAAGTTTGGCACTCGAGAAGTTCACTGTTCACAAATAGTGGAGGGCACTGGTCACAAAACAGCTTGCAGGCCTGGTTTACCCAAATAACATTAATAGGGGTAGTAATTGTGTTCTTCAGGTTGGACGGAGGAGTCTGGAACTAAGGAGGTTGGGATTGTTATTTGAAATTCGTCTGTGTATAAATGTTGGGTGATGCCCGGTGGATGAGATCTTAGAAGTAATACGCAATGCTGAGAAGAGAAAAGGAGCAGAAGAGAAGTCAGCAGGACAGACCACAAAGGAATGGAGAGATAGGGGGCTGGAGTCACAGGAACGGAGAGAAGAGAAGTTGGCCCATGGTGTCAGATGCAGGGAGGGAAATACAGGCAGAAAAATGTTCATGGGGTTGTTGATTTGGTGAGAGCTGTTTCAGTTGTGCCAGGTGAATGCCTGCATGCTAAGTCGCTTCAGTTGTGTGTAACGCTATGGACTGTAGCCCACCAGACTCCTCCGCCCATGGGATTCTCCAGGCAAGAGTAATGAGGTGGGTTGCCGTGCCCTCCTCCAGGGGATCTTCCCAATCCAGGGATCGAACCCTCATCTCATGTCTCCCGCATTGGCAGGCAGATTCTTTATCACTAGTGCCAGCTCAGAAACCTGCCAGGTGAATAGGAGGTGACAAAGTGGAAATCGTTAGGCATAAAAAAAACTTTTAAGCCACCTGTGAAAGTAGGGAAGGAAAGGGTTAAAAGGATAACAATTATTTTAAACAGGGAGAGACTTATCTGTTAACAGTGAGTCGCACAGAAGTTGAAGACACAGGAGATGAAAGGAGGATGCATTTGATGGAGTAGGTTCTATGAGGACTTGGATAAAATGTGATCCTGAGTGCACAGGTGGGGTTTGGCTCCAGCAGCTGAAGAACCATCTCTTCTGAGGTGGAAAGGAAGAGAGCAAAGATCCAGACAGCTTTTCAGGTCAACAAGTAGGGTCAGGAGGTTGAGGTATTTCTTACTCTATGACTTTCAGTTTCCCCAGTAGAATAGAAGGTGCAGTTGGCTGAGAGTCAAGCTAGAAATAGAATTTGAGGGCAGAAGAGAGTGTGCAAAAGAGCCTGCTCACGTGTTAACATTTTTGGATGGATCTGGTGAAAAGTGACTAGGCGTGCGGGGGCTCAGATGAGGGAGGGGGTCATTCATTAGGAAATGTGCCATTCTACACAAGAGAATTCTCTCCTGAGTTCTATGATCATCTGATCAGGTATGTGAGTGGAAGGGTAGATAGGCGAATTGATGCAGGGTTGGAGGTTTTCCTGGCAGGTTCGTTCAAGAGACAAAGATCACAAGATGACTCAGTAAGAGCCTGCAAATAGAGTCTCAGTAAGATTCAAGGACAAGTGAGTGTGCTGAGGGAGGGAGTCAGCCCGGTCAGCTTTACCCTCTTTGTTTTTCAGTTCTCTCCCTTCCCCTATTCACAGACCATCTGCTCAGCTGTGGACCTTGATTCCACTTGCCTGGTTCCTAGTGTCCCTTTTCTTTGCACTGCATCTTTCACAGTCCACCTCAGGCACCATCTGATGCCCAGAAATCCTGCCACCTGGAGATGCCTTGTTTTGCCAGCCAGGCCCCTGGGACCAGATCCCTGCATGCCACTCCATTCCATAGAAGGCGAGCCTTCATTGCACACCTTGGGCCCAGTATTTGGCTCCTGGCTCCTTCTAGGAGGTGCTGTGTCTCCTCTCCAGATTGGTTACTCTCCTGCCTCCATGTTCCAAGGTCAGGATGTTTTCTGGGAGCTAGAAAAGACAGACTTGGAAAGCACTACCCTCATTTTTATCTTATTGAAATATGTCACCTGGACATGGCAGAAAGAAGAAAAATTACCATTGAAACAGTTAGTTTCCTGCTTTTTGAGACTGAAAAGATGATTGCACATGATTAGGTCATAGAAGAGTGACTGATAAATGGTCATATATTCAAATATTGGTCATATATTCAGCTTTTCTGGAATAATTCCAAGAAATCAGCCTGTTCCTGCTCTCCATCTTGACCATGTTTTTACTGGACGTGAGAGGGTCAAAGCCAGAGCCGGCCTTGGATTTTAGGGATGTCAACAGGCTGCTGGCTCTCCGCCCTGGAGCGTTCTCCTGCTCTCTGCTTGTTATGCAGGTCAAACCTGAGAGCCCTTCTGTGAGCTGGCTGCAGGCCTTCCATCTGTCTGAAGCTCAGTGGAACTTCAGGTATCACAATAGGAGATTCACATGCACTGACAGGATTTTTATTTCACCTGCTGTTGATGGTTGATAAAGGAGACAAAAGTGGAAGTGCCATATACTCAGGCTATTCCTTTTCTATCCAGGATTCACTGAATAAATATTTATTGACCACCTACTAAGTGCCAGACGCGTCCTCTCCTTGGTGCTAAGGATGCTGTATGGAATGCAAATGGACACAATTCTGACTAGTACAGTTGGGGAGGGATAGAAAGACAGTAATTAAATAATTTTTGAAGTAAATGTAGCATTTCAGCTATAATCAGTGTTAAGGAGAAAAAGTGTATTATGTTTTGAGAACAGGTGAGATGTTCTTTTCTCACTTGGTGAGGTTAGGGAGGATTCTTAGAGGAAGTGACATCTGAGTTGAGATGCGACTGATGGGTAGGAACTCACTAGGTGTAGAGTGGGAGGAATGGGTTAAGGCCCTGAGCAGAAAGGAACCAAAGGATGGTTGTGGGCTTGCATTCAGAGAATGTGGTGAAGTGTGGGTCAAGATGAGCCCTCAGAAGGGAAAAAAAAAAGAAAAAAAAAAACCCTTTACCATTCTTTTAGAGAGGAGTTATAAGTTAATATTTATGAAAGATCACTCACTGCAGTATAGAGAATAGATCCAAGGTGGGAAAAATGATTATTGGGTAATAACAGTTAAGGGATAATTTCAGTGGCCCAGCTAATCAATAAAAATAGGCTGGAGTAGGACTGTGGCAGTAGAGAACTCACACTGCATTTTGGAGACAGACTAGTAGGACGTACTGATGGATTAATGTGCCTCAGGCAGAGGGAAAGTGAGGAGCGACAGATGATTTCCGGAACACTGCTTCGCAACTGTGGCGATGGTGGTGGCAGTTAGTGTTCAATCAGAAGGCTAAAGGGGAAACCATTTTGGTCTGTTAGGGCCCCAGATTAATACAATAATGTTTTTTTTTTTCATTTCATATAAAGTTCAGAACTCCTAAATCATTATTTTTAGTTTTTTAAAATTTGTAAACAAGGTATTTGTGAAAAGTGTATTTGTGGATCTTTTGAAATTGTCATTTGAAATTATCATTGACTACATCCTTAACATGTAGTCAAAGACGAACAACTGCATTAATAGCAAGAGGCATAATGTATGTTTAGAAATATGGAGGACAAAAACTCAAAAGGAAGTGGGAATTTAAGGCTCCCAATGGAAGAGAGAGAAAGTGTGTGTGTGTTTATGTAGGAGTATATGTGGGCAGATTATAGTCTATAGATGAGCTTATTTTCCTAGCTACCACATCTATAAATTTGCTACAGGCTTCCCCCACCTTGGTGTGTCATGAGTATAGTAGATCTTATCCTCCTATGTAATGATAAGTTGAGACAAATTTTCTCCTTCTTGGTTTTATGGCTATTTCTTCTAAAATATGGAATAATGTTTTTTGTTTAAGTTACTGTAAATAATCATTCAACTTCAATGCTGAATATTCCAGCTCTTTCCCCCACTCTAGTTCATTGCTATTGCTATTTCGTGTTAGATGGGGCACTGGGTCCAATTATAGCTTTGCATTTAATTACAAACTTTGCATATGTGTGCATTAATTAGAAGATTTTATTGCTTTGTATTTTATGGCTGGAGGTTGTGAACTGTAGCAATCCAATATACCACTTAAGGGGATAATACAAATTTAGAATAATAAAAAGAAATTTATAATGATCATCTCAGGCATCCAAAGTATTGTATAGAAAAATAATAAAGCATAAATGCAATATACACAGGACTCGAGCCCATTCTCCTTCTTTAATTAAGAGGTTTAATCTTATAAAGAAGACATTTAAAGATCTAGAACAACATATACCTGACACTTGTTTAGGCTGAGGATCTAAAAGTAGGACCTTAAGAGTGTGTTTAAATGTGCCTCCCCATTAGAAGAAAGGGGTCATGATGTTAAAACCCATTGTTCTAAGGTCATCTGTATATGAAAAAAGTAGTCCCATGCCTATGAGAAGGGACACATATTGCTTGAATAAGCCTTCAGTCAAGAGGCCTGCTGCTAGAAAAGGGTGAACCTCAGTAAATTAGCAAAACAGTATTTTGACTGAATATTGTAAGACCAAAGACAAAGTAACACTATATAAATGCTGTAATCTAGTTAGTGAATATGCTTCTCACAGGGTTTGTGTTAGAAATCCTGAAACATTTGATTATGTACTGCTGCTGCTGCTGCTAAGTTGCTTCAGTCGTGTCCGACTCTGTGCGACCCCATAGACGGCAGCGCACCAGGCTCCCCCATCCCTGGGATTCTCCAGGCACGAACACTGGAGTGGGTTGCCATTTCCTTCCCCAATGCATGAAAGCGAAAAGTGAAAGTGAAGACGCTCAGTCATGTCCAACAGTTGCACAAATGAGACTGCATATCCACTTACATGGTAAATAATAAAGTAGACACTCCTCTTCACAAATCACAGCCTTGCTGCAGTGAAGGTATTTACTTAACTCTATGAACTATTTCAAATCCTGAAAGATGATGCTGTGAAAGTGCTGCACTCAATATGCCAGCAAATTTGGAAGACTCAGCAGTGGCCACAGGCCTGGAAAAGGTCAGTTTTCATTCCAATCCAAAGAAAGGCAATGCCAAAGAATGCTCAAACTACCGCACAATTGCACTCATCTCACATGCTAGTAAAGTAATGCTCAAAATTCTCCAAGCCAGGCTTCAGCAATACGTGAACCGTGAACTTCCAGATGTTCAAGATGGTTTTATAAAAGGCAGAGGAACCAGAGATCAAATTGCCAACATCTTCTGGATCATTGAAAAAGCAAGAGAGTTCCAGAAAAACATCTATTTCTGCTTTATTGACTATGCCAAAGCTTTTGACTGTGTGGATCACAATAAACTGTGGAAAATTCAGAAACAGATGGGAATACCAGACCACCTGACCTGCCTCTTGAGAAACCTATATGCAGGCCAAGAAGCAACAGTTAGAACTGGACATGGAACAACAGACTGGTTCCAAATAAGAAAAGGAGTACGTCAAGGCTGTATATTGTCACCCTGTTTATTTAACTTCTATGCAGAGTACATCATGAGAAATGCTGGGCTGGAAGAAGCACAAACTGGAATCAAGATTGCAGGGAGAAATATCAATAACTTCAGATATGCAGATGACACCACCCTTATGGCCGAAAGTGAAGAGGAACTCAAAAGCCTCTTGATGAAAGTGAAAGAGGAGAGTGAAAAAGTTGGCTTAAAGCTCAACATTCAGAAAACTAAGATCATGGCATCTGGTCCCATCACATCATGGGAAATAGATGGGGAAACAGTGGAAACAGTGTCAGACTTTATTTTTTTGAGCTCCAAAATCACTGCAGATGGTGATTGCAGCCATGAAATTAAAAGACACTTACTCCTTGGAAAGAAAGCTATGACCAACATAGATAGCATATTCAAAAGCAGAGACATTACTTTGTCAACAAAGGTCCATCTAGTCAAGGCTATGGTTTTTCCTGTGGTCATGTATGGATGTGAGAGTTGGACTATGAAGAAAGCTGAGCACCGAAGAATTGATGCTTTTGAACTGTGGTGTTGGAGAAGACTCTTGAGAGTCCCTTGGACTGCAAGGAGATCCAACCAGTCCATTCTAAAGGAGATCAGTCCTGGGGGTTCATTGGAAGGACTGATGCTAAAGCTGAAACTCCAGTACTTTGGCCACCTCATGCAAAGAGTTGACTCACTGGAAAAGACTCTGATGCTTGGAGGGGTTGGGGGCAGGAGGAGAAGGGGACGACAGAGGATGAGATGGCTGGATGGCATCACCGACTCAATGGACATGAGTTTAAGTGGACTCCGGGAGTTGGTGATGGACAGGGAGGCCTGGTGTGCTGCAATTCATGGGGTTGCAAAGAGTTGGACATGACTGAGTGACTGAACTGAACTGAACTGAACTGATGAAGCCAAGAGCCATGCCCAAGGCTGATGAGTCATAGTAAAAAGTTCTGACAAAACATGACTCACTGGAGGAGGGAATGGCACCAACTCCAGTATTCTTGCCATGAGAACCCCATAAACAGTATGAAAGGCAAAAAGATGACACCAGAAGATGAGCCCCCCAAGTCTCAAGGTGTCCATTGTGCTCCTGAGGAAGAGTGGGGGACAATTATGAATAGCTGCAGAAAGAATGAAGCAGCTGAGCCAAAACAAAATGACACTCAGTTGTGGATGTATCTGGTGATGAAAGTAAAGTCCAGTGCTGTAAAGAGCAATATTGCATAGGAACCTGGAATGTTAGGTCCATGAATCAAGGTAAATTGTAAATTGCTCAAGCAGGAGATGCAAGAGTGAACATCGGCATCTTAGGAATCAGTGAACTAAAATGGACGGGAATGGACAAATTAAATTCAGATGACCATTGTATTTACTACTGTGGGCAAGAATCCCTTAATAGAAATGGAGTAGTCCTCATAGTCAACAAAAGAGTCCAAAATGCAGTACTTGGGTGTAATCTCAAAAATGAAAGAATGATCTTGATTTGTTTCCAAGGAAAATCATTCAGCATCACAGTAATCCAAGTCTGTCCCCCAAACACTGATGCCAAAAAAGCTGAAGTTGAAAGATTCTATGAAGACCTACAAGACCTTCTAGAACTAACACCAAAAAAAGATGTCTGTTTCATCACAGAGGATTAGAATGCAAAAGTAGGAAGTCAAGCAATAACTGGAGTAACAGGCATTTTTGGGCTTGGAGTACAGAATGAAGCAGGGCAAATGCTAACAGAATTTTGTCAAGAGAATACACTGGTCATAGCAAACACCCTCTTGCAACAACATGAGAGACCATTCTACACATGGACATCACCAAATGGTCAATATTGAAATCAGGATGATTATATTCTTTGCAACTGAAGATGGAAAAGCTTTATACAGTCAACAAAAACAAGACCTAGAGCTAACTGTGGCTCAGATCATCAGCTCCTTATTGCAAAATTCAGACTTAAATTGAAGAAAGTAGGGAAATCACTAGGCCATTCAGGTATAAACCTAAATAAAATCCATTATGATTATACAGTAAAGGTGAATAGATTCAAGGGATTAGATCTGATAGACAGAGTGCCTGAAGAAATACGGACAGAGGTTTATAACATTGTACAGAAGACAGTGATCAAAATCACCTCAAAGAAAAAGAAAGACAAGAAGAGAAAGTGGTTGTCTGAGGAGGCTTTACAAACAGCTGAGAAAAGAAAAGAATGGAAAGGCAAGCAAGAAAGGGAAAGACATATTTAACTGAATGCAGAGTTCCAGAGAATAGCAAGGAGAGATAAAAAGGCTTTCTTAAATAAACAATACAAAGAAGTAGAAGAAAACAACAGAATAGGAAAGACCAAAGATCTCTTCAGGGAAATTGGAGTTATCAAGGGAATATTTCATGCAAGAGTGGGCATGAGAAAAGACAGAAATGGTAAGGATCTAACAAAAACAGAAGGGATTAAGAAAAGATGAAGAAAAATACACAGAGCTATACTAAAAACGTCTTAATGACCCAGATAACCAAGATGGTGTGGTCATTTCCCTAGAGCCAGTCATCCTGGAGTGTGAAGTCAAATGGGCCTTAGGAAGCATTACTATGAACAAAGCTAGTGGAGGTTGATGGAATTCCAGCTGAGCTATTTAAAATTCTAAAAACTGACGCTGTTCAAGTGCTGTACTCAGTGTGCCAGCAAACGTGGAAAACTCAGTAGTGGCCAAGGACTGGAAAAGGTCAGTTTTCTTTCCAATCCTAAATGCCAAAAGATGTTCAAATTACTGTACAATTGCTCTCATTTCACATGCTAGTAAGGTTATCCTCAAAATCCTTCAAGCTAGGCTCCAGCAGTACATGAACTGAGAACTTCCAGATGTACAATCTGGATTTAGAAAAGGCAGAGAAACCAGAGATCATATTTGCCAGTATTCACTGGATCATAGAGAAAGTGAGGAAATTCCAGAAAAATATCTGCTTCATTGACTACACTAAATGCTGGGTTGGATGAATCCCAAGCTATAATCAAGATTTCTAGGAGAAGTATCAACAACTTCAGATATGCAGATGACACTACTCTAATGGCAGAAAGTGAAGAGGACTAAAGAACCTCTTGATGAGTATGAAAGAAGAGAGTGAAAAGGCTGGCTTAAAACTCAACATTCAAAAAACTTAGGTCAGGGCATCTGGTTCCATTATTTCATGGCAAATATAATGCGGAAAAGTGGAAGCAGTGACAGATTTTATTTTCTTGGGCTCCAGAATCACTGCAGACAGTGACTACAACCATAAAATCAAAGGATGATTGCTCCTTGGAAAGAAAGCTATGGCAAGCCTAGACAACATATTATAAAGCAGAGACATCACTTTGCTGCCACAGGTTTGTAAAGTCAAAGCTATGATTTTTTTCAGTATGCATGTAGGGATGTGACAGTTGGTCTGTAAAGAAAGCTGAACACTGAAGATGATGCTTTTGAATTATCATGCTGGAGAAGACTCTTGAGAGTCCCTAGGACAGCAAGGAGATCAAACCATTCAATCATAAAGGGAAGCAAGCCTGAATATTCATTGGAAGGACTGATGCTGAGGCTGAAGCTCCAATACTTTGGCCACCTGGTGTGAGGAGTCAGGTCACTGGAAAAGACCCTGATGCTGGGAAAGACTGAGGTCAGGAGGAGAAGGCAGAAACAGAGGAAGAGATGGTTGGATGGCATCACTGACTCAATGGACGTGAGTTTGAGCAAATTTCAGGAGACAGTGAACGATAAGGGAGCCCTGTGTGTTGCAGTCCATGGGGTTGCAGAGAGTCAGAAACAACTTAGCGACTGAACAACAACAAAAGTAGGCAATAAACCAGGTTTCTCATTATTGGAGGAAGAGGGAAGGCTAAAACAAAATCCATGGTGTTGGCCTGAAATCAGCATCACTATAAATTCCTTGACTTTGATATATACAAGCAGAGAGATGGGTACCAAAATACAAGTGTATCCTCAGAGTTACTTGGGTAAATTATATAAAGTGTTACAAATATTAAATAGCAAAGGGTTAAATAAAGGTCAGTGGACTTGACAGCCTCAGTAACCTTCCCTTCTACTCTGAGTGATGCTAGGATGAATGGGTCTGTGAAGAGAAGCTTCTGTGAGTCGGGTTCGTCTCGGAAGAGTGCCTGAAACCAGAGAATCCCTCTGAGAGCCGCAGTGACCAAAGTCTCTTTTCACGGTTCTTCAGGCCACTAGGAGGCGATGGTGGTGAGAAACCCAATGGGGTTTGGAGTGAGGTTGTCTATTGCCTATCTAACATTCCCTCTCCCCATCTACCCTTAACATAAGCCCACTTTTGTTCAGAAGCCGGTCCTCCCCACTGCAGCCCAAGGAGGTAGCAGATCGTATCTCCAGTTCCAAGGGCCTGATTGGTACCAGGGGTATCATGTTTATTTAACAAATATAGAGGCCAAGCCTTGATTATGGGCCAAGCCTTATTTTAGTTGAGTAAGAAAGTTCCAGATTCCTTACACAATGAAGTTGATGTCATAGTGTATGTGGAAAGAAATGCACAAACAACAGAACAAAACACATGGTGATGAAAACTAAGGAGAATGGGGCCTCGGCAGGGCCAAAGGGGAGTGCAGGAAGACGGTGCTGGGGAGTAGTTGTTATTTGAAAGGGTGTTTGGGGAAGGGCTTGATGACGTCTTACACTCTCCTTCCCTTGTCTTGCTTTAAAATGACGTCAGTTCTGCTAATAAAACCAGGGGGAAGTCTACTGGGGAAACTGTAGAAAAATGTTTCCTCACAACAAACGCAAGAAGAGGCACTCTCTCCTTCCTCTGGATGTTGTAATTGGATGTGATGCCAGGAAGTGCAGCAGAAATCTTGTTCCAGTTTGACAATACCAAGAATGGCAGGGTGAAGAGAGAGAGAACAAAATTCGAACCTTGATTATTCTTCTGAGCCACAGAATTAACTAACCCTGAAGTCTTATCTGTGTCTGTGCTTTTTGTAATGTGAAGTAGTAATTTTTCATATTGTGTATGCCAGTTTAAATCAGGGTTTCTTTTACTTGCAGTTGAAGTCATCCTAACTGATACAGAATGGATTCTGCTAGCTCTAATTAACTGCAATAAACCAGTCTGCAAAATTTTAAGTAGAGAGGGGTAGGAAATTGTGACATTGCCTATAACATGGGCATTTTTTCTTGCACACAATCTCCGATGTAAGTTTAGTAGAGTTTGAAACAGTTGGCTAGAAAAAAGACTTCCTGTTAGAGCTTTCTTGCCCAAGACAATGGCATGAGGGAATCCAGACACCATTCTTGGAAACCTCATATTCAGGGAGTCATAGTCCACCTACCCTAATTTCCAACCAAGTATGGATACGAGCTGCAGACATGGAGGAGTACATAGATGTGGGCGAAGACTAGTCCAGAATAAATGAATGATGGAGTAGCAGTGATGGTGGTTAAGTGGGAAAGTGACCACACAGGGTTTGGAGTGAGCCTTTCAAAAATTCCCATTGTAACTGAGAGTTGGTAAGAACTACTGTCTCTGATTACATTGCCACAAGTTGCTGCCCATGGTGGGCAGAGTAACAGACTCTACTTTTGTCCATCCAACCATCTCATCCTCTGTCGTCACCTTCTCCTCTTGCCTTCAATCTTTCCCAGCATCAGGGTCTTTTCCAATGAGTCCGTTCTTTACATCAGGTGGCCAAAGTATTGGAGTTTCATCTTCAGCATCTGTCCTTCCAATGAATATTCAGGACTGATGTCCTTTAGGATTGACAGGTTGGATCTCCTTGCAGTCCAAGAGACTCTCAAGAGTCTTCTCCAACACCACATTCAAAAGCATCAATCCTTCGGCACTCAGCTTTGTTTATAGTCCAACTCTCACATCCATACATGACTATGGAAAAACCATAGCTTTGACTAGACAGACCTTTGTCGGCTAAGTAATGTCTCTGCTTTTTAATATGCTGTCTAGGTTGGTCATAGCTTTTCTTCTAAGAAGCAAGCATGTTTTAATTTCATGGCTGCAGTCACCATCTGTAGTGATTTTGGAGCCCAAGAAAATAAAGTTTCTCACTGTTTCCATTGTTTCCCCATCTATTTCCCATGAAGTAATGAGACCGGATGCCATGATCTTCGTTTTCTGAATGTTGAGCTTTAAGGCAACTTTTTCACTCTCCTCTTTCACTTTCATCAAGAGGCTCTTTAGTTCTTCTTCACTTTCTGCCACAAGAGTGGTGTCATCTGCATATCTGAGGTTATTGATATTTCTTCTGGCAATCTTGATTCCAGCTTGTGCTTCATCCAGCCTGGCATTTTGCGTGATGTACTCTGCATATAAGTTAAATAAGCAGGGTGACAATATACAGCCTTGACGTACTCCTTTTTCTACTTGGAACCAGTCTGTTGTTCCATATCCAGTTTGAACTGTTACTTCCTGACCTGCATACAGATTTATCAGGAGGCAGGTCAGGTGGTCTGGTATTTCCATCTCTTCCAGAATTTTCCACAATCTGTTGTGATCCACACAGTCAAAGGCTTTGGCATAGTCCATAAAGCAGAAGCAGATGTTTTTCTGGAACTCTTTTGCTTTTTTGATGATCCAACAGAAGTTGACAATTTGATCTCTGGTTCCTCTGCCTCTTCTAAATCCAGCTTGAACGTCTAGAAGTTCACGGTTCATGTGGAAGCCTGGCTTGGAGAAGTTTGAGCATTACTTTGTTGGTGTGTGAGATGAGTGCAATTGAGCATTCTTTGGCATTGCCTTTCTTCGGGATTGGAATGAAAACTATCTTTTTCCAGTCCTGTGGTCACTGCTGAGTTTTCCAAATTTGCTGCCATATTGAGTGCAGCACTTTAACAACATAGACTTTTAGGATTTGAAATGGCTCAACTGGAATTCCATCACCTCCATTAGCTTTGTTTGTAGTAATGCTTCCTAAGACCCACTTGACTTCGCATTCTAGCATGTTTCATTCCAGCATGGCTTATAGGTGAGTGAAACTACCTGGGTCATTAATTGTACCACCTCTTCTTAATATCTTCTGCTTCTATTAGGTCCATACCACTTCTGTCTTTTTTGTGCCCATCTTTGCATGAAATGTTCCCTTGGTATCTCTAATTTTCTTGAAGAGGTCTCTAGAGTTTCCCAGTCTATTGTTTTCCTCTATTTCTTTGCATTGATCACCGAGGAAATCTTTCTTATCTCTCCTTGCTATTCTTTGGAACTCTGCATTCAAATGGGTATATCTTTCCTTTTCTCCTATGCCTTTAGCCTCTCTTCTTTTCTCAGCTATTTGTAAGGCCTTCTCAGACAACCATATTGCCTTTTTTCATTTCCTTTCCCTGGGGTTGGTCTTGATAACTGCCTCCTCTACAATGTCACAGATCCCCATCTATAGTTCTTCTGGTGCTCTATCAGATCTAATCCCTTGAATCTATTTGTCATTTCCATTGTATAATCATAAGGAATTTAATTTAGATCGTACTGGAATGCTCTAGTGGTCTTCCCTACTTTCTTCAATTTAAGTCTGAATTTTGCACTAAGGAGTCTATGATCTGAGCCACAGTCAGCTTTAGGTCTTGTTTTTGTTAACTGTATAGAGCTTCTCCATCTTCAGTTGCAAAGAATACAATCAATCTGATTTCAGTGTTGACCATCTCGTGATGTCCATGTGTAGAGTCTTCTCTTGTGTTGTTGGAAGAGGGTATTTGCTATGACCAGTTTTCCTCTTGGCAAAACTCTGTTAACACCTTCCCTGCTTCATTTTCTACTCCAAGGCCAAATTTGCCTATTACACCAGGTATTTCTTGACTTCCTACTTTTGCATTCCAGTCCCCTATAATGAAAAGGACATCTTCTTCTTCTTCTTCTTTTTTTGGTGTTAGTTCTAGAAGGTCTTGTAGTTCTTCATAGAACCATTCAACTTCAGCTTCTTCAGCATTACTAGTTGGGGCATAGACTTGGGTTACTGTGATATTGAATGGTTTGCCTTGGAAAGGAACAGAGATCATTCTGTCATTCTTGAGACTGTACCCAAGTACTGCATTTTGGACTCTTCTGTTGACTATAAGGGCTATTCCATTTCTTCTAAGGTATTCTTGCCTGCGGTAGTAAATATAATGGTCATCTGAGTTAAATTCATCCATTCCAATTCATTTTAGTTCACTGATTCATAAAATGTTGATGTTCACTCTTGCCATCTCCTGTTTGATTACTTCCAGCTTACCTTGATTCATGGACCTAACATTCCAGGTTCATGTGCAATATTGTTCTGTACAGCATCAGACTTTACTTCCATCACCAGTCATATCCACAACTAGGAGTTGTTTTTGCTTTGGTTCTGTCTCTACATTCTTTCTGGAGTTATTTCTCCACTGATGTCCAGTAGCAAACTGGGCACCTACCAACCAGGGGAGTTCATCTTTCAGTGTCATATCTTTTTGCCTTTTCATACTGTTCATGGGGTTCTCAAGGCAAGAATCCTGAAGTGGTTTGCTATTCCCTTCTTCAGCGGACCACATTTTGTCAGAACTCTCCACCATGACCCATTCGTCTTGGTTGGCCCTACCTGGCATGGCTCATAGTTTCATTGTTAGACAAGCTGTGGTCCATGGGATCAGTTTGACTAGTTTTCTGTGATTGTGGTTTTCATTCTGTCTGCACACTGAGAGATAGGTATAAGAGGCTTATGGAAGCTTCCTGATGGGAGAGACTGACTGTGGGGGAAATTAGGTCTTGTTCTGATGGGCAGGGTCATGCTCAGTAAATCTTTAATCCAATTTTCTGTTAATGGGCCGGGCTGTGTTCCCTCCCGTTGTTTGACCTGAGACCAAACTATGGTGGAGGTAATGAAGATGATCAAGTCCTTCTTCCAAAGTCCTGGGGCTTCCCTGGTGGCTCAGATGGTAAAGCGTCTGCCTGCAGTGCAGGAGACCTGGGTTTGATCCCTGGGTTGGGAAGATCCCCTGGAGAAGGAAATGGCAACCCACTCCAGTACTCTTGCCTGGAAAATTCCATGGACTGAGGAGCCTGGTAGGCTACAGTCCATACGGTTGCAAAGAGTCGGACACGACTGAGTGACTTCACTTTCACTTTCTAAAGTCCTGTGCATGCACTGCTGCACTCAATGCCCCCAACCCTGCATCAGGCCACTGCTGACCCACAACTCCAGTGGAGACTCCTGGACACACACGGGCAAGTCTGGGTCAGTCTCTTGTGGGGTCACTGCTCCTTACTCCTGGGTTCTGGTGCACACAAGGCTGTTTGTGCCCTCCAAGAGTCTGTTTCCACTGGCTTGTGTAAGTTCTGGCGGCTCTATGGTGGGTTAATGATGACCTCCTCCAAGAAGGCTTATGCCATACCCATGACTGCTGCACCCAGTGTCCCTGCCCCTGCGCAGGTCACTGCTGACCCTTACCTCCACAGGAGACACTCAAACACTCAAAGGCAGGCCTTGCTCAGTCTTTGGGGTCTCCTGGTGTGCACAAGGTTTTGTTTGAGCCTTCTGAGCATCTCTGGCAGGTATGGGGTTTGATTCTAAATGCGATTTCAACCCTCCTACCATCTTGCTGGGGATTCTCCTTTATCCTTGTATGTGGGGTATCTTTTTTTTTTTTTTGGTGGGATCCAACATTCTCCTGTCGATGGTTGTTCAGCAGCCAATTGTAATTTTGGAGTTCTCACAGGAGAAGATGAGCACATGTCCTTCTACTCCTCCATCTTGATTAGGACAATCAGATGTGATTGATTGCAGATGTAATAAAAATGTGATTGCAGATGCAATAAAAATTATGGAGATGGGAGATTATCCTGGATGATCTGGGTGCACATGTGCTAAATCACTTCAGTCATGTCCGACTGCCACTCTATGGACTGTAGCCTGCCATCCTCCTCCGTCCATGGGATTCTCCAGGCAAGAATACTGAAGTGGGTTGCCATGTCCTTCTCGGCTTATCAGGGTGGATCCAATCTCATCCCATGGACATTAAAGAGTGGAAATTTTCCAGCTGGGGAAATTTCAGCTGGGAAAAAATTTCCAGTGGGAAATTTTCCAGAGAAATGTGATGGATGAAAATGCAGGGTGGAGTCTAACTCTGAGAGGGATTCAACCCATCTTGCTGGCTTTGACGATGGAGGAAGGGAGCCAGGAGCTAAGACATGTGGGTGGCCTCTAGAAGCTGGGAATGGCCCTTAGCTGACAGTCAGCAAGGCCACAAGGATGTCATTCCTATAGCAGTGAGGAACTGAATTCTGCCAACAGTCTGAATGAGCTGGAAAACAGTCTCCCCTGGAGGTGCCAATAAATGAGCACAGCTCTGCTGACACCTCGATTGAATCTGGAGCCCCATGTCAAGCTTCTGACCCACAGAACTGTGAGATAATAAAAGTGTGTGGCTGTGAGCTTCTAAGTGTGTGGTCATTTGTTTTTGTCATCACAGCAATAGGAAATGAATACAGCCAGTGAGTAGAGAGCTGGGTCCTGGCTGGATGAGCATGGACTGAACCACTGGGGCTTGTGGAGGGAGAGGGAAGTGCAACTTTGCAGCAGTCCAGGTGAGCCAGAAGCAGGGGGGTCAGTCTGAGTGCTGGGGTAGAGAAGAATGGAAGGTGCTAATGACAGAGCAGGTATCTAGTCTGTGTGACAAACTACCCCCAAACCTCGTGGCTGCAAACACCAGCCGTTGCCTGTGGGTCAGTGGTTAGCATGGTCAGCTCCTTGGTCCTCCTGCTCAGGTCAGCTGCATCCTCCTGCACTGCTGGGTAGTTGCTGGTCAGTGAGGTGGCTGCCTCTGGGGTTGACTTGCTTGCTGGGGTGATGACGGGACTGGCCATGTGTTTCTAACCATCCAGCAGATTAACACAGACTTGCTCACAGGGTCACTGGCAGAGGTCTTGAGAGCAGCAAGAGCCACTTTTCCAGGCTCTGCTTATGTCGTATTTTTCCTGTCTCACTGGCCTGAGGGAGTCACATGCTTGGCCCAGAGTCAGCATATTAGTCTGCTCAGGCTGCCTCCACAAAGCACCTCAGACTGGGTGCTTTCAAGACAGAAATGTGTGTTCTCACAGTTTGGGAACCTGCACCTTCAAGGTCAAGGTGCTGGCAGGCTTGGTCTCTTCTGAGGCCTCTCTCCTTGGCTTGCAGGTGGCCTCTTCGCTTGGTCTTTTCTCTGCCTGTGCTCCCCTGGGGTCCTTTCTTCAGAAAAGGAAACCAATCAGTTTGGATCAGGGCACCACCTTAACATAATCATTTTAACTCAGTCACCTCTAGAGGCCTGATCTCCCAATATGATTACATTCTAGGTACTGAGGTTTGGAAAAGACACAATTCAACTTGTAACAGTCAATATGGCAGGAGACTGCTCAGAAACAAGGCTAGTGGGAGGCCTGAACAGATGGGGGGCACAGGAATTAACTCTTAACAATCTATCACAGGTTACCGAAATGTGGGTGAGAAACAGAAAACTCACGGTATTTCCCAGGGTCAGTTTTGTTTATGATAACAGTGTTTTAGAGAAGGTGGTCTGCAAACTATGGCTGGGGGCTAAATCTGGCCCCCTCAATCTTTTTTTATTGGAATATAATTGCTTACAATGCTGTGCTAGTCTCTGCTCTAGAGCAGTGTGAGTCAGCTACATGTATACACATATCCCCTCCTCCTTAAACTTCCCATTCCAAATTATTTTTGTAAATAAAGTTTTATTGTAAACCGACCACACTCACTCATTTGTGTCTAGTCTGTGTTGTAACTGGCTTCCTGCTACAAGGGCTGAGTAAGTAGCTGTGATAGAGACTGTGGGTGCTCAGTTGCCAAGTCGTGTCCTATTCTTTGCAACCCCATGAACTGTAGCCCACCAGGCTCTTTTTGCCCATGGAATTTTCCAGGTAAGAATACTGGAGTGGGTTGCCATTTCCTTCTCCAGGATAGACACTGTACGCCCTGCTAACTTTTAACATATTCGCCACCTGCCCTTTCACAGAGCATGCTTGCTGACTCGATTGTTGGAGAATTCTAAGAAAACCATGAGTTGAGTGGAAGGGTGAGAGAACCAGACAACCAACCAGCAGTCCAAGGAAGGTGAAGGCACAATTTCTGTTGCTGACTTCTGATGAACAAATTACCAGAGAAGCAACAGGTCTGGAACTGTTACAAGGAGAGGTTGGCAGGAAGGCTTTCTTGGAGCAGTTTCACACAGCCTCGGCCACCCACCCATCTGCTGCCCACATGCTGTCGTCCTTTCAAGTGTCATCTAGAGATGTCTACTTGTCAACCGCAGGAACAAAGCAGGAGTCTTGGCCTTGACAGGGATTTCCCCTCCTGTGATATTTCACACTAAGCCTCATTCACACCCAATGTGAAGGCAGGGCTGCTTCTAAAACCCATTTCACATTTTAAAACCAATTCTGTTAAGCATGACTTCAGCTGTCACTTCTTGTTATTTTTGGAGAAGTTTGATGCTCATAAGTTTGAAACATCCCATCCATTTGTTCAATGGACTTCTGATAACTGTCCCTGCCCACTGGCTATGAAGTCAACACCAATTATGTAGCTGACTGCCTTCATGATAGAGCATTTGAGAACAGGCCACGACGCCTGGTTGTGCCTTACTACATTGGGCCGCGTCGTGCTGAAAGGCCTTGAAAACTGGTGCCATTTTAGAGAGGGAACTGGGGAATGCATAAAAGCTAAGAGTAGGTGGAGGGCTGTCTGCACTGCAGACGTGGTCCGCAACCCCGTTGGGATCGAGAAGTAGGCTTTTCAAACCCTTGCTACATGAGCCTTGTTATTGCCAAAATAGACCACTTGAGATGGAAGTACAGATGAATTTGCTGCTGATGACAGCTCACCAGGACCCTGCTCTCCATTCAGGTACATTGATATGCATATTTGCTCTACTGGAAAAAAAAAATCATCTCCTCTTCTACCCTGGGACGCTGCTTCTGTAGGATCAGAATCTGCTATTTTATACCCACCTGCTGCTGCAATATAAGCAGCCGCGATAGGCATCACGCTATGAAAAGCTCTGAGGAGCACTGTTGCCGTGCGAATTGCTGCCTTGCTCGGCTCTGCTTGGTGATTGCAAGATGGATTGCCAGATTAGCACAGGCACAAGGAGTTTGTCTAAGGAACAGGGAAGGTGATTTTTCCCTGCTTCTCCCAGCAGCTATTTCTTACCAGTCCCTTTGCTTACTGTAAAAAGCGAGGTATTTGTTAATGTCATCTCTTGGTGAAAATTCACAGGGCAGAATCACTGACTCAAGCCCAGAGTGAAACTACTGTGTTTCATCCTGCCCTCTGACTGCCAGACAAGGACTCTTGGGCTACTGGCAAAAGAGGCCACTGGCTTATGCCCCTGCCAGCTCATGGAAGCTTCCAGCACAGTGGTTTGCTGTCCTTTGCTGCTTTATGTCATGTGCTAGCTAACTCAACATAGCCCCCATTCCCGAATGCAGAAGGTTGTTTCCAAACACAAAAAGCGAGTCGATGAAACAGGTAGACGCACAGGCAGCCTGGAGGCATGGAAGCAGCCTGATTCTTCTCCTGGAGACTTGTGCAGCCTGTGTGGGTAATCTATGTTAACATCTTGTCTTCAAGACGTTGACCCCACTTTGATTCAGACGTTCTAGAAAAGAATTCATTTCTTCTCCATTTCAAAGCTGTTTATCTAGCTTAGAAAATAGCTGCTTTAAACAGAAGCCTTTACACTTGTCTGGGTAAATTCAGTTCCAGTTTTTGCTTTGGCCACAAGTCAAAGATAACAGCTGTGCGTGTGCGGGTTCACTGCACTCTATGTGCCTGCTGGCTGCATCACCAACCAGAGGGAATAACCAATAATTAGAACATTTTGGGTCATCTGGGAAAGAACAAAGTTTTCTCTTGTCTGGAAAGATGACGTGACCTCCCTCTGATTTTCCCGAATGAGGATCTGTCTGTGACTACAGGGGGAGCAGAATATACAAGCCTGGGCTCATGGCCGGCCACCGTGTTCTCCCCTTCCCAAAATATCACCTGATAGATGGAGGCTCAAAACTATATTTAGTGTTTGTTAGCTCAACTTTAGCTCTGCAACAGGCCTGAGCTGTGGTAACAAGCAAAAGTCCTTGTGTATTCCTAGCACATCAGCATTTCTGATCATAATGATTTGTGACTCAGACCTTGAAAGCTGTGGGGTCTCTTCCTAGTTGAATCAATACAAGTTTACATAAATATATGTTTCTGTTTTCCTTTTCTTCTTGCTTCAGCATTCATATTTCCTCGTGGGCAACAACAGACTCTGGGAAGGTGGGGAAAAGAGAAAAGGAGCAGATAGATGATTCAGAAGAAATTATTTGGGTGGGTTCTCACTTCTTTCTTGATTATGACTTTTTTGTTTATTTCATTTGTGAGAGGTAATGTGTTAGAATTTTTATTTGGAAAGGTAAAATGTATCCCATGTATTTAAAGAGTACGATCATTCAATTCTTACATCTGATTACAAGCTAAAGCCATTCCCACATGAGCTGCTTGTGTGTTGGGCTGTTTGGTGCACTGGTACTTCTCATGGCAGCACTGGGTATCCCAAAGCATGAATCCAACAGGGAAGAAGAAACTGGTTTGCCCCAGATACAAAGAGCCAGGTGATCATTCCCTCTGCCTTCAAAATCTCACCCCATCCAGGAGACGATGTTGGCAAGACATATGGTGGTAATTTTTTCCTTGATTTTTTGCCATGCATGGGAGAAACTTTCACTTCCACTCACATAATCAGAAGGACAGGGGAGAGGCCACCTTTTTGAAGACTTACCTTTGGGATGGTTCCTGTTACCAAGACAGGTTCACTCTGCTGCAGGATGTGCCCTGGGCACACGGAGGCTCTCCTGACTGTGCTGTCTGTGGAACATACAACGCTAACTGACGTCACTGTGTGATCTGAAATTCATAGGACTGCCTCTGCTAAGGGTCAGGCGGGAGTGGGATGTGTCCACATTTATCGTATTGGTTAGAGGCAGTTCTGGGCACATTTGTGCTCTTGGTATCAGTTTGAACCCCAAATTCTCTACATCAATCATCCCTGACTTCCCTAGCCTGCAATCCCATTTCAATAAGAGAGGAAAAGAGTAGTTGTTCTTATAAGTTAATGCAGATACATTTTCTGTGTCTGGGTTCATTTGGGTGAAACCCAGCTACCTAGAGATATTTGTGTGGACTACACACATATCTGCGGAGAAGGCAATGGCACCCCACTCCAGTACTCTTGCCTGGAAAATCCCATGGATGGAGGAGCCTGGTAGGCTGCAGTCCATGCGGTCTCGAAGAGTCGGACATGACTGAGCGACTTCACTTTCACTTTTCACCTTCATGCATTGGAGAAGGAAATGGCAACCCACTCCAGTGTTCTTGCCTGGAGAATCCCAGGAACGGGGGAGCCTGGTGGGCTGCCGTCTATGGGGTCGCACAGAGTCGGACATGACTGAAGCGACTTAGCAGCACACACATATCTCTCATTTATTTCTTTAAGGATACTGTCAATGACATTTTATAATCAAGAGGAAAAAAGGGAACTAATTAGAAAGTGATATGCATATATTGTATCCACTCTATTTAACCAGCACGTGACTGTTGAGATAGATTCTTGAGATGTAACCAAGATTGGGATTGATATTACTAGTTGGGAACAAGGAATCCTGCCTAAAAAAATCATGATATGAAAATACCAATAGCTAGCCCTGATTGCTGAAATTATATACTCAGAGCACAGAGGATACCACCAAGTCATTTACAGGCTCTGGGTCCTGAGGGCTGCGCTGAGAGCAGTGAACTCCAAAGAAGCCAGGACTCTTTAAATTTTATCCCACGATAGAACGAGTAAGTTTAGTGGGAGGAGACTGAGGATCACTCATCCTCCTGAAACAGGACTCACTCAGGCTGCCACGCTTCTGGGCCCTGTCTACTTGGAACATCCCCCCAGGACTGAAGGAACAAAGGGAGGTGGGAGGGAGAATTCATTGAATCTTAGAGATGAATGTGCTTGCAAATGATTTCTGTGTGAAAATTTAGAATCTGGGGAAAGACAGGGAAGTGTGCAGCAGGGATTCTTTCCTCCGCAGCGCTCTAGCAGTGGGCTGATTGGCGGGAGAAATTACCTGTCCTGCTGAGGAGTGGGGTGTTGCAATGTAACTGGCCCTTCATGAGCCTCTGTTTCTGATGCACTGGGGCCCTTCTGGCGGTTTTCCTCGTGACCTTCCTCGGGTTGGCACACGGCGGGTGTGGTAAACAGATGGCTGGTCTCTATCCACTAATATGTAAAATCTGATTATTTTTTATGCTGGTGCTTTTTCTGTTTTATTCCTCAGTGATTTCATCTCCTTCACTTCTGTCAATGCCACATGCATGCTCATTTCACGATGAAAGAGGACCTCCATAAAGTCTCCTTCTGCTGTGTGGACTTAAATGAGTTTAGTGACTTCAGCTGCAATGCAGGAGACACAGATTCAATCCCTGGGTCAGGAAGATCCCTTGGTGAAGGAAATGACAATCTATTTCAGCATTCTTACCTGCAAAAGCCATAGACAGTGGCCTGGTGGTCTATAAGCCTCGGGGTCATGAAGAGTCAGACATGACTTAGCGAGAGAGCATGCAAAGTGACTTCAGCAGGACTAATCTCCCAACACACAGGCATAAATTATTATTCAGTTTTCTAGGGACATAAAGAGAAAAGCATAGATGTTTCTATTAAAGAAACAGAAGGCACTTTTCCAATGTATCTGAAGTTAGATATTATTAATGATCATTACAATCACATCCTCATTTTATTCCTACATTGAAGTTTTTCTCTCTGACCTGTCAACATCATGAGAAGTAAACAGTTGGGGAAGGAATAAGTCAGTGTGCACGGTATGGGCAGTAGTGTTTTAGTGCTAGAGCTGGTTTGCTGCTTCCCATTAGGATTTTACCTTTTATTAACCCCTTCGTGTCTAGTAAGTGCTGTCCTGTGCTTAAGGAAAGAAGGGAGGAAATGAATCGTTTAAATGACCTATTATGTGTTAGGCACTACACTAGTTGCTTTTTATTTATTATCTCAGTTAATACTTATATCTTATAACGCCTTGTGGGATGGGTGGTGGTTTTATTTTACAGATGAAGAACTAAGTAAAATAGAGTGAAGTGGGGGAAAGGGAGAGAAAGACAGGAGCTGGAGTTCCAGTTCTGAGTCATGTGGGCTCTGACTTTACTAGACTTTCTGACCCTGGAATTCCAGTGGGCCCACATGGCTCTTGAAAGGGGCAGAGCAGAATTATTCCAGCTCGGAGATTGCAGGTGTACTATTGGGTTGGAGGTGGGGCACGATTTCTTACCCCCAAATACTCCTCTTTGGTGTAAAGATTATTTAAGGCTGATTATTTTAAAGAAAGAGCAGACCATGGGGAAACTCTGAAGACTAAGTAGCCGTTACCCTTTTGTAAGAGATATTTACATGCATAAGGGCATTTCTAAGTATGTTTTCCTTGTACCAGGAGAAGGATGGTCAGATCTCTAGAAATTCTTATCAGTGGGGAATGCATGGAATCAAAGTGGCAGAAACACCATGCCCCTGTTTACTGCTGTTTACCTGGTAAACACCCATACCTGGCCATCCCCCTACTCCCCAGCATCTTTTGTCTTTAGCTGGAGATGGTCTTTAAGGTGGTGTCTTTGGTCATTTTGGAGAGTTGCTCAGTTTCTCTGAATATCTCCCAAGTGTACAAGAAGTATGCTGCTGCTGCTGCTAAGTCACTTCAGTCGTGCCCGACTCTGTGCGAGCCCATAGACGGCAGCCCACCAGGCTCCCCTGTCCCTGGGATTCTCCAGGCAAGAACTCTGGAGTAGGTTGCCATTTCCTTCTCCAATGCATGAAAGTGAAAAGTGAAAGTGAAGTCGCTCAGTCGTGTCCGACTCGTAGTGACCCCATGGACTGCAGCCCACCAGGCTCCTCCGTCCATGGGATTTTCCAGGCAAGAGTACTGGAGTGGGGTGCCATTGCCTTCTCCGGTACAAGAAGTATACATGATATTAAATATGTGTTTGCATTTCTCCTGCTAATCTTCTGTCACGGGAGTTCTCAGCCAAGAATCTGGAAGAGTAGAGGGAAAATGTCCTCCTTCTTCAGGAATGAGCTTCTCTGAGCCCCAACAGGAGAACCTGCTGGTGATGTCCTCCTTCAGGAATGAGCTTCTCTGAGCCCCAACAGGAGAACCTGCTGGTGATGTCCTCCTTCAGGAATGAGCTATCTCTGAGTCCCAACAGGAGAACCTGCTGGTGATGTCCTCCTTCAGGAATGAGCTATCTCTGAGCCCCAACAGGAGAACCTGCTGGTGATGTCCTCCTTCAGGAATGAGCTATCTCTGAGCCCCAACAGGAGAACCTGCTGGTGATGTCCTCCTTCAGGAATGAGCTATCTCTGAGCCCCAACAGGAGAACCTGCTGGTGATGTCCTCCTTCAGGAATGAGCTATCTCTGAGCCCCAACAGGAGAACCTGCTGGTGATGCCCTCCTTCAGGAATGAGCTATCTCTGAGCCCCAACAGGAGAACCTGCTGGTGATGCCCTCCTTCAGGAATGAGCTATCTCTGAGCCCCAACAGGAGAACCTGCTGGTGATGTCCTCCTTCAGGAATGAGCTATCTCTGAGCCCCAACAGGAGAACCTGCTGGTGATGCCCTCCTTCAGGAATGAGCTATCTCTGAGCCCCAACAGGAGAACCTGCTGGTGATGTCCTCCTTCAGGAATGAGCTATCTCTGAGCCCCAACAGGAGAACCTGCTGGTGATGCCCTCCTTCAGGAATGAGCTATCTCTGAGCCCCAACAGGAGAACCTGCTGGTGATGTCCTCCTTCAGGAATGAGCTATCTCTGAGCCCCAACAGGAGAACCTGCTGGTGATGTCCTCCTTCAGGAATGAGCTTCTCTGAGCCCCGACAGGAGAACCTGCTGGTGCAAGCAGAGGGTATGTGTGTCGCCTATTTTGGTCTCCTGGTGACATAGCTCTGCCCACTCCAAAGCTTGCAAATATTGTATAAATAATAACCCACACTTACTAAGCATATACTCTGGGCCAGACACTCTTAAGTGGCTTAACAGTTCATCCTCAGAACCCTATAAGGTAGATGCTAATATTACCTCCATTTTACAGAAGGGAAAACTGAGGCAGCTTTGAGTAGCATAGAGGTTAAGGCCCCTGTCAAAGGTCACAAAGCTTGTCAGCAGTGGAAGTGGGGTTTGCTCCGAGGCAGGCTGGCTTCCAAGTGATGCTCTTCATCACTTCTGCTTCTGCCTTTCAACCAGGCCCTCAGCCTGTCATTGGTGAGGCTGACTTTTGGGCTTGAGGCTGCTGTTTCTGTGCCTCTTCCCTTTCTTGGAAGGAAGGGAAGTCTCAGTTGTCACATTTTCTAGGAAGTGAGTAGAAATGCTTGCATTCCATCTTTTTAATGTAGCAAAGAAAAAATAGATTAGGCACATTTAGACAGGTGACTACATATCCTGCTATGGAGATAATCAAAGGGTAGTTCACAGAACTATAGTAAAAGCCTGTGTTTATAGCTCCACTCCTCCATATAACTAGCTGGCTGTATACAGAACCGCTCCAAGTCCTTGGCTTGTCAGCTATAAAACAGGTTTAATTTCTAGCTCATTGCATGATTGTGAGAATCAATGAAGATGTTGGGTAGAAAGTGCTTATCAAGGTGCCTGGCTGTAGTAAGCTTTTAATGAAAGATGCTTTTATTAATTAAGATTATTAAAGCCCTGGTTGACTAAAAAACTAGCTCCGACTTTTGCATCTTAACTCTACAGATGTTTTGAAGGCAGTATGATGTGGAGTATCTTAAATGAGCTTGGGACTTGCCGTGCTCTGATAGCCCCTTTCTTATTGAACACTTTGCTACACAGGAAGCACTGTGCCAAGTGCTTTTTACATACTCTCCAATATTTACAACCAAAGGTCTTTTGGGCCTTGTCCATCTCTAGCCTTACTTCACTTTTCCAAACTGGGAAGGGGCGGAGGTGGGATTTGAATACAAGCTTCAAACCCTCACCATTATATTTTGTTTGTGGTCTGAAGCAGCAGCAAGGTAATTCCTTATGGAATCCAAGCCTTGAGGGCAGACCAATTAGATGCAAATTATTTTTTACAAATTGAAGTATAGTTGATTTATAATGTTGTGTTAACTACTGCTGTATAGTAAAGTGATTCAGTTATACATATATATGCACGTGTGCATGCTAAGTTGCTTCAGTCGTGTCTGACTCTTTGTGACCCTAGGGACTGTAGCCTGCCAGGTTCCTCTGTCCATGGGATTCTCCAGGCAAGAATGCTGGAGTGGGTTGTCATGCCCTCCTCCAGGGGATTTTCCCAACCCAGGGATTGAACCTGGGTCTGTTATGTCTCCTACATTGGCAGGTGGGTTCTTTACCATTAGTGCTACCTGGGAAGCCGCATACATATATATACACATTCTTTTTGAAATATTCTTTCCCATTTTGGTTTATCGTATGATATTCTTCTCTCAGTGTCATCAGTGTGACTTGCTGTCTTTGTTCAGTCACTGAGTCATGTCTGAATCCTTGTGACCCCGTGGACTGCAGCCCACCAGGCTCCTCTGTCCATGGGATTCTCCAGGCAAGAATGCTGGAGGGGGTTGTCATGCCCTCCTCCAGGGGATCTTGCCAACCCAGGGATTGAACCTGGGTCTCTTATGTCTCCTGCATTGGCAGGTAGGTTCTTTACCACTAGTGCCATGTGGGAAGCCTCATACATATAATATATATATATTATACATATATACATATATATTACACACACATATGTATATATATATATATAATATACACACATATATGTATATATGTGTATATGTATGTATATACATATATATAATATATACATATATATGTATATATGTATAATATATATATATATACACATTCTTTTTGAAATATTCTTTCCCATTTTGGTTTATCATATGATATTCTTCTCTCAGTGTCATCAGTGTGACTTGCTGTTTTTGTTCAGTCACTGAGTCATGTCCGAATCCTTGTGACCCTGTGGACTGCAGCACACCAGGCTTTCCTGTTCTTCACTGTCTCCCGGAGTTTGCTCAAACTCATGTCCATTGAGTTGGTGATGCTATTTAACCAAATCATCCTCTGCCAGCCCTTCTCCTTTTGCCTTCAACCTTTCCCAGCATCAAGGTATTTTCTAAGGAATCAGCTCATCACATCAGATGGACAAAATATTGGAGTTTCAGCTTCAGCATCCGTCCTTCCAATGAATATTCAGGACGGATTTCCTTTAGGATGGACTGGTTTGATCTCCTTGCAGTTTAAGGGACTTTTAAGAGTCTTCTGCAACACCACAGTTCAAAAGCATCAGTTCATCAGTGCTTATCCTTCTTTATGGTCCAACTCTCAAGTCTGTACATGACTACTGCAAAAACTATAGCTTTGACTCTACAAATAGGATCTTTGTCAGCAAAGTAATATCTTTGCTTTTTAATATGCTGCCCAGGTTTGTCAAAGCTTTCCTTCCAAGAGCAAGTGTCTTTTAATTTAATTGGTTATCTGTATTTCTTCTTTGGAGGAATATCTACTTAGGTCTTCTTCCCATTTTTGGGTTGGTTTTGTTGTTGTTGTTGTTGAGTTGTATGAGCTATTTGCATATTTTGGAAATTAAAACGTTGCCAATCACATTGTTTGCAAATATCTTCTCCTATTCCTTAGGTTATTTTATTTATTTATTTATTTGCTTCATTTATGGTTTCTTTTGCTCTGCAAAAACTTGTGTTTGATTAGGGTTCATTTGTTTATTTTTGTTTTTATTTCTATTGCCTTGGGTGACTGACCTGAGAAAACATTCATATGATTATGTTAGACAATGTCTTGCCTATGTTCTCTTCTAGAAGTTTTATGGTGTCATGTCTTATGTTTAAGTCTTTAAGCCATTTTGAGTTTATTTTTATATATGGTGAGAGAGAGTGTATTCTAACTTCACTGATTTACATGTATTTCACAACTTAGACTCAAATTCTTGATAACTAAGGGAACCTAACTCCTCTGACCTTTCTGAGTCTGTTTTTCCAACTAGAAAACGCAACAAGATGCCAAATCCTGCAGCACTCTGTTTCAAGAAACAAATGAAAGAATTATCTGGGTCTGGCCTGATTTGAACAAGACCTTCATTTCCCAGAGTATGACATGCTTGAAGCCGGATGGCTGGGGTGTCTGTTGTTGCCCCACATCAGGGAAGCTGAGAAACTCAGAAAAATGAAGGTACTTCAGGAAAAGGTGCTCAGTGGGCAAAACAGCAGGGTTCTCCCCAAATCATTTTTCACATTGCAAGATATGACTAAGAATATTCTAAATATAGAAGGCAATAATCATCAATAATCAACTACCTCTTTCAAGAGGTAAACATGTTGCTTTTATGATGTGTGTGCACACGTGCTCAGTTGCTTGGGTTGTGTCTGACTCTTTATGACCCTATAGGCAGTAGCCTGCCAGGCTCCTCTGTCCATGGGATTTTCCAGCCAAGAATACTGGAGTGGGTCGCTATGCCCCACTCCAGGGATCTTCCTGATCCAGGGATCGAACCTGTGTCTCCTGCATCTCCTGCAATACAGGCAGATTCTTTACCCACTGAGCCATGTGAGACTGTAAATTAGCTTCTTCTAGTTCAGCAGTTTGAATCATATGGTCATGAAATTAAGGATGGGCTAAATCTGGAAAGAACAAGTTCAAGGTTTAAAAAAAGTGACTTTAGGGCAAGTGAAAACTTGGATACATTTGTAAAATATCACCCAAAGAGCCTGAGTTTTCTACTTGTTCAGCCTTTTTGATGCCATTACATGTATCATTTTGACAATAAGCATAAAAGGGTGATTTGAGAAGGTGAAAATTTTGCTTCCTTGCAAGGAATTTCGCTGGTTGGATTTCAAATAGGTAGGAAATGATTATCATGTAATATTTAAAATAAAAATTTTAAGAGTGACTAAGGCAGTGATGAAAAAAATCACAATTCTCTGAATGTCGCTTCATTCAGTAGCGTGCATTGTCTGCATTTCTTTTCAGCGAGCGGGAAAATGAAAAATGTCGTGTACACACAAGGTTGACAAATTGATTTTTCTTTATGAGCACACATCTCTCCTTTAAGGATCAGAAAGAAATATTTGTACTCTACAGGTTTAATGGTGAATTTATACCATTAGGTCCATTTAAAAATTGCTAAGAAGAGCACAGAGTAAGACATCAATATTTCCGTGATGTTTCAATATTTACTGGCAATGCTTTCTTAAGTATTACCTGCTCCAATGAAGCCAAATTCAGAAGGTAAATTGTAATTTTCAGGCATTATTATTTACTTTCAGCATTTCTGGACAGAAAATGTAAAATGTTAAAAATACTTCAAAACGACTTGATATATAATTTTTGCTCTCTCAAAAATGGCTTGATATGTAATTTTTGTTCTTTCTTCACTCAGAATTCCTAAATCCACATAAGATTTTTGCTCTAAACTCTGCTCCTGTGAGAACCCACAGCCCTCAGAATAAATATCAAATATATAATTTTCCTCCTGAGGCCATCTGTAAGATGATTTCCCAAAGGAACAACAAAAAAATTGCTTTTAAACAAAGGATAAACATGGAGTTTTGAAAACTCTGATTAAACTTCTTGGAAAGTTTTAAGCTGAGGCGAAAGGGGATGAGTGAGGCTGAAATAGAATTCATCTTGCCAGCAGCATCATAGAGCATTTGGTCTCTTGCCCACGGTGATTTATTAGGGGACCAAGTTCATGTCATTGTGCCTGATCTTCAGAAACCTGGCTTCAAATCCTGATTTTACTCACAATTGAAAATGAGGCTGGTGGTAGCCTCGTTTGACAGGATTGTCAGCCTGCACTCAGGAGAATGGCCGTCTGGACACACAGGGAGTGTGAACTTTCAGGTCAGGGACTCCAGTGAGTGTCAGTTGAGTTTTTATCTGCAGTGGCCCCGGGAGGTGTGTGGCTGTGGCTCCTGACCCTCTCAGTGGGAAGCTTATTAAGCCGCCTGACAAAGGAGGCTAATACAGTCCTAAAGTCCTCCGAAGAGAGCTTTTGCTCTTTCTTCTTTTCCTTTTTTTCTGGGGTTGAAGCTTAAGAGAATGACTAATTATTAAAATTTTGGAAAAGAAATAGCTCTGGGACTTGGAATATCTGTGTAAAATCTTAAAGGCAGCCAATTTTGCTTCCTGGCATTTACTTGCCTCATACAGCTTATAAATAGTTTCCATGTGGTTGCTGCTTCAGTACAGACCTCTGATAAGACCACGGGGAAATTAGTTTTGTAGAAGTCTGTCAGTCTGGGGATAATGGGGATGCCTAAGTGAAATTTTTAAGAAAGATTTTTTACAAGAATTTCCGTCTAGAGAAGGAAGGTTATTTGCTAACTTTTGTAGAGACCAATAGAAAAAACAGAAGATTTAAAATGATCAATTTTATAGTCTGAGATTAGACAAAAAAACCAATTAATGTCATTAATTTCAGTGTTGAATTTAAGAGAAGAGTGATAAAAAAAATATAGGACTATAGTTTAAGGATTTGTTATCCTGGAATCTCTATTCCCATACAGTGAGGCCACCTCTTACCTTTGGATGATTATATATTTCCTACAAGAGGGAGATGATGGCCATGGCCAGTATCTTAGGAAAATGAATGCCATTCACTCAGTGGTGGGAAGGGAACATGGAGCTGTCTGATTGGAATATAATCCTAGCGGACCTTTTTTAGTAGAGAGCGAGGCTACTTCAGACAGATGGTCTCTTTCCCCCAGAGAAAGGTCATGTCATCCATAGAAAAGCAGGTATTATCTGGAATAAATTATGGTTCACCCCCTATCTTGATACATATTGAATGGAGAAGGGGCTCATGATATTGACTTTTATTTACCATAACCTTTTAAAACATTTACTAAGGGCTAAGCACTATTCTAAAGACCATACAAATATTAACTCACTTACTCCTCATGACAATCCTAGGATGTAGAAACTATCAGTTCAGTTCAGTTGCTCAGTCGTGTCTGACTCTGCAACCCCATGAACCATAGCATGCCAGACCTCCCTGTCCATCACCAACTCCCAGAGTCCACCCAAACCATGTCCATTGAGTCGGTGATGCCATCCAACCATCTCATCCTCTATCGTCCCCTTCTCCTCCTGCTCTCAATCTTTCCCAGCACCAGGGTCTTTTCAAATGAGTCAGCTCTTGACATCAGGTGGCCAAAGTACTGGAGTTTCAGCTTCAACATCAGTCCTTCCAATGAACTCCCAGGACTAATCTCCTTTAGATCTCCTTGCAGTCCAAGGGACTCTCAAGAGTCTTCTTCAACACCACAGTTCAAAAGCATCAATTCTTCAGTGCTCAGCCTTCTTCACAGTCCAATTCTCACATCCATACATGACCAAAGGAAAAGCCATAGCCTTGACTAGACTTTGTTGGCAAAGTAATGTCTCTGCTTTTGAATATGCTATCTAGGTTGGTCATAACTTTCCTTCCAAGAAGTAAGCGTCTTTTAATTTCATGGCTGCGATCACCATCTGCAGTGATTTTGGAGCCCCCAAAAATATAAAGTCTGCCACTGTTTCCCCATTTGTTTCCCATGAAGTGACGGGACCAGATGCCATGATCTTCATTTTCTGAATGTTGAGCTTTAAGCCAACTTTTTCACTCTCCTCTTTCACTTTCATCAAGAGGCTTTTTAGTTCCTCTTCACTTTCTGCCATAAGGGTGGTGTCATCTGCATATCTGAGGTTATTGATATTTCTCTGGGCAGTCTTGATTCCAGCTTGTGCTTCTTCCAGCCCACCCTTTCTCATGATGTAGTCCTCATATAAGTTAAATAAGCAGGGTGACAATATACAGCCTTGATGTACTCCTTTTCCTATTTGGAACCAGCCTGTTGTTCTGTGTCCAGTTCTAACTGATGCTTCCTGACCTGCATACAGGTTTCTCAGGAGGCAGGTAGATGTTATGATTATCCCCATTTCCCGGATGAGGAAACCGTGGCACAGAAAGGTTGAGTCAAAGGTCTAGCATGTGGTAAATGGGGAGCCAGATTCAGATCCAGACAGTCCATCCAGCTCTGTGGGCCTTGCTCATTCTAAACCACTAGACAGTGAGGCGTCCCGACTAACTAGTGAAAGTATTAGTTGCTCAGCTGTGTCTGACTATTTGCGACCTCATGGACTGTAGCCCACCAGGCGCCTCTGTCCATGGGCTTCTCCAGGCAAGAATACTGGAGTGGGTTGCCGTTTTCTTCTCCAGGGGATCTTCCTGACCCAGGGATTGAACCTGGGTCTCCAGCATTGCAGGTAGATTCTTTATCATCTGAATCACCAGATAAGCCAATTTTATATATAGTAGGGTGTATGTTTTAACCCCAAACTCCTAATTTATCCCCCCCACACCCCTCCATCCCTGCTATCCCTTTTGGTAACCATGTTTTTTTTATTTGTCTGTTTCTGTTTTGTAAATAAGTTCCTTTGTATCATTCTTTTTTTAAAATTCCACATGTAACTAATATTGTATGATATTTGTCTTTTGGTCTCAGAGCTGATTAACCCTGCCTGGTCATTTCCAGCTCTACTGAAATTCTCCATCAGAATGAACTCCTAAGAACTGACTCTTGGACAGATTTCCCCCTAACAGGTCAAGAAGCTTTTTCTGACCCTTCATGGGTAGCCACCCCTATATTGATTTGTAGAATAAACCTGGATTAAAATGACCCTTTCTTCGATTGTCTCCCTCACATTATGTAAGCTTGTGAGACAGGCTGTATGCCTTATTTGTCTTCTTGCAGCCTCTCCCTAGCAAAGCCCCTGCTCCGCAGGAGGTGCTCACAGGGATTCAGAGAGGTTTTGACTACATCAGACCAGCCGACGTTTGCAGTCTGATTTCTGAGGATTTCCGGGCTGTGCCAATGAACAAAGACGGTCTCCTCTTACCACAAGGAATAGAGTTTGTGACTGATTTTAAGAAGTTAAGAAGTGGCTTTACTTGTGGCATTACTTGTCAAACAAAATTTAATGACTATTAGAGATCTTGAAATAGAAATGGGGGAAAATGGAATTTTTATTGGGGAGAAACTCCCCAAATAGCTGTTAAACATCAATTTCACAGAAGAAATTAGAGGGATCTAATTGCTTCTGGACCCATTTTGCCAACACTAAGGTGCCTTAAGAAATGAAAATAGTGCCAAACAAGAGGTTATTATGAACACAGAAAAAGTGGTTTTAGAGGATAAATGCTTCCCTCCTACTTGTCACCTGTTATATCTAGATCACAGACCATGGCATAGTAACAAACCTCCCTTGACCAAAGTCCAACATTTCCCAAATAATCTAAGTACAGAATCTAACCTCTTAGCCCTCTCCCAACATGCCCACTCAATCTAATCATCTCTGCTCCCCAGAGTCTCCCAAGTCCCACCTCCTCGTCGTCATCTGAGGTGATTTTCAGTCTTTATGTGGTTGTGCCTTGTCCCCCTCCCACATGACTGTGTGCACGCATGCACATGCACACACGCGTAGTGGAGAGATTTTATCTTCTTTCAGCTTTTTCTCTCCTCTCGTCTCCGCAGTTTCATAGTAAAGATCAGAAGATAGCAGGGCTGTTTTGTGGAGGCAGGAGATAGTTGGGGATTAAAATTGGCTACCCCTCGCCTTCTAGCTGTGTGGCATTTTCTTATCTGCTTGTAGGGGAAGGTTAAAGTTTGCTCAGCTAGTAAGGAGTTATTTTCAGGATTTGCCAACAGGAGTGGTTTAGACTGTTTGCTGAAGCAGAGGAGATTATAAGTAACCTAGGGAGGGTGTTTGTAGTACTGACCTCTAAGCAGGGATGCACATGTTAGCTGTGGCCTGTTTTTGAGGTTTCTAGGGCTAGGCTATTTCAACATCTGGTGGGTACATCACTGTTTAAGAAACAAACTAAAACTTTGAGAATGACTGCAGCGTTGACAAGAAGTATTCTTTTCCAAGGAGGAAGGCTGCAGCTGTCTAACAATGAATTACAACACTCCACAACTGTCTGGGCAGGAAATGAGGAAGGTTATCCTGGCTATCTCAAAATGAGTGTTTGGGGAATGTGGGAGGGTGTGAGTTGCTACAGACTATTCTGGAATTAGGGCTTTGGGCTTGCCTGATTAGTTTTTATCTCATATTACAGGGTTCTTGGCTGTCAGATTTCAGGTAGCATTAGAAGGGTTTGAACCATCTAAAATCATACAGCATGGTTACATAGATTCCAGATCTATTAATTAGAGTGAAAAATACGTCTACTTTTGGCAGCAAGCAGATTTCCCTTCATCTTCCCATTTGATGAATAAATGGCATTTAAAAAATTAATATCCGAGTTACATCAAAGTGAAATGTGATAGAGCTATGACTACTGGGGTATCATTTAATAGTTATTATTCCAGAAGACAACTGGTTGTATTTTTGTGAAGAATGTGATCACTGAATAACTGCTCATCAAATGGCCATTTTGTGTGCCCTCCATGTTGCTTCACAAAGTTGTATTCACCAAGCACATCTAAGGTCAGACTTCTCCCCTTTTTCAGAAACTTTCAGTGGATCCCCACAATCCTTGGCAGTGTTTCTCAAATCTTAATGTGCAAAAATTCACCTGGGGGGGTCTTAAAAAATTGCAGATCCTGGTGTGATTTGTCTAGGGTGGGGCCTGGGCTTCTGAACATCTAACAATTTTCTGCTGGTCTCTCAAATGCACTCTTTTTTTTTTTTTGGCAACACCACATGACTTGCAGGATCTTAGTTTCCCATCCATGGATTGAACCCAGGCCCTGGGCAGTGAGAGTGCCAAGTCCTACCGCTGGACCGCCAGGGAATCCCCTCAACTGCACCCTGAGCAGCAAGGGTCTGTAGGAGCAGTCTGACGACGGCAGTGCACTAGGCTTCCAGTGTCTTCCCTGGCTGATTGCCCTTCCCGTTCCAGCTCCCCACAGTCACGCTACTGTTCGAGCTTCCCAGGCTGTCCCTATTTCTCGGGTGCATATGTGCTGTCTTTGGTGCTTTTAGGATGTTAGCCCCCGTCCATGTCTTACTTGCCTTTCTTTATCCAAAGAACTCCCATCTCCACAACCCCTTCTCAGCTCGTCTCTACCCTTCCCACTCATTAGCATCATTCTTTCCCTGACCTGCTCTCCTCTTGCATTTTGTTCGGAGATCAATTTTGCAACTTACTACTGTCTGCCAGACCATATATATTAGGTGTGTATCTGTCCTTCCCTATGAACTGTGCACCTCTGGTGGACAGCTATCTCATGCTACACATTTCTGCCTCTTCTGCAGTATTTTGAACAATTTCTACATAGAGCAGGTACCAATAAAAGTTTGCTGGAGTTGAATAAAGCTCACAAATTGTGTGAAATCACCCCTCTAGATGGGTTTCTCTTGAAAAGTTGAAACTCACTGGCTTTCAGAGAAACCTCTTCAATGTTCTTTCCTGAGAAGATACGTCTTACTCCTCGGTAATTAGGAATCTCTCCTGGGTGGTTTTTGAAAAAGGTTTTGATTTGGAGGATCTATGAGTGTGACTACGTGGGCTAAGCTTCTTAAAGGGGCAACCCAGCTGAGAATCACAAAAGAAAGCTGAGGCTGCTTCTTTTGCCTATCATACAAACTGGCTTTTCCTTGTGCTAATGAGAGCTGCTTGTGTTGACTGTGTAACAGGAAGTACCTTACTCCTTTTTCAATCGACTTCTAAAATTAGCTTTATTTTGTCCTTCCCAAAGAATGATGAGATGTGTCACTTTTTCACTTTCAAGGGGCTTGATTGGAGAATTGGTGGCCCTTGCCTAGAGTATGGGAGGACATTTCTAGCTGGGCAATATTAATGAACAAGCTTTTTGAATCAGAGTGACCCGGGCTCTACTTTTGATACTGTAACATGTTAACTTTGTTATCTTGAACACAAGCAATATTTAGCCAATTTGAGCTTCATTTTTCTCATCTCAAGATAGGGTAAGTCATACCCACAGGAAGGATTATTTATATTAAATGCAAGAATGTGTGCAAATTGGCCCCACAACAAATAGTGGTGGGTGTTATTGCAATCAATTTCAGACATCACTGGCCATTTTTTTAGCACTTAGAGTCCACCATCCATGTTTATTAATCACATCTCAACTATTAAAAGTTGGGGGTGAGAGACGGTCTTTGTTTGTTGCTGTTTGGTTTTGGGAGTGCTGCCCAGCTTGTGAAACCTTGCTTCCCGGACCAGGGATTGAACCTGAGTCCTGAGCAGTGAGAGCACCAAGTCCTGACCACTGGACAAAAAGGGAATTCCCAGAGACGGGTTCTTGACTTTAGCATCCAAAGTCCTGCTTCTTTTTATAGAGCTCTGGTCATTGTGTTGAGGCCAGCCGCAGGCCTCTTCTAGTGGTAGAAGGAATAACTTCGTTGGTGACGTGATTTCATTCCGAGTCCATAGACACTGGGACGTGGGACTTATTAAAATAATGGTCTCAGTGAAGCTTGCAGTTATAGTGAATAATATTCCAAGTTAGGAAACTTCTGTTTTGGATGTGGAAGGGAAGTTGCCCAAGCAGCAAAGTCTGCTTTCCCTGTTTATCTTGGCCCAGGTGGTAGATCTTTGTACAGGGCTGACTTGAATTAATAAGCATCAGCACCGTGGTTGTGGAAACATGTCCAGGCCTTGCCCATCAGTTTCCATTTTCATGTTTCTTGCATAGGTTGGAAACATGGAAGGACACATGAATTCAATTTAACAGTCCACTAAGTTTCAAAGAAATGATCACATCTCTGAATCTAAGTGTTTTAAACAAGATTTTTCAGATGGTAAGAAAAGACAAATCCCTTGTTTAGCAAACAGAAGCAGTTTAAACATTAATCATCCACCAGACATTAAGTGTAATCAAAGGTTCCATTTTAGTTCAAGTATAACTTATGTTCCCCAATTAATTACTTACAGGACTGTGTAGTTTGCATTTTGAAATGAATGTTCTGCTTCCCAGATGCCTTCTTGTAGGAATACTGTGACCCTTCATGGAGAGGCTGGTTCTCTTATCACAGTGTTTTCAAGGCCTCTTGGGGTGTGAAAAGATACAGTTTAAGTACCACCTGCCACATTGGACCCATTAAGGAATCTGTGAAGTTGGAATGCAGTTTTGACACTTCAGTAGGTTACATTCTTGGCAAAGAGACTGTGAGTTGAGATGATGTAATTCAATTTTGATTTTTTCCAGAGAAGCATTATTATAATGGAGCTATTTTCTTGACAAAGGGTCAAGTCTTAGTGGATTTGCAGGAATGAGGCTATCACACTAGTAAGGAACCTCAAAGTAATCTGGGTCAGCTCTCTTTCTTGAGTCAGAGAAATGTTATTCTCACTTTTCAGATGAAACAAGTGGAATTTATTTAAAGGCTCAGTGTTCTGCTAATATGCCAACTAGGGGTGGGGTTTTGGAGGGTGGAAAAAGGATCTAGAGCAGCACTGTCCAACAGAACTTTCTGCAATGATAAAAATGTCCTGTGTATATCTGCATTGCTTAACACAGTGATGGTTAGCCACACGTGGCCACTGAGCACTTGAAACGTGGCTAGTATGACTAGAAAACAGAATCTTCAATTTTATATAATTTTACATAATTTAAATTTAAATATAACTAGCCACATGTGGCTAGCACAGGTAAACCCACACTAATTTTGTGCATTTTGAAAGGCAAGAGCTATGTAACAAAATGAAAGCACAGCCAAGAGAATAAAATCTGATGACATATCCATCTTGCTGACTGAATTGGTTGTTTCATAATGAAGTTTAAGGATCATCAATCTGCTGGTCAATACCAAGGAATGTTAGTGGTTTATAGCATGGTAAAGTCTCAGAGCCATTTAAACGTTTTTATTGTACAAGAAAGAAAAAAGTATAAAGAGAACGCTAAGGGCATGGGCGAGTACGGAATAAAACTTTTAGACTTAGGACAAGAATCAAATGGCATATCTCAGAACAGAGTTAAGGATTTTAAAGATGGATTTCTAAGGACAGTGGAGGGAGTTTCTGTGCAAAATTATGGAATTTATTTTTAAAAAACTATACATGGTTTGACTTTGGCTGACCATAGGTTGGAGGCAAAAATTACACTTCTTATAATTCCTGTCACTAATTTGATTTTACTTTCAATTTTAACATATACCTACCTTTAAAAAAACTGTAATAAAAATTACACGAGATCTAATGTCCTAAATTTTTGATTGTACACTACAGTATTGCAGTAACTATAAGCACGATGTTGTGCAGAAGATCACTAGAGTTTTTCTATCTTGCCTGACTGAAACGTTACACTTACTGAACAGCAGCTTCCAGTTTCCCTCTTCTCCAGCCCTGAAACCACCATTCTACTTTCTGCATGGAATCATGCAGTATTTACCCTTCTGGAATTTGCTTATTTCCATCAGCATAATGTCTTCAAATTTCATTCATGTTGTAGTGCATGACAGGATGTCCTTGCTTTTTAAGGCTGAATAATTTTCCATTGTATGCATATAATCTTCATTCATTCATCAGTGGACATCTAGCTTGTTTCTGCTTCTTGGTCATTATAAACAATGCTGTAATAAACGTGGGAGTGAATGCATCTCTTGGAGATGCTGATTTCAGTTTTTTTGTGTGTGGGGGATAAAATATCCAGAAGTGGTTACTGGATCATATAGTAGTTCTCTTTTTCACTCTTTGAAGAATATACATACTGTTCTCCACCATGGCTGTACCATTTTACATTCCTATTAGCAACAGGAATTGCTAATAGAAATTCTCCACATACTGACCCACATTTGTTATTTTATGTCTTATTTATTTATTTTTATAATGGCCATCTTAACAGGTATGAAATGATATCTCATTGTGGTTTTGATTTGCATTTCTCTGATTCGTGATATTGAATATCTTTTCATACACTTGGTTATATGTATGCCTTTTTATGGATAAATGTCTATTTAAACCTTTTGCCCATTTTTAAATCCAATTATTTGTTTTCTCTTTTCTAATGAGTTATAGGAGTTCTTCAAATATTTTGGTCATTAATCCTTTCGGAGACATAGAGTTTGCAAAAATTTTCTCCAATTATACAGATTGCCTTTTACTCTTTTTGATTATTTTCTTTACTTTGAAGAGTTTTGTGTTTGATATAGTCCCACTTATTTAATTTTATTTTGTTTTCTGTGCTTTTTGGTGTCACATCCATTGCCAAGACCAACATCAAGAAGCTTTGCCTTTATGTTTTCTTCTAGGAATTTTACAATTTTAGATCTTACATTTAAGTCTTTAATCCATTTGAGTTGGTTTTTGTGTAAGGTATGAAATAAAGATCCATTTTCATCCTTTTGTGTTTAAATATCCATTTTTCTCAGCACCCTTTGAAAAAAAATAATGCATTGTATATTATTATCTACAATAATTGTATATTGTGTATTCTTGGCACCAGTGTTGAAGATCAGTTGATCATATATGTATGGGTTTATTTCTAGATTCTCTATTCTGTTCCAGTCATCTATGTCTGTCTATAGGCTAGTACCATACAGTTTCAATCACTGTAGTTTTGTGACATATTTTGAAACAAAAAATTTTGAGGCCTTCAGCTTTACTCTTTCTTAATATTGTTTTGGCTATTTAGAGTCTTTTGTGGTTCCATATGCATTTTAGGATTCTTCCCCCCCCTCCCCCGCCGCCCCCCACTATTTTCATGGAAAAACCCTTGGGTTTTGATAGAGATTGAACTGAATCTGTAGATCAACTACTACTTAGGTTAGTATGGACATTTTAATAATATTAAGTCTTCCAATCATTGGATACGGGAGGCCCTTCAATTTATTTGTGTCTTCTTTAATTTCTTTCAGCAATGTTTTGTGCTTTCAGTGTACAGGTTTTACATGTCCTTAGTTAAGTTTCATCCTAAGTATTTTATTCATTTTGATGTTATTGTTAATAGAATAGTTTTGCTAATTTCTTTTTGGATTATTTATTGCTAGTTTATAGAAACATAATTGATTATTGATTTTGTAGCTTACCAGTTTGCTGTATTAATTTATTTGTCCTAATTTGTGTGTGTGTGTAATCTTTAGGATTTTCTATGTGTAACATTATTTCATCTATGAAAAAAAGTCAGACAAGACTTAGTGACTGAACAACAACATCTGTGAACAGAGATGATTTTACATTTTCTATTCTGATATGGCTGCCTTTTATTTGTTTTTCTTCACTAATCATCTGGCTAGGACTTCTAGTACTATGTTGAATAGAAACAGAGAGTGGGCATCCTTTTTTGCTCCTGATCTTAGAAGAAAAGCTTTGAGGTTTTCTCTGTTATGTATAATGTTAGTTACGGATTTTTCATGGATGCCCTTTATAATGTTGAGGTCTAATCCTTCTATTCTTAGTTTGTTGAGGCTTTTTAGGATGAAAGAGTGTCAGATTTTGTCAAATGTTTTTTCCATATCTATTAAGATAATCATGTGATTTTTAGTCTTCATTCTGTTAATATGATGTATCCTTCACATTGATTCATTTCCATATGTTGAAACATACTTACATCCCAGGGATAAATTCTACTTAGTCATAATGTATAATCCTTTTAAGGTGTGTTGAATTTGGTATGGTAGTATTTTGTTGAGGGTTAAAAAAATATATATATATACATTAGAATATTGGCCTCAAAGTATCTTATCTTTGGCATTAGTAGTTGGGGCATAGATTTGGATTACTGTGAAGTTGAATGGTTTTCCTTGGAAACCAATCAAGATTGTTCTGTCATTTTTGAGATTGTAACCAAGTACTGCATTTTGGACTCTTGTTGACCATGAGAGCTACTCCATTTCTCCTAAGGGGTTGTTGCCCACACTAGCAGATATAATGGTCATCTGAGATAAATTTGCCCATTCTCATCCATTTTAGTTCACTGATTCCTAAAATGTTGATGTTCATTCTTACCATCTCCTGCTTGGCCACATCCAATTTACCTTGACTCATGGACCTATCATTCCAGGTTCCTATGCAATATTGTTCTTTACAGTATCAGATTTTTACTTTCACCACCAGTCAAACCCACAACTGAGCATTGTTTCCACTTTGGCCCAGGCTCTTCATTCTTTCTGGAATTATTTCTCTCCTCTTTCCCAGTAGTATTTTGTACACCTCCTACCTGGAGGACTCATCTTCTGGTGTCATATCTTTCTGACTTTTTGTATTGTTCATGGGGTTCTTGAGGCAAGAATACTGAAGTAGTTTGCCATTCCCATCTACAGTGAACTGTGTTTTGTCAGAACTCTCCACGATGACCCATCCATCTTGGGTGGCCCTGCACAACATGGCTCATAGCTTCCTTGAGTTACACAGCTGTATTCCATGTGTTCATTTTGGTTAGTTTTCTGTGATTATTGTTTTCATGCTTGAGGCTGTGGGATTGTAGTTCTTGCTTCTTCTATAGAAAAATAGATGCTTTCAACTTGTAGTGCTAGAGAAGACTCTTGAGAGTCCTCTGGACAGCAAGAAGATCAAACCAGTCAATTCTAAAGGAAATCAACCTTGACTGTTCATTGGTAGGACTGATGCTGAAGCTGAAGCTCCAATACTTTGGCCACCTGATGTGAAGAGCTGACTTATTGGAAAAGATCGTGATGCTGGGAAAGATTAAGAGCAGGATGAGAAGGGGATGACAGAGGATGAGATGCTCAGATAGTATCACCAACTCAATGGATATAAGTTTGAGTAAACTCTGGGACACAGTGAAGGACAGGGAAGCCTGGGATGCTATAGTCCATAGGGTTGCAAAGATTTGGTCATAGGGTTGCAAAGATTTGGTCATTGGGTTGCAAAGATTTGGTCATTGGGTTGCGAAGATTCGGATTTGACTTAGTGACTGAATAACAACAAAAAGGGTCTTTTCTGGCTTAATATCAGCATTAGCTGCTCATGTTAAATGAGTTTAGGTGTGCTCTGTTCAATATTTTGAAGAATTTGAAAAAAATTGGTGTTAATTTGTCTTTACTTATTTGGTAGACTTTAGCAGTGAAGTCATCTGGTCTTGGACTTTTCTTTGATTACTGATTCAATCTTACTAGTTATGAGTGTATTTGGATTCTCTATTTCTTCATGAGTCAATCTTGGTAGATTGCATGTTTCTAGAAATTTATCCATTTCTTCAAGGTCATCCAATTTGTTGGAATGTAATTGTTTATAGTTGTCTCAGCATCATTTTTATTTCTGTGGCATCAGTTTATATCTTTTCTTTCATTTCTGATTTTGTTTATTCTAATCTTCTCTTTTTCTGGGTCAGTTTAGCTAAAAGTTTGTCAATTTTGTTGTTTTTTTTTTAAACAACTCTTAGCTGTGTTGACTTCTGTTGTTTTTCTATTTTCCATTTCTGCTCTAATCTTTGGTATTTCTTTCCTTCTGCCAACTTTAGGCTTAGTTTGTTCTTATAATTATCTGAGTTGTAAAATTGGGTTATATATTTGAGATTGTTGTTTCTTTTTTACTGCATACCTTTATCCCTATAAACTTCCTTCTTAGTACTGCTTTTGCCATATCCCATAAATTTAGTTATGCTGCATTTTTTCTGAGATATTTTAAAATTTCCCTTTTGATTTCTTCTTTATCCCAATGTATAAGAGTGTGTTGCTTAATTTCCACATACTATAGATTTTCCAGATTCCTGTCTGTTACTGGTTTTCATTGTGGTTGGAAAGATATTTGCTATGATTTCAATCTTCTTAAGTTTGTTAAGACTTGTTTTGTGACCTAACATGTGATCTCTTCTAGAAGCACTCCATGTGTGGTTGAGAAGAATATATATTTTGTTGCTGTTTGTTGGAACATTGTATATATTCCTTTAGGCCCATTTGACCTTTAGCCTTGCTCAAGTCTGTTTCCTCATTAATCTTCTGTTTGGATATTTTATCCCTTATTGAAAGTGGGGTATGGACAGCTCCTACTATTATTGAGCTGCTGTCTATGTCTCTCTTCAGTTCTGTCAATGTTTGTTTTATGTATTTAGGTATATCCACCTCTGATGTTGAGTTATCTCTGATGTTATGTTAATATATTGTTATATAGTCTTGTGAAGAAGATATATCATTGTATAATGATATAATAATATATCTTTTATCATTGCATGATGTTTTATCTTTGTCTCTTTAGACAATTTTCAACTTAAAGTTTATTTTGTCTGATTTAATTATGCCCACTCTTGCTTTCTTTTGGTTACCATTTGCACATAATATGTTTTCCATCCTTTCATTTTCAGCCCATGAGTGTCCTTAAATGTAGAATTTGTAAACAGCACAGAATTAGATTTTTTTTTGGTTGCTTTTAAATTAATTAAACCATTCTATGTCTTTTGATTGGAGAGTATAATCCATTTACAGTTAAAGCAATTATTAATAGAAAAAGACTTACTATTGCCATTTTGTTAGTTTTTTTCTGTCTTGTAGTTCTTTAGTCTTTTCTCTTAGTCTTCTCAGGCTGTTATTAAAATATATCACAGACTGGGTAGCTTATACACAACAGGAATTTATTTGCAATTCTGAAGCCTGAGAAGTTCAAAATCAATCTCCTGGCAGGTCAATTCTTCCATATTAATAATGTCACTCTTCTATATACCTGCTTTTGATTGTGTTTAGAACTCTCATTTAGGCCAAATGATTGAAAAACACTGTATTTAATATTTACAAATGATTTCCTATCACTTATATTAGTTAAGGTTCTTCAGAGAATTAAAACCTTCAGAAAAAAATAATTATAATAAAAATTATGTATATAGTTTTTTTCTTTTAAGAAACTGTCTTACAGGATTGTGGGGGGAAGTTTTAAATCTGTTTGGCAGGTTATTGTACTAAAAACTCAGGTAAGAACTGCAGTCTTGAGTCTAAAATCAGTAAGGTAGGTTGCTAAGTCACTTCAGTTGTGTCTGACTCTGTGCAACCCCATAGACGGCAGCCCACCAGGCTCCCCTGTCCCTGGGGTTCTCCAGGCAAGAACACTGGAGTGGATTGCCATTTCCTTCTCCAATGCATGAAAGTGAAAAGTGAAAGTGAAGTCGCTCAGTCATGTCCAACCCTCAGCGATCCCATGGACTGCAGCCTATCAGGCTCCTCCATCCATGGGGTTTTTCAGGCAAGAGTACTGGAGTCGGGTGCCATTGCCTTCTCTGTAAGGTAGGTTAGAAGACTAGATACTCAGGCAGAGTTTCTATGCTACAGTCTTGGGGCATAATACTTTCTCTCTGTGAAAAGTCTCAGTTTTTCTCTTAAGGCCTTCAAATGACTGAATAAGTCCCATTTACCTTATTGAGGATCATCTCTTTTACTTAAAGGCAACTGGTTATAAATGTTAATCACATCTAAAAAATACCTTGTTTACATTATCTGGACTAGTTTTGACCAACCAGCTGGATATCATAGCCTAGCCAAATTGACACATAAAATTAACCATCACAATGTCTTGCATTATGTAAATTGACTAACCTAGCCTCACAGAGAACCAAAGATGTCAGGGTAGAAAAGGACATGGGATACTGCATAGTCTTCATATAAAATGAAGACTTGTATGAAGACTTCCTTATAGGTAAGGAAAGTGAGGCACAGGTGAAATGACTTAGTGGAGACAATATGAATTAGTGGATAGAAGTTGGGAGCCAGAAAGATATAAATATAATGTGCAGATTCATCTTTTGTTAGCTGTGTGTATTGTTGGACAAGATATTAACCTCTCTCTGTCTCAGTTTTAACATCTGAATTGAAGGGAAGTGTTCGTTGCTCAGTTGTGTCTGACTCTTTGTGACCCCATGGACTATAGCTCGCCAATCTCCCCTGTCCATGGAATTCTCCAGGCAAGAATACTGGAGTGGGTGGCCATTCCTTTCTCCAGGGAATCTTCCTGACCCAGGGATTGAACCTAGCTCTCCGGCATTGCAGGTGGATTCTTTACTGTCCGAGTCACCAAGGGAGTCCCTTTAACATCTGTATAGTGGAAATTATCTACTACTCTTACAGTAACATTTTGTAAGAACAGTCCATTGCTTAATAAATGTAAATTAACATTATCAATATTGACAACCACACAATTACTTAAACGTAGCTTTCAATTTACTTGGACTATCACATTCCCAGTTCTTCATTCTCTATCGTAATTGTGCTGTCACTAATATGAAATTATGTTAAATGTGATAGACTACCCACTCAACTGCATATACTTTGTATTCCATGGAGTCCTCACTTATTAAGACTGAAATAAAATCAGGGGATGTTTTATTGGTTGCAAATTCTCATCAGGGTTAGAAGATTCCAGAAGTTTTTCCCATTACTACTGAAAAGTATTTGGAGGACTGTTCTGGTGAAGAGTCCTGGATCCATGTTGGTGAATTTCTGAGGTGTTGATCCAGGGCTCTTTGTTTTGTGGCTTTTGTGTTCTCATCATGAACACAGTTTTGCAAGCCTGAGGCTTGGAGATCATGGTGCTGTCGTCTCTGCTTCGTGTCAGAATGTCTGTTTTTGCTGCCTTGAGCCTCTGGCTCACCAGCTTAGCAGTTTCCCCATGCTTGCAGATGTTATGCAGGGAATACCTACATTGCCAGAGCCTGAACTAACCCTCACTTGTGAAGAAATCTCTGTCCTTTGATCCTTTACTGTGTTGTTTCACAACGTCAAGAGCCTAAAAGCTTTGGTTTGAATGGTAGCCAAATGCACAGGCATTCAGGACTAAGCTTGATCCTTAATCCACAAAATCAAAGGTTCTCCTCTCTCAGCCACAGGTCCTGCTTGTTACCTTATAAAATTGGATTACTGCTGTCACTGGAGCCCTGTCTTTTCCTTTTATCAGCCAATCTAAAAATTTTGCTGCAGGTGTGCCAATAAAATAGCGAGACAGTTCCCACTTCCTACAAACACAGCAGAAAAACTGTCAACTAAAGCTGTCTTTAAAAGTCATTTTTCTTCAAACATTTTTGAAACTTACTTCTCAGAAATGTTTTAAAATGCCTTCTAGTGACAGTTTTAACAAAAGAGAAAAATTAGTGTTATAACATTAGAGTCAGAGGACATTCTTCCAGGCTCTACAGTATTTCTTCCCTTCATTTCTCCATTTCTTCTTGGAGGATGGGAGGCAGAGGAAAGAAGCAGGGAGTCAAAGCTAAAGAGTCAGAGAAAAGCTGGGGAACTTGGATTGGGAGCATAGGGTAATTCTTCTCAGACTTTACTGTGAATGGAAATCTTTGTGGATCATGTCAAAAGGCAGATTTATGAGGGGCTACATTTTGTAATTCAAATATAGTTGATTTAGTTTATGCTGTACAGCAAAGTGATACAGCTATACATACACATACATTCTTTTAAAATTAATTAACCTATTTTAATTGGAGAATAATTACTTTACAATATTGTGATGGGTTTTGTCATACATCAACGTGAATCGGCCACTGGTATACACGTGTCCCCCCCCATAATGACCCCCGATCCCACCTCCTTCCCCACCCATCCCTCTGGGTTGTCCTAGAGCACCAGCTTTGGGTGCCCTGCTTCATACATCAAAATTGCACTGGTCATCTATTTTACATATGGTAATGGACATGTTTAAATGCTATTCTCTCAAATCATCCCACCCTCACCTTCTCTTGCTGAGTCCCAAAGTCTGTTCTTTACATCTGTGTCTCCTTTGCTGCCCTGCATGTAGGATCATTGGTACCACCTTTCTAAGTTCCATATATATATGTGTTAATATACAGTATTTGTCTTACTCTTTCTGATTTCACTCTGTATAGTGGGTTCCAGGTTCATCCACCTCATTAGAACTGATTCAAATGCGTTCCTTTTTATAGTTGAGGAATATTCCATTGTGTATATGTACCACAGCTTTCTTATCCATTCATCTGCTGTTGGACATCTAGGTTGCTTCCACATCCTGGCTATTGTAAACAGTGCTGTGATGAACATTGGGGTACATGTTTCTTTCAATTCTGGTTTCAATTCCTCGGTGTGTATGCCCAGCAGTGGGATTACTGGGTCGTATTGCAGTTCTATTCCCAGTTTTTTAGGGAATCTTCACACTGTTGTCCATAGTGGCTGTATTAGTTTGCATTCCCAGTATGCAATAGTGTAAGAAAGTTCCATTTTCTCTACACCGTCTCCAGCATTTATTGTTTGTAGACTTTTTGATGATGGTCATTCGAACCAGTGTGAGATGATACATCATTGTGGTTTTGATTTGCATTTCTCTAATAATGAGTGAATTTGAGCATCTTTTCATGTGTTTATTAGCCATCTATATGTCTTCTTTGGACAAATGTCTGTTTAGGTCTTTTTTCCACTTTTTGATTGGGTTGTTCTTTTAAAATATTCTTTTCTATTATGGTTTATCATAGGATATTGAATATAGTTCCTTGTGCTATACAGTAAGACCTTGTTTATCTACCCCATATAAAATAGCTTACATCTGCTAACCCCAACCTCCCACTCCATCCCCACCCAACACACCCTGTGTTTTAAGTAAAAAGGATGGGGAGAGGAGGAAGCCATGGTATCAAGAGCACTTGGAATGAGACATTTCACAAGTTTGCTCTGTTCCTTCTCTCACAGCTCTGTACAATTAATTTTTCCCCATTACAAATAAGCTTTCAAATTCAAAGAGGTGTGGTAGCTGAGTGAGTTGGGATACAAATGCCATCCAGCTGATGTCAAGGGTCACAGGTGGCCTCTGCTCAGTGCTGTCTGCCTTCCTGGTGACACTCAGTCCCCGGCGAGGTGCACACATTCTGTTTCTCCCATCAGCTGCGCTTTCTACTCTCACCCACTCAGGGGCTTTGGTTTGGCTACAGGCCCCTTCCTAGGGGCTTCCCTGGTGGCTCAGACTGTAAAAAATCTGCCTGCAATGCAGGAGACCTGGGTTCAATCCCTGGGTTGGGAAGATCCCCTGGAGAAGGGAATTACTACCCACTCCAGTATTTCTTGCCTGGAGAATCCCATGGACAGAGGAGCCTGGTGGGCTACAGTCCATGGGGTCGCAAAGAGTTGGACATGACTGAGTTACTAACACTTTCACAGCCCCCTTTCTTAGCTCTATCTTTCTTTCTCCTCCAGGAACCCTACACAGAGCTGGCAGAGTGATTTTTAAAGTGTAGCTTTTGTCAAATGCTCTGCTGCTCCAAAACCTCCTGAATATATGACACACTCTTTGGCTTGACATTCAAGGCTTTCCACAATATATCCCGTCTTCCCAGGTCTCCCCTTCATATCTGCTATGCTGCCACCAAATGGGGGCCCTCCTGTTCGCTTGACTAGACCTTGACCTGCCCTACTGTCTGTCCTGCGCTTATCTGATCTTTCTCCTGTGATGCTCAGCTCTCCACCTCAGCAGGCTAAGATCCTTCCTGTGCTTGTCTGTCCCCCTCAGCCAGTTATCAGTGGAAGTTTCCAGAGTCCGTCTCCGAGTACATGTTCCTTACTCGTGTGGTCTCAACTCATTTGTTTGTACCAACCCCATCTTAGAGCAGGATGTGAGGCAGTCTTCCTAGGTGTTATCATCATTTGGTATTAACCCTCCCTCACCCTGCCTGTCAAGGCCCAGAGAGCAGACCCAGCACTAAACAGTATCTCATGAATTAAGTTGCATGATGCTATGAGATTGAAAACTATAAATGGGATTAGATGGTGAATGAATTGTCAGTTGAGCACTGCTGGACTATTAGTTCTTAGGTTTTTCTAATGAGCTGACTGGGGCTTCCCAGGTGGCTCAGTGGTAGAGAATCTGCCTGCCAATGCAGGAGATGCAGGTTCAATCCCTGGGTCAGGAAGATCCCCTGGAGTAGGAAATGGCAACCCACTTCAGCATTCTTACCTAGGAAAATTCCTAGGCAGGCTACTACATTCCATGTGGTCACAAAGAGCCGGATAGGAGTGACTGAGCATGTGTGAATGAGCTAATAAAGCTCAGAATCAAACGTATGCCTGAAAATAAAGTATAATGTGTCCAATGCCAATTTTCATCATTATCTGTAAAATGCAGTAAATAAACCCCTGGCTACTAAGGTTATACTTTTTTTTCTTTTCTGTATCTGCAACCACAGGATAACTAGTACTGGATAGTGCCTGGCATGTAGGAGAGGCTCACCAACTGTTGATTTCCATCCTTTTGCTCTCTAACTGCTTAATTGCATAGGACTGCTGAAAGGATTGCTTTGATCCAGAAAGCTTGCACAGCAGTGAGAAGGGAGTGCTTGGTTTTCGGCATCTTATTTAACCACCAGGTGTAGAAACATCTTGCGAAGGAGAAAGTAGGGAGCTACATCTCCCTGGAAACCTTTTCGGTATTCTTAGACAAATCAGAAGAGCAGTGAATAGCCACTGATAATAATAACTCTCTAGGCACCACATGCCTTTGTCTTGCCAGAATGTTTTCAAATGATTGTCAGTCTTTGAGTTCTTCCGTAAAGCAGTCCTCCTGCGATGAGTCAGTTTGAGGAAACACTACCACTTCTTGTATGATGGAGACTAAAGAAGGAAGATGAAACACAGTCTAGACACCAATTTAGTCAGAATTATTTAAATCCCCGTCCTCTGCATTACTAGAACTGGCCCGCATGTCATTAGCATTGATGTCAAGACTGAAAAGGTAGTTCTCTGCATGCATTGGTAACAGTGACCCTCTGAAATTAACATGCGATTAGAGTCACCTCAAAACTTGTTAAAAGTGTAAATCTCTGAGAAATTCTGCTTTAGTAGTTATAGAGTAGCACTTACGACTCTGATGCAACTGGCTCTTGGATTACTTTACAGTGTTTATATACAGTTGAGGAAATTGGGGGTCAGAAATGCTGTGTGTTTTTCCAAAGATCACATAGGTAGAAATACAGAAGAACCAGGGTTTCAGAGATTCCAGAATAGTTTTTTTTTTTTTTTAATGCCATCTACATTTATTACCTCTAACTCACAGTCACCTCCAATTATCTAGGGATACAGGTCTCAAAAATTAATACAAATTTTTGTGTATGAATCAACTGGGGAGCTTGTCAAAGTGCAGATTCTGACACAGTAGATCTGAGGAGGGGCCAGACATGCTGCATTTCTGACAAGTTCCTGGGAGATGCTGGCCTGTGGTATACACATTGATTGCCAGGATCTAGGACATGGCCAGGTATGGACTGAAATATTTAATGAAATGAGAGTTGGTCATGAGCTACAATAAATGGATCTGACTTGTAGCCTCTACTGTGGATAACAAAGAGCAAATTGAAGGCTACTAGATAAATAAAAATAAAATTGAGTTGCTGAAAGGCCCAGGGGAATCAGTGAGTCTAAAATTAGGTGGTGGTCCTGAGTAAATCTCGCCTTGCCTTTTTCCTCTACTTTGGGGCAGTTTTCATGGTGATGTGTTTCCCTGGGAAGTGAGTGAGTCTGATGAAGGATTGCTTTGATCTAGAAAGCTTGCACAGATGCTTTTTCCTAGAGATATGATCAAAGTAGCAAGAAGTAGAGAAGATACATGAGAGAAATAGAACCAAAGCATGGCTGGGATTAATGTGGATTTCTAAAGGTTCTGAAATGATCTAAAAACAAAAGTGAAATGAAAAGCATTTATGTGTGTTCATAAGTACAGGTAACAGGTTTTCAAAAAAATCATAAAATTAGGTTATGGAAGTGAGATTATTAACCAGAGAAAGAAAAATAGACACATAAAATTACCTGCTACTTTTTCTGAAGTTTTCAAGACTAGTTATATCTTTTCAGAAAAAAGAAGAGAAATAAAAATTTGCATTGCAGTAGAAGTATTTTATTTGGCATATGAGAGAAGTTCAGAGTCTCTAAAAGTCTGAAAATAGTGTATCGGGGGAGGATATAGACACAACATTCCCAGAAATTTTTAGAAGGTGATGCTTCTTCTCTGAAAAACTTCAATCAATTAGGGTTGGAACTCGTATTATATGCCAGGCACTGGGCTGGGTGCAGGAATACTGCAATGATAAAAATTGTACTCATGCAGGAGACAGGAAACAGGTATGAAAATAGTTAACTTCAGAACAATGGAATCAGTGCATTCTTGGAACTGTGATCAAAATGTGGGAGGTCAGTGGAAGAACTGCAGTCAGGGGAGTCTGCAGAAAGGATGTAATACTTAATATAAACATTGAAGAATCAGTAAGAGATGGTCTGGAAAAGTTTGTTAATATTCACTCAGTATTATTTATTGTTATAAGATGTCCATAATAGAAGATATCCTATGGAAGCTAGCAGTTCTAAGTTCAAATTCTACCCTACTCCTTTCTGATTGTATAGACTTGGTCATATTATTTAACCTATCTGAGCCTAGATTTTTTTATTTGAATAAGACTAAGGTATATACTATGAGGAAATAAATAACAATAAATGCATGCCTCCCAGTCTTCTAGATATGTTTGAATTCCAAGGTCCACAGATTTAGGGTCCCACTGGGATCCTGACGCATTTCTGAACACATGATCCTTTGGAATGAGGCTGCTCTTCTTGGGTTGAATTCTCTGTTTTAAAATTTCCATTTATTTCCTGGTCTAGATTTTCCCTTATGATACCTGTACTATGTTAAATAGTGTCCCCCACAGAATTCATGATGCAGAAACTTAGAGTATGACCTTATTTGAAAGTTTAGAAAGGTCTCTACAGATATAATTAGTTACATTACAATCAGGTTCCAAGTAGAGAATCCGTCTGCCAATGCAGGAGACGCCAAGAGATGTGGGTTCACTCCCTAGGTCGGGAACAGCCCCTAGAGCATGGCAACCCACTCCAGCATTCTTGCCTGGAAAATTCCATGGGCAGAGGACCCTGGCGAGCAACAGTCCACAGGGTTGTAGAGAGTCAGACACGACTGAGCATGCGTGCACCACAGACTGAATTATGGTGGGCCCTCTGCTCATGGAATTCTCCAAGAAGAATACTGGAGTGGGTAGCCATCCCTTTCTCCAGGGGATCTTCCTGACCCGGGATTGAACCGAGGTTTTCAACACCACAGGCAGATTCTTTACCATATGAACCACCAGGGAAGCCCAACTACAGATGTAATTAGCTACCTTACAATTGATCGGGTCAGACTGAATTAGGGTGCACCCTAAACCCAGCATGGCTGGTGTCCCGGAGAGAAGAGGAGAAGCCACACAGAGAACCTGGGACCTCAGTGAAGACCTCAGTGAAGACAGAGGCTTAACTGGAGTTATGCGCCATGAGCCAAGGAACACAGAGGACTGCTGACAACCACAGAAACTAGAAGCAAGAAAGGGTTCTTCTCTGGGCTGTGGAAAAGCCTCTGGAGGAGACATGGCTCTGCTGACACTGCAATTCTGGATTTCTAGCCTCCAGTACTGCGAAAAAATACATTTCTGTCGTTTCAAGCTGCCCAGGTTGTGACACTTTATTATAAGCACCAAGAAAATAACACAACACCTATACGTCATCCACCTTCAGTTCGAGTCCCAAAGTCAGTTCTAAAGGTATGTGCTTGCTGTGCAGCATTTCAGCTTGACCGGGCTGCCTACCATGTTGCAGAATCCTCCTCCTTGTGTGCATCTAATCAAGGTGGCACAAGAGACACTTCTGTGCAAGCTTTAGGGGGCACAACTGTAATTGCAACGACCGGATAGTTTTTGTGCTCAGAAGGCTGAGCAGGGTCACCGGGTCTTCTGTCACTCTGCACAGAGGTTCACACCTGCTTGTCCACCCCTTGGTCTATGATTGCTCCATCTTCCCCTGGTCCTTTTGCAGTTTCTCTGACTGCTAGCCAAGAGTGTGTCCGACCTTGTAAGAAGGATTCATTTTTCTCCTGTGGGGGACAGTGAGGTGCCACCCGGTGTCTCCACACGGTGCCAGCTCGTCTTCTCTGCCCACTTTACATCTACCTTCCCTTCTGGGCCTCCTGCCCTCTGGACATCAAGCTCCAGCATTAGATGCAGAGACAATAGCTTTTCAGAGACTATTTACCAGCTCCCTCAATTTTGTAAGTCAAATCCCAGCAATACATTGCTTTTCTGATTGGATCCTCACAGATACAGGCACTCAGAGCTCCATAGCTCCATCCCAAGGTTTCAGGCAGTCTGTGCCTGTCTGCAGATGAAATGGCTGTATTTTCAAAGTCCTTGCTCCCAAGATTCTTGAAAACACCAGGTGAAATGCCAAGCAGTGTTGGGTGTGAACTTACCTATTGTGGTTTTCAGCTTCTGTGAATTCAGCAGCTCAGGATTAAGATCTCCCGTTTCCCCTGCCTCATGTTTGTGATATTTCTCCATGCTCTGGTACCACAGAAAAAGAAAATGACAGTCATTTACACTGCTTCCTTCTTCTCTTAGAGGGAGGAGGAGGCCTCAGGTTCTGTTTTATGGAAGCTTTCTTAGCCCTGTGCAGGCCAACTTTGGCTCGGCTGAGCTTGGAACACAGTGTCCGAAGCAGGGACCTCAGAGGAGCCCTGACTGTCAGTGACAGCCCTGTCCCTCCAGCTTGACCATAGAGCTTTTCCCCAAAAGTCAGACAGCATCATTGGGAAGTCCTTGTGCTGATGGAAGAAGATGAATCGTGATGATAATGGACATCAAATTTTTTTTAAACTCCCATTCACTTTGTGCATCAAAGCTGGACATATTAGCAGCTGGCTCTACCAGCCGCTGCCTCATGCCAGCCCTGAGCTGGCTGCCCTAAGGCAGCCCACAGTGAGAACGTCACGCAATTATAATGAAGATCCTGGAACGGGATGAATGACTCCATTCACTGCAAACAGAGAACTTGCTGTGGATGTTCAGTTACGCACATGGGAGACCTCCAGGATCATGTAGAAGGGGAGGTGAAGTGATGATGTCAGCTTGGGAGAAGAGGGTTAGTGATAATATAAGCAAAAGGGGCCTTGCTGTTCTCAGTTCATGCTGGCGTGTCAGTAGAGTGCGATCTGCAACCTGGCACTCTGCTCCGAACAGGCTGCTGATAACAGTCATTACTCACTGTCTCTAGAGGGTCCTTCTCGGCGCTCGGGGCTGACTAACCAGCAAACAGCCACCTTGACAGCCCAGCTCCCACGTAGCAGCTCTGATTCCTTGATCATTCCTTTGGAACACCTGAGGTCTGTATATTTTTCTGCCTTTATTTACCCTGTGCTTTCTTCGGGGACATTTCTTGCCTCTTGTCTACTTTGGGAACTCTTGTATTTTAAGAACTAGTTCAAATATTACTACATTTGACATCCTCAGACAAAATAAAGAGGTTTTTTTTTTTTCTACTGTGTTCTTCCAGCATCTTCTTTAAACTTCTATTATTATCTACAGTAAAAAATCATGTAATTATTGACTGACCTGTCTAACCTAAAAATATTGAGTTTCTGTGGACTTGACTGATTCATCAGAATTTAGAAGTTTCTGGAATTAATGCGGAATTGATAGATTTTTTTGAAGAGAATTAAATAGTATTGGAAAGACAGCAGTTGACTTGGCTGAAGAGCTTTCAATAAGGGATTTGGGCACTGGGGTTCTAATCTTAATTTTGTTTATCACCATCTGACCTTTGAATTATTAGCCAGAGTTGAGTGACACCAATAACTATGAAAAGCCTGAATTTCTTCTTGCCTTGATTTCTTCTTTTGTGCATTGACCAATGTGATATTTACTTTGATAACTTTCAGTTGTGTCTGGAAAGTCAAATGAAATAAAAAATATAAAAATAATCCCCTTCACCTCTACCCATCTCTAGACAGCACTGAGCAAAGTTTCAAGTAACTTTCCTCATTTCCTCAGAGGTCACTAACTGCCTGACACGGGGCTGTCAAAGCAGGCTGACCTGGACTGGGGCTGTGTTTCTCTGGCAGCTGTGATTGGTGGGGAGGAGGTCCAGTGAGGGTCAGTGGCTTCCAAGGGTTAGGAACATGACTGTCCTATTTGTTGTGGGCTTTGGGCTTTCTTGGGGCTTCCCTGATAGCTCAGTTGGTAAAGAATCTACCTGCAATGCAGGAGACCCTGGTTTGATTCCTGGGTCGGAAGGATCTGCTGGAGAAGGGATAGGCTACCCACTCCAAATTCTTGGGCTTCCCTTGTGGCTCAGCTGGTAAAGAATCTGCCTGCAGTGTGGGAGACCTGGGTTCAATCCCTGGGTTGGGAAGATCCGCTGAAGAAGGGAAAGGCTACCCACTCCAGTATTCTGGCCTGGAGAATTCCATGGGCTGTATAGTCCATGGGGTAGGAAAGAGTCAGACACGACTAAGTGACTTTCACTTTCACTTTGGACTTTCTTGCTCCTTCCCCTGTGCCAGAAACTTGGTAAAAATGGTAGTGATCAAGAGAAAGACATGAGCTTGAAAATTCAGGTTATTTAAATGGACTGAACTCCCCGAGAATAATCTCTTGAAGAATGTTTCTTGAGAGGCTCTGAAGGGTTACTGAGGGACAGAGTAGCTCTTCAGCATAAAGGTCTTTATGAGGGAGAGGGTCTGATTGCACTGGGATGACCCAGGGCCCCTCTTCTGTCAGTCTGCCCAGATACGAGCTGACATGACGATTTTCTTTGGCAATTGGCTTCATTCAGTTCAGTTCAGTTCAGTTGTGTCTGACTCTTCACGACCCCATGGACCACAGCACGCCAGGCCTCCCTGTCCATCACAAACTTTCAGAGTTTACCCAAACCCATCTCCATTGAGTCGATGATGTCATCCAGCCATCTCATTCTCTGTCATCCCCTTCTCCTCCTGCCTTCAACCTTTCCTAGCATTGGGGTCTTTTCAAATGAGTCAGCTCTTTACATCAGGTAGTGAAAGTATTGGAGTTTCAGCTTCAGCATAGTCCTTCCAATGAATATTCAGGACTGATTTCCTTTAGGATGGACTGGTTGGATCTCCTTGCAGTCCAAGGGACTCTCAAGAGTCTTCTCCAACACCACAATTCAAAAGCATCAATTCTTCAGTGCTCAGCTTTCTTTATAGTCCAAATCTCACATCCATACACGACTATGGAAAAACCATAGCCTTGATTAGATGGACCTTTGTTGGCAAAGTAATGTCTCTGCTGTTTAATAAGCTGTCTAAGTTGGTCATAACTTTCCTTCCAAGGAGTAAATGTCTTTTAATTTCATGGCTGCAGTCACCATCTGAAGTGATTTTGGAGGCCCCCAAAATGAAGTCAGCCACTGTTTCCATTGTTTCCCCATCTATTTCCCATGAAGTGATGGAACCAGATGCCATGATCTTAGTTTTTTTAATGTTGAGCTTTAAGGCAACTTTTTCACTCTCCTCTTTCACCTTCATCAAGAGGCTCTTTAGTTCTTCTTTCACTTTCTGCCATAAGGGTGGTGTCATCTGCATATCTGAGGTTATTGATATTTCTCCCAGCAATCTTGATTCCAGCTTGTGCTTCATCCAGTCCAGGATTTCTCATGATGTACTTACTCTGCATATAAGTTAAATAAACAGGGTGACAATATACAGCCTTGACATACTCCTTTTCCTATTTGGAACCAGTCTGTTGTTCCATGTCCAGTTCTAACTGTTGCTTCCTGACCTGCATACAGGTTTCTCAAGAGGCAGGTCAGGTGGTCTGGTATTCCCATCTCTTTCAGAATTTTCCACAGTTTATTGTGATCCACACAGTCAAAGGCTTTGGCTGCTGCTGCTAAGTCACTTCAGTCATGTCTGACTCTGTGCGACCCCATAGACGGCAGCCCACCAGGCTCCCCTGTCCCTGGGGTTCTCCAGGCAAGAACACTGGAGTGGGTTGCCTTTTCCTTCTCCAATGCATGAAAGTGAAAATGAAAAGTGAAGTCCCTCAGTCGTGTCCAACTCTTAGTGACCCCATGGACAGCAGCCTACCAGGCTCCTCCATCCATGGGATTTTCCAGGCAAGAGTACTGGAGTGGGGTGCCATTGCCTTCTCCAAAAGGCTTTGACATAATCAATAAAGCAGAAATAGATGTTTTTATGAAACTGTCTTGCTTTTTCGATGACCCAGTGGATGTTGGCAATTTGATTTCTGGTTCCTCTGCATTTTCTAAAACAAGCTGGAACATCTGGAAGTTTAGGGTTCACGTATTGCTGAAGCCTGGCTTGGAGAATTTTGAGCATTACTTTTCTAGTGTGTGAGATGAATGCAATTGTGCGGTAGTTTGAGCATTCTTGGGCATTGCCTTTCTTTGGGATTGGAATGAAAACTGACCTTTTCCAGTCCTGTGGTCACTGCTGAGTTTTCCAAATTTGCTGGCATATTGAATGCAGCACTTTCACAGCATCATCTTTTAGGATTTGAAATCACTCAAGTGGAATTCCATCACCTCCACTAGGTTTGTTCATCGTGATGCTTCCTAAGGCCCACTTGACTTCACTTTCCAGGATATCTGGCTTTAGGTGAGTGACCACACCATGGTGGTTAATGGGTCATGAAGATCTTTTTTGTACAGTTCTTCTGTGTATTCTTGCCACCTCTTCTTAATATCGTCTGCTTCTGTTAGGTCCATACCATTTCTGCACTTTATTGTGCCCATCTTTGCATGAAATGTTCCTTTGGTGTCTCTAATTTTCTTGAAGAGATCTCTAATGTTTCCCATTCTATTGTTTTCATCTATTTCTTTGCATTGATCACTGAGGAAGACTTTCTTATCTCACCTTGCTATTCTTTAGAACTCTGCATTCAAACGGGAATATCTTTCCTATTTTCCTTTACTTTTTGCTTCTCTTCTTTTCGCAGCTATTTGTAAGGCCTCCTCAGACAACCATATTGCTTTTTTGCATTTCTTTTTCTTGGGGATGGTCTTGATTCCTGTCTCCTGTACAATGTCATGAATGTCCATAGATCATCAGACACTCTGTCTATCAGATCTAGCCCCTTAAATCTATTTGTAACTTCCACTGTACAATCATAAGGGCTTGATTTAGGTCATACCTGAATGGTCTAGTGGTTTTCCCTACTTTCTTCAATTTCAGTCTGAATTTGGCAATAAGGAGTTCATGGTCTGAGCCACAGTCAGCTCCCAGTCTTGTTTTTGCTGACTGTATAGAGCTTCTACATCTTTGGCTGCAAAGAATATAATCAATCTGCTTTCAGTGTTGACCATCTGGTGATGTCCACGTGTAGAGTCTTCTCTTGTGTTGTTGGAAAAGGGTGTTTGCTATGACCAGTGTGTTCTCTTGGCAAAACTCTATTAGCCTTTGCCCTGCTTCATTCTGTACTCCAAGGCCAAATTTGCCTGTTACTCCAGGTGTTTCTTGACTTCCTACTTTTGCATTCCAGTCCCCTATAATGAAAAGGACATCTTTTTTGGGTATTAGCTCTAAAAGGTCTTGTAGGTCTCCACAGAACTGTTCAACTTCAGCTTCTTCAGCATTACTGGTCAGGGCATAGACTTGGATTACCGTGATATTGAATGATTTGCTTTGGAAACAAACAGAGATCATTCTGTCATTTTTGAGATTGCATCTAAGTATTGCATTTTGGACTCTTTTGTTGACTATGATGGCTCCTCCATTTCTTCTAAGGGATTCCTGCCCACAGTAGTAGATATAATGGTCATCTGAGTTAAATTCACCCATTCCAGTCCATTTCAGTTCTCTGATTCCTAGAATGTCGACGTTCACTCTTGCCATCTCCTGTTTGACCACTTTCAATTTGCCGTGATTCATGAACCTAACATTCCAGGTTCCTATGCAGTATTGCTCTTTACAGCATCAGACTTTGCTTCCATCACCAGTCACATCCACAACTGGGTGTTGTTTTTGCTTTGGCTCCATCTCTTCATTCTTCCTGGAGTTATTTCTCCACTGATCTCCAGTAGCATATTGGAGATACCCTACATCCAAGGTCAGTAGCTGTGGCAGCAGGGTGCTGGAGTGGCAAGTGGCCAAGAGGAGCTACCCCACGTCCAAGGTAAGAGAAATCCAAGTAAGATGGTAGGCACTGAGAGAGGGCATCAGAGGGCAGACAGACTGAAACCACAATCACAGAAACTAACCAATCTAATCACACGGACCACAGCCTTGTCTAACTCAATGAAACTATGAGCCATGCCATGTAGGGCTACCCAAGACGGACCAGTCATGGTGGAGAGTTCTGACAGAATGTGGTCCACTGGAGAAGGGAATGGCAAACCACTTCAGTATTCTTGCCTTGAGAACCTCATGAACAGTATAACAAGGCAAAGTGATAGGACACTGAAAGATGAACTCCCCAGGTCGGTAGGTGCCCAATATGCTACTGGCCTCATTATAACCCAGGATGAACTAAAAAGCAGGTAAAAATGGCCTCTGATGTCTTCACATCCCCTTTGACCTTTCTCCAACATTGTGGTAGGTGCTTTTCCCTTTCTTGGTAACATGCAGGGGCCTTATTTTATCCCTTAGCTGTCCAAAAATCACTGCTTCCTTTTTTCCTTTTCTTAAAAAGAATTAGTGGTTTATTCTTTTAATTATTAAAAATTATCACTTTTTAATGAATCTCTTTTTAATGAATCACTTTTTAATGAATCTCTTTCTTCTCTGTCTCCAGGATTTTATTGGGGTGTAATATAGCACAATTTCAAAATAGACTATAGTGATACAAACTGCAGAGGAATGGTATTTTCTGATAATTCCAATATCTGTGCTAATTAATAGTTGTAGACATCTGCACATTTGACTGTGATGTGTTTTGTCAGAGTTTTAGTGATTTCTCCTGTGTCTATAAAGAAGTGGTGAACTTCAAACACTCTCCAAATGGAAGCTTTTAAAATCAAGAAACAATTCATGCCTCTAGGGTGAGTCAAAACAAGGGGATCATTAGATTTGGGGGTGGGGGCAGCGGTAGCTATAAGATAAAACGAGCAGATTTTGTTTTGCTTTCATATTAATAACACAGATGGTGACACCACTGAATACAGTCATATCTTAATAAATTATAGTTACACTGGCAGCAACAAAGAAACTTAGAATGAATACAGAGCAAATAGACACTTCTTCATAAAGTAATGAGAGTTGCCATTAACATGATGAGTTTTCAACCAGTCAAGTAAAAATAAAGTTTGCTAATGAGATATGACAACTTTAAATATGGCACGTGGAGTGAATTCACACATTAGGTATGGAAAAAAAATGAGTTTTCTAGTTATAAACACAAGATACATTTGTATCTCATTAGTGAAAAATAAAACTTACTAATAGGTGATAACCTTGCTGTATCAGTGACATCAAGAGTGCCTTAATTATTGTAATGCTGTAGAAGTGCCTTCCATGTATGTTAGCGAAATAGACTAAAAACACTCCTCTGTGAAAATGAATGATTTCCTGTTCTTCCCTTCATTTAAAGCAGTAATACACACCTGGTATGTGCTCATCCCTGCTCCCTTTTTGTCCCGCTCCTCCCTCCATTTCACAGACTCTTAGCTGGAAAGGGTCACCTTGTTCATTCACTCATCTGATGCTTGGATGCTTTCCAAAGGAGAACAAGCAGAAGCACTTGGGCGGCTCTGGTGATTGACCCCCTGAAGCGCCCGCTCTGTGCTCGGATGCCCCTGACGGCTCAGAGCCCTCCTGCTCTGCATCTCCTTTGCACCGGCCCCAACTCCACTTGCTGGGGCTGCACGGAATAGTGCCAACCCCTCTTTGAAATGACAGCCCTTCATGTAGTCATGAAGCCATGCAGAACTTTTTTTCCTCAGACTAAACATTCTGCATCTTTCTATCATTCCTCACAAAACAAAGTCCAGACTCTCTTCACCATTCTGGCTACTTTCTCCTGTCCACATCCATATGTGGATGATGCTGCATCCACATAGGTACGGCATCAAAATGAAATGCAACTCTAGAAGTGGCATAACCACGCAGAATAAGACTGCAAGTTTTCTTAATTTTTGTAAAAATAAACATGTTCATTCTGCTTGGACTCAAATTAATCCTTTCTAAGTCATATGAGATTGATTGAAATCAGTGATTTAAAAAAAATCAGAGCTTCTACGCAATGGCTGCACTTCATCCTGTCCTTGTACAGCCATTTATATGGATCCACAAGTCAGATGGTGACTACAGCCAGGAAATTAAAAGAACACTTGTTCCTTGGAAGAAAAGCTATGACAAAACTAGACAGCATATTAAAACACAGAGACATCAATCTGCCAATAGCAATCTATATAGTCAAAGGTATGATTTTTCCGGTAGTCATCTATGGGTGTGAGAGCTGGACCATAAGGAAGGCTGAGCACCAAAGAATTGATGCTTTCTAACTGTGGTGCTGGAGAAGACTCTTGAGAGTCCCTTGGACTGCAAGGAGATCCAACAAGTCAATCTTAAAGGAAATCAACCCTAATGTTCATTGGAAGGACTGATGCTGAAGCTGAAACCCCAATACTTTGGCCACTTGGTATGAAGAACTGACTCATTGGAAAAGACCCTGATGCTGGGAAAGATTGAAAGCAAGAGGAGAAGGGGATGACAGAGGATGAGATGGTTGGATGGCATCATTGACTCAATGGACTTGAGTTTGAGCAAACTCTGGGGGATGGTGAATGACAGGGAAGCCCAGTGTGCTGTAGTTCAAGGGGTTGAAAAGAGTAGGACATGACTGAGCAACTGAACAACAACAGCATGTCAGACCATTTATTTATTCCTACCAATCTTCATTTTGGGCTTCCCTGGTGGCTCAGACAGTAAAGAGTCTGCCTGCAATGCTGGAGACCTGGGTTCCATCCCTGGGTTGGGAAGATCCCCTGGAGAAGGAAATGGCAACCCACTATGGTATTCTTGCCTGGAAAATTCCATAGACAGAGGAGCCTGGTGGGCTACAGTCCATGGGGTCGCAGAGAGTTGGACACGACTGAGCAACTAACTTTACTTTTACTTTAATATTCATTTTGGGGTCGATTCATTATTTCTACATATTACATTATTTCATTATTTCTACCTATTACACTCTTCAAAAAACCTTTCAGAGTATGACAGAAATGTTGAGATCATCCAATCCAACATCAAACAAAGATGCAAAGTCATTAACTCCAATGAATGACAGTTGGAGTCCCTGAGGTTTCACTGTCTCCTCTTCTCTGTCTTGGTCTCTTGTGATAATCTCTGTACTTCCGGCAACATTGCCTTTTCCCACTGGGTTATTGAATCACTGATTATAAGAGCCCACTAGGAGAAGGCAATGACACCCCACTCCAGTACTCTTGCCTGGAAAATCCCATGGATGGAGGAGCCTAGTGGGCTGCAGTCCATGGGGTCGCTAAGAGTCGGACACGACTGAGGGACTTCACTTTTCATTTTCACTTTCATGCATTGGAGAAGGAAATTGCAACCCACTCCAGTGTTCTTGCCTGGAGAATCCCAGGGACGGGGGAGCCTGGTGGCCTGCCGTCTATGGGGTCACACAGAGTCAGACATGACTGAAGCGACTTAGCAGCAGCAGCAGCAGCTTTCCTTTGGGCTTCCCAGGTGGTGCTAGTGGTATAGAACCTGACTGCCAATGCAGGACACATAAGAGATGCGGGTTCGATCCCTGGATCGACAAGATACCCTGGAGAAGGGAATGACTACCCACTCCAGTATTCTTGCCTGGAGAATCCCATGGACAGAGGAGCCTGGTGGGTTACAGTCCGTGGAGTTGCAAAGAGTCAGACACGACCGAAGCGACTGAGGATGCACAAATGCAGCTTTCATTTGGATCACTACTGTAAAGCATTATTGTGAAAGATACTTTCTTGTTTCCTTTACAGAAGAAGTCCTAAAATGACATCCTTTTCCTTCCTGAGATCTGGTGTTCCATTGACATTTGGGGAGACAAATTTAGTGATCTCAGGGTAAGTGCTGATACCTCGAATTGCAGATGCTTTAATAACAGTAACAATAAAAAAGATGAACCTTCTCACTGTGTTGGGATTCAGGAAATGTTCATTCTAATCCTGGCAGTATCTCCTTGGGCAAGTGAACTCATCTCTCAGAGCCTCAGCTGCTGGAATGAAAAGAGCCAGACTGTGTTTTGTGACCTCGTGCCTAATGCTTGGCTATGTGTAGAAACGCCGCAGTTTCTTTATCAAGGGAGCAAGTTTAAAATTTCATCATTAGAAACTGAGTTCTTTGTGCTAAGGCAGGAGGTCTCCTTTCAAGTCCAAATACTCCATGGGAAAATTCACGCGTTTAAATTAGCTGCTAGTACTGCAGAGCACTGCTTCCTGGAAGGTGCCCAGTGGAACAGTTAGTGAAGGAAGCTCTGAACGGGGTGAAATTAATAGCAAGAAAGTGTAGCTGGGAGAGAGCTGAGAAACCACACTGGGAAATGGAAGGTCTCATGTGCTCCATGGAGATTCCGGAGGGAGACTTAGAAGCTGTGAGCCCAAGTATGGGAGGATGAAGACAAATTACTGTAGGAGCTGGAAGGGAATTAAGGAGACCACCCAGTCCCATCCTTTCATTTTCCAGATGAGGAGACTGAACCCGAGGTTGCCAGCTGTAAGTGGCAGGTCAGGTGTCTGGTTCCTTTGCAGTGCTTTTCCTTTCGATCATGAAGACAAACTGCACCATTTCACCTGAAACGGCTTGCTCTCAGGGTCCAGGACCATGCAGAGTGAGCAAGATTGATGAGGTGGTTGCAGCAGTCTATCTGGGAGTGGAAAAGCCTCTTCCTGAGGCTGCGCGACCATGCTCTCAGCACCACCCAGGTCAAGACGTCAGTGTGGCTGCCTCTGTGGAGATGGCAGAGACCTCAAGGTAGAGCACTCTTAGGTGCCTGTCTGGGGAAGCCGATGGCACTGATTAACTGGGCTCCAAGTCCTGCTTGAGGACATTCACAGAACGATTCTGCAGCTGAACATGTAGTCCCAGATGAAGACAGATGTCACCAATCAAATGGCTCCTAGACGAGGAGAGGACGCTCATGGAGCGAAGGGTGAAAGCCTTTGGGGAGGGGGAAGGGGCTCCATGGCCTTTGCTCCCTCCCAGGGCATGGGCTGAGAACTTTCAGTATTAGCATTTGCAGGTTTTGTTCCTGAAAAGTCGCCACTTTTGGATTTTTCTTGAAGCTTCAAGCTTGCTCATGGTGGCTGAATAATGACTGGTCACCTCCTTCTACCATCCTGGATCTCATTTGAAAGGAAGGCTTCTTAGGACAACACTCAACCGCTCCCCACTCCCCAACCTAACTCTGCAAAATGAGAGTCAAGGGCAGCGTTGCTTCCTGAGCAGCCCTCTATAGTGGTGCTTCTTAAACGCACAGGGCATATGAATCACCTGGGCATCGTAAAATAATGCAGCTTCTAACTCAGCAGGTCTGGGGTGGAGCCCGAGGTTCTGTCTCCTGAACAAGCTCCCAGAAGATGCTGATGGTGCTGCTCCGTGAACCACTCTTTGAGTGGTGAGGTAGAGTTCCAGCTTAGTGTCAGCCTGACATGGGGAGACGCTCGTGAGGTCTGCTTGGGTGGTCTTTCCCCACTCCATTCCCAGGAGTGTTTAACCAGGACCTTCCTGGGCCCAGGGGGAAAATGATTGAGCCTATTAGGCACTAGCAGTGAACATAGTTCTTTGCCCCTAAGCCTCCTTAATCAAATCAGCAGTATTTGTGGGTGGGACTGTTTGCTTTCACAGACACCCTGCACTTGCCCACAGTAATTAGGTAATTGAATTGCAAACAGTAATTAGCTGCCTAACTGCCTGCTTGTTCATGCAGGTATCCAATTTGCTTTTGAAATGTGGGTTATACTGGTGAAAGTGGAAGCTGCCTAGAAAGACTCCAGGCATGATTGGGAAGATCCACTGAAAATCCCATTCGGAGTGAGTGGCTGCTGCCTCCTTCTCCCTTATGTATATATATATATATTTAAAAATTTTCTCCCTATTCTAGTTACTCTGATTACATTTTTCTCTTCAGATTCAGAGAATCTTAGTCCCATTGTGTTACTTAGGAGAAAGGAGAGGTGATATTGGATGCTTGCTTTTGTGTCTTGGGGATAAAATTAAAAACTAAGTGTTGTGCAAGAGAGTGACAGCTGGTCTGCTGCTTTCTTAGTGAACTGACAAGCTTGTTTACTTCCCGAGAGCTTGTCTCTCTGCTCAGCCCATCAGAAAACAGGTGAGGGCTTCTGCTGCTGTACCTGCGGGATGCATGTTCCACGTCATGGCCTCACAAACACGGCTCTCTTTAAACCTGTGCTTATTTTCATAACAAGAAAAAAGCTTAGAAATCAGAAACATCTGCTTCTCTGATGAAGTGAGTTTGTGTCCAGGCTTCCCACGAAGCTTCAGTGAGGACATGAGGCGATTCCCCCCACCCCTTTTGAAATTGTTATTTGTTTTAAAATACGTCCCTCAATTCTGTCTTCCCACCCACCTTTAATGTCTAAGACTAGACTCTCCTGTATCCTGGACATGGGTCCCTGAGCATCTGGGCATGAGGTTGGTATGGTTATCTAATTCACATCACACTCTAGAGTGCTTGGGAAGCTGATTCTAAGGGATGACCTTGAACCTGCTGACCTACAAAGTAGTGTTCAGCTAAGCCAGCCTATCCTTTCTAAGCTGGTCTATCCTTTCTAAAGGTAAAATCGTTGAAACCCACCATTAATCCAAGTGTAGAACAACAGAGAGTTTGGTTAGAACGGTGCTGTCTTTGTAAATAATTTTATGATAGTGTTCATTTACCCATGCTGCATTGTTGGTCTTTACATTTCTTTCCTGTAAAAATAGTTTTGACTAGATTTTTGCATGAGGTGGCTCAGATGGTAAAGTGCCTGTCTGCAATGCAGGAGACCTGGGTTCAATCCCTGGGTTGGGAAGATCCCCTGGAGAAGGAAATGGCAACCCACTCCAGTAGTCTTGCCTGGAAAATCCCATGGACAGAAGATGCTGGTAGGCTACAGTCCATGCCGTTGCAAAGAGTTGGACACGACTGAGTGACTCCACTTTCTTTGCATGAAGGTTAAATTTTAAGGGGGAAAAGTATCTTTAAAAAATCCCCTCCTTTTTAAAAGGATGATTGACACAAAACCCACTGTGTAGAGTCCAACTTTAAAGGATGTATATAAAACCTGGAGAAGGAAATGGCAACCCACTCTAGTATTCTTGCCTGGAAAATCCCATGGACGCAAGAGCCTGGTAGGTTACAGCCCATGGGGTCGCAAAAGGATGTATATAAAAGAGGACATAAAAGCATTTAAGCTAGATTGTTGAAATCCATTTAGTTTTAATTTTATTACGAAGTATATTGAAGGCTGTTACTGAGCTTTTGGAGGTAGGTGGAAATCTGAGGTGTCATCAGTACAAAATGAAAAGGAACGAAAAACCAAGGGCAATTTTATATTCAGCATAACAGGATAAAATTAACAAAAAATATGATCTTTTTGAAATAATAATGAAGTAATTTTTAGGTTAATATGAGAAATTAGAACATTAATGACTGTTGCTCATATAATATAAAGAGATAAGTTTTATATTTTTAAGGTTCTCCCTACTTTTTTCCTCAGATTTTTCAACAGGCACTAAAAGAGTCCCTAATATTGTTCTTTCTATAATAGGGGCTGCAAAGATTCCCGAAGGATTAGGGGTTTAACCTTTGCTCTCTTTCTTTGAGGAGAAGGGAGTGTGCTTTCCCAAGGTATTACTCTGAGAACAACGCTGAATTTGGTTTTTCCCTTCCATGCCTCCTGGAGTTGCCTTCATTTAGGCCTCCTAATTTCTCTGCTGGACCATGGCAATCCCATCGGATGAGTTGTCCCTTCATCCTTTTTCTCTTCTTGTGCACACTGTCCACACTGGCACCAGGATTATTGCTTTAAAAAAATCATCACATATTCCGAAGGGTTCCTGCTGCTCAGAGTTAAAATCCATACGCAGCCTGGCTGCTATCTTGTTAGGGAAATCTTGTCAGCAGCTCTCTGCCTGGCCATGCGCCCAGCAGCCTTGTCATGATCAACTTCTCAGCCTTCCCTGAATTCCTGTCTCTCCTTACATCCTGTCACCTGGTTCAGTGGATAGGGACTCAGACCAGGATGAAAACAGGGACCGGTTGTAGGGTATGGTCCAAGCTCGGGTAGAAGGGAAGGACTTACGGGGAGATAATTGGGACTGATTGTACTTTAATCCTTTCAAAGGTTTATTGAGTAGAAAGAACACTTGTCTAAATAAGCTCAGTGCATAGCAGTTATCCATAGCACATTGCTTTATAACCAACATTCAAGGAATTATATTAGCCTCCTGGCTACAGAGCATATGGAAGTCCAGATGGGTGTATGTTTTTTTCCTTTTTCATTTTGTTCCACTTGTGCTGACGGTATCAGATTTTTCCATCTCCAGAGTCATAGCTTGTACTTGTAACCATAGTGGGTTCAGTGGAAAAGAAGAAGGGAAGGTACAAAATGTGTTTTATGAGGAAAGAACAGAGTTCACCTTCCTTCTTAATGTCTGGTAATAACACGGGTATCCATGACGATCAGCTCCTCTCTGGCAGGAAAAATTCAAGGTTTGGTGATCTTTAGGAAAGAGTCCTTTTAGAACATCTGCAGCTTCACAGAGCTGAACGAATCACTGGTTGAGTGAAATTTTCCCTTTAGATAATTTATAATCTGAGAATGCCTTTCTGGAAACAGCATCCAACCTTTGATTTTGCTTATTCTCTCTTCTCTCCCTTGTAACCCACAGGGCAAGGCAGGGACAGTAGATCTTTCAACAAAGTGGGATAACCTTCATTTCCAGGAAGCTGGAGAGAGGAGGGCCAGGGGAGCCGAACTGGTACTGAGATTCCTCTTGCTGTTGGGAGAGGTCTCTAATGATTCTTTCCTGGGAATCTCAGCAAATGAAGGGAGTTCAGCAGTCCTAAGAGCAGGAACAGGACCTAGAAGGCACAAAGACTTTACGTCTGCATGTGTTCCTGTGCTGTGCTCAGTCACGTCCGACTCTTTTGCAACACTACAGACTGTAGCCCTGCAGGCTCCTCTGTCCATGGGATTTCTCAGACAATACTACTGGAGTCGGTCGCCATTTCCCCTTCCAGGGTATCTTCCCCCAGGGATTGAACCCACATCTCCTGTGTCTCCTGCATTGCAGGTGGATACTTGCCCCTGAACCATGGCAATGGTAGCAATAAAAATGCATGTGGACATGGTTGCCTTTCAGTCATAATCGTGTAACTTACATTGTAAGTGAGCACATGTTCACCTACTAATTAGGACATTTTGTGAGAAATGTAATAAATGTCAGGTATTTTGTTAGAAGAAACAAGATTTACCCTGTACTGTAGAAAGTGAAAAAGCACGTAAGCCCTTACTGCCAGCTGGCTGCACTCCTGTGAAGGCCCTTCCTTGATTGGTATTCAGATGAATCAAACCAGAAGCAAAGCTGATCAATGGAAAGTCCATTCTGTTTAGAGTTGTCTCCTTCAACTAGTTAATAAGACAACACAGAGTAGTGGGGAGAAAAGTGAAAACCTGTGAGTGATAAGCTTAAACTGCCTGTCTCCTAGCAAGAATGGGCAGGCAATTTGAATCAGATCACTTGGAAAAGCCAAAGGTGGTGATTTAGGAAGCATGCAACTTGCTGGACCTGTGACTGGGGTAGCTCTGAAGCTGCCTCTAGAGGAGGAGGTATATTCACTCATCAGCAGGCTCTAATGAGAGTTGACACTTGAACAACACAGTTTGAAGTACATGAGTCCGCTTAGTCATGGACTTTTTCAGTAGCAAATATTGCAGAACTACATGATCTGTAGCTGGTTGAGTACACGGGTGTGGAACTGTGGATGTGGGGAAAGGTGTATACAGAGGGGCCAACTATAAGTTACGTACAGATTTTCTAGTGTGTGGAAAGTCAATGGCCCTAATGCCTGTGTTGCTCCAGGGTCAATAGTATGATGGATGCCTAAAACTGGGGAAATCCAGTGAATGTGATTTATCTCTGTTTTGATAGGGGTCACTGCTGAAAGATATAAGCAAGGGGAATGATAGAGGACAACCTATTAGAGATATACAATTCAGGGAGCTCTTGATTGTACCAAACACTGTGCTAGGCAAAGTTTTGAAATCTCCCAATGGACTCTGTATTCTAGTTTGAGGTTTCTAAAGCCTTAACTCTCATTGTCCACATTGCATTTCCTCTTCATTTCAAGAGTAGAAGGGAGAGACTGGCAGCCTCACATGCTGCAGGCGGGATGCTACGTTAACAGTCCATATTGTGCTCAGTCTTCTCTTGCCAGGCAGATCACACAGCCGTAGCTTGTGCAGTTGAATAAGATGGTGCCTGCATCCGTCCTTCAAGTGGGAAGAGTATGCAAAGCTTTATGCCCAGTGGAGTCATGATGGCTGAGCTCAATAGATGATGCCCATCTTTTGCTGTTATGGGCAGCGTCGTTTCACTTCATAATTCATTCATTGAGGTCCTACTACCCAATATCTCAAAAGATGACTTTATCTGAAGATAAGACCTTTAAAGAGGTAGTTAAATTAAAATGAGAGTGTTAGGATGGGCCTTTGAAATCTGGCTCATGTCCTTAGAAGACTCGGATGCAGAGAAAGAGAGACACTAGGGGTGTGCCTGCAAGGAGGGACACGTGAGGACACAACGAGAAGGGGGCCATCTGCAAATCGGGGGAGAGGCTTAGAACACACTCTTCTCTCATGGTCTTCAGAGGAAGCCAACCCTGCCAGAACGTGACCTTGAACTTTCAGCCTCCAGAACTATGAGAAAATAGACTTCTGTTGTTTCAGCCACCCACTCTGTGGTTTGTTATGGAAGTCCTTGCAAAGTAACATACTTGACTTTGTATCGTTTGAATATTCTGTGGTCCAGTAACTTGATGGGTTAAACTTTCAAAGGAGATGAACTTTATTTTTCCCTGGTTTCCACTCAGACAGCAGCTGTTTCTCCATTGCTGCTCATGGTCACCCACCTGGATATATTAAGAACACTGTGTGTATTATTTGGTAATTTCCTGAGCCCAAAGAGGCACTGTTAACTTGTCTCACATGGGCTGAGTTCTTTAAGACTAGAATCTGAAAAGTCTGCTAATATTTGATATTTTAATATTGACGTGCTTGAGGAGACAGCTAGGAAATAAATGACCACTTCAGAGCTGTTCTGGCTCAGTGATCCACAAGCATACTTTGGAAGGACTTTGATCTTCTCCAAGGCTCTATGTAAATTCAAAGTACATAGTATTTCTAAAATACCATCTGTGATTAAAATTTTTTCTATTGGATGTGGATGGAAATCACATAGATAATATTTAATAATCAGGAGACTGACATGTAAATCACCATTGTTTGAAAAAGCTCACTGATGCAAAGATGTAATTTTCTCTCTCCTCCTAAACCAGTAAGAAAGCAAATAACAACCTTCTTGTAGTCCTGTGGTTAACAGATTGAAGATTTGTGTTGGGGGATATTAGAAATGCTTTTTTTCTGGAGCTTTCTGGTTGATAAAGTGTTAGATAATGCAAGCATTTTACCGAAATTCATTTCCTCTGCTTAATGACTAATTGCAGCGAAATACACATGGCTTCAAAAATAATGTCTTTTCTATTTGCATTTTTTCCTTCTGATTCTTATATTTAAAATTCCAGTTGTTCTAGAAATCATGATATGTCTAACACTTTTTGAAAATTATATAGATCAAAAGAGAAAGCATGTTCATGAAAAGCTTTGATAGTTTCCTTCTAATAAACCCCCTTTTAGACATTTTTAATTTATACAGAAAAGTAACGTTCAGTTGGGAAATGCTCAGATATTGTGCTTTAAAGGCTTAATTTATGTGATCAGCTTGATTCACATGGTGCACATTATCCCTAACTTGTTGGCAGAGGGAAAAATTTAGCTTGATAACATTTTATACACTTTGTGAAAAGAAAATATGCTTATTAGGGAACCCAGGAGGCAATGCTGAGCTGCTGCTAGCACACGTACCAGCCCAGTGTGTGCTCAGTTGCTGTGATTGGGCGAGGGAGACCGCTGTCTGTCCAATTTTCAGCTGCTCTAGTCCCTAAGAGATCACTAATTCGTTTCTTATTCTATAGCCAAATCCAATAGCAACAGAAGACAACATCTGTGTTCAATGGGTATATTTTTGCCAAGTTACATTAAATAATTCATTACAAATGTTTGTAGGCTGAAATTAGCCTTTATTAAATATAGAAGCAGGCATCATTACCATTCCCTGATGAGTATAGTCAACCCCTTATATGCTTCCTCTCTCCAAGTGCTATTGTCAGGACTTTACAATTTCCTTTTTAAAGCATTTCATACTCACCAAGTTCTCTGGGTGGAACTGTGTCCCTCTAAGAAGGCGTTACCTTTCACACTCCCCCAGTTTTCTGGGCGGAACTGTGTCCCTCTAAGAAGACATTACATTTCATACTCACCCGGTTTTCTGGGTGGAGCCGTGTCTCTCTAAGAAGATGTTACATTTTTAAGCCCCAGGACCTGTGCATGTGTGCTCAGTCACACCAGTCATGTCCAGCTCTGCACCCCAGGATCCAACCCATGTCCCTCAGGTCTCCTGCATCAGCAGGCGATTCTTTACCACTAACACCCCTGGGAAGCCCAGGATCTTCAGATCATCAAATTAAAGCGAAATCATCAGGGTGGGCTTGAATCCAGTATAACTGGTGTCCTCAGAAAAAGGGTAAATTTGGACAGAGACAGACACACACACAGAGACGCTGACAGGGAGGACAGTGTGGAGCCACAGGAAGGATGCCATTGATGAGCCCAGGAGGCCAGGAGAGAGGTCTGGAACAATTCTCTCTCACAGTCTTCAGAAGGATGCAACCCTGCTGATACTTGGATCCCAGACTTCTAGCTTCCAGACCCATGAAGCAGTACATTTCTGTTGTTTAACTGACTCAGTTTGTAATTCTTTGGTAAAGCAGCCTTAGGAAACTCACGCACTAACTGACATTAAGTCTACCATACCAGGTTAGGATAGTTCCACCAATTGGGAGTCTTTATTTGGGTTACATGGGATCCCAGGTTAGCGTGTCACTTCATGTAAAATTGCACCACCAGACTTTTTATGACCCTCTATTTATTTTTCCTCCTTAGCACTTACTGTCTAACATGCTGCATATTTATTTGTTCTTTTTTGTCATCTTTCCCTTCACTAGAATGTGATCTTCGTAAGCGCAGGGAGTGTTGACTGTTTTGCTTAACAATATCCCCAGCTTGTACAAGTGCGGTTCTCAGATACTTGTGAAATGAATGACTGAAAGGATTAATCGCCTCCTCTTCTTTGTCATCTCCCTGCATCCCATATATACCTCAACACCCATCTTACTCGGAACACAACTGCTGCACAGAAGAAGAGGTAAAGTGAGAGTACGTTCCCTATGAGGTGCTGGGAAATTTGCCTAATCCAGGATCTAGTCCATTCCAGATCACAGGTGGTAGGAGAATAAGATGATCGTTCTTCAGGGCAGATTCTTTCACCTTTCATTTCTATTCATCCCTATGTCTTGGGGTCAGCCCATTTCAAATCGATGAGATTTCAGTAATTCTGGGGTAAATAGCATTTATTTCATAAAGGATGGCACAGCAATTTTGAATGTCCATATTTTGCTTGAAATCTGTTTTTAGACTAACTGCTCATAAGGAAAAGTCAACAAGCTGTAACCTGCCTGGGCTCAAATTTCCACCCAGTACATTTTGGTAGGCACTGTGTGTGAATGAGACAGTCAGCAAGCCCTTGTTTGAGGTTATGAGAGGATTTCATGCCTGTGAAAGGAGAAGCAAGACTCCATTACCCTGACCCTGTGGGCAGGGAATCGTTAATCTGGTTAAGATTATGATGTCCCAGGCTGAGCTGTCTCCTCAGCTTCTTCTAACCTAGAATAATGTGGTCTGGGCTCCCCAGGGGTTTTGTTCAATTTATCTCGGGGTTGGCGCAATGCAGTGATACTTACTGGAGCACCATGGTTTTACATTGCTTAAACTGGGATTTGTGTCAGTTACCCCACAGCCTTTGATTGTGTGGATCACAACAAACTGTGGAAAATTCTGAAAGAGATGGGAATACCAGACCACCTGACCTGCCTCCTGAGAAACCTGTTTGCAGGTCAGGAAGCAACAGTTAGAACTGAACATGGAACAGACTGGTTTCAAATTGGGAAAGGAGTAAGTCAAGGCTGTATATTGTCACCCTGCTTATTTAACTTATATGCAGAGTACCTCATGTGAAATGCCAGGATGGATGAAGCAAGCTGGAATCAAGCCGGAATCAAGATTGCCGGGAGAAATATCAATAACCTGAGATATGCAGATGACACCACGCTTATGCAGAAAGCAAAGAAGAGTACCTCATGTGAAATGCCAGGATGGATGAAGCAAGCCGGAATCAAGCCGGAATCAAGATTGCCGGGAGAAATATCAATAACCTGAGATATGCAGATGACACCACGCTTATGCAGAAAGCAAAGAAGAGCCTTTTGATGAAAGTGAAAGAGGAGAGTGAAAAAGTTGGCTTAAAACTCAACATTCAGAAAACTGGGATCATGGCATCCAGTCTCACTACTTCATGGGAAATAGATGGGGAAACAATGGAAACAGAAACTTTATTTTCTTGGGCTCCAAAATCACTGCACATGGTGACTGCAGCTATGAAATTAAGACACGTGCTCCTTGGAAGAAAAGCTATGACCAACCTTTTGTTCAGCATTTTAAAAAGCAAAGACATTACTTTGCCAACAAAGGTCCCATCTAGTCAAAGCTATGGTTTTTCCAATAGTCACTTATGGATGTGAGAGTTGGACTATAAAGAAAGCTGAGCATCGAAGAATTGATGCTTTTGAATGGTGGGATGGAGAAGACTCTTGAGAGTCCCTTGAATTACAAGGAGATCAAACCAGTCAATGCTAAAGGAAATCAGTCCTGAATATTCATTGGAAGGATTGATGTTGAAGCTGGAGCTCCAATACTTTGGCCACCTGATGTGAAGAACTGACTCATTGGAAAAGACCCTGATGCTGGGAAAGATTGAAGGCAGGAGGAGAAGGGGCCAACAGAGGATGAGATGGTTGGATGGCATCACCGACTTGATGGACATGAGTTTGAGCATCTGGGAGTTGGTGATGGACAGGGAAGCCTGGCATGCATTAGTCTATGGGGTCACAAAGAGTTGGGCATGACTGAGTGACTGAACTGGACTGAACTGAAAACTGAAATTTATAATTCACCTGTGGATTTTCCTTCTAGTCCTAGAACAGAGAGGAGCAATAGTCTGGGGTCAGAAAGTCTCACCGCTCACTCTACATGTTGTCTTGGGCAGATTACTTTGCCTTTGAGGCCTATGAAAAAGGAGTAACAGTAGTTAACCCTACAGAATTATTGTTAGAGAAATTCTGTTAATTTCTCTAACAGAATTATTGTTTAGAGAAAAAAAAAATGTATGTAAGGCTTTGGAACGTGATAGGTGTTTTGTAAATGTCAGGGTGCTATTTCTCCTGGAGGCTGGCGATTCTGATAATGTGTTTACTTAACCTACAGGCTCTGGGCTGCTCAGACTTCAGCAGAAATATTGATAGTGGAGCTTTTCTCATTGGTCGGGGAGAGAGGGATGTCTCTGATCAAATTTGGCTCTTCTATGTTATAGCTCTGGATGTGCTTCTGTGCAGGAAGATCGGGTTGCGGATGCCAAGGGGAGCAGGAGGGATGTTTGTGAACTCAGAAAGAGCCTCAAGGGCTCTGATAGAGTCTTCCATAAAATCCCACTTGGAAAACTCCCCAAGAACCAAAACCCTCTTGCTTTGATAGTTGTTGCTATTATCCCAGACCCAGAGGAGATTTCTGAGTCCTCTGCTGTGCCCCCTCAGGCAGAAACACTTAGCTGCCCTTTAGCAACAACCTCACTTGCTTTTCTGAAAAGCACTGACTCCCAACTCCACTAAAACGGTGTGGATGTTCATTAAAGCACTTCACCAACATACAGAAAAAAGAAAATCAACTTGAAAGATAATTGATGAGCAACCTTTTTCAGTGTTTGAAAATATGCCAGCCCATCTAGCAGAAGCCACTCTGATTGTTTTGGATTTTTTTTTTGTTATTGCTGTTTGTCATTTCGGTATGGTAACCACCTGTAGTCATTAAGTGTCCCTGTTTCTAGCACAGGTCCTCAAACATCTGCTGCCGCTGCCAAAACGTCCCTCAACAGACTTAAACTTTATGTCCCTGAAATGGGAATTTCATCTGCCATCGTTGGCATTGGGCGTATATCTTCTTTAGCCTGTAGTCTGGCGAATCTCGACTTCAGCTCTGCTAAAGCAGTTTGTACCGCCCTGCTCATCCTTGTAAGTGGGCTTTTGTTTTCAGGTATTCCCATAGAGGTCTTAACTCTCCTGCTGGACTTCAGGCTCAGTGAGGGCAAATATGAAGTTTCATGCAGTTTTATGTCTCATTCATACCTAGCAGATTGGGGGCTCAGGAAATGCTTCTTGAATATATTTTTGTTGCAGTGTTGTAGACACTGGATACTGGACAGTTGACAGACAAGGAGGAAAAAGGGAGGAGAGAGAAGAAACAAAAAGAAATCACTTTGGTTGTTTCTTTAAATGAAATGATTTCCTAGGGTTATATATTGGTCATAAATCCTAAATTACTGCAGCAACTCAAATTATCCGTACTTATAATAAAGGGTGAAGACTCTGCACTGATATATATTGGAGGTTTTTTCCTTCCACCCTAAATGTAGGTTCTCAAAATAAAGGATGCTAGATTGAATTTTCCCTGCAAATGGTTTATTCTGGAAATCCTTTTCTCCTAAGCACAACTCTGGGTATTTACAGCTGCTGCACCTTATCAGTCTCACTTCAGTAAATTATCCTGAGATATCATGATATTGTGTCTCAGAGGTTTTAAATACATTAACATTGTATTATTATCCTTTGTTTTTTTTTTTTACTGGAAAGAAACTGATGTAATTTGACCTTAACCTATGAAAATGTGATCTTCCATTCAGACTAAACAGGGGTTTTGTATCTCCTGGACCACATTTACTGTAAGTGCCTTCTGTGTGTTCTAAAGGATGTGTTTTTCAGGGTCCCTAAGTGAAACCAAAATTGTGTGCGCTGAAAAATATTTTGCTTTCCAGAATTTCCTGAAGGCTTAAAGAAGTGTACAAGCATGAATCACAATAGGAATATAGTTAACTATCTAGGTGGCAGTTATTTTGAGTAAAAATATGCTTTTATTTTGTTTAAATATGGAAATATTATTATTTTAAATGATGAATATTATACTTGTGGATTAATTATACAAGAAATGTAGAAAATTAGACATTAAGAAAATTGCAAAAATTAGTCCACATATCTTCGTGGGTGGGGGAGGGTCCCTTGGCAGGCTAGAGTCACTGTCCTATTCTATACACTGATTTTGTCCAGGCTGAAGACAAGACAATTCTTAAATAGAAAACCAGACAAAATTCAGGAAACCAAATGAACTGTTTTTTTTTCTTTTTTAAAATTTACATATATTTTTAATTGAAGGATAATTGCTTTACAGAATTTTGTTGTTTTCCGTCAAACATCAACAAGAATCAGCCATAGGTACACCCATGTTCCCTTCCTCTGTTTTATATTTTTTTCTTAATTTAAGACATAAGCAATAGCTGAGGACAGTGCTGCCCGAGGTCCATTTTGGGGTCCTTCAGGGTAGCCCCCCCCCGGGCATGCTTACTGAGCTCAGAAAGTATCCAAGTTAATCTAGAGAACACCAATGGCAGGTCATTCGAAATAGAAGGAAAAGGAGGTTTGCAACATTTCTTTGCTGCGGGCTCAGGATTGCTGACAATGTCCAGTCTGTGTTCAGAGAAGAGAAAATAAGTGATATAAAGAAATCTTGGTGAGCATTGCCCTTTTGAACTTATTTACTTCATAATAGAAGCCAGGGGATGGATGTGAGCGTGCAATCAGTGTGCTTGTGTTGTGAATGTGTGTGTATATGTGTGTGGTTTACATGCGGCCCGTGCGTGTGGCGAGTGGATGTGTTCCATGGAGTGTGTGTGTGTTTGCTCTTATGTGCACATGTGTGAATGTTGTTTGTGTGGTACATGTATGTGTGCCTGTCATGTGTGTTTGTGTGTATATGTGTGTGTTTGGTGTATGTGTTTAGTGTATGTGGAATATGCGTGTGTATGTGCAATAGATTATGTGAGATTTGTGTGTGGCATGTATGTGTGAGGAGGATTATTTATAAATATGCTTTTGTAGAAGGAAAAGTCCTCCAAATTTTATGCCCTTCAATCCAAGCTCCTCTTTGTTTAAAGGTTATCGTTCTGAGGCACAAAGCTGAGTTTAGCTTATCCCTGCTCAAGAGAAAAAAGGGAAGGAAAATGTCACTTCCTGGGGCCTAGAGAGGGCGGCGGGGGTGGCCCCCTTGGCCTGGCCGGCGCTCCCCTTCCCGCGCTCCCGGCCCTCTCGCCGGGTCCCCCCAGTGGTCTCGGGGCGGCGGGGCACGCCCTGGGGCGTGGGCCCGGCTCTGGGTGGGACTCTCCGGTCCTCTCCGCCACGGAGGAGCTTTGACTGTGGACAGGACTTAGGTCTCAGCCTAGCTTTCTCATTTAGACAGAGGGAATGAGAATAGTACTTACTGTCCTTGAAGAATGAGGGTGTCACTGTGAAGATGGAACAAGTTAACCTATAGAATGGACTCAGAGCAGAGTTGGGCCAGCAAATGAGTGCCTTGGAAGACTTAGTTATTATCTGCCTCAATGCATCCTGGCCTCCCTACGTACATGCTTTTTCCTTTGAAATAACTTTTCCTCTCCTACATGTGTCTAATACCTTCCTGGTCCCACAAATGCCATCACTGAAGTCAAGTATAAAACTTTCACTAAGGAAGCATATAGGTCAATGGTTTAGTGCTTGCATTAGGGATCAGAAAGATCTGGAGTAGCATATCCAGCCTCTGTTCTTTATCAAGTCCTTTTTAAAGGATAGCTTTGTCATCAGTAAATCAGATGAACTACTAGGTCCTCCCTTTTCAGAGAATCAGCAGCCTTATACAAGTCTACGTACGGGAACACTGTAGGGGAGCAGCCCCTCCACTTTGGGTGCTGTTGACAATTTTTCTTCTGGGCGTGTACACTCAATTATCCTCCTTGTGTTATCCTTACCTAGTGCGTGCCTAGATTGTGTCCATTATTTTTCTTCCCCTCCTTTGCCTAGCACAGTGCTATGTGCATGATACTCCCTCAGAAAACATTTGTGGAATAAGCCAATAATAAGAATGAAAGAGGAATCAGAAAGTGAATCATGAATTTCTAGGGTCAGCCTAAAAGCTATTACTGTAAGAATATATAATGATATTGATAAACATTCAGAGAGCTACCTTTAAAAGTTTCATAGCTCAAAGAGACCCTGAAACCTTTGGAAGGCAAAAAAGACTTTTAAGAACCTACTTTAATTTATTTTCATCCCCATTTCTTTTGTTGTCATGTGGTGAAGAAGGCTGATTCTCAGGGTCATAGCAAATTGATTTTGTGCTGTGCACTTAAAAGAACTGAAGTGGGTTCTTAGAGTTTTGTTCACTATTACTGCTCCTAAGCATTCTCATCCTGATCATTGATTTAATTTTTTTCTTACAGTAATAGCATTTTGATCTACAACAAAAAATTATTTTAGCAAAAATATTAGCCCTGTGGATAATTGTTAAGGTACTTTTTTGGGTGTTGTAAATATATGTGTAGAAATACCATAACTCATATGATTTTCAAACATCATTTTTGTGGAATGCAACAAATATGGTATGTTTCTAGTATTTATGTTTTTAAATGCCTTTAAAAATCTTTTTATAATTTGTTATGCAAATGTTCATGACTGTAGTAGCAGTTAAAATGTGGATGGTGAGAGGGAATATGTGTAAAATGTTATATTTTATCATTTTATTGTTTACCTTAAAGAGAGTGTTTTAAAACTTTCTTAATTTTTCTCATAGTAGTTGAAAAGGCTTTCAGGCTGCCTGTTCTAACGGTTTACAGGAGAATCCAACAATTGCCTTTGTAAATATCAGAGCTAGTACATAAACTCTAGAGGGACCCAATCTGCAGCAGCCTGAGTGGGTCACTGGGAGATTGATTTTATGAATTGGTATTCAAAGTGTTTCTTGCCTTAATAAAATGTAGCCTGAATGGGGTCCTATAATCCACCATTTTCTCAGATTTTTCAGCTGTTTTTTCAGATAATATTCTGCTGGGAGGCTATGTCCAATCATCTTACAAAACAGTAATAAATGGACTGTTTGCCCTTTGCTGTGGTTTTAGTCAGCACCTTGGAGAGCAGAGGTTAAACCTTAAAAAAGGAAGTGATGGAAAATAAAAAAGGAAATTTCATAAGGTGATAAAAAAATTATTCCAATTATAAGTGGGTGATGTATAAAAATACTCCATTGATGAAATGGCTTTCCTCACTGTGTGGATATTAAAGAATCCTTGGACCCGAACCCCTTTAATACCCCCAAACAAGACTTCTGCCACAGCAGGAAGTCAATTATCTCCATGGCAACCAAAACAAATAGTGAATATTGCCTTAGCAGACAAGGTGGATAAAAGGTGCACCTAAAATTAATTTATGTCTTGGGATCAGACACTTGAGATGAGAGAACTGGTCCATAAAGTACCCAAGAGGAGCTATTAAAAGAGAAACAAAATAAGTCCCTTGTTGAGTTCCCTAGAGAGCTGTGGTTGAAGCGTGTAAATCCTTTTTGCTTTGCCTTTATGGGGGAAAGTTGTCAATATGTCCCCATTTACATGGCTGCTTTGATGATGGCCCCTGTAAATCTCAGGCCTGCCAAAGAATGTTTATTAAGAAGTGCCTTCAAGAGTGATCTCTTAATCCATCCTCTAGTACAGCAGGGATATTTTTTATTATTATTATATACATCAATTCTGAGATGCAGAGATGCCCCCAAAGATTAAAGTTCAGAGGATTTTGAGTCTATAAAAATCTTGCATTATAAAAACAGGAAGAAAGAAAAAAGCTCTCCCACAAACACATAGAATTCTCAGAAGCAACCATGGAGCTGTAAATTTTTCATTACATGCAGAAATTAAAAACACTAATTAAAGCACTGTTTGGAAAATAACTCCAAATATTAAAAGGAACTTTTCAAGGGGAAAAGTCTCTCTGATTTCCTGCACCTGGAGATGTGGCTTTTGAAGTCAGGGGGACTCAGGTGGGCCTTTCTTAACCTGCAGGAAGATGGCAGGACCAGAAGGCTGGGCAGGACGCTGAGCCCAGGCCCTCCCTGTGAGGGCAGAGTGTTCTCCCCAGCCTGGACCCCACTTAGTGCTTAGCTGCACTCAGTTTCCTCTTTGTAGTAGGTTCCCCCCACCCCTCACCATTTTTCTGAGATCATAGTTTCCTCTTACATGCAACTTTCAATCAATCTGAGAGTCCAGCTGTTTCTTCTTCCGGAGATTTCTTGCCAAGTTCCCTTCCTTTCTAGCTACCCTTGAGTGCGTGGTTACCAAGTCACTTCAGTGGTGTTGAACTCTTTGTGACCCTATGGACTGTAGCCTGCCAGGCTCCTTGTCCACTGGATTCTCCAGCAAGAATACCGGAGTGGGTTGCCATGCCCTCCTCCAGGGGATCTTCCCGTCCCAGGGATCCAACCCACGTCTGCATTGGCAGGCAGGGTCTTTATCACCAGCACCTCCTGGGAAGCCCATCCCCCCTTATTGCAGCACAGTTGGGTGACTTTCATAGTCCCCTAATGTACTCTGCCCTCTTCTTGCCCTCCTCAGTCCTGTCTTTGCTATACATTGGTGGCATTCTTTTTTTCCAGAAGATCATTTTAATTTTCACTTCTCTCTAAAAAATGTAATGACTTCCTGTTGCCTGTAACATAAAATACAAATTCCTCTATGTGGCATTAATGGTTTCCCACCAGCTAAATTTAACCTGCATTCTAAAATGTCTTCCCACTAATTGCTTCCACAAGCCCATCCTTCTCCTCATTGTCGTTTACCACAAAAGCCTTATAGTTCTCCGTGGGTCTTTACTTGTGCAATTCTTGTTACTAACTGGAATAGCCTCCCCCATGAGCACTTACTTCCTCCTCCCCAACAAAAAGAGCACCTCTCCTGCATCACTTAAAAGCCAGCTCCTGTTTCCTGTCTCTGAACACTTGCTAGCCCTAACCCTCATGGTCTCACTTTCCTCGGACCTCTGTACCTGTGGTAGGCAGAATAGCCTACAAAGATATCTATCTTCTAATTCCTGGAATCTGTGTTGTGTTAAACTATGGGGCAATAAAAATTTGGCAAGTGTAATTAAAGTTGTTGTTGCTTAGTCACATAGTTGTGTCTGACTCTACTTCAACCCCATGGACTGTAGCCCGCCAGGCTCCTCTCTCCATCGAAGTCTCCAGGCAAGGATACTGGAGTGGGTTGCTATTTCCTTTGCCAGGGGATCTTCGTGACCCAGAGGCTGAACTTGTGTCTCCTGCATTGACAGATGAATTCTTTACCATTGAACCACCAAGGAAGCCATAATTAAAGTTACAGACCTTTAAAATAAGGGAGGAATCCTGTATTACTCAGGTGGTCTCAGTCTTATCACATGATCCCTTAGACCCTACTCTGGCTGTAGTCAAAGAGATGGGGCAGGAGAGGAGGCAGTGAGATGCAGCAGAAGGAAAAGGTAGAGGGTCTAGGTGTGATGAAGACTTCATGCACTGTTCTGACTTTGAGATACAGGGACCCACCAGGAAGGACTAGAGAGAGGCTCCTAGGAGTTGAGTGGCCCTCAGTTGACAGCCAGCAAGAGAATGAAGGTTCAATTCTTCAAGTGCTAGAAACTGAATTCCTTCAAAAACCCAGGTGAAATAGGAAGCAGATTCTTTCCAGATATTAACAAGAGTTCAGCCTTCCAAGTACTTCCAGTTTTCATTCCAATCCCAAAGAAAGGCAATGCCAAAGAATGTTCAAACTACCACAAAATTGCACTCATCTCACACATTAGCAAAGTAATGCTCAAAATTCTCCATTCCAGGCTTCAACAGTATGTGAACCATGAACTTCCAGATGTTCAAGCTGGATTTAGAAAAGGCAGAGGAAACAGAGATCAAATTGCCAACATCCATTGGACCATAGAAAAATCAAGAGAGTTCCAGAAAAACATTTATTTCTTCTTTATGACTCCACCTAAGCCTTTGACTGTGTGGATCACAATAAACTGTGGAAAACTCTTCAAGAGATGGGAATATCAGACCACCTTACTTGCCTTCTGAGAAATCTGTATGCAGGTCAAGAAGCAACAGTTAGAACCAGACATGGGCCAACAGACTGGTTCCAAATTGGCAATGGAGTATGTCAAAGTTGTTTACTGTCACCCTGCTTATTTAATGTATATGCAGAGCACATCATGTGAAATGACAGGATGGATGAAGCACAAGCTGGAATCAAGACTGCTGGGAGAAATATCAATAATCTCAGATATGCAGATGACACCACCCTTACAGCAGAAGGTGAAGAAGAACTAAAGAGCCTCTTGATGAAAGTGAAAGAAGAGAGTGAAAGGGTTCACTTAAAACTCAACATTCAAAAAACTAAGATCATGGCGTCCAGTCCCATCACTTCATGGCAAATAGATGGGGAAACAATGGAAACAGTGAGAAACTTTATTTTCTTGGGCCCAAAATCACTGCGGACAGTGACTGCAGCCATGAAATTAAAATACACTTGCTCCTTGGAAGGAAGGTTATAACCAACCTAGACAGAATATTAAAAAGCAGTGAAATAACTTTGCCAACAAAGGTCCGTCTAGTTAAAGCTATGGTTTTACAGTTGTCATGTATTAGTGAGAATTGGACCATAAAGAAAGCTGAGTGCTAAAGAATTGATGCTTTTGAACTGTGGTGTTGGAGAAGACTCCTCAGAGTCCCTTGGACAGTAAGCAGATCCAACCAGTCCATCCTCAAGGAAATCAGTCCTGAATATTCATTGGAAGGGCTGATGCTGAAGCTGAAACTCCAATACTTTGGCCGCCTGATGCGAAGAACTGACTCATTTGAAATGACTCTGATGCTGGGAAAGACTGAAGGCAGGAGGAGAAGGGGATGACAGAGGATGAGATGGTTGGGTAGCATCACTGACTCAATGGATATGAGTTTGAGCACGCTCTGGGAGTTAGTGATGGACAGGGAAGCCTGGTGTGCTGCAGTCCATAAAGTTGCAAAGACTTGGACACGATTGAGCAACTGAACTGAATTTCCAAGTACTAACCAGGCCTGACCCACCTTAACTTCTGAGATGAGATGATATTGGACACATTTAGGGTTATACGACTGTACACAACCTATAGAATAGGAGAAAATATTTGCAAATGATGCCATCAACAAGCAGTTAATCTCCAGAATATACAAATAGTTCATACAGTACAGTATCAAGAAAATAAAAATCAACCCAATCAAAAAATGGGCAGAAGAATTAAACAGATATTTCTCCAAAGAAGACATATAGATGGCCATTAGGCACATGAAAGGATGCACAACATCTCTAATTATTAGAGAAATGTAAATCAAAACTACAAACAGCAAATGCTGAGAGGGTATGGAGAGTAGGGAACCCTCCTAGACTGTTACTTGGAATGTGAATTGGTATAGCCCCTACGGAGAGCGGTATGGAGCTTCCTTAATGACCTAAACATCAGTCAGTTCAGTCGCTCATTCGTGTCTGACTCTTTGTGACCCCACGGACTGCAGCATGCCAGGCCTCCCTGTCCATCACCAACTCCCTGAACTTGCTCAAATTCATGTCCATTGAGTCGGTGATGACATCCAACCGTCTCATCCTCTGTCGTCCCCTTCTCCTCCTGCCTTCAATCTTTCTGAGCATCAGGGCGTTTTCAAATGAGTCACTTCTTCACATCAGGTGGCCGAAGTATTGGAGTTTCAGCTTCAGCATCAGTCCTTCCAAGGAATATTCAGGACTGATTTCCTTTAGGATAGACTGGTTGGATCTCCTTGCAGTCCAAGGGACTCTCAAGAGTCTTCTCCAACACCACAGTTCAAAAGCTTCAATTCTTTGGTGCTCAGCTTTCTTTATAGTCCAACTCTCACATCCATACATGACTACTGGAAAAACCATAGCTTTGACTACATGGACCTTTGTCAGCAAAGTAATGTCTCTGCTTTTTAATATGCTGTCTAGGTTGATCATAACTTTTCTTCCAAGGAGTAAGCGTCTTTTAACTTCAAGGCTGCAATCATCATCTGCTGTAATTTTGGAGCCAAAAAAAGCAAAATCTGCCAGTGTTTCCACTGTTTCTCCATTTATTTGCCATGAAGTGATGGAGACCAGATGCCATGATCTTCGTTTTCTGAATGTTGAGTTTTAAGCCAACTTTTTCACTCTTCTCTTTCACTTTCATCAAGAGGCTCTTTAGTTCTTCCTTGCTTTCTGCCATAAGGATGGTGTCATCTGCATATCTGACATTATTGATATTTCTTCCAGCAATCTTGATTCCAGCTTGTGCTTCCTCCTGCCCAGCATTTCCCATGATGTACTCTGCGTATAGGTTAAATAAGCAGGGTGATAATATACAGCCTTGACATATTTCTTTCCCTATTTGGAACCAGTCTGTTGTTCCATGTCCAGTTCTAACTGTTGCTTCCTGACCAGCATACAGATTTCTCAAGAGGCAGGTCAGGTGGTCTGGTGTTCCCATCTCTTTCAGAATTTTCCACAGTTCGTTGTGATCCACACAGTCAAAGGCTTTGGCATAGTCAATAAAGCAGAAATAGATGTTTTTCTGGAACTCTTTTGCTTTTTCGTTGATCCAGTGGATGTTAGCAATTTGATCTCTGGTTCCTCTCCCTTTTCTAAATCCAGTTTGAACATCTGGAAGTTCACGGTTCATATACTGCTGAAGTCTGGCTTGCAGCTGTCATATGATCCTGCTATCCCACTCTAAGTATACATCTAGAGAAAACCATAATTTGAAAAGATACATACATCCCAATGTTCACTGAAATGCTATTTACAATAGCCAAGACATGGAAGCACCCTAAATATCCATTGATAAATGGATACAGAGGATGTGGTGTACATACAACTGAATGTTACTCAGCTGTAAAAATGAATGAAATAGTGCAATTTGCAGTAACATGAATGGACTCAGAGCTTTTCATATATTAAGTGAAGTAAGCCGAACAGCCTGGAGAAGGAAACGGCAACCCACTTTAGTGTTCTTGCTGGAAAATCCCATGGACAGAGAGCCTGGCGGGCTACAGTCCATGGGGTCGCAAAGAGTCGGACACGACGGAGTGACTAACACACACACACACATGCCAAACAGAGGAAGACAAATATCATATGATATCACTTATATGTGGAACCTTCAGAAAATACGAGTGAACTTACATACAAAACAGAAATAAACCCATAGACAAAACAAACTTATGGTTACCAAAAGGGAAGGGAGGATAGATGCATTAGGGGTGTGGGATTGACACTTACACTGCTGCTGCTGCTAAGTTGCTTCAGTCGTGTCCGACTCTGTGTGACCCCATGGACTGCAGCCTACCAGGTTCCTCCGTCCATGGGATTTTCCAGGCAAGAGTACTGGAGTGGGGTGCCATTGCCTTCCCCTAACACCTACACACTATTGTATATAAAATAGATAACCAACTAGAACGTATACTCTTCACTTACATCTGAGCTGGACTTTTTCTCCTCCTATTGTCCCACAGAGCATAATAGAATCAGTGCTGTGGGGGTTTCAAGAAGATTATAGCTTTTGCTCCTTTGCAGCGCTCGGCCGCAGTGAAGAAGCCCAGGATGAAAGAGCAAGTGGAGAGAGGCCCAGGCATCTGTCACTTCAGGCTTTCGTACTTAGGGCCCAGGTCATCAGGGTACACTGTTCCAGTCAACTCACCAGCTTGCTGCAGACACAGAGTCCAGTTGAGATTGGAAGAACTGCGTGGTCAGCCCCCAAAATCCCGAAATATTTGATGATAAATTGATAAATAAACAACGATAAATTGTTCTTAACATGCTCAGCTTCATTTTCTGTCTTGTTTGGTTTTGGCAGCAATATATAGCTGATGCTAAAGGTTATCTTAAATTTCTTTCATATTCCCCCTTAGCCTCCTTACAACCTAGCCCACCCTTGTCCATTATAAACACTCAAGTGTTTTGTGGTGGAATTAATACCTGCTTTTTCCTTGGCTTGATCTTTTTACAAATTCAATTTATTTAATTTTATGTTTACTAAGTTAGATTTTTTAGTTGGCTCTCTTAGAAGGCTGATCACATATTTGCAAGGTAGTTTCATAATTTGGATAAAAATATACTTATCTCTGGGGCTTCCCAGGTGGATGAGTGGTAAAGAATCTGCCTGCAATGCAGGAGACACAGGTTTGATCCCTGGTCCAGGAAGATGCACTGGAGGAGGAAATAGTGACCCACTCCAGCATTCTTCCCTGGGAAAACCCATGGACAGAGGAACCTGGTGGGCTACAGTCCACGGGTTGCAAAGAGTTGGACACAACTTACCGACTGAACAACAACAAACTTACCTTTAAGCTGTGTAGACAGGATAAGGCAAGTAAGAAAGGTACCCCTGACTCTCATAATTGGATAAGTGTGTGAGTTGTATGTCTTTGATTTATGCTGATTTTGTGCAAGTCATATAGTTTCCTGGGCGTTGATTGGCTTGTCTAAGTTGGGAGGTCTGGATCAGAGGTGCTGTGCGGTCTTCTCCAAGCATTCTGTTTACAGACCTGGCTTAGACAGTTGTGGCCACAGAGGCAAGAACTGCTGAGTTCGTTCCAAGTTTAAAGCAGTTGTCAAAGAGGAGAAACTGTTTTCTCTGGGGTAGAAGACAAGACCCAGTGGTCACTGCTTTCATGGTATGTTTTGTCATTTGTTGGGAAGGAAATTAATTTGTGATCCTTGTCCAGCTCCCTTGGTCTATATCATAAAATACATCACAACTGGCAGGTGGCTGGCAGCATCAGCAGGGAGAGCATGGAATCATGTTAGGAATGAATGGGCCTCTTTAATTCAACAATCACATGTTTTCAGAAGACCATTGGAACATATTTACTGCCACCAATTTCCTCACTGGAAATACTTTCTAATCAGTTAGCACAGTCACCCATGATTTGGCAAATTTTTTTATTTTTTAAATTGATTTTTATTGGCGTATAGTTGTTTTACAATGTTGTCTTAGTTTTTCCTGTATAGCAAAGAGAATCCACAGACTCAAACCATATGTCAAGGCCTTTATAAGATGTGTAAATTCTGTTTAAAAAATAATTAGATTTTGCATTTTTCAATAAGTAAAAAGAAAATTACAGTTGAGATTATGCTCCAAGTATATTTAGTTAGATCTAATTAGAGTAATGTTCATCTATCAGTGTGAAATTAGGAACTTTCTATTAGATTAACAACTTTATTTTTCCAAGCAAAAATACTATGTGACTTGATGCAAACCAATATTATCTAAAGAAATAAATTTACTAAAAAAAAAAAAAGAAAGAATGGGTCTTTTACACCTTGCAGAGTGGCAGTTTCTTTCATATTTGTGTTACCATAAGCCTATTGCTGCAACACTTGAAGATGCTGAAGCCTGCTCTATGGTTGGTGAGTAAGAGGAAGTAAAAAAATAGCTTTCTTAATCTAAACTAATTTAAATATCTTATTCCTTAGGGAGAAAATTTATGAGTACAAATTTCTTAATTGTTGTTATATGGTTACTGCTCTCTATAGTAAGTGTATGCTGTTGATCACACTAGAGTGAAATGACCTCTCCCTCTGGATGAAATATTTAAGGCCTGCTGGGAGAAGGGAATGGCACCCCACTCCAGTACTCTTGCCTGGAAAATCCCATGGATGGAGGAGCCTGGTAGGCTGCAGTCCATGGGGTTGTGAAGAGTCGGACACGACTAAACGACTTCACTTTCACTTTTTACCTTCATGCGTTGGAGAAGGAAATGGCAACCCACTCCAGTGTTCTTGCCTGGAGAATCCCAGGGTCGGTGGAGCCTGACCGGCTGCCATCTATGGGGTTGTAAAGAGTCGGACACGACTGAAGCGACTTAGCAGCAGCAGCAAAGTGTTCAAGCTGGTTTTAGAAAAGGCACAGGAACCAGAGATCAAATTGCCAACATCTGCTGGATCATTGAAAAAGCAAGAGAATTCCAGAAAAACATCTATTTCTGCTTTATTGACTATGCCAAAGCCTTTGACTATGTGGATCACAATAAACTGTGGAAAATTCTGAAAGAGATGGGAACACCAGACCACCTGACCTGCCTCTTGAGAAACCTATATGCAGGTCAGGAAGCAACAGTTAGAACTGGACATGGAACAACAGACTGGTTCCAAACAGGAAAAGGAATAAGTCAAGGCTGTATATTGTCACCCTGCTTTTTTAACTTATATGCAGAGTATATCACAAGAAACGCTGGGCTGGAGGAAGCACAAGCTGGAATCAAGATTGCCGGGAGAAATATCAATAACCTCAGATAAGCAGATGACACCACCCTTATGGCAGAAAGTAAAGAAGAACTAAAGAGCCTCTTGATGAAAGTGAAAGTGGAGAGTGAAAAAGTTGGCTTAAAGCTCAACATTCAGAAAACAAAGATCATGGCATCTGGTCCCATCACTTCATGGGAAATAGATGGGGAAACAGTGGAAACAGTGTTAGACTTTATTTTTTTTGGCTCCAAAATCACTGTAGATGGTGACTGCAGTCATGAAATTAAAAGACTCTTACTCCTTGGAAAGAAAGTTATGACCAACCTAGACAGTGTATTCAAAAGCAGAGACATTACTTTGCCAATAAAGGTCTGTCTAGTCAAGGCTATGGTTTTTCCAGTGGTCATGTATGGATGTGAGAGTTGGACTGTGAAGAAAGCTGAGTGCCGAAGAACTGATGCTTTTGTACTGTGGTGTTGGAGAAGACTCTTGAGAGTCCCTTGGACTGCAAAGAGATCCAACCAGTCCATTCTGAAGGAGATCAGCCCTAGGATTTCTTTGGAAGGAATGATGCTAAAGCTGAAAGTCCAGTACTTTGGCCACCTCATGTGAAGAGTTGACTCATTGGAAAAGACTCTGATGCTGGGAGGGATTGGGGGCAGGAGGAGAAGGGGACGACAGAGGATGAGATGGCTGGATGGCATCACCGACTTGATGGACGTGAGTTTGAGTGAATTCCGGGAGTTGGTGATGGACAGGGAGGCCTGTCATGCTGCAATTCATGGGGTCGCAAAAAGTCGGACACGACTGAGTGACTGAACTGAACTGAACTGAATGGGCAGGTGGGCAGCAGCTGCTGGGTCACAAGCTATTCCTTCCACTCTCAGGTCTGAGGATTATATGAGCTGATGCCTCTAACCTCCCGCTGTCTCTGATCTTCATTTCATAGGCAGGAACCTGAAGCTTCCTTGTCCTCCTGGCAGTTCCCACCTTCATCTCCTGATTCTAGACCAGAGACCAGCAGTTTGAGAGCAACCGACCTTTCCCTCTAAGTCTAGTCCACCTTCCTGGAATTTATTTCTTTATCCCTGAATTGGGAAGTAAAGATAAGACATCTTCAAAGTTTCATAGCAATAGAGGCAAGAATACAAATTTTTTGTATCTCTAGCCTGCTTCATACAGATGGACTACATCTTCACATGTGAGACAGAAATAACTTCATTGTCATTCAAGGAACCCGGAAACTTCTGGTTCTTTCCAACAGTCATATGTCACACACTCCAACGTTGTCTATAACTTAAGTTTGGTGTACTTTCCACAGCATTCTTGCAAGTAATAACCACATATTTTTAGGCTTAATAAAAGGCAACATTATAAAAATTAATGGTCACTAGGCCACTTGCAAAATAGTAATATAAATTAAAGATTAGTAATACTTAACATTTTTTTGTTAACTATCTCTTCTAAACCAGTATAAATTGAGGTATATTGAGAAGCTTGTCATATTCACTTAAACGTACAAACACTAAGTATAAAAATACATTTCAAAACTCTTGTAAGTACTTCTGCTTCAGGTATAATGGAGCTGAGGACCAGAATTACCTTCCCTTCTTAAGCTAGTAGAAAACTAGATAAAACATGTAAAAAATGATTCTCACCCACTGGAAGATGAGAAATGGAGAGTGATTCCAGGAGAAGAAAAGGAGCTGAGGTGCTTTCTATAACTGCCCCAGGTAATGAACGGGAAAGGGTGTTCTGACTACATAACTGGGAGAGAAAACCAAAGGCCAGCCTGTGGGTCCCAGTGACTTGAGGATACACAGTTCAGAACGTAGGAAGGACGGGATCTGGCCTGGACAAGGGTGAGGAGAACAAGCCATTTGTCTCAGGCACAGAAGTTAAAGGGATGCTGGAAACTAAGTACTCAAGATAAAAAAAAAAAAAAAAAAATCCAATATTTTAAAAATTAAACAATATAGAAAGCTCATGATGAGCAAAATATCAAACTTTTAAAAAAGACAGAAACTGACTGTGAACATGCATGATTTGGCTGCCGTTGCCTTACTCTGATCTACCTCTGTCAGAATGTTTAATTTTGGTGAAGTCCAACGTGTCAATCATCACTTGTATTTGCTTTACTAAATCTTTGCCTACAGCAAATTTACAAAGATTTTCTCCTATATTTTCCTCTAGGAATTTTGTTGTTTTTACTTTTAAATTTAAGTATGAATTTTATTAAATTAATTTTATTTATGTTGTGAGTTAGGGGGTCAAGATTCTTTGTTGTCGTTGTTTTTTTTTTTCATACAGATATCTATTGGTTTCAGCATCTCTTGATGAAGTGAATATGTTTCTCTATTTGATGACATTTTGGCTTTTGTGAAAAGTCAGTTGGCCACACATATGTATATAGGTTTTTGGACTCTATTTTATTTTCATGAGATGTTTGTCTGCCATTATATCATTACCATCTTGTCTTGACTATTGTGACTTTTAGTAAGTCTTAAAATGAGATGGTGTGATTATTCTGGTTTGTTCTTTGATTTTGAAATTGTTTTCATTATTCTAGGTCCTTTTATTTGTATATCAATTTTAGAATGAGCTTACTAATGTCTATTACTATGACTTTCAAGTAAAATTGCTTGAATCTGTAATTCAAATTTGAGGAGAATGTGTACCATATCAAGCCTTCTAGTTTATGAACTTGGACTTGTAATACTGTATATTTCTCTCCAATTGGTCTGCTGCAATGGCTCTCCATAATGCTGTGCAGTTTTTAGTATAGAGATCGTGTGCTTTTCAAATTAAATTTATTCAATTAATTCAATTTTCCAATTTTTTGCTGGGGTATAGACATGTAATTGATTTTTATATGTTAAACTTTTGCTAGCTATTAATAAATTCATTCATCAATTTCAAAAAATTTGTAGATTCCTTTGAAATTTTATGTAGAGAAACTTATATGGTCTGTAAATAGAGATAAGTCTGTTTCTCCATTTCTCTTTTCAAATCATGCTCTTCCTCACTCCCTCCCCTGCATCCTTTCTTTCTTCTGTCTGTATCTATCGTCTATCTATCATTTTCCAATTGCAATAATTAAGACCTCTTGAGGCTCTGTATGTTTTTCTTCAATATTTTCTCTCTGCTTTTCAGGTTGAATTATTGCTTTTTGTATATCTTCACTATCACTAATTCTTTCGCATGCCAGCTCTAAGATACTATTAACCTCCATTCTCTCATTTTAGTCATTTTACTTGAAGTTGTACAATTTATACTTACAATTTTTATTTCTCTTCTGAGATTTCCTATTTATTTACTTATGGCTAACTATACTTTCTTTTACTTTTAAAACAACTTTTCTTTAGCTCTTTGAACATATTTACAGTTGCTGCTTTAAAGTCTTTGTTAAATCCAACACATGAGTAATCTGCAGGATGAATTATTTTGGCAGTTTTTTTTTTTTTTTTTTTGCTGAATATGACTCATGTTTTCTTGTTTCTTTATGGATTTGGTTATTCAGTAGTTATCTTTGATAGCACATTGTAGAGATTCTGGAAAATGTTGATTTTATTTTGGTGGGCAGTTCAATTACTGGCTGGTCATCTTTGACTTTATAATCTTGGCCTTAGTAATCTGCTTTGTTAAGATAGATGTTTGGAAAGATGTTTGGAGGGGTTTTCCAGCCTCTCACTTGATGGGACTCAATTTCTGCACTTTGTCTTCCAGGAGATCTTGTCAGGGTTTGGTTTTAGATTTTATTTGGGTAGATATGGAAAAAGGCATAGGTCTTACTTCTAAAAGGCAGTGTTTTGTTGTCCTGGAGGATATCCAAAGTGCTAGTGAAATTTTAACAAGCACTGATTGACCACTATTATCTCTTTTCTAGGTTTAACCCTGCAGCAGCTGCTTTCTGGAAGCCTTCTGTGATATCAGTTTGACCGTGCACAGCACAGCCTTTGGTCATGTGGTATATGAGGAATCTTCTGTCCACCATTTAAAGTCCCTACTGTGTATATCTTCTGCTTCTGGGGTCCTGGTCCTATAGATTCCAGCTGTTCCAACTCTGATCTCTGCCTTCTTAGCACAGATGGATTGCCACCTGGACTCCAGCTCACCACACTGCAGTCAAGAAGTTGTTCCAAGATTTCCCTGGTGGTCCGGTGGTTAATACACAATGCTCCCAGTGCAGGGGGCACAGGTTTGATCCCTGGTTGGGGAACAAAGACCCCTGTATGCTTCCTGGTGAGGGCAAAATAAAATCAACAAAAACCCTAACTTGTCCCCAGTCAGACAGCTGGGTTATCATGAATGAGACTCACATTGTGAGTTCCTTTTTCAGGGAGCACAGCCTTGAACTGCTTGTGATCCATTGCTGAAACCCAAATGCCTCCTATATCTGACCCATTACTACACTTGTTTATGATCGGAATGCTACTCTGGTACTAGTTATTGCATTATAGTCAGCATCATTTTAATCTTTATATAATATTAATGACAGTTCTTTATATTTGTTAAACATATAGGCTCTGACAGTAAAGAATCTGTCTGCAGTGCAGGAGACCCGAGTTCAGTCCCTGGATCGGGAAGATCTCTGGAGAGGGGAATGGCAACCCACTCCAGTATCCTTGCCTGGAGAATCCCATGGACAGAGGAGTCTGGCAGGCCACAGTCTGTGGGGTCGCACAGAGTCGGATATGATTGGTGCCTGAGTTGGTGATGGACAGGGAGGCCTGGCGTGCTGCGATTCATGGGGTTGCAAAGAGTCGGACACGACTGAGCGGCTGAACTGAACTGAACTGAACTGTACACTTTACACTGTAGTTTTGACCATACGACCTTCTTGTGAATACGCAAAAAATAAAAATATAAGTGAAAGGAATTGAGTACTTTTCCTAAAACTTCAAATTCTTTTGAATTACTTCAAGTCAGAGTTGTTGGTGCTTGTAATTTTCCATACCGTTGTATGGTGCTCTGGGCCACTGAGATCGCTACTGATTCCTCAAATGACTGATCCATTGATTCTGTGATTCTCTTCAAGTTACTGTCACTTCTGAATTTTGATGTTGATATGTTTAAGGAGTGTAAATGTGCCACAGCTTTGTATGTTATGACTGCCACCTGGTCCACAGTAATTATGACATGCCATGGGCAGTAAGAGAGCATCCAGATCTTCAAGATATTAAAATGTGGGTAAGTGTGCAGATTAGAATCAGTGGCATACAGTATCTGACTCACACTCTATGCATCTTAGTTGTGAGAAAATTATAGACTAACTCAAAAAATAAAAACAGTTTTATTATATTACAGGGACTGTATTTAGCATGATTCTAGAATTAATCACCAGTCTTTACTCTTGTAACTAACACTGGATATATAATGTAATCCACTAGTAATTTTTATTAATATAACTTAACAGGGAATCAAAGTTAATTTTGTTTTTTTTCTTCCAAAGTCAATTTTGAATATCAATGTGGAAAAAAAATGTATAGAAGAAAGAATGATATCTACATACAAGGATTTATCGATTTCCTGTGTTATGGCCAAGGGCAGGCTGCCCCAACATATACCTCAATGGCATAGAGATTATTTAGAATTAAAATTACTTGAGAAGCAGTTGGTAAAAAAAGATACAGAAAACACTCTTACCCTCCACATTTCCCCTGAAAGTAGGAAATAAATCTTCCATGTGAAAGTGTCCTTCCTATACCAGGGGGATAGAGAGATTTCTTATAAACAAAGTTAGGGAATTCAAGGCTAAGAAAGTTATAAACAGGCTTTATTACTTCTTCATTAGTCTGCTTCCCCAAGCACAAGCCTCTTTCACAGATACTTTTTTTCTTTGTATAAAAATAATATACAAACAGCCTACTTTGTTCACTTCAGGGGTCCTATTTCAATGAGAGCTCTGTGTCTATGAATTAAATTAGTCTTTTTCTCTTGTTAATCTGTCTTGGTCAATTAATTATTAGACCAGTTAAGAGAACTCAAAAGACCTTGACCCTATATGAAAGGTGGGTAAATATGCTTTAGATGAAAAATAAACAATTTAGTGTGGATTTCTTAACACATCACTGCTTACATTTTGATACATTTGTCTTTGTAATGCTAAATAAGAGGGCTTCCACTCTACTATTATTATGTCTGTTTTACAAAGGAAGAAGTTGAAATAAAACCCAAGAAAGAGTAATGAAGGGAAAACTATGATTCCACAGTCACCAAGTGGTGGATGTGGGATGCCCACCGCAGTGCAGTTTCAAAGACCCCCACCCTCAAGTTTAACAGTCTCCCACTGAGTCCCCATGTGTACTTAGAAAAAGCATTTAGCTTCTCCAGATTTGAATATTTTATCTGTTAAATAGAGGGGATTGTATCAGATATCTTAGTTCTATTAATTCTAATAATTAACTTCTATCACATAATTCTCTACCACTTAAGCATGGCTCCAATACTTAAGTTCTTCATGAATACTTTTACTAGACAGAAACAGGTGAGGAAAAATACTTTCAATATTTATTTGAATTTTTACAATACCATAGTGGTAATAGGGCTTCCCGTGTGGTGATAGTGGTAAAGAACCTGCCTGTCAATGAAGGTAGATGTAAGAGATGAGGGTTCGGTTGCTGGGTTGGGAAGATCCCCTAGAGCAACCCACTCCAGTATTCTTGCCTGGAGAATCCCATGGAGAGCGGAGACTGTGGGCCGTATGGCCCATAGGGTCGCAAAGAGTCAGACACGACTAACGTGACTTAGCACACATGCACACATAGAGATAACAGCGTGGCTAAACTGAAACAGCCCAACTAAGAGTTGCTGAGGTCTTCTTTGATGATTTTATGCCTATCCAAAATTTCAAATTCCTTTTATATGGGCTCAAATATCAAGATAGTTGACATTTCCCTTGTCAAATATTCTAAAATTTTGTTGCTGTTGTTCAGTCACTAAGTCATGTCCGACTTTTTAAGATCCCATGGATTGCAGCACGCCAGGCCTCCCTGTCCATCACCAACTCCCAGTGTTCACTCAGACTCACGTCCATTGAGTCAGCGATGCCATCCAGCCATCTCATCCTCTGTCGTCCATTTCTCCTCCTTCCCCCAATCCCTCCCAGCATCAGAGTCTTTTGCAATGAGTCAACTCTTCTCATGAGGTGGCCAAAGTACTGGAATTTCAGCTTCAGCATCATTCCTTCCAAAGAAATCCCAGGGCTGATCTCCTTCAGAATGGACTGGTTGGATCTCCTTGTAGTCCAAGGGACTCTCAAGAGTCTTCTCCAACACCACAGTTCAAAGGCATCAATTCTTTGGCACTCAGCCTTCTTCACAGTCCAACTCTCACATCCATACATGACCACAGGAAAAACCATAGCCTTGACTAGATGGAACTTTGTTGGCAAAGTAATGTCTCTGCTTTGGAATATGCTATCTAGGTTGGTCATAACTTTCCTTCCAAGAAGTAAGCGTCTTTTAATTTCATGGCTGCAGTCACCATCTGCAGTGATTTTGGAGCCCAAAAATATAAAGTCTGACACTGTTTCCACTGTTTCCCCATCTATTTCCCATGATGTGATGGGACCAGATGCCATGATCTTTGTTTTCTGAATGTTGAGCTTTAAGACAACTTTTTCACTCTCCACTTTCACTTTCATCAAGAGGCTTTTTAGTTCCTCTTCACTTTCTGCCATAAGGGTGGTGTCATCTGCATATCTGAGGTTATTGATATTTCTCCCGGCAATCTTGATTCCAGCTTGTGTTTCTTCCAGCCCAGCGTTTCTCATGATGTACTCTGCATATAAGTTAAATAAACAGGGTGACAATATACAGCCTTGACGTACTCCGTTTCCTATTTGGAACCAGTCTGTTGTTCCATGTCCAGTTCTAACTGTTGCTTCCTGCCCTGCATACAAATTTCTCAAGAGGTAGATCAGGTGGTCTGGTATTCCCATGTCTTATTTTCCACAGTTTATTGTGATCCACACAGTCAAAAGCTTTGGCATAGTCAACAAAGCAGAAATAGATGTTTTTCTGGAACTCTCTTGCTTTTTCAATGATCCAATGGATGTTGGCAATTTGATCTCTGGTTCCTCTGCCTTTTCTAAAACCAGCTTGAACATCAGGAAATTCATGGTTCACATATTGCTGAAGCCTGGCTTGGAGAATTTTGAGCATTACTTTACTAGCATGTGAGATTTGGAAGAGCTCAACTGGAATTCCATCACCCCCACTAGCTTTGTTCGTAGTGATGCTTTCTAAGGCCCACTTGACTTCACATTCCAGGATGTCTGGCTCTAGGTCAGTGATCACACCATCGTGATTATCTGGGTCGTGAAGTTCTTTTTTGTATAGTTCTTCTGTGTATTCTTGCCATCTCTTCTTAATATCTTCTGCTTCTGTTAGGTCCATACCATTTCTGTCCTTTATCGAGCCCATCTTTGCATGAAATGTTCCTTTGCTATAACTGATTTTCTTGAAGAGATCTCTAGTCTTTCCCATTCTGTTGTTTTCCTCTATTTCTTCGCATTGATCGCTGAAGAAGGCTTTCTTATCTCTTCTTGCTATTCTTTGGAACTCTGCATTCAGATGTTTATATCTTTCCTTTTCTCCTTTGCTTTTTGCTTCTCTTCTTTTCACAGCTATTTGTAAGGCCTCCCCAGACAGCCATTTTGCTTTTTTGCATTTCTTTTCTATGGGAATGGTCTTGATTCCTGTCTCCTGTACAATGTCACAAACCTCATTCCATAGTTCATCAGGCACTCTATCAGATTTAGGCCCTTAAATCTATTTCTCACTTCCACTGTATAATCATAAGGGATTTGATTTAGGTCATACCTGAATGGTATAGTGGTTTTCCCTACTTTCTTCAATTTCAGTCTGAATTTGGCAATAAGGAGTTCATGGTCTGAGCCACAGTCAGCTCCTGGTCTTGTTTTTGCTGACTGTATAGAGCTTCTCCATCTTTGGCTGCAAAGAATATAATCAATCTGATTTCGGTGTTGACCATCTGGTGATGTCCATGTGTAGAGTCTTCTCTTGTGTTGTTGGAAGAGGGTGTTTGTTATGACCAGTGCATTTTCTTGGCAAAACTCTATTAGTCTTTGCCCTGCTTCATTCCGTATTCCAAGGCCAAATTTGCCTGTTACTCCAGGTGTTTCTTGACTTCCTACTTTTGCATTCCAGTCCCCTATAATGAAAAGGACATCTTTTTTGGGTGTTAGTTCTAAAAGGTCTTGTAGGTCTTCATAGAACTGTTCAACTTCAGCTTCTTCAGCGTTACTGGTTGGGGCATAGACTTGGATTACTGTGATATTGAATGGTTTGCCTTGGAAACAGAGATCATTCTGTCGTTTTTGAGATTGCATCCAAGTACTGCATTTCGGACTCTTTTGTTGACCATGATGGCTACTCCATTTCTTCTGAGGGATTCCTGCCTGCAGTAGTAGATATAAAGGTCATTTGAGTTAAATTCACCCATTCCAGTCCATTTCAGTTCGCTGATTCCTAGAATGTTGACATTCACTCTTGCCATCTCCTGTTTGACCACTTCTAATTTGCCTTGATTCATGGACCTGACATTCCAGATTCCTATGTAATATTGCTCTTTACAGCATCGGACCCTGCTTCTATTACCAGTCACACCCACAGCTGGGTATTCTTTTTGCTTTGGCTCCATCCCTCCATTCTTTCTGGAGTTATTTCTCCACTGATCTTCAATAGCATATTGGGCACCTACTGACCTGGGGAGTTCCTCTTTCAGTATCCTATCATTTTGCCTTTTCATACTGTTCATGGGGTTCTCAAGGCAAGAATACTGAAGTGGTTTGCCATTCCATTCTCCAGTTCACCACATTATGCCAGATCTCTCCACCATGACCCACCCATCTTGGGTTGCCCCACGGGCATGGCTTAGTTTCATTGAGTTAAACAAGGCTGTGGTCCTAGTATGATTAGATTGACAGGTTTTCTGTGAGTATGGTTTCAGTGTGTCTGCCCTCTGATGCCCTCTTGTAACACCTATCTCCTAGAATTAGCTCAAATTCATGTCCATTGAGTCAGTGATGCTATCTAACTATCTCATCCTCTGCTGCCCTCTTCTCCTTTTGCCTTCATTCTTTCCAAGCATCAGAGTCTTTCCCAAAGAGTCTGCTCTTTGCATCAGATGCCAAAGTATTGGAGCTTCAGCATCAGTCCTTCCAATAAATATTAAGGGTTGATTTACTTTAGGATTTTCTGGTTTGATCTCCTTGCAGTCCAAACAATTCTCAAGAGTCTTCTCCAGTACCACAATTTGAAAGTATCAGTTCTTTAGTGCTCAGCCTTCTTTATGGTCCAACTCTCGCATCCATACGTGACTACTGGAAAAACCATAGCTTTGACTAGACAGACTTTTGTTGGCAAAGTGATGCCTCTGCTTTTTAATATGCTGTCTGCTGCTACTGCTGCTAAGTTGCTTCAGTCATGTCCGACTCCATGCAACCCCATAGACGGCAGCCCACCAGGCTCCTCCATCCCTGGGATTCTCCAGGTAAGAACACTGGAGTGGGCTGCCATTTCCTTCTCCAATGCACGCACATATGCCTGCATGCTAAGTCGCCTCAGTTGTGTCTGACTGTGCGACCCTATGGACAGCAGCCCACCAGGCTCCTCCATCCACAGGATTCTCCAGGCAAGAATACTGGAGTGGGCTGCCATTTCCTTCTTCATATGCTGTCTAGGTTTGTCATAGTTTTCCTTCTAAGGAGCAAGCATGTTTTAGTTTCATGGCTGCAGTCATCATCCACAGTGATTTTGCAGCCCAAGAAAATAAAGTCTGTCACTGTTTCCCCATCTATTTGCCATGAAGTGATGGGACCAGATGCCATTATCTTTCTTTTTTGAATGTTGAGTTTTAAGCCAGTTTTTCACTCTCCTCTTTCACCCTCATCAAGAGGCTCTTTAGTTCCTCTTCACTTTCTGCCATTAGAGTGGTATCATCTGCATATCTGAACTAACATTAAAAAAAGAACTAACACTGAAAAAAGAAATAACACCAAAAAATGATGTCCTTTTCATCATAGGCGATTGGAATGCAAAAGTGGGACCTCCTAAAACTAATGCCAATCAAATTTTTGACACCTGAATTCAAATATCCTTTTTGAATAATGGGCACACTCCGTTTCTTTTGCAGCCTCACAGTTACTTCCTGATCTTGAGTAATGAACAGCCTTTGGTGAACATCTAAGAGCACCACCTAATAGCACCTCACTGTTCTGGAATCCTGTAACAATTTCTCTGGCTTGGTCAATATGTATTAGGCATTCTGTTTCAAAACTTTAATCATAACTAAAAAGTCTACCATTATTTGGTAAGCTTTTAAAAATATTTGACATTATTAGTGTCTACTGGGCAGTTTACCAAAGATGGATTTTTCCTTAAAACTGTGCGTGTTTGGAATCCTGTGTCATTAGACGTAGAGTTGAACTAAAAATGTGTATAAAGTAAATGATGTTGATGAGCATAGAGTGCTATTAAGAATGTATATAATACTATGTAATAAAACAGATATACCCAGGAAAGTATAGTTTTCATTATATGAAAATAATTCTATTTTCATATTATTTATTATTTGATTTAGATCAGAGACTTTTATAATTAATTCCTAATCAATTCTTGGCAAAGTTTGCTGCTTTTACTTCCAGAAGATAAAGTGCATAGCAAGAATAAGCTATTTCAGAATTTTCCCATGTTTTTGCACTCTATTGCCTTAGCCCTGCATTTATCTCTCAGTTTTCACGTACAATGATCTAAATGAAATTTTTGAGATGAATATTAGTTTTTCACAACATACAACATCTGGTCCCAATTGAGGTAATAGGGTTATAGTCAACAGGATACAAAGTACTCATGAAAACATTCATGTTGAGAAAGAACCTTCTGGGACAACTGAAAGATGGATCTTCTGTTTGCTAGGGGAATGCCTTCCACTGGAGGCTGAGGAAGCACCAGGACTGGAAGACAACACAGATTAGTGTTGATATGAAGATGAATCTCAGACCCAATCTGAGATCAGCCACCCACAGAACTTTGTTTATTTCTAAAATGGATTGTTCAGATATGGCGTTCCTTATGTGCAAAAATGTAGTGAATAAAGAGACAGAGGGAGAAGGGTGATTGTTCTCAGATAAACTGGAAACATTTATTAAATCTTGTTTTATCTTAAACATTTCACTAGGAGAGTGTGTGTAACATTGGCTTAATATCAGGGTAGGGAATGAAGAAACTAAACAAATGTGTCTCAGAATATATTTCTTTAAACAGACTCTTTTTCTTCCTTTACTCAAAGTCTTTTTTATTTATTTAAATAAAGTTAAAAAGTAAAGTCATTTATTTAAAGTCTTTTTTAAAAATTGACTTTGTTTTGATCCATATAACAACTTCAGATTTGAGAAACAGAGGGAGCCACAAAGGGTAAGTTATTAGCAAAGGGAATAGAAATAATTAGGTATACCTTCTTGCCCTTTCATATTTATCAAGCTCATTTCGTTCTATTTTAAAGCACTTCTGTGTCAGATGTATACTGGTAATTATTTTCAATATAAAACTTAGGCGAGGGAGAGCCGGTGTGCTTTGATCTCAGGACGTTGTCTTACTGTTCTGAGGTAGACACTGTAGGGATGCTTGCTGCGCCCCTTTTCCCAGAATCCCTCACTCTCAGCAGAGACCGCGAATGGCACCTCAGGGTCTTACACGCTCCTGCCTACCTCTTAGGTCTGGCCGAGCCTCCTTTGCCACCACTGCTCTAACAGTGTGACTGGCTCAATTTCCTTGTTGCAGAGAGAAAAAAGTATCTTTACTCTTTGAAGTGTGATAGCCTCTGGAAGTATTTTTGAATAAACATCATTTTCACTAAGATGAGTTTCCTCCCTGTATCTCTTTGTTATTCTAGGTGATTGTTCTCCCAGAGGCTTGGTTCTGAGGCGCTTCTGTGCCAATTGTGCTAACAAAACCAGCTTGTGTAGGTGGCCCTACCAGGGATGGTACTGCTTTCTCAGGGAAAGTTCCTCCCTGCTTATTTAAGGTCCCCTAACTTAGAAAGCATCACTACGAACAAAGCTAGTGGAGGTGATGGAATTCCAGTTGAGCTATTCCAAATCCTGAAAGATGATGCTGTGAAAGTGCTGCACTCAATATGCCAGCAAATTTGGAAAACTCAGCAGTGGCCACAGGACTGGAAAAGGTCAGTTTTCATTCCAATCCCTAAGAAAAGCAATGCCAAAGAATGCTCAAACTACCACACACTTGCACTCATCTCACACACTAGTAAAGTAATGCTCAAAATTCTCCAAGCCAGGCTTCAGCAATATGTGAACCGTGAACTTCCTGATGTTCAAGCTGGTTTTAGAAAAGGCAGAGGAACCAGAGATCAAATTGCCAACATCTGCTGAATCATTGAAAAAGCAAGAGAGTTCCAGAAAAACATCTATTTCTGTTTTATTGACTATGCCAAAGCCTTTGACTGTGTGGATCACAATAAACTGTGGAAAATTCTGAAAGAGATGGGAATACCAGACCACCTGATCTGCCTCTTGAGAAATCTGTATGCAGGGCAGGAAGCAACAGTTAGAACTGGACATGGAACAACAGACTGGTTCCAAATAGGAAAAGGAGCATGTCAAGGCTGTATATTGTCATCTTGCTTATTTAACTTATATGCAGAGCACATCATGAGAAAGGCTGGGCTGGAAGAATCAAGAAAAAAGCTGGAATCAAGATTACCGGGAGAAATATCAATAACCTCAGATATGCAGATGACACCACCCTTATGGCAGAAAGTGAAGAGGAACTAAAAAGCCTCTTGATGAAAGTGAAAATGGAGAGGGAAAAAGTTGGCTTAAAGCTCAACATTCAGAAAACAAAGATCATGGCATCTGGTCCCATCACATCATGGGAAATAGATGGGGAAACAGTGGAAACAGTGTCAGACTTTATATTTTGGGGCTCCAAAATCACTACAGATGGTGACTGCAGCCATGAAATTAAAAGACGCTTACTCCTTGGAAGGAAAGTTATGACCAACCTAGATAGCATATTCAAAAGCAGAGACTACTTTGCCAACAAAGTTCCATCTAGTCAAGGCTATGGTTTTTCCTGTGGTCATGTATGGATGTGAGAGTTGGACTATGAAGAAAGCTGAGCACCAAAGAATTGATGCTTTTGAACTGTGGTGTTGGAGAAGACTCTTGAGAGTCCCTTGGACTGCAAGGAGATCCAACCAGTCCATTCTGAAGGAGATCAGCCCTGGGATTTCTTTGGAAGGAATGATGCTAAAGCTGAAACTCCAGTACTTTGGCCACCTCACGTGAAGACTTGACTCATTGGAAAAGACCCTGATGCTGGGAGGGATTGGGGGCAGGAGGAGAAGAGGACGACAGAGGATGAGATGGCTGGATGGCATCACTGACTCAATGGATGTAAGTCTGAGTGAACTCCAGGAGTTGGTGATGGACAGGAAGGCCTGGCGTGCTGCGATTCATGGGTTCACAAAGAGCCGGACACGACTGAGCGACTGAACTGAACTGAACTGAACTGAGTGACTAACACATTCACTTCACTTATTTCCCAACCTAGGCAGCACTGAGAAGGTCTTCACTTTGAACATCCACACGTCAGTGGAGAATAAACCTCCTTCCCTCCGCCTTCAGCCGTTCCCATATCTCGGTCTTGAATGAAAACAATCTGACTGTTCTGAGAGGCACCTCCTGAGCTCTTCTCTTGCTGCCTCAAACCAAAAGGCCTTTTTGAAGCTGGGGTTGTCTTTAACCAGAAACCTCAAAAGTGAGTTCTACAAAGAAAATGTATATGTGTGCATGCATGTTAGGAAATCGTAGAATAATGCTTTTTCACAAAGGTTTTATCATCAACTGTTAATTAGAGAGTTTCAGAGTTCACCTAGGTCCTAGGGGAAGAACAGGGACAAAAGCAAGCCCCCAATAGTTGGATTCTTCTGGGACCTAAATTATAAAGTTTTATCAGGAGAGTCTATCCTTTAATTATAAGAACACTTTTTGAACATGGGGTAAATCTCGGGAGGTGCCACTTAGTTCATTGTTGAAGGAATTTAAAAAATGGCACCCCAGTGACTTGACAATTTCATGCCATTTCAAAAGGGCCAAGTTTATATTCAGACACAGGAAAACTCTGGAGTGTTACCTGCATATACGTTAATCAGCCGCCGCCTCGTGAAGAGCCCACAGTGGCCGGCGCGCTACGGAACCAGGGCTTCCTAAGGTGTGGCCAGTGCCTCCTCACCGAGCTCCCAGGAGCAGTGACCTCTGTTCGCCTCAAAGCCATGAAGCTTCTGCAGTGTGTTTCACAAGGGCTTCACCTCCACTACTCGATTTCACTGCCAGGCCCTTCATCTCAGTGGACAGGGTCCGTGCCAGGGCCCACACAATTTCAAGAGGGAAAAGAAAGAACTCTCAGCTCCATCAGAGTGTCAGGAGTCAGAGACTTTAACACCAGGCCCAAGGCCTCAAATCTGGTCTGATCATGTCAAGTCAAGAGGGAATGGGTCAGCACTGCAACACCCTCGTCTACCAAGTCACTGTGATTCAAAAAAAAAAAAAACAAACCCAAAAAACCTTTCAGAGAACATATTGGAGTAACATGGAACACAAAAATGCCAAGTTTAAGGAGTAGGTGTAGAGAGGGTAACTATTGTATTTTCAGAATTGTTGGTATTAGCTTCAATAACTTAAAAGTTGTGAGTTCTAATCTCATTTTCAAAGCTTTTTTATTCCTTACAGTTTTTTCCCCCACATTTATGGTACCATCCTCCTTAAGTCATTATGGTGAGAAATAATTCAAATGTGTTTAAAGTTATATTTTTTTCCTTTGGGACAAAAACATTGCTATTTAAATGTGAAATAAAAGTTTCTGGTTTCAGAATTTATTTTTCTCCATCTGAGGCGTTGAACCAGTTGGAGACTAAAACTATCAGCCCACTAAAGATCCAACAGAATCACGTTCACTGTTCAGCCTGGGTTGAAAGCAATGTTTCCAGCACAAATGCTCAACAGACATTCAGTGGAACTACTCTCCCTTCAAATTCTTAACACCTGGCGAGTGACCAAACATTTTTTTAAACAGTAACTGAAAAAAATATCAATTAAAGCAGATATTTTAAACTCTTACATTGTCTGTCACAGCAGACCTTTAGATTGGCAGATTTCCAGAGAGAATGAGTGACTCTTTTGCACAGGATGGAATACATTCTGACTCAAAGAGTTCAGCCCACAGTCTAACTGATGCCTTGTACAATCTGCATACATTCTTTCTATAACTCTTGTTGCCAAATTACATGTAATAAATGTGTTTCAGAGATCTGACTTTCTTCCCCCGACCCCAGTAAAAAAGTACATCCTTTACAGAGTTATTTTCATGCTCATGATTTTTCTGCCCTTCCAAGTATGGTGTGTTTTGGTTATAAGACAAGCTTCATCCGAAATCTTACAGCTAAGAGCTTGGTGATGAAATCTCTCAGGGAAACTGCTTTTGGCTGGAGCACTGTCATGGTGCTTTTGGGATCTAAGTGTTGGTGCTCCACGCTCATTTAACAGTATCTCTGGCCGCTATCCTGCAGATGCCAATAGACTCTGTCCTCTGTCCCTGGGTGTGACCAAAAAAAAAAAAAATCGTCTCTACGACCCTCCAAATGTCTCCTGGGGGGTAAAATCACTCCCAACTCCACTCCCCTGAAAACCAATGGATTAAAGGGCTGCTGTTAGTACTTGGTATTTCAATTTCATCTGAGTTAACACATTAGTAACAGTGTATTGCATTTATAATTTGCAAAGTGCTTTTCACATAGAAGTACTATATTTAACTCACCCAACAGCCCTAAGACACATTTGTCGACAGTCTTCTTTCAAAGGAGTAGAGACTGGCTCAGGGAGGGTAGGTGACACACTCTTACAGTGACAGGTAACAGCAAGCTTAAGGTGGAGTTTCTGGGACACTCCCCTTGGTCTTCAGCCCTCACAGGCCAGTGGTTGAGCCTGTCTGCTATGACCATGCACTGGGCTGTCTTACTCATTTCTTTCATGTTAAGGATGGAAGGAAGCCTAGAGGTTTTCTGGTCCATCTCTATTTTAGAGAGGAGAAAACTGGGATGCAGAGGACACAGGTGACCTGCCCAGAGAGCAAATGTGGCAAAGTCAGGACTAAACCCAAGACTCCAAGTTTCCTAACCGACCCTCTCCAGTATTCTTGCCTGGAGAATCCCCATGGACAGAGGAGCCTGATGGGCTACTCTCCATGGGGTCTCCAAGAGTTGGGTGCAAAGAGTCGGACATGACTGAGTGACTGAACTGAACTGAATTGAAGAGTTGGACACAACTGAGTGACTAAACACAGCACAGCAGAATCAACATTCCATGAATGAATGATAAAACAGGATACAAATAAATACGTGTGTGTGTGTGTGTGTGTGTGTGTATGGGTGGGTGTGTGTCTGTGTGTACTGAAGAGGGTAGAGCTCCCACCTGTGCTTTCCAGTGTTTGAAATGGTGATGACCGCCTCTCCCAGTTTTATCAGGTGGAGTATATCTGCCTTGGAATGAACGTCAGAAGAGAAAGAGTGGGAGAAGGGAGGGAAGACTAATTATTGTGCTTAAGAAGAGAGGCTTTCCACAAACCTCATTCCACACCCCAACTCCCTACCCTCTCTCCTTACCATAGATGAGAAATTGTCAAATTCTGTAAATTCAGCGCGTGTGGGGAGGGTGGGGGTTGTCTGCCTGGCCTGGGCTGTCTGGAAATCAGAATGCTCTATGCTAATATACTCGTGTCCTGCACACTGATCCTTTGTTTCCATGCCCCCAAAGTCTTTGCTTATGCAAATCAAACCACTGGGGCACTTGAACTTGTAAATCACATCATCTCCCTCACATGGGATGGATTGACAGGATCTGAAACTCCTTGACTGTTGGGAGGTGATGAATGGTACTTATTTAGCCTGCATCTTTGATCTGGGAGCATCTCCCAATTCTGCTTTCCTTCATGGTGCTGCCCTGCCTGCTGAGCACCTGCGATTGTGAACACTGCTCAAAGGAATCAGAGGGCTTCCAACCGCAGATATCTTGACCCTCTTTGAGGAGGAAGGGCTTCCCAGGTGGCACTCGTGGTAAAGAACCCACCTGCCAATGCAGGAGACATAAGAGATGCAGGTTCAACCCCTGAGTCCAGAAAGATCCCCTGGAGGAGGGCACGGTGACCCACTTCACTGTTCTCACCTAGAGAATCCCTGGACAGGGGAGCCTGGCGGGCTACAGTCCCTAGGTTCGCAAAGAATCAGACACCGCTGAAGTGACTTAGCAGGCACCCACACATTGAGGAAGAAAGAAAGGCACTCCTCAGAGACTGTGCTGAGTTCTGTGTCTTCTTTGAGGGCGGGTTTTTCTCTGATTAGTGACTGAACATTGAGTCTTCCTGGAAAAGGCTGTTTGCAGTCTGTTTCACAGGTAAAAGAGCCAAGGAGAGTTAAGGGACATTTCAAGCGCCCAGACCATAGGGACTGAGTCGCAGGTGGAGGCTGCCGCCTTCCCCAGCTGCCTCTGCAGCCCGCATCCTGTCTCAGAGCTGGTCCCCTTCGCAGGGGACCGGGAGAGTGCTGGAGATGAGGGAGCAGGGACTAGACTGCACTGGTAATGACAGTTGAGCTGCTTGGACAAGGTGTGCTTGTCCCAGTGATCAAGTGCGATTCCTTGACAGTGAGCGAACTCCTGAGTCAGCCTCCCTTGTCTTGGAATGCGTGTTACTGCATTTATTTGTTGGGGAGAAATTGATGAGAACAATACTTGGGCCCTCCAGCCCCAGTCTGAGCAGCTCTGGCTTTTAAGGGGCTGGTTGGTCTCCCTCTGTGTGTTTGAAGGGTTTGACAATTGCAGCGTGCTCATTTCAGCCACTACCTGGGTGGCATTCTCCATGTGGGCAATGTTCCAAGACTTCTTTTGAACTGAGTAGCTGGAACTCAATATACATTTTCCCATAGAAACAATGTCTGTAAGGCTTCTTGGATGGTGGACAAAAATTGATTGGACCAGAATGTAGCTGAAGTCCTGTACATTTTGCAGTTAAAAGCTAGCAAGAGAAATTAGAAGCATTAGAAGTTTGTAAAAAACATTACATAGTATATTTAAACCTATCTAAGTACTTAGAGATTTCCATGGTGGCTCAGATGGTAAAGCGTCTGCCTTCAATGTGGGATACCTGGGTTCGATCCCTGGGTGGGGAAGATCCCCTGGAGAAGGAAATGGCAACCCACTCCAGTACTCTTGCCTGGAAAATTCCATGGACAGAGGAGCCTTGTAGGCTACAGTCCATGGGGTTGCAAAGAGTGGGACACGACTGAGCGACTTTACTTCACTAAGCACTGCAGAAAAAACCACAAGCCCCTTGGCCTAAGCTGCCTACCTTAGTCTGATACTTTGAAGAAGTTGAAACAAGACCCCCTTGTGGCATTTCCCTAATGTACCACCGGAGTTTAGGAGGGAGGAAGAATGAACAGGGGATGCCCATCGAAATGCAGAGGGGAGAAAACGTGACTTCATCACCCTAAGCCAGACCCCCTCCACCACTCATTGCCCTTCAGATTGTCAGGTGAGAGAGTGTAATGAATGCTGTGGGTCCCCACCCATATGCTCCTTGCTGCCCTTCAGATTGTCAGGTGAGAGAGTGTAGTGAATGCTGTGGGTCCTCACGCATGTGCCCCTTCAAGCACCAGGGCCCCAGATTCTGGGGGTGCTGCTGCTGAAGGCTCACAGCTGAGTGCCTCCCCAGGAATCACTTTTGTCTGCTGGAACTACCTTGCCTGAGACCATGACCCCTTCCTGGAGCACTCCTGCTCTAAGAACCTGCCAATTTAGAAATCCAAAGCCCTGGCCCCCTTGCCTCAACTGGGACAACTCTGAGGGACCATGCTAGCTTCAGTGGTCTCTGTAGGATGGACCCCTGTGTGACCATCTCCCAATGCATTGCCTTCCTCTACCATACATCCTTTCCCATCACTTCCATCCTTCACTCCTGTGGACGCGTCAGTCCTAACCGCATCTTCAAATAAACCTGAGTGCAAATCTCATCTCAGGGTGTGTTTCCAGAGAGCCTGACCCAAGACAGACAAGCAGACAAGGATGAGTGAAAATGAAAAGGTGGCCAGTAGGGATTCTGTCCTTGACTGGTGGTGGCTAGGCTGGTTCAGTTCAGTTCAGTTCAGTCGCTCAGTCATGTCCGACTCTTGTGACCCCATGAATTGCAGCATGCCAGGCCTCCCTGTCCATCACCAACTCCCGGAGTTCACTCAAACTCACGTCCATTGAGTCGGTGATGCCATCCAGCCATCTCATCCTCTGTCGTCCCCTTCTCCTCCTGCCCCCAATCCCTCCCAGCATCAGAGTCTTTTCCAATGAGTCAACTCTTTGCATGAGGTGGCCAAAGTACTGGAGTTTCAGCTTTAGCATCATTCCTTCCAAAGAACACCCAGGACTGATCTCTTTTAGAATGGACTGGTTGGATCTCCTTGCAGTCCAAGGGACTCTCAAGAGTTTTCTCCAACACCACAGTTCAAAAGCATCAATTCTTCGGCACTCAGCTTTCTTCACAGTCCAACTCTCACATCCATACCTGACCACTGGAAAAACCATAGCCTTGACTAGATGGATCTTTGTTGGCACAGTAATGTCTCTGCTTTTTAATATACCATCTAGGTTGGTCATAACTTTCCTTCCAAGGAGTAAGCGTCTTTTAATTTCATGGCAAGGCTTGTAGCTGCTCCAAAAGAAAGATCACCGTCAGGATTCCAGCAGAGAGAACCCTGCGCTGAGGTGAGAGCCGTTTACTCAGGGAGGGAAGGTAGGTAACACCATTTCTATGTGAAATGGATCCAGTGACTCGGCCAGAGCGATCTTCACACAGAATGCTGAAGAATTCAGGAGAGCTGCACTCACCAATCTTTCTCTAGCATTTCATCAGGGTTGAATGACAGCTGTTTCTGAAGCAATTTGGACATCTTGCTTTCTCAGGAAGACTCTTGTTGAGATGTAAGCCTGGTATTTCTGAATAGAATGTTCAAAGATTATTGATCACGGAAACATCTTTCCTCCAAATAACTTCTTACTGCCAGTCCGGTCAGCAGTGGTGCCAGGTGGGGCTAGGGGTTTGCTCACATTTTTGACCTGAGGCTTGGGTTGTGATGTTCCTCATCCCATAGCTCTGCTTCTTAGTTTTATCATATTGAGCTTCTTCCTGTGGACCAGATACATATTAAAAAAAATGGGCAATATGAAAAAAAAATATTTTCAAGATTTCTGAGAGCTAGCCATCTTTCCCAAATGCTGAGACTGAGGTGTATCTAGCAGGCAGTGGACTTCTAGCATTTGTGAGTTCACAGTGCTGTGGACGGACTGGAGGAGGACCAAGGACCCCAGGATGAGAGTGTACCTGTCTCCCGTGCTAAAGAGCAGGCAGTCAGGGTCCATCAACACTTGTCTTCAAAGCCTGTTTTCCCAAAGACCAAATGTGGTACAATATTATTAGGGGAGTTCAAAAAACAATTTGAAGGCCAATAAAGGAGAATTTGACCTGACACGCTTGGCAGACCCCAGAACAAAACATTATTTTATACTCTGATGTTTTAGCTATTGTTTTCCAGAAGGATGAGAAATGTAAAACTGTAATGGTCACACTTATCCAAGGATCGGCAGCTTACAGAAGGAGCAAGAATACACAGAATTGTTCTGGAGGCCAGAGTGGATGGTTAAAACCTGACTTTTACAAATCCAATACTGTTTGGCTGGTCTGATAATGCAAGGGCTGAATTTTAGGTGGCAACCTGACTAACTGTAAGGCTGAATTTTAGGGCAGAGTTTTAATATGAATCTCTTTAGAGAAAGACCCCCTTATCATGTTGATAAGAGGTCATTAAAAAAACCTTTTGATTTGGAACCACGGGTATATTCAATTGTAAGATGAGCATCATGATATCCTCAGAAAAGGCCTAAATCCATCATTTATTAAACAAATGTCACTGAAGGCCAACCATGTGGTACTGAGCAAATGATTGAAAAACTGCAAAAGTGAAATTTCCTTCCAGATTGCAAATTGTTTTACATAGAACAAAAGATTCCAGTTATTGTTAATTTTTATGATATTATGAATGCAATAGCATTTTTATGATCTGTGGGTAAAATCCAACTTCTTACAAACGTTTATAAAAGACCTGTGTGACTGTGTCCTGCTAGTCCTTCCTCAACTGCACCTCTCCCACTTAGGGTGGACTGTGAATGTGTCTTGCTCTCTGCAGGTGCTTCTCTGTTTGCCTGGGAAGCATTTCCACACAACACTGTCCCTCAGCTCCTCTACCATCTCTCCTTTTGACTTGCTAACTCATACTCATTCTGGGGATCTAATATTAAATTTCATTTTCTCTTAGGAGGACTCTATGAACCCTTTGGTGCTCCTATAATGTTCTGTGATTTCCCCATTGAATTACTCTGCTAGAGCTGACATCACAAAATACCACAAGCTAGGTGGCTAAAAATCAGAAATTTTCTGGAGGCTGGAAGTCCCAGACAAAAGTCTGGCAGGATTGGTTTAGGGTGGGATCTCTCTTCCTGGCTTGTAGATAGTCCCTTTCAAGATTATGAGCTCTCTCCACTCAAGTGTCTTTCCCTAAGGACACTAATCCCATCAGATGAAGGCTCCACCCATGTGTGTGTGTGTGTGTGTGTGTGTGTGCTCAGTCATATCCGACTCTTTTGTGATTCCATAGGCTGTAGCCTGTAAGGCTCCTTTGTCTGTGGAATTCTCCAGGCAAGAATATTGGAGTGGGTTGCTATTTCTTTCTCCAGGGGATCTTCCTGACCCAAGGATGGAACCCTTGTCTCCTTTGTCTCCTGCATTGGCAGGCAGATTCTTTATTACTGTGCCACCTGGGTTATAATAATGACCTCATTATACCTTATGATGCTGTGAAAGTGCTGCACTCAATATGCCGGCAAATTTGGAAAACTCAGCAGTGGCCACAGGACTGGAAAAGGTCAGTTATCATTCCAATCCCAAAGAAAGGCAATGCCAAAGAATGCTCAAACTACTGCACAATTGCACTCATCTCACACACTAGTAAAGTAATGCTCAAAATTCTCCAAGCCAGGCTTCAGCAATACATGAACCGTGAACTTCCAGATGTTCAAGCTGGTTTTCGAAAGGAGGAGGAACCAGAGATCAAATTGCCAACATCTGCTGGATCATCAAAAAAGCAAGAGAGTTCCAAAAAAACATCTATTTCTGCTTTATTGACTATGCCAAAGCCTTTGACTGTGTGGATCACAATAAACTGTGGAAAATTCTGAAAGAGATGAAAATACCAGATCTTGCCTCTTGAGAAACCTATATGCAGATCAGGAAGCAACAGTTAGAACTGGACATGGAACAACAGACTGGTTCCAAATAGGAAAAGGAGTATGTCAAGGCTGTATATTGTCACCCTGCTTATTTAACTTATATGCAGAGTACCTCGTGAGAAAGGCTGGGCTAGAAGAAGCACAAGCTGGAATCAAGATTGCTGGGAGAAATATCAATAACCTCAGATATGCAGATGACACCACCCTTATGGCAGAAAGCGAAGAGGAACTAAAAAGCCTCTTGATGAAAGTGAAAGAGGAGAGTGAAAAAGTTGGCTTAAAGCTCAACATTCAGAAAACGAAGATCATGGCATCTGGTCCCATCACATCATGGGAAATAGATGGGGAAACAGTGGAAACAGTGTCAGACTTTATATTTTTGGGCTCCAAAATCACTGCAGATGGTGACTGCAGCCATGAAATTAAAAGACGCTTACTCCTTGGAAGGAAAGTTATGACCAACCTAGATAGCATTTTCAAAAGCAGAGACATTACTTTGCCAACAAAGTTCCATCTAGTCAAGGCTATGGTTTTTCCAGTGGTCATGTATGGATGTGAGAGTTGGACTGTAAAGAAGGCTGAGTGTCGAAGAATTGATGCTTTTGAACTGTGGTGTTGGAGAAGACTCTTGAGAGTCCCTTGGACTGCAAGGAGATCCATCCATTCTGAAGAAGATCAGCCCTGGTATTTCTTTGGAAGGAATGATGCTAAAGCTGAAACTCCAGTACTTTGGCCACCTCATGTGAAGAGTTGACTCATTGGAAAAGACTCTGATGCTGGGAGGGATTGGGGGCAGGAGGAGAGAGGGACGACAGAGGATGAGATGGCTGGATGGCATCACTGACTCAATGGTCATGAGTCTGAGTGAACTCTGGGGGTTTGTGATGGACAGGGAGGCCTGGAGTGCTGCAATTCATGGGGTTGCAAGAGTTGGACACGACTGAGTGACTGAATTGAACTGAACTGAACATTTTACCTTAATAACTTAATTACATTCATAAAAACTCTGCCTCTAAATGTAGGTACCTTGGGGGCTGGGGCTTTACCTAAATTTCAGATAGACACAAACAGTCAGTCAGTTGACTCTTTGTGACTGCATGGACTGTGCACACCCGGTTTCCTATCCCTCACCATCTCCTGGAGCTTGCTCAAACTCATGTCCATTGAGTCAGTGATTCCATCCAATTGAGGTAGAAATTGCTAAGCAGTCAGCAAGAAAGGGCAGTAATTAACTTCTGTTCCATATACCTGAGGGAAAAACAATTGGTGATCATTAATCTGGAGAAGAAAATGGCAACCCACTCCTGTACTCTTGCCTAGAAAATCCCATGGACCAAAGAGTCTGGTAGGCTACAGTCAATGGGGTCACAACGTCAGACATGACTGAGTGACTTCACTAATCTTAAGCCCATCCAACTGATCCATTGTAAAACAGCCAGGGGGCAGTAAAAATGGTGGCAACTTATTTCAAGGATCAAGAGGATCCATAAAGATGTTGTTAAACCATTTTTACCTTTAAACTGATTGGTTAAAAATAATGTACTTTGGGGGTGGTCCTAAGATGATGGAGGGATAGGATGGGGAGATCACTTTCTCCCCCACAAATTCATTGAAAGAACATTTGAACAGTGAGCAAATTTGACAAAACAACTACTGAATGCTGGCAGAAGACATTAGGGACCCAGAAAGGCAGCCCATTGTCTTTGAAAGGAGATGGAGAAGTCGTGAGGCTACTGTAAGAATAAGACTGAAAACCAGAGGCAGGAGGCTTAAGTCCAAAACCTGAGAACAGCAGAGAACTCCTGACTCCAGGGAACATTAATTGATAAGGGCTCATCAAAAGCCTCCATACCTACACTGAAACCAAGCACCACCCATGGGCCAGCAAGTTCCAGAGCAAGACATACCATGCAAATTCTCCAGCAACACAGGAACATAGCCCTGAGCTGCAATATACAGGCTGCTCAAAGTCACACCAAACCCACTGACATCGCAAAACTCACTACTGGACACTTCATTGCACCCCAGAGAGAAGAAATCCAGCTCCACCCATCAGAATACTGACACAAGCTTCCCTAACCAGGAAACCTTGACAAGCCACCAGTACAACCCCATCCACAGGGAAGAACCTCCACAATAAAGAGGAACCACAAACTGTCAGAATATGCAAAGGCCTCCCCAGACACAGCAATATAAACAAGATGAAAAGGCAGAGAAATCCTTTACTCAGCAGGTAAAGGAACATGATAAATGCCCACCAAACCAAACAAAAGAGGAAGAGATAGGGAATCTACATGATAAAGAATTCCAAGTAATGATAGTGAAAATGATCCAAAATCTTGAAATCAAAGTGGAGTTACAGATAAATAGCCTGGAGACAAGGATTGACAAGATGCAAGAAAGGTTTAACAAGGACCTAGAAGAAATAGAAAAGAGTCAATATATAATGAATAATGCAATGCTGCTAAGTCGCTTCAGTCGTGTCCGACTCTGTGTGACTCCATAGACGGCAGCCCACCAGGCTCCCCCATCCCTGGGATTCTCCAGGCAAGAACACTGGAGTGGGTTGCCATTTCCTTCTCCAATGCATGAAAGTGAAAAATGAAAGTGAAGTCGCTCAGTTGTGTCTGACTCCTAGCGACCCCGTGGACTGCAGCCTACCAAGCAATAAATGAGATCAAAAACATTCTGGAGGGAACCAACAGTAGAATAACAGAGGCAGAAGATAGGATATATGAGGTAGAAGATAGAATGGTAGAAATAAATGAAGCAGAGAGGAAAAAACAAAAAAGAATTAAAAGAAATGAGGACAACCTCAGAGACCTCTGGGACAATGTTAGATGCCTCAACATTTGAATCATAGGAGTCGCAGAAGAAAAAGACAAAAAGAAAGGCCATGAGAAAATACTTGAGGAGATAATACTTGAAAACCTCCCTAAAATGGCGAAGGAAATAGTCACCCAAGTCCAAGAAACCCAGAGAGTCCCAAATAGGATAAACCCAAGGCAAAACACCCCAAGACCATACTAATCAAATTAACAAAGATCAAACACAAAGAACAAATATTAAAAGCAGCAAGGGAAAAACAACAAATAACACTCAAGGGGATTCCCATAAGGATGACAGCTGATCTTTCAATAGAAACTCTTCAGGCCAGAAGGGAATGGCAGTACATACTTAAAATGATGAAAGAGAAAAACCTACAGCCCAGATTACCGTACCCAGCAAGGATCTCATTCAAATATGAAAGGAGAAATCAAAAGCTTTACAGACAAGCTAAAGCTCCAATAAATGCTAAAGGATCTTCTCTAGACAGGAAACACAGAAAGGTGTATGAACTCGAACCCAAAACAACAAAGTAAATGGCAAAGGGATCATACTTATCAATAATAACCTTCAATGTAAATGGTTTGAATGCCCCAACCAAAAGACAAAGACTGGCTGAATGAATACAAAAACAAGACCCCTATATATGTTGTCTACAAGAGACCCACCTGGAAACAAGAGACACATACAGACTGAAAGTGAAGGGCTGGAAAAAGATATCCATGCAAATAGAGACCAAAAGAAAGCATAAGTAGCAATACTCATATCAGATAAAATAGACTTTAAAATAAAGGCTGTGAAAAGAGACAAAGAAGGACACTACATAATGATCAAAGGATCAATCCAAGAAGAAGATATAACAATTATAAATATATATGCACCCAACATAGGAAAACCACAATATGTAAGACAAATGCTAACAAGTATGAAAGGGGAAATTAACGATAACACAATAATAGTGGGAGACTTTAACACCCCACTCACGCCTATGGATAGATCAACTAAACAGAAAATTAACAAGGAAACACAACTTTAAATGATACAATAGACCAGTTAGAACTAATTGATATCTACAAGACATTTCACCCCAAAACAATGAATTTCACCTTTTTCTCAAGTGCAAATGGAACCTTCTCCAGGATAGATCACATCCTGGGCCCTAAATCTAGCTTTGGTAAATTCAAAAAAATTGAAATCTCTCCAAGCATCTTTTCTGACCACAATGCAGTAAGATTAGATGTCAATTACAGGAGGAAATCTATTAAAAATTCCAACATCTGGAGGCTGAACAACATGCTGCTGAATAACGAACAAATCACAGAAGAAATTAAATAATGCATAGAAACGAATGAAAATGAAAACACAACAACCCCAAACCTATGGGACACTGTAAAAGCCATGCTAAGGGGAAGGTTCATAGCAGTACAGGCATACCTCAAGAAACAAGAAAAAAGTCAAATAACTTAACCCACTCCAGTGTTCTTGCCTGGAGAATCCCAGGGATGGGGGAGCCTGGTGGGCTGCCGTCTATGGGGTCGCACAGAGTCGGACACGACTGAAGCAACTTAGCAGCAGCAGCAGCACACCCAAAGCAACTAGAAAAGGAAGAAATGAAGAACCCCAGGGTTAGTAGAAGGAAAAAAATCTTAAAAATTAGGGCAGAAATAAATGCAAAAGAAACAAAAGAGACCATAGCAAAAATCAACAAAGCTAAAAGGTGGTTCTTTGAGAAGATAAATAAAATTGACAAACCATTAGACAGACTCATCAAGAAACAAAGGGAGAAAAATCAAATCAACAAAATTAGAAATGAAAGTGGAGAAATCACAACAGACAAAACAGAAATACAAAGAATCATAAGAGACTACCAGCAGCAACTATATGCCAATAAAATGGAAAACTTGGAAGAAATGGACAAAGTATAACTTTCCAAAACTGAACCAGGAAGAAACAGAAAATCTTAACAGACCTATCCCAAGCATGCAAATTGAAACTGTAATCAGAAATCTTCCAGCAAACAAATGCCCAGGACCAGATGGCTTCACAGCTGAATTCTACCAAAAATTTAGAGAAGAGGTAACACCTATCCCACTCAAACTCTTCCAGAAAATTGCAGAGGAATGTAAACTTCCAAACTCATTCTATGAGGCCACCATCACCCTAATAGCAAAACAAGACAGATATGCCACCAAAAAAGAAAACTATAGGCCAATATCACTAATGAACATAGATGTAAACATCCTTAACAAAATTCTAGCAGACAGAATCCAACAACATATTAAAAAGATCATACATCATGACCAAGTGGGCTCTATCTCAGGGATGCAAGGATACTTCAATATCTACAAATCAATTAACGTAATACACCACATTAGCAAATTGAAAGATAAAAACCATATGATTATCTCAATAGATGCAGAGAAAGCCTTTGACAAAATTCAACATCCGTTTAAGATAAAAACCCTCCAGAAAGCAGGAATAGAAGGAACAACCTCAACATAATAAAAGCCGTATATGACAAACCCACAGCAAACATTATCCTCAATGGTGAAAAATTGAAAGCATTTCTCCTAAAGTCAGAAACAAGACAAGGGTGCCCACTTTCACCACTACTATTCAACATAGTTTTGGAAGTTTTGGCCACAGCAATCAGAGTAGAAAAAGAAATAAAAGGAATTCAGATTGGAAAATAAGAAGTAAAACTCTCACTGTTTGCAGACAATATGATACTCTACATAGAAAACCCTAAAGACTCCACCAGAAAATTACTAGAGCTAATCAATGAATATAGTAAAGTTGCAGGATATAAAATTAACACAGAGAAGTCCCTTGCATTCCTATACACTAACAATGAGAAAACAGAAAGAGAAAGTAAAAAACAATTCCATTCACCATTGCAACAAAAAGAATAAAATACTTAGGAATATATCTACCTAAAGAAACAAAAGACCTATATATAGAAAACTATAAAACACTGGTGAAAGAAATCAAAGATGACACAAATAGATGGAGAAATATACCATGTTCACAGATTGGAAGAATCAATATAGTGAAAATGAGTATACTATCCAATGCAATCTATAGATTGAATGCAATCCCTATCAAGCTACCAACAGTATTTTTCACAGAGCTAGAACAAATAATTTCACAATTTGTATGGAAATACAGAAAACCTCGAATAGCCAAAGCAATCTTGAGAAAGAAGAATGGAACTGGAGGAATCAACCTGCCTGACTTCAGGCTCTATTACAAAGCTACAGTCATCAAGACAGTATGGTCCTGGCACAAAGACAGAAATATAGATCAATGGAACAAAATAGAAAGCCCAGAGATAAACCCATGCACCTAAGGACACCTTATCTAAGTCAAAAGAGGCAAGAATATACAATGGAGAAAAGACAATCTCTTTAACAAGTGGTGCTGGGAAAACTGGTCAACCACTTGTAAAAGAATGAAACTAGAACACTTTCTAACACCATACACAAAAATAAACTCAAAATGGATTAAAGATCTAAACGTAAGACCAGAAACTATAAAACTCCTAAAGGAAAACATAGGCAAAACACTCTCCGACATAAATCACAGCAGGATCCTCTATGACCCACCTCCCAGAAATTTGGAAATAAAAACAAAAATAAACAAATGGGACCTAATTAAACTTAAACGCTTTTGCACAATGAAGGAAATTATAAGCAAGGTGAAAAGACAGCCTTCAGAATGGGAGAAAATAATAGCAAACAAAACAACTGACAAAGAATTAATCTAAAAAATATACAAGCAACTCCTGCAGCTCAATTTCAGAAAACTAAATGACCCAATCAAAAAATGGGCCAAAGAACTAAACAGACATTTCTCCAAAGAAGACATACAGATGGCTAACAAACACATGAAAAGATGCTGAACATCACTCATTATTAGAGAAATGCAAATCAAAACCACAATGAGGTACCATTTCACGCCAGTCAGAATGGCTGCGATCCAAAAGTCTACAAGCAATAAATGCTGGAGAGGGTGTGGAGAAAAGGGAACCCTCCGGAATGCAAACTAGTATAGCCCCTATGGAAAACAGTGTGGAGATTCCTTAAAAACTGGAAATAGAACTGCCTTATGACCCAGCAATCCCACTGCTGGGCATACACACCGAGGAAACCAGAATTGAAAGAGACACATGTACCCCAAAGCAACCTAGATGTCTATCAGCAGACTAATGGATAACAAAGCTTTGGTACATATACACAATGGAGCCAGATACACATATACTCAGCCATTAAAAAGAATACATTTGAATCAGTTCTAATGAGGTGGATGAAACTGAAGCCTATTATACAGAGTGAAGTAAGCCAGAAAGAAAAACACCAATACAGTATACTAAAGCATATATATGGAATTTAGAAAGGTGGTAATAATAACCCTTTATGTGAGACAGCAAAAGAGACACAGATGTATAGAACAGTCTTTTGGACTCTGTGGGAGAGGGCTAGGGTGGGATGATTTGGGAGAATGGCATTGGAACACGTATGTTATCATATGTGAAATGAATTGCCAGTCCAGGTTCAATGCATGAGACAGGGTGCTCGGGGCTGGTGCACTGGAATGACCCAGAAGGATGGGATGGGGAGGGAGGTGGGAGAGAAGTTCAGGATGGGGAATACATGTACACCCGTGGCAGATCCATGTCAATATATGGCAAAACTGCTACAATATTGTTAAGTAATTAGCCTCCAATTAAAATAAATAAATTTATATTAAGAAAACCAAGTAAAATCCAGCAAAAATAATAATAATGTACTTTAAGGACAAGAGCCAAACAAAAATGTACAGATTACTACTGGTAAAGATATAAAACTACTGTAATGCCTACCTTTTGGGGGACTCTCTTCCCCCTCTCAGTGTCTATACTGAGGGCTTTGTACTTTCCTTCTCTTTAATAAATCCTTATCAGTTGCTAATGTGAGTGAGTGAGTATTCATGAAGTTCGTTCTTTGGCTCAGCTAACAAGAACTTGGATTCCAGTTTTACAATTTTCTTGTCCTCTGTTGTCCCCTTCTCCTCCTGCCTTCTATCTTTCTCAGCATCCAGTGTCTTTTTCAGTGAGTCAGCTCTTCTCCTCAGGTGGCCAAAGTATTGGAGCTTCAGCTTTAGCATCAGTTCTTCCAATGAATATGCAGTGTTGATTTCCTTTAGTATGGACTGGTTCAATCTCCTTGCAGGCCAAGGGACTCTCAAGAGTCTTCTCCAACACCACAGATTCAGTCCATAATGCCCATTATATTTCTTGTCCAGAGCACCTCCCAGTGGTGCAGTTCATGAAATGCCCTTCAGGGCAAAATGTAAGTGTCCAAGGACACCCACTACAATGTGAGTGTTGCCCTCCCAATATTGCACCTTCATACTGTATTGCAATTAATTGTTCACTTGTCTTTATCCTTCACTAGAACCAAAGCTTCATGAGGGCAAGATCATGCTTGTCTTGTTTACTACTGTCTCAGTACTGATCACAGTGCTTCATAGATATAGAAACTCAATGAATATATTGAGTAAATGACCTTGACAACAAAACACAACCAGATCAGATCTGTTTGTAATGTTTATTCTAGTCATTTGAGGACAGTTTATTTACTTGGATCCCGGTTTCTGGTACAAAGCCTCTAGTCATGTCCTCTGTCCTATTGCTTTTCTCAAATGGATGTCTTTATCAATTCTACTTTTTTGAGAATGAACTTTAACTATCTTCCTTCAGACATGTGTTGACTAAAAATACGCACAATGTGAGGGTTGTGAGTTAAGTTTTATTTGGGGGCAAAATGAAGGCTGCAGCCCAGGAGACATCACCTTAGATAGGTCTGAGAGACTTCTCCAAAGAAGGAGTAGAGGAAGGTCAATATGTAAGATTTTGGTGAAGGGAAGTTCAATGCCATCAATTGAAGGGGAAGAGGAAGTTCAGTGTCTCCTTTACAAAATGTTTTCTGCTAGTCATGAACAGCTGATGTCACATGAAGGGATTTAGCGATTTTCTAGATACGAAAAGATGCAAGGATAGGGATTATGAAGTCAGTTTCTGAAACTATCTCATTATCTTAAGACGTTTCCCACCAGTTTCCCTGGAGCACAGACTGCCTCTCTCCACCCTGACTCTTCTCAGGCGGTGCTGAAGGTCAGCCGCTGCAGCAGTCACTGGCAACTGCTTTTTCAGTCACTGGCAACTGCTCTTGGCAAGTTCCACTTTGTAGTTGACTCATGTGTTTTCTTCGATGTCATCTTCCTGCACCAGCCTACTTTTTCCATCTGTGCCTCACAGGTTCTTAGTTACCTTGATTCTTAATTTTGGCCTCTCCAGATAGAAAGAGACTCGTGAAAGTGATACAGAGGCAGTTTGAAAACTGTTGATAGAAACTGAGAGAGTTCTAACACTGCAGGACAGCATCTCCTAAAGCATTCTCAGGAGATTTCCAGGCCTGCTTCACTGTTGGGTTGAGGAATAGTTGGGGTTTGACTGGGGAACAGGGAACAAGGTGGGTGGTGTAGTGCGCTGAAAAGAGCACTCAGCAAACCAGGAGATATGTGAATAATTACTATATACAAAGCACAGAGCTAGACACGGTGGAGCTGTTAATATGACAGAAACCAAGATTCTTGTAGATGATATCCATTTGGAGATATACATTCATGAAAATGTAATCTTCAGCACAAGGCAGAATGTGGGAAAGACTGAATAAACATCCAAAGAAAGAATTAGGAGTTAAAGGAGAAAAATAATCCTGGACAGGGGTATTCCAGAGAAGAATCATGTAGGAGGTGGGGCTACAACTTTTCTTAAAAGGATGGCTTTAGATAGACTGACTTCCAGATGTCTTTCCAATTCATCCTTTCCACTCAAGACCACATTGTTGAGTCACTGGTCATTATTGCTTAAATTTTCTTTCTTTAAATTGTACAGAAGAATTCTCATTAAAAAATTCAGACAGAATATAATAGCAAAATATGAAATGACACATAAGCATATAAATACTGAAGGCTTTAATAATTAAAACAAGATTATATTATACTGTTTTGCAACTTGTTTTTGCCTTGAAAAATATTACTTGACGATTTTTTAATTAATTAGTTTTATTGTTGGCTGCACTAGGTCTTCATTGCTGAGTGCAGGCCTTCTCTAGTTGTGGTGAGTGGCGGCTACTCTTCTTGGCCATGCTCAGGCTTGTCACTACGGTGGGTTCTCTGGTTGCAAAGCAGAGGCTCTAGGGTACTCTGGATTTGGTAGTTGAGGTACATGGGCTTAGGTGCCCCAAGGCACGTGGAGTCATCCCAGACTGGGGATCAGACCCATGCCCCCTGCATTGCAGACAAATTCTTAACCACTAGACCACCAGGGAAGTACAAATAATTTTTTTGTATAACAAGATATACAGCTCATTCTTTGTCTTCCCTTTTTGCTTAGAATTTGATGAAAGGCTATTATTCCATTGACTTCTGGCCTCTTCCTGTACATTCTTTTCCCAGTTGCTGTCAGTAATATTTTAATGAAATGTTACTTCTTTGTTTTGAGTCTTTCACTAGCACTTGTGTTAGTTAAAATCTTTTGATGGAAAGAAATAGATGGCAAAACTCCAACTGGTTTAAGAAATAAATAGAATTGTATTGGTTCTATGTATTGGTTCATTACTGAAGATCCCAAAGTAGGGGGGCTTCAGATAAGTCTCGACCTGCAGGTTCAGTACAGTCATCAGGAGTCTGGATTCTTTCTCTCACTCCAATCTGTGTGCCATGTGTCAGTTTTATTCCAAGCCTGTCTTCCCTCCTGGCCACAGTGTGCCCTTTACAGATGCCTCAGCATTATCAATAATGCTTTTGGACCTCATTCTGTTTGGAAAATCTCTAGAACTATCTCCAAATGGAGACTAGGGGCTGATGGGAAATGAAGAAGCTATGCTAACGAAGCAGTCACACATTTACACTAAAGTATTTTGTTGTTTTGAAGTACAGATTACCGTTGACCCTTGAGGACTCCCCTGGTGGCTCAGCTGGTAAAGAATCTGCCTGCCATGCAAGAGACATGGGTTTGATCCCTGGGTTGGGAAGATCCTCTGGAGAAGGGCATGGCAATCCAGTCCAGTATTTTTGCCTGGAGAACTCCATGGACAGAGGAGCCTGGAGGGCTACAGTCCATTTGGTCACAAAGAGTTGGACCCAACTCAGCAACTAACACTTTCTTGAGTAACATGGTTTGAACATGTGTGAGTTCACTTATATGTGGCTTTTTTTTTTTCTCAGTTATAAATAGTACACTACTGTACAATCCTCAGTACTACACGATCCTCAGGAAAACACTAAAAGTCATTGAATGAGTTAGTATATAAATAGGTATCATTTAAAAAATATATTTATTTATTTATTTGGTTGAGTGGGTTCTCAGTTGTGGCATACAGGCTTAGTTGCCCCAGGACATGTGGGATCTCAGTTCCTTGACAAGGGATTGAACCCATGTCCCTTGCATAGCAATGCAGATTCTTAACCACTGGACCATCAGGGAAGTCCCAAATAGTTATCATTTGTGAGTGTAGGGTAAAAAAATGGATTTAACCGTCATAAAAATTTACCTACCCATTTTTAAGAGATAGTTATTTCCCTTACTTTGCAGCTGAGGAAACTGAAGCTCAGAGAGGCTGGATCATTTCCTTTGGGTCACACAGCTAGACAGTGACAGAATCGGGCGCTTCTCTCTTCCGCTTGCTCTCTCTCTCAAGTCGGAGTTGTTCGGTTCTGATAAATGGTAGACATAAAGTTTCAGCATCGAGCATGATGTCTTGCTGCATTGCTTTAACTGCCTAATGGAAAAATGAACTGCTCAATCTACCTCACGAGTTTCCAGGATTAAGAGATAATGTCTGTGACTGTGCTCTCAAACACAGAGGTATGTAACACCATGTAAATATAAGATATTATTTTATAATTTTCTCTGTATTAATAGCTTCAGCTTCATAATTAGCTTAGGATGAATGCTTTAAGGAAGTTTAATATTTTTATAGGTTTGAAATGCATTTATAGAGCAGGGCTGTAGCCCCAAAGGGAAGGGAGGCAGCCTAATTTTATGGCCAGTGTACAGGGCCGAGACCAAGGAGCCTTGCAAGGCATCTTCGTTTTACTCTTAGTTCTCATTAGCTGAATTCAAATTCCAGTGGTGAAAGTACACAATTCTTCAGCTGCATAGAGACTGTCTCTGTAAAAGGAAAAAACAAATCTATAAATGTAATCATCTCTCCCTTGTCAGCTAATGTAACACAGTAGTAACTCTAAAATGGTTTTCTTTAGGTGCTTTTGTGGGATTTATTCCTCCTGGGATAGATTGGGATATGAGCAACATTTTGTTTCAATAGAGACCTTCTGGAGCTTTTAACCAGTTACAAAGGGTGTCTCTCTAAGCCTGGACACAGTCCTGCAATAGAAATAACACAGGCTTTTAAGTCTTGAAAGAAACGAAAAGAGAAGACCAGTTGCAAATTGTCATTTCATCATCTTGTGGGGCAAATATTATATATCTGGGAAAAAGATTTTTTAAAAGTATGTAATTTAGGAGTGTCTAAAGGTGTTTTGGAAAATCCCATGGACGGAGGAGCCTGTTAAGCTGCAATCCATGGGGTCGCTAAGAGTCGGACACGACTGAGTGACTTCACTTTCACTTTTCACTTTCATGCATTGGAGAAAGAAATGGCAACCCACTCCAGTGTTCTTGCCTGGAGAATCCCAGGGACGGGGGAGCCTGGTGGGCTTCCATCTATGGGGTTGCACAGAGTCGGACATGACTGAAGTGACTTAGCATAGCATAGCATAGCAAAGGTGTTTTGTTAGGTCAGCTGTGTACCGGGAATTTAAAAGGAACGGCCTATAGACCTTTAAATGCTCCCCAGATATGGCAAGCTTAATCTATTGCAAATTATACTTCCCACTCCTTGACCTGGGAGAAAGGCTTTCTGTCTTGCTTTCAGTATTTAAAATCTGAAATAATATAGACCCAGCTACCTAGGGGTCTGCTTCTTGGCCTGGTGCTTTGTCAGCCCAATTGAGATGGGCAGGCTGGAAAGCAGCAAGTTCCCCAGCGTAACTCATGGGAGCGAGAGGCAGCGTTTTCTGCGTTTTTTCCAGAGGCTGGCTGTAGATATACTTGCCTTGAGTTTCCGCCAAGACACATCACTAAATAAGAGGGAGGTAAAATAAGGATAAGATTTAACTGCTTCTTTCCAGGGAAGCTTGGAGACAGTCTTACTTCCTTTTTTAAAGTTGGAGGCAATTTTATTTGTTTGGGCAAATCTTATGGGAAATGAATAAGTATCAAATGACATGCTTCAGTAGGCTGAAAATAGATCCCAGTACACGATTTCTTTTTTATTTATCAGCCATATGTATTTATTCCAGGTTTCCTTTTCACAGCCTCCCAGATTGGGAGAATCAGCGATAGTAATAGCTGGCAGGCACAGATCTTTTTTAGTTTGTTTGTTTGGGAGGTTACCTCCCAAATTTTTATTTTGAAAAATTTCAAACCTGCAGAATAGTTGAAAGCATAATGTGAACATTTTGCACATTTGCTTTCCCTCTCTCTTTTTTTTGGCCTAAAGTTGAAAAGTTAGGTTCATGTAGAATCATGAGAGTTCATCTCTAACTACTTTAGTATATATTTTCTTAGAACAAAAACACCCTATCATGGTCATATCCAAGAAATTTAGCATTGGTATGATGGTATATTGTAACATACAGTCCATAGGCAAATTTCTGCCAATTGTCCCAATAATGTCCTTTATGGCTATTTTTTGTTGTTGAATTCAAAGTCCAAAAAAGGATCCCATATTATATTTCATTATCTTGTCTCTTTGGTCTCCATTCACTTAGTACAGTTCCCCTTGCCTAATTTGTTAATTGTGCTATCAATATTTTTTGAAGATTCCAAGACAGATGCCCAGTAGAAAGTCCCACAATTTGGATGTACCTGATAAAGCCCCACCAACAGTACTGTGTATGTGTGTATGTATATACACACGTGTATATGTATGTATATATGTGTGCATACTCAGTAATTAAGCATGTCTGACTTTTTGTGACCCCATGGACTGTAGCCCACCAGGCTTCTCCATGGGATTTCCCAGGCAAGAATACTAGAGTGGATTGCCATTTCATATATATATATATATATATATATATATATATATACATACACACATACACACGTAGTCAGACAATAAATTTCAAGACCTACTGCTTTTCTGTGTGGTTATGTCATCAAGTTGATGTACAGTTAGGCTCATTTGTTTCTGCTAATATTTAATTTTAGAATTGCTTTTTGTAAATCCTTTTTAATTTAAATTTAATTTTTGAATATGTAAAACACTTACTTGGCTCAAAAGACAAAACTGTATTAAAAAATCTACTCAGAGAAGTCTTTATTTCTATTTCTATCTTTTTCCAAATTTCTACTTACCATTTCTCAGTAGTTTTTTCATTAATTTCTGGTTTATTCTTCCTATATTTCACTTTACAAAAGTAAGCAAATAAATTATATACGAATATATATGTATATATGAATTTTGTTATTGTGCAGTTGATAGGTCATGTTTGACTCTTCGAAATCCCATGAACTGCAGCATGCCAGGCTTTCCTGTCCTTCACCATCTCCAAGAATTTTCTCAAACTCATGTTCATTGAGTCGGTGATGTCATCCAACCATCTCATCCTCTGTCATCTCCTTTTCCTCCTGCCTTCAATCTTTCCCAGCATCAAAGTCATTTCCAATGAGTCAGCTCTTCACATCAGGTGGCCAAAGTATTGGAGCTTTAGCATCAATATCAGTTCTTCCAGTGAATATTCAAGGTTGATTTATTTGGATTGACTAGTTTGATCTCTCTGTTGTCCAAGGGACGCTCCAATCTTCTCCAGCACCACAGTTTGAAAATATCAGTTTTTCATCACTCAGCCTTCTTTATGGTAAAACTCTCACATCTGTACGTTACTACTGAAAAAAATCATAGCTTTGACTATATGGACCTTTGTTGGCAAAGTGGTGTCTTTGGTTTTTAATATGCTGCCTAGGTCTGTCATAGCTTTTACTCCAAGGAGCAAACATCTTTTAATTTCATATATACGCATAGATATGGGCTTCCCTGGTAGCTCAGCTGGTAAAGAATCTGCCTGCAATGCAGGAAACCCTGGTTCCATTCTTGGCTGGGAAGATCCCCTGGAGAAAGGATAGGCTACCCACTCCAGTTTTCGTGGGCTTCCCTGGTGGCTTAGCTGGTAAAAATATGCCTGCAATTCAGGAGACCTGGGTTTGATCCCTGAGTTGGGAAGATGTCCTGGAGGAGGGAATGGCAATCCACTCCAGTATTCTCGCCTGGATATTCCCATTAACAGAGAAACCTCGTGGGCTATTGTCCGTAGGGTTGCAAAGCGCTGGACATGACTGAGTGACTAAGCACACAGCGCACGTAGCACATATGCGTGAGTATATACGAGTGTCTCTATATGTGTGTGTATGCTGTACTATGCTGTGTTTAGTTGCTCAGTTGTGTCCGACTCTTTGTGACCCCATGGGCTGTAGCCAGCCAGATTCCTCTGACCACGGGGATTCTCCAGGCAAGAATACTGGAGTGGGTTGCCATGCCCTCCTCTAGGGAATCTTCCCAACCCAGGGATCAAACTGAGGTCTTCCATATTGCAGGCAGATTCTTTACCATCTGAGCCACCAGGGAAACCCATGTGTGTGTGTAACATATATTTCTGGTTTTCTGTCTTATGGTAAAGGTTTTATATATATAATATCCTTTTCCTCTGCTTTTTCATTTAATATATCATAGAAATCTCTCCATATTAGTTCGTAGATGTACTTCTTACTCTGTTCACAACTGCATGGTGTCTGTTGTGTTAGTCAGCCTTCTCTGGTGGCACATTTAAATTTTTTCAACACTTTGCTATCAAAGCCTTGACAAGTAACCTGGTGCTTACTCGTACTCTACTTGTAGAGCTGTACTTATAGGCGTAACAGTGTACTAAAAGGTAAAATACACATGAGGTTTTGTTACATATTGCAAATTCCTCTCCATATGGTTGTATCATTCTGCACCTCTGTAGTGTGTGAGCATGTGTGACATAGATATTAACACTTGCTTTATCTTATGGAATCCTAACAACAATATTTTCAGGAAGATTATTTTATTACCCTCATTTTATGCTTAGGAGAGTAAGGCTCAGAGATCATTACAAATGCCTCCAGTTTCACATGGCTAGCAAGTGGCACAGCCAGGATTTGAACCCAGACTCAAGCAACTGACCACTTCACTCTATGCTTTGCCTGCATTAAGCGGCATGAATCATGTTTTGGTATCCTGATAAAATTCAGAAGAAACCATTTATTTCTAGAAATGAAGTTCCCGAAAATATCAAGGAAAACTAGAGAGTCAAGGGAATTTACCATCTCAAGGAATGTTGGAGAAGTAAGAGAACAGTCCTCATGCTCAGCCTGTTTCTTAAGGAGGTGAGTGTTCAATCAGTTCCTAGGTTGAAGCCAAAAATTCTGATCTAGTGAGTGAAGCTTAAAGAAAAGAAGCTTTAGAAAGGCCTTTTTGTGGAAACAAGGCCAGAGGGTACAGGGAACCACATGTAGTTCTGAGACAGAAGGTGTTGGTGGGAGGAAGACAAGCATTAAGGCCACAGATAAACGTTTCAAAATTTTAGGCAGGTTCTCCCAGCAGAGAGTGGGAGAACAAATCAGGAATCTGGAAAGAATCCAAGGACCAGACTTGGATGGTCAGAAAGGATGAAAAGGCGCAAGCTAATAATAATAGTGAGGTCAACCGGGGACTCGGCCTACAGAAGGCAGCAGCAAGGATATCCCTGATGTCAGATGCAGATAACGTCAGGACCCAAGGCAGTGGGGCCCAGGGCAGCTGGGATGCTAGAGACAGCCTCTCCGAGGACGTAACACTTGAGGTAAGGGGTGACAAAGGAGAAGGAACTGGCCATGCAAAGACTTGGAGGAACAGCCTTATTGGCAGTGAAAGTGAAAGTCACTCAGTCGTGTTTGACTTTTTATGACTCCGTGAACTATATAGTCCATGGAATTCTCCAGGCCAGAACACTGGAGTGGGTAGCCTTTCCCTTCTCCAGGGGATCTTCCCAACTCATGGATCGAACCCAGGTCTTCTGCATTGCAGGCAGATTCTTAACCAGCTGAGCCACAAGGGAAGCCCAAGAACACTGGGGTGGGTAGCCTATCCCTTCTCCAATGGCTCTTCCTGACCCAGGAATTGAACCGGGGTCTCCTGCATGGCAGGTGGATTCTTTACCAACTGAGCTATAGGGGAAGGGAAGCCATCAGGGAAGCTATAGTTCCCCTTATTGGTAGAGGGAATAGCATGTAAAATGAAGACTGGTATGGCTGGGATATATTATTGATGAACAAGGGAGTAGTAATTGATGAGTAATTGACAGATCGGGCAGGGCCTTGACGATAAGGGTAAAAGAGTTTGTATTTTATCTTAATTACATCTTGGTATTCTTGGGGGAGGCATGTTCCAGAGGACTTCTGAAATGAGTGGCATTTTAGTCATCTGAGAATGTATTTAAATTCAGTTATACAATATATGATATGTTCCAAGGAAATATAAATAGAAGTAATTATTACTGATTGTTAAGAATTTATTTATTTTTAAGTAAGAGTAATTCTTCTTTAAGAAACATGTAAAATGAAGCTGAACCTGAAGTTTGGCCAGCAGTGTGGGCTAAAGGACATTCACAAAAATAAATACATTGCTACTTACATTTACCACCTCCACATAAGTCATCAACAGCAGTATATTCTTCATGTTCAAGTATGAATAAACTGCATTTCAGTAATACATGTGTAGTAAACATATTTTATTTCACAGAAAGAAGTAGAAATTTTAAAGTATCTTGTGTGTGGCACATGTGAAGCTTACAATGTGGGCCACTGATTTAAATAGGCAGTACCGCCCACCTCCACCCTGCTCATCAGATCTTCATTTTTTGGTGAAATCAGGTTAACAGAAGCTTTCCTTTGATTATAACCCTCATTTTGCACTCAGTATTTATATAGATTCCCGAAATCAGAGGAGTTTGTAATATTAAGTAAGAAATCAAGCTAAGAACATAAATCCTTGAGAAATAAAGAGAGGGAAAAAGTTGAAATATGCCATATCCTAATCATGAAACAGCTAAAATAGAGTAAATGGCAAGACTGTAACTGAGAAAAAATGTTGAAATGAAATGAATGATGGCTAATGTATTTAAAGTCATGACAGGCACATCAAAAATAAGGATAATTTAGTAACAAGTCAACTTCTAAGGAAAAACCCAAACATAATATTTAACATTAAAGCAAAATTATAATTAGCTAAGTAAAAATTCAGTAGGAACACTAAAAATGTGTGAATACATTTTACATGTCCTTCCTTAGGCTGATCTCTAAGACATGTCAATTGTCCAGGTATCTTTAAATATCTAGGTGTTTGATATCATGTAGAACAGAAATGCAGACATTTGACTGAATTTCCTAGTTTTAGCTGGCTACTTAGCATCATATAGATATAGCTTGAACAACATCTTTAGACTTATGAATTAAGCACAGATAATATTTCTTGTAGGTAACATATAATGCAATAAAACCTAAAAAGTGACCATTCATCAGTTCAAGATTGTAGCTTATTATGTAAGATGACCGTCATATATATATTTAATAAGTATTTTTTAAAAAGTCATTTTATACTAATTTATCTGATAGATATGTTTAGCTAATGAAAATGCCCACTGAGATAGGCAAAATATTCAAGTTCTTTTAATGTAGGTAAAGAACTTCATTTACTGTACACAAATGGCCTTCTATAAAGGGGCATAACAGCATTCCCAGTGTCAGGGAAAGAGTTCCTGGACCACCAATACTCCTGAAGACGTGCTTTGGCCCCTAAGAACTTGTGACTGAGATCAGAAGAACTTCAGGCTCTTCCAAGAGGCTTGCACCATTTCTGGAGGGATTCCCTCTTGGACTTTATGCAGATTCTATGGAGACTTTCGGAGAAGGCAATGGCAAGCCACTCCAGTACTCTTTCCTAGAAAATCCCATGGATGTAGGCTGCAGTCCATGGGGTCACCACCAGTTGGACACGACTGAGCGACTTCACTTTTCACTTTCACCTATTGGAGAAGCAAATGGCAACCTACTCCAGTGTTCTTGCCTGGAGAATCCCAGGGATGGGGGAACCTGGTAGGCTGCCATCTATGTGGTCACACAGAGTCGGGCACGACTGAAGTGACTTAGCAATAGCAGCAGCATGGAGACTTTATCACATTCTGTGGAAGGACTGATGTTGAAGCTGAAATTCCAATACTTTGGCCACTTAATGCAAAGAGCTGACTCATTTGAAAAGACCCTGATGTTGGGAAAGATTGAAGGCAGGAGGAGAAGGGGAGGACAGAGGATGAGATGGTTGGGAGGCATCACCAACTCAGTGGACATGAGTTTGAGTAGGATCCAGGAGTTGGTGATGGACAGGGAGGACTGGCGTGCTGCAGTCCATGGGGTCGCAAAGAGTCGGACAAGGCTGAGCAACTGAACTGAACTGAACTGTGGAGACTTGGCATCCTGTCTGCCCTCTCCCCTGTACACCACTTTCCAGAGTGTTGGCTTTGAGACTGGCTGGATCTGTGCCCACTTCCTGGGCACCCTATTCCCCCAGTGGGAATACCTATAGACTGTGACTAGTTCTTTCTTTTAAAAATGATCAGACCTACAATCTGGAAACGTCAGTTCAAGACTAGAAACTGTAGTCAGTCTAATTTGTTGGAGCATTCTAATAATACCCAGGGTCTAATTTAGGAGTTTATTCTTGATCTGGAAGGCAATAGGGAGTCATCATACATACCTGCTTGAGGAAGGGAGTGCCAAGATGAAAATGATGTTTGGGGAAAACACTGGTGACATCTTTGGAGTGACCTGGAGATACAGAAATGGAAGAGAGGCAGAATAAAAATACGATACATATGAATTTGTCTATCTCTGTCTACTAATTTTGGTTTTAGCAGTCAGCTATGTTATTAGTCTGAGTCAAGAACCTTTTACAGGTGATCTCAGTGGGAGACTATGATTGGCAGACTATAAATAAGTGACTGGCAGCCTGGTAAAGCACACACGCCTTGTCTAAGGGACCAGTGGACCTGAATGGAAGATTAGAAGGGGTGGTAAATGTTACCTTGACAGAGAGGCGTGGTTAGCCTGAACAGTCACTGAGATCAAAGTTACTTGAGAAATGCTTCCACTGAACAGGTTGGTGTGGAACTAAGCTTATGGCTCAAGATTACTCCCAGAAGGGACCTTAGGATGGAGTCTAAAGGGAACTCTAAGAAGGATGCACAACCCATGTTTACTACTCTGAGTCCACACAGGAGGTAAAAAATGCAACCACTATTTTAATAAAAAGAATTTAAAGAATTGTTCAACACCTATTGTTAATAGGTACTACCAAAATCAAAAGGCCCAGAGGGAGCAGTAAGTGCAACTCCAGACTGCAGGAGGAGGGAGGAGGTTGGGATTACTAACATTGAATGACTTGGAGAGGGGGTCTGTATAGCTACCCCTGAGTCATGTGTTGAGGCTGGTCCTTTGAGGGTTGCAGAGTGGAATCAACAGCTATACTGGAACCAACCGTCAGGGTGAAGAAGGGCTGTTAGAGTGAGATGGCAGAGAAAAGTAACGTGACAACAGAAAATCAGAATGGAAGCAGGATGCAAACAGGAAGGAACAACTTCCCTCTAGCATCCCCTTGTGGGAGAGCATAACGTGGAGCTGCTGGCAAAGGAGGAGAAAAGGTCTTCAAGTCTCAGCCCTGGTGATGCCAAACAGAGTACACAAGGTCGGGTTTGATGCTGAGAGACAACAGTGTAATAACTAGGAAATTGGGTCATCGATACTGATTGGTGGAATGGGTGTCACGAGTAGAATGGTCAGTAGACACGGGTCACGGATGTTCTTTGACAGAACATGATTGAGACACATGATGAGCTTGAGGCCTCTTCCAAAAAGACCTACTTATCTTGAGATTATGAAAAGCTAATGGTGAATAATAAAAATCCCATCAATAGCATCATTGCAGGAGTACCTTTTATGTGCTAGGCTCAACTGTGGATATAATCTCATTTACTCTTCACAACCATATTATCTCCATTTTGCAGATGAGGAGAGAAGAGACAGGAAGGAAATCTAGCACATTATGATTGGAACCCGAGTCTGTCTGATTCTGAATTACCTAGGTGTTCTAAATTATCTAGTAGTTACCTATGTGGTAATTACTACTTGAGTAATCTTCAGCTTTATCAACTCTCTTAAAAATAGCAATCAATGATAGCTTTAGTAAATTTCAGCTATCTGGGGAGAGTATGTAAAAGAACATGGGGAAATTGAAAACTTGTGTTGGAAATGGGGGAACTCATTCAAAAAACATCTCCTCTATTGTGTGGACTTTGTGAGGGCTCCATAGGTATTATTCAAAAAAAACGAACCAATGCTCTTTTCCTATGTATATTTTTGTCTGGATCACTTTTCCCTTGTTGGTTTGTTTGGGCATGTTGTAAGCTTTTCTAAAGAGTTTAGTGATCTTTGGTTGATCATTCATGCTTTGGTATGAGGCACTGAAAACTGACAGAACCTGCATATTGTTGGTAGAGCTTCTAGACTAGAGTCTTCTAGTGGTTAACTGATATTTTGGGGCGGAATCAGCTAATGAAGAATCTGACTGCAATGTGGGAGACCTGGGTTTGATCCCTGGGTTGTCAAGATCTTCTGGAGAAGGGAAAGGCTACCCACTCCAGTATTCTGGCCATGGGGTTGCAAAGAGTTGGACATGACTGACAGACTTTTGCTTTCACTTGTTTCACTTTCTCTAAGTATTGGTAACTATAGGTATTTTCTCTGTCTACCAAAGTAGAAAAATTTTCAAATTTACAGAAAAAAATTTTAAGAATAGTGAATATATATATAATTTTTTCTCTATCATTTATGAGTAAGTGCTCTACATGATACTTCTGCGTGTATTTCCTATATATAAGGATGTTTCCTTATAAAATCAAATCATAGCCACCAAAATCAGAAAATTAACATTGCTAGCACTTAACTTTCAGACCCCATTTAAGTTTTCCCATAATGTCCATTGTGGAAAGAATCTAGGCTAGACTACTATGTTGATTTTGTATCTCTTAGTCTCCTTCAGTTTAGGAAAGTTCTTCAGTTCTTCCTCAACTTTTATTGGCCTTAACATTTGTGAACGTCAGATATTTTGTGCAATGTCCTTCTGTTCTGTGTTTTACTGATATTTCCTTCTGATTATTTTCGTGTTATGTGATGTGTCTTCAGCAGGAATATCACAGCAGTAAATTTCTTATGCAACCTATCACAGGGTGGTGCATAATTTTGACTTGTTCTGTTATTAGTGATATTAAATTTGAACACTTGAGTTAGGTGGTGTTTGCCAGGATTCTCCACAGTAATGTTACTTCTTTCCTTTTGTAATTAAGAAGTGTTTTGTGTGGGAGATGCTTCAAGCTTTTGTAAATATCCTGTTTTTCATCAAATTTAATTCATTAGTTGAGATCAGCATGAACTCACAGATTTGTATTTTCTTCAATGGTTATAATTAGTTGTGATATTATTTTCTATTGATGCTCAAAATGCCCTGGACTTGACCAGTAAGAGCTAAGATGACCACTGTATAGTTCTGATGCAGCCCCATCATTCCTGGAGGACTTCTTTTTCTCCAGCCACAAGATCATTGAGAAGCCAGGATATGATTTAATAGTCTCTTTTAGTAGAAAATACTATTTAGAAACCCTGATCTCTATGGTATATATGCAGCACTTAGGTTCAAACATGCACTCCAGTCCATCTTCCCGACTGCTCAGCTCTCCTCGTCCTGCCTAGTTCTCATACCCTTGGGCTGCCTTCCCTCTTTCCCCAGAAATGTAAAGCTATGTATCTGGTTTGGCCCCAGCTACTATTTGAGGTCAGTTTTTCAAGAAAGGAGGAGAAGAGGGAGAATTAAGATCCATATACTAAATGACTTTCTCAGAAAACTGGAGCAACTTCTAGAAGTTGGAGTGAGAAGGCAGAGCCACATGGTTGAGCCTCACTACAGTCTCAAGAATGCACACATACATGTGAGTAATATAAGTACATGCAAGTACTGTATAGCCTCTAAACCAAGTCAGTTATAATACTTTGCTAGGTCCTCAACCAAGAAGCAGGGCTTCCCTTGTAGCTCAGTCAGTGAAGAGTCAGCCTGTAATGCAGGGGACCTGGGTTTGATTGATCGCTGAAGAAGGCTTTCTTATCTCTTCTTGCTATTCTTTGGAACTCTGCATTCAGATGTTTATATCTTTCCTTTTCTCCTTTGCTTTTCGCTTCTCTTCTTTTCACAGCTATTTGTAAGGCCTCCCCAGACAGCCATTTTGCTTTTTTGCATTTCTTTTCCATGGGGATGATCTTGAACCCTGTCTCCTGTACAATGTCACGAACCTCATTCCATAGCTCATCAGGCACTCTATCTATCAGATCTAGGCCCTTAAATCTATTTCTCACTTCCACTGTATAATCATAAGGGATTTGATTTAGGTCATACCTGAATGGTCTAGTGGTTTTCCCTACTTTCTTCAATTTCAGTCTGATTTTGGCAATAAGGAGTTCATGGTCTGAGCCACAGTCAGCTCCTGGTCTTGTTTTTGCTGACTGTATAGAGCTTCTCCATCTTTGGCTGCAAAGAACATAATCAATCTGATTTCGGTGTTGACCATCTGGTGATGTCCATGTATAGAGTCTTCTCTTGTGTTGTTGGAAGAGGGTGTTTGTCATGACCAGTGCATTTTCTTGGCAAAACTCTATTAGTCTTTGCCCTGCTTCATTCCGTATTCCAAGGCCAAATTTGCCTGTTACTCCAGGTGTTTCTTGACTTCCTACTTTTGCATTCCAGTCCCCTATAATGAAAAGGACATCTTTTTTGGGTGTTAGTTCTAAAAGGTCTTGTAGGTCTTCATAGAACCGTTCAACTTCAGCTTCCTCAGGATTACTGGTTGGGGCATAGACTTGGATTACTGTGATACTGAATGGTTTGCCTTGGAAACGAATAGAGATCATTCTGTCATTTTTGAGATTGCATCCAAGTACTGCATTTCGGACTCTTCTGTTGACCATGATGACTACACCATTTCTTCTGAGGGATTCCTGCCCGCAGTAGTAGATATAATGGTCATCTGAGTTAAATTCACCCATTCCAGTCCATTTCAGTTCACTGATTCCTAGAATGTCGACATTCACTCTTGCCATCTCTTGTTTGACCACTTCTAATTTGCCTTGATTCATGGACCTGACATTCCAGGTTCCTATGCTATATTGCTCTTTACAGCATCAGACCTTGCTTCTATCACCAGTCACATCCACAGCTGGGTATTCTTTTTGCTTTGGCTCCATCCCTTCATTCTTTCTGGAGTTATTTCTCCCCTGATCTCCAGTTGCATGTTGGGCACCTACTGACCTGGGGAGTTTCTCCTTCAGTATCCTATCATTTTGCCTTTTCATACTGTTCATGGGGTTCACAAGGCAAGAATACTGAAGTGGTTTGCCATTCCCTTCTCCAGTTGACCACATTCTGTCAGATCTCTCCACCATGACCTGCCCATCTTGGGTTGCCCCACGGGCATGGCTTAGTTTCATTGAGTTAGACAAGGCTGTGGTCCTAGTGTGATTAGATTGACTAGTTTTCTGTGAGTATGGTTTCAGTGTGTCTGCCCTCTGATGCCCTCTTGCAATACCTACTGTCTTACTTGGGTTTCTCTTCCATTGGGCATGGGGTATCTCACTCATCTCACGTGCTAGTAAAGTAAAGCTTAAAATTCTCCAAGCCAGGCTTCAGCAATATGTGAACCGTGAACTTCCTGATGTTCAAGCTGGTTTTAGAAAAGGCAGAGGAACCAGAGATCAAATTGCCAACATCCGCTGGATCATGGAAAAAGCAAGAGAGTTCCAGAAAAACATCTATTTCTGCTTTATTGTCTATACCAAAGCCTTTGACTGTGTGGATGACAGTAAACTGTGGAAAATTCTTCAAGAGATGGGAATACCAGACCACCTGACCTGTCTCTTGAGAAATTTGTATGCAGGTCAGGAAGCAACAGTTAGAACTGGAAATGGAACAACAGACTGGTTCCAAATAGGGAAGGGAGTACATCAAGGCTGTATATTGTCACCCTGCTTATTTAACTTATATGCAGAGTACATCATGAGAAAGGCTGGGCTGGATGAAGCACAGGCTGGAATCAAGATTGCTGGGAGAAATATTAATAACCTCAGAGATGCAGATGACACCACCCTTATGGCAGAAATAAAGAGGAACTAAAAAGCCTCTTGATTAAGGTGAAAGTGGAGAGTAAAAAAGTTGGCTTAAAGCTCAGCATTCAGAAAACGAAGATCACGGCATCCGGTCCCATCACTTCATGGGAAATAGATGGGGAAACAGTGGAAACAGTGTCAGACTTTATTTTTCTGGGCTTCAAAATCACTGCAGATGGTGACTGCAGCCATGAAATTAAAAGACGCTTACTTCTTGGAAGAAAAGTTATGACCGACCTAGATAGCATATTCAAAAGCAGAGACATTACTTTGCCAACAAAGGTTCGTCTAGTCAAGGCTATGGTTTTTCCTGTGGTCATGTATGGATGTGAGAGTTGGACTGTGAAGAAGGCTGAGCGCCGAAGAATTGATGCTTTTGAACTGTAGTGTTGGAGAAGACTCTTGAGAGTCCCTTGGACTGCATGGAGATCCAACCAGTCCATTCTGAAGGAGATCAGCCCTGGGAATTTTTTGGAAGGAATGATGCTAAAGCTGAAACTACAGTACTTTGGCCACCTCATGTGAAGAGTTGACTCATTGGAAAAGACTCTGATGCTGGGAGGGATTGGGGGCAGGAGGAGAAAGGGATGACAGAGGATGAGATGGCTGGATGGCATCACTGACTCGATGGACGTGAGTCTGAGTGAACTCTGGGAGTTGGTGATGGACAGGGAGGCCTGGTGTGCTGCAATTCATGGGGTGGCAGAGTCGGACACGACTGAGCGACTGATCTGATCTGGTTTGATTCCTGGGTCGGGAAGATTCCCTGAAGAAGGAAATGGCAGCCCACTCCAATATTCTTGCCTGGAGAATCCCATGGACAGAGGAGCCTGGCGGGCTACAGTCCATGGGGTTGCAAGAGTCAGACACAACTTAGTCTGACTAAGACTAAGTGACTAAACCACCAAGCAAAAGACAACATAGTATTTCCACACTCATTGAATGAAAACATGACTATAATGGTTTTATCCAGAGCTCTTCTTGGTTTCCTAGGAGCTGACTTAGAGACAAGGATTTGGGTGTAAGTGATGTGTTTGGGAGGTCATCCCAGCAAATACTGGGATAGTAGAGAAGAAGATGAACACAATTAAAGCTGTCTTCTGAGCAGTTTCATCCATCTGTGAGGATGTCTGGAGCTCAGTTCCTTAAGGGGAATCTGGAGGTCAGTGAGAACATATTTCATTTATTCCAACTGATGGCCAAGGAAAAAGTGACATTAATCTATTACTTCCTTGGTTGTCATTGATTGAAAATTCTGAGTGACATTAAGTCTCCAGAGTGGCCAACCTGACATCAACTCTCCAGTGTGATCATAGACTGATGGAAACTCCTTGGGCAGAGAGTTCTAGGTGTTGGCACGCAGTAAGTGATTTAAGACACACAAGAGGATATCAACAGGGCACTGACCACATTTGCTATAAATGCTGTGTCTTTTCAAAGCTCTGTACTCAAAAGTGCTCATACTACCTTAGGGAGATTTTCAAGGGTGTGTTAGGTTATGCTGTAATTTGTGTTATACCCCAGTGAGACTCCAGTGAACCAGAAAAACCTAATAATATATAAAACACATATATAATGTATGTAATAATACAATAATAAAAGCTTATAGTATCTCATATTTTGAGTTCTTACTATAGTATGTACTATATATTTTATAATATTTTATAAACATATTTATGCAGTTATAATATTGATAGTTATATATTATATATAACTTTATATATTTTATACAGTTACTCTTAGAATATTTTATACAGTTATGATATTTTATACAGTTAATTTTCAAAGGGACTCCTTAAGATCAGTGTGTTAAGTATTTACATTGATGTATAAGGAAACTAAGACTTTGAGAAGGTTAGTAACTTGCTCAAGATGGTACTGCTGAAAGTGGTTCTGTCGGGTTATAAATGGAGGCAGGGAGGCTCCAGAACTACCAGCTTCTCTGTTTGCTAAAGCAAAGCCGTTGGAGCTTCCCCAAAAGCAATAGAAAGAAGATCTCTGAGGAAGAATCACTAAAATGTTCCCACAATCAATCATCTAGTGAAGAAACATCGATCAAGTGATGAGGAAAGCTGGGATTTAGACAGGAGGTCTATAAATGTAAGTAATCAGCCTTAGGTTCTAATTGGAACCCTGGTGTAAAATTTCATCCTGCAGAAACCTACTGAGTTCAAAGCATCAGTCACATCTCTGGAACTCACTTCCAGCTTCTAGGAACTACTAACGAGGGAATCACAAATAATGCAACCGGGATCTAGAGGCTGGAAACAGGCTGTTTGCTGTTTCAGGACTCTGACCTGAGAGTTGATATGTGTAAGTCATACTCTTGAGGTCTTTCACTCACTTTTCAGTTAAAAGAAAGTTATTATGCTTGTTCCTTTTGATTCAGATTCTGACAGGTAGAAATTCTTTTGTTTTTAAATTTTTAAAAATTGAAGTAGAGTTGTTTTATAATGTTAATTTCTGCTGCACAGCAAAGAGATTCAGTTATGCATGTATATGGAGATACACAAACATACACACACATATATACATTCATTCTTATTTATAATCTTTTTGTTATGCTATTTCCAGTATCATGGAATATTGAACGTATCCCTGAGCTGTACAGTAGGATCTTGTTTATCCATTCCATATACAAGAGCTAACATCTGCTAACCTCAACCTCCCAGTCCATCTTTCTCCCAACCTTCTGCCAGTTGGCAACTACAAGTCTGTTATCTATGTCTGTGAGTCTGTTTCTGCTTTGTTGATAGGTTCTTTTATGTCAGGTTTTAGATTCCGCATATATAGGTATTTGCATCTTCAAAATAGAAATTCTTCTCTTGATGAAGGTGAAAGAGGAGAGTGAAAAAGTTGGCTTAAAACTCAACATTCAGAAAATGAAGATCATGGCATCTGGTCCCATCACTTCATGGGAAATAGATGGGGAAACAGTGGAAACAGTGTCAGACTTTATTTTTTGGGGCTCCAAAATCACTGCAGATGGTGACTGCAGCCATGAAATTAAAAGACGCATACTCCTTGGAAGAAAAGTTATGACCAAACTAGACAGCATATTGAAAAGCAGAGACATTTCTTTGCCAACAAAGGTTCATCTAGTCAAGGCTATGGTTTTTCCTGTGGTCATGTATGGATGTGAGAGCTGGACTGTGAAGAAAGCTGAGCATCAAAGAATTGATGCTTTTGAACTGTGGTGTTGGAGAAGACTCTTGAGAGTCCCTTGGACTGCAAGGAGATCCAACCAGTCCATTCTGAAGAAGATCAGCCCTGGGTGTTCATTGGAAGGACTGATGCTGAAGCTGAAACTCCAGTACTTTGGCCACTTCATGCGAAGGGTTGACTCACTGGAAAAGACTCTGATGCTGGGAGGGATTGGGGGTAGGAGGAGAAGGGGATGACAGAGGATGAGATGGCTGGATGGCATCACTGACTCGATGGACGTGAGTCTGAGTGAACTCTGGGAGTTGGTGATGGACAGGGAGGCCTGGCGTGCTGTGATTCATGGGGTCACAAAGAGTCGGACACGACTGAGTGACTGAATTGAACTGAACTGAACTGAATGCAAAAAAAACCTCTTATTTTCAATGTAGAGAACTACTTCTTGTCTCCAAAAAATCTAGGAAAAAAGGATACTGAGTATTGATTGTAAAGTCAATCTAAGTTTAATTCTGCATGAAAGTGATTGAAAACCATGTTAAGATGTTACAGGAAATGTCCACTGCATTTTAAAATGTCTTTAAGAAGGTAAAAAACTGTCCTTGGAACATAGGTACAGTATGGTTGAATGGTTGAATAAGTATTTTGTTGAAACCAGGCCACTTCCTATTTTAACTAGGAAGATTTTGTTTCAACTTTAGTGTAATTTTAAATACGGTATTGAAAAATGCCGTTGTTCATAGGCATTATATATGTTTGAGCTGATGACCTCCTTAAGTGGGTGCCTTAGGAAAGCGAGTAGGCTATGAATCTTAACGTGGATCTGAATTGAAGAGTTTTAAGGGTTTATTAGTTCAAATGTATAGAAATCATGCAACAACAGGAATTAGACAGAAATTACCCGGGGACAAAAATGTAGCAGGGAGGACAATACTGGCTGAATTAAAAACTCTTTCTACCAGCCACACCACTTTTCACAAGACTTTTCAAACTTTGAAGGTGCCAAGCAATTATCTAAGTTTTCAGGCCCTGGACTGAACTGGTGGACTGTCATTTAGCTTTGGGTATTGCTAGGGCCCGAATGGATGAGGGAGACATGTTTCGATTGTACTCAAGACCAGTCATGTGTTTTGTATAAAAAAAATAAAAAAAAAATTTTTTTTCTTTCTCATGAGAATACATTTTGGAAGAGCAGATCTTGACTTTACTGAGTCTTATACTCTAGTGATCTAAGTGATTACTCTAGTGATCTAAGTGATTAAAGCTCCCCTACTTCCCTCCATACATTCTGAGTAATTGTCTTAACTTCTTTCTTAGCCCTATACAAGGAAACTTTCAAATACTAACTACTTAAATCCCAATAAAGTAAAGAGATAATAAAAACAAACGAAAATGTTTCCATCTGGAATCGCTTAGATTTCAGGGTGAATAAATTGGCACATACCTGGTGGAGCTCTGGGGCCAAAACCTGAGCTTCTTCTGTTCTGTTTTCATTCCTTCCTACCTTCCCCCCCCCCCCCCCCCACCCCCACTGTCAATTTACTACCCTCTGCTGATTTTCTGGGAACTCGAGTCTTCCTGATGGCCATTTGTCACCCCCTCAGCTTCCGTGGCTGTTGGCTATGGATACCCCAAAAGCATCAAGGTGAAGAAAAAAAAATGAGGAAAGAACAATTAGCTGAATGTTGTCTTCCAGAATTTCAACTAAATTTGGAAACAGAAGCCAAGTGGCAAAGTAAAGATTTTCTTCCCATGGATCTTCTAATTGCCCCCCAGAGGCAGCCGTTGGGATTGCTGAGGATGTTAAGCATTCAAGGTGTGTTGACTGCAGGCTGATAGTCATCAGGCAGATGGCAGGGAATCCGCTGGAAGGCTGAATTTTCTCTGATGCGGGGGAGGGCTGACAGCACAGTAGTTAAGTAGGGGTAGCTGTCAAGGAAAGACGCTTTCCCTCCCCTACAGGGACAATTGAACCACACACTTCCCGGTTCCCAGTTGCCCTGGGCGTTTTTCTCTGTTACAGCATTTCACTCCTGAAATGAATGACGCTTAGCAGGGAAGGTGTCTTTGGTAAGTATTTTACAACAGTGCAGGAGTTAACAGTTTCTTTTTTCATTAGAAGTGAGTTTTGGTGGCTTCGTGACTGGCAGCCTGGAAACTTCTTACTTCCTTTTGATGCAGTGATCTCATAAAGGGTCTCATTTTCCCAGACATCTGCCAAAGGGAAGGTTATGCTTCTTTCCTTTCTTCCTTCTGCTTTTTTTCCCTGCTTCTCTTCCCTCCCAAGTGTCATAAGAGGGATTTTTGCAACAGTGATAGATACTAGATAATACCATAAACACAACCAACAATGATTTATTTACTAAGATATGTATGTGTGTGTAAGAGAGAGAGAAAGTTTCAAAAAGAGCTTGGGTGACGTGTGAGGTAAAAACTATAGCTCATTGAAAAAGATAACATAAAGGAGAGGAGAAGAAAGAGAATAGTAGTCACTTTACAATATCAGTGAACATACCAATTGTCATTTTAAAAAATGTACATCTGCTGCTGTTACTATTCCACTCAAAGAGAAGTCGCTCAGTTGTGTCCGACTCTTCACGACCCCATGGACTGCAGCCTACCAGGCTCTTCCATGTCCATGGGATTTCCCAGGCAAGAGTACTGGAGTGGGGTGCCATTTCCTTCTCCAGGGGATCTTTCCAACTCAGGGATAGAACCCCGGTCTCCTGCATTGCAGACAGAAGCTTTACGTCTGAGCCACCAGGGAAGCCTCATAGTTAATTAAATTAAATATTGTCAGGGTAATTCTGTTGCAAGCCCCAAGGTAATTCTGTTGCAAGGAGGATAATACACTGTCCCAAATTCAGAATGTGTCCTCCTTAAGAACCGACACTATATCACTCTTATGGCTGCCTAGAGCTTACCTTGGGATTTGGCACACAGAAAGCACTGGATGAAGATTTGTTAACTTGTGTTGAATAAAAGTTAGTAGATTGCTACATCATGAACTCTGCAAAAGTATTTGTGAGAATTAGGGTAATGATTATATGTACGTGGAAGCTGATCTATATGTTATTCTTCTGACCTACACTTCATTAGCACAATCACTCTTCTGCTGGTTGATGCACCTGAGACGTTACCAGTACGTAAAGGATCATCTGAAGCATCCAAGAACAATTTGATTATATTCTGCATAATTTGAGTATTTTTAATCTTGAGGATATTTTACTGTACTTTAATTCTTTGAAAACTGGCAATCCATTAAGGATCCAGAAGATAAATTGCTAGAATCAGAATCTTTAATTAACCAAAGCACCGAATGTGCATCAATTAAAAAACTGTTTTGAGGTGGACAGAGTGGGGCTGGAAGGCTGATTTCGCAGGTGCTAGATTTGTGATCTTGCGGAGGTCCTTGACTCTCTCTAAACTTTGGATTCCTCATCTCTATAAAATGAGAAGAGTAGCACCTCCTCCCTCCAGGGCTGTAGGGAGGATGGAAGGAGGTAACGACTGTGCTCCGCACAGTGACAGGTACTCGATAACTACTTCAATAAGTAGCAGGAGTAGGCGTCCGTAGCCGCCCTGGTGTCTGTACCGGGTTCCACATTGGCTGTGCCCTGTGATTATTTTGTAGAAGATATACTCGGAGAGAGGAAAGCCTGGGTGTGTACCAGCAGGCTTTCTGTGTTTCTGTTCTAGGGTTTGAAACTTCATCCTAAGGAGGAAAGTGATAGGTAGGGGTAAAAGCTTTCCCAGTGTTTGGCAGCATGTTATTAGTATCAGGGGTGGAATTAGTCTGGATGTATATTTTTCCAAATATAATACGTTACTTTTGAAGGTGGAGCTATACACATCCCTGTGTTTTCCCTCCAGTCCCACAGGCAGTTTGAGATCAGTTCACTGAAAATGCCATCTGCTCTTTGTAGTCAGAAATGAAAAGAAACTGAGTTTTCAGTCTCACTCTGAGATTTGCATTTGAATAATAGGTGTCAGGTTTATATTGGTACCCACTTCTTTGAAGTGTGAAGTTAAATGCCTGTGGCTTCACTCAGTACTGGAAGCAAGGCATTAATATCATAATTATCTTTTTCCTTAATGAGATGATACTGAGAAGCAGCTTTAGGAAAACTTATTGAATAAGGTGTTGAAAATGAAGAAAAGATGAGTTGGCTGCCTTTCCTTTCTCTCTTTTTGTGGGCCTTAAGTTGGAAAGAGGAAGAAGAATCCATGTATTGTCGCTTGAAAGCTTAGGCTACTTTGCTTGGATGCCTAGATGCTTTTCTGTGAGCTAGATAAAGGCTGAAAGTCTGAGGGGCTCTGTCTTCTGACAACAGTTGGCGTTGTAGGGCTGGACCACTGAGAAAGTCACTGCAGAATTTCTAAAGTATTGCAGATTCTCATTCTGATTCTCATTCAACCTTCTCAGATTCTCAGATTCTCATTCAACCTTCTCCACCTGCAATTTCAGGGGTCTGTAAGACTGTCCTTAGGTTCAACAATTCACTGGAAAGACTTGGAGAAGTCAGAATAGCTGTGATATTCATGGTCTGCGTTTGTCACAGGGAAGGATGCAGATGCAGTCAGCAGAGGGAAGAGCTGCAGAGAGGGGGATCCAGGACACAAGAGCTGGGGCGTCCAGTGGTCCTCTCCCAGAGGGGCTATGTGGACAGGGCCTATTTTTCTCAACACGGTGTCTCGACACATGTGCTTCGCCAACAGGGACGCTTACCCGGTCTTTAACGTCCAGAGTGTTGTTGGGGCTCAGTTATGTGACAGATGACCATCCCTGTGGCTGACCTTAGTCTCCAGCCCATCCAGGGGTTGAGCTGAGGCCACGTGGACAAGGTTCTCCACCACAAGTCATTTTGTTAGTGTAGACTATCTAGCACCGCCCTGCACCCCGCCCTCACCCCCAACAAAGATACTCTTATCAGTGGACATTCTTAAGGTTTAGAAATTACCTCCCAGTGCTGAGGGCAACGGCCAAACCTAAATCTGGGCAAAGTTAATCCTGTCCTGTATACCACACTCTGACTGCTTCCAAAACAGTAGGAAGTATAGTAGCAACAATACTTTTGATGCTGCTGCTGCTGCTAAGTCGCTTCAGTCGTGTCCAACTCTGTGCGACCCCGTAGACGGCAGCCCACCAGGCTGCCCCATCCCTGGGATTCTCCAGGCAAGAACACTGGAGTGGGTTGCCATTTCCTTCTCCAATGCATGAAAGTGAAAAGTGAAAGTGAAGTCGCTCAGTCGTGTCTTTGTGACCCCATGGACTGCAGCCCACCAGGCTCCTCCGTCCATGGGATTTTCCAGGCAAGAGTACTGGAGTGGGGTGCCACTGCCTTCTCCATTTGATACTGATATTAAACAAGGTGGCTCCACAGGGCGAATTCAGAAGCAGCATAGCCAGTGTAAATTCAACTTATTTCTGGCCCCTTGATTTTCTGAAGGAACTTGCAGTTGTCAGTGATACTTTCTATGTAAGATTCTGCTGGAATTAAGGATATGGACAAATTGTAATCTTACTGCCCTACATACTCAGGCATTACTTCACCGTATCATAAAAGAGCCTGAAAACCTATGCAATTTTACTTAAGGGATTTCCTATAAACATTATTTTCCTGATCCTGAAACCAAAGTTAGCAATGGAAAGCAATATCCCCATGTTTGGAAGAAAGTTCTTATTCCTGCCAGCTTCAACTAAAAGAGAATTCTTTGCAGACCCACTCATCCCAAACACTGCATAAGGCTCTTTTGGGACTTATCAAGAAACCCATATGAAGAAGTTGTGGGAGACTGAGCCCTAATCAAAGTTTACATTTTCCCACGACATTTCAAGCACACCTGTTGTTAGGGTGTATTGAGTTATTTATTATCAAAAGTTCATGTCCCTCCACATCTCACCTCCCTTTTAATACTCAGTTATGAATTACAAATACAAATGCCTATGGAACTAGGTGCGTTATGTGTGAAATAGGGCAGTAGATGACTAGATATTACTGGAGAGAATGGCAAAGTGGCAGTTATCAGTCTGCTATAGAATTCACATTCAGATTTTGCAAATATTTTACAGGCAAGTGAAACAGATCTTTTGACAGACGTGACTCATGAGTTTGGGACTCCTATAACAAAGGGATACAGGAGCAAATGCCCATATATTAGTAGGACAGAAGATAGAGTTTACTTTTTGGCTTAGCATTTCAGATATTTTCAGATTATGCAATCTGACTTAATGTTGGCTATAAAAAATCAGTTTTCCAACTTTCCTACAGAATGTAAAAATAAAAGCTAAACAAAGAATTGTACTACATAATGGATGGAGGCATCAAGCAAAAGAATTATGATTTCACCCTATTCATTTTTCATTCTTTGTGGTAGGGACTTGACCAGGAAAGGAAGAAATTGAAACCAAGCAGGACCCTGTGGAACTTGTGGGTCAAATCCTTTCTATGTCCCATTTCTTGTTTGTAGGAAATAGGCTTCCTTGATCTTCCATGACTTCCAAAGGGCAGGTTCAAATAGTTATTAATCGTGGAAGGGAGGGGATGCAGAGACAAGGCAGGAGCAGTCAAGAAAGAGTGCTGCTTTGGGCTGGGTTCTGAGGCCACCCAGGCGAGTATACAATATATACCCAGGTGAGTATACAATATATACCCAGGTGAGTATACAATATATACCCAGGGGAGTATACAATATATACCCAGGCGAGTATACAATATATACCCAGGCGAGTATACAATATATACCCAGGCGAGTATACAATATATACCCAGGGGAGTATACAATATATACCCAGGGGAGTATATAATATATACCCAGGTGAGTATATAATATATACCCAGGGGAGTATACAATATATACCCAGGCGAGTATATAATATATACCCAGGCGAGTATATAATATATACCCAGGGGAGTATACAATATATACCCAGGTGAGTATATAATATATACCCAGGGGAGTATATAATATATACTCAGGGGAGTATACAATATATACCCAGGTGAGTATATAATATATACCCAGGGGAGTATATAATATATACCCAGGGGAGTATACAATATATACCCAGGCGAGTATATAATATATACCCAGGGGAGTATACAATATATACCCAGGCGAGCATATAATATATACCCAGGGGAGTATATAATATATACCCAGGTGAGTATATAATATATACCCAGGGAAGTATATAATAACACTTATTTTGTAGACCTAAGGCCCTCATCCAGGTGGAGGATGATAACTTCAGGCTGAGCACAGGATTCCTGGGATACTTCTCTATCACCTTACCACCAGCCAATCAGAAGGAAGTCACACACTCTGCACCCCATACCCCACATTTTGCCTATAAAAACTTCTCCCTCACAAAGCATCAGAGAGGTAGGTGTTTTTGAGCATTAACTACTTGTTCTCCGTGCTTTGCCCCATAGTAAGCCTTCCTGCGGAGAAGGCAATGGCACCCCACTCCTGTACTCTTGCCTGGAAAATCCCATGGACGGAGGAGCCTGGTGGGCCACAGTCCATGGGGCCGCTAAGAGTCGGACACGACTAAGCGACTTCACTTTCACTTTTCATTTTTATGCATTGGAGAAGGAAATGGCAACCCACTCCAGTGTTCTTGCCTAGAGAATCCCAGGGACGGGGGAGCCTGGTGGCCTGCGGTCTATGGGGTCACACAGAGTTGGACACAACTGAAGTGACTTAGCAGCAGCAGCAGTATGTCAGGCACACAAACTTTGTTTGGTAACAGAATGAGGGAAAACTTTAGATTTAAAAGTACCTAAGCTGCTCTGTGATAGGGATGATGGAAATACATATTTTAAGGTAACCGTGACACGGGAATCCAAGTTCCTCTTTGTGGAGCCGAAGAAGGAACTTCATGGACACACAAAGGCTCATGGTAGCAAGTGAATAGGATTTACTAGAGAGAAGGAAGGTACAAAGGTCTCAGCATAGACACTGTGAGGGGGTAAAGAGTCCCCCAAAAGTCAGGGATTGCAGCAGTTTTTTATCTTTACTAATATTAATCTGTACATTTTTGGTTGGCTCCTATCCTTAAAATATGTCATTTTTAACCCATCAGTTTAAAGGTCAAGATGTTTAATTTTATATCTTTATGGCTTCTTTTGATCCTCAGATTAAGTCACCACCCTTTTTCATTTCACAATCAACCAGATGTATGGGTTTAAGATTAACGATCACCAGTTGTTTTTCCCTCAGGCATATGGAACAGAAGTGAATTACCGCCCTTCCCTGGATCTGAGTGTTGATCATTTATCAGACCAAGGACACATTCCAGGAATTTGGGACAAAGGGTATAGTTTTAGGTTAATGGAGCAGGATGTTTACTGAAAATAAGACCGAGGTCTCAGAGTCCTACTCTGACTACCTAGCAATTCCTACCTCAACAGAAAGTAAATAACAGTGGTGGTGATGGTTTAGTCACCAAGTTGTGTCTGACTCCTGAGCCCCCCATGGGCTGTACGCTGCAGGGTTCCTCTGTCCACGGGATTTCCCTGGCAAGAATACTGGGGTGGGTTGCCATTTCCTTCTCTAGGGCTTCTTCCCAACCCAGGGATCGAACAGGGTCTCCTGCATTAAGTGGTCTCCTGCACTGCAGGCAGATTCTTTACTGCTGAGTCATCAGGGAAGCCGTAAATACCAATATCTAATTTTTAAATTCTGGACAGTGAAATAAGAGTGGTAGGGAGACATGGTATAATAGTTTTTACATTTCCTATATAATTTATGGTTACAATATACACAGTTTATAAAATGTATTTATGGAAGGTCAATCTATGATTATTTCATTGAGATTGAAGTATAGCTTTGTGCAATTCTAGTACATGGTAGGGAGAAGGCAATGGCACCCCACTCCAGTGCTCTTGCCTGGAAAAGCCCATGGACAGAGGAGCCTGGTAGGCTGCAGTCCATGGAGTCACTAAGAGTCGGACACAACTGAGCGACTTCCCTTTCACTTTTCACTTTCCTGCATTGGAGAAGGAAATGGCAACCCACTCCAGTATTCTTGCCTGGAGAGTCCCAGGGACGGGGGAGCCTGGTGGGCTGCCGTCTATGGGGTCGCACAGAGTCGGACACGACTGAAGCGACTTAGCAGCAGCAGCAGCACCATGTAGTAGGCATTTAATAAACCTATACTGAATGAATTTAAAAAAGTGCTTGCTTGGGCTCCTTCTCAGCACCCTCCTAGGTTTTCTAATCTTATATAGAGCCCACGTGCAAAGAAAGATGATACACTATGCACAGTAAACAATGGCCATCTTCTTTTCTTTGTACCCAGAATTAGAAGCAGAAAGGCTAGTATTTGAGGGGAAATTATTCTCTTGATAAAATTCCAAGTACTTGAACTTTTATAATGCTCACCTTCCCAGTGAGATTTTTAGATCCAGAGTTTTAGTAAAGAATTGGCATAAGCACTCACAAGTTTGCGTGCTTATCCAAACTGAAATTAATCTCTGAACCTTTAAAGGTTTTATGAGTTCTAAAGTAAGCAGAGAAAGCCAGAGAGGGCAAAGAAATCAGAGAAAAATCAAGGAAAGCGATCACAGCAAAAGCTTCATGGGCCAGAAAGATCACAAGAGTGATTGGAGGGCAGGGGGAGAAACGGAGCGCACGGAAAGGGTTACTGAAGTAGAAGAAGATAACGGAGGAGCAGGGCAGCTTAGAGGGAGCCACGGGGGGACAGAGCAATCAGAGCAGAGGTGTGGAGGGCAGGCAGAGCACCAGGAAGGCAGAGCTGAGGGAGGCAATCACGGTGAGGAGGGCAGGGGTGAAGCTGCACAGAGCAATCGGCATGGAGCAGGAGGGGCAAGAAACACACTCTCAAGACAGGCTAGACTCTCAGCATCCTGTGTTTACAGGGAAGGACGTTTGTAAGCACTTTATTTGGATTGTGATAGTTCAAAATCTTGAAAAGCGTTTTTTCTATTTTCCTTGTTTCTCCTCCCCTCCCTTTGTTACATTTCCTCTAACAGAAGGGTAGATGAGAAGAGAGGGGTGGCTTGATTTTTCCCTAGATACTTTGATTATCAATACATCCATGTGAGACTTAACATGCCATGTATTTCAAGCCTTAAAAGATGAAACTGACTTGAAACAGAATATAAGCTTTCTTTCTTCCTTCTGAGAATTCAATGTGAAGAAACAACTATATTTGATGACAAGGAAAAAAAACATTAAAATATAAATAAAATGCTAGTAATGATATAGCAAAAATAAATGTTTGTGAGTTCAAGTATTAAACAATAGTATTGCTTTCTGGAGGGCATCTCTTTATCACACAATGAGAGAAGAGCTGGCTGAAGCATGCTAAGGTAACACAATGTATTGAAAGATCATTTCTGCATGTCACAGTGCCTAGAATCGCAGTTTTAGCTGATTTGGGAGTTTACATCTCTTCCCAGTTCAATCCCATCCCTTACAGATAAAGAAATAGACATTCAGAGAAATTGGCATAGTGTTTTAAGGCCATACACTGCTTAACAGTAAGACTGTAAGGTTTGTAGTAAACAAAATTCTGATAAGATGTGTAACTATTACACCTTCTCAGGTTCTGAATTTATCTGTAGGTTATGTTGAGGTAAACTGTCATATGTAATTGGAATTAAAAGCAGAAATAAAGCTGTTTTGGTGTGACCTCTGAAATAATCCCTGGGTCTAGCTCCTGGGTACGTGTGGTATGTCTGCCCGGTTCTGTCATAACACGCTGATAAGAATCGGCTCTTTCTTTTCCTCAGTCAGCTCTCACATGTACACCTTGACCCAGTCCACTGGAATTTGTTTTACTTCATTACCATAAATGTTTGAAGTGTATTGTGAATAAGAGGGTAGGAGGGAGGGGTCAAATAAGAGAGATGAATAAGCTATGTCTATCAAGGGCTTCCCTGGTAGCTCAGTTGGTAAAGAATCTTCTGCAAGCCTGCAATACAGAAGACCCTGCTTTGATTCCTGAGTCGGAAAGATCCCCTAGAGAAGAGATAGGTTACCCATCCCAGTATTCATGGGCTTCCCTGGTGTCTCAGAGGGTAAAGAATCCACCTGCAATGTGGGAGGCCTGGATTCAATCCCTGGGTTGGGAGGATACCTTGAAGGAAGGCACAGCAATACACTCCAGTATTCTTGCCTGGAGAATCCCCATGGACAGAGAAGCCTGGTGGGCTACAGTCCATGGGGTTGCAAAGAGTCAGAGCAATGAGCAACTCAGCACAGCACAACAGTCAAAAATGTGCAACTAAGATCACAACAGGTAAAGGCAGTAACCTTCAAACTAGAAATACAGTATAGAATTTTTATCATCATAAAACTCCTTTTCTGCAACACAACCTTACTGCCGAACAAGAAATCAAGAGAGTTCAGTGCTTACTCTTCCTACATGCTACCTACCCTCAAGATCCATCATTACCTGCATTTCAGATCTCAGTTCTGAGTTCACACAATAGAAACTTTTATTAAAGTGACTCCTGACTTCTAGCAGCAAGCGAGTTACAACAGCTCCTCTGGCTGCAGCTTCATTCTACCCGTCAACGTTAAATCCTCTGCATCCTTTTGAGAAACTTACCCAGTGCTTTCACTGCGCTATTTATTCTTCCCTCAATAATAGCTTTAACACTTTAACAATAATCCTGTAAATAATTTGGATATTTGATTAGCAGACAGGCACTTTTTTCAAGTATTTTATCAGGAGATAAAATGGAGCTGTGTTGGGAATTCCCTGGCAGTCCAGTGGTTAGGACTCTGTGCTTCCAGGTCTGGGGACATGATTGAGGAACTAAGATCCCAAAAGCTGTGAAGTATTGAAAAAAGAAAGAGAGAGAGATGGAGCTGTGTTAAATATTTTTCTTCTTTACATGGACTTAAGTGTGTATCTCTTCAAATTATAAGTCTTTGAAGGTTAAAGAGTTTGGTTTCTCCTTATGTAACCCCACAGAATGGTATTCAGAACACAGTAGTCTTAATGGGCTTACAGACCTCTCCCTAGTATCTTAAGCAGTTTGTCTGACTTATTCAACAGTTGATATGGGCAAACCAACTTCATCAATCACTACATCTGTCATTTTCCTTCTTGTATTTTTTGGAACTAATCTGACTGATTATTGTCTTTGATTTTCCCATGCGTGGTTCTTTGCTTTTCACTCTGAGAAAATAACACCTATGTTACTTCATGAACTTGCTGTGAGGACCAAATGAAATGCTCTACACATTTGAACAGTAGGTATAGGATACATTACAAGCAGATGTTACTTTCAGAGAGTTCTTTCCTTTAGTGTGAAAGTATATAGGCAATTTACTTGTGAAACAGGGTATAAATATATTATCTATAAATTTGGCATAGGGAAATGTTGTAAATTCTATACTTTATAACAATTAGAAACACATTTTTATCAGGCCAACTATCAGCAGCAATAGTCATGAAAAACAAGTAATAGAAAAGCAATTTTGTTTCAGTGTTCCACTGGCCAGAGATACACAATTAGATGTAAGTACCGCTTACACGTGCATGATGCAGGGTCACGTGCTGCCCACTCGGGCTCAGTGTGGACTCTGGAGCAAGATTGCCTAGGTCAGAATCCAGCTCTTTTACTAAGCAGATGAGAGTTCTTTCTGTCCCTTGTTCCCTATCTGTGAGAAGGGGGTGGTGGAAATGAGCCCCTAACGTTTGTGATGATGATTAGATGAGCTGTCTGTAAAGTGCTTAGGAAAGTGCCTCACATAGAGAAAAGTCTATCTAGTTGTTAGCTGGTGGTGGTTTAGTCCCTAAGTTGTGTCCAACTCATGCAACCCATGGACTGTAGCCCACCAGGCTCCTCTATCCATGGGTTTTTCCAGCCAAGAATACTGGAGTGGGTTGACGTTTCCTTCTCCAGGGGATCTTCCCAACTGAAAGACTGAACCAGCGTTTCCTAGATTGCAAGCCAATTCTTTACCATTGAGCCACCAGGGAAGCCCCTGTTAGCTGGTTTTACTCTGTTATATCAAAATGTATGATTGAAAGGTGAGAAGCATAGCCAACCGCTCTGGGCTTTGTTGTCCCCAAGATCTAACACCAGGCTTTGTTTGTGAACATGTACAGGGTGGGCAGTGCTTCTCGCTCACTTCCAACTCTGCTGAGTTTTCTTGGTGAACACCTCAGCATCTGCTCAATGAAGAGGGCAAAGAAAATAGCAGATAAGTTGCAAGGAATCAGACACAACTGAGTGACTCAGCACAGCACAGCTCAGCAAGTGAATATAAGATGAAATCAAATTAGATCACCGGCCATCACCAGATGGCAAGAGCACAGTCATGGGACTCACTCCAGGGTCCTTACCACAGCTCTGCCCTCGACCAGCCGGGTGGGCGATGAGTTCCAAGCTGGGAGGCTATATCACGACATGGAGCTGAGCGCTGGGATGGCTGGTGACTCGCTCTGCACGGATGTTAGTTTCTGTTCAGTTTGACACATGGTTCTGTTTTATTTAGGCCCTCTGGCTTTGCTTTAATGACTTGAGAGAAACAGCAGATTTTCATTCCTTTTTGCAAATATTTTAACACTTCAAGACTGTCATTCGCACAGTTGTTACATCAATAACAAAGCAAGCCTGAGCGGGGCTGGAGCAGGGTGGGTTCCAGGGAAATAGCCTGTCTGTTTCTTCTTTGCCTCATCTGCCATGTATATTTCAGATGTAAACTGGAGATGGAAATGTTTCCAAGTTTTCTTCTTCCAGAAGTATTGATCTCTTGGGCAGAACATAAAGTCTTCACCCCTTAAGCTTTATCACCATGCTTTCTCTACCTTATCAATTCAAATGGATTTAGCATGCATTATCAGTAGTTAGATCTTGACTTTCTTTCTACTTCTTTCTCCTTTAAAGCAATCTATCTAGTTGCAAATGTCTTGTTAGAAGAGATTATATGATTGTTTTTTGGGTTTGCAGTCTGTTTGAAGAACTGGCAGCATACTTGGGGATTTAAAATGATGTCTTAACAGGAAACAGCTTCTCTGTTGAAAACCTGATTTCTCACAGAACTGCTTTTTCTTTCTTCACAAAAATTTTTCTACATTTGATCACATTGCTACCAGGATATTTGGTTTTATTTAAATGCAGCAACACAAACATCACTAATCTGGTTTACGCAAATTCATTTGTGCACTCCCTGTCAACAATGGCTTTATCAGCCATCAGAATCTAATTGAAATGGTAGTGCTGCATGTAGTCATCCAATAATTAGAAAATAAACAGATTGAAAATTCAGAGGCATTTGAACAAAAGCCATCAAAGTAACATAAATAGGAGAAAAGGTAATTAAAGAGCTTTCTCTCTTCAGCTTTCAGCATTACAGGTTTATTTAAATACAGCTGTAGCAAGAGACCTGAGCTGGATTGACTGGACAAATTTGTTGGCTAATGCTGTTCTGAAATATGCCCCATTAAAAATGTGGCAAAGAAATTAAAAAAGCATGATAATCATGGCACCTCAAAGCACACTTTATTCCCCCTCTGAGAACCTCCATGGCAATGCATACATGTGACAGTTAATAATAGATGACCAAAGGCACTGCCCTTTATCATCTAAATACCAAATCTTCAGAGACCTGGGGAAAAAGAGCAGTCTGGTCCCTGACTATAAAATTGTGACGTCAGAAGGTTGCTCTACACAGGCTACAAACCTCCACTTGGGCTTTTCTCCTGCTGGAGAAAAGGAAGCTCTCTGACTATCAGAGGCAGTAATGCATGAATGCAAGCAGTTTAGCAATAAGCAATTCAAACTTCTGAAAGAGAGGTAACAAAGCCCAAAGAATAAGCCCTGGTCATGAATGTATATATAGTCCCGGGGCTGGTTGGCATAGCAACTATTTCTGAGAACCTGGTGCTGCTTAAGTAAACAGCTGAAGCACAGAGCATGCCTCAGAGAAGCTGGGTCCATCTGTAGTATTAGCATGCAAGGATCAGAACAGGAACATTTTCTCCCGCGAATCAATGATATTTTGGTATTTCCTCCTAATAACTCTACTATTCTCAGTGTCTCATGGCAAGGCTGTAGTTCTCTTTGTTTTTTCATACAGGCATTTCGTTGAAGAGTCTCAGTATAGGTGAATCTGACTGAATTGGTTTGGGAGTAACTAAAAGAGTCTGGGGCGCCCCTGGTGGCTCAGATGGCAAAGAAACCACCTGCAATGCAGGAGACTCCAGGTTTGATCCTGATTCAGGAGGATTCTCTGGGGAAGGGAATCTTCAGTATTCTTGCCTTGAGAATTTTGTGGACAGAGGAGCCTGGCGAGCTACAGTCCATTGGGTCGCAGAGAGTCATACACAACTGAGTGACTAACACACACTCACTGAAAATTGTCCAAGATCAGTATCTTTCACCTGTTATTTGCTAAGAGCTTCCAAAGAAATCGAATCAATGATTCAACAGCAACTCATGATGATGATCCAACAAAAACCATATCTGCTGAAGGTTTTACTGCAAAGTTCAGCACACCAGGTAATTGCAAAGGTTTTGGAATCAGACCAACTTAGGTATAGTTTCTGGCTCCACTATGAAAAATGATGTAACATTGGGCATATCACTGATCTTTTAGGAATATTACTAATTCTTCCCACAACTGTCATCTCATGTATAAAATGAGAATAGTAGTAAATACCTCATGGGTATTTGATGATTAAATAAAACCTGTATTAACATGCTAAGTGCAGTACTCATGACACTGCTAACAGACCCTGCTGGGTTCCTACCCAATGGCCATTTTAGAACTTAATGTGTGCCCTGCCAACCCCTTCACACATGATTCAGCACAAAGTCCCGACTTGTCTAAGCCAAGTGCGCTAGTCTAATGCCCCTCACCAGTGACTGGATGTGCCACCAGAAGTGAATGTGTGACTATTACTCAGTTCAAGCTCATTCTGCTGGCCCCACGACAGGCCAGTAAATCAGGAAATGAGGTGTTGGGGCAAGGAATAGCGACTGTATTTGGAAAGCTGGAAGTCTGAGAAGATGGCCACCTAGTGTCCTAGAGAATCATCTTACCCAAGTCAGAACTCAGGCTTCTTCTATGCTAAAGAGAGATGGTGTTTGTTTGTTTGGTTTGTTATTGCAAACTTCTTAGTGTCAGAATTCTTTGTTCTTGCAGCTGTCCAAGTAGGTCAGGTCATGAGGTTCCTGTAAACCTGCACTAAGACAAAAGTTATTCTCTATTTTGCAATTTTTTATCTCTGTATGAATGCAAAAGTGTCATACCCTTAAAGGTCAGAAGCTTGAGAATGGGCTATCCTGTATATTTTAGGATATAGTCAATATTCTTAAAGTAAAAGCAATATAGTACAAAGGTTAAAGTAAAAGAAATGGATGTAATATGGAGTCAGATTTGTTCTTTCCTATTATCTGGCCACTGATATAGGAGGAGTAACCAGCTGAGTGGTAAGAGAATATATGCACTTGGACTAGGCTACTGGAAGGTTTCCAGGAGTTTCAAGGTTACAGAGTAGGCAAGTAAACACACGATGACAACTTTTATGCATTTGTAAGTGGATACTCTTAAATATTTGGGATTTGTAAGTAAGGAGTGGAAATTTATGCTTGGGATGGACTTCATTAGTATCAGTTCTTCGGGAACTGTGCTATGCAGACTACTGCTTTATAAGCATTTAAAAAGTGTACACACTATGGTGCTTTGAAAAAATAGAGTAATTCACCAGTCTTGTTTCTGTGGAGAAAAGACACAAAAGAAAAGCTCTGTCTCTTGGAAACGTTTGAGGTCTTCCTGGAAAACCCTTTTCAGCATTTGAGAGAATGTGAACAAGGGTTTTAACTGACAGACCTTTTCCTTCCTTGGGGGTCTGCTCTACCGCCCTTTCTGATGAGGGAAGGGATTTTAATGAGAAAGACTCAGTTATGGGCCAATTTGAGTCTCTTTTATTGATATCAAAAGCAGGGTGCTTCCTGAAAAAAAAGGAACTGAGAATCATTGAGAACTTCTGAAGTCTGGAAAAGAACTCCGAATGTTTTATAGTCAGACTCCCACTCCTTGATACCCCTTATAAATCTTTGCCCCCAACGTAGTCCTTCTAAGTTCAAATTGATTTATTTTTATCTTGCTTTTACTCCTGATAACTTTAAAGTTTTGTGTTTCCAAGAACTTGGAGTGTTTTCATGAATCATGTCTTTTTCTGATTATTTTAAGTTTTTTCTTACTCTGTGAAACTCAGGACTTTACAAAGAAGGATGAGTTAACAAAGGACGAAACTTAGCATCTGTCTGTGAGCTGCAAGTTCCTTTCCTTGGGAGTTTCACTGAATAATCTGCCAGTAATATGATGCATGATATTGTCTTGGCAGTTTATTATTTTGAGGCAATAGAACACAACACATTGGAAGGAGTTATCCTGATCTATCATATCAAGAATCTACAATTTATAGCTCTGTCTATTTGGTAGTAAAAAGACACTCCCTGAGAGCTAGAAGGATTGTGTGTATATGTAGCGATAAGACTATGGTCCTTTAAAAATATTTTGATACCATTCCATTTACATAATATCTGTGACTAGGGTGAGAATTAATTTGTTAACAAGTATATATTTTATGTAAGCATGAAATATGCGTATTTGTTAAATATACATTATTATATTTAATCTCTACCACAGTCCTATGAGGTGAATTATGTGAATTCTCAATGCACAGATGAAGAGCCTGAGGTCCAGAGGAAGTTAAATAAATTGTCTAAGGCCACATAACAAATGAGTGACAGAGACTCAACCCCAGGCTTTTTGATTCTTGATGGTGTTGTTGTTTTCATTTATTCACAGCTGCTTCTGTGGGTACCTGTGGTTTTGACGCAGGATAATACTTTTTTTCATTACCACTTGTAGCAAATATTTCAGAGATGGTTTGCTCACCCAACTTTAAGGCCATGGTTAAAGGCTGGTGAGTTTCCCTTCTCAGAACAATTGGTAACGTCTGCATTCTACTTCCCTTATGGAGCTCCCACACTCCAGGATTATTACTGTTGTTCAGTTGCTAAGTCATGTCCGATTCCTTGCAACTGCACAAACTGCAGCACCTAGCCTTCCCTGTCCTTCACTGTTTTCCCGAGCTTGCTCAGACTCATGTCCATCGAGTCAGTGATGCCATCCAACCATCTCATCCTCTGTCGTCCCCTTCTCCTCCTGCCCTCAATCTTTCCCTGCATTAGGATGCTCAGACTCATGTCCATCGAGTCAGTGATGCCATCCAACCATCTCATCCTCTGTCGTCCCCTTCTCCTCCTGCCCTCAATCTTTCCCTGCATTAGGATCTTTTCCAGTGAGTTAGCTCTTCATATCAGGTGGCCAAATTACTGGGGCTTCAGTTTCAGCCTCAGTCTTTCCAATGAATAATCAGGATTTATTCCCATTAGGATTGACTGGTTTGATCTCCTTGGAGTCCAAGGGACTCTCACGAGTCTTTTCCAGCATCACAATATGAAAGTATCAGTTCTTTGGCACTCAGCCTCCTTTATGGTCCAGCTCTCACATCTTTACATGACCACTGGAAAAATGGTAGCTTTCCCTGGCTATTAGGCACCCACCTTAATTTCCCAAGAGCCAGATGGCACGAGGGCAGCCCCTATGTCCTGGAACCTGTTAATTCAAATTCACTGATCCACAGGAGGCTTGAGAAACCTAGCTCAGCCACCCCACTCACTCAGTCACCCCACACCCCATACTTTCTGCCTCCAGCCCCAGCTAGTTGTGGTTCTTCTTCAGTCCAGCCCTGACCGGCCTTGACCATGGCATTCTGTCATTTGGAGCTGAAGTGATAGGGTTTGCTTTTCCTCTCATCTGTGATGGTTGGATGGCATCACCGACTCAATGGACATGAGTCTGGGTAAACTCCGGGGGTTGGTGATGGACAGGGAGGCCTGGTGTGCTGCAGTCCATGGGGCTGCAAAGAGTCAGATACTACTGAGTGACTGAACTGAACTGAACTGATCCAAGTTTCATTGCCTATGTCTCACCTTCAAAAGATTCTTTACATCTTACACAGAACCACTTTGCAGTTTAAATTTGTCTATTACCTTCTTAGTTGAACTGTGGTGTAGCTGGAAGAGCTCTGGATGGAAACACAGGTGACTGCAGGCTTTGACTGGCCTTGAGCAGGCTTGTCTGACCTCTCTCAGTCACAGCTCTCTCACCTGTAAAATAAGTAGCAACTCTCAATGCAGTAGTTCCTGTTTTGGGTAGGATCCTAACATTTTGTGGTTAAAAATTGGGGTTGCAAAAGTGCAAGGGTATCTGGGAACAAATTGAAAGAGAAATATTCAACCAGAAGGCAGTGCCTACATCCTGTAGATGTGACGCTTTCAGTACGGCTCATCCACATTTAAGTCATGATAACATGACAAAAGGTGTCATGAAGAATTTCTTTTGTCAAAATGACAGAATGGCACACAAAACTGGACTTTAGCTACTAAAACAATCATGGCCAGTATCTCCTTAGGCTGGTTGGTAGTCCATCATTAGAGCACCAGATGCTTGTTGTAGGGTTCTGAGAGTCTCCTTTCCACAATGCAACCTATGAATTTTAAGACCATTTGTTATAGTTCCTTTGCATCTGTGTTTTTTTCATTCTTTCTCTCTTTTTTTTTTTTTTTTTCTGGTTGGGAGCTTTAGAAGCTGCTGAAGCTGCAGATTTTGGTATCATTGACCTGCCTTCCTCTTTGTTTGGCAGTTGATGAATCCTTGGGGAGAAGTGTCTGCAATCCTGATGGAGAGCCAGAAAATAGAGCTTCTGTGAACAGCAGCCCCTGGATGCCTGATTTTTCTGAAAGATAAGCTCTTGATCAGGCAAGCAGGGGCTTAATGATTTATGCCTTCATGCCCAACTCCAGATAAAGTTAGACTATATCCTAGAGTGCATATAGAAGGAAAAGCTATTGCAGCACTTTACTGGTTGGTAAATGTAATACATTCTGAAAAAAAAAAAAAAGAGAGAGAGAGAGACATATTATTAAACAGCTTGTATTTGAAATGGTTTCCAAATTTCAGCAGCCCAGGGATAATGATAATAATAGAAGAGGGAGTCTTAAAACACTTTAGGGAGTCTCATCCTCTTCCACCAGGCTTTCTTTTTATTTAAGATTTAGCTTAGAGCTTTGTTCTGTATTTGTATTTTAGAAACAGAATGGGTGAAAATATAGCATTGCTAAGGTTTAGAAGAAGCATGAGATTTTTTTTTTTTAAACCTCTCCCTACCTTTTTGCTAAAGAAAATGATTGTATTTTAATAACCTAAATAAGAGAGAGGCCTAAGATCCCGCCTTGGAATTAAAAATAGGGTGAAAAATAAATAAAGAGTCTAAGTTATAATACCAAATCATTCTAGAATGCCTGAGAGCTTTTGTCTCCTTTGTCATTGGGATTAGTTGTTATACTTAGATCCAACTCTTTGCAACCCACTGAACTGTAGCCCACCAAACTCCTCTGTCTATGGAATTCTCGGGCAAGAATACTGGAGTGCGTAACCATTCCCTTCTCCAGGAGATCTCGACTCAGGGATGGAACTTTGATCTCTCCGCCGCACATTGCAAGTGGATTCTTTACCATCTGAGTCGCCAAGCAAGTATTTTACCACTTAGATTCTGTAATACTTTCTCCTTCATGTCTATCCCAATTCAGTGTATTCCATGAGGTTCCTTACAGGTCATGAGCCACTCCTTGAATGGAATTTTCCCTAACAAAGCAGACCTCGATCCTCTAGGCAGTTGCCCTCAGATCGCTTCAACGTTTCTGTGTCCTCATTTGGTTTCAGCGTGCTCTTTCTTCGGATCACTGACAGTTTCTGGGTCTCTAGAGGACTTCCCTCAAGCTGCTGCAGCGCCTTTGCCTGCATGTTCAAGGGGCCCTAAGAGGGGGTGTGCTGGGAGCGTCCCTGTCCTTCAGAGGCCCTGGGCCGGTGGGTGACCGGTAGAGAAGCATGGGAGCTCAGGCCTCTTTCTGAAGTGTTCTCACGTTCCAGCCTTCTCATGCAGGACCTGGTTGGAGTCATCTTCCATGAGACTTTGAAATAGCTTCTTCCTCTTCCCTGTCTTACTTTCCTCATTTCCTTAGCAGTTTATTTTGAGAGCTTTTTCATAATGCACATCCCATCTCAAAGTCTGCTCCTGGGGAACTTGACTGAAAATATAACTTTCCTGGTATCCCCTTTCTTTGAATTCTAACAGCAATCTTTGCTTGAACATTAGTAATATACTGTGCCACATTGCTCGATCACTTTTCACTCCAATGAGATTGTGATCCCTCTGATAGTGCTTGGAACCTTATCTTAATATCTACTGTTCTTACTTTGCTGTTTTACCGTGCATCTATATCCAAAAAGATTTTAGAAGCTTTACAATAAATGAGTAAGAAGGATAAAATAAAAACCAGTGGACAGTGGATGGGAAACAAAAAATAAAAGGAGGTGAAAAGAAGATAAATCAACAAGTATTGACTGAGAAAACCAACCACAATCAGAAATAACATTTAGCTTATATCTCTTAGCAGCTAGGACAAAAATGGAAACATGATTCCCTTGCTTAGTTTTCAATGTTCAGTAGTATAAAGTTGCTTTGGTTATCTATTGCTGTGTAATAAATTTCCCCCAAATTTAGCATCTTGAAACAACAAACATTTATTCTCTCTCACAGCTTCTCAGGGGCAGGAAGCAGGGAGCTGCTTAAGCGGGGAGGGGGTTCAGGCTCACAGTCTCCAACTGCAGTCAGGCTGTTGGCAGCAGCGGCTGTGCAGCAGGGCTTGTCTGGAACCAGATAATCCAGTTCTAAGCTCACTGGTGTGGTCGTTGGCGGGCCTCAGTTCCTCGCTGGCTGTTGTCCGGAGGCTTCCCTTCTACCCCAGGTACTTCTTCACACGTGGCCTGAATGCACTCATGACGCAGCAGCTGGTTTCTCCCAGAGTGAGTCATCTGAGGAAGGAGAGAAAGCCAAAACGGAAGATGCTGTTTTTTATGTGTCCTCTGGGAAATGCTAAGCCGTCAGTTCTGCCGTGGTCACTGGTTTCCCAGTCCATCCCCAGTGCGACAGGGAGGGGCCTATGCAGCGCGTGAACTAGGCGGAGCTGGAGATCGCGGGGGTCGTCGTGGAGGTTCATGACCACAGACATATATCACATGCATGCATTTCTCCTGAAAGCAGGAATAAAACTGAAAGTCCAAGGGAGAATTACATACGTACGTGTTTTGTATGCTCCATGTACTTGTCATATGAAGGGTTTTCAATGAATATTTATGGATATGTAAAGCCTACTAGTCTTCCAGGGTGCTTTCTCTAGAAAGAAGAGTAAGTCAAATGAAGCTATTCAGAATAAAACACTCTGTGCCTATAGTACCTGGACGCTGATTTAGGCACCTGTAAATCGATCTTCTTTCATAGAATGTGGTGGGTATGTCACTTCCTCTTTATTTCTAATGCTGACACTCTAAAGCACGTGCTTAGGTTTTTTCATCAGTTTCTCAATGAACCTGCTTTTGTCTAAATTCTCTTCATCCTATATCTCCTTTTCATCATGTCACTGTTGCTTAATGACTCATTACTAATAGAATAAAGTCCAATCTCCTTGACTTTTTCAAAAGCAGAATTTATCTATCCAAGTTTTTATTCCATTGCTTCCATCACGAGCCCTTTATTTCAACCTGGAAGTATTATCACTGTATTCCAGATATCCATGCCTTTTTTTCACTCAACTAATTTTTGTAGCTGTTTAATCCCCTGGGGATTTCGTATTCTAATATATGTTACTGCCAAGTGCTTGTTGAGTTGACCTCCTCAGTATTTCCTTTCTCTATACCTCTGTCTTGGAGAAGGAAATGGCAACCCACTCCAGTGTTCTTGCCTGGAGAATCCCAGGGACGGGGGAGCCTGGTGGGCTGCTGTCTATGGGGTCACACAGAGTCGGACACGACTGAAGCGACTTAGCAGCAGCAGCAGCAGCAGCAGCAGCAGCATACCTCTGTCTTAGTTTGAGATCTCAGTGTTTCTTAGCTAGATTATTAACTTTTTTTTTTTTTTTTAACTTTCTGGCTTCTTCTTAACCAATCCATCCCCCCTATTGCTCTATTATTTTTATAACATGTCACACCAATCATACCATTTCCTTGCTTAAAATGAACTCACTTAGATCTTTCGCTCTTTTGAAGCTCTGTGATCATCTGTATTGCCTGGGTTACTCATTTTGATGTTCTGTAATGTGTTTCCTCCTATTATCACTTAACTTTTCTCTTTCAGTCATTATTCATTTATTAATTCAACATATCCTTTGAATACATATGATATGCCACATACCATGCTAAATCTAGGGGGATATAAAGATTAAGAAAAACAGACCCACTTTCTGCTTTCATGGTCTTTAGAGTCTTGTGACAAATAGGGACAAAATTAAATAATCACATTAAAGAGAAAGTGTTATAAAGGGAGGACACGTGGTTGTATAAAGATACATACACAGAAACCAGCCCGAGACCCAGACTTCAGAGAGGTTCCTCTGAGGAGGTGACTTCTGAACTGGGATCTGAATAGTGGACAGAAAGCACATAGTGAAGAGGGCTGGGGGGAGAGTGAGGGTAAGAGAAGGTTTTAAGTGATGCAGTGACATGAGTAAAGGCCGTATGTGGGGCAAGCACATAGAGGAAGGGCGGGGTGATTGGAGCCAGGAACAGAAAAAGGACGTTAGTAGAAAAACTGGTGAAATCTAAGTAATGTATGGAGTTTAGTTGATAGTAACATACTAATGTCAGTTTCTAAGTTTTGAGAAACACATCACAGTCACAGAAGATGGTGACATTAGAGGGAAGTGAAACTGAGGTGGCTGTGTATGGAAACCCTCCACTACCTATTCAACTTCTCTGCATATATAAGATTATTCCAAATTAAAAGATTATTTAAGGAAGAAAGAAAGATGGAAAGTCCCAGGGACCTTGTGCACCATCTTAAGAGTGTTGGTCTTTATCTTGCAGTGAGTGTAAGGCTGTGATGGTTTTAGACAGTGGATGACACAGCAGAGCTGCGTTTGAAAATATCACTGGTATGGGGGCAGTGTGGATGGATTAGAAGGGTAATTGGGTGGGCAAAAGAGGCCAGGTGGGACACTGTTACAATCACTTGACAAGAATTAGATGAAGGTGGGACAGACTCTCTTTGGTGATGTGCATATTCATCAGACATATTTCACAGATGAATAAATTAGTAGACACATAGATGAACTAATGAAAAAGGATCAGATCAGGGGAACTCAGACTTGCAGGAGTGTGGGACACTGTCCCAGGCTTGAGGACCGGGACCTGTGATTTCTGACAGAATCAACAGACTCTTCCTCAGGGTTTTCCCTCTTACTTGCCAGGACCTTACTCCAGAAATGGGTGGTTCCTTGTCTTATTTTCGGAATGCTCAGTGCTTGCCCAAAGGTTCTGGGAGGAGCACTGAAAGTAAAGGCAGAGCTTCAAGATACACTTGGAAAGATTTGAAAGTGTTTGATACCAGAAAATGTAAGTAAGTCAAGATGTGGTGAGACATCTGCACAATGGCTCCTTCTTTGGAGCAAGTTCATTCTGCAGATAATCTGTATTTTGCTCTTTTGGCAAAAGAAGCAATCTTAGCTTTCTTACAGCACCTGTAATTACAAGATCTTCACCTCCTGAGGGAGTTTCTAATTTCCCTACGGAGAAAGGAAGCCAGGGGAAGGGCCGTGTATGGGGCAGGTGCCATACCAAGAGTTCTGTTTTCTCACTTTGGTGAGATCCAGCAGTTTGGGCAGGGGCAGGTCTACCTTTTCTGCAAACTTTTCTCATTTGAAAAGACAGTTTATGGTTTTTAAAGAATTATCTCTTGAACTAATTAGCTTGAAGATTAGGAGGAGACTGCTGAGCTGCTTTCAATCTAGAGAAAGAAGAAACTAAGAATGATTAATATTCCAAGATTATTTCAGCCAGGCAATCCCGAAGATACCAGTTTCTCTCCTAGAACCTTTCTTCTAACATCTGAGCTCAGGGTATAGAGAGAGTTATTGCTATCTGTGTTTGTTTTCGAACACATGACCAGTTTTAGCCAATGGAGTTTATATCATGGATCTCAGAGGTTAATCTTTCCTCTTTCTTGTCTCCTCTCTGCCCCAGACATGCATTCATTTGACTGGCAGCCTGGAAAATTGAAAAATGCCACGGGGGTTATTAAGGTTGAAATCGCTTCTGCTCCTTGAAGCTCTGCAAGCTTGTTATTGCTGCACCTCTAATATTCAGGCATCAGAACAGCACGTATTGTTCTTAGCTTGCTTGACACAGGCCCATCTCAGCTGTAACACCCAGATAGAATGAAGGGGTCTCCAGATGTCATTTCTCTACTCTGAAATAGATCCTTTTAGTCGATTAAAACAGAGTCCTCAAAGTTATTAGAATATATTCTGTGTCTTTGTGCATACGCGTTTGATTTACTTTTGTTCTTATTAAAAGGGGAAACCTGGAGAAAAGGAAAAAAAGAGTCTTCCATAATCCATATTTTAATAATTGCCTGTGCACACACTGAGTCTAGAGAGACTTTTCCTGTTTCTGTAACTGTTTACTTGGCTCCTTATGAAATGAATATTCCTTACCCGGCCTGGTAGACCATGACACAGCTTCATGCCTCTCCTGAATTTGAATTTGGCTCCCTGTGAGCCATTACCACGTGTTGAGTCTGTCTGTAAGATGGAGATATTATTTTAGTGGCTCTTTTTTTTTTCACAATAATGGCTCCAAGTTGTATAATTTCTATTGAGTCATTATAATGTTAATATATAAATATTAAGAAAACCATTGGGAAAAAGTTACTCTGTAATTGAGAAAGCCTATTTTCCACTGTTAATAACTTCATCAAATTTTTTCCTCATAAAAATATTGAAGGACCTTAATCCATTTAAAAAACCTACAAACATTTATTTAAAAAGAAGAAAGCATCTCTCACCCCACCTTAGTAATAGGAAACAATACCTCCCCTCCACTGGAAAACTTCCATGTGTCTTTAAACACAACAAAGAAACAAAATAAAAACACTCCAAAGCCAGAGTACCCCATGGTAACAAGAAACTTCAGAGAGATTCTTCAGGAGAGAGAATTTGCTTCTATTTAGCTTTAGGGCAATAACATTTTTATCATGTTGCCCCAGGCAAACAATTCAATATTAACAGTAATGTCTGTTTATGACTAAGAATAAGATGGAAAATAATCCACAATAACAAAAAACCCTGATCATAAAACTGAACTTAAATCCATGTCCTTCAAAAATTTCAGCATGTAGTTGGCTTACGACTACATTGGTGTATCAATCAGGGTCCCTGCAGAATTCATTACTGATGGTTCAAATGAGAAAACTTTAATAAAAGGAATACTTAAAGGAATGTGCAGGCTGGAATCAAATGAGAATGAATGAAGGATGAGCAGGTGGTCCACTCAGGACTGAAGCAGGAAGTCATCACCTCGCCCTGACTGAGAGGCTGAGGAAAGCAAATATGTAAACCAGACCCCAGTGAGCCTTGAGACTGTGCAGGGAGAGGGTTGCTGTCAGAATGAATGGACACAGTTGCCACCGTAGAAAACAGAATGCATGTGGAAGAAACATGCCAGCTTCTTCTCCCGCCAACCATCTCCTGCGTCTCTCTGTTGGCCAGCCTTGCTCAGAAGGTGACCAGCAAGAGAGCCCAGGAGCATGGTGGGCATGGACCACATTCTGGGCACAGAGGAAGAAAGGCAGGGGGGAAAAAGGAAGCATATCCAGAACAGTTGATCTCTGAGTCGCTAAAGGATTAGCATTATTGATGTCTAAAGAACTAAATTATTATACAACCCACTCCAGTATTCTTGCCTGGAGTATTCCAAGGACATACGTGCTGGGCAAGCTGCGACTCCAGAGGTCACAAAGAGTTGGACATGACTGAGCAGCTAACACTCAACACTTATGCTTTTTACCCTTCATGAAAAAGAAGCTAGACGTTCTATATTTTGTTTCATATGAGATGAAGATTTCAAAATTATCATAGGCCGGTTTTTGTCTTGCTTTGCAAAAATATCTCAAATTTTATCTAATACTCCAATATCTATATGTGAAAGTGAAAGTTGCTCAGTTATGTCCGACTCTTTGTGGCTCCATGGATTGTATAGTCCCTGGAATTCTCCAGGCCAGAATACTGGAGTCAGAATACTGGAGTGGGTAGCCTATCCCTTCTCCAGCGGATCTTTCCAACCCAGGAATCGAACTGGGGTCTCCTGCATTGCAGGTGGATTCTTTACCAACTGCACTATGATGGAAGCCCTATATAGGAAATTATAATCTCCAAAGGAGTTTTTACAGACTGTATCTCATTTAACCCAAACTAATGTCCTAAGAGGTAGGCATTATTTGACTTATTTTACAGATGAGGAGACGAGGTCAGAGCATAAAATGACTTTCCCAATATCCTGAGTCAGAATTAGAAGCATCAATATGCAAACTTAAGTCTCTTGACTCCAGCCCCAGCTTGTTTGTCTTACACCACTCTGCCTTTTTCAGAATAATAATGTCATAAATTTGTCTTAGCAGCTATACTGAAGAAGAACAGAACTGTCTGTACCTTGCAGAAAATTACATTTTCAGGGGAACTAGAATCTTCAGATCAGGCAAGCTCAGTTTCAGGAAGTAAACGACAGTCCAAACTATCAAGTCCAGCTGAAGGAAAAGAGGCAGGGAGAGATTCAAGGAGATTCGAGAAGCAGAGACTGGAAAGATACCCTGAGGAAATGATAAGAAATAAGGAGGAATCTTTTAAGGGCAATGTGCATTCCTGAGAGTGTTTGGTAGAGAGTTATTAAGGATGTAAGCAAGGCTTCCTGAGTGTCAGGCAGAATGCTGCAGCAGTTCCTTCTCTTTTGTATCTTTGTCTCTTTTGGCCATGCAGCCTGCAGCATCTTAATTCCCCAAACACTGATAAAACCCCTCCCCCTTGCAGCGGAAGCTCGGAGGCTTAACCACTAGACTACCAGGGAAGTCTAAACAGCATTTCTTTTTTATTCATTTATTTATTTATTTATTACTTTACAATATTGTATTGGTTTTGCCATACATCAACATGCATCCGCCACGGGTGTACACAGGTTCCCCATCCTGAACCCCCCTCCCGCCTCCCTCCCCATACCATCCCTCTGGGTCATCCCAGTGCACCAGCCCCAAGCTTCCTGTATCCTGCGTCAAACCTGGACTGGCTTCTGCACAACAAAAGAAACTATAAGCAAGGTGAAAAGACAGCCTTCAGAATGGGAGAAAATAATAGCAAATGAAGCAACTAACAAACAACTAACCTCAAAAATATACAAGCAACTCCTGCAGCTCAATTCCAGAAAAATAAACGACCCAATCAAAAAATGGGCCAAAGAACTAAACAGACATTTCTCCAAAGAAAACGTACAGATGGCTAACACATGAAAAGATGCTTAACATCAGTCATTATCAGATAAATGCAAATCAAACAGCATTTCTTAATGTAAGCTTCATTCATGGGCAGAATCACCTGGGTTACTCATTACACAGGTCTACACAAGATCCCCTCTGCCTTCGAATCAGATATATTTGAGAGGAGCTATGGGCCGGAGAAGGCAATGGCACCCCACCCCAATACTCTTGCCTGGAAAATCCCATGGACGGAGGATCCTGGTGGGCTGCAGTCCAAGGGGTCACTAAGAGTCAGACACAACTGAGCAACTTCACTTTCACTTTTCACTTTCATGCATTGGAGAAGCAAATGGCACCCCACTCCAGTGTTCTCGCCTGGAGAATCCCGGGGACAGGGGAGCCTGGTAGGCTGCCGTCTATGGGATCACACAGAGTCAGACACGACTGAAGTGACTTAGCAGCAGCAGCAGCAGCATGCAGTTGGGCATTTGACATGTCCTGTTCATTAGTCCCTACCCTGCCCCCACATCCTCTCTCCTCCTGCACACTGAGGTGGAGAATCATTGATGGAGAGCAAATTTAAGCAGCTTGACTGAAAAGAGCTCTGCACAGAACTATAAATATTTGGTCACTGTTCAGTTTTCTGGCATGGCTGAATATAAGCCATCTGATTATGTCTCTATCATCCCAACTTCTGTTTCTTTGCTGCAATCATACCTTCTGAACACGTTTTTGAAAATGTCTTTTCTAATTTTATGCTTTAATAAACAAGGCATATTAAACACAAATTGACTTTTCAGACTCTTACAGTGCCTTGAGTTAAATATTTTAAACATCAATTATGGTGAACATTAAAGATGTGAATGCAGTAAGTTGGGAAAGTGGGTAGAAACTGTATGGATGATAAGATTGTTTTTAAAAAGGAATCCCTAATACCAGCACATGTTCTTGTTATTTAGTCTCATTTTCATAAAAGTAATGTGGTGAATGAACAACTTGCACGACCTCTAAGGTGAGATAATATGGCTGTTTTTTTTGTTTGTTTGTTTTTGCAAAATTACCAACAGATGAAGTCATTTCCAAGATACTTCCTAATCAACACTAAAAGCTTCTTTTCCGTTTTTATCATCATCTCTTTGCAGCATTCAAAATATTATGTATTGTCAGTTTGCTTTAAGACTCAAGTGTTTGGGTGCCAGATATCTGTGGTTATAGTATGTTTATTGTATAGAATGAAATATTGATTTTCACTGTTTTTCAATAAAGGTTTCGTTGGTCATTTGGAGCTTCATTCTATAGAATATGGATGCTCTACCTCCCTACACTGTTATAACTTTTTTTCCATTTGGAACTCTATAATCTGAGTCATCTCTCAACAAATGGCATTTCAAATCCTGTTTAATGAAGGCTTTAAACAATTGACTGAGGCTGGCTATAACTTAACTATGACTCTATAAGCCATGTGTGCTGATTGGCCTTGCTGATTTATAGGGAGGCAGAGATATTTTGTGGCTTGGTGATGAATCTGCCTGCAAAGCAGGAGATTCAGGAGACACAGGTTCGATGCCTGGGTGGGGAAGATCCCTTCAGGAGGGCATGGCAACCCACTCCAGTATTCTTGGGACAATTCTTGGGAAAATTCCAGGGACAGTGGATACTGGTGGACATAGATCACAACAGGGTTCACAGGACTGAACCAAGAAAGATACTTTGTAACTAGTAATCTGAGGCTGAGTTAGAGCCACATGTAGAATTTTCCTTCCTTTATTGTAATTTAAAATGGCAACTATATTGCTTCCCCCCCACCTTACTCAAACAAACAACAGCAGCATTATTGATTAATCATAAGAACAAGGCCTGTGGGGTGGTTTTTTCCCCATTACTGGGTCATGTTTTAGGGTAGGTATATTTTGAGTTGTTTTTCCAGTAATGGTCACGGGCTTGAATTAATTCATTAATCCAAGAGAGCAGTCTTGGACTAACATCTGTGGTTTTGATTTGGCTGACGTGGGTGGAAGCTGCAATCTATAGTCATGGAACAAAACCAAAATAAACAGCTTATTTCAGAATTAACTCAAGAGTCTGACCTCATTTGCAACATGCTCTACACCAGGGTTTATTGGTTTTAACCTATGGATATTTTTAAAATTAAAGTCCTTATCTTTGGGGAATTTTCCAGAAAGTCCAGCAATTACTTTTTCAAATATCCATTATTTCTTCAGGGGCATATTTGATAAGAGACAGAAGAAAATATAAGCATCATATATTTTGGTATAAAGATAACACAGCAATTGCTGTAGTAATTTCCTGTAAGTTCTTATCAAAGCAATTTAAAGCAAACAATTGGAAAGTGAAAATTAAACGTGATCACCGTTTTTGGAGAGTGTGCTCACAATGCCAAATAATCAATTGTATTGATTTCCCTCCGTCTGAGCTGACCAGTTGTTTTGTTTGCATGTAGCACCTCAGCATGTACTTCAGAGCACTGTCTAGAAAGAGACCTTAACAGGTGCTGTCACTGGGCTAGGCCATAGAGTTAAGATGGTGCTTTTATAAGAGCTGACACTGACTTGAATGTTATTAATTCCTAGACTGATATTAAAAGAAAAAAATCACTTAGCTATTCTTTTAAGGTTTAATTACATATATGCATGTGTGTATGTCATTTCTCACACCCAATTTTCTTTACCGTCTGTTACACTATTACTGGAAAGCAGATGTTTATTATAAATTATATTTCTTTAATATGTGACTAAGTGAAGATATGGGGTTGAGTTATTTATTTTTTGAATTTATGCGTAAAACATTAAACTATACTAATATCAACTCTGCAGAAACTGTTTAAAAATAGGAGCAACTAGGGTGCAGTATTTCATGACTGAATTCTAAAGCTTTCATACTGAAAGCAAACCAGGAGGTAAGAACAATTGAAAGACTCAAATGCATCACATCTGAAAAAACAAAAGATAAGCTGAAGGTATCAGGGACTTCTTGTCGTATTCATTTCTTCTTGCTGCCCACACTACTGTAAGCCAACTGAGTTTTTTCACAATTCTTGGTTGGAAATTTGCTTTCAAGCTAATATGAATTTTTCTATTCTGTAAATAGAGATTATTACTATTTATTATTAGTTTGGCCATATTCTGAAATTAAATAAAAGTACAGTTCAAGGTTTCCCCCCAGTTGTCTTTACTCGCACTACTGCACAGAAAAACAGCAACAAAGAATTGCTGATTCCCCTCCTTTCAAGTTGACAGTCATTGCTATGTTTCCTTTTCCTGTTTACCATTTGCAATTTTGGCATTTTTCCTCTATATTGATATGAAAAAGAAAAGCTTGACGTGACAAGAAATTGAAACTATTTATATGTTTTGTTTCTTTGTGGTTTGAAACATACCCTGGTCTCTGCATTGGAAAGCAGTGTTTTTCAACTGAGTGATTTTTGCAGCCCCTTCCTTTCTCTGTTCCCCACACCCCAAGGGCAGGTGAAGTGTGGAGACATTTTTGATCGCCAAGACTTGGAGGTGGGAGGGCTACAGGCATCCAGTGAGTAGAGGCCAGAGGTACTGCCAAACATTCTGCAACGCTCAGAACAGCCAACAACAAAGAATTATTTAGCCAAACATCAGTCGTGACAAGGTTAAGAAACCCTGCTCCCAAATAACCCCCTCCAGGCAAGAGTGGGATGGTTTGAGAGAATAGCACTGAAAAGTGTATATTATCATATGTGAAACAAATCACCAGTTCAGGTTTGATGCATGAGACAGGGTGCTTGGGGCTGGTGCACTGGGATGACCCTGAGGGATGGGATATGGGGAGGGGGGATTCAGGATGGGGAACACATGTACACCCATAGCTGACTCATGTCAATGTATGGCAAGAACCACCACAATATTGTAAAGTAATTAGCCTCCAATTAAAATAAATAAATTAATTAAACAAACAAACAAAACCCCAAATAACCCCCTCCAAAAGCTGGCTTTACCCCTAAATCCATCCTAAAGCATCTCTGGCTTTCAACTGCCAGGTTTCCATGGCTTGTTCACCCATTTCCTAGTTCACACTAACAATTCCACTCCACCCCACTCCACTATTGAGAGTAACATAACTTTGTATGATTCTAAGGCTTTAAAAATATCTTAACACCTCATCTTCTTTGGGGACCATTTGATCTTCCTGGCTTATCTATTTTGTTCTTTTTTAGCATACTGTTCTAAGTGCTTCTTCACATTTACTAACTCACTTTACGCTCAAAACATCTCTATGAGGACGATATTATTAACATTAACCCCATTTTACAGGCGAGGAAGCCAAAACAAGGTAACTTGGAAAAGGTCAATTCAGTTAGCAAGACTTATGTTCCCGGAGAAGACAATGGCAACCCACTGCAGTACTCTTGCCTGGAAAATCCCATGGACAGAGGAGCCTGGTAGGCTCCACTCCATGGGGTCGCTAAGAGTCGGGCACGACTGAGCAACTTCCCTTTCACTTTTCACTTTCATGCATTGGAGAAGGAAATGGCAACCCACTCCAGTGTTCTTGCCTGGAGAATCCCAGGGATGGGGGAGCCTGGTGGGCTGCCATCTATGGGGTCGCACAGAGTCGGACACGACTGAAGCAACGTAGCAGCAGCAGCACGTTCCCTTGAGTCTCCCTTTCACCTCTCCTCCTCTCAACAGCCTTAATCTTTTGCTCTTTCTACCACCTTCTGGGCTCAGACTCTCCTGACACCGTGGTAATGTGTTGTTCAGGTAGCACTGAGCCCTGGACTGCGCTGTCCTGGGCTGGCCAGGTGGAGAGAACTGTCTTGCTGACTCAGTTTCCCTCATCCCACTTTGAGGTCTCACCTTGAAAGGTCCTCAGCCTGTGGCTAAACCGTGTGGAGACCATTGTGCTACCGGAAGACTCAAGCATTCAAGCCTGCTCTCCTTCTAGAGTATCGGCCGTCTGCATCAAGCACTGTGAAGGTGCTTTGCACGTATTATCTCAACTGGATAGACACTGGGAAGCCTACTGCACAGAAGAGGAGATGAAGACTGAGAACTCAGCTACTAACTGCGGGTGTTGACTGGTGATGCAGAGAGTGAGGCGCTGCATTCAGGGCTATATTATTTAAAGCCCCCAGTTTGTTAACTCATGCCCTGCCAATAGTCAGGGACTTCCCTAGCGTGGCTAGGTTTGTCCATAGTAGAGCCTGGTTACTTTCTGTGAAGCACACAATGGTTTTCAGGTGACCACAATGGCTTGATTCATACTGGCTTGGTGTTTTCAAAGTCGGAAAAGATTTCATTCATTTTTACTCTTTCCTTAGAAGCCGGGAAGACCCTATGCCTGAAGGGTGGCAGCCAAGAGGAGTTAACCCACGTCCGAGGTCAGGGGCAGTGGCCAAGAGTACCAGACTGCGACGGCGCAGGAACGGCCAAGAGGAGCTACCCAGCGTCGAAGTCAGGGGCGGCGACGAGAGGAGTTACCCCACGTCCGAGGTCAGGGGCGGCGGCCTGGAGGAGCTGCCCATGCCCGAGGCCAGGGGCGGTGGCCGGGAGGACCAACCCCACGTCCAAGGAGCCGTGGCTGCGCAGGTGCAGGAGGGCCTAGAGGAGCTATCCCACGTTGAAGGTCAGGAAAGGCGGCAGTGAGGAGATACCCCTCGTCCAAGGTAAAGAGCAATGGCTGCTCTTTGCTGGAGCAGCCGTAAAGAGATACTCCACGGCCAAGTAAGAGAAACCCAAGTAAGGTGGTAGGTGTTGCAAGGGGGCATCAGAGGGCAGACACACTGAAACCATACTCATGGAAAACTAGTCAATCTAATCACACTAGGACCACAGCCTTGTCTAACTCAATGAAACTAAGCCATGCCCGTGGGGCAACCCAAGATGGGTGGGTCATGGTGGAGAGATCTGACAGAATGTGGTCAACTGGAGAAGGGAATGGCAAACCACTTCAGTATTCTTGCCTTGAGAACCCCATGAATAGTATGAAAAGGCAAAATGATAGGATACTGAAGGAGAAACTCCCCCGGTCAGTAGGTGCCTAATATGCTACTGGAGATCAGTGGAGAAATAACTCCAGAAAGAATGAAGGGATGGAGCCAAAGCAAAAAGAATACCCAGCTGTGGATGTGACTGGTGATAGAAGCAAGGTCTGATGCTGTAAAGAGCAATATAGCATAGGAACCTGGAATGTCAGGTCCATGAATCAAGGCAAATTGGAAGTGGTCAAACAAGAGATGGCAAGAGTGAATGTCGACATTCTAGGAATCAGTGAGCTCAAATGGACTGGAATGGGTGAATTTAGCTCAGATGACATTATATCTACTACTGCGGGCAGGAATCCCTCAGAAGAAATGGAGTAGCCATCATGGTCAACAAAAGAGTCCGAAATGCAGTACTTGGATGCAATCTCAAAAATGACAGGATGATCTCTGTTCGTTTCCAAGGGAAACCATTCAATATCACAGTAATCCAAGTCTATGCCCCAACCAGTAACACTGAAGAAGCTGAAGTTGAATGGTTCTATGAAGACCTACAAGAACTTTTAGAACTAACACCCAAAAAAGATGTCCTTTTCATTATAGGGGACTGGAATACTCAAGAAACACCTGGAGTAACAGGCAAATTTGGCCTTGGAATACGGAAGGAAGCAGGGCAAAGACTAATAGAGTTTTGCCAAGAAAATGCACTGGTCGTAACAAACACCCTCTTCCAACAACACAAGAGAAGACTCTACACATGGACATCACCAGATAGTCAACACTGAAAGCAGATTGATTATATTCTTTGCAGCCAAAGATGGAGAAGCTCTATACAGTCAGCAAAAACAAGACCAGGAGCTGACTGTGGCTCAGACCATGAACTCCTTATTACCAAATTCAGACTGAAATTGAAGAAAGTAGGGAAAACCACTAGACCATTCAGGTATGACCTAAACCAAATCCCTTATGATTATACAGTGGAAGTGAGAAATAGATTTAAGGGCCTAGATCTTATAGATAGAATGCCTGATGAACTATGGAATGAGGTTCGTGACATTGTACAGGAGATAGGGATCAAGACCATCCCCATGGAAAAGAAATTCAAAAAGGCAAAATGGCTGTCTGGGGAGGCCTTACAAATAGCTGTGAAAAGAAGAGAAGTGAAAAGCAAAGGAGAAAAGGAAAGATATAAACATCTAAATGCAGAGTTCCAAAGAATAGCAAGAAGAGATAAGAAAGCCTTCTTCAGCGATCAATGCAAAGAAATAGAGGAAAACAACAGAATGGGGAAGACTAGAGATCTCTTCAAGAAAATCAGAGATACCAAAGGAACATTTCATGCAAAGATGGGCTCGATAAAGGACAGAAGTGACATGGACCTAACAGAAGCAGAAGATATGAAGAAGAGGTGGCAAGAATACACAGAAGAACTGTACAAAAAAGTTCTTCACGACCCAGATAATCACGATGGTGTGATCACTGACCTAGAGCCAGACATCCTAGAATGTGAAGTCAAGTGGGCCTTAGAAAGCATCACTACGAACAAAGCTAGTGGAGGTGATAGAATTCCAGTTGAGCTATTCCAAATCCTGAAAGATGATGCTATGAAAGTGCTTCATTCAATATGCCAGCAAATTTGGAAAACTCAGCAGTGGCCACAGGACTGGAAAAGGTCAGTTATCATTCCAATCCCAAAGAAAGACAATGCCAAAGAATGCTCAAACTACCACACAATTGCACTCATCTCACATGCTAGTAAAGTAATGCTCAAAATTCTCCAAACCAGGCTTCAGTAATATGTGAACCGTGAACTTCCAGTTGTTCAACCTGGTTTTAGAAAAGGCAGAGGAACCAGAGATCAAATTGCTAACATCCGCTGGATCACTGAAAAAGCAAGAGAGTTTCAGAAAAACATCTATTTCTGCTTTATTGACTATGCCAAAGCCTTTGACTGTGTGGATCACAATAAACTGTGGAAAATTCTGAAAGAGATGGGAATACCAGACCACCTGATCTGCCTCTTGAGAAATTTGTATCCAGGTCAGGAAGCAACAGTTAGAACTGGACATGGAACAACAGACTGGTTCCAAACAGGAAAAGGAGTACATCAAGGCTGTATATTGTCACCCTGCTTATTTAACTTATATGCAGAGTACATCATGAGAAACGCTGGACTGGAAGAAACACAAACTGGAATCAAGATAGCTGGGAGAAATATCAATAACCTCAGATATGCAGATGACACCACCCTTATGCAGAAAGTGAAGAGGAACTCAAAAGCCTCTTGATGAAAGTGAAAGTGGAGAGTGAAAAGGTTGGCTTAAAGCTCAACGTTCAGAAAACGAAGATCATGGCATCCGGTCCCATCACTTCATGGGAAATAGATGGGGAAACAGTGGAAACAGTGTCAGACTTTATTTTTTGGGGCTCCAAAATCACTACAGATGGTGACTGCAGCCATGAATTAAAAGACGCTTACTCCTTGGAGGGAAAGTTATGACCAACCTAGATAGCATATTCAAAAGCAGAGACATTACTTTGCCAACAAAGGTTCGTCTAGTCAAGGCTATGGTTTTTCCTGTGGTCATGTATGGATGTGAGAGTTGGACTGTGAAGAAGGCTGAGTGCCAAAGAATTGATGCTTTTGAACTGTAGTGTTGGAGAAGACTCTTGAGAGTCCCTTGGACTGCAAGGAATCCAACCAGTCCATTCTGAAGGAGATCAACCCTGGGATTTCTTTGGAAGGAATGATGCTAAAGCTGAAAGTCCAGTACTTTGGCCACCTCATGTGAAGAGTAGACTCATTGGAAAAGACTCTGATGCTGGGAAGGATTGGGGGCAGGAGGAGAAGGGGACGACAGAGAATGAGATGGCTGGATGGCATCACTGACTCGATGGACGTGAGTCTGAGTGAACTCTGGGAGTTGGTGATGGACAGGGAGGCCTGGCATGCTGCAATTCATGGGGTTGCAAAGAGTCGGACACCACTGAGTGACTGCTTTGATCTGATCTTGAGGCCACAGTAGAACTGGTCTCTTCCACTTATTCAACATCTAACATAATCCAGCAGTTTTGCTAGTTGCTGCATTTCTGGGCTAGTCTCTTAGACTTCTGGAGTCACAGGTGCTCAGGAGAAACTGCAGCGGGGTCTATGGTCTGACAGGCTTGGTTTGGTGCCCAGGCCGCTCCTCCATGATATTCCTTCTCAGTCAGCTAACTCCTCTAATCTTCAGGCTGCCCACCTTTCAAACTGGGATAGGAATACTTTAAATCACAGGTTGTGAGGAGTCTCAAAATTCCCAACGCAAAAAGACTTCACTGACATGGAGCAAACAGAGAGCAAAACCCCCTACAATTCCCCCTCATTTCAGGTTTAGGACATAGGTTCCCAGCAGGATGTGCCTGAAAGCAAATAAAACATCCCTAAAGTGCTTGGGCATTACAAAAGACAGATGTCACCTATCTGATAACAGATGGGAGGAGAGAGAAGGTGAAATGTGGAACTTCTGTGGGAGATTCTTTAAGTAGATATATTCTAGTATTATGACTCTTTTTGTAGTTTTGCTCTGGGGAAAGTGGTTTCTCTTTGCTTGCTTAACCTGTGTTGTAGAATTCCTGTGTGCAGCCTGGCAAATTATTGCCATATCCTGTTTCAGAGATGGCCGCTCTTCTGTCATGGGTAGAAATTTTCCAGTGCATAAAAGTGTGAAAGTGTATTATGAGGGTGTGAATGTTTTTGTAAGCAAGATATGCTAGATGTTATTTCTACCCACAATTTACTTTTGTGCTTTTTTGGAGGGCTTTGTAAAACCTCTCAAAATACCATCTAGATGGTTTCAGTCCCTCAAGTGAATCTCCATCACCTGTGTGTTCCCTTATTTGTCTGTCCAGTTATGGCAGGCATCAACTTTTGGTAGACTATCATAAGATATTCCTCAACTCTCTGCCAGCCATTCTGGAGACCGGAAAAACTCAAGACTCACCTTGTCAGAATCCCTTTGTAGTTCTGAGAAACCATTCTACCCAATAAAATACAAACAGAAGTCCAGAAGGGAGTCAGGGAAAACTTTTACTTCTTCCTAGTATAAGTGACATATATTGCATACACCGTAAGTACTAATCAGTCCTTCTTTCCTCCCCTCCCATCCTCTGTCTTCCTTTCATTCTTGTTGGCGTTGTTGTTGTTGCCTTGAATGAAGTTATGATGACTGGAACCACAGCAGCCATGTTGTGATAGCTGGACAAGATCCCCCAAATCACAGAAATTCCAGCTTTGATCTTCTGAAATTGCAGGACTAATACCAGCAGCTGCCTACCTCTAGGCTTTTTGTTACATGAAACAAGAAAATCCCATTGCTTTGAATTGCTGTCTATAACTTTTTTTGTTGTTGTTACTACTGGTGACTGATTAAATTCTGGATATGGTAACTTTGACCAACATATTCCATTCACCTGTGAATTCTCATACATTTCCATTTCTCATCTGCTAAAACCTCTGCTCTTTCAGGAAAACATAAATGTTTGAACCAACAACTGCATCAGGAGTATATTCTCTTCTTTTTATGATGATTATTAAACACTGTATTGGACATCCCTTTTACTTCCTGACTTTGCACTGTTAATGTGATATATTTTGCAATATGAATACCTTCTATTTGTTGCTATGCTATCCTGTAGAGAGATGTTCTTAGTGATATTCCTATGTTTTTGCTTTGTGTCTTTGAGTCATAAAGTCTAGTTATTTTTTATTCCCGTAAGATGAGTAATACAGAGCTCTCTTCTCATTAGACACTTCAGCAGGTATTTCTGATGGATGGACACATTGCATATTGAATTCTGCCAGCTGCTACTAGGCAACCAGAGAGGGTGTCAGTGTGTGGTGGTATTCACACACACACACACAGCTGGGCTAGATGTGCTCTCATAGTGTCACTTACTTCAACTGAGAAACAGCCAGACTTGGAACTGGATCGGCCCCCACCCCCACTTCTGTAGCTCAGAACTGCTTTTCTCAATAGCTTCCCACCACAGGATCCCTTTCAGAGCTCAAGCCCTGAACATTTATGTGGCATGTACATTAAGACAGTTCTTTTTTCAAAGTGCAGATCTTTTCTCCTTGATTTGGTATCTGACTGTGGTTATTTCTATTATTAAACATCAATGATTCATATTATATAACAGTAGTTATTCAGAATGAGAAGGTATAATATAAAGTAATAAGGTACCTTCAGCTGTGCATTGCTTTATGGTACTTGGGTGATTTAATTTTTTTCATATTTTATTTCTAGCCATCCCTATCATTCCATTGAATTGCACACACAATATTTCTTTTACATAAAAATTTACCTTTTTTTCCCCTTAAAGGAAAACATTGAACAGGGCAATGGATTTCAACCTTTTGAAAGTCAACTTCTTTTTTATACACAAATGCTTGAAAACCCTTATTAATTAGAAACAAAACAGCACCGCCCACATTCCTTTTGCTTCTCTGTGTCATCTCTGACAGTTACGAGAGACAAATATGTTTTTTCTCATTACTACCACTGTTCAAGCAGTAAAACTCAGAGAGAAGAAGTGCAAACAAAACGCCAGAACATAGACATCAGCTCTACATGGACATGGGCTGACATAAACATGATTCAATCCTAGAGACAGAAAACACCCAACATCATCTATTTTTCCATATTATCAAGAATCGGAAGTTTTAAATAGCTCTCTGATGTCATTTCTTCAGGAACTGATTTAATATCCATATTTCTGACTTGAGAGCATTCAGGGGAAGACACAGAAAGCCTACATTTCCCTCTTTGAAATTCAGAAGGAATGGTAGCTGGGAAAGCCTGGTTGATTGGAATGAGTTGTTTAAGAACAAGATTAAGACTATAACACGTCCTTAAAAACTCTGCAGTCATCTTTGTGCTTGGTGCAGGGCTGGCCCACTCTTGTCCCTCTGGCATGTATGCAGAATCTAACTTCTGGACAGTTTCTGTTTTGCGGTCTTCCAGCTAGATTCCCGCCTGCAAGGCAGGGAAGCTGCTGGCAAATGCATTTGCTGCACCAGAGTCCTCTGAGATGAAAGTGTTGGGATGTAGAGCTGTTATCACACCCCTTGCAGTCTCATTTTCACTTGCACCTCAGCCACACACTCATGGCTTCCTGACAACGCACTTGATTACAGTGTGGAAATGTCTAGGTTCAAAGCCAGGCTGACGTCCTGATCGACTCATGGAGCTTGTTTTCCCTTCCTTTCTCTATACTGCTTTGTTCGGACCTCTTCTAATGAAAGAAGTAGTCTTTTGACTCCTGGATTCTCTATTCCACTCACTTTTGCTGTTGATAAATGGAAATGTCATAGCAAGGCTGCCTGGAGATGTGGTTGCTGAAGAGAAAATACCTCTGGCTGGAAGCCCCGCCTGGGCCTGTCTGCCTGACACCTGTCCGGAGACATGACTATCGCAACCCCCCGCGGCCGAGCCAGATGCCCCACATCCCCTCTTCCTGCCCAAGCAACAGTTCTTTGAGCCATTCCTCTGCTGCTGCTTCTACCTCTCTCCACTCAGCCATGTGCATCCCTGTAAACATCCCAGGGGTGCAGGTTGTGGGCACTGAAACTCCCTACCAAGCTTACTTGACTGGTGGCTCTTGAAGGGGGATGTTCCCTGAGAGCATGTTTCCTTGGAGTGGAAGATGTTGGAAAAATCACTAATAATAACATCTGTCACTAACACCTTTTACAACTGGAGTACCACTTCATACAGCATCTCAATAGACTCTGACACAGTCTCTCACAGGAAATGATGTCATTAAGGTGGGGTTATTATCTGCACTTTAAAGATGAGAAGATACCTTTAAAAAAGTCACCCAGCTAGTGAAGTCAGGATCAAATTCAAGTCTGTGGTTGCTACCCAATTTTGACGTGCCATCCCACCTCATTTAGAATACTCATTTCTGAGGCCATCAATGCCTTTGAAAATCTCGTAAAAGCTATGAACATTTTCAAAGAAACATGCACAAATATTTCTACACGTAGTATTTTCACATAAGCTTAAGAAGGTCAGCTATGCCCTAGTTCTTGATCCCTGACCAGGAGACGAATAGCCGCACTTGGAGGTGGGAAGATAGAAGCAGCGATGGGACAGCCCAGGCCACCCATCAGCCTGTCAGGACAGGGGAGCCATGCCAAACTAAGCCAGCTGCCTACATATTTCAATAATGATTACATTTATGTAACTACATAATTGTTTTCATTGGGTGCTTATTTGTGCCAGACGTCCTGCTAAGTGCTTTTCAGGGATTGTTTCATCCATGCTCATTGCAACTCTCTGAGTTAGGTACCTGTATTGTCTCATTTTCCAAAAAGGAACGGAGATTTAAACAATGTGTCCAATGTCAAGATCACCGAGCTGGTCGGTGATTGAGGTGGGATTTGACCATAGGCTGTTTACTTCCAGATCCTGACTCATATCCATTATACAAATGTTCATCTTGAGTTGTGATATGAAGCCAGCAACATGGATTTTCTGAGGCCTGTCTTCATTATGATCTAAAGGCAGGTATGCCGGGCAGGGAGCTCACTACCAGTCTTTTAAACACAGCACCTGTATGGACGGCTCTGTGTCCTCTGCCTAAGAAGGCCTCCTTGAAATACTGCATTATGTTCTCTATGATTTTTGGGCTTCCCTAGTGGCTAAGATGGTAAAGTGTCTGCCTGCAATGCGGGTGACCAGGGTTTGATCCCTGGGTTGGGAAGATCCCCTGGAGAAGGAAATGGCAACCCACTCCAATAGTCTTGCCTGGAAAATCCCATGGACAGAGGAGCCTTGTAGGTTACAGTCCATGAGGTCACAAAGAGTCGGACACGACTGAGCGACCTCACTTCACTTATGATTTTTGATTTATAACAATGCTGTTCTTCCTTTGCATTAATGTTTTTTCATGGTGCTACTCTACTGTATTTTATGACTGGGAGAACTTTTCTCTGTAACTTAAATTGCAAATCCCTTGAGTGGGATCCACCTCTCCATACACATTGTATATTCTAGAGTAGTGTTTCTGAAACTTTACCATGTACACTGGGCACTTGGGTATCTTGATAAAGTGCAAATTATGGTTTAGTAGGTCTGGGGTGGGGCCTGGGATTCTGTGTTTCTGACACATTTCCTGCTGATACCAATCCTACTGGCCTATGAATCACAATATGAGTAAAACACACTTTATAGGTTGCTAACTGTCAACCTATGTGAGGAGCCAGCAGCTACCCATATGCCAGGACCAGGTTTATTTATTCAATAAACTTTTACTGAGCTCCTATTGTGTGCTAGATTTAAGAAACAGTAGATTTTAATGCTGGATGAGACTTAATTTGAAGTCTTATTTAAAATTTGAATTTGAAATTCAGACTTAAATTGAAGAAAGTAGGGAAAACCGCTAGACAATTCAGGTATGACCTAAATCAAATCCGTTATGGTTATACAGTGGAAGTGAGAAATAGATTCAAGGGATTAGATCTGATAGAGTGCCTGAAGAACTATGGATGGAGGATTGTGACATTGTACAGGAGGCAGTGATCAACACCATCCCAAAGAAAAAGAAATGCAAAAAGGTAAAATGGTTGTCTGATGAAGCCTTACAAATAGCTGAGAAAAGAAGAGAAGCTAAAGGCAAAGGAGAAAAAGAAAGATATATCCATTGAATGAAGAGTTCCAAAGGACAGGAGAGATAAGAAAGCCTTCCTCAGTGATCAGTGCAAAGGAATAGAGGAAAACAATAGAATGGGAAAGACTAGAGACCTCTTCCAGCAAAGTAGAGATACCAAGGGAACATTTCATGCAAAGATGGGCTCAATAAAGGACAGTAATGGTATGGACCTAACAGAAGCAGAAGACATTAAGAAGAGGTGGCAAGAACATACAGAAGAAAAAAGACCTTTATGACTCAGATAACCATGATGGTGTGAACACTGGACTAGAGCCAGACATTCTGGAATGCAAAGTCAAGTGGGCCTTAGGAAGCATCACAATGAACAAAGCTAGTGGAGGTGATGGAATTCCAGTTGAGGTATTTCAAATCCTAAAAGATGATGCCTAGAAAGTGCTGCACTCAATATGCCAGCAAATATGGAAAACTCAACAGTGGCCACAGGATTGGAAAATGTCAAGGTAAGGAAAGGAAATGCCAAAGAATGTTTAAACTACTGCACAATTGCACTCATCTTACACGCTAGCAAAGTAATGCTCAAAGTTCTCCAAGTTCTCAACAGTAAGTGAATTGTGAACTTCCAGTTGTTCAAGCTGGATTTAGAAAAGGCAGAGGAATCAGAGATCAAGTTGCCAACATCTGTTGGATCATCGAAAAAGCATAAGAGTTCCAGAAAAACATCTGATTTATTGACTATGCCAACAATTTTAACTGTGTGGATCACAACCAACGATGGAAAATTCTTAAAGAGATGGGAATACCAGGCCACCTTACCTGCGTCCTGAAAAATCTGTATGCAGGTCAAGAAGCAGCAGTCATAAATGAACATGGAACAACAGACTGTTTCCAAATTGGGAAAGGAGTACGTCAAAGCTGTATATTGTCATTCTGCTTATTTAACTTATATGCAGAGTACATCATGAGAAATGTTGGGCTGGATAAGTGCCAGCTGGACTCAACATTGCAGGGAGAAATATCAATAACCTCAGATATACAGATGACACCACCCTTATGGCAGAAAGCGAAGAAGAACTAAAGGGCCTCTTGATGAAAGTGAAAGAGGAGAGTGAAAAAGCTGGCTTAAAACTCAACATTCAGGAGACTAAGATCATGGCATCTGGTCTCACCACTTCATGGCAAATAGATGGGGAAACAACAGAAACAGTGACAGACTTTATTTCGTGGGCTCCAAAATCACTGCAGATGGTGACTGCAGCTATGAAATTAAAAGACGCTTCCTCCTTGGAAGAAATGCTATGACCAACCTAGACAGCATATTAAAAAGCAGAGACATTACTTTGCCAACAAAGGTCCATCTAGTCAAAGCTAGGTTTTTCCAGTAGTTATGTATGGATGTGAGAGTTGGAGTATAAAAAAAGCTGAGCACTGAAGAATTGATGCTTTTGAACTGTGGTGTTGGAGTAGACTTTTGAGAGTCACTTGGACAGCAAGGTGATCAAACCAGTCAATGCTAAAGGAAATCAGTACTGAATATTCATTGGAAGGACTGATGCTGAAGCTGAAAATCCAATACTTTGGTTGCCTTATGTGAATAACTGACTCATTGGAAAAGACCCTGATGCTGGGAAAGATTGAAGGCAGGAGGAAAAAGGGATGAGAGAGGGTGAGATGATTGGAAGGTGTCACTGACTCGATGGACATGAGTTCGAGTATGGGAGTTGACGATGGACAGGGAAGCCTAGGGTGCTGCAGTCCATGGGGTTGCAAAGAGTTGGACATGACTGAGCAACTGAACTGACTGACTCCCACTATTCTAACTCAAGGATGACAGAATGGACAATTTTGTTTTCAATTTATCCACAATTAGCTGGGAGCCAGTATGTACATTGAAAGAAGAGTGATTTGGAAATTAGATGGACCAGTATTTCAATCTTTCCAGTTCTGGTGATTTCTTAACCATGTAACAATTATTTATTCCTGAATGAGTCAACAATTTTTATTGTTTACCTTCCAGATACCAGGCCTTGGGCTAAATTCTGCAAGTGTCAGGGATCCATGGGCTTATTCTATACACTGGAGAAAAGACAGTCAAGTAAATGGAGCAATGAGGTGAGTGTGACAAGTGTTGTGACAGAGGAGTGATGAACTATTTCGAGGGTATAGAAAACATCCATATATGCAAATCAATCAATGTGATACACCACATTAACAAATTGAAAGATAAAAACCATATGATAATCTCAATAGATGCAGAAAAAGCCTTTGACAAAATTTAGCACCCATTTATAATTAAAACTCTTCAAAAAATGGACATAGAGGAAGTGACCTCAACATAGTAAAAGCCATATATGATAAGCACACAGCAAACATTGTTCTCAATGGTGAAAAACTGAAAGCATCCCCGCTAAGATCAGGAACAAGACAAGGGTGTCCACTTTCACCACTATTGTTCAATATAGTTTTGGAAGTCCTAGCTACAGCAATCAAAGAAGAAAAAGAAATAAAAGGAATCCATATCAGAAAAAAATGTATAGAAAATTATCAGACACTGATGAAAGAAATCAAAGATGACAAAACAGATGGAGAGATATTCCATGTTCCTGGGTAGGAAGAATCAATATTGTGAAAATGACTATACTACCAACTGCAATCTACAGATTCAATGCGATCCCTATCAAAATACCAATGACATTTTTCACAGAACTAAACAAAAATTTCACAATTTATATGGAAACACAAAAGACCCCAAATAGCCAAAGTAGTCTTGAGAAAGAAGAATGGAGCTGGAGGAATCAACCTTCCTGATTTCAGATTATATTACAAAGCTACAGTCATCAAGACAGTATGGTACTGGCACAAAAACAGAAATATAGACCAATGGAGCAAGATAGCCCAGAAATAAACCCATGCACCTATGGGTACCTTATTTTGACACAGGAGGCAAGAATATACAATGCAGAAAAGACAGCCTCTTCAATAAGTGGTGCTGGGAAAACTGGACAGCTACAAGTAAAAGAATGAAATTAGAACACTTCCTAACACCATACACAAAGATAAACTCAAAATAGATTGAAGACCTAAATGTAAGACCAGAAATTATAAAACTCTTAGGGGAAAACATAGGCAGAACACTTGATGATATAAATCAAAGCAAGATCCTCTATGATCCACTTCCTAGAGTAAGGGAAATAAAAACAAAAGTAAATACGTGGGACCTGGTTAAACTTAAAAGCTTTTGCGCAGCAAAGGAAACTATAAGCAAGGTGAAAAGACAACCCCCAGAATGGGAGAAAATAATAATGAAACAACCGACAAAGGATTAATTTTCAAAATATACAAGCAGCTCATACAACTCAATACCAGAAAAAGAAACAACCCAATTAAAAAGTGGGAAAAAGACCTAAACAAACATTTCTCCAAAGAAGACATACAGATGGCTACCAAACACATGAAAAGATGCTCAACATCGTTCATTATTAGAGAAATGCAAATCAAAACTACAATGAGACATCACCTCACACCAGTCAGAATGGCCATTATCAAAAAGTCTACAAACAATAAATGCTGGCAAGGGTGCGGAGAAAAGGGAACACTTTTTCACTGTTGGTGGGAATGTAAATTGATACAGCCACTATGGAAGATGGTATGGATATTCCTTAAAAAATTAGGAATAAAGCTACCTTGTGATCCAGAAATCCCACTTCTAGGCATATACACTGAAGGAACCAAAATTGAAAAAGACACATGTATCCCATTATTCATTACAGCACTATTTACAATAGCTAGAACATGGAAGCAACCTAGATGTCAATGGACAAATGAATGGATAAAGAAGTTGTGGTACATATACACAATGGAATATTACTCAGCCATAAGGGGGGACACATTTGAGTCAGTTCTAATGAGGTGGATAAACCTAGAGCCTATTATACAGAGTGAAATAAGTCAGAAAGACAAAGATAAATATTGTATGCTAATGTATATATACAGAATCTAGAAAGATGGTACTGAAGAATTCATATGCAGGGCAGCAGTGGAGAAATAGATATAGAGAACAGACCTATGGACATGGGGAGAGGGGAGGAGAGGCTGAGCTGTGTGGAGAGAGTAACATGGACACTTACATCACAATATGTAAAATAGCCAATGGGAATTTGCTGTATAACTCAGGAAACTCAAACAGGGGCTCTGTATCAGCCTAGAGGGGTGGCATGGGGAGGGAGATGGGAGGGAGGTTCAAAAGGGAGGGGATATATGTATACCTATGGCTGACTCATGTTGAGGTTTGACAGAAAACTGCAAAATTCTGTAAAGCAATTATCCTTCAATAAAAAATAAATAAATTAAAAAAATAGAAAACAACATCCAAGTCAAATAATGGAGTGCAGGAGTTTGTCTGGGATAGGAATTAGTTGTTAACGCAAAGGTGATCTGATTCATGATAATATTGATTTGGAGGCAGGTTTCAAGGCTTTGGAGCTCAATTCAACGCATAGCTGTGAATTATGTAAGTTAGTTAACTCTTCAGGTCTCAGTTTCCTTGTCTGGGAGACAGTAATAAGCACTGTAGCTTCTTCCTGGGAATTATACAAGTAATTCACATTGAGCACTTGGCATGATACCTAGCATGTGTGAGCACTTGTCACATGGAGGCTCTGGTAGAAGCATGTAAGTGTGAAAGAGTGTGTTGCACATGCAAATCTGAAATTGGTTTCCTCAACTGTGTCAAGAGGGTGTGTCTTTTTGAAAAAAGAGGTCTTTTTGTATTAAAATGCAGGGGTTTGGGGACTTTCCTGGTGGTCCAGTGGTTAAGAATCTGCCTGCCAATGCAGGGGACACAAGTTCGATCCCTGGTCCAGAAACCCACATCCCCTTTCCTACAGGGTAACTAAGCCCCCAGGCCAGAACTACTGAGCCCACACCCTAGAGCCCGTGCTCCGCAACGAGAGAACCCACTGTAAGGAGAAGCCCGCATATCGCAACTAAAGAGTAGCTTTCTGCTCGCTGCAGTGAAGAGCATGTGCACCACAAAAATCCTAGCACGCCTGAAAATAAATAAATAAATTTAGAACAATTAGAGGGTTTGAGCAGAAATGTACAAAGACAGAAGCAATGGTAGGGGTGAGAGTAGGTGCTGTGGGGACTGATGGGGAAAGAGAGAGGATTGTATAGGATTTGGGTCAGCTTTAGTTTTCCCATCTGTGGTATGAGAACCTTTCTGAATTGAGACTCAGGACCTCTCTGCTAGGGCTTCCCAGGAGGCTCAGTGGTAAAGAATATGCTTGCACTACAGGAGACACAAGAGACTTGGGTTTGATCCCTGGGTTGGGAAGACCCCCTGGAGAAGGAAATGGCAACCCACTCCAGTATTCTTGCCTGGAGAATCCCATGGACGGAGGAGCCTGGTGGGCTACAGTCCATGAGGTTGCAAGGAGTTGGACACTACTGAAGCAACTAAACACACACACACACACACACACACACATCTCTGCTAAGCGAGGCGGATCTACCAGGCTGGGGTTCCAGGTTCTCTTGGTTTCATTTGTCTGGTCAGGTATCTGATCCTTCTTTTCGTTGTCTTTAGCCTGAATTTCTGATCCCTGTTGCCTGATTGCCAGAAGTGTTACCATTGGCCACGTGGACAAGATTATCTGTGAAGTCACTGAAAGCAAAGCTTACATTTGGAAAGTTGTATGTGCTTAATAAATATTTATGAGTGTTGAATGGATGAAGAGTGGATACTTAATAAATTCTTGCTGAACACTTTATTTGTCTGCACCTTGTCTTAGCTGATGTTCCTAAATTTGACTAGTGCTTAATTTATTTGACCACCTCTAATTCAACTAGGCTCATATAGAGTCTTGCTCCGAAAGACTTTCCCCCAGTTCTAACCTGAAACTTTCTCTCCTGAAGAGGGCATATTTTAATTTAATTATTTCTAAGTACTTGAACATTGCAAAACCTTTTTTTCATCTTTACATTCTTTTGGGTTTTGTTACAGTTCTGTCTCTCTGTTTCTCTCCCTCTGTCTGTCTCACTGTCTGTCTGTCTCTCTGTCTCTCACACACACATACACATGCATGGATATGCACACGTGTTTATGTCAGAAGTTGTTAATTTGTGCGTCTGAGTGTGTGTGTCTGTGTGTGTGAGTGTGTGTGTCTCTGTGTTATGTCCAATATGTTCCCAAAATGTACTGGAACAAATCCATAATTTATTTGATTTGGTTTCAGTGTACTCTGGAGTTTTGTCTTCTCCAGGTTTTCAGAGTGACTTGCTCCCAAGGCTTTAACTGTCTTGTAAAGATTGATTGTAAACTTTGCTCACTTGAATTGTGATAACAGAGAGAAGTCAGAGATGAAGTTGGAGTACAGATGTAGTGAGGAGTTTGTGGAAAACGAGAAGCCCTGGAGAAAGGAAATTATTCTGATTCTCAGTTTATCTTTCTGGTTGTTTGCCTGATGGCAGTTCCTGGGGACCAGTTTGCCTCCTACACTTCCCTTTCCTGACCTGTTTACATATCTCCTCCAACTATGAAAAAGAAACCTCTTGTTTTTTATATTTGATAGTCTCTGCTAACTGAACAGCCTGGGTTTTCTTCTCCATTTTCTCAATAAGAGAGGATTGGGTAAAAGTTACTGTTCTAGCTGGCTGCTGAAATCTCAGGGAATTATGCCAGCCATAGAGCTTCAGACTGGGTTTATGAATGGGAAAAAGAAGAAGGCTGTAGGCAAGTCTAAGAAAATTAACATTAGACCCTAACACAGAAATGATTTCAGTGGTCAAGTAATCCAAAGTTGGCCATCAATTATCTGTTTCTTTTTTGGGTTCGTTACAGAGAGTCCTGTCTGCTATGTAGCTGCTTCTTACTGATCATACAAATATTCAATGAGAAATTAGACTGTTAAGGTGACATATTTAGCTCTGGTTATTTATATTTTTTACTTTACATATTATTTTTTAGTTGTTAGCAATTTCTAAAACATACGTGTTGGATAACTTTATGGTGAATGGAGTGAAGTAACTCTGCATGCTACCTTTAGAGAAGTGTTGTCATGGAACCTTTTTCTTAGTCTACTCCCCATTTTATTCATTTCCATAACTCATTCCTCAAATTTGAGGGTTTTTTACTAATAGAAAAAAAATAATTGAAATTTATATTATTTTAAAATTCCATACCAAAATTATGTAAAAATAAATGGTTCATAAGGAAAATATAGATTCTTTTTTCTACTTTAACTGTCAGCTCTGCTTGGGATATTTTTTTCTAAACACAAGACCAACTCACATATCAGCACCTGAGTGTCCACTGAGAGTGCCCTGGTGTGTATATGTGTGTGTGTGTGTGTGTGTGTGTTGCAATGAGGTAATACATTTTATTTCGTTCAAAGAAAATAAATATTTTCAACTTAAAACCAACCTAATTTCTGTGTTTAAATTATTTTTTTACAGTTAAACCAAACCATTTAGTTAGCGTATGAAATTACTTAGTTTGATATTTTGTGGCAAAACTATAGGGGTCATGTTTATAACATGTCAGTTTAGAATATGCAGAGTCAAGGAACAAAGATAAAAGGGCTTGTTATATGATTGATCCCACCCTGCCTTGAAACAAAGTCAGATTTCTTTTGTGTCTTTGGTGTTTGAATGAGCAAATAAATATGTGTTGGTTGGTGAAGTTGGAGAGGAGGGGAGAATCATGTCTAATTTTAATGCTTTCCCTTCATTTACCAAAATGTGCTTCAAATTTTTCTAAAAATGCATTTACTTTTCTAAATTGTAATTGCTAACGCTTATGCAAATATTGCATAAACCTTAATTTCTTTTTTGAATACTTTCCACATCTGGTCTTTGCCCTTCCTTTTATCATTTTACTTCACAAGGCTTAACCTCGCCACAGACAATATTCCCCGTCAAAATTGCTGTGCTGAGCTAGACTGATTATCATTGCATAAATATCATCTCCAGATAAGATTTATTGACTGCCCACCCGTGGAAGGCACTGAATGAGGCCTCGCAATAAATGTTATTGAATAGCTTCCACCTCTGTTCATAAGATCTGTGCTGCTCAAAAAGGTAAGGCAAAAATTACCTCATATCCTATTTCCTCCGTCATACTCTGAATATAGATTTATAGTTGGATTTCTTCTTTCTACTTCGTGATCTGGAAACTCATTATGAAGTAGCTGTTCTTTCCTAAACTTTTTAGATCTGTGTGAGCTCTCTTTTATTACTTTTTCATGCTGATATGCTCTGGCATCAAAGATTCCTGAACAAAGGGATATCTCTAGACCTATTCCTTGGTCATACAAAAAACAAGACTTTTTTTTTTCCCCATAAAATAAGAATTTAGTCCAAATGCAAATCATGTGCTAAAGTTCCATTCATTTAGTAGAACATTCATCACTATCCATCTATTTGGTAAGGTTTCAGGTATTTTGATTTTAAAAGTTAGTGGAAGTAAAGTGAAGTTGCTCAGTCGTGTCCGACTCTTTGTGACCTCATGGACTGTAGCCAATCAGGCTCCTCTGTCCATTGGATTTTCCAGGCAAGAGTGCTGGAGTGGATTGCCATTTCCTTCTCCAGGGGATCTTCCCGACCCAGGAAATGAACCCGGGTCTCCCACATTGCAGGCAGATGCTTTACCGTCCGAGCCACCAGGGAAGTGCATTAAATACATGATTAGACTTTTAAACCAGTAACATAAATTGGGTTGAAAAGAACAAAAGTGGAAACATGGGTTTGATAACATTAAATGTTTGCTTGACTTTAGCATCATTTGTGTGTGAAAGTCACTCAGTTGTGTCCAACTCTTTGTGATCCCATGGACTGTACAGTCCATGGAATTCTCCAGGCCAAAACACTGGAGTGGGTAGCCTTTCCCTTCTCCAGGGCATCTTCCCAACCCAGGGATCGAACCCAGGTCTCCTGCATTGCAGGTGGATTCTTTACCAACTAAGGCACAAGGGACCCCAAGAATACTGGAGTGGGTAGCCTGTCCCTTCTCCAGGGGATCTTCCTGACCCAGGAGTTGAACCGGGGTCTCTTGGATTGCTGGCAGATTCTTTACCAACTGAGCTATGAGGAAAGCCCTAGCATCATTTAGGAAATATATTAAATAGTTTGCATGAGTATTTTGGAGATACATGTAGGGAGTAAAAATGGTCATAAGTTTGTACCTTTGAGGAGGACAAAGGGATATTGTCTCATTTGCTTGGTTGCTTTTGGAGAGTGTTGCTTTATGTCACACTCAGGGTGAGGTACTGAATAGACTGGTTCAAATCACAACTTTGTTTTGCTTTATTGCCTGACTTTGGACAACTCAACTCTTCTGACCCTCAATTTCCTTACGTGTAAAACTGGAACAGAGATATCTGTTTAGCTGGGTGGATGTTATGAGTATTATAGATAATTTAATGTAAAGTGCCTTATACCTAGTCAATATTAGATATATAGTCACTATTAGTATAGCTTTTAGCAGGTCTTGCAAATGTGTTTTAAAAAATCATTTAGGTCCCCAAACTGTATTTGACTTGCAAATCTTATTAACCCTACCCTGTTTAGAGTGGTGCTCTTCCTGCGCCTCTCTCAGTTTTCTTATTACCTTATATTGCTTTCCTTAACCAATTAGTTTATGGAAAATATGCAATGTGTAATCACAAATGAATTTTTTAAAAGCCTACCTAGAAGGACTTATACATCTAAATGAGTCCTTTAAAACGTCCCCATAGGGAAGCTCTCTATTACATCGGCATTACTGCCATTGTTTAAGATCATTTCAGAACTTCCCTTTGAAAATTGCCTTCAAAGTCCATATGCAAGCCATCTAGGAAAACTGATCACATTGCTGAGAGTCACTCCTTATTCATATTAAAAAGAAAAAGTGTCATCTAGCTTGGCTCTTAACTTTATTAAGAAAATATTTACCATGCATTATGTTTAGTTCTCATTTCCTTTCTTTTTTCTTTTCCCTCCCTCCCTCCCTTCTCTCTTCTTTTTTTCTTGCCTACTCAGTTCTATTGGATTCAACAAATATTTATTAAGCACCTAGTATAAGTAGCATTTGGCTTCTCTGGTGGCTCAGATGTAAAGAATCCACCTGCAATGCAGGAGATGCAGGAGACATGGGTTCCAGCCCTGGGTTGGGAAGACCCTCTGAAATAGGAAATGGCAACACCCTCCAGTGTTCTTGCCTGGAAAGTTCCATGGACAGAGGGGATCGCAGAGAGTCAGACACGACTGAGCACACACACAAACGTGTAGCATCCTGAGGGATCTGTGCTCAGTCGTGTCTGACTCTGTGTGACCCCACAGACTACAGCCCGCAATGCTCCTCTGTCCGTGGGATTCTCCAGGCAAGAACACTGGAGTGGGCTGCCATTTCCTTCTCCATGTGTAGCATCAGCGGACAATAACAAGATCTTTGAGTAGTATCGGGACTCCTGTCGAGGAATTCCCTCTCCTAAGGTTAGTTCACACGCTAGCTCACTCCGGATCCTTCTCCTCACCTCCAGCACTGTCAAGGGCAGCTTGCACAGTCAGACACACTCTCCAAGGAGAATTGAGCCTTGAATGTGATGATGGAAGAAGAAATAGATTTTTAAAACTCTAGTCACAGCGATCCCAGGGCAAAACTTCCAGCGTTTTCCGGTCACAGGGACCTGTGCAGCTGCCTTCTGTCTGTTCCTGTGCTGACTTCCTTCTGGTCCTGTGAAAGCCCTCATGTTTCTCCAGCATTTCCCCCCCTTACATGGGGGAGCTGAAGTTGATTGCTGCTGGTATATACAGATGAAATGTCAGCTACCATTTTATCTTCCATGTTTGGTGCTGACATGTTTAACAGCAATGTTTGTATAATTATTCGAATATCTCACTGAACTGTCCTCACTATTTCAAAAAATATATTAGAAAACATAAAAAGGAAAGTGTTGATACAAGTGATCAGAAGTAAATCTCTCAAACGAATATAGCTGAGATAAAAACGAAAATTTAGCATGTCAACAATTCAGGAACATTAGAGCCACAGGATCAAGATAATTGCATAGTCAATTATGAGCAAAAAGAGGAAAATCAAAATAGGTATTAAGTACTAAAATTATACAATCAAATCTTTAAGGAGAAGGATGATAGAACAGATTTTTAAAAATAAGAAATGATATTTTAACTCTTTAGGAACTTCCCTATAATACATATTTTAGTCAGCTTTTATTCTATTGGTACACAAAGGTTTTCAAATATTAATTAGGTTGTTATGTAGTAATAAACACTCAGAAAACTTAAATACTCAAGCACAGTATAATGGTTAAATGTTAGAAATATTTATACAGTGAAATATTATATAAACATTTAAAAACTTTTTTTCATGAATCTTTATAGGTTTGAAAAAATGTCCACAAAATGAAGTTACCTATGAAAGAAAAGAATACTAAACTACATGAAAAACATAATCCAAAATTAAAATAGTAAACTTTTTCAGTTCAGTTCAGTTCAGTCGCTCAGTCGTGTCTGACTCTTTTCGACCATATGAATCACAGCACGCCAGGCCTCCCTGTCCATCACCAACTCTGGGAGTTCACTCAGACTCACGTCCATGGAGTCGGTGATGCCATCCAGCCTTATTATATACAGGCAAAAAAAAAAAAAAAACCCTGGAAATACAACAAAATATTGACTCTGAGTAGTAAATTTATGGGAAGTTTTTATTTTCTTTTTGAAATACTTATTTTTTTCCCAATTTTGCAAAAAAGGAATTTGCAAAATGTGCAAGAATTTTTTAAAAAAATTAAATAAACTTTTACATTAAAGTTGAAGATTTGGAAATAAGCTAATAAAATATTTAAATATAAGGCCAGGTGAATTGGACAAAAATGACAGGACTGCTATTCTTCAATAGGTTATCTTTGCTTTTCTCTTGCTGCTGCTACTGCTAAGTCGCTTCAGTCGTGTCCGACTCTGTGCGACCCCATAGATGGCAGCCCACTATGCTCCTCTGTCCTGGGATTCTCCAGGCAGTAATACTGGAGTAGGTTGCCATTTCCTTCTCCAATGCATGAAAGTGAAAAGTGAAAGGGAAGTCACTCAGTCATGCCAGACTCTTAGCGACCCCACAGACTGCAGCCTACCAGGCTCTTCTGTCCATGGGATTTTCCAGGCAAGAGTACTGAAGTGGGGTGCCATTGCCTTCTCCAATGCATGAAAGTGAAAAGTGAAAGTGAAAGTTAAGTTCTACAAAATCCCATGTTCCACTCTTCTGTGGTTAACTCTTAATTGTTTTCTTTAAATTTTCTCTGCTAGTCTGTTCCCCAAAGATAAAATCTCGGAGAGGAATGAAGAATTACCTAATGAGTTAAACTAATACAGAAAGCTTGGCCAGAAATTTCAGCTGCTTAAACTAATTTTCTACTTTCATATTACTACTCCACCTCTAGTCAGCCTCATAAATAATCAGTTATCAAAGCCAACTAAATTAATTCTACTATCAGAGCAATTCAAAATATCAGCTGCCTTCAGTCATTAAGTCCATAAAGAATAAACACAGTGAAACTCTTGTTATAAACTTAGAAATAGCTGTAATCCAATAGAGCTCTGTATTAGTTATACATAATAATTAAAAAATTAATCAGCACAGTTTCATATGTATCCTCAAATTATTCTTAATATTTTTAACTTCTGATGTGATCTCTATCTGGATATGTTAATGGGCTAGAAAACAGTGCATTCAGTACCTTTCACATGCCCATATGTAACTTCTTCCCTTTGTTTGCTGAGTACTTGCTATTGCCTTGGCTGTGACATATTGGGACATTTGGGGCAGCTTCATTCTCTCCTATGGGCAGGACTATTGTGTCACAAAGTGCACTGGATCGAAATTCTGGATATGCTGTGTTGAATGTTTAAATCAACAGCAGTAATAGAAGACAACATGTACATTAACAAGATGAGCTTCCAAACATTTTCCTGAATAACATGACATGGAACATAGAATGCCAAAGCTTCCAAAATAACTCACAATTAAACCACAACTCCCTTTAGGCCTGAATAATATTAGGAATATCCAGAAATCTAGGCTTGGAAATTTTAAGTAGTACATTTAATTTCTTTGGGCCTCAGAAATTTGCTTGGCTAGACACTAGACACTCAACTTCTTCATTTTTCATCAGAGCAAGCTATTACAAGTATATTTGTTGATGCCTTCAGGTACAGAAAAAAATGTTCAGTAGTTAACTTGCTTTTAAGGGATAATAGTCAATTTATTAAAGTTAGAGATTGAAAAATTGAGTTGTTCCTTAAGCTTTTAGGTTTATTTTACAAAATTTGCTCTAAAAGTCTATAGTAACTCTTAAAGGCATTTGATTAACAGTTGGGTCTATTTGCAAGTGTGTTGTTGATGTTGGTTACTGGCTAAGTCGTGTCTGCCTCTTTTGTGACCCAATGGACTGTAGCCCGCCAGGCTCCTCTGTCCATAGGATTTCCCAGGGAAGAATATTGGCCTGGGTTGCCATTCCTTCTCCAGGGGATCTTCCCAACCCAGGGATCGGACACTCTTCTCCTGCATTGTAGGGGGGTTCTTTACCACTGAGCCACCTACACCTTTAAATCATTTAAACTTCATTAGTAGATTTAATATTTTCTTTTTAACTGTGTTGATGATATGACTGGCAAGTCTCAAGAATTTTATCATTTCTTATGCATCTAATAAATTAAAACTACAAATATAAAAGTTTTTTTTTTATGATCTGATACATAAAACCCAAAACTTTCACTTAGAAACATTAATGTATTTAAATTCTGGTTATACATTTTAACTCAGAATTACAAGCCTGATGTATTATTTCAATAATCTAAGTTCTCTTAAATGCAACTCATACTTAAAATACCAAATGTTCACTGACTCATTGCTCAGTGAACATAATAATACAATGAATATGATTCTAGAGCTTTGCCATAATGCTAGAAATCTTAAACTATCTATAAATCTCTTAAACTTAACATATTCAAAACTGAACTCTTGATCTTTTATCCAATCCGTGCTCCAGTGACAATCTTCCTATAAGTGCCAACTTTCTCCTTACTGTTGTTGAAGCCCACAAATTTGGAGTCATCTCTGATTCTTCACACTGACATTTGGTCCTGAAATTGTCTAGACTCTACCTGCAAAATATGTCCAGAATCATACCATTCTCACTAGCCTCACTAGACCAGACTAGCCTTCTGGTCTAAGCCATCATCATTTCTTGCATATATTTCCCCCCTTTTACTTTTTAAAAATTGAGATAAAATTCACATAACATAAAATTAACCATTTAAAGGGAATAATTTAGTGGCATTTGGCATATTCACAATGTTGTTCACCAACCCCTTTATCTAGTTCCAGAATAGGTTCATCATTTCAAAGTAGAATGGCATATCCATTAAGAAGTTACTTCCTAAGTCATCTTCCCCCCAAGCCCTGGAAACTACTATGAATCTTTATGAATTTCCCTAATCTAGATATTTCTTATAAATGGAATCATGCAATATGTGACCTTTTGTGTCTAGCATTTTAAAATTTAACATAATAGTTTTGAGGTGCATGCTACTTTGTAGCATGTATCATGCCTTTTTATGGCCGAATAATATTTCATTGTATGTAAATACCACAGTTTATATATCCATTCATCTTGTGTGTAATTTTGTAATAGATGTCCAACTGTTCTCTCTGCTTCTATCTTTGACCTCCTACAGTCTTTTCTCAACATAGTAACTAAAGAGAAGCTTTTAGAATGTGTCACTTTATGTCACTCCCCTCCTCAAATCTTCCATATCATGGTATCACTTGGGCTAACATCCAAAGTCTTTACAAGACCTTGTAGAATCTGAAATACCTCCCCACATCTGTTCCCTCACTTGTAGTCCACACTCTACTCCCCCCTCCACGTGCTGCACGGCAGTCACAGTGGTCTCCAAAGTCCTGAAGGCAGCACGCATCCTCCTACTCCAGGGCCTCTGCACGGACCTTCTTCCCTATATTCCCATGGTTTACCCTTTCACCTCCCCAAGTCTTTGTCCAAAAACCTTTCACCATCTTGCCCCTTGCCTTTTAGTCTAGATCCTTCTTACTATGTTCTGTCTTTTCTATAGCATGTATCCCTTTTTTTGTGGCTCAGAGGTTAAAAGCATCTGCCTGCAATGCGGGAGACCTCTGTTCGATCCCTGGGTCGGGAAGGTCCCCTGGAGAAGGAAATGGCAACCCACTCCAGTATTCTTGCCTGGAGAATCCCATAGACGGAGGAGCCTGGTGGGCTACAGTCCACAGGGTCGCAAAGAGTCGGACACGACTGAATGACTTCACTTTCACTTTTCAAGGTAATTGTTGCCTAGAACACATCCTGAGACAAAATTTGAGTGTAAGTAGTTTGTTTGGGATGTGACCCCCAAGAAAAACAGATAGAGGTGCAAGGACGCTGGTCAAGGAGAGGCAGGTTATCAAGCAGATTATCGTGGTGGACCACTGAGGCTCAACTGCTTCTCGCCAAGACGTTAGGAGCCGGGGTGTGTATCCCCCAGCACCACTTCTGTCTTTGGATGAGGGCTCTTTTCAGGACTTCAAAGCTCATTTCTGCTGTTCCTGGAGTGTCAGAAGACTGTGCGCCTGCTGCTCAGGCAGACTTGCAGTTATTTATTCACAATTAATAGCCTTCAACCCATGAGTGTGGAGAAAAAGTAAGCAGGGCACTGGCATCATCAGTGCTGCTCATTTATTATATTTATTCCCTGATGAGAAGCAAGATTTACACAGGGAGGCTTTTTCTATTTTGCTCATTAATGTTTCCACAGTTCTCAGAAGAGTTCCTGGCTCTAGCACACAGGCAGTAGATACTTTAGAATGAATGAATGGATAAATAAAGAGCATACATGATTATCTTGAAGACTCTATATTTAATTCTAAATATACATGGCTTGAACAACATTTCCTTTGGGGGATGTAATTTTATTGCCTCATTGTTTAGAGTGGTTCATGAGGGATGTTTTTGGTTGCCTTCTCAATTTGCTGCAGTAATTAACAATCAGAAGTTCTGATCAGGAAGCAACAGATTCTTTGTCTGTGATGTGGATAAAGTGGATTGATCCTTATATATTTCATTTGACAGGGACTTCATAACTTAAAGCTACAGCTAATCATACACCATAAGTCGGATTACTCTATAATCCTCTTTTAGATGGCTATACCTCTTGATTGAATTTTGCTTATCTTTGGCTCTTAAAATACATAAAATGTTTTTCCTTCAAACATTGGAGACCCCAAATTTGGCAATATTGTTGATTTTTTCGTATACTTAAAAAATTGTTTAGTATGTCAACTCAAGAATTAAAAAAAAAAGTTTGGATTCTGAACATCTCACATAGCTTCCTAGGTTATTCTACTAAAATAAATTTTTTAAATAAAATAAAACCTTAATTAGGAAGCCCAGTCCACAAAACAAATTCTGAGATTATCTGATGAAAGAAGAGTGGGATTTGGGGATGTGTCTTCTTAAAACCACTTGATCATTTTAGAAGTCTTGGAGGCACAAAGTAGGTCCACAGAAATGGAAGATTGTGAGACACCCTTCTAATTCTTTTTCAGATTTTCTGTACAAAAATCTGCTGCCTTTGGGAAAACTCTTTGACTTTCTAATGCACTTTTATATGTAATTAGGCTATAAACATAATATTAAAAGCTACCATTCATTATGTATCTGCCACGTGCAAGATATTGTGGTAATTTGATTTGGATTTCTAAGTAAAGCAGTAAAGTTATTTCCATTGAAAATGAAAGCGAAAGTTGTTCGGTTGTCTGTGACTCCTTGCAATCCCGTGGACTATACAGTCCATGGAATTCTCCAGGCCAGAATACTGGAGTGCGTAGCCTTTCCCTTCTCCAGGGGATCTTCCCAACCCAGGGATCGAACCCAGGTCTCCCACATTGCAGGTGGATTCTTTACCAGCTGAGCCACAAGGGAAGCCCAAGAACACTGGAATGGTAGCCTACCCTGCTCCAGCGGATCTTCCTGACCCAGGAATCGAACCTGGGTCTCCTGCATCGCAGGAGGATTCTTTACCAACTGAGCTTTTAGGGAAGCCCAAAGTTATTACCATTATTAAACATGCAGAAATTGGTGCAGAGTTGTTAATTTATACAGCTAGTAAGTCATAGAACCAATATTTGAACCAATCCTATCTGTCTTATACCTACATAGGTATAAACAATGTTTTGTCACTTAGTGAATATTCAATGAAGAACAGTGGAGAAGCAGCATTTTATATGAAGAACGCTGCTGATTTTTTTAAACAAGTCTCAGGATTTAGGATCGAGAGAAAGCATGTTATTTTTGACTGTAGTGTTCAATTCATAAATTTACCACTACTATATGTGAGAATTAAAATTTATATTGGACAAAAAGTTTTAATCACCAACATAGGAATTTTAATGAGAAAATTCCTTAAGCAGAAAGAGAATGCTCAGTTGTGCAATTTTATCCACAATGGACAGATGAATGAACCCATTACAAAAGAAGACAATGTTGTTCTAAATGCCTTTTAAAGACCCTTAGTTGTGAAGAACAAAGTAATAGCACAATGGGGAGAGCCTCAGAAGAACCGGTGCTACATGTTCAAGGTGGTAACGGAGATGTGCATTGGAGGAAGAAGTCTTGCATCAACTGCAGACTCATTGTTTCGACCAAAATTGAAGTGTGCTTTCAATGAGACCAGTTCAGGGAAGGGGAGAAAAAAGAAAAGAAGCATAATACCAACGTATATTGAAATACCTGGAAGATATTAATACAAGGCAAGAGGAAGCTAGTTATAATCATTGGATTTTTATAAAAAACAGCATTAATACAATGTCTGTTGTACAGCTAGACTTTCTTTCTTATGTTATGAATACATTTTTGAAGAATGCTTCTCAATTGGGTTTGCTTATACTACAAGTGATGCAATTTAGGTAATTGTCATAATCATAAGTATGTTCTAGATAGCTTTTCTATTCCCATTTTTAACTGCCTATTCTTTCAATGGGGCCCAAGAGATGCAAAATTTGGGAATATGATTATGTAGCCAGCTGCCTCTATTAATGAGATTAATCTATATTAGACTGAAATGAAATATTAAATTAATCTATATTAGACAGAAATTAAATATTCCCTTAGAAGTCCTCTAGCGTGATGTTTCTAAGCAATGTTATGATTTATGTAAATTGTATGCTGTAAAAGAGTTTGGGAGGACTTAATGTAATATTCTACATTCAAAAGAAATCTTGCTAAATCATCGCTAAAAGAAAATCTAAACTACTGAAAATTTTAGAGAGACTAGAGAGAATATTCCTTAGCTTTTTAAAATGTGCATTCTAATCTTAATGTCATTCATTAAGTGTAAATTTTTTATTATTCCTGATTTAAATGTATTCCTCTTGTTATTTCTTTGGTCTCTAAGCATTATTACCTATTGATAGTGTCATCCCAGCCCATTCTATTAACACTTATTACTTTTGAGTCTGTGGTGTATTCCGAGTTAACTGAGGGGCAGATAGCCCTCTAGGCCCTGCAGCTACAGTGCTGAAGATCAAAATTCTGACTGTGGGACTTTGTGGACAAAGTCATCTAATTTCCTTATACCCCAGTTTCTCCTTTGTAAATGGAGATAATAATAGTAAATAGCTCTTAGACTGTTTGTGACTATATGAGATTTTATAAGTATGTAAAATAAAGGACAGTGCTGGGTATATAGTAAGTTTTCAATAAAATTAGCTAAATATTTTCCTTATCTTTTTATTCTGAGATTACTTTTGACAAAGTGGGGATTCAGTAATCCCTGGAGTGTGTACTTTAGGTTGAACTTCCTCAGCTGTTACTTTGCATTTTGCTCTTTTGGTAAAGTCATCTGACTAGATGCCACTTTATATAGACCACAGAACAACTCTAAATGTTTAGAGGTGTCTTCAGTTACTAGTCAGATCACTTTTGAATGGTTGAATATCCAGATTATTTCGAATACTTCTGGTGACTGGGACCCAGGCATACCATTGAGTCGTTGCACGCCTCTCTATGTGCTAGGGATTTTTCTTTCTGTTTCATCTGAATCATTGTCTGAAACAACTGGAATTTTTTTGTTAGTGGTTGTACCACTGCCTAATAAAAGCAGCTACTACCTATCTTTTTTTTTTTGGATCTTGTTCCCTTTATTCATTTGGTTTCATGGTAATTATGTCCTCCCTTAGCTGATTTTAGCTTTGCTTTCAATTGAACATTGACTTAATTCTCTTGTTCTTTGAAAGCAAGCCTGGTTTTCTAAACTTTGTGTTTGATAGCTCATCTGTCTATCTACCTATCAATCCGTATCAATTCATTTATTTTTTTGTGTGTGTGTGTGTTTGTCTTTTGTTCTCCTGTGAACTCTATACAATATTTCATGTGGTGATTGTGCCCCAAAGAACAGACACTCTTCTAATTTTGGCCTAACCAATAATGTTGAGAGCTACTGCTGTTGAAAAATTACCTAGCTTGTTTTACATGATATGTCTATTAATGCAATCCGATATAGCATTTGCCTTTTGGTGACAGTGTTACACTGCTGAATCATATTCAATTTTTCATCCATTATTTCTTCCCTGGTGGATCACAGAACATTTGTCTTTATTAGCTCCCACAGTATTGATTTTTGCCCTTTCCTTCTTCTATTGAGATCAAACCACATTTTAATCACATCTTCCAAACTAGATTTTTGTGTCTTAACATAAAAAAATGTCCAAGTGGGAAAATTTTTTTAATGGATTTAAGCAAGCAGTGTTCTTTTGCATTGCATCATGGAGTACGAGGTATGCAGAATCTTGGGAGACAGTAGGAAGAACTCAATAAATGATTGACACTAATTTTCTTTTGCCCTGAAGATGGTTTTGTGGCTATAAATCACCAAAGACGATTGGTTTCAGCTAATTTGACATGGAAAACTGAATCAGAATTTTACGCTTACCAAGTCTATAGGATGGATGGGCGGAATCTTGCTTATCAACAACCAGCGTTCGTAAGTGTCTACTGTGTGTCGGGCTCCATTCTGGAAGTGATGCTGTGGAGCACAGTCTTCTTTCTACAATGATCGAAAAACATACTCCCAGATTATATCCATGTAATGGGCATCAATTATGGTATTTATTTTAGCCAATTAAATGTTTACCCCAAGAATGTAATCCTTTTTCAAAATATAAACACACTCATGTTATATTACATACTCCAAAGCATTTTTCTACAGTCTCTCTATTTCAGAAAATAATCGTTTCCCACTACTTATGAAATAATCGGCTATTTATAACTTGGCCATTAGGAACTTTGAAAATTTTCGCCTTGTTTAGAAGAAACCTTCATTTTGAAAAATGAATATAATATTAAATAACTGAGTAGGCTGCAAATTACCAGCTAACGGTTTACATCTCAATAGAAACAAAACATTAGAAAGTTTTGTGACAGAATTACTACAAAGAGTGATTAATTGGATCAGGTTTCTTTGACATATGACTATGCTTTCTTTATGGCCTCATTTATTTGTAGCCGCTAAAGGGGTGTTTCAGTCAGAGTGGCTATAGGCAATTCATTATTTCTTGTAAGAAAAAAAAATCAAAATGACAACCTTTTATTTTTAAACGATCAACTGTATTGTCCTTGCTATTTCTAATGATAGCTATTTGTTGAAAGTGACTGTAAAAGCTGGCATAGCCTAAAAAGAATATTGGTTGTATCTATTCCAGCTGTGAAAATGTTTCAAATAGGAAAAGTCTAATTTAATTTGGCTCTCCATTTTTGATATTAAAATTCACAGGAGAACGCTGCAATCCTCTCAGGTAGGCTCAACCAAGGAGCAGTACGTGACATATTCATGTAAAAGTCTGATACCATCTCAAGGGCCACTGTGGTGCAGCTGGTTTGCTCTTCACAGACAGAAAACAAGAGGCAAAATCTCTGACTGTCTCTTTTGAGTGTAATTTACTGTGCAACTTAAACTCTGGACCAGTTTAATGGTCCTAAAAGCAGAGATTCTAGGCCCATGGCTAAATGAGCTACAGTGTTCTGCATTTGCAGACAAGCCTTATGATTTACAAAATTTAATAAGCTGGGTCCTCATGGCATTTCCCCCCAAGTTTCTGCTTTTACAATCACTGCCAAGAAGGTTGTCAAAGGAGCATATACCCATTGGCATAATGAAGCCTTACTTTTTTTTTTTTTGCAGAAAGTATATATACATATACTCCTCCTATTGATGATTCATTAATGAGTAAATTCTAGACCATTCCTTTTTACCAGATATCGTATTATGTTAGTGACTTTTTTGCGTTGCTTTACCATAGAGATATTGCTTGGGGAACATTTTTGTGGGTGCCTGCCAAATAGTAGACAAAGGTCAGATGACTTAACAGCTTCTCATCCACACACTGCTTTTTTTCCTTAATAATCTTATTTATTGATTTTTGGCTGTGCTGGGTCTCCGCTGCTGTGTGCAGGCTTTCTCGAGTTGCAGTGAGCAGAGGCTGCTCTCCATTTGTTTACAGGCTTCTCACATGGGGGCTTCTCTTGTTGCAGAGCATGGGCTTGAGAACTCGCGGGCTTCAGTAGCTGTGTTTGCTGGGCTCATCAGTGCGGCTCCCGGCTCTGAGCACGGGCTCAGTAGTTGTGACACACATCCTTAGTCGCTCCACTGCATGTGCGATCCTCTCCGACCAGGCATCGAACCTGTGTCTTCTGTATTGGTAGGTGGATTCTTTACCACTGAGCCAACACACAAGACCCCACACACTGATTCTTTAGGTCAGGTTTGATATTAAGTAAAAGCCCTTTGTCACAACTTAAAGTTTACCTTTTGGGACTTCCCTGGTGGCCCAGTGGGTAAGACACCACACTCCCAGTGTAGGGGACCTGGGTTTGATCCCTGGTCAGGGGACTAGATCCCACATGCCCCAATGAAGATTGGCAGAGCCAAATAAATAAATAAATAAATTTTTAAAAAGAAACTTCATCCTTTGCATTGAGGGAACATACAGTGTTTTGTTTTGTTTTTTTTTTTTTGGGGGGGGGGTGTCTATTTACTTTAAAAGGTACAACTGTTTAGCAGCTTTGCCTAAGAGGTTCCTATTGTATCAGCCTAGATTGTGTTGTTTAAGGCTGGCTCTTTGGGGTCAACTTTGGTTTTCAGATAGAAAAACAAAGCCCTGGGATGATACTGTTACATTAAAGGAGATGCTAATCTCGCCCATCACGCTTTGCTGGCCTTGAGTACCCTGTGTGAGAGTGTTCAGGAGAAGCCTGCAAGTATCACAACCCGATCTGCTTGGGATGCCTGGCTGGGTTAACAGCATCGTGATAGCTGGCACACCTGGTGGTATTATTTGCTATGAAATAAAATTACCCTACTCATCATAATTGAATTAAGAGTAGCCCCAAGATGACCCTTTGAAGGGATGTTGTTCGTGTTGATATCGCAGACTAAAATTATGCGTCTCCCACTGTTCTAGGCTTATTCATCCTTCCTTTTAAAGATAGGTTTCCTGATACCAAAATAGCCACATATTCCAGATTCTCAAATCGGTTTGTCTTCTGTGTCCTGTTTCCTGTCCCCCATTGTTCTCTTCTATTTTTCCCAATCAACGCCTTGTTTGCTCTGTGACATGATTGACCTGCTTGTAGATTAGTTCCACAGCTTTTGCCACAATCAAAGTCCTGGGGGAATTGTATCCATATTACAAATGTATACATTTTACCCTGTTTGGGAATATTGGCTTAAATATAGTGACAAATGTGAGGAAAAATAGATATATTCTATTATCATAACCTGCTTGCTCTATTTTCTTTCCACTACAGGGACTTTTCATGGGTGCATGGCAAAGCAAATTGCAATCACCTGGGTGTTTTCCACTCTAGTTCTGTCATTCTGAATGATAAATGTATTTACTCTTTAGCTGAGAATTAATATATCTATACATCTATCTACCCATATACACATACATAGATCTTTATGCATGGGCAGATGATGAGCCACAACCAAAGAGAACAGGTTGAGAATATTTTTTTTCTAGGATCAATGAAAAAGTGTTTTATATTCACATTTAAACATTTAAGGCCTGGAGTAAGACAGTTTTTAAGGTCAACCAGGAAGGAAGATTTTTCCCCTCCTAAGCATCTATCAACAGTCCTTGGAGAAGCAGTCAGCACTCGCATAATTTAATACGCCTTCTCTGTGAAAAGAATGCCTTTTTGACATCATGTCACAACTTGTGCTTCAACCAAAGATTTTCTGGTAGTCTACGCTTTGCTGCATTGATTTTCTTTTATCATTTTAGTCACAAACAGTTTCAAACCCCCTTTTCCTTCTGTGCTCTAGAAACAAGGGAAATAAAACCTCCTGAAAATTATGTGTTTCTCTGGTGCTCTTTCCACACTGGAAACAAGGCACAGTTGCTCCCCTGCAGAGGGTTGGCAGCCCTGTTGAGGCCCCACCGGGCCTGCAGGTCGCCCACGGCTAGACCATGGCATGGCCTGTTGAGGATTTAGCACCAGCCTGACACACACAGCTAAGGACAGATAAACTGAATGATGCGTTTTACCAGCAGGGGCTGCTGCAGAGTAATAATAGTTGGGGATGTTCAGCAGGATAAGACAAAATAAAATGTGCAAGAATGCTCTGTTGGGGCAAGAGATATGGAGGAGGGAAAAGGACAGAAGATAATGAATACAATTGTAATTAGCCAGGGAAATAAAGCGTGTTGTGTGTGTGTGTGCGTGCGCATGCCTATATTATGAATTTCTGGGGAAAAGAAGAGTAAAGCAGTATTGGGGGAGTTTAAGATTAATTAGTACATAGCAAAGCCAACTTTTTAAAACTCATGAGAATCATAAATATTTTTGCAAATATCACTAGAGATACCACTTAAAACTGCAGAAAAATGATGCCTCCTTCACCCTCACCCTCTTCTCTCAAAAATAAACCACATGCTTTGAAGATGTTGTAGTATATTTTCTTCTGGGGAGGTCCCTATTCAGAGAAATAAATCAGATATTTATATGTTTTTTTCCATTGTTTGTTTCTCTAAGACAGTTTTCTGTGAACTGTGGGGCTTTAAAACCATATGGCGGTTGCACAGATGGGTAACACAAAGTATATATTTATCAGAGAGAGTTATCTGGAATATATGGATGTAGGCTGGCATGTCATATGTGGAAGGGAAAGATTACACTGTATTTTCTTAAAGTGGGACTTTGTATGTGTTTGGCATACTGAGAGTTGTGAATATAAAGATGCGTCCCTGGAATATCTCTCCCTGTTCCCCTCCCCACCCTTACCACCACCAGAATTTCAGTACTGAGCAAAGGAGTAGGTAAGAAAACGTCAGGACACTGTCAACTGACCACATGTTGTACATTGCTGGGGAACAGTTGGTCCTTAAATTTTCACTTTGTATGTAATCCCACAAAGCCTTATTTGTAAAGATCAGTCTTTATAGAGATCACAGTAAATTCTTTAATACAGAATTCTAGTTTTAGTAATCAAGCAAGTAAAGGGAAAGTGTACATAGAATGAAGAAGCTGGAGCACCTGTTGGCAAAATCTCACAAAACAAACTGGCTCTAATAGAAATGCATTTGCTTTACCCAGCAGTTCAAGGAAAGGAGACGGACGAAACTGTTGAGTTTAGCTTTATATAAACACTGCAAACACTTATGTATGCATTGCATTTTCTGATATCTAATTTAAGCTAGTACTGATCAGAATTCCTTTAAAATGACGTTTGGTAACTTGAAAGTGGTCCTGAAAGTCTTTATGAAATGATATGTTATCATTCCTTCCAGGTATGAACAGGGATTAGCTGAAAAACTGGCTGAAAGCTAATGCATGAGTGAATTAGGTTATAAAATTGATACCATCTGTGAAAGTCATCATGAATTCAGTTCACGCCAGTGAAAACTTATTTAGCATCTACTACATGCCAGATACTATGTTAGTAAATAGCAGCCATTAGAAGAATAAGACAACCCAATTGACCTGAAGGGACTTAAAGACTGGTGGGATGACACCAGTACATTTCAAAGCAACAGGAAGGGTGCTGTGAAAGGGATATTCCCACTGTCCTACAGAAGGTCTGGGTGTGGTGGGTCGGTGGTGGGGTTGTGGTGAGTATTTAGCCGAGACTGGGTAGTCAAGGCAGACTTTTTGGAGGAGATAATGCTTGACCTGATTTTCAAGTATTAATGGCAATTAACTAGGGACATAGGTCTTGAAGTTATCTTTAAAGGAATGATTTGTGTATTCTACCATCTCAATTTTAAAACACCCTTTCATATGTGTGACTGTATATTATTTTCAGAACCTTTAAATTAAATTCCTCTAAGGAGAGCCTGACATTTTAAGGAGTAGGACTAAATCACTCTACAGAGTTTTCTATTGATTTAACTTATTTTATATATAAGGAATGGCCATTCTTCAATTGATAAGCAATGAGCAAGCATCTGCTACATAATAGGTACTGTTCTACATACAGGGGTTAAAGCTGCAAATTTAAGACTTTCTCTGCCCTTATTAGTCTTGTGTTACATCACATAGAATTAAAATAAATTTATGAATAATGACTGTCGTAGCTTAGACATACATACTTTAATTTTTCACATACATACTTTAATTTTTGCAACAGTTTTGTGAGATGGTAGACTTGTCTTTCTTTCTCTCCTTTGAAGCAGATGGTCACACGTGTACATCTGTGAAGCGTTAAACTTGATGTCCAGAGCCCCAGGAACACCTCTCCTTTGGTCTGATCCCAACATGATTCCAAACTTAATTTTTGAACTTTAAACTGAATCCTGTTCTTAGCCTCTTTGTCAAATTTAATAGATCAAATTCAATAAACGTTTGTTGGTACCATAACCAAGCCATGTTTAGTACTGGGAATACTTTTTCTGGCTTTGGGTGAATTGTTTCATAAATTTAATATTATGCATTTGCACTTACTCAACATTCTCCAAACACTCCAATGACAATGGCAATTAGAACACCCTCCACTAAGCTTCATGGTCCAGATGCTACAATTTTTTCTTCCCTTCTTTCATAACCAGACTTCCCTGAGCCTGATATCTGCTTCCTTCCATTTCTCACTGAGTGCATCAACTCCCTATCATCTATTTTCTATCCCGAATAATAATCTCAGGGTCTATCAGTAACTTTTCAATTATTAAATCCAGAATTTTCCTTAGTGCCCATTGCCTTTAATGAATTTAGGATTGGACTCCCCCTATTTGACTCCTGAGGCAGTTTATCTTCCTGGTTCTCCTTCTGTTTAAAAAGGATGTTTCAGTTGTGTCTCCCTGTTCCTTCTTCCTCCTCTTCCATCTCTGTGGGTGTTTATTGGAGATCTGCCCTCAGCATCTATCCCTCCCCCTTCATTTCTTCCCCAGAGACCTTTTGTGACACCAGTTACCGCCTCCATGCAAATCAATCCTAAGTGTATTCTTCTAGTCCTGATGACCAACCTAGATAGCATATTAAAAAGCTTTGCCAACAAAGGTCCATCTAGTCAAGGCTATGGTTTTTCCAGTGGTCATGTATGGATGTGAGAGTTGGACTGTGAAGAAAGCTGAGCACCGAAGAATTGATGCTTTTGAACTGTGGTGTTGGAGAAGACTCTTGAGAGTCCCTTGGACAGCAAGGAGATCCAACCAGTCCATCCTAAAGGAGATCAGTCCTGGGTGTTCATTGGAAGGACTGATACTGGAGCTGAAACTCCAATACTTTGGCCACCTCATGCGAAGAGCTGACTCATTGGAAAAGACCCTGATGCTGGGAGGGATTGAGGGCGGGAGGAGAAGGGGATGACAGAGGATGAGATGGCTGGATGGTATCACTGACTCGATGGACATGAGTTTGGGTGAACTCTGGGAGTTGGTGATGGACAGGGAGGCCTGATGGGCTGCAATTCATGGGGTCGCAAAGAGTCGGACACAACTGAGCGACTGAACTGAACTGAACTGAGTTCTGATGCTCTCGGGCAGTCTCAGCGTGCCATGGCTTGGAGCGGGGCTTGGGTTTCCAGCTACAGCCTGGGCTGGGTCATGGGGATGAAAGCCCCAGCCTCCAGCCACTCAACCAGAGGTCAGTGACGATGGCCCTGGCCCTTCAGCTTTGCAGAAAGGAATTTCCGCAAAGACAGCAGTGAACCAAGGAAAGTATTTAGTGAGAGGAAAAAAGTACAGTATGTGTGGATAGATACAGGCAGACTCAGAAGGAAAGTCCCTGTGTTGCGCCCTCTTTGCAGTTTGAATTACTTTATGGGGTATTTCGTACAAGTTTTATTTGGCTAATCATTTTGATTTGCCTGGTTCACAGTCCCTAGTTTGGTGTATCTCAGGATCCTCCCATGTGTGCAGACGCAACTCGGCCAAGATGGACTCTACCGAAGAGGCCTGTGGGGAGCCTGGCTTTAGTCGGCATCACTCATCTTAGACCTACAAGGAGCTTTTCTGCTCATATGTGGTCACGGAGTTCTCCTGACTTTGAGAACTAGAAAAATGTGGTCTGGGCAGGGCATGCCTCCTCTCTTAATTGTCCTGCTGTTCTCCTCTTGGAGTTTCAGTCAGTAGGAAATAAATCTCCAATTGCTTTACCCTGGGCGGAGGGGTGGGGCCTCTGCCTCCTGCCTCCTGACATTGCTTCCCAGCTCTGGTTTCATGTCTCCAGCTAAATTATGCAAAGAGTCTACTGGGTCCTTGCCAGTATCTCAAATTTAACAAGTCTAATGCTAAATTAACCATCTCTTCAGCTAGTTTCTCTTTTAGTAAAATGACCAGAAGATCACAAAGATGACAACAGAGCTTCACAAACCTGACTGAGAATCAGAATCTTTCTGGTGTGGAATGCTGGGCTGGTATTCTAAAACGTTGCTCAAGTGATTCCAGTGCCCAGTCGAGTCAGAAGCATTGCTTTAGGGAGAGAATCATCAAAGTAACTGATCCTAGGTCCTAGGAGGTTATACATTTACTCTGTACTCTCTTTTTTCTCAGATTGGCACTGATATTTAATAGCATTGTGAAACTGCGAGAGCTACTTTATTTCCTTGAACCTCAGTTCTCTCATCTGTAAAATAAATATCAAAATATCTATGGCAGATTGTTGGCATGATGAGTGAGGCTAGGTATGGACAGTGTGCATTTTAGTGACTCTACACACAGGAGCTTTCTAATCTGGTTGCCTCTACCTCCATCCTTTCCAGTCCACTCTCCACTAACAAATTGATTTTCTGTAAGTGTCACTTTTATTTTTGTCATTTTTCTTCACGACTTCAGTGGTTTCCCCTTGCCTTCAGCAATGACACTCAGATCCCTGCTCCAAAGGTAAAAACATCTCTTCAAGAATGCTCTGTGGTGGTTAACCACCTTTAATTTCTGAGGGAGCATCCATGTAGTTCAAAATTTAGAAGCAGATCCCTTTCTAATGTGAATGTTAGTAATTTTGAAATTTGGGTCACATCCTTCCCACTGAACAATATTAGAAAATTATCCTTATCTTTCAGTCAGCCCAGTCCATAAAAACACAACTGCCTCTCTGTAGCATAAAACAATGCACTTGTAACGAAAACGTAAAAAATGATGGAAACAGCAAAAAGCAATTCCAGTGCACCATTATTTTAAATACTCTAGCCCAGGAACTTCTGGGAATAGGTGCCTGAGTGATTCAGCCAGGCCTGCAGTGGCTCTGAAACACATTCCCACTAAGCTGTAAATGACTGATTTCAGATCAGCCTTTGAGCTGAAAGCAGGAAGAGAGAGAGAACATGAATATGTGGGATGCCTGGATGGAGCAGTAGCAAAATAGTCAAGGCAGTAGCAACAATAGTTTAAATCTCTCACTAGGAGAGTTTAATCGTGTTGACCTCCTTCAGTTCACACGAGTCATTTGCTTCTTATATTACCAGATGCACTGCCACCTCACTTTTGTCAGTCCCCTGTAAGGATTCAGGTTGAAGAGCACTGTAATTAGCTATTTAGGCTAAAAAAGCTTTCTCCCCAACCTAAATTCCCTCTTAGACAGGAATCAGGACCCTAATGAGGAGGGGTGTTGTTGTTGCTCTTTGTTCAGTTGCTCAGTCATGTCCGACTCTTTGAAACCCCATTGTCAGCAGCACGCCAGGCTTCCCTGTCCTACACCATCTCCTGGAGCTTGCTCAAACTCATGTCCATTGAGTCGGTGATGCCATCCAACCATCTCGTCCTCTGTCGTCCCCTTCTCCTCTGCCTTCAATCTTTCCCAGCATCAGGGTCTTTTCTAAAGAGTCGGTTCTTCCCATCAGGTAGCCAAAGTATTAGAGTTTCAGCTTCAGCATCCGTCCTTCCAATGAATATTCTGGACTGATTTCCTTTAGGATGGACTGGTTGGATCTCCTTGCAGCCCAAGGAACTCTCAAGAGTCTTCTCCAATACCACAGTTCAAAAACATCAATCCTTCAGTGCTCAGCTTTCTTTATAGTCCAACTCTAACATCCATACATGACTACTGGAAAAACCATAGCCTTGACTAGATGGACCCTTGTTGACATAGTAATGTCTCTGCTTTTTAATATGGTGTCTAGGTTGGTCATAGCTTTTCTTCCAAGAAACAAGGGCCTTTTAATTTCTTGGCTGAAATTTAATTTCAGTCACCATATGCAGTGATTTTGGAGCCCCAGAAATAAAAGTCTGTCACTGTTTCCATTGCTTCTCCATCTATTTGCCATGAAGTGATGGGACTGGATGCCATGATCTTTGTTTTTTGAATGTTGAGTTTTAAGTCAGCTTTTTCACTCTCTTTCATCTTCATCAAGAGGCTCTTGAATTCCTCTTTGGTTTCTGCTGTTAGGTGGCTGTTTCTAAACATTCCTGTTCAAAGTCCAAGTTTTAATTTTTAATTGTTGTTTTTTGTTCCAGGGTATGGCTCTTTCATGATTTATTTATCACTCCTATTGATTGGCATCTTTTCCCTCAATTTTTTATGGTCATCAACAGTGCTACAATGAACATCCATGTATATGATGTAATGGTGTGTATTTAAAACTGAGTGGTCTTTAAAACTGACTGCTGAAAGTAAGGAAGGGAGGCTGTATTCTGGGCAGGAATTTCAGCCACGTAGGAAAAATGCTACTGTTTCCCAGAGTCACCTTTAGAGAAAAAATGCAGGTGGTAGAGTGGGAAAAAAGTTAGAGGTGAGAATTTCCTTTTCTTTATGTTTCTTATTTACTTTAGCATTGCTTCATGTTTTAAAAGTAGACATTTACTATAAGTTGAGTTTCTCAACTAAAAATGAGCAGTGTAGTGAGCTCCCCAAACTCTGGAAGGCAGAAGAAGACGGCACAGACACACTTGGACCCCTTGGTTTAGGATGGTCCTTCCTGGAACCAACAGAAGGGAAGGGATTCTTTCCTGTCTCCATAGAATAAATGAGCACAAACACACACACACACACACACATTGTGCTAACCACTAAATTTGTTTCCCAAAAGGGAGAGTTTCTTCAAATTTGCTTTTGTAAAGAAGCTATGAGGGGGACCACTCATACTACTCACTCCCTTGAAAATCTCCTTGAAAATGTTGTTTTCTTCCCTCACCCCTCTTCTCCTTCTTCCTTACACTTGCAGACCTGGCATTAAGACCTGAATGATTTCTGTGAATTTTCTTTTCAAAACATACGTGACTGTTGATTTTCAATATATTTAGAAAGCAGAAAGTGTGATGCTTCCAGTTTTGTTTTTTCTCAGCATATATTTGTCAACTTGTGGTCTTTTGTGGTTTCATATGCATGGTAGAATTTTTTTTCCCCTATTTTTATAAAAAGTCCCATTGGAATTTTGATAGAGACTACATTGAATCTGTAGATTTCTTTGGGTAGAATTGGCATGATAACAATATTAAGTCTCCCAATTCATGAAAGTGGAATATCTTTCTATTTGTGTCTTCTTTAAATTATTTTGTTAATATTTTGTCATTTTCAATACACAAGTCTTTCACCTCTGGTAAGTACTCTGGAAAAAGTATTGAAGCTTCTGAAAAAGTTAAAAATGGAACTACCATCTGATCCAGAAGTCCTATTTCTGAGTATTTATCCAAAAGAAAGGTATTAAAGAGGTATCAGCACTCCCATGTTCATTGTAGCATTATTCACAATAGCCAAGATGTGGGAACAATTTAAATGTCCATTGACTGATGAATGGATAAAGGAAATATGATGGATAAAGGAAATGTGGTATATTTCAGTCTTACAAAATAAGGATATTTTTCAATATGTGACAACTTGTGTGAATCTTAAGGATATTATGCTCAGTGAAATCAGTCAGTCACAGAAAGACAAATATGACATGATTCCACTTATATGAGGTATCCAAAATAGTAAAATTCACAGACTTGAAGAATGGAAAGTGAGTACCAAGGGCTAGAGGAGGGGAAAATGTGAAGTTACTAATCATTGAGCATGAAGTTTCAGGTAAGCAAAGTGAAATAAGCTCTGGAGCTCTGCTGTACAACACTGTACCCATGGTCAACGATACATACTGTGCACTTAAAATTCATTGAGGGTAAAGGTTATCTAAAGTGTTCATACCACAATAAAATAGGATTTAGGAAATTAAATGTTTCATAAAAAGAACTTAAGAGAATACTAAAGTCTGGCTAAGAAACCTTGTTTGCTACTTATACATTATGCTGACCTGAGCAAGATAACTTGATTTTCCCAGAACCTCAGTTTTCCTACCTATAAAGTGATGAGGTAGGAATTCCCATAACACAAGGTTATTGAAAGAGCCAGATAAGATACTCTAAGAGATTATAATGATATTTATCTATTACCTAAAGCTCCTCCCATGGCTTCTGGTGAATGCTAGAAAATGGAAACATGTTTTGACGATTTTTTTTTTATCAGTATGTGCATTAGTCAATACCAAATTGCTTTTCCTTTTGCTATGACACATCTTATTCATGCAAGAGACAAAGGAAGCTGAAGAAGGTAGCAGAATTACTGATGATTTCTCCTAATTTCCTTAGGTCTGCTTTTATCTCTCTTCTTTGTTTAGGATTCTTTTACTTTTACTCAGCAGGCAAAGCAAATAAACACTTCATAAGATATTTGAATTTCTTCACATCGTTGGAATATATCCTTTCACCTTCTAGCCATTATAAAGTCCATAGCAATGACCAAAGTGGCTTACACAAAAGGAAATTGTTAATGGATAGCACATGGCCATTAAGTCACCCAGAAAGAATCCTGACTTTTAAAGGCATTGTTCTCTAAGGAGGGTGGTGTATCTGATTCTATTTTCTCTTGTAAACATAAAATTCTTTCTCCTACAGTGAAGCTCTCTTTATTAATTTTTTTCTGATAGACAAATACATGTTTTTTGGAAAAAAAAATTGAGAAATAAGAATAAAGTATAAGAAATCACTGAGGGGAGATTAGCTCAAGACGGTGGAGTAAAAGGATATGAGCCTACCCCTTCTTATGAGAACACCAAAGTCATGACTAACCACTGAATAACCACTGGCAAAAAAAAAAAAAAAAAAAAGCTGAAATCTACCAAAAAAGATACACTATATCCAAAGACAGAGTCACAACAAGAGGAGGGGCCAGACTGTGATAAAATCACGTTCCATATCTACCAGGTGAATAAGCCACAAACCAGAAAACAATTATACCACAGAAGTTCTCCCAAAGGAGTGAGATTTATGAGCCCCACATTAGGCTTTCCAGCCTGGGGATCCAGCAATAGGAGAGGAGACACCAGAGAACCTGCCTTTGAAAGCCAGCAAGGTGTGACCACAGGAATTTCACAAGACTTGGGGAAATGGAAACTATACTCTTGGAGGGCACACACAAGGTTTCATGCACACAAAGACCCAGGGGAAAAAGTGACCCCATAAGAGAATGTGCCAGACCTACTTGCTAATATTGGAGGGTCTCCTGCAGAGGTAGGGGGGTGCCCTGGCTCATAACGGGGTCAAAGACACTGGCAGCAGCAGTTCTGGATAGCGCTCATTGGCATGAGCCCACCTGGAGCACACCATCAGGCCCACTCAGCAGCCTGTAGGCTCCAGTGCTGGGATGCCTCAGGCCAGACAACAGAAAGGATGGGAACGCTGCCCCACCTATCAGCAAGCAAGTGGTTTCCAGTCTTCCTGAACACAGCTCTGCCCACTAGAGGGACAAGAACCACCCCAACAACCATTGGGGAGGAACCATCCCTTCCCATAAGGAAGCTTGCATAAGGCTCTTAGATAGCTTTATCCACTAGAGGGCAAACAAGAAATATAGTCTAGCACCCTGCAGAACAAAAACAGCAATCACAGAAATTTAGATAAAATGAGATGGCAGAAAAATGTGTTCCAGATGAAAGAACAAGATAAAACCCCAGAGGAAAAACAGAGTGAAGTGGAGATAGGCAACTTACTAGAAAAAAATAATTTAGTATAAATAAGTGAAGATAATCCAGTATCTCAGAAAAAGAATGGAGGAAAGGACCTAGAAGTTGCAAGAAATGTTTTAACAAAAACCTACTGCTGCTGCTAAGTCGCTTCAGTCGTATCCGACTCTGTGCGACCCCATAGACAGCAGCCCACCAGACTGTCCATCCCTGGGATTCTCCAGGCAAGAACACTGGAGTGGGTTGCCATTTCCTGCTCCAATGCATGAAAGTGAAAAGTGAAAGTGAAGTCGCTCAGTCGTGTCTGACTCCTAGTGACCCCATGGACTGCAGCCTACCAGGCTCCTCCATCCATGGGATTTTCCAGGCAAGAGTACTGGAGTGGGTTGCCATTGCCTTCTCGGGATTGTCTTCTTGACAAAGACCTAGAAGTGCTAAAGAACAAACAAACATAGGTGAACAATGCAATAACTGAAATAAAAGATATACTGCTGCTGCTGCTGCTAAGTCGCTTCAGTCGTATCCGACTCAGTGCGACCCCATAGACGGAAGCCCACCAGGCTCCCCCGTCCCTGGGATTCTCCAGGCAAGAACACTGGAGTGGGTTGCCATTTCCTTCTCCAGCGCATGAAAGTGAAAAGTGAAAGGGAAGTCGCTCAGTCGTGTCCGATTCTTAGCAACCCCATGGGCTACAGCCTACCAGGCTCCTTCATCCATGGGATTTTCCAGGCAAGAGTACTGAAGTGGGGTGCCATTGCCTTCTCTGAAAAGATATACTAGACAGAATCAATTACAGAGTAACTGAGGCAGAAGAACAGATAAGTGAGGTGGAAGATAGAATGATGGAAATCATTGATATGGAACAAAAAAAAGAAAAAAGAATGGAAAGAAGTGAGACTTTTAGGACATCATTAAAGCACAAAAATTCACATTATAAGAGTCTCAGAAGGAGAAGAGAGAGCAAAAGGATCTGAGCAAATATTTGAAGAGCTAATAGCTGAAAACTTTCCTCACATGGAAAAGGAAACAGTCACCCAAGTGTAGGAAGCACAGAGAGTCCCAAGGAGTATAAATCCAAGAAGGAACATACTGAGACACATAGTAATCAAATTGAAAAGAATTAAAGACAAAGAAAAAAATATTAAAGGTAACAAGAGAAAAACAACAAATAACATACAAGGGAATGGCCATAAGGCTATCAGCTGATTTCTCAGCAGAAACTCTGCAGGCCAGGAGGGAATGGCATAATATATTTAAAATGATGAAAGGGAAGAACCTAATAAAGAATACCCTACCAAGCAAGGCTCTCATTCAGATTTGGCAGAGAGATTAAAAGCTTTATAGACACACAAAAACTAATAGAATTCGGCATCACCAGACCAGCTTTGCAACAAGTGCTAAAGGAACTTCTCTATGTGGAAAAGAAAAGGTTATAACTAGAAACAAGAAAATTGTAAATGGAAAAGTGCACCAGCAAAGGCAAAATATAATAAAGGTAGAAAATTGTCTGCACACAAATATAAAATCAAAACCAGAAATTGGAATTATCAACAGAGACTACCACAAGCAACTATGTGCCAAGAAAATGGGCAACCTGAAAGAAACAGACAAATTCTCAGAAAGGCACAATCTCCCCAGACTGAACAAGGAAGAAATAGAAAACACAAGCATGCCAATCACAAATATTAAAATTGAAAATGTGATTTAAAAACTCCCCACAGACAGAAGTTCTGAACTAGATGACTTCACAAACAAATTCTATCAGACATTTAATGAAGAGTTAACTCCTATTCTTCTCAAGTTACTTCAAAAAATTTCAGAGGAAACAACACTCCCAAGTTCATCGAGGCCACCATGACTCTGGTACCAAAACCAGAAAAAAATACCCCCAAAAGAAAAACTACAAGCCAATGTCAGTGACGAACATACACTCAAAAATCCTCAACAATATACTAGCAATCCAATCCAATAACACATTAAAAGAATCATACACCATAATCAAGCGGGATTTATCCCAGGAATGCAAATATATTTCAATATCCACAAATCTATTGATGTAACACACCACATCAACAAACTGAAAAATAAAAGCCACATGATCATCACAATAGATGGAGAAAAAGTTTTTGACAAAATTCAACACCCATTTATAATAAAGCTCTCCAGAAAGTGAGCATAGAGGAAGCATACCTCAACATAGGAAAGGCCATATATGACAAACCTACACCTAACATCATCTGGAGGAGGAAATCGCAACCCGCTCCAGTATTTGTGCCTGGGAAATTCCATAGGCAGAGGAGATTGATGAGCTGCAGTTAACGGGACTGCAAAGAGTTGGACACAACTGAGCACACACATACATACAGCTAACATCATACTCGATGAAAAGCTGAAAATGTTTCCTCTAAAATCAGGAACAAGACAATGTGTCCACTCTCACCACTTTTATTTAACATAGTTTTTGGAATCCTTGCCATAGCAATCAGAGAAGAAGAAGAAGAAAAAGAATCCAAATTGGAAAGGAGGAAGCAAAACGGTCACTGTTTGAAGGTAACATGATACTATACACAGAATATCTTAAGGTTGTTACCAGAAAACTACTAGAGATTGTCCAAGAATTCAATGAATCTGCAGGAAACAAGATTAATACACAGAAATTATTGCATTTCTATATACCATAACAAAATATCACAAAGAGAAATTAAAGAAACAATTTCATTTACCATCAAATCAAAAGAATTAATTACTGTGGAATGTACCTACCTAAGGATACAAATGAACAGTATAAAAAGGCAAAAGAAAATGACACCGAAAGATGAACTCTCCAGGTCAGTAGGGGCCCAATATGCTACTGGAGAAGAGCAGAGAAATAGCTCCAGAAATAATAAAGAGGCTGAGCCAAAGCAGAAACAAGGCCCAGCTGTGGATGTGTCTGGTTGTGAGAGCAAAGTCCAATGCTGTAAAGAACAATATTCCACGGGAACCTGGAATGTCAGGTCCATGAAAAAGGTAAATTGGATGTGATCACACAGGAAATGGCAAGAATGAACACTGGCATTTTAGGAATTAGCGAACTAAAATGGACTGGAATGGGCACATTTAGTTCAGTTGACCACTATAACTACTACTACTACTGTGGGGAAGAGTCCCTTAAAGAAATGCAGTAGCCCTCATAGTCAACAAAAGAGTCTGAAATGCAGTATTTGGGTGCAGTCTCAAAAATAACAGAATGATCTCTGTTTGTTTCCAAGACAAACATAATATTACAGTAATCCAAGTCAATGCCTCAACTACTAATGTGGAAGGAGCTGATATTAAATGGTTCCATGAAGACCTATAAGATCTTCTAGAACTAACATGAAAAAAATATGTTCTTTTCATTGTAGGGGACTGGAATGCAAAAGCAGGAAACCTGAGTAACAGAAGGTTAGTAACAGAAGGTTTCCAAGAGAAACCTGAAAGTTTGGCCTTGGGTACAAAATGAAGCAGGGCAAAGGCTAACAGAGTTTTGCCAAGAGAATGCACTGGTCATAGCAAACACCCTTGTCCAACAACACAAGAGACAACTCTACACATGGACATCACCAGATGGTTAATACCGAAATCAGATTTGTTATATTCTTTGCACTGAAAAATAGAGCTCTATACAGTCAGCAAAACCAAGACCAGAAGCTGACTGTGGCTCAGATCATGAACTCCTTATTGCCAAATTCAGACTGAAATTGAAGAAAGTAGGGAAAACCATTATGCCTTTTGGGTAAGACTTTAATCAAATCGCTTATGATTATACAGTAGAAATGACAAACGGATTCAAGGGATTAGATCTGATAGAGTGCCTGAAAAACTATGGATGGAGGTTAGTGACATTGTACAGGATGGACATTGTACCATCCCCAAGGGAAAAAAATGCAGGAAAGCAAAATAGTTGTTTGAGGAGGCCTTACATACTACTGAGAAAAGGAGGGAAGCAAAAGGCAAAGGAGAAAAGGAAAGATATACCCACCTGAATGCAAAGTTCCAAAGAATAACAAGGAGAGATAAGAAAGCCTTCCTTAGTGATCAGTGCAAAGAAATAGAAGAAAACAATAGAATGGGAAAGACTAGAGATCTCTTCAAGAAAATTAGAGATACCAAAGGAACATTCCATGCAAAGATGGGCTCAATAAAGGACAGAAATGGTATGGACCTAACAGAAGCAGAAGACATTAAGAAGAGGTGGCAAGAATACACAGAAGAACTGTATAAAAAAGACTTTAATGACCCAGATAACCACAATGGTGTGATCACTCACCTAGAACCAGACATTCTGGAATGTGAAGTCAAGTGGGCCTCAGGAGATATCACTACCAATGAAACTAGTGGAGGTGATAGAATTTCAGCTGAGCTATTTATAAAACTAAAAGATGATGCTGTGAAAGTGCTGCACTCAAAAAAAAAAAAAAAAAAAAAGAAAGTGCTGCACTCAATATGCCAGAAAATTTGGAAAACTCAGCAGTGGCCACAGGACAGGAAAAGGTCAGTTTTCATTCCAATTCTAAAGAAAGGCGATGTCAAAGACTGTTCAAATTATTGCACAATTGCACTCATTTCATATGCTAACAAAGTAACGCTCAAAATTCTCCAAGTCAGGTTTCAACAGTACATGAGCTGAGAACTTTCAGATGTTCAAGCTGGATTTAGAAAAGGCAGAAGAACCAGAAATCAAATTGCCCACATTGCTGAATCATAGGCAAAGCAATAGAATTCCAGTAATACATCTACTTCTGCTTCATTGACTATGCTAAAGCCTTTGACTGTGTGGATCACAGTAAACTGTGGAAAATTCTTAAAGAGATGGGAATACAAGCCACCTTACCTGCCTTCTGAAAAATCTGTATGCCGGACAAGAAGCAACACTTAGAACTGGACATGGAACAATGGACTGTTTTCAAATTGGGAAAGGAATATTGTTGACTGCTTGTTTAACTTAAATGCAGAGTAGATCATGTGAAATGCCAGGCTGGATGAAGCACAAGCTGGAATCAAGACTGCATGGAAAACTATCAGTAACCTCAGATATGCAGATGACACCATTCTTGTGAAAAAAAGTGAAGAGGAACAAAAGAGCCTCTTGATGAAGGTTAAAGAGGAGAGTGAAAAAGCTGGTTTAGAACTCAATATTCAAAAAACTAAGATCATGGCATCTGGTCCCATCACTTCATGGCAGATACATGGGGAAACAATGGAAACAGAGACAGACTTCATTTTCTTGGGCACCAAAATCACTGCAGATGGTGACTGCAGCCATGTAATTAAAAGATGCTTGGTCCTTGGAAGAAAAGCTATGACAAACCTAGACAGTCTGTTAAGGAGAGACATTACTTTGCCAACAAAGTTCTGTCTAGTCAGTGCTATGGTTTTTCCATTAGTCATGTATGGATGTGAGAGTTGGACCATAAAGAAGGCTGAGCACTGAAGAATTGATGCTTTTGAACTGTGGTGTTGAAGGAGACTCTTGAGAGTCCCTTGAACTGCAAAGAGATCCAACCAGTCAATCCTAAAGGAAATCAGTCCTGAATATTCATTGGAAGGACTGATGCTGAAGCTGAAACTCCAGTATCTGGCCACCTGATGCAAAGAACTCACTCATTGGAAAAGACCCTGATGCTGGGAAAGATTGAAAGCAGGAGCAGAAGGGGATGACAGAGGATGAGATGGTTGGATGGCATCACTGACTCAATGGACATGAGTTTGAGCAAACTCCGGGAGATGATGAAGGGCAGGGAAGCCTGATGTGCTGCAGTCCATAGTGTCTCAAAGACTCAGACACGACTGAGCAGCTGAATCACAACAGCAAAGGGTACAAAAGACCTTTAATTAGAAAACCATAAGTAGGTGATGTGAGATATTGAAGACAACACAAACGGTAGAAAGATGTACCATGTATTTGATAGGAAGAATCAATATTGTGCCCAGAGGGATGGTATGGGGAGGGAGGAGGGAGGAGGGTTCGGGATGGGGAGCGCATGTATACCTGTGGTGGATTCATTTTGATATTTGGCAAAACTAATACAATTATGTAAAGTTTAAAAATAAAATAAAATTGGAAGGAGATAAAGTAGAAATATTGCGCAAAAAGTGAAGGAAAATAAAAAAGTTTATTATTAGAATTTTTACCTTGTTTGAGTGACAACATAGATCCTAATGAATTCTTTAAAAATGTATTTGTATATGTGCATTAAAAAATGAATATTAAAAAAAAAAAAAAAAATATTGTCAAAATGACTATACTACCCAAGGCAATCTACAGATTCACTGCAATCCTTACCAAATTACCAATGGAATTTTTCAAGAACTAGAAAAAAATTGGCTATTTGTGTGGAAGACCTCAAATAGCCAAAGTAATTTTGAGAAAGAAAAGCAGAGCTGGAGGAATCAGACTTCCTGACTTTAGACTCTACTACAAAGCTATGGTAGTCAAAACAGGATGGCACTGGGACAAAAACAGAAAACATATCCATGGAACAGAATAGAAAGCCCAAAGATAAATCTATGCATCTGTGGTCAACTAATCTATGACAAAATAGGTAAGAATATACAATGGAGGGAAGACAATCTCTTCAATAAATGGTGCGGAGAAAATTGGATGGCTATAATACATGTAAAAAATGAAATTAGAACACTCTTTAACACCAAACATATTAAGGAACTGAATGTAAGACTGGATACTGCAAAACTTTTAAAAGAAAACATAGGCAGAAAACTCTCTGACTTCAATTGCAATTTCCTTTTTGATTTGTTTCCCAGAGTAATGGAAATAAAAGCAAAAATAAACAAATAGAGCCTAATTAAACTCAAAAGCTTTTGTATAAACAACCATAAGGAAAACAAAATACAACCCACAGAAAGGGAGACAATATTTGCAAATGATGCAACTGATAAAGGATTATTCTCCAAAATATGCAAACAATGAATGCAGCTCAATATCATCAAAACGAACAATCAAAAATTGGTCAGATGATCTAAATAGACACTTGTCCAAAGAAGACATACAGATAGTCAAGAGGCACATGAAAATATGTTCAGCATCACTAATTGCGGTTGTTATTTAGTTGCTAAGTCATGTCTGACTATTTGTGTCATTAATTATTAGAGAAATGTAAATAAAACTACAGTGAAATATCATTTCATGCCAGTCAGAATGGTCATCATCAAAAATCTACAAACAATAAATACTGGAGAGGGTTTGGCATAAAGGCTCTAATACTGTTGGTGGAAATGTAAATTGGCATAGCCACTATGGAGAACAGTATCCCTTAAAGTGAAAGCAGAGCTACCATACGATACAGCCATCCCACTGCTGGACATATATCCAAAGAAGCACTTGGTTTGAAAGTATACATGCACCCCAATATTCATTGCAACACTGTTTACAATAGCCAAAACATGATAAACTAAATGTTCACCAGGGGATGGATAAAGAAGACCTGATACAAATATATAATGGAATGTTACTCAGCCATCAAAAAAATGAAATAACGCTATTTGCAGCAACATGGATGGATCTGGTGATTATCATATTAAATGAATTAAATTAGAGAAAGACAAATATCATATAACATCACTAACAGGTGGAATCTTTAAAAAATGATACAAATGAACTTAATTACAAAATGGAGGCAGACTCACAGACTTAGAGAATGAACTTATGGTTAGCAGGCAGGAAGAGTGAGAGGGAGGGATAGATTGGGAATTTGGGACGGACATGTACACACTGCTATATTTAAAATGGATAATCAACCAGGACCTATAGGGAACTCTGTTCAATATTTTGTAACAATTTAAATGGGAAAAGAATTTGAAAAAAGAATAGATATATGTATATGTAAAACTGAATCATTTTGCTGTATATCTAAAACTAACACAACATTGTTAATCAACTATGCATGCTAAGTTGCTTCAGTTGTGTCCAACTCTTTGAAACATTATGGTCTGTAGCCCACCAGGCTCTTCTGTCCATGAGATGCTCCAGGCAAGAAAAGTGGAGTGGGTTGCCATTTTATTCTCCAGGGGTCTTCCAGACCCAGGGATCAAGCCCTGGTCTCTTGCATTGCAGGTGGATTCTTTATGTCTGAGTCAACAAAAAAGCTCCTCAATGAAGATATGCGTTTCTACATTACTTTTAATACATATTTCTAATGAGCCTTTAAAAAAAGCAGATGCCAGGTCACAAAAAACCTTGTAATTTATTAAATTTATTGTAAGAACAGAATGGAACAGTAAATTATTTAAATCATGAATGTGATGTGGTCTGACTTGAATTTTAGGTATCTGTATTGGGTATGGTTCAGTAGCACACAACTGAACAATTCCTTGCCAGTTTCACCAGAAAGGGATTTATTACAGGGTACTAAGCAACTTGGGCTTCCCAGATGGTGCTGGTGGTAAAAAATCCTCCTGCCAGTGCAGGAGACATAAGAGATGTGGGTTCAATCCCTAGGTTGGGAAAATCCCCTGGAGGAGGAAATGGCAACCCACTCCAGTATCCTTGCCTGGAAAATTCCATGGACAGATGAGCCTGGCAGGCTTTAGTCCATGGGGTTATAAAGAGTTGGACAAGACTGAAGTGCCTTTATAGTCCAACTCTCACATCCATACATGACTACTGGGAAAACCATAGCCTTGACTAGATGGAACTTTGATGGCAAAGTAATGTCTCTGCTTTTTAATATGTGTCTAGGTTGGTCATAACTTTTCTGAGTTGGACTATAAAGAGAGCTGAGCGCCAAAAAATTGGTGCTTTGGAACTGTGGTTCAAACTTCTTTCTCAAGGGAAAAGTCTTGAGAGTCCCTTGGACTGCAAGATCAAACCATTCCTGAACATTCATTGGAAGGACTAATGTTGAAGCTGAAACTCCAATACTTTGGCCACCTGATATGAAGAAGTGACTCATTAGAAAAGACCCTGATGCTGGGAAAGATTGAAGGTGGGAGGAGAAGGGGACAACAGAGGGTGAGATTGTTGGGTGGCATCACCTACGCAATGGACATGAGTTTGAGTAAGATCTGGGAGTTGGTGATGGACAGGGAGGCCTGGCGTGCTGCAGTCCATGGGGTTGCAAAGAGTCAGACACGACTGAGTGACTGAACTGAACTGAAGTGACTTAGTCAGCAACTTATAGACTTGTTGGAAGGACTGGCAGAGCTGATTCTAGTCTGAGCTTCCTAAAACAACAACTGCACAATTCACATTCCCATGCTGGGTGGCCAAAGAATTGCTGTTTGCTGCTACCACTCCTATTCAAGAATCACACTGCCTTGTCCACTCTCAGGAAAACTGCTGAATCAGGAGCTATGGCTGCTCTGTGGGTTGGACTTGGCAACCAGGAAGTTAGGGACCAGTTGGACATCCGAGTAAGTTTTCCCTAAGTTGGCTGCACATTAGCATCACCTTTACAAAGCCACTGACGCTGGGTTTGCACCTCCAGAGACTGTATTTACTTGCCCTGGAGCAGGGCCAGTCATATTGTTAAAAATTAAACAAAAAAACCTCTCCAGATGATGTTGGCACAGAGCACAGGTTAAGAAGCATGCATAAGGATCTCAGGATGTCCAGGAAAAGCGCCACGGGATAACCAGTTTGCTTCCTTGCCAGTGCTTTCAGGAGAAGTGAGTGACTGCCATCTCATCATACTTACGTCTCTCTTTTACCCTGGAGGATAATTCTGCTTGGTAAATCAGTATGGAAAACCCAAATTGAAGGTACCTTGGGAAATAGAGCCCTTAAGGATACTAGTCTCTGTTCATGTTGGCAGGACAGGAGGGAGTGGTGTTAAGGGAGCCAGCCTGTAGTATTTTCCACTCTAATCTGTGATTCGATATTTAATGAAGAGGTCTGACCTAAGGCACTGATTACAGGGACATGGTGGAGGACCCTATTCAGAGAATTGAAGAAATAGAACAAAGTGGATTTGGATATTTTACTTGCATGGTTTAGTGAAAGGGGAAGACGAAGATAGCTAGCATGTTGGTTTGGGTTGAATGGCTGGGTCATGGGAAGGACAGATTTGGGTTGGTGGAGAGCAATGGATTAAGTTTAATCATGCTCAGTTTGAGATGTTTTTAGATTATGCAGATGAAGATGTCCAGAATATACTTGGATAGCCAAATCAGGACCTCAGGAAAAAGCTGAACAAGAGGTAGAGATGTAGGCATATTTGATATTTAGATTTTAATGAATATTTGGGATGGATGAGGTCACCTCAGGATAAAATCTGGCACAAAATAATGAGATACCAATATTCAAAATGAAAAGGAACCTACATAACAGGGTGGAAAACTAGCAAAGTATGATTTCATAGACACCAAGAGAAAATAGATATTTCTCCAAAGAAGATAAACAAATGGCTCAGAAGCAAATAAAATTGATGTCCAATGTCATTATTCATTAGGAAAATGCAAACTCAAGCTACAATGAGATACCATTTCACACCAACTAAAATGGCTCTAATTAAAAATTATAGATAATACCAAACATTGTCAATGATGTGAGGAAATTAGAACCCTCTTACGTTTCTGGTGCAGACACCCTAGCAAACTGCTTGACATTTCCTCAAAGAGTTACATATCCAGTGACCGTGTAACTCAACAGTTTCACTTCTTGGTATATACTCAAAAAATTTGCACATGAAAGTTCATAGTAGCCAAAAAATGGAATCAATCTAAATGCACAGTAACTAATTAATAATGACAACACATATGCCACAACTTCATGTGATGTTGTTCAACCGCAAAAATTAATGAAGCTCTGATACATGCTACAATATAGATGAACCTTCAAAATGTGCTAAGTGAAAGAAGCCCAATACAAAAAGCCATAGGTTATATGATTTCATTATATGAAATGAACAGAATAGGCAAATCTGGGAGTCAGAAAGTAGATTCATGTTTGCCAGAGCAGGAGAAAATATGGAGTGACCATTACTGGGTACAAGGTCTCTTTTGGGAGGTGATAAAATATTCTGAAATTAGATCATTGTGATCAACGCACAACTTTGTGAATATACTAAAACCCATTGATTTGTCTTCTTTAAAGGGGTAAACTTTATGGCATGTGAATTACATCTCAATAAAGCTACTATATATATATGTATACATATATATAACCTCAGGGGAAGAAAGCATTCAAAGGAAAATATCTAGAGGTCAAAATGTCAATTGATGCCAAAATGTCAAGCTTCTGTTGCAGCAAGTAACATTCGCAGGAGCAGTTTCAATTGTCTGGTGAGGGTACAAGTCATATTGAGGAGTACATGGGAGGTGAGAAAGCACAGACAATCTTAGACAACACTTTCAAGAAATTTGACTGGAAAAAAAGAGAAATGGGTGAACACTGGAGAGGATATGAAGAAGAAGAATGGATTTGACTTTGAAGTATGGTTTTGTTTGCATCTGGGCTGGAGAGAGACTCATATGCAATTCAGGGCTTATGGAGAAAGTCCAAAAGAGTAGGCCACAGGAGAGAGAAGAAAATACATAGATTGCAATTCCTGGGAAATCAGGCAGTGTGATAGAAAAGGGTAGAGAATGTTTGAAAACACTGTTTTGAAAAAAAGGAAAGAGATGACTAAGAAATAAGTCTACTGAGCAGCTCTGCGGGTCTTTGAAGGCTTTGAATTTACGATAGTATTAATTCACTCACAATTTATTGAACACTTATACTGGTCCCAATACAGCATACCAAATCATAGGATTTTTTATTTTTTGATGACAATCTAGGGCTGGGGTTTTGTTCAGTGAGGGTAGTGGAGGCAGAGAGGGGTAAAAGAATTGCACACATTGGCAGGAGAATGTCTAAAGTGAAAGACTACATTGTTTAGGGAGGGAAGTGAGTTTAGAAATGAGTTAACAAAGAAGAGATTTCAGGAAGGAAGTCACTAGAGACCTTGCTAAGGTCAAATAATAACAAACAGGACTGTGATTTATTGTCTGCTTCCTCAGTAGCATCATGCATCATGCTAAATGTTATGGGTTATATTATCTTCTCAGCAACAACTGTTATTTCCAAAAGAAAAAACAAAGGCTTAGAGAACTTAAAAAACTTGCTCATGTTCATACATCTTATAAGTAGTAGAACTTAAGCCCAGAGTGTCTGTTCCAGAGCTCTTGCTGTAACCATTGGGCTGCTTTGCAGCTACAGGTGTTAGGTAACTAGCTGAGTGAAAGAATCACTGTCAACTACAAACTGGCACTTGCCATGGGCACTTGCTCTCTACTTCTACAAGGATTAAATCATGTGCTGCTGATTTTCAACAACCGCTCAAGGAGCAGAAATGATGCACTCTGTGCTCAGGGAAAAAACCGGCAGGGCATTTCTTCATATGGTTAGAAATTTTCAGGAGCCATTTTATGAGCCCAATTCTTGTATCTCCTCTGATCTAGAAAAGCTCTAAAATCCTTCATGGTGACAACTGTTACTCATGACTAGCAAAAATGTCACAAGACTAGTAGAAATCTGGAAAAATATGTGTTTTATTGCTTGTATGCCTCCTGAGAAATCTGTATGCAGGTCAAGAAGCAACAGTTAGAACTGGACATGGAGCAACAGACTGGTTCCAAATTGGGAAAGGCTGTATATTGTCACCCTGCTTATTTAACTTATATGCAGAGTAAATCATACAAAATGCCGGCCTGGGTGAAGCACAAGCGGCAACCAAGATTGGCGGGAGAAATATCAATAACCTCAGATATCAGATGACACCGCCCTTATGGCAGAAGGCAAAGAACTAAAGAGCCTCTTGATGAAAATGAAAGAGGAGAGTTTAAAAGCTGGCTCAAAGCTCAACATTCAGAAAACGAAGATCATGGCATCTGGTCCCATCACTTCATGGGAAATAGATGGGGAAACAGTGGAAACAGTGTCAGACTTTATTCTTTTGGGCTCCAAAATCACTGCAGATGGTGACTGCAGCCATGAAATGAAAAGATGTTTGTTCTTTGGAAGAAAAGCTATGACCAATCTAGACAGCATATTAAAAAGCAGAGACATTACTTTGCCAAAAAAGGTCTGTCTAGTCAAGGCTATGGTTTTTCCAGTAGTCATGTATGCATGTGAGAGTTGTACTATAAAGAAAGCTGAGTGCCAAAGAATTGATGCTTTTGAACTGTGGTGTTGGAGAAGACTGTTGAGAGTCCCTTGGACTGCAAGGAGATCCAACCAGTCCATCCTAAAGGAAATTAGTCCTGAATATTCATTGGAAGGACTGATGCTGAAGGTGAAACTCTAATCCTTTGGCCACCTGATGTGAAGAACTGATTCACTGGAAAAGTCCCTGAGGCTGGGAAAGATTGAAGGCAGGAGGAGAAGGGGACGACAGAGGAGGAGATGGTTATATATAAAACCATGAGATGGTTATATATATTGAATGGCATCACCGACTCAATGGACACGAATTTGAGCAAGCTCTGGGAATTGGTGATGGACAGGGAGGGCTGGCGTGCTGCAGAGTTGGACATGACAGCGGCTAAACTGAACTGAACCGATTTCTTGTATTCTCCCTTCACTGAAATCACGTATGTCCTGGCCTTCTCCTTTGCCTCTTTTGGAGCAGTTTCTCAGAGCTATCTGAGGTGCTGTCTCCTGGGCTGCAGTCCTCATTTTGCCCCAAATGAAACTTAACTTGCAACTCTTGTGTTGTGCATTCAAGTTGACAGTTGAAAGATTAGGAGTTTTGGTTATTAGATTGTGATGTTTAAGTATAGAAAATCAGACATGAACATTTCAAGTGACGACAGATTTAGAATGATGGGGAAGGTCATTGAAATTATAAAAATAAACAGATGTTTGAGGATAGTTTTGGATATGTTGTTCACCTATGTGCTCAACTTTCTGTTAATGCTGGCAGAACTTGTAGAGAAGAGGAAGACCAAGAATTAGGTTATGAGGTTTATAAGTAGATAAAGGACAAAGAAAAGGAAGTTGGTGGAAGACAGTGATACTATGAGGATAAACAGGATACAAGATGGTTGGTGAGGAGTGGTTTGGAAATGGTAGTGGGGATCATATTCCGGTGCTGAGATTTGTGAAATGTGAGGAATTTAATAGACTCTACTGGAGAGAATAGAAGAACCGTTCCCAGAGTAGAGCTAGGGTTTGGTTTAAGGCAGTGGGCCTTGGCTTTTTAAATTTGTATTCCTTTGAAAGCCATTTGAGAATTTGATGAAAGCTATATATTTGTTCCTAGGAAACTGCATGTAAACACACATATACATAAGAAGTGCATACAAGGTAGTCTATTGAATGGAAAATTGATTTCTTTTCAGAGACAGAATGTAAAATCAATCTCTACAAATAACTGCATCTTTCAGTCATGCTCTCTCATACCAACAACAAATGGTCATTTCCTAAAAAGTTAACATAATTGTAACTTGTGTAGATTTTAAAAGTAAATTTTAATATGCTTTTAAACTTATTCACAAAAGAGAAAGAAAGGAAGAGAGAGGATAGGAGAAATCAAGCTAGCTGCAGATATCTGTAAACATAAAAAGAAGAAAGAAAAGGAAAAGAAACAAAGTAGGAAAGATAAAGAAAGGGAAAGAAAGAAACTAAGTTTTTTAAGGGTTACTTTTATTTAGGTGACTTTAAAAATCAGGCATGAATTTATTGTAATTTTCCTGCCACGGACAGCATCTGTGTCATTGTTCTTCTTAAAGGGAGTTTCTTTGATTTGAAGACAAAGGAAATGATGTTACATGAATTCAGCTGCTCAGGTTGGAAACCTGATCTCTGAAATTCCCCATACAAGTCCCCTCTTATCTGAGGGTGAACTGTGAGACGGTTGATTACACTTCCTACCTTAGCCTTTGAAGTCAGGGTGTTCCATAATTCTTGGCATCAAAATAAAAATAAATGTTTAAGTAATCACTGGCTTTTTTTACATCAAAAGCACACTACATTTTCCCCCTTTCTTTCTTCCTTTCATTTCTCCTTTTCTTTCTTTCTTTTATTTCCAGGTATCTGCAGCTTTCTGCTTGCAGAGACATTAAAGCTTGGTCACTCTTAATTCTAGACTGTGGAAACACTTTATTAACATTACATTTATATGGTTCTTTACCTTCAATCTTCCCTGCAGAAATGAGCAACTTGACCCAAATGCACATATTCTTGCAGTAGCCTCACTGACAGTGATGGAAGACCTTGAGTAAAAAGATGTATCACATTAATGTGGCCAAACATGGCTTCCAAGTAAGGCAAATCACGAATTGACTCTGTTCTGAAAAACTATTAGAGTTGTCTAGTCTTTTTGCTCTTTCTCAAGAACAAAACAAAAAACCTCCCAAACCCCTGACTCTCCAAAGTGACCCCCCAAACAAAAGAGGACAAAACAAAACTCCCAAAACGAATAGGGACATATCTTGCCGGAGGTTAATCAAATGCTTCCAGATTTGCCCTATGGAAGATCAGAAAACCCTGGTATAAAAGTTAAAATGTTCATGTTTTTCTTCCATTTCTTGACTAAATCCTCAAGAAAAACCAGTCAATCATGCTCAGTTTCTGATGAATTTAATGACTTTCTCAGTGGAAAATAAGATTTGATGCCAATATATACCAGTAGGGATAGCAGTGAGTCACATGGACATATGGAGCTTCTTTCTTTACTAAGCTATCAAAAATATCAAGCACACTGCAGGCTTGTCTTTTTCACTTGTTCCCTTTGCCTAGAACATTCTTTTGCAGACATCTGTATGGATCAATCACAACCTCCTTCAGCTCTCTGCTCAAATGTCATCTTCTTGGAGAGGGCCTCCGGTCTCCTCTTAAATGGCACGGAACCCTCCCCCAGCACCTGCCATCCCATCACCACACTATTTTCTGCACAGCTCTTACCACCATAGGACACAACTTGTGTGTGTGTGTTCAGTGACTTAGTCGTGTCTGACTCTTGGGGACCCCACGGACTGTAGCCCACCAGGCTCCTCTCTCCATGGAATTTTCCATGCAAGAATACTGAGTGGGCTGCCATTTCCTCCTCCAGGAATCCTTCCCGTCTCAGGGATCGAGGCTGCGTCTCCTGTGTGGGCAGCGGATCCTTCGCTACTTGCCACCTGGAAGCACGAGGGTGTTTTTCGATTGTCTTGCTTGAGTACTCTTGCCCCACGAGGTGTAGGCTGTGGTGGTTCTGTTCTCTCTCCTCCAGCACCTACGAGAGTGTTAGTGACTGACAACGTAAATTTGTGGGAAAAATACTCCGTCTGCTCCAAGTACAAAATTTTGTCTGAGGACCTCCAGAAAGGAGGGCTCTGTTTTTCCCATTACTGCTGCTCACTCCTCGGCACGGCTTGAGGCTCCTCACACACATTACTGGCCTCTCCATCGCTGCCCTGTGAGCGTGGGCCTCTCCCATGCTGCCTCACCACAGAAATAAATACAATCTATTTATTTCCTTCCCCGAGGCTATACTAGCATGCTTTGCTAAATATGTGAGGCTTTCATAAGAGGATTACGGAGGAGAAAAAGAAAACCTGGAAGTCAGCTAATTTGTCATTAGCTGTCTTGGGGGAGGGGGCTTGCTGACTTCTTCTCTTGGCTGTTGCCACCCTTACAGACTGACGCAATCTGCCCTCTGTTCTCACTCCACAGCCTCTTTCCCCACTTCCTCCCTTTTCTGAGTCCCAACTGCCCCAAGAATCCCACCCAAAGTAAACAGAGGAGTAACTCCTTTGTCTGGCTGGGCAGGTGGCAATCTAACATACCCTCACCTTAAAAGAAACAAGTCACTGCCATGATCCACACTCTCCTTGAGGTTGAACCCAATTCTCACAGCACGCCAGGATCATGAAGCAGTATACATCACCACACATTATGTGCACATTTGTGGATGAAACTGATTCTGGATGTGGGAGTCACATCCGTTTTTTCATATGTTCTCTTAATGGCAGGAAGCTTTTTTGTAAAGGCCACACAGACATCATTCTTTACCACCTCTGCTTTCAGATCCCACAGGAGCTGTTCCTCTTTCATATCATCAGATACAAAGCGGCCCACTCAGGTTCAGCCCCAATGCAGCTCTAACCAGATCACTCCAGGGGCCAGGGAGCTGTCCTTGCTAGTCATCTGATAAAGTGACAGAAACTGGTCTTTATTGCTCAGAATGAGATCAAAGGATCACATGTGACCTGGATAAGAAAAGAAATAGCCTGGCTCTGTGTTTAGTGTGCAACGGGGTTGTGGGTTTAGTGGGTGGGTGGGAAAAGTCTCTACACAGGAAAGAAAGTGACTGGGGTGTAGAGTGAATAGACTGACTCTGTAGAGATGATCCAGTTCTCTATTCTGGGCACACAGAAAGCTGTGTTTCCCAGGCCCATTGCTTTTAGGGAGGGAGACCCAAGTAGTCCTGATCAATGAATCACTCCCAGACCAAAGCCAGACAAAAAATGTGTAAGGATTCCTTGTGCTATGGCATCTCCTTCACTGGGAGTTGAAACAGGTGTGAACTTCAGGTCATATATCACCATTATGGTTGAGTTCCTATCAGACTTGCCCTCCACAGCTAGAGAGCAGAGCCCTCCTTCCCCAGGAATCAATTTTGGCTGAAAGCTTTGAGATAGAAATAAATCTTAACTGTACTAAAAATGAAACAACCAAGTCAACAAATTCTTATTGCCCCAAAAGCACTTTCTAATTTCATTATATTATTTACTTGTAATTGTGGTACAACTTGGGGCTTTCCAGGTAGCACAAGTGGGAAAGAAACTGCCTGACAATGCAGGAGACTTAAGAGACATGCATTCTATCCCTGGGTGGGAAAGATCCCTTGGAGGAGGGCATGGAAACCCACTCCAGTATTCTTGCCTGGAGAATCGCATGGACAGAGGAGCCTGGTGGGCTATAGTCCATAGGGTTGCAAAGAGCTGGACACAACTGAAGTGACTTACACACACACACACACACACTCACAGTACAAATTAACCTCAAGGACTTTAGTATTCCATAAACAAAATGATTAAAAATTTTCTACCTCAATACAGTTTTCCCTTCATCATACATTTCCCCTGGAATTTGCAAAAAGTCTCTGTATCAAAAACAGCCACAGTTATGTATCTGTTTTCTGTTTTGTCTTCCAATACAAGAAGCACCTTGGCTTAGTGCAGAATTGAATGTAGTGAGAAATAATATCAAAGGCACAGACAAGATTGCAGTAATTGTAGAAATAGATAACCTTACTTGGACTGGAGTGATGGCTGTGAATATGGAGAGCAGTGGATGGGTATGAGAGATTTTTAAGGATTTCAATACATAGGTATTGAAAAGAGAATATATATGGGGTGAAGAGTGAAAGATATTGAGGAGTTCAGGATGGATCTTGATTCCCGGCTTGACAAGGCTTTGGCAATGTTCCAGTGTTTCCAATCCAGTATTCTTATATGTAATATAAGGCCTACGAATTTAAGAGAAAACTTTTTCTAGCTTTGTGTTTTCATTCATACAAAATATCTTTATTTTCTTTCCTTTTGTACAATGGTTTAATTGGGTATAGAATTATAGATCAACAGAGATGTTCCTTTATAACTTTGAACATATTATTTATTGTTTTCTGGAACTTGTTTACTAGTAAAAAGTTTTCTGTTGGTTTAATAAGTGTTTCTTTTTTAAATTTGAAATACAGCTGATATATACATACATGTTATTTTCATATATATATATGTTAACATATATGGTAGATATGTATATGTTAGTGTACTCAGTAATGATTTAGCATTTGTATACATTATAACATGATAACCATAAGTCTGGTAACCATCTATGCCCATACAAAGTTATTATAATATTATTCACAATATTCCTTCTGCTGTAGATTATATACCTGTTATTTATTATATAACTAGAGCTTTGCCACTCTTAATCCCCTTCAACTAATTCACCCAACTTTCTATTTTCCTTCCTTCTAGCAACCACTATTTGTTCTTTGTATCTACAAATCTGTTTTCATTTTATATTGTTTATTAGATCCCACATATAAATGAGATCATTTGTCTTTGTATAAAATATTTCTCTTAGAATAATAAATACCCTGTAGATCCATCCATGTTGTCACAAATGGCAAGATTTAATTCACTTTATGACTTTTTTCCATTATATATATAAATATTTAACTCCATTATACATACATATATCTACATATATACCTTTATCTAGTACACATCAATAGACACTTGTAACATTGTTGCTGTGGTTGTTCAGTCATTAAGTCATGTCTGACTCTCTGACACCCCATGGACTGCAGCATGTCAGGCTTCCCTGTCCTTTACTGTCTCCTGGAGTTTGCTCAGATTCATGTCCATTGATTTGGGGCTGCAAGGATGAGATGGCTGGATGGCATCACTGACTCGATGGACGTGAGTCTCAGTGAACTCCGGGAGTTGGTGTTGGACAGGGAGGCCTGGCGTGCTGCGATTCATGGGGTCACAAAAAGTCGGACACGACTGAGTGACTGATCTGATCTGATCTGATCTAACCATCACATCCTCTGCTAACTCTTCTTCTTTTGCCTTCAATCTTTCCCAGTATCAGGGTCTTTTCCAGTGAGTCATATCTCCACATCAGGTGCCAAAGTATTGGAGTTTCAGCTTCAGCATCAGTCCTTCCAATGAATACTCAGAGCGGATTTCTTCTAGGATTCATAGGTTTGATCTCTTTGCAGTCCAAGTGACTCTCAAGAGTCTTCTCCAGCACTATAGTTTGAAAGCATCAGTTTTTCAGCACTCAGCATTCTCTATGGTCCAGCTCTTGCATTCGTACATGACTCCTGGAAAACCATAGCATTGACTGTATGAATCTTTGTCAGCAAAGTGATGTCTCTGCTTTTTAATGCACTGCCCAGGTTTATCATAGCTTCCTTCCAAGGAGCATGTGTCTTTATTTCATGGCTGCATTCACCATCTGCAGTGGTTTTGGAGCCCAAGAAAATAAAATCTGTTACTGTTTCCAATTTTCTCCCTTCTATTTGCCAGGAAGTGATGGGACTGGATGCCATGGTCTTAGTATTTTGAATGCTGAGTTTCAAGCCAACTTTTTCACTCTCCTTTTTCACCTTAATCAAGAGGCTCTTTAGTTCCCCTTCACATTTTGCCTTTAGAGTGGTATCATCTGCATATCTGAGGTTATTGATATTTCTCCTGATTCCAGCTTGTGGAATAATCCAGCCTAGTATTTCATATGATGTACTCTGCATAGAAGTAAAATAAACAGTGACAATATACAGCTTTGACGTATTCCTTTCCCAATTTTGAACCAGTTCATTGTTCCATATGCGGTTCTAAGTGTTGCTTATTGACCTGCATACAGGTTTCTCAGGAAGTGGTAAGGTGGTCTGATATTCCATCTCTGTAAGAATTTTCAAGTTTGATCCACACAGTCAAAGGCTTTAGCATAGTCAATGAAGCACTTTTTCTGGAATTCCCTTGCTTTTTCTGTGATCCAACGGATGTTGGCAATTTGATCTCTGGTTCCTCTGCCTTTTCTAAACCTAGGTTGTATATCTGGAAGTTCTCAGTTCACATACTGCCAGAGCTTAGATTGAAGAATTTTAAGCACAGCCTTACTAGTATGTGAAGTGGACTCAATTGTACGGAAGTTTGAACATTCTGTGGCATTGCCCTTATTTGGGATGTAAATGAAAACTGACATTTGCCAGTCCTGTGGCCACTGCTGAATTTTCCAAATTTGCTGACATACTGAGTGCAGCACTTGAACAGCATTTTCTTTTAGGATTTTAAATAGCTCAGTTGGAGTTCCATCACCTCCACTAGATTTGTTCATAGTAATGTTTCCTAAGGTGCACTTGACTTCACATTCCAGGATGTTTGGCTGTAGTTCAGTGGCCACATCATCATGATGATCTAGGTCATTAAGACCTTTTTAATATAGTTCTTCTGTGTATTCTTGCCACCACTTCTTAATTTCTTCTGCTTCTGTTATGTCCTTGCCATTTCTGTCCTTCATTGTGCCATCCTTGCATGAAATGTGAACCTTGATATCTCTGATTTTCTTGAAGAGATCTTTAGTCTTTCCCATTCTATTGTTTTCCTCTATTTCTTTTATTGTTCATTTAAGGAGGCATTCTTGTCTCTCTTTGTTGGTCTCTGAAACTCTGCATTCAATTGAACATGTCTTTCCCTTTCTCCCTTACCTTTTGCTTCTCTTCTTTCCTCAGCTATTTGTAAAGCCTCCTCAGACAACCACTTTGTCTTCTTGCCTTTCTTTTCCTTTGGGATGATTTTGGTCTGTGCCTCCTATATAGTGAGATGAACCTTTGTCCATAGTTCTTAGGGTACTCTGCATACCAGATCTAATTCTTTATGTCTATTCATCACCTCCAGTGTATAATCATAAGGGATTTGATCTAGGTCACCTCTGAATGACCTAGTGGTTTCCCCTACTTTCTTCAATTTAAGACTGAAATTTGCAATAAGGAACTCATGATTAGAGCCACAATCAGCTTCAGAGCTTGCTTTTGCTGACTGTTAGAGCGTCTCCATCTTCAGTTGCAAAAAATGTAATCAAGCTAATTTGGATATTGACCATCTGGTGATGTCCATGTGTAGAGTCATGACTTGTGCTGTTGGAAAAGGGTATTTGTTTATGACTAGTGTGTTCTCTTGACAAAACTCTGTTAACCTTTGCCCTGCTTCATTTTGTACTCCAAGGCCAAATTTGCCTGTTATTCTGGATATCTCTTTACATCCTACTTTTGCATTTCAATCCCTTATGATGAATAGGATATCTTTTTTGGTGTCAGTTCTAGAATGTCTTGTAGGTCTTCATAGAACCATTAAGCTTCAACTTTTTCAGCATTAATGGTTGGGGCATAGACTTGAATTACTGTGATGTTGAATGGTTTGCCTTGGAAATAAACTGAAAATGTTCTGTTGTTTGAAATTGTACCCAAGTACTGCATTTTGGACTCCATTTCTTCTAAGGGATTCTTGCCCACAGTAGGAGATATAATGGTCATCTGAATTAAACTCATCCATTCCTATCCATTTTAGTTCACTAATTCCTAAAACCTCGAAGCTCACTCTTGCTGTCTTCTCCTTGACTATGTACAATTTACCCTGATTCATGGACCTAACATTCCAGGATCCTATGCAGTATTGTTCTTACAGCATTGTACTCTACTTTCACCACTAGACACATCCACGATAGAGTGTGGTTTCCTCTTTGGCCCAGCCACTTCATTCTTCCTGGAGCTATTAGTAATTGCCATCTGCTCTTCCCCCATAGCATACTGGACACCTTCTGACCTGGGAACTCATCTTCTGGTGTCATACCTTTTTTTGCCTCTTCATACTTCCATGGGGTTCTCAAGGCAGGAATATTGGAGTGTTTTGTGATTCCCTCCTCCAGTGGATCCATTTTGTCAGAACTCTGCAATATGCCTCAACCGTCTTGGGTGGTCCTACATGGCATGGCTCATAGCTTCACTGAGTTATGCATGTCCCTTCATCACAGCAAGGTTGTGATCCATGAAAGGAACTCTTGTATTGGGTATCATAACACTGGAGTGAACATTAGATGCATATTTCTTTTTGAATTAGTGTTTTTGTTTTCTTCAGCAAATACCTAAAAGCAAAATTTCTCGATCATATAGTAGTTCTATTTAAGTATTTTAGAAACCTACCTACTTTTTTCCACAGTGGATGCATCAATTTAAAGAGGTGCACAAGGATTCCCTTTTCTACACCACCTCACCAACACTTTTTATTTGTTATCTTTTGATCTTAGCCATTCTGGCACGTGTGAGGTTGTATCTCACTGTGCTTTTGATCTGCATATCTCTGGTGATTAGTGATTTTGAGCATCTTTTTAGATGTCCCTGTTGACCATCTCTATATCTTCTTTGGAAAAATGTCTATTCAGTTTTTCTGCCAATTTTTTAATCACCTATTTTTTTTTTTTTAATTTTGAATTGAATGTGTTTTTTGTTTATTTTGGACATTAACGCCTTAACAGAGGGGTCCCCAGCCTCTGGTATCTGCCTGATGATCCGAGATAGAGTTGATGTAATAATAATAAAAATGAAGTGCTAGTAAATGTAATGTTCTTGAATCATCCTGAAACCATCTTCCCCCTGCCCCGCCCAGTCCCTGGAAAAATTGTCTTCCACAAAACCAATTCCTGCTGCCAAAAAGACAGGGGACCACTCTTAACAGATATACTGTTTGCCGATATCTTTTTCCATTCAGCAGGCTGCCTTTGCATTTTGTTGATAGTTTCTTTCACTGTGCTTTTAGAAGCTTTTTAGTTCGATGTAGTCCTGTTGTTTAATTTTGCCTTAGTTCCCTTACCTAAAGAGGCAGATCCTCCAAAATATTTCCAAGACTGATGTCAAAGAGCATACTGCCTATGTTTTCTTCTAGGATTTTTATGGATTTGGGCCTTACATTTAAGCCTTTAATGCATTTTGAGTTTCTTTTTGTGTATATTGTGAGAAAGTAGCTGAGTTTCATTCTTTTTCATGCAGTTGTTTGGTTTTCCCAACACCATGTAATGAAGAGGCTGTCTTTTCCTCATTTTATATTCTTGCCTCCTTTGTTGTAGGACAATTGTCCATGTAAGTGTGGGTTCATATCTGGACTCTGTCTGTCCCATTGATCTATTTGTCTGTTTTTGTTCCAGTACCATACTATTTTGATTACTTTGGCTTTGTAATATAGTTTGAAATCAGGGAGCATGATATTGCCAGCTTGTTCTTTCTCAAGATTGTTTTGGCTATTTTGGGTCTCTTGTATTTTCATACACATTTTAGGATTATATGTTCTAGTTCTGTGAGAATTACCATTGGTATTTTGATAGGGATTGCACTGAATATGTAGGTTACCTTGGTAAGATAGTCATTTCAACAATATTAATTCTTCCAAATTCATGAGCACCATGTATCTTTTCAATCATTTTTGCTGCAATCAATTTCTTTTATCAATATCTTATAATTTTTTGAGTACAAATCTTTTACTTCTTTGATTATATTTATTCCTAGGTATTTTATCCTTTTGAGGCAATTGTAAATAATACTATTTTGTTAATTTCTTTTATGTATAGATTGTTTTTAGTGTATGCAAATGCAAAAGATTTCTAACATATTCATTTTGTATCCTACAACTTTGCTGAATTCATTCATTAGTTCTAATAGCTTTTTGATGGCATCTTTAGGACTTTTCTATACATAGTGTCATGTAATCTGCAAATAGTGACAGTTTCAGTCTTCCTTTCCCATGTGTATTTCTCTAATTCTTCTTCTTGTGTGATTGCTGTGGCTGGCACTCCCAGAGCTATACTGGGGAAAAGTGGTGACAGTGGGTATACTTTTTTTATTCCTGATCTATATTATTAAATTTGGTTTGCTATTTTGTTGAGGATTTTTGCTTTTTTTTTTTTTTGTATCCATGATATTGACTACTCTTTTTTTCGTGTGTGTTGTCAGTGTCTGGTTTTGGTATCAGGGTGGTGCTGATCTTATAGACTGAGTTCAGAAGGCCACAGAATATATTTCTTCATCAGTTTTTTTGAATCATTTGAAGAAAGTTGCTAATTTGTCTTTGAATATTTGATAGAATTCACCTGTGATGCCTTCTGGTTCTGGACTTTAATTTCTTGGGAAATAAATTCATTTATTTTTTATTATTAATACTGATTAAATTTCATTACTTCTAATATGTTTATATTTTCTCTTACTTCCTGATTCAATCTTGGGAGATTGCACATTTCTAGAAATTTATTCAATTTGTTTATGTTGTTTATTTTATTGATGTAAAATTGCTCATAGCAATCTCTTAAAATCCTTTATATTTCTGTGATGTTGGTTGAAACTGTTCCTCTTTTGCATCTGATTTTATTTCTTTGGGCACTCTTTTTATTGATGAGTCTGGCTAAAGTTTTATCAATTTTGTTTATTTTCAAAGAACAAACTTTTAGTTTCATTGACTTTTTTTCTATTTTTTAAGACTACTTCACTTATTTCTTCTCCAACTTCTTTCATTCTACTAACTTTGGGTTTTGTTTGTTCTTATTTTTCTAGTTCCTTTAGATGTAAGGTTAGGTTGTTTATTCGAGATTTTTCTGTTTCCTGAAGTAAGGTAAACTTGTGTCACTATAAACTTCCCTCTTAGAATTGTTTTCACTGTGTCCCATTGATTTGGAATTGTTGTGCTATCATTTTCATTTGTCTCCATATCAGTTCAGTTCAGTTCGGTCGCTCAGTCGTGTCCGACTCTTTGTGACCCCATGGACTGCAGTGTGCCAGGCCTCCCTGTCCGTCACCAACTTCTGGAGTCTGCTCAAACTCATGTCCATTGAGTCAGTGACGCCATCCAACCATCTCATCCTCTGTCATCCCTTTCTCCTCCTGCCTTCGATCTTTCCCAGCATCAGGGTCTTTTCCAATGAGTCAGTTCTTCACATCAGGTGGCTAAAGTATTGGAGTTTCAGCTTCAGTATCAGTCCTTCCAATGAGAACTCAGGACTGATTTCCTTTAGGATGGACTGGTTGGGTCTCCTTGCAGTCCAAGGGGTTTTCAAGTGTCTTCTCCAAGCTCACAGTTTAAAAACATCAATTGTTTGGTGCTCAGCTTTCTTTATAGTCCAACTCTCACATCCATTACATGATGACTGGAAAAACCATCTACATCTACTTCTGTTTCCATATATTAAAAAAAAAAAATCCTTTTTGAGTTTTTCAGTTAACAATTGATTGTTTAGTAGCATATTGTTTATCCTCCAAAGTGTATATGATTTTTGCATTTTTTTTTTACTTGTAGTTAATTCTAGTGTCATTACATTGGAAAAAGATGCTTAATATTATTCCAATCTTCTTAAATTTACCAAGGCTTGTTTTGTGGCCTAGTATGTGATTTATATGCTTCTCTGATAGCTCAGTTGGTAAAGAATCTGCCTGCAATGAAGGAGACCCTGGTTCAATTCCTGGGTAGGGATGATACCCTGGAGAAAGGAAAGGCTACCCACTCCAGTATTCTGGCCTGGGGAAGTCCATAGACTGTATAGTCCCTGGGGTGGCAAAAAGTCGGAGATAACTGAATGACTTTCACTCATGTGATTTATCCTTGGAATGTTCCAGGTACACTTGAAAAGAATGTGCGTTTTGCTGCTTTTGAATGGAACATCTATCTATCAAGTACGTCTGGCTTAATGTATTAATAAGTGTTTCCTTATTGATTTCTGTCTGGATTATCTGTCTGTTCATGTAAGTCAGGTGTTAAATCCCCTGCAATTACTGTGTTACTGTCAATTTCTCCCTTTACATGTGATAATATTTTCCTTATATATTTAGGTGATCTTTGTTAGGTTCATACATAGTCACAATCTTTATATTTTCTTCTTTGATTGATTCCTTGATCAGTTTGAAATGTCCTTCTTTGTCCTTGCAACAGTCTTTGGTTTGAAGTCTATTTTGCCTGATTTAATTATTGCTTCCTCGGCTTTCTTTTTCTTTCTGTCTGTCTGTCTGTTTTTGGTCACTTGGCATCTGTAATCTTAGTTTCCAGACCAGGGTTCAAACCTGTGCTCCCTGCAGTGGAAGTGCAAAGTCTTAACCGTGGGACCTCCAGGAAGTCCCTACCTAGGCTTTCTTTTTCTTTCCATTTGTATGGAATACCATTTTTCATCCCCTCAATTTCAATTTTTGTGTTTTTCCATCTGAAGTCAGTTTCTTGTGAGCTAAACATATATATGGTCTTTTGTCTTTTTGAATCCATTTAGCTATTCTATGCCTTTTGACTGGACCATATAGTTCATTTACATTTAAAATAATTCTATTATTGATAGATACGTACTTAATGCATTTTGTTGATTATGTCCTGGTTGTTTTGTAATTGTTTTTTTTCTCTTCCTTTGTAATTTGATAACTATTTTTAGTGCTCTGTTTGGATTCTTCCTTTTTTCTGTGTGCATATATTATAGGTTGTTGGTTTATGTTATCATGTGGTTTATATATAACATCATATATTATTGATATATTAAGTTGATAATATAGAGTTTGAAACACATTATAAAAATCCCATATTCTTGAAATTTTTAATCCCCACTCATGTTTAATGTTTTTGAAATCATGTTTCACATCTTTTTATTTCATGTATCTCTTAATTGCTTGTTATAGATATTGTTAATTTTGCTACTTTTGTCTTTTAACATTACTACTAGTATTACAAGTAATTTATCTACTACCTTTATGTATATTTACCTTTGCTAATGCCAAAGAATTGATGCTTTTGAACTGTGGTGTTGGAGAAGACTCTTGAGAGTCCCTTGGACTGCAAGGAGATCCAACCAGTCCATTCTGAAGGAGATCAGCCCTGGGATTTCTTTGGAAGGACTGATGCTAAAGCTGAAACTCCAGTACTTTGGCCACCTCATGCAAAGAGTTGACTCATTGGAAAAGACCCTGATGCTGGGAGGGATTGGGGGCAGGAGGAGAAGGGGACAGCAGAGGATAAGATGGCTGGATGGCATCACTGACTCGATGGACATGAGTTTGGGTGAACTCTAGAAGTTGGTGATGGACGGAGGCCTGGTGTGCTGCAATTCATGGGGTCGCAAAGAGTCGGACACAACTGAGCAACTGAACTGAACTGAACTGAATGAGATTTTTCTTTTCATAATTTTAATATTTATAGCTGTGATTTCTTCTTAGAGGTATCTTTTTAACATTACTTGTAAGCTGCCTTGTGATACTGAACTCTTTTAGCTTTTGTTTGTATGTACAACTCATTATCTAGCCTTCAACTCTGAATCATAGCCTTGATAATATACTATTCTTAGCTATAGGGTTCTTTTTTCTTTCATCACTTTGAAAATATCATGCCACCCTTTCTGGCATAAATTTCTATTGAAAAGTCAGCTCATAGTCTTATGGGAATTCCCTTGTACATGACTTTTCTTTTTCTCTTTTCTGCTTTTCTCTTTCTGCTTTTAAGATTTTGTCCCATTTTTAAGTTTTGCCATTTTAATTATTATGTGTCTTGTATATCTCTTTGAATTGATCTTGTTTGGGACTCTTTGTGATTCTTGAACCTGAACATCTGTTTCTTTCCTTATGTTAGGGAAATTTTTAGCTATTATTTCTTCAAATAAGTTCTCCGTCCACTCCTTCTCTCTCTTCTCTTTCTAGGGTGTCTTTAATGAAAATGTTTAGTATGCTTGGTATTGTCCAAGAGTTCTCTTTAACTATCCTCATTTTTAAAACTTGTTTTTACTTATTATGTTCAATTTGGATGCTTTCCATCACTTTGTATGCTGGTTTGTCAATCTATTACCCTGCATCATCTAATCTAGTGTTTATTCCTTCTGGTGTCTTTTTTATTTTAGTAATTATATTCTTCAGCTTTGTTTGTAATTCTTTTTTTTAAAATTGTACTTTATTTATCTACTCTTCTCCTGAGTTTACTGAGCATCTTTATGATCATTCCTTTGAACTCCTTATCAGATAGATTGCTTTTCTCCACATTGTTTATTTCTTTTTCTGGGTGTCATCATTTCTTTCATTTGGAACATATTCCTCTGGCTCTTAATTTTGATTATTATTTATTTCACTAGACTATAGATATCAAGGGAGCAGTAATCATGCTTGCTATATCTCTCTATGTATGCTCAGTACCTAGACAACTACTCAGCATGGGTAATTGCACTGTATTTTTTGATTGATTAAATGTATACTTGAAGAAATGCTTTGCCTTTTATCTACCCTCCCCTTATGTAATTTTTATGAAGAAAACATTTTAATCTGTCATTATGGCAGAACATTTTCTCACTTGATGGAATTATCTGACCATATCTGCAAAGAACAAATTGTATAAGATGGTTAACAGAACATGTGTAAATGATTTATGAATTACAAATATCTTTTGGATGTTCATTATTCAAGACAGATGCAGACTTACCTTTGAGATATTATGAGTTTGGTTCCAGACCACTGCAATGAAGTGAAGATCAGAGTGAAGAAAGTCATATGAAGTTTTTGGTTTTCCAGTGCTTGTAAAAGTTATGTTTATGCTGTATTGTAGTAAATTAATGTGTAATACCATTATGTTAAAAAAAAACTAATGTATATACCTTAAAAATGCTTTATTGCTAGAAAATGTTAACTATCTTCTGAGCCTTCAGTCAGCTGTAATCTTTTTATAATAGTAACATCAAAGATGACTGACCATGAATAACCATAACAAATATAATAATAATGTAGTTTGAAATATTGCAAGAATTACCAAAATGTGACACAGATACATGACATGAGTAAAATCTGTTTGAAAATGATGTCAATAGACTTGTTTAATACAAGTTTGCTATAAATATTCAATTTTTAAACAACAATATTTGATAAGGACAATAAAGTAAAGCTCACTAAAGTGATATATGTTTGTATTTATGTTGTCTAATTCTCATTGATATTTTTGTTTTCCTCTTCAGTGATAAAACTGAACTTTTATTCTTTATTGTTAAAAAGAGTCAAGCATTGTTAGTTCTTGGTTTTACTTCTAGTTTTATATGTGACTTTGGGTAAGTCATAAATTAGAACCTAAGCTTTGTCAGCTGTGAAATGGAAAAACTCACATGACAATATAGATTTTTTTCTACAGAATGTTGTGAGAAAAAATATAATTATTCATATATATATAACACCTTAATGAAAATATTAATGTATTAATGCACACATATATTTCTGACTGTGTATACTGTTAATATTTAAGTAATAGGGAATGACTATATAAAAATTATACGAAGAGTGATGGTGACTATTAACTGGCACTTTGTAATGTACCAAGCCTGGACCTAAATGCTTCACATATATTTTCTTATTTAATTTTCACAAACATGCGTTAATTATTTTTCCTTTCTCTATTTGTACCCCTCCCGGCACCAACCCCCACTCCCCCCACCCCCAACACACATTCTTTCTTGATCTCAGTCCATGAAATAAGGTGTTATACCCATCACTCCACTGAATGGTTTATTCCTGGGATCACTGATGGCCTCTATCTTGACAATGGTCAATTCTTCCCTCATCTTACTCACTATATTTGTAGCATATGACAGTAGGTCATTTTCTTTTTCTTGAAGCATTTCATTTGCTTGGATCTAAGAAATTCTCCTTCTATAATTTTCCTTCATTTGTCCCATTTTCTTGACCTCTAAATATTGGAGACCCATAGAGATTAGACCTGGAAAATCTTTTCTTTACAATTTCAGCATACTCCTATAGTGATTTTACTCAGTTCTCCTGGCTCAAATATACTTATACTCTAATAATGAGCAAATTTTATGATCCATTCTTGACCTCTTTCCTGAATACTTGTACATCCAATGGTTAACTGAATATTCCAACATGGATGCTGAATTAGTATCTCTAACTAAACTCTGTGTAATTCCTCTTTCTTTTTACCAGTTCATTATCCAGTCTCTTTTCATCCAGCTACTTAGACCCCAAATTTTGAAATCACTTTTAGTTTCTTTCTCACAATTCACATTCGATCTATCAGAAGTTATGTTACATCTATTTCCAAATACATGATGATTCTAATCCCTTTGGCTGCTTCCAAGTGTCATCTTCCTATTTGAAGTCACCACCACGTCTCGCCTTCACTGTTGCAATTGCTTTTTCTTGGTTTCCAGCATCTACCCCTGGTTCCTAGAGTCTATTCTTCACATAGGACCCATAGCAATCCTCTCAAAACATAAATTGCATTGTGATACTCCCCTACAAAAAATGTCCAATGATTTCCCATCATAGAATAAAATCCAAAATCCTACTATAGCTTATCAGTTCCTGCAAGAGATAATCCCTGGCTACTTTTCAAATTCAACTCATGAGTCAATGAGCATCAGCCTCACAGATCCCCTTGATTTTCCTCAAATTCACTGGAGTATTCCAGACTGGGGATGCTTCCATTTGCTCTTGCCTTCGCTTAGGACGCTCCTTCCCAGGTATTCACGTGAATCACTGATTCATAGTGTCCAGATCTCTGCTCAAATGGCACCCCCTCAGAGGCCTTATTGGCCTCTATGCTTGTCTGATCACAATCAGCTTATTCAGAATTGTTTCCTTTGGACCAATTATCGCTGAGATGATATTCCATTTTAATTTTTTAATTATCAGCTGCTTGAGGGTAGTTCATCATAGTACCCTTACTGTCTAAAACAGTGCTTGGCATATGATAGTTTTTATTTTTGGAGAACATTCTATGATCAAACCTTCTGTTTCCTTTTCCAATAGGAAAGGTAACTGAGATTCAGAGTAGTCAAGTCATTTTCTAAGATCATGTTATTATTAAAGGATTAGATTTGAATACTGATCTGAGAATAAACCTCATACTTTTAGCCACTATGCTGTACTATAGTGTACTGTTATATGTATTGTTTTCACTCCATTTGCAATTATCTTGAAAATTCAGGATGCCAAAATCCCGTAACTATTTTGTTACAATTGTCAAAATATTTATATGTGTGCTAACATTTCAGTATTTGTTGCCTTTCAGGGTTTTAGGTCCACACACATCTACACTCAACAGCTTACATTTCAGCATCCCTAAAGGGAGGTTTAAAAAGAAGAGAAATACCTTCCAAAACACACTGATGCAAAGAATTGTTAAAAACAATCAATGATACATCACTGAAAATTGCATAAATGTACCATCCTAGGAATTTCAGGCTATAAAGTGAAGTGATAGAGTCAGGTGACTTTTATCTCTTTGATCCCACATTCAAGTTCCGCATAGGCCTGAAGCAGTGCTTAAACCATAACACCGCTACAAGAGGAGCTATTGACTTCGACATTAGAGGAGCCCTAATGCCAGCTACTGAAGTCAGGTTTTACTGATTTTTAACACTAAGAAGATTTCTCTAAAAGGAACTCTGGCAATTGTCTTTTTAAGATGCTCTTAAGAAATGCTAAATTTCCTCCTTTTTAACATTACTCCATTTTCATTTTGTCCTCATTTAAAGAAAAACTTGAGTAAGGAAGCCAAAGCACACAACATGTCAGTTTTGCCTGGGTTTATGTCAATGTTTGCATGGAAGCTGAAATACCAGTCTCTTTGCTATTTGATGCCAAAAGTTGAGTATTTGAAAATACCTGAAAGAATGTCACTTTTCTATGAAATACAGTCAGAGTTAACATTTATGAAACCCTAGTTCTATCACTACTAGTTACGTGACCCTGTTTACATTACTGAACTTCTTTTTTGTCTGTCAGTTTCCTAATCTGTAAAGAGGGGATGATACTAGGACTAATCTCATGGTGTTTGGATGAGGTTAGCTGAGATGACGTCAAGCACTTAAGTAGTTTCTAGCATGGGGTAAGGACTATTATAATGTATGCATGATGGCTAGATCAGGGTTTCCTATTCTTGGCACGTTGGCCTTTTGGATCAGATAATTCTTCATTCTTGGATGCTGTCCTGTGTGTTATAGAATGTTCACAGCATCCACAAACTTTTACCTTCTAGATGACAGTGAATGCCCAACCCCTCCTGAGTCATGATAACCAAAAATGTCTCCAGACATTTGCAGATGTCCCCTGTGGGGCAAAATCACCCTGTGTTGTGAACTACTGTACTAGAATAATGCTTTGCATGTGTACTTTCACAACAAGATTCTAGGGTAGGAACAAATGAGGAAAGTAGACTTTAGGATCGTAAGTATTTACCAAAGACACATAGCTGGGAAGGGCTGGGCTGTTACTAGCATCTGACAGTGCCTGACAACAAAGCTTTGATGGCATGTTAGTTATTGTCTTTAATTGATGAGTTGTTCCTGTGCACAATGCCGAGATGTCAACAGTCCACTGTGTTTCTGCTGTCCCCTACCCAGGAATCTGCAGTATGTTCATTCGATTCAGTTCAGTTGCTTAGTCGTGTCTGACTTTTTGCCCCATGAACTGTACATGCCAGGCCTCCCTGTCCATCACCAACTCCTGGAGCCTACCCAAACTCATGTCCATTGAGTTGGTGATGCCATCTAGCTATCTCATCCTCTGTTGTCCCCTTCTCCTCCTACCTTCAATCTTTCCCAGCATCAGGGTCTTTTCAAATGAGTCAGCTCTTCACAACAGGTGGCCAAGTATTAGAGTTTTAGCTTCAACAGCAGTCTTTCCAATGAAAACCCAGGACTGATTTCCTTTAGGATGGACTGGTTGGATCTCCTTACAGTCTAAGGGACTCTCAAGAGTCTTCTCCAACACCACAGTTCAAAAGCATCAATTCTTTGGTGCTCAGCTTTCTTTACAGTCCAACTCTCACATCCATACATGACTACTGGAAAACCATAGCCTTGACTAGACAGACCTTTGTTGGCAAAGTAATGTCTCTGCTTTTTAATATGCTGTCTATGTTGGTTATAACTTTCCTTCCAAGGAGTAAGCGTCTTTTAATTTCATGGCTGCAATCACCATCTGCAGTGATTTTGGAGTCCCCCAAAATAAAATCTGTCACGGTTTCCACTGTTTCACTATCTATTTGCCATGAAGTAATGGGACTGGAATGTGAAGTCAAGTGGGTCTTAGAAAGCATCACTATGAACAAAGCTAGTGGAGGTGATAGAATTCCAGTTGAGCTATTCCAAATCCTGAAAGATGATGCTGTGAAAGTGCTGCACTCAACATGCCAGCAAATTTGGAAAACTCAGCAGTGGCCACAGGACTGGAAAAGGTCAGTTTTCGTTCTAATCCCAAAGAAAGGCAATGCCAAAGAATGCTCAAACTACCACACAATTGTACTCATCTCACACGCTAGTGAAGTAATGCTCAAAATTCTCCAAGCCAGGCTTCAGCAATACGTGAACCATGAACTTCCTGATGTTCAAGCTGGTTTTAGAAAAGGCAGAGGAACCAGAGACCAAATTGTCAAATTTGTCTGCTGGATCATGGAAAAAGCAAGAGAGTTCCAGAAAAACATCTATTTCTGCTTTATTGACTATGCCAAAGCCTTTGACTGTGTGGATCACAATAAACTGTGGAAAATTCTGAAAGAGATGGGAATACCAGACCACCTGACCTGTCTCTTGAGAAGTCTGTATGCAGGTCAGGAAGCAACAGTTAGAACTGGATATGGAACAACAGACTGGTTCCAAATAGGAAAAGGAGTATGTCAAGGCTGTATATTGTCACCCTGCTTATTTAACTTATATGCAGAGTACATCATGAGAAAGGCTGGGCTGGGAGAAACACAAGCTGGAATTAAGATTGCTGGGAGAAATATCAATAACCTCAGATATGCAGATGACACCACCCTTATGGCAGAAAGTGAAGAGGAACTAAAAAGCCTCTTGAAGGTGAAAGAGAAGAGTGAAAAAGTTGTCTTAAAACTCAACATTCAGAAAACAAAGATCATGGCATCCGGTCCCATTACTTCATGGGAAATAGATGGGGAAACAGTGGAAACAGTGTCAGATTTTATTTTTCTGGGCTCCAGAATCACTGCAGATGGTGACTGCAGCCATGAAATTAAAAGACGCTTACTCCTTGGAAGGAAAGTTATGACCAACCTAGATAGCATATTCAAAAGCAGAGACATTACTTTGCCAACAAAGGTTTGTCTAGTCAAGGCTATGGTTTTTCCAGTGGTCATGTATGGATGTGAGAGTTGGACTGTGAAGAAAGCTTAGTGCAGAAGAATTGATGGTTTTGAACTGTGGTGTGACTGTAAGGAGATCCAACCAGTCCATTCTGAAGGAGATCAGCCCTGGGATTTCTTTGGAAGGAATGATGCTAAAGCTGAAACTCCAGTACTTTGGCCACCTCATGCAAAGAGTTGACTCACTGGAAAAGACTCTGATGCTGGGAGGGATTGGGGGCAGGAGGAGAAGGGGACGACAGAGTATGAGATGGCTGGATGGCATCACTGACTCAATGGACGTGAGTCTGGGTGAACTCCGGGAGTTGGTGATGGACAGGGAGGCCTGGCGTGCTGTGATTCATGGGGTTGCAAAGAGTTGGACACAACTGAGTTACTGAACTGAACTGAACTGAATGGGACTAGATGCCATGATCTTAGTTTTCTTGAATGTTGAGCTTTAAGCCAATTTTTTCACTCTCCTCTTTCACTGTCATCAAAAGGCTCTTTAGTTCTTCTTCACTTTCTGCCACAAGGATGGTGTCATCTCCATATCTGAGGTTATTGATATTTCTCCCAGCAATCTCGATTTCAGCTTGTGATTCCTCCAGCCCAGCATTTCTCATGATGTACTCTTCATATGAGTTAAATAAGCAGAGTGACAGTACGCAGCCTTGACGTACTCCTTTCCCAATTTGAACCAGTCTGTTGTTCCATGTCCAGTTCTAACTGTTGCTTCCTGACCTGAATACAGGTTTCTCAAGAGGCAGGTCAGGTGGTCTGGTATTTTCATCTCTTTCAGAATTTTCCACAGTTTATTGTAATCCACACAGTCAAAGCCTTTGGCATTCTGTGTTCATTCCGTGTGGCTTTACAACCCAGTTTCCTTCCCTTGTGAAACTTGCTCTTCTTGCCCGCATTGAAGAATGTTATGCTTTTCTGTTAGGACTCAGTTAATGCAGAGGCCCTTCGTCTTTCACAAAATATCCATTGTACTCTCAGCTTGACATTAAAGCCAAAGTTTCCACCCATAATTGGTAACAGAATCTTCAGTCCTGGTCCTTGTCAATGACAATAACATTGAACTGACTTTTGCATAATATTTATTAAAAGTTTAGTTGTGAAGAATGAATTCAGGAATATTATCTAAAGAATTTGTGGTGCTTTGAGGATAAGGTATAAAAGGAATTAAAAAAAAAAAAAAAACTTACCAAACTTCTAAATAATATGTGAGTATGCTCACCATGGCCTTTCCTAGATGTTTCTTAATCTGAGTTCTATTTCTAATGATGTAGATTTGTATTCGGGAGAAGGCAATGGCACCCCACTCCAGTACTTTTGCCTAGAAAATCCCATAGACGGAGAAGCCTGGTGGGCTGCAGTTCATGGGGTCGCTAGAGTCGGACGTGACTGAGTGACTTCACTTTCACTTTTCTCTTTCATGCATTGGAAAAGGAAATGGCAACCCACTCCAGTGTTCTTGCCTGAAGAATCCCAGGGATGGGGGAGCCTGGTGGGCTTCTGTCTATGGGGTCGCACAGAGTCGGACACGACTGAAGCGACGCAGCAGCAGCAGATTTGTATTCAGATAGGGAGAGGCAGAACAGGAGATTAATTTGTAGTTTTTCATCTTATCTTCCTGGAACCCTCTGCTGCATTTTTCACTTTTGTGGCTTCCATAATATTAATATGTTATGGATTCTCCTCCTCCTTTGGTCAACTCCTTTCTGTTTCCTTTCTTGGCTCATTTTCTTTTGGCAATTTCTTAAATAATTATTCTTCCCCAGGTTTGGATCCTGAATTCATAACGTATTTCACTTTTTATTTTCTTTGAGCAGTCTCCTTCAGTCTCCTCGTTTCAGCATACATTATTTACCAGTGGATCCCAATTCTAGGTCTGTGTTCTGGACTCCAGACTCATCTACCTGGTTCCTAGGTGGGCATCTTTACAGGAATGTCCCACAGACACATTTGTTTCAACCCTTTCCCCCGAAGCTGGCTCTTTTCCCTTGCTTGGTGGCACCGACATCCACCCAGTTGCTCCAGGTAGAATTTGTGCATCATATAGAATTTTGCAGTCTCTCATCTCTTCATGAGATTCCCAAATAATCCCCAAGGTTTGACAATTCTACTTTCAAAACAAATCCCCAATTCATCTTGTTGCATATTTTCTGTCATTGTCATTATTTTTCATCAGAACTGCCATCTTCATCTCCCAAAAGGTCATTGGGATAAAATAGCATGCAAGGAGTTAACGACCGTGGGGCCTCCTTGATGTGGCCCCGTGCAGCTCTGTCACTCTTTCAGTTAACAGTGAGCTGTTTGTGGTTGTCTATCTATAATAGGTTGGTTTTCACTTTTCTGTCTTTGTTTAACTGTTTCTTTGCATGCAACATCCTTTCCCTAATTATTACATTGTTAAACCTTACTGTGCTCTCCCCGATAACCCACTTCTATAATCCTCCAGTGCAATTATTCTGGTTGCTTTTCTGTGGTTAGTCTTCCATACTGTTTATAATCTTTAGATTTTTAAACTCTACCTCTATTTATCTTTGGTGCATACCTTGTCTACTATGGGAAGAAGAAATAAAGAATATTACTGAGTGAATGACTGTCAGCACACTAAATTGGTAGCAATCTACTTTACTGAAGGTCTTTTAAAAGTATGATCTTTCAATGCAGTTGAAAATTTTGCATGATTTACTGGTGGGAGATAGCCTTGCTTATACAGTAAATAGTAGACTATGACATTAATTTATCTAAAGATCCTTCAATAGATGTTTTCTTGGCTTGGGTCAGAGATCCTGAGCTGTCAACTACATGTATAGAATAAATCTCTTACACTCCCAAAACACCAAAGGGAGATTTGTCTGGCCACTGGGGTTGGATTCTGGGCATGCGGGATGTTGGATCCTGGGCCAGCAGTCTTGGTCAGATCTAATTTGCTTCAACATGATAACCTTGAAGCAATACCTCTCAGCATCACCTCTGGGGAAAGAATGGAAAAAATGCCAACAATAAAAGTATACATGTGCTTTAAATGTTTACTATTAAGCATATTTTAAAATCATAGGTATTAAAAATTAAGCTGAAAAACAGATAAAAAGAATAGTCTTCATACTGCAAATGTATTTCTGGCTCTACTAACATGTTGCCCACAAAATGTATTTAAGTAGTGACATCTCAGTGGATTAAAAACTATATGAGTAAAAAACTATTTCACATAATTTTTCAGGAGTGGATTGAAAGTATTAGAAAACACCTGTTAGATTTATAAATATATATTTCCTTATTAATGCTTATAGTGCTACATGAATATACATTCAATATCTTTTTTCATTGTTTTTTAAATGTGACCACATTTATGATAAACACTATATATTTATATATGTATTATGTTCATACACAGAGTAATAAGCCTTTGAAAATGTCATTGTCCTGAATATTTATGTAGTGTCCTGTCACTGTTAAGAACAATTTTAAATAATAGATATTCTGTAGCATACGTGACATATGAAACAGTTGTTGAGCACAACATTTAATGTGCATTGTGAAAAGAAGTCATCGGAGTATATAGTGTGTTTTGTTATTGACCAGTTTTATTTTTGTAGAAATTTAGCCGATGTGCAATGTTGTGTTAGTTTCAGGTGTATAGAAAAGTGATTCATATATACACACACACACACTTTATTTACATCTTTGTTATCAACCAGTTTTAACCCCAAAGTCAGGAAATCTCATGATTATTTTCTTTGTCAACCTCTCTCCTCCTAATACCTGAAAGATATCTATACAGTTGTGAATGGTATCATAAGGATGTCAACTTGACGTGGTGGATCAACAAGTCATTATTCCTCTCATCTGTATTCATTTTTAATGATCAGCAACTGAGCCCAACAGTATTTTTGTGACACTTTCAATCTATAGGACTGAGAGAGTGGCTGTTTATTCCTATGTTGCTGGAGATATTAGCGTTAACAAGCCGGCTCCTGCACTGTTTATACCAGCTCTGGGTCATGCTGGTGTGGAGGCAGGTGTCTCTTGGGTGGGTCATGCCATCTTTATTTCCCAGACAGCAGCTGGCTGAGGGGTCTCACACTATTAACATCAATGTGAACTGAATGCCAGCTACCTGCTTTATGATCTTAGGTCTAGCAAGGGAAGCATGACACTGCCAGCAGAACCATGCACATTGCCCGTAAAGAGTGGAAGGAGTTACATATGGCAGGTGAACAAAAGTAGTCATTAGACTTCACCTTGTTCATATCCAGTCAACTGACACCGTTGCCCTCACTACTTTAAATCAAGAAGAACAAATTCAGGGCTGCCAACATGGATTTAAGAATGGCATGGCTTTCTTTCTAAATAGTTTATAGATATCGGCTGCAAAACAACTAGAGTTTATTCATTGAGACAATTACTTTGATTTTCAATCATGCACATTCTCTGAGATCCACTAATATTAATATTTTTGTGTATATGTGTTAAAAAGGGAGGAAAAGAAAATTACCATATTCTTTTCAATGTGAGAGCTCTTTCTGTTCTTGGTAGAGAAATTAAGCTCTCAGAGCAAATATGACCCTGAAGAACAGTTCTTCACGGAAAAATATATTATTGCATTAATATTTATTGAAATTTTGAAAAAAATAGTTCTGATTGGCAGAGCTTTGCATAATAAATGTTAAATAGTTTTATGCTTTACTTTCTGTGAATCTCAAGGACCTTTGCCCATTTAGTCTCAGATGAAGATGAAATCTGATTAGTTTGTTCATTGCTGGCAGTCTACAACATTTAGGAGTAACATTTCTTCCTGCTCTGAGCAAATGAATGAAGTTGGAAAAGAAATAATTGTCCTTTAAGTCTGTGGCTACAAAATGGCAGAATAAACACTTGAAAATTGAAGACTGGTTAATTTTCTTTGTTTTAGTTGAAAAGGAAGGCAAGGGGAAAATCCTATTATTTGAACTTAGCTTTAAAAATGAGCTTAGTTACTTGTTGAGATACAAACTAAAGCTAAATTGAAAATACATGGTTTCAGGGGATATTTTTCTTATTTCATACCTCAGAAAGAAATAGTTGCATATATATTTTTTTTCCTGGTGCAAACATGAGTTCTTTTTGCTGTTTTCATCATTTAAAAACTAAAACCATTGGAATCAATTTTCCCTCTCTCCCCCAGGAAATAGTAGCGCTATCACTAAGTTCAGGAAGTGGATAAGAGCTGAAATAACATAAACACATCCTACTGTATGTAAATATGTAAGCCAATTTAAGGTAATTTAGTAAAGGAAAGGCTCTGTTGCTCTCTTAATTTTTCCTAAACACTTTGTTTCATTGTAGCGTGTATTGGGTCTACATATTTTAATGTTCCTTTTCTCTTTACATCCCCCTCTGGGTTTTAGTCCAATAAATTCAAAAATCATTGCCTTTTTGGGATTTATTGGCATTTAAAAGCAGATACCACAACTTACAAATTGCAGTTGTAGTCTGTGTAAAGTAATAGTCAATAAATAAGAGCGAATAAGAACATTAAAGCTAGATTGTGAAAAAAGAAAGGAAAAAAGCTTATTACATTCTTTCTAAACAAACAAAAACACATAACTGGAAAAAAATCATTTTTATGTTTCCTTGCATTAGATGGGACCACGGAGTGAAACATTCACTGATGAATTACTCCTGTAATCTGTGTAGGAAAAACAGCTACTGGCAAATTAAAGAGTCCTGGAACAGAGCCACGAGAACTAAACGGCTAAAAAAGAAAACAGGCAAACATTTGAGAGAGAGTATTCTACAGAATACAGATCTTTCTTCTCCTCCCCATTTTCACTGGTTCATTCATTGTCATGGAAACAGAATTTGTCACAAAGTTCTACTCACTTCTAGTGACCTAGTGAGTAGACTTACAGAGCTGGTGAAAGGTAACTCAGACTGAAGCAATTTTTACAAATGATATGCGCAGGTCATCAACCGATGAATTTTCAGTGGTGCCATTGTGTCAGATGAATAGGTTTTCAAGCCCCGAAGGGTTCACTTTTTTTTTTTTTAATATGCCAGACAGAGAAACCAGAAGCTTTTGCTAGTGATTGAGCGTAGATGACTAACCCCATGAAAAGCAGCTGATTTTAGGTTTTAACTCTTTTCCCCTCAATTGTTTTTTTTCTGTCCCCAGTCTAAAGAAGGTTCAAATCCAGTGCTTGATAGCATTTTCTGGGTTCATTCATCCACCTCAGCAACTCTCTTAGCTCAAAGATGCAAAAATTCCTCACTCATTACAACCTTCTCCCATGTCTCTAGCAAGAGCTATGTGCTGAGAGTCACTGTCTGATGATCTGGACAGCTTTAAGCCCACACCTTTGCCACAGTAGAGTTAACTCCACAATGAAGTGGCTTCTTCATTTCAGGAAACTGACTCGAAGAATTCCCTAAAGAAAAGTGCCATTTTACTACTTAAAAAAAATTAGACATCATCCATGTAACTGCCAAATTCAGGGAAGGTTGAGTTTTTATTTTATGTTCACAATTAGTGACTTGTTGTCATGGAAACCATGCTTCAGATGATTCTTGAACTTAAATGACTGAATGAGATCAGGCAGAAACCCTCCCCCTTTTTTAGGCTCAATAGTCAATGTGTCTCTCTTTAGTCATTCTGATAACAGAATCACATAAAACATCCATAAACATGCAAAATAATAGCACAGGGCAACATCAATTAAAACTGAATATTCAATAATTCATTCTTTAATTAAAGCTTTTTCCTCTTCTCCTGAAGTTGTAACTTTTCAAGTGTTAAAAAAGACATAAGAGATAATCATTTAGTAAAAGAAATCTTTTCTAATTAGCAGTTTGTGATACACCAATGAAGAAACACGATTTGAAATTCCTTTTTCATTTTCAATGTTTAATATAGAAAACGAAATGAAAGGGCTTCATTTTGAAAGTCTATTCAAGGTGAAATAACTATGGTTTGAGGCTCTGGCCTTTTCACGCCTGTGTTTCTTTTGTCTCTGAGGGAGGGAGGGTTGGGTTTATCACAGAAACAACATAGCTCACTCGTGGCTCCTGGCGGCCAGCAGTAATTAATCTGCACTGAGACCGCAGGCATCATGTCCATATTTGCATATGTGACTGTTCTGTGTTGGGGTGGGCAACGACAGCTTCCAACCGTCAGACTAGCTTGTCTTTCAAAAGGAAAAATCAAGCTCTCAGGAACTCTGGATTTATTTGCCGACCTCTGTTTGAATGTGGAGTTCACTACTCTTCAGATATACTATTATGTGTTGTGGACACTAAGCTCTCTGTACACATCTGGCTTTGCTTGCTGTCCAGGTACAGGGAGTTCACTTTTCTCACTCCCTTCATTAATGCTAAATCATGCACAAGAGGCCCTTAGGAGAGGGAACAAAGTAAACCTATCCAATTGTCATCTTTTGTTTTTTGTTTTTTGCTAATGAAAAATAAAGTTGACTATGAATGTTTTTTCCTCTCTTTTTATTAAAAATTTTTAATTGGAGGGTAATGCTTTACAAGGTTGTATTAGTTTCTGCTGTACAACAACATGAATCAGCCCTAGGTATACATATTATCTCCTCCTTCCTGAACCTTCCTCCCCATCCCCGCCCCACCCCTCTAGACGGTCACAGAGCACTGGGCTGAGCTCCCCGTGTGATATGGCGACTTCCTCCTAGCTATCTATTTGCCCGTGGCAGTGTATATATGTCAATGCTACTCTCTCAATTTGTCCCATACTCTGCCTTCCCCAGATTTCCCTGGTGGCTCAGACGGTAAAGCCTTCAATGCTGGAGACCTGAGTTCAATCCCTGGGTGGGGAAGATCTCCTGGAGAAGGGAATGGCAACCCCCTCCAGCACTCTTGCCTGGAAAATCCCACGGATGGAGGAGCCTGGTAGGCTGCAGTGCATGGGGTCGCAAAGAGTCGGACACGACCGAGCGACTTCACTTTCACTTTCTACTCTCCCCTCTGTGTCCACAAGTCCTTTCTTTACGTCTAGATCTCTATTCTCACCGGAAAATGGGTTCATCAGTACCATTTTTCGTATACATGGTATTTGTTTTTCTCTGACTTACTTCACTGTGTAACGCGCTAGGTCCATCCACCTCAGTCCAACTGACTCAAAAGCATAGATGCATTCTTTTTTATGCCTGAGTATATTTATTTTATATATGTACCACAACTTCTATATCCAATCATCTGTCGATGCACAGCCAAGTTGCTTCCATGTCCTAGCTATGGTAAATAGTGTTTCAGTGAACATTGGGGTACATGTGTTCTTTTCAGTTATGGGTTGTTAGGCCATATGGTAGTTTTATTTCCAGGTTTTTAAGAAATCTCCATACTGTTCTCCATAGTGGCTGCTTCAATTTACATTCCTACCAACAAGTGCAAGATGGTTCCCCTTTTTTTTCAAATCCTATCCAGCATTTATTGTTTGTAGATTTTTTGACGATGGCCATTTTTTTTTCAATTAACATTAAGTATAAATTCACCATAAATTTTATGTGACAGGTAAAAACAAAAAATTGGCATAATGCTACATGAGATAGAATTCCTGTAACATACATGTCATGCATGTTACAGAAAATACAGATCTGATACTTATATGGGTCCTGATGTATGGTAACATTTATAACAGCTGTGTGAAAGTGTAAGTGAAATGATTTGGCTGAAAGTCATAAATCCAGACTTTAAAAATAACCTTATTTTTGCAGTTATACTCCATTTTTTAGTTTAGATAAATCATCTAACCTCCCTGTGAGTTAGTTTCTTCATCTTTAAAATAGGAATAGTATCTGACCAACTTAAGTTCCCACAGATGTAATAAAGGCTGTTTGAGTCTTGGGGGCACTTAATACACTTTGATGACTGAATAAATCACCTTGATATTTTCTTTTGCAAATTGAATAGGGACAACAGTGAACATTTTTTTCTTGATAAAGACAAAGGATTTATGAAGAAATAATGTTTAAAAGTTATCTTTTCTCCCCTAAAAATCTATCATAAGAAACAGATTAGGATGAAATATGCTGTTTACAGTCATGCAACAGTCAGGTTTTAAGGTATGTTGAATCAAAGAAAACTGGTAAAATGGGAAGAGTGTACTTGTGCACATTTTATGTCAATTTCTTAAATACTGGTCTGTACTAGGAAAGCATAAGACGCCACTCTAGTTCTTTCCAAGAAGCAGCATGCACAGCGGACAAAGATAATAAACAGGATGTCATGCAGGAGGACAATTCTTTTGATTCTGAGGCCAGAGTTAAACAGGAATAGGGTTTTTATCTTCTTCTTTGTAGGCTTTACTCACTCACAATCCCTTCCATGAAGGTAGAGCAAAACACTCTTTCCCTCCCTAAGAAAAGTGCGGTTCAAAGTCAAACACAGTCAAGAACTAAAGAGAATGATGCTGACGCCTCTCCCTCACTGCTGTGCATCACATGTATTCAGGGAAGTCAGCTAAATACAATCCTGTGGAAACTAGTGAAGAGAAAGCACATTCATATTTAACTTGAATTTCAGTGAAAAGTGAACACTAATAGAATACTGCTCTCTTCCTACATTGATTTCATCTGCTTCAGAAAATTAATAGCCTAAACTGAAATCAGGTAAGTGAAAAATAATTTTCAAGCATACTGCACTCTTGAGGGGAAACTTTCATGCACACACCCCTCTGTTTCAGCACATACATTTCCTCTGTGTCTTTCAGCCCTGTTTAGTAGAGGATGGATGAAAATATAAGCAACAGGTGACACAGTGGAATAACTCAAAGAATTAGACCATCACGGATGTGCACTGCTGTTCCTGGGGACATCGGATTAGTCTGGGTACTGTCTGTGGAGCTGTCTGCCTCGGTCTGTCACCAGAGTGCTTTGGGTCATAGAAGCAGCCTGGTCCATGTTCTGAATCTCAGCATTTACCTTGGAGCTGTCAGCAGCAGTGTTACTTTTCCCACTCCCTGTCCCCCATTGGTGGTGGTAGGGACTATGTAACATGGTATAAACCAGAACTCAAGGAGAAAAGGATATATTGAATCAAAGCTACCATTTTTTTTGGGGGGGTGCTTAAGTTTGCATTTTGAAACATGCTGCCAAAGTGCCAGGTAATTAAAATAAATTCATATTCTACTCAGAGACTAACATGCCAATAGTCCTTTCCAAACACAAACTAAGAAGCAGCTTCTGGTTCTTAATTCCTCTTATCACGTGATCCATTTGCTTAGCTCAGAGATGATTGGATTAGTAATCAGCCCCTGAACTGCATATAGTCATTTTATAGGTTGGCCATAAACCTGACTGTGGCTTCCCTGGTGGCTCAGTGGTAAAGAATCCACCTGCCAATGCAGGAGATGAAGGAGACAGAAGTTCAATCCCTGAGTCAGAAAGATCCCCTAGAGTAAGAAAATGGCAACCGTCTCTAGTGTTCTTGCCTGGAAAATCCCATGGACAGAGGAGTCTGGTGGGTTACAGGCCATGAGGTCACAAGGACTTGGACGTGACTGAGCACACACACAGCAGCCTACCAGGTGATCTGATAAAGGAATCCTGTCTCATAGAGATTCTAACACTGGAAGGTGATTAACCCAGTCAGATTCTCTCTTAGTGAGTGGAATAGAGACATCCAGAGAGGAACACAGACAATAAATTAGTCACAAAACTAAGAGACGCACAGCAGGCATGCCGTGGTAGAAGCCATGTGAAAAAAACAGGGAGAGAAGCAGGAAAGTAGTTAGAAAACAGACCAGACCCACTCACAGCAGATAAGTCATCTGTGAGTAGTGACTGGGAGAGTGGGCATGATGAGAAAGAAGGCATTCAAGTTTTCTATGAAACTTGTTTCCTAGAACAACAAACAGCTGAAGATGGTTGCCTGCACTTCCTAATTTTCCCAATCCTCATCATTTCATTAACATGTTAAACATGGCTTACATTCTTTTGTCTCTTTCTTCTCATTATGGAATCACTTTTAGGTAAATGTTATACCTTTTCATTTGTCCCACAGATCTCGCATTTTCCATTCCTCACCCCCACATCCCTGCCATTTAAAAAAATGTCTTTGCTTTTCAATATGAGACATTTCTATTGGCATATTTTCATGCTCACTGATTCTTTCTTGGCTGCAGTCAGTCTACTGATGAGCAGATCAAAGACATTAATTTCTGTTGCTGTATTTTTTATTTCTAGCATTTCCTTTTAATTCTCTCTTAGAGTTTCCTTGTCTCTACTTATTTTACCCATCTGTTCTTGCACGTGGTTCCCTTTCCATTAGCAGCCTAAGGATATAGGTAGTTCTAGGTGTGACCATTCCAAAATATCTGCCAGATCTTAGTCCTCTTCTAAGGTTTGCTGTCTGTTCAGACTGTGCTTTTTCTGTCTTTTATAATGCAGTCTTTTCGTAATTTTGAACTGAAAGCCAGACATGATATATTGGGTATTAGGAGCTGAGGTAATGAGCTCTCTAGTATGAGGTTTTATATTTATCTGGTTAGACTTTAAGCTGTGCACTATTGTAGCTGTAGATGTCAGAGGCTAAAATTATTTTTTGTTGTTGTTTGTTGTTTAGTTGCAAAGTCATGTCCAACTCTTTTATGACTCCGTGGACTGTAGCCTGCCAGGCTTCGCTGTCCATGGGATTCTCCAGGCAAGAATACTGAAGTGAGTTGCCATTTCTTGTAGTTCCTAGCTTTTATTTTCTCTGTTGTATTCATGTTTCCCTAAAGTCTCCTTTGTACATAAGGTCTGAGCTATGCAGTAATCTTTAACTATTCAATTCAGTTCAATTCAGTCGCACAGTCATGTCTGACTCTTTGCGACCCCATTACTGCAGCGTGCCAGGCCTCCCTGTCCATCGCCAACTCCCGGAGTTATATTCAAACTCATGTCCACTGAGTTGGTGATGCCATCTAGCGATCTCATCCTCTGTCGTCCCCTTCTCCTCCTGCCTTCAATCTTTCCCAGCATCAGGGTCTTTCAAATGAATCAGTTCTTCCCAACAGGTGGCAAAAGTTTTGGAGTTTCAGTTTCTGCATCAGTTCTTCCAATGAATATTCAGGACTGATTTCCTTTAGGATGGACTGGTTGGATCTCCTTGCAGTCCAAGGGACTCTCAAGAGTCTTCTCCAACACCACAGTTCAAAAGCATCAATTCTTTGGCACTCAGCTTTCTTTATAGTCCAACTTTCACATCCATACATGACTACTGGAAAAACTGTAGCCTATCAGGCTCCACTGCCCATGGGATTCTCCAGGCAAGAATACTGGAGTGGGTTGCCATTTCTTGTAGTTCCTAGCTTTTGTCTTCTCTGTTGTAATCAGGTTTCCCTAAAGTCTCCTTTGTAAATAAGGTCTGAGCTATGCAGTAATCTTTTACTATAATTCCCCATTATTATTCAGGACTGCTATTGATGAGGTGCAAGTGGGAATTAGGGCATCATTCCATGGTCCTATGACTATGTGCATATCTGTTTTATTTTGTTTACCTGCCTAGGAGGGATTGGACTGAGATGTTTCCCTTCCTCCAGATCTGTTGAACTCTGTCAAAACCCAAGTCAGTTAGGCTCTGGTAGAACAGTTTCCCTTAAGGGAAATCTTTGTTAAGGAGAAAAAGATATGCTCTAGGAATATTTCAGAATGGTTACTCTCCTTGTCCTCTTCTAGAAACTCCTGATTTTTCTCTGATTTCTCAGTAAGAACCTGGTAGGGCTGCTGGAGGCTGCTCAAGAAAATTTGGGGGAACACTGCCAACGTTGGATCTCCAGCAGGTTTTACTTCTCAACCTTGTCCATACCCACTCTCCAGAAATCAGTTAATTACCCTTTAAGCATCTCTAAAGGATGCTGGCTCTAGCTGCAGTTCCTTCTCCTAGTAAGCTGTAGTTCTCTGTATCTGCCTGTTTCACCAGGCTCAGGTATTGTGGTTTACTCCATCATCTCATTTCTCTGCAGGATCTAAGAAGAGTTGCTGGTTTTCAGATTGTTCAGCTCTTTCCTTGCTGTGAAGAGGGGAGTGACAACTTCCAAGTTTTTTACATGTTGAACTGGAAGCTGGAAGCTATCCCTATTACTTGAAATAACTTGAAATTCCCTGTCTCTTCTTTGCAACCTATAACGTATCAACAAACATCATGTTAGGTCTGATTAAGGGCCTTATTTTTTTTCTCTATTTTTAATAAGTTGATCAGACATGATTCCTCTTACCATATTTGAAAATTCTCTTATTTGATGTCCAAAAGCTTGTCTTTAGTCAGAATGAGCTGAGGCAAATGACTTGACTCATTTTACTTGACTCATTTCTTTCTCAATTTCTTCATTAGAAGGATAGAGGGAGAGACAGAAAGAGAAAGAGAGACAGTAACCTAGTATATAATCAGGTAATTCTGGCAAGATGGTGGGGTAGAAGGACATACGCTCATATTCTCCTGCGAGAACTCCAAAATTACAAATTGCTGCCGAACAATTATTGACCAGAAAATGTTGGATCCCACCAAAAAAAGATACCCCGTGTCCATGGGCAAAGGAGAAGCTTCAGCAATATAGTAGGATGGGCAAAATCGTGTTTAGAATCAAACCCCATACCTGCCAGAGACGTTCAGAGGGCTCAAACAGAGCCTTGTGAGCGCCAGGACCGAGGAGAAAGGAGCAGTGACCCCACAAGAGACTGCCCCAGACTTGCCCATGAGTGTCCAGGAGTCTCAGGTGGAGGTGTGGGTCAGCAGTGGCCTGCTGCAGGGTCCGGGGCACTGAGTGGGGCAGTTTGTGCATGGGACCTTTTGAAGGAGGTCGCCATTATCTTCATTACCTCCACCACAGTTTGGTCTCAGGTCAAACAACAGGGAGGGAACACAGCCCTGCCCATCAACAGAAAATTAGATTAAAGATTTACTGAGCACAGCCCTGCCCATCAGAACAAGACCCAGTTTCTCCCACAGTCAGTCTCTCCCATCAGGAAGCTTCCATAAGCCTCTTATCCTGATCCATCCAAGGGCAGACAGAATGAAAACCAAAATCACAGAAAACTAACCAAACTGATTACATGGACCACAGCCTTGTCTAACTCAGTGAAACTATGAGCCATGCTGTGTAGGGACACCCAAGACAAACAGGTCATTGTGGAGGGTTCTGATAAAACTGGAGAAGGCAATGGCAAACCGCTTCAGTATTCTTGCCTTGAGAACCCCATGAACAGTACAAAAAGGCAAAAAGATATGAACTGAAAGAGGAACTCAAAAGCTCAGTAGGTGCCCAATATGCTACTGGAGATTCAATAGAGAAATTACTCCAGAAACAATGAAGAGATGGAGCCAAAGCAAAAACAACACCCAGTTGTGGATGTCACTGGTGATGGAAGTAAAGTCCAATGCTATAAACAACAATATTGCACAGCAACCTGAAATGTTAGGTCCATGAATCAAGGTAAATTGGAAGTGGTCAAACAGGAGATGGCAAGCGTGAACATCAACATTTTAGGCATCAGTGAACTAAAATGGACTGGAATGGGTGAATTTAAGTCAGATGACCATTACATCTGCTACTGTGGGCAAGAATCCCTTAGAAGAAATGGAGTAGCCCTCATAGAAAAGAGTCTGAAATGCAGTACTTGGGTGAAATCTCAAAAACGACAGAATGGTCTCTGTTCGTTTCCCAGGCAAACCATTCAATATCACAGTAATCCAAGTCTGTGCCCCAACCAGTAATGCTGAAGAAACTAAAACTGAATGGTTCTATGAAGACCTACAAGACCTTCTAGAACTAACACCAAAAAGAGATGTCCTTTTCATTACAGGGGACTGGAACGCAGAAGTAGGAAGTCAAGAGATACCTGCAGTAACAGGCAACTTTGGCCTTGGAGTACAGAATGAAGCAGGGCAAAGGCTAACAGAGTTTTGCCAAGAGAACACACTGGTCATAGCAAACACTCTCTTCCAACAACACAAGAGAAGACTCTACACATGGACATCACCAGATTGATTATATACTTTGCATGTGAAGATGGAGAAGCTCTATACAGTCAGAAAAAACAAGACTGGGAGCTGACTGTGGCTCAGATCATGAACTCCTTAGTGCAAAATCCAGACTTAAATTGAAGAAAGTAGGGGAAACCACTAGACCATTCAGGTCTGACCTAAATCAAATCCCATATGATTATACAGTGGAAGTGAGAAACAGATTCAAGGGATTAGATCTAATAGAGTGCCTGAAGAACTATGGACAGAGGTTTGTGACATTGTACAGGAACCAGTGATTAACACCATCCCCAAGGAAAAGAAGTGGAAAAAGGCAAAACAGTTGTCTGAGGAGACCTTACAAATAGCTGTGAAGGGAAGTGAAAGGCAAAGGAAACATTCTCCCATTTGAATGCAGAGGCCCAAGAACAGCAAGGAGATATAAGAAAGCCTTCCTCAGTGGCCAGTGCAAAGAAAAAGAGAAAAACAATAGAATGGGAAAGACTGGAGATCTCTTCAAGAAAATTAGAGATACCAAGGGAATATTTCATGCAAAGATCAGGAGAATAAAGGACAGAAATGACATGGACCTAACAGAAGCAGAAGATATTAAGAAGAGGTGACAAGGATACACAAAAGAACTATACAAAAAGATCTTTATGACCCCGAAAACCATGATGGTGTGATTACTCATCTAGAGCCAGACATCCTGGAGTGAGAAGTCAAGTGGGCTTTAGGAAGCGTAACTATGAACAAAGCTAGTGGAGGTGATGGAATTCCAGTTGAGATATTTCAAATCTTAAAAGATGATGTTATTAAAGTGCTGCACTTCATATGCCAGCAAATCTGGAAAACTCAGCAGTGGCCACAGGACTGGAAAAGGTCAGTTTTCATTCCAATCCCAAAGGAGGGAAATGCCAAAGAATGTTCAACCTACTGCACGATTGCACTCATCTCACATGCCAGCAAAGCAATGCTCAAAATTCTCCAAGTCAGGCTTCAACATTGCGTGAATTGTGAACTTCCAGATGTTCAAGCCAGATTTAGAAAAGGCAGAGGAACAAGAGATCAACATCCATTGGATCATAGGAAAAGTAAGAGAGTTCCAGAAAAACATCTACTTCTGCCGTATTGACTACACCAGAGCCTTTGACTGTGTGGATCACAACAAACTGCAGAAAATTCTGAAAGAGATGGGGATACCAGACCACCTTACCTGCCTGTTGAGAAACCTGTATGCAGGTCAGGAAGCAACAGTTAGAACTGGACATGGAACAACAGACTGGTTCAAATTGGGAAAGTAGTATGTTAAGGCTATATATGTCACCCTGCTTATTTAATTTATATGCAGAGTACATCATGAAAAATGCTGGGCTGGATGAAGCACAAGCTGGAATCAAGATTGCCAGGAGAAATATTAATAACCTCAGATATGCAGATGACACTACCCTTATGACAGAAAGTGAAGAAGAACTAAAAAGCCTCTTGATGAAAGTGAAAGAAGAGAGTGAAAAACCTAGCTTAAAACTCAAGATTCAGGAAACTAAGATCATGGCATCCAGTCCCATCACTCCATGGAAACATGGAAAGATGGAGAACCAATGAAAACAGTGAGAGACTTTATTTTCTTGGGCTTCAAAGTCACTGCATATGGTGACTAGAGCTATGAAATTAAAAGACGCTTGCTCCTTGGAAGAAATGCTATGGCCAATCTAGACAGCATATTAAAAAGCAGAGACATTACTTTGCTGACAAAGGTCCATCTAGTCAAAGCTGTGGTTTTTCCAGTAGTCATGTGTGGCTGTGAGAGTTGGACCAGAAAGAAAACTAAGTGCCCAAGAATTGATGCCTTCGAACTGTGGCGTTTGAGAAGACTCTTGAGAGTTCCTTGGACTGCAAGGAGATCCAGTCAGTCAATCCTAAAGGAAATCAGTCCTGAATATTCATTGGAAGCACTGATGATGAAGCTGAAGCTCTAATACTTTGGCCACTTGATGTGAAAAACTGACTCATTGGAGAAGACTCTGATGCTGTGAGGGATTGGGGGCAGGAGGAGAAGGGGACGACAGAGGATGAGATGGTTGGATGGCATCACTGACTCAATGGACATGAGTTTGAGCAAGCTCTGGGAGTTGGTGATGGACAGGGAGGCCTGGCGTGCTGTGGTTCATAGGGTCGCAAAGAGTCAGACACGACTAAGTGACTGAAGTGAACTGAACTAAATCAGATCACTATTGAAGAATACTGAGAGAGACAAAAAGAAAGGGAGAGAGTTATCTAATATATAATCTGATAACTATAGAAGAACACTGCTAGGAATTCAAGCAGAATTTTGGAAAACATGTAACCGGAAAACATGGAGTGCTATATAGATTTAAATAATATAATCTTGCATGCCCTTTTTTGAATATTTTGCAGCACCTTTATGCAATATACTTTGTAAAAAAGCATTCTAAAGTGATATATTTTAGTGTCATTTTCTTCCTTTAAATTCATCTCCTTACCTCTCATTTTCAGATGTGCCATTATTTCAGATAACTCTCTCATGCCTACAATTTTATAGGAATAATTTATGGGCAGGTATGCTCTTGAGAAAGTATTTTCTTGTTATCAGTCTTGACAATAGACTTGTTATATAAAGGGAGTCTTTGAAATAGGAAGTATAATATCAATCATCATTTTAACAGTGTATTTACATACTACAATAGGGACTCCATCACTTTCTTTGTATTTTGGTTTGTTTCATTCATTTTCACTGCCTATACTCTGTTAACACCTCTTACTTGTACTGATGTAATTTTTTTCTTTATGAACTTAGCAAATGTTGTCTCTCTGTGCATTAATAACATGCTGGATGAAGAGGATCAACTTACTAATTCAAGTTTATACAGAATAAAACAGTTGTCCTTGAATTTACATCATCATTATTGCTTTGCAGGATCTTCAAAGAGAGAAAAAAATCCTGGAATATCAATGTTTCTATTTTTCTTTTTATTTATCTAGCCACAAATTCACCTTGAAAGATCAGCTATCACACAGTCCTGAAGACCTTATTTTTCTGTTTATTTATTTTATGCTGAGGGTGGGGAAAGATGTTTGTAAAGAAAAATAATTAGATATGACAAGTTATTTGACAGTTTGCTAAGGCAAATTAACCTTCTTTTAAGACTGGCTGGATGCGAACATCTGGTTTTACTCCAGCCTGACAATAAAGTCTCAGTTTGTGGGACTCCCCTAAAGACTGTAACGTTTGGAAGATGGCAGTGGTGGGCAGCGATGACACTTCTGTTCTATTCTGAGCTCTGTGAAGCTTTCCATGAACAATGCGATGTTTTTGCTTGGTTTGGGATCTGTCTATTGATGTGTTCATCTCTGAGCTGTCTCCAGAGGGCATGAGTACTTTGGGCAAGAAAGCCGCTTTCCTTTCTCATGTAATGGCTGAAGAAACTCATGCACAGTGAAATGAAGTGGCCACTTCGGGGCAGTAAACCAAGATCAGCATACACCGTGTTCACCTTTGAGTCCTGTCCTTCTGCCGTTAGCTACTGTCTCAGTCTGCTTTGGCTGCTCTACCACAGACTGAATGGCTTATAAATGACAAAAATTGATCTTTCACAGTTTTGGGAGCTGGAAAGTCCAAAATCAAGTTGCCCGCATGGTTGCCTTCTGGTGGAATTCTCACCCTGGTTCATAGACTACCTTCTCGCTCTGTTCTCACATAGGAAAGGGGGCTAAGGATCTTACTGGAGCCTCTTTTGTAAAGCACTAGGGAGCCTACTCATTACGAAAGACCCTGATGCTGGGAAGGATTGAAGGCAGGAGGAGAAGGGGACGGCAGAGGATGAGATGGTTGGATGGCATCACTGGCTCAATGGACATGGTTTGAGCAAGCTCCAGGAGATGAAGGACGGGGAAGCCTGGCATGCTGCAGTCCATGGGTTTGCGAAGAGTCAGACACGACTGAGTGTCTGAACAACAACAATCCCCTTAAGTGAGGGCTCCACCCCCATGACCTAAGGACCCCCTCTGCACTCAGAGACCCCTTCTTCTAAAGCCATCCCACTAGGCATTAGGATTTCAACATACAAATTTAGTGGAGCATGAACATTCAAACCTCAGTAGCCTTTTGACTTGTGGTGTTCTTGAGCTCAGATTTAACCTTCTTTTCCCTAGAACTCTAGGACTCTTTAGCTTTCTCTTAAGGTACACACTGCAGTACAGATTATGTTTTAGGTATTTATGTGTGTCTTACCTTCTCTCCTAGGCTGCGGCATCTGTGAAGACAGAAGAAACCTATCCTTTCTCTTTTGTCTGTAAAATGTCAATACCAACTCAGAAAGCTAATAATAAGTTGCCATCCACATAATAATTGCATAATTTAAATAATTATTTCTAATATGCCATAAGAATGAAAATCCCAAGGGGTATCCCACTAACATATCTTAATGTCTTTATTTTTTAAGAGAAGGAAAAATAGATACATGTTGAAATGGAAGCCAATTAAGGACATGAATAAGCTTGTAGACAGAGCTCATCTTTCCCTCCTGTGCTATGGGCAGGAAATTTCGGGGGCCAGAAGAAAATAATTTTTTTGGATGCATATGATTCAAAAACAAATCTTTTCTACATTTCGTAGAGAATGGGATGATTCCCAGGGATTGCAGAGGCTTTATCTCCACATTGAGCATGAATTGCTTCACCTGTTACTTAACCTAACTCTCTCTAGGCACATCTGTCTCTCAAGTCCACAGCATAAACTTCAACCAACCCAACTCTCACCTTCTGCTGATCCCATCCCAGCTCACACTTATCTGGTGAAAAACTGATATCACCACTGTGGTCGTCAGCAGTTCTCCCTTCTTCCAGCAGGTCAGCCTCTGACCTTGCCCCTCTCTGACAGCCAGCCTGGTTTGAGGGCTTGAAAGTTTTAACTATATTTTATCTCTGGGCCTTCCTGATATTGGTAATAGGATAGGTTGACTAGAAGACAGATTGTGAATGAGAAACTGTTTCTCCTAAACTGTGAACCTGGCTGTTTTACTCTTAAAAATCTAGCCTGAAAAATGAGTTCTGCTCCCCTGGTACAGGGTAACTGCAGTTCCTGATTATTTTCATGTTGCCTCTTTGACATAACACCAGTAGTAGAAACAGAGAAAAGCAGCAGACATTACTTATGGGACGTCTGCCCTTAGGTGTTCCATAGATTAATTCCAGATTAAATTTACAATGCCATTGCTAGTTGGTCAAATTTCAGTTTCATTTTTTAAAATGAACAGAAATAAATTTTAGGTTACACTTAATTTGCCTATTATTACATTTTGTGAGCTCAATATATTTGATTTTAACAGGTAATCAATTGAATTTAACAGGTAACCAACTGAATTAAATATTACCACACAGATGGTAAAAACCTCTTGGTATTACCAAAGTTTGGCATGTGGGGTCTGTTTGATCCAATTGAGTGGAAATAGACTTTGTTTAGTGGAGAAACTCACAACAGTATTCCACATCAATATCATTTATGCCTGCTGAGAAATCCAAAATCCACAGAGCAGAAATGTATTGGAGACCACTGGAGTGTGTATGAAAGGGTGAAATGACGGGTGATATTACCATGAAGATGTACCAAATGTCATATGGCCCCATGTAAGAAAAAAGTGACTTATTTCTGATGTAAGTCAAATAAGTTGCATGCATACAATACACAGTAAGAAGGAAAATTTAAAAACTGGGGAGATGTATAATGGGAGTCTCATTCAGCAAATAGTAAAACTTCTTTACTTGCTTTTGTCTCAAAATGTATCTCTCAGAGTTATTGAAAGCAACTGGGAATAATGATTACTTTGTATTTGAGTAACAAAGAGACAGTATTTGGCAAAATTGAAATTGTTATATAACTACAAGGACGTAGCCATATCCTTTCAAGGTATATGATTCCAAGGGAAGGAAAGAGTAGTCATTGCATATTCCCTGGATTCTGGGAAAGTAGATTTCAATATGTTCAGAAACATGGTCAGCACGATTTTGTGGCATGAAAATTCAGAGGGACAGCTGTCTCAAGAAGAGTGTGATAATTGAAGGCTTATCATTTAGAATAGGGATTGGTTATACTGAACATGGCTTTAAAGATGAATGCTGGAATGGGTGGATGAGAGCTAAAGGAAAACAGATTTTCAGCTCAGTGTAAGAAACAGCATTCTAACTTTCAGAACTGTCCAAAGATAAAAATGGGCTAGCGTGGGAAGCAGAGTTATTCATCACTTGATGTAGCCAAGCATAAGCTGGATGACTTCTTACCTAAATGTCTAGATAAGAGTTGAGCATCAGATAGGTATTAATAATTGGAGTAGGTGATTTATAATTCTTTTCAATACTACATGTGCCAATTACTGACAAAAACACTTGCTATGCCAAAGCTCAGCTATTTATCTCTACACTGGATACCAGTGCTCTCGTAATAAGCATGTGTTTAAATTGCGCACGATAGTTTCTTCCCATTCTCTTAATGATTACTCAAACTGTCAATTAAAACTTCTAACTGCTTTCTTTCTCCAAAGTACACATATTTAGATTCTGCCATTTCAGCTATACACACTTCATCTGATGGGGTGCAACACTGAAATTGTATTGGCTACTGATCTCACTATAGTCACTTACAGTGGCTTAGTCATTAAGTTGTGTCCGACTCTTGCAACCCCATGAACTGTAGCCCACCAGGCTCCTCTGTCGACTCTTGCAACCCCATGAACTGTAGCCCACCAGGCTCCTCTGTCCATGGGATTTCCCCGGCAAGAATACTGGAGCAGGTTGTCATTTGCTTCTCCAAGGGATCTTCCCGACCCAATAATCAAACCTGGGTCTCCTGCATTGCAGGTAGCTACTTTACTGACTGAGCTATGAGGGAAGCCCTATAGTCACTTAAACAGGATGGACATTTGTTTTTCTCCTACACAAATCAAGTCTGGAGATAGACACTGTTATGAAAGCTCTAGAAAATCATCAGAGACCCGGTTTCCTTATGTCTTTGTTCATCATCCTCAGAATCACAAGATAACTCTTGGAGCTCCAATCGTCATATTTTTATTGCAGGGGTGAATATAAGAGCAAGGGGCAAGGCAGTTTCCCTGGAGATCCCTTACATCTCAATGGCCACTTCTATTTACAGCTGTGATTGGGAAATAGAATTTTTCAGCTAGGCACATTTCCCAGGGCTCTTTATTAAACATGAAAGGGAGAAAAGCAACTTCAAATAATTGCCAATGGCATCTTATTTCACATTTTCATAGTTGGGCAAGCAATGATTTTTTCTTTGTACAAATACAATTTTCAGTGACATACGTGCTAAGTTGCTTCAACCGTGTCTGACTTTTTGTGACCCTCACGGACTATAGGCCACCAGGTGCCTCTGTCCATGGGATTCTCCAGGCAAGAATACTGGAGCGGGTTGCCATGCCCTCCTCTGGGGATCTTCTCCACCTAGGGATCAAACCCAGGGTCTCTTGTGTATCCTGTGTTGATTGGGAGTCAGGTTCATTACCACTAGCAGCACCTGGGAAGTCCAGAGTCCTCTGCAAATCAGGAGGCCCAAATCCTCAGCGGCAGGACACTGAAGACATGCATCGGCCTCCAGTGTGCAGGGAGAGGTTATATCCTCAGGCAGTATGTGTGATAGGACCAAGGCAGTAGCAGTCTTGCATTCTTCTTTCTTCAGTTCAGTTCCATCACTCAGTTGTGTCCAACTCTTTGCGACCCCGTGGACTACAGCACACCAGGCTTCCCTATCCATCACCAACTCCTGGAGCTTGCTCAACTCGTGTCCATTGAGTCAGTGATGACATCCAGCCATCTCATCCTCTGTCGTCCCCTTCTCCTCCTGCCTTCAATCCTTCCCAGCAGCAGGGTCTTTTCCAATGAGACAGTTCTTCACATGAGGTGGCCAAAGTATTGGAGCTTCAGCCTCAGCATCAGGCCTTCCAATGACTATCCAGGACTGATTTCAGTGACTTGTAGCCAAGGTCTAAAAGATTTGTACATGTCCTGAGCAGGTTAATAACTGGGCATCTTTTTAAAACTTATTATTTTTTAATGTGTTCAACAAGTATTTAGAAAAGATGCTAAAGGAGGAGGAAGTGTTAAAGGAAGAGGAGACAAGAAGTGCAGCTTGTAGGTGAACCTAGGTTTTCTTCTATAGACCAGAAAAATCAGCCCTGCTCTGTAATTTTTTTTTTAACTCTCTTATTAACAGAAAAGACCTGTAAGTAATGTGACATACCCTTCTTTAGTATCTAAGCTTCCTAATCAGTCTTTAGAATTTATCAAGGTATTCATTCATTTATCCAGTAATCTAATAACTGGGGCTTCCCTGGTGACTCAGATGGTAAAGAATCTGCCTGCAATGTGGCCGAACGACTCTCAGATGTGGATGTGTTTGGTAGTGAAAATAAAACCTGATGCTTCAAGGAACAATATTGCATAGGAATCTGGAATGTTAGGTCCATGAATCAAATAAATTGGATGTGGTAAGATTGAACATTGACCTGTTAGGAATCAGTGAACTAAAGTGGCTGGGAAAGGGTGAATTTAATTCTGATGACCATTGTATCTACTAGTGTGGGCAACAATCCCTTAGAAGAAATGGACTAGCCCTCATAGACAACTAAAGAGTCCAAAATGCAGTATTTGGGTACAACCTCTAAAACAACAGAGTGATCTCGATTCATTTCCAAGGCAGACCATTCAACACCAGAGTAATCCAAGTCAATGCCCCAACCACTGATGCCAAAGATGCTGAAGCTGACCAGTTCTATGAAGACCTACAAGACTGGCTAGAGCGAATTTCCTTTTCATTACAGGGGATTGGGTTGAAAAGTAGAATGTTGAGAGATACTGTTGAGTAACAGGCAAGGTTGGCCCTGGAGTACAGAATGAAGCAGAGCCAAGGCTAACAGAGTTTTGTCAAGAGGACATGCTGATCATAGCAGACATACTTTTCCAACAACCCAAGAGACGACTCTACACATAGACATCACCATATGATCAATACAAAAATCAGATCGATGATGTTATTTTCAGCCAAAGATGGAGAAGCTCTAAACAGTCAGCAAAACAACACCTGGAGCTGCCTGTGGTTAGATTATGAGTTCCTTATGCAAAATTCAAGCTTAAACTGAAGCAAGGAGGGAAAACCACTAGGCCACTCAGGCATGAACAAAATCAAATCCCTTATGATTATACAGTGGAGATGGCAAATACATTCAAGGAATTAGATCTGATAAACAGAGTGCCTGGAGAACTATGGACGGAAGTTCAAAACACTGTACAGGAGGCAGTGACCAAAACCATCCCAAAGAAAAAGAAATGCAAGAAGGCTGAGAAGTTGTCTGAGGAGGCTTTACAAATAGCTGAGGAGAGAAGAGAAGTGAAAGACAACAGGGTAAAGAAAAGATATACTCAACTGAATGCAGAGTCCCAGAGAATAGCAGGGAGACATAAGAAAGACTTCTTAAATGAACAATGCAAAGAAATAGAGGAAAACAATAGAATGGGAAAGACTAGAGATCTCTTCAAGAAAACTGGGTGTATCAAGGGAGCATTTCATGCAAGGATGGGCACAATAAAGGACAGAAACAGTAAAGACCCAACAGAAGCAAAAGAGATTAATAAGAGATGGTAAGAACACACAGAAGAAATATATAAGAAAAATTTTAATGACTTGAATAAACACAATGATGTGGGCACTCACCTAGAGTTGGACATCATGGAATGTGAAGTGAAGTGGGCCTTAAAAAGCATTACTACAAACAAAGCTAGTGGAGGTGATGGAATTCCAGCTGAGTGATTTCAAAACCTAAAAGATAATGCTGTTAAAGTGCTGCACTCAATATGTCAGCAAATATGGAAAACTCAGCAGTGGCCACAGGACTGGAAAAGGTTAGTTTTTGTTCCAATCTAAAAGAAGGAAATTGCCAAAGAATGTTCAAACTACTGTATGCTTGTACAAGGTTATAGCAAGGTTATACACACACTAGCAAGGTTATACTCAAATCCTTCAAGCTAGGTTCCAGCAGTATGTGAACATAGAACTTCTTGATGTAAAAGCTGGATTTTGAAGAGGCAGAGGAGCCAGAGATCAAATTGCCAATGTTTGTTGAATCATAGAGAAAGCAAGGGGATTCCAGAAGAACATCTATTTCTGCTTCATTTATTACACCAAAGCTCTTGACTCTGTGGATCACACAACAAACTGTGGAAAATTCTTAAAGAGATGGGGGTACCACACCACCATACTTGCTTTCTGAGGAACTTGTATGTAGGTCAAGAAGAAACAGAACTGGACATGAAACCACTGACTGCTTCCAAACTGGGAAAGGAGTACAACAAGGCTGTATATTGTCACCTTATTTATTTATCTTTTATGCAGAGTACATCATATGAAATGCTGGACTGGATGAATCAAAGTTGGATGGGAGAAATATCATCAACCTCAGATATGCAGATGACACCACCCTTATGGCACAAAGTGAAGAGGAACTAAAGGGCTTCTTGATGAAGGTGAAAGAAGAGAGTGAAAAAGCTGGCTTAAAACTCAACATTCAAAAAGAGATCATGTTATCTGATCCCATCACTTCATGTCAAATAGATGGGGAAACAATGGAAACTGTGACAGACTTTCTTTGCTTGGGCTCCAAAATCACTGCAGATGGTGACTGCAGTCATAAAATTAAAAGACAATTGCTGCTTGAAAGAAAAGCTACAACCAATCTAGAGAGCATATTAAAAAGCATAGACATTACTTTGTCAACAAAGGTCTGTCTAGTCAAGGCTATGGTTTTTCCAGTAGTCATGCATGGATGTGAGAGTTGGGCTATAAAGAAAGCTGAGGGCCAAAGGATTGACACTTCTGAACTGTGGTATTGGAGAGAACTCCTGAGAGTCTCTTGGACTGCCAGGAGATAAACCCAGTCAATCCGAAAGGAAATCGGTCCTGAAATTCATTAGAAGGACTGCTGCTGAAGCTGAAGCTCTGATACTTTGGCTAACTGATGTGAAGAACTAACTCACTGGAAAAGACCCTGAAGCTGGGAAAGATTGAAGGTAGCAGGAGAAGGGGATGACAGAGGACAAGATGGTTGGATGGCATCACCGACTCAATGGACATTAGTTGTTTTGGGAGATGGTGAAGGACAGGGAAGCTTGGTGTGTTGCAGTCCATGGGGCTCCAAAGAGTTGGACACGACTGAGTGACTCAACAACAACAGCAACAACAACGTATGTCTTGGTTATTGTAAATAGTACTGCTGTGAACATAGAGGCGTGTGTAGCTTTTTGAATTTTAGCTTTGTCTGGAGTTATGCCAAAGAATAGGATTGTTGGATTATATGGCAACTGTATTTTTAGTTTTTTGTGGCACTTCCATACTGTTTTCCATAGTGCTTGCACAAATTTACATTTCCACCAACAGTGTAGGAGAAAACCTCACTCTTAACCATTACACACACAAATTTAAGTACTTGCTGAGTTGAATTCCTTCAGAGAATATTTGGATTATACTTATTTAAAAGTTGCCTATCAGCCTAAAAACAGAAAGGATTTGATACGTATATGACATATTCTTTTTTTACCCACATATTGTTCTGCAATGATCTATTGTCTAGATGAAAGCAAAAGATGTAGTTGGCATCTCTTCCTTACTCTGTAGGAAGGTCAATGTCAAAAGGTTCTTGGAAAAAATAGAAGAGTCTAAACTTGGGCTGATCTAGGAAAAATTACAGATGATTAGAGTTAGTAGAGAGAGCAGGCTTTAAATGGCACAAATGTGGACATTAGAAACACTGAGGTGAACTTGAAAGGGAAGAAGATGGGAAAGTGGAAAGAGCATGAATTTTGGTGACAGCAGATCAGAGTTACTTACCGGCTGGAAAAATATAAATGTTGTCTTTATGAGTATCCATTTCTTCATATCCAATGCAGATACTAGCTTTTGATTATAGCCACATTGTGAGGACCAGGAATAATATGCTTTGTATATTTTCATTTAACTGACTTGGGGTGGGGGTTCAGTATGAGGTGGAATTCCAGTTAATAAATACAGAAGGAACTAGGGAAATAGAAACTTAGTTTTAGATAAAGATTATAGTAATAATTGTTGTAGAAAAGATCTACTGATGGATGCTAAAATTCATGGATAAATGTCTGAGGAGAAACAGGATTTGTGAAGTTTCAAAGTGTCAATATATTTGTTAACTACTAAGGGAGACACAGCAACCTTATGGTGGGGAAATACAATAGATACGACTTTAACCAAGTTATCCAAGTTAGCATCATCAGGAAAAGACAATGGATATCATGAGCTCTTTAATACAACATGTTGAAAGGATCCATCACTTCTGGGTATTCTTATAAAAATCATCACTTTATTCTGATCATGAAAAACAGATCCAGGCAAAATCCAAGTTGAAAGAAAGTCTACAAAATAACTGATTAGTACTCTTCAAAAGGATCAAGGTTGTGAAAGAGAAGGGAAGACAGAAAATCACAAGTTGGATAGAACTAAGAAGAAATACAGGGAAATGCAGTCCTGAATAATAATAAAAAAAGACATGAGTGGAATAACTCCTAAGATTCTAATAATATCTGTAATTTAGTTACTAGTATTGTGCTAATGCTAATTTGGCTCTAATCATTGTCCTGAGTAAGGGGTTAATGTCAGAGGGAGCAGGTGAGGACTATATGAGAACCCACTGTACTATTTTTGCAACTTTCCATAAGTCTAAAATTAGCTCAAAATCAAAAGTTTAAAAAGTCTCCTGTGATTCTAATGTGTAATCAAGATTGAGAATCTCTGGATTAGAATGCAGTACATCCTCAACAAATGATAGCTATTAGCAAACTTTGTTAAAAGTCATGCATGACCAATCAGTTCTGCAGTTCGCAAGCATGATTCATTTTATATGTTTGTCTGACCTGGATTTGTCTTTCCAGATACTGATGATACAATATATTCAAATATGACATAGTCTTAAAAAATAGAAGTCGTCAAAAAGAACTTTGTGTTATTCAGCTGTAGAAATTATGTTTTTCCTAGATAATATGAGAACACTTCCTATTTCCCTGTCAAACTTTTCACATTAAAATGTGAGTGACTTTCACCCCTACACAGCATTTGTTTTAAAGCCTGACTCCTTTAATTTCTCTCTAATTTTGTGATTCTTGATGAATATGATGGGGAGTCTCTTTAAGTATGACTTTGCATAGGAAAAAAAAATAGTATCTGTTACTCACTGAACATTATCTACAACAGAACAATTATTTTGGTTTGATTAGCAAGGAAGGAAGGAAGAGGAATTAAGGAGGGATTTTTCTGTTTATTTTCCGGACCAAATTTAGAAATTCGGATTGTTTCTGTTAAGTAGAAAATATTAGGTAAAGCATAAATATTTTCTTCAGCGTATATCACCCACAAGGGACTTTAGGAAGGAAGGAGATAGAGTAGTTATTTACCTCTATGTAGAGTTTTTAAACAATTACTAGTGTGGAAAAACCACTCAATTTTTAAAATCAGAAGATTTGGAATAATAATTTTACTCCATTTCATAACAGAGTTTAAAGTTCTTACTTCTTCTAAAAGGAGCTCCAAGTAAATGATCCATTCTTATGTATCAAAGTAAAAGTGGAAAACTTAAAATATTTAATGAAAAGTGTTCATTTTTACCCTCCATGTTATGAGAACTTAACCTGTGCAAGAAAAGGGCCCTAAAGCCAGTATTTCAGAATGCAGGGTGGTTATCTGGAAAGGTTGCTTAATATCTTCATACGCTTTTCCCTCATCTGTAAATGGGGCTAGTAATAGTGATTTTCTGATAATATTGATATAAGGAGCTGTAAGATCAGTTTTGAATTATCTTCAGCAGAGTACCTGAAGCATAGTATGTACTAAATTATATGTTATCTTTTTCATTGTTGTTGTTTTCTTTTCCTTCTTTTTTTTCCTAAGAAGCATTAAGAGAAATAAAAGGGTAAAGAAGAAGACCACACCCACTTCTGGGAGAGCCAGGCAGTGGCCTGTACCTACACTTACCAGTCAGTCAGTTGGATATTTTTTTTTTTTTATGGTAAATAGTTTATTTTTTTAAATTTAATTTTATTTTTTAACTTTACAATATTTTATTGGTTTTGCCATATATCAACATGAATCCACCACAGGTATTGACTAGTCCTTGACATGTATTAGGAGTTGAAGGATTATTGCTAAATAAATTAATATAATCACACTCTTGCAAATGTCCTTAGCTTCCTGACTCTCCGTTTCTCCTTGTCCTTGACTTGTGGTAACTCTGTTTACTTGAATTCACATGCCCATCTTCTCCTTGGGGGTCCCCGAGCTGGGGAATATTGCTGGAGAAGGTTACCTGCCTGAGCTGACTGCTTCCCTTTGGACCATCACATAATGCTCAAAATTCTCCAAGTCAGGCTTCAGCAATATGTGAACATCATGATCTTCCTGATGTTCAAACTGGTTTTAGAAAAGGAAGAGGAACCAGAGATCAAATTGCCAACATCTGCTGGATCATGGAAAAAGCAAGAGAGTTACAGAAAAACATCTATTTCTGCTTTATTGTTTATGCCAAAACCTTTGACTGTGTGGATCACAATAAACTGTGGAAAATTCTGAAAGACAATACCAGGCCACCTGACCTGCTGCTTGAGAAATCTATATGCAGGTCAGGAAGCAACAGTTAGAACTGGACATGGAACAACAGTCTGGTTCCAAATAGGAAAAGGAGTACGTCAAGGCTGTATATTGTCACCCTGCTTATTTAACTCATATGCAGAGTACATCATGAGAAACGCTGGACTGGAAGAAACACAAGCTGGAATCAAGATTGCTGGGAGAAATATCAATAACCTCAGATATGCAGATGACACCACCCTTATGGCAGAAAGTGAAGAGGAACTAAAAAGCCTCTTGATGAAAGTGAAAGTGGAGAGTGAAAAAGTCGTCTTAAAACTCAACATTCAGAAAACAAAGATCATGGCATCCGGTCCCATCACTTCATGGGAAATAGATGGGGAAACAGTGGAAACAGTGTCAGACTTTATTTTTCTGGGCTCCAAAATCACTGCAGATGGTGACTGCAGCCATGAAATTAAAAGATGCTTACTCCTTGGAAGGAAAGTTATGACCAACCTGGATAGCATATTCAAAAGCAGAGACATTACTTTGCCAACAAAGGTTTGTCTAGTCAAGGCTATGGTTTTTCCTGTAGTCGTGTATGGATGTGAGAGTTGGATTGTGGAGAAGGCTGAGCGCTGAAGAATTGATGCTTTTGAACTGTGGTGTTGGAGAAGACTCTTGAGAGTCCCTTGGACTGCAAGGAGATCCAACCAGTCCATTCTGAAGGAGCCCTGGGATTTCTTTGGAAGGAATGATGCTGAAGCTGTAACTCCAGTACTTTGGCCACCTCATGCAAAGAGTTGACTCATTGGAAAAGACTCTGGTGCTGGGAGGGGTTGGGAGCAAGAGGAGAAGGGGACGACAGAGAATGAGATGGCTGGATGGCATCACTGACTCGATGGACGTGAGTCTGAGTGAACTCCGGGAGTTGGTGATGGACAGGGAGGCCTGGCGTGCTGGGATTCACGGGGTCGCAAAGAGTCGGACACGACTGAGCGACTGATCTGATCTGATGCCATGGATGGACCTTCACCACCACTCAGAAATGTTTCTAAAGTAACTATGCTCCCCAGCAAGATTTTAATTTCAAACCTTCTGTCTTTCACACTTCCCACCCTCTCATTCTTTGCTGAATACATCACTTTATTTTTCATTCAGAAAATAGAAAACATAGAATGAAAACTCAATCTGCCCACAGCTAAATCTAGAAACCTAAGCTCCTTTACCTCGTGTCTGTTGCGTTCCCGCCTGTTACTATGGAGGGCGGTCTCTCCACCATGGCTCTGAGCCTCGCCCACACACTCTCAGGGACTCTCAGTCACCTTTCCTGCTACGCGCACACTTTCCTACATCCTTGGTCTTTCCTTCTTGCTTATTTCCACGTATGTGTAAACATGCCTCACTACTTTCCTTCTTAAAATGCAGTCTTTCAGGGACCTGACATTCCCATCAACTATGCTCCATTTCTCCATTGCTCTCAGGAGCCCAACTTTGTGAATGATCAAGCTTTATTTTCTATCTCTACCTCTTTACCTTCTATTCACTTTTCATCCAATTCTAATCTGATTTTCACCTTCACCATTTCATTGAAGGGGGTGAGTTTGTTGTATGGCAAATTAAGTTGAATTCAGAAAGACATTTAGCCTTAAATCCAAGCCACTGTCTCTAGTTTAGATTGATCAGTAAATGATAATGTGAATTTTAGTTGAAACTTCCACTCACATCTTGACAGATGAAAAAAGGTCATTTATTGGCCCCTTAAAAAGCCTAGCAACTTTATGAATTGGCTAGGAACATTGAAAAATAGACAAGAACTGGAAATTGAGAGTTAAAATAGTATGGAGATAAGGTTTTCTGAATGACTGGTTATTTGGCTTTTGTAAATAGAGATCAGGTTGATTTTGACCTTGGTGGGTCACAACAGCTAACTATGACTGATGTCTCAGAAGCTAGGGTAATTTTGGTTAGATGAGGGCTTCTGTGAACAGAGGCTTTGTGGACAGACTGGGGTGGCAGGTGCTGACCTCAGCCAGGCGGTGCAGTTTCTACCTAAATGGCATAGTCAGTGTGTGGATTAGATTATCTAGAAAATCATCTTTTCATCCTAATTAAGACTTGCCTCAAAACAAGCAGAGTTTTAACATATGGAGTCTAAGTAATTGGAGTTGAGGAACTCAAGAAATTGACAGAGATTGTGTCAGATGGCAGACAAAAATGGAGGCCAGGACCTGGAGTCAAAATAACAGTTTGTAAATTCAGTTGGGATTTCTATAGAACAAGCCCAAGGAGTGTTTTGTACAATTTTAAATTGTTTCCATGAAAGAAAACCAAGAATTTTTGTAAAAAATTTCAGTGGTTAAAGTGTGTTTTAGCACTTTGGAAATTTTACTCAAATGAATTGCATGAATCACCCCAATCTTAACGGGCACTGTAGGCTCAACCTCTAACCCATATTTTGAAGACAGGCACTTTTTCACAGTCTCCACTGCTTGCCCTGCAGCCTTGGGATTCATTCTCATCTTTTCCCTGGGTATTGCCATAGCTTCCTGGTCTCCCTCATATGCTGACTCCTCTAGAGTCCATTGCTCTTCACAGCAGCCAGAATGACCTTTTACAAATGTAAATCAAATCATACCCCTTTCCTGCTTAAAATCCTGCACTGGTTCCCACAGCAATTAAGTTAAAACCTGTATTACTTACCACGATTTACAGGGACCCTACCTAATCCAGTCACAACCATCCCTTACCATCTTTCCTCCTGGCAGCTTTGCTTCAGCTACCATCCCAGATCATTCTTTTTTCAGAGATTATGCATAATTTATTCCTTCAGCCTTGGAATGCTTCCTCTTTCATCTCCATCCCTCCATTAGTTCCAGTGTCATCTTCTTAGAGAGGCCTTTACTGATCTCATTATCTGGAGCAGTGCTCAACTCATTCCTTCATTTTGACACCTTCTAACCTATGACTCTTTGTGACCCCGTGGACTATAGCCCGCCAGGCTCCCCTGTCCACAGGATTCTCCAGGCAAGAATACTGGAGTGGGTTGCCATTTCCTTCTCCAGGGGGATCTTCCCAACCCAGGGATTGAACCTGGGTCTCTCTAACTGCAGGCAGATTCTTTACTGTCTGAATCATCAGGGAAGCCCAACCTATGACCCTGTTTTCTTCTTTCTGTAACACCTGTCACTCTGAAACCATCCTGTTTAATGTATTTATTATGTCTGCTAGTCTCACTGGAATGGAAGCTGTATGAAGTCAGGGGCTTCAGTTCATGGCTGCATCCCTAATACCATGCCTGACAGCAATGAATATCTGTCATGCTGGTTGTTAAGCCATTTACTTCTCCACACCAAACTCCTATTTCTATGCTGTGCTTTGTGTCTCTGAGGCTGGGAACCTGCAAATCACATTTCTCTCCTAGAGTTGGGTTCCTTTTAGGCTCTGTCGACTGGGGGCAGCAGAAGAAAATGACAAGGTTGGGAAGGGAAAGACCTTCTCTGTTCATGTTCCTACTGCTCCTGTGGGCGCCTACGGTCGGTGCCGATTCGCAGATTTCTATGCTGCCAGAACCAGGCCCCTCTCTGTTCCTCAAACACACTGACAACAACCTGCAGAGCCCTTCTCAAAAGACTCCAGCTCCAGGGAGACTTCTCAGCCTGGAAGCCAGCACTGCCCGGTGGAAAGGAAAGGCAAGTCATTTGTAATATTTTGTTTCCTTATGGCATAAAAGTAAATATAAATAGGTGACACAAGTATGCTATTTAACCAAGATATTGAAAAATATTATAATTTCTGTCTATAATCAATGCAAGAATAATTAATGAAATACTTTACCTTCCTTTTTTTCATACTTTGTCTTTGAAATCTACTTTCAGTTCATCTCAATTCAGATTAATGATATTTCAAGCTCTCAAAAGCCAAATGTGGCTAGTGGCTGCCATGTTGGATGATACTACTCAAAGTTTAATGTTTGCAACATCTTCCCTCATTTTCCAGGCCCAGGGGAGGTCCTTCTGCTGTTACTACTTGTGATTAAACCGTGTTTAACACCTACCTAATCATTCACTGTACAAATCATTCCTTGTACAAATCATCCCTTATTGAAATAACTAGTCTGCTAGTTATTCCTTAACTGAATTCTATTCAATACTTTTTGTCCAATAAATGAATGATGCTATTGAGGAACTAAGATCATTATACCTTAAAAAGCTACATAGATGATATGGTTTAATCATTTGAAATAGAGTAAAAGACCTGAGTACTGTTGAAGAAAACAGAGCCTGAGGAACAGTCACATAATCTGAGATCTGCTCATTCCTGAGCTGGGGAAATGCTGACTTTGCTGTGGGCTGCAGCGCAGGCCAATTTTGCCACCTGCCCTCCCTACTCCCCTTCACATCACAAAGAGAGATGTGACTATTTTCTGATGGAATTTGGCCAAGATTTTTATAAAACCATGAAATGGTTTTGGAATTATCCACTACAAAATCAAAATGCAGTGTCATACCTTTGCCTCTAACAATTTAGGTAAATCTGAAAATGTTACTTTTTGTAAGCACTATTGTCGGCTATGTGTATGTAAAGCTTAGGCAACTTTTGTTAAAAACAAACATAAACAAAAAAACTAACCATTTTCTCGATTATAGGAGCCTGGAAACCAAGTTCATTGTATTCAACTTCTTAAAAAATTCTGCCAAATTGCTTTTTCCTGTGCAAATACAGCTTTACAGCTTCGGTGGTCAGAGTATTTATGTTAGGAATTCTAAATGTGAGTAAAACATTTCCTTTTGCCATATGCCAAGAGGCTGGACTATATCTCTGGTTGATTTGGTCACACTGTTTCTGAAGCCGGAAGCTGACAGTGTGGGCCAACTCTGCTTTCATAAGATCAGAGCAACTTTTGTGCTTAGAATGGATTGGAGAGTGAAGGCCTCCTCTCCTAGATCCTGTTACAGAGCCCATGAATTCCGTTCCCTTTGTTTTATCACGTCCCTTACCGTCTCTTAACCTTTCTGTCCTTTGTCTTCTGCTTCCTTTTCCCATTCCCTGGTACTCCACTGCTGCTTTCTCTCTTTTCTCCACTTGGCATTGCTATTCTTTTGTTGTCTAAAGGATACACTTCGCCTTAGGACTCGAGGAGCCTGCCCAAGCCAACACAGATGGAGGAAAAGTCTATTTTGGGGGACAATCTTTGCTATACCCTATCTTGATGCATCTGATCTCTCATTTTCCCCTTAGACCTGCTTCAATTTATATTTTTCATTATAACTTTCTTTAGCTTTCCATTCTTTTTGTCATTCTCCAGTCTTTCCCCTCCCACTAATATAAATTTTCGGCACTTAAATAAAGACTTTTCTCTTCAAGGCAGGATGTGAACTTTAGTTAATCCTCAGTGCACGCTCTTTTATTACCGCCGCTATATAAGGCAGGAGAGAGATTGAGACTTTCCCAGATCCCAGAGGGGTCAATTTGGTGTCGGAACCACAAGTCTGATAGGCCCTGCGCTTAGTTCTTTATTAAGACTAGAAGATAAAGTCTCTGTCTCTCTCACATAATGGTTCCCTGGATTTATATAGTGCCCTTTTCCTGAGGATCTGAAAGCATCTGAACATAATTTGCCAACAGCCTCACAGGGCTCAAGGAAATAAATGCTTGCCAATATACCAGTTTGTTAAACAGAATCAGAATCTGTCAAATAGGATTTCATCAGTAGGACCGAAACAAATAGAAGAGACTCCCTCTGCTTTCTTATGCTTTTATGTGGATCTTGCAGAGAATCTGAGTTTGCAAGAGAACTCTGCATGGGTCCTTACTGCAGGTAGTTGCTTGTTGCCTTGTCACAGCTGCATGGTATGCAAATGAGTAGCTCTGGGAGATAACAAATCTCACAGGCAGAATGGATTTTCTGTGGGCCAAAGGGCATTTCCAAATTCACTGTGAAGCTGCCCTATGACACCGTTGTGAAATAGGTTAGCAACTTGCCCAGAGTCACACTGCTTGTGAATGCTGTGCCAGAGATGGGCGCCTCCTTCTCCAGGAGTGTTCCCACCAGCCCACACTTGGCCTCTGATTTCTCCTTATTAGTGAGTCATACAAATTGACTTGTTACCAGAATGGTTCCAGGCATAACTGGCAGCGGGAAGTGCATTGAGAAGGATGGAGTATGCACCTCCTGACGCTGCTCCTGAGGGGGGCTTGGATGTTCTGATGGCACAGAAGTTTCTACTTCCTCTGGTGTAAGGACACCCTGGGGACTATCTTCAGTTATACGAGTCAAAGCTCTGCCTCTTTTATGAGGTAACACGCCCAAGGCTGCAAGTGAAGTGTGTAGGAGAACTGATGAATGGAAAAGTGAGAGATGAGACGCATCTCACTCCCTCACTATAGTCGAGGTGTCTGTTTCAGCTTCCTATGGCTGCTGTAGCAAGTCACATTAAACTTGGTGGCTTAAAACAAGATACATTTATTCTCTTACAATTCTGTAAGCCAGAAGTCTGAAATCAGGATTACCCATGTCGGCACCCTTGAAATTAAAAGATGCTTGCTCCTCAGAAGAAAAGCTGTGACAAACCTAGACAGCATATTAAAACACAGAGACATCAATCTGCCAATAGCAATCTATATAGTCAAAGGTATGATTTTTCCAGTAGTCATCTATGGGTGTGAGAGCTGGACCATAAGGAAGGCTGAGCACCAAAGAATTGATGCTTTCTAACTGTGGTGCTGGAGAAGACTCTTGAGAGTCCCTTGGACTGCAAGGAGATCAAACCAGTCAATCCGAAAGGTAATCAACCCTAAATACTCATTGGAAACACTGATGCTGAAGCTCCAATACTTAGGCCACCTGATGCAAAGAGCTGATTCATTGGAAAAGACCCTGATGCTGGGAAAGATTGAAGGCAGGAGAAGGGGATGACAGAGGATGAGATGGTTGGATGACATTACCGACTGAATGAACATGAGTTTGAGCAAACTCTGGGAGATGCGGAAGAACAGGGGAGCCTGGCATGCTGCGATCCATGGGGTTGCAAAGAGTCAGATATAACTGAGTGACTGAACAACAGCATGTAGGCGGAGTTTGGTCTGGAGGCTCTGGGGTAGCCTTGTTCCTGACCTCTTCTAGCTCCTGGTGACTCGGTGATTCCTTGGCTTCTGGCTGCATTACTGCATTCTCCGCCTCTGTGATTACATCACCTTCTCTTCTGAGTCCAATCTCCTTCTGCCTCTGTCTGCAGAGACACTGTGATGGCATTTATGACTTACCCAGATAACCCCATAACCCAGGATCATCTTTCCATCTGAAACCTTTCATTTAATCACATCTGCCAAGATACTTTTTCCACATAAAGTAATCATCACAGGGGCCTTTATCCTTCCAAGGTGGGGTGCTAGATCAAGGTAGGAATTTGTCTAATTTCTTAAATCTCTAAAAACACTTTTTTAAAAAAAAAGTTTCATCTCAAAAATTTAAGGCACTTTCTTTCATTAGGGATGTGGTGGCAATAAATACTACTCAGCTACCACTGCTGCTGCTAAGTTGCTTCTGTTGTGTCCGACTCTGTGTGACCCCATAGACGGCAGCCCACCAGGCTCCTCCGTCCATGGGATTTTCCAGGCAAGAGTACTGGAGTGGGTTGCCACTGCCTTCTCCAAAATAGGAACTTAAAATATTTCTGATCTCTGCTGTGTGGTTCTGTTGTAATGGTTGGAGAAATTTCTGGTTTGGTTCTATATTCACTGGGTTATTGCCAAGGGTTGTAATGCTAAGATACTGTTTTCCACAGACTCAAACCTATCAACATACATTTACTAGATTTGTACTTCTGACCATTCAGAGTGGAGCAGTAAAAGAATAAAGTTCTCTTGAGTATTATGTTGGTTAGTTTGTTATGTGGAGCTTGGGGAAGATTTTTGCTTATGAATAGTTTCCTTCCCTCCTTGTAATATAACTGATCATTTTAGTGCCTCATGGCACTTCTAACTTTTCAGAAGTCTACTTTTATTTCCTTAAAGGAGACTATCAGGAGGTATGTTTAGATTTTCACTGTTATTCCTCTCTGTTTGGTCAAGGCACACAGTACTTTTTCTTTTCTCCTATTTGTCTCATGGCTAAAGTAGTAAAAAAAAAAAAAAATAAGACTGGACAGTTCCTTGGAACATTTTGAAATTTGCTTGTGTTTATCTTTGGTTGAGAAATCTCTTAATATGGAACTATATTTCCTATATAGATTTCATGCAAATGTGAAAAGAATTTCAGTCTATTCTCAGATTTTGGAGGGGAAAAAAACCCTGAAGTTTCATGATTAGATTTGAGGTTTGTTTGAATTGTAGCTTCAAAAAAAAGAAACATGAGATGTGAACTAATATGAAATAATCATCATATGAACAGAAACTTCTTTTGTTTTGAAACAGAACTAAATTCTGAAACACATCAGATTCATAGAAATATTTATGACTGGTTTAGTAATTTTATGAAGAATCATGATCACAAACCTCAGTCTTTGTTCTCCTTACCTTTTCAAATAATTTTCATTCATCTTCCTAAGTATAATGTTGAATATCCCATTTTCCTAGAGCAGTGACAAAATTTCTGTTAATTGAGCAGGATGTTTCATTTCTTTTTATCACTATCCTTAACTCATCAGTGTAAACAACTGAATGCATTCCACACAGCTGCCTTCCATGACTTCATAGGTATTCAACAACCAGTAGTGCAGTGCATAGATTTCATGTGCTGTGTTTAGTCGCTCAGTTGTGTCCAATTCTTTGCGACCCCATAGGTTGTAGCCCGCCAGGCTCCTCTGTCCTTGGGGATTCTCTAGGCAAGAATACTGAAGCGGGTTGCCATGCCCCCCTCCAGGGGATCTTCCCAACCCAGGAACTGAACCCAGGTCTCCCGTATAGCAGGTGGATTCTTTACCATCTGAGCCACCAAGAAAGCCCAAGAATACTGGAGTGAGTAGCCTAACCCTTCTCCAGGGGTCTTTGACCCAGGCAAAACTTTCATGGATCATATTAAAAAAGAAAAAAAAAAGACACGATATAAAAAACCCAAAGAGCAATTTCTTCCTTTTTAACTTCCCAAGCCTATAACCTACATATCAAATTCTGCTATAGCTCCTTGCCCCTAAGACTATCCCAGTGTTTCCACATCTATCACACATCACTGCTCTCATGAGTTGGGCCATCATCATGTCTTACCTAGGTTATCAGTCTTTAAACTATCTTTAAACTATCTCCAAGCTTGTGTTTCTCAACACTAACAGCTTATGGTCTCTCTAAAACCCGGATGATGTGATTAAAATTCTCTAGTATAACTCAGAGAAGGCAATGGCACTCCACTCCAGTACTCTTGCCTGGAAAATCCCATGGACGGAGGAGCCTGGTGGGCTGCAGTCCGTGGGGTTGCAAAGAGTCAGACACAACTGAGTGAATTCTCTTTCACTTTTCACTTTCATGCATTGGAGCAGGAAATGGCAACCCACTCCAGTGTTCTTGCCTGGAGACTCCCAGGGACGGGGGAGCCTGGTGGGCTGCCGTCTATGGGATCACACAGAGTCGCACACAACTGAAGTGACTTAGCAGCAGCAGCAGTATAACTCACAGTCCTCAGGATAAGATCCAAATCCTTTACTTGTCCTTTCAGACTTCTCATGATTTTGCTGTTTTGGTCTTTTTTATCTCATCTCCTGTCTTTTCTTCCATTACATATAAATTTACAGTATACACATTTACAGTATAAATTATAAGATTCTAAAACATTGGTAAATCCCTTACAAGTATTTTTTTTTCTTTTGCAGATGTTGCTCCCTCAAACGGAAACTTCCACTCTGTCCTCTGATTCCTTTGCCCTATTGCCAAGCCACTATTCTTTGCTTGATTATGCCAGTTTAGCAGTTACATCCACCTGGAAGTCCTCACTCTAGCCCCTCCCAGACAAGATTGTTTTCTTTCTACTTGCTTCCCCAGTTTAGCCCTTATCACACCTTGATTTTGTCTTTGGTTCTTTTAAATTACCTTCAGGGCAATTAAACTGTGTTTATATAATAGGCATATATAAACATTTATGAGCCATGGGGCTTCCTTCATAACTCAGTTGGTAAAGAGTCTGCCTGCAGTGCAGGAAACCCAGGTTTGATCCCTGGGTTGGGAAGATGCCCTGGAGAAGGAAATGGCAACCCACTTCAATATTCTTGCATGGAGAATTCCATGGACAGAGGAGCCTGGCTGGCTACAGTCCATGGGGTCAAAAGAATCGGACATGGCTTAGTGACTAAACCACCAGCAAACATTTATGGGCTGAATGTAGAACCCTAGTCAGATAGGTTTGTCATGAAAATGAGAATAGACAAGGAAAAGACAAAACAAGTTGAATGGAAGTTTCAGCCCCATTATATACTTACAATCATTGAGAGGAATCTTAATTTTCTTTGTTTTACTTTCTTCTCCAAAGAAGCAGAAGTGCTGAAAGCAGAACTTTGCAGAATAAAGTTTCTTATTTTCTTACAACTTACTTGCATAGTACTTTAAATGGATCTAGATATCTGTTATTGTCCTAAGCTCTTCCTCCGGGTTTAACTTATTAAACTGTAATGGTTTTATTTTTTAAGTATTTTATGTGTTCTTGTTTATTCCTGTAAGAATTTTTTGAAGGACACTTGTCTTTCATCAGAGGAAAAAAATGGAGTATAGTTTAATTTTTGGAATGTTGTTTTTCGTGATTCTGACCATGGCCATGAAATGCAACAGCCCAGAGAGAAGGCAGCAATCAAACAGTATTTGGAGGGATGTGATACTCTTTCAGTAGAGGAATTGTCAAATAATTCATAAATATAGGTAAATTTGACCTTATTTACTTTTTATAGTTGCACCATTTAATTGAATAGCAGACCTTTTCTGACTTGCATAAGCCTTAGGAGAAAGTTAAATATTTAATAAAACTTGGCTTTTCCTAAAAGATTTGTTTTTACTGTCTCCTAACAACTTGAAATGCAATTTAGAATGAACTCTTTAGTAGCTGAATTGTTTCTGAAGGTTTGGTAAAACAAAGTATTTATCAGGAAGACAGAGGAATAGATGTTCAGCCTTCTCTCCACTCCACCCTGTCGATCTGCTGGACACTTCCCGATGAATGTTCTATTGAAAAACTGAATATGTAAAATCCTGAACTTCTTTTTCCTTTCCTTGCTTTATCCTTTCATTTCTTCTTTCCATCCCTCCCTCCTTTCATTCTACAGTTACCAAATCTCTGTATGTATCATCCACATGAAGACCTGTGCCTGTAACTCAGCTTCTCTACAGGAAACAGTGTCTGTCAACTAAAACAATTTCACAGTTAAAAAGTTGAGAATTATGTTTTATTCAGTGGACAAATCTGAGGTCTTAAGCCTGGGACACTCCTGGTGGCTCAGATGGTAAAGAATCTGCCTGCAATGCAGGAGACCTGGGTTGGGAAGATCCCCTGGAGAATGTTTGATCCCTGGGTTGGGAAGATCCCATGGAGAATGGTTATCCACTCCAGTATTGTTGCCTGGATAATTCCATGGACAAAGGAGCCTGATGGGCTATAAGCCATGGTGTCACAAAGAGTCAGACACAACTGAGTGACTAACACTTTCAGCTTTTAAGCCTGGAACACAGCATCTCAGATAACTCTTGAGACTGCTCCAAAAAGACAAGGTTGGGACATCCAGGATATGTAGGAATTTTTGCAACAAAGACCAGAGAGTTGGAACATCCAAAGTATAAGAGTAATGTTAATTACAGCAAAGTAATAGCTCAAGATAAGTAATTTAATGCTTTTCTAGGTATACTGGAAGATGGAAGTCTGGGCTCATTGAAATCATTCCTTTGATATGCACCTCAGCTATCTGTGGCCTGTATCCAGTGTTTTCTCATCCTGAGTCCCCTCAGGGCACACCATCTGGGCAGCTGTAATGTGATGGCTTGATGGCTGCAACATTCTTTGTTTACTGATATGGCCTGCAGTATTTTTTGTTTTCTCATCTATATAGGAAAAGAAGAAGATAAATAACCATTAAAAAACAGTTTGATAAATGAAGAGAGAGAGACATGCATAGATAGCTATGGGAAGAGTTTTCTATTCACTCTGGGCCCAGTGGCGCAATGAGAAGAAAGGATTAAAAGGAAAATCTATTTAGAGGAAAGGGGCATAAGCTGATATTTTTAAATATAGATAATATGCAGGAATATGTCTAGGAGAAAAAGAGAAACAGATGGAAAGAGGCAAAGGCTATATGCAAATGTGAGGAGAAAGAGCAAAAAAGTGCTCAGTTCAGTCGCTCAGTCGTGTCTGACTCTTTGTGACCCTGTGAACCGCCGCACGCCAGGCCTCTCTGTCCATCACCAACTCCCAGAGTCCACCCAAAGCCATGTCCATTCAGTCAGAGATGCCATCCAACCATCTCAGCCTCTGTCACAAAAAAGTGCTCAGTTACTAGCAAATAGTTTGATATACTTGGGATTAAAACTTGTATGAAAGGTAGGCAGGAACTGATGAAGCTGTCACAGGTAGAACACATGGTTAGAGAAATAGGCAGGCTCAAATATTGGAGGATTTTGTACAGGTCAAAATACATTTTTGAACACTTCAACACATTGCTAGGCTTTGAAGCAATAAATTAGAAAAGGTTCCTGCAATAAAAGAACCCAGAATTTAGTAAGATAGAAGAATTTGACAACAAATAACTGTAACAAATTTAATACTGTCAAGTATTTGGATATTATCCAAATGACTTGGAGCACGTGGAGAGCTTTAAGTGAGAGGAGAGAGAATTACATTGCATTTATTTATTTATTTATTTTTTGTGGCTGTGCTGTGGGATCTTAGTTCCCCAACCAGGGATCAAACACAGGCCTCCTGCATTTGAAACGAGGAGTCGTAACCATTGGATCACCAGGGAAGTCCCTATATTGCATTTTAGTATCTCTCAGTATCGTAAAGGATGAAATGGAAAGTTGTGAAGCCACAGACTGGGACATTGCTAGGGAGATGCTCCTGTGCTGACCTAAGGGGGATATGAAAGCAGTGCCAGTGTAGATGGGCAGGTGAGGGCAGAGTTGGGCTGTGTTCAGGAGACACAACTGATTGGATTTAAGGATCAGGCAACTGTTTTGTGAGAAGGGAATATTGTTGAAGGTGACTCTGAGGTTTCTGCCTTAGGACATAGAACAAGGAAGTTCTCTGTTCTTTTTACTCTGTCCGAAATCTGGCATTTGCAGAGGCATGCTGGCAGGAAGCTTCTGCTTCTCTCAGTTTGTTTTGAGGAGGAAGATGAGTTATTCAGCTTGGTGCTCATTGGACAATCATTTCTTAGAGGATGAAGCTACTGTCCTCAAAATAAGGAACCAGGCAGATCTCCTTTTCCTTTGTCGACTCTTAGGGGAGGGACTCTTGTCTGCAGCCTATCTTCATGTAAGTGCTGAAGTATCCCTTAATGTCGACATTCACTCTTGCCATCCTCTGTTTGACCACTTCCAATTTACCTTGATTCATGGACTTAACATTCCAGGTTTCTATGCAATACTGTTCTTTACAGCATTGGACTTTACTTCCGTCACCAGTCACATCCACAACTGGACATTGTTTTCACTTTGGCTCAGCCTTTCATTCTTTCTGGAATTATTTTTCCATTCTTCTCCAGTAGCATATTGGGCACCTACTGACATGGGAGTTCATCTTTCAGTGTTCTATCTTTTCACTTGTTCATACTGTTCACGGGGTTCTCAAGGCAAGAATGCTGAAGTGGTTTGCCATTTCCTTCTCCAGTGGACCATGTTTTGTCAGAACTCTCCACCATGACCAGTCCATCTTGGGTGGCCCTACATGGCTCATAGTTTCACTGAGTTAGACAAGGCTGTGGTCCATGTGATGAGTTTGACTGTTTCTGTGATTGTGGTTTTCATTCGGTCTGCTCTCCTCTGGTCAGGGGAGGCTGCCCAGAGGAGCAACCTCATGTCCAAAGAGTGGTGGCTGCACAGGCACAGGAGGGCTGAAAGGAAATACTGCATATCCAAGGTCAGGAGGGGTGGCCATGAGGAGATACCCCTTATCCAAGGTAAGAGAAACCCAAGTAAGACAGTAGGTGTTGCCAGAGGGCATCAGAGGGCAGACATACTGAAACCATAATCACAGAATCACATAATCTAATCACACTAGGACCACAGCCTTGTCTAACTCAGTGAAACTAAGCCATGCCCTGTGGGGCCACCTAGGATGGGTGGGTCATGGTGGAGAGATCTGACAGAATGTGGTCCACTGGAGAAGGGAATGGCAAACCACTTCAGTATTCTTGCCTTGAGAACCCCATGAACAGTATGAAAAGGCAAAATGATGGGATACTGAAAGAGGAACTCCTCAGGTCAGTGGGTGCCCAATATGCTACAGGACATCAGTGGAGAAATAACTCCAGAAAGAATGAAGGGATGGAGCCAAAGCAAAAAGAATACCCAGCTGTGGATGTGACTGGTGATAGAAACAACGTCCGATGCTGTAAAGAGCAGTATTGCATAGGAACCTGGAATGTCAGGTCCATGAATCAAGGCAAATTGGAAGTGGTCAAACAGGAGATGGCAAGAGTGAATGTCGACATTCTAGGAATCAGCAAACTAAAATGGACTGGAATGGGTGAATTTAACTCAGATGACCATTATATCTACTACTGTGGGCAGGAATCCCTCAGAAGAAATGGAGTAACCATCATGGTCAACAAAAGAGTCCAAAAAGCAATACTTGGATGCATTCTCAAAAATGACAGAATGATCTCTGTTCGTTTCCAAGGCAAATCATTCAATATCACTGTAATCCAAGCCCATGCCCCAACCAGTAACACTGAAGAAGCTGAAGTTGAATGGTTCTGTGAAGACCTACAAGACCTTTTAGAACTAACACTCAAAAAAATGTCCTTTTCATCATAGGGGACTGGAATGCAAAACTAGGAAATCAAGAAACACCTGGAGTAACAGGCAAATTTGGCCTTGGAGTACGGAACGAAGCAGGGCAAAGGCTAATAGAGCTTTGCCAAGAGAACGCACTGGTCATAGCAAACACCCTCTTCCAACAACACAAGAGAGGACTCTACACGTGGACATCACCAGATGGTCAACACTAAAATCAGACTGATTATATTCTTTGCAGCCAAAGATGGAGAAGCTCTATACAGTCAGCAAAAACAAGACTGGGAGCTGACTGTGGCTCAGATCATGAACTCCTTATTGCCAAATTCAGACTTAAATTGAAGAAAGTAGGGAAAACCACTAGACCATTCAAGTATGACCTAAATCAAATCCCTTATGATTATACAGTGGAAGTGAGAAATAGATTTAAGAGACTAGATCTGATAAACAGTGTCTGAGGAACTATGGAAGGAGGTTTGTGACATTGTACAGGAGACAGGGATCAAGACCACCACCATGGAAAAGAAATGCAAAAAAGCAAAATGGCTGTCTGGGGAGGCCTTACAAATAGCTGTGAAAAGAAGAGAAGTGAAAAGCAAAGGAGAAAAGGAAAGATATAAGCATCTGAATGCAGAGTTCCAAAGAATAGCAAGAAGAGATAAGAAAGCCTTCCTCAGCGATCAATGCAAAGAAAGAGAAGAAAACAACAGAATGGGAAAAACTAGAGATCTCTTCAAGAAAATTAGAGATACCAAGGGAACATTTAATGCAAAGATGGTCTTGATAAAGGACAGAAATGATATGGACCTAACAGAAGCAGAAGATATTAAGAAGGGATGGCAAGAATACACAGAAGAACAGTGCAAAAGAGATCTTCACAACCCAGATAATATCGATGGTGTGATCACTGACCTAGAGCCAGACATTCTGGAATGTGAAGCAAAGTGGGCCTTAGGAAGCATCACTATGAACAAAGTTAGTGGAGGTGATGGAATTCCAGTTGAGTTATTCCAAATCCTGAAAGACGATGCTGTGAAAGTGCTGCACTCCATCTGCCAGCAAATTTGGAAAACTCAGCAGTGGCCACAGGACTGGAAAAGGTCAGTTTTCATTCCAATCTCAAAAAAAGGCAATGCCAAAGAATGCTCAGACTACCGCACAATTGCACTCATCTCACATGCTAGTAAAGTAATGCTCAAAATTCTCCAAGCCAGGCTTCAGCAATACATGAACCCTGAACTTCCAGATGTTCAAGCTGGTTTTAGAAAAGGCAGAGGAACCAGAGATCAAATTGCCAACATCCGCTGGATCATCAAAAAAGCAAGAGAGTTCCAGAAAAACATCTATTTCTTCTTTATTGACTATGCCAAAGCCTTTGACTGTGTGGATCACAATAAACTGTGGAAAATTCTGAAAGAGTTGGGAATACCAGACCACCTGACCTGCCTCTTGAGAAACCTCTATTCAGGTCAGGAAGCAACAGTTAGAACTGGACATGGAACAACAGACTGGTTCCAAATAGGAAAAGGAGTATGTCAAGGCTGTTGTCACCCTGCCTTTTTAACTTATATGCAGAGTACATCATGAGAAACTCTGGGCTGGAAGAACCACTGCCGGAGTCCAGCTCCAGCAGCCAGGGGATCAGCTTGAAGGGATAAGCGGTGTGGGCGGGAAATGATGTAGCCTCTGACTGGAGGTAGGGGACTACATGTTTATTTCAAGCATCATGTTCTCTTTTATACTTTTTCAAAAGCATTAGGTCAGAGGTTTGACATTTTCAGTTCCCCCTCACCCAGGTTATTGTCTCATTGTTGCTCTTCAAACAGAGTTCCTGCTTGAGCGATTCTCTCAGAATTGTGTTGACTTGTGATTACATTGTAACTCATGCTTATGTCTGGGCTTCATACCACATTCCTCAGTTTATTTCTTATCTTTCTAAATCCCGCTTTCCCCTAGTATCTTAAGCTCACTATCTCCTAAAAAGCCTTCTAACTATTCTTAATTATTCCTAAACCCTAAACTCAGCAAACTTCCTTTGCCATGAACATTTCCCTCACAAACAGGTCTCAGATAAAAATCCTTCCCATGGCCTCAAGCTGCGGCCTACGTGCTCATCCTGGGACATTCTTTGTAAAAATCCTTGAACAAATGTCAATGGTTACTTCATAGATTATTTTCTAGGCACAACTGCAGAAGGCTTTGTGCTTTCTCAGGCTTCTCTCGAGAACAATAAGCACCTTAACATTCTTTCCAGGCAACTCAACCGAAGAAAGGAAGAAACAAGTCAGACTCACAAGAGCTAAGTCTTTCGTCCCAGGTCCATACCTGTGGAATGAGGAGAGGGGGCTGGGGCCGTGCCTCCATTTTGTCAGTAATGCCTAACGCTCCTGACAAAGCACAAGCTGGAATCAAGATTGCCAGGAGAAATATCAATAACTTCAGATATGCAGATGACACCACTCTTATGGCAGAAAGTGAAGAGGAAATAAAAAGCCTCTTGATTAAAGTGAAAGAGGAGAGTGAAAAAGTTGGCTTAAAGCTCAACATTCAGAAAACGAAGATCATGGCATCTGGTCCCATCACTTTGTGGCAAGTAGATGGGGAAACAGTGGAAAGTGTCAGACTTTATTTTTTGGGGCTCCAGAATCACTGCAGATGGTGACTGCAGCCATGAAATTAAAAGACGCTTACTCCTTGGAAGGAAAGTTATGACCAACCTAGATAGCATATTCAAGAGCAGAGACATTACTTTGCCAACAAAGGTCTGTCTAGTCAAGGCTATGGTTTTTCCTGTGGTCATGTATGGATGTGAGAGTTGGAATGTGAAGAAAGCTGAGCACCGAATAATTGATGCTTTTGAACTGTGATGTTGGAGAAGACTCTTGAGAGTCCCTTGGACTGCAAGGAGATCCAACCAGTCCATTCTAAAGGAGATCAGTCATGGATGTTCATTGGAAGGACTGATGCTAAAGCTAAAACTCCAGTATTTTGGCCACCTCATGCGAAGAGTTGACTCATTGGAAAAGACTCTGATGCTAGGAGGTATTGGAGGCAGGGGGAGAAGGGGATGACAGAGGATGAGATGGCTGGATGGCATCACCTACTCGATGAACATGAGTTTGGATGAACTCTGGGAGTTGGTGATGGACAGGGAGGCCTGGCGTGCTGCAATTCAAGGGCTCGCAAAGATTCGGACATGACTGCGCGACTGACCTGAACTGAACTGAACTGCCCTCTGATGGAGAATGATTAAAGGCTTATGGAAACTTCCTGATGGAAGAGACTGACTGTGGGGAAAACTGGGTCTTGTTCTGATGGGCGGGGCCATGCTCAGTAAATCTTTAATCCAATTTTCTGTTGATGGGCAGGGTTTGACCTGACCTCTTCTTTGACCTGAGACCAAACTATGATGCCTCGAGGTAATGAAGACAATGGCTACCTCCTTCAAAAGGAGGCACTCGGTGCCCCCAACCCAGCAGCAGGCCACCTCCACCCCATGCCTCTGATAGAGACTCCTGGACACTCATGGGCAAGTCTGGGTCATCTCTTGTGGGGTCACTGCTCCTTTCTCCTGGGTCTTGTTGCGCACAAGGTTTGGTCTGTGCCCTCCAAGAGTCTGTTTCCCCAGTCCTGTGTAAGTTCCGCTGGCTCTATGATGGGGTTAATGGTGACCTCCTGCAAGAGGCTTATGCCACACTCAGGTCTGCCGCACCCAGAACCCCTGCCCCTGCAGCAGGCCACTGCTGACAGGTACCTTCACAGGAAACACTCAAACACAGTTCTGTCTCAGTCTCTGTGGGCTCTCTGGGTCCTGGTGTGCACAAGGTTTATTTTAGCCTTCTGAGCATCTCAGGCAGATGTGGGGTTTGATTCTAAAAGCAATTTCAAAACTGTCTTTCTGGGGCTTTTCTTTTGCCTTTGGACAGGGGGTATCTCCTCAAAGTCGCTCCAGTGCTGAAGAATTGATGCTTTTGAACTGTGGTGTTGGAGAAGACTCTTGAGAGTCCCTTGGACTGCAAGGAGATCCAGCCAGTCCATTCTAAAGGAAATCAGTCCTGAATATTCATTGGAAGGACTGATGCTGAAGCTGAAACTCCAATACTTTGGCCACCTGATGTGAAGAACTGACTCATTTGAAAAAACACTGATGCTGGGAAAGATTGAAGGCAGGAGGAGAAGGGGATGACAGAGGATGAGATGGTTGGATGGCATCACTGACTCTATGGACATGAGTTTGAGGAAACTGTAGGGGTTGGTGATGGGCAGGGAAGCCTGGTGTGCTGCATTCCATGGGGCAGCAAAGAGTTGGATACAACTGAGCAACTGAACTAAACTGAATTCCTAATGCTGTCTGGGAATTTGACTCAGGGTTTGCCCTGTAGACAAATTACTCTTCATCCCAAACAATTGACTTGGGTAAAAAATAAAAGTTCTTTTTGTACATATCCAGTGTACAGTGTCCCCAAACTTAACATTTTGCTGTTGTTCTTCACCAGTCATTAATAAAGCTGCTGTTTTAACCTCTTCTGTCTTTGATCTTTGCGTGCATTCTCTAGGGGCCAGAAACTTGGGCAGAGACTTAGATCTTAGTTTCTAATGAGCAATTGAATGTTTCACCATGATTGGAGAACACAGAGTTAAATGTTTTATCCCTCCAAGTCTTTTCTTTTTTCTCCTTTTCCTTTCTCAGGTGATAGGATATTATGCTTTACTCAAGTCCTAAAGCTTTCTCATCATCTGTAATTCTTTTCTCTCTCTCATCACCAAGTTGCAGCAATTTTATTCTTGAAATGACACTTGAATCCCCTGCTTCCTTTCTATTTCGGTCATCACAGATCTGGTGCAGATTATTCTCCAACTTTGATGGCTATAGAAGATTTTTCATCAGTATTTCTCTCTCCAGTCTGTTCTACCTGCTTTCAGAGTTTCCTATACTGTATACATATCTGATCACATCATTCTCCTTCTCAAATACTTCATACTCACTGTTGCTTTCAAGCACAGCCTTCCACAAGGTGATGCCAACCTACATGTGGAGTGGTGCAAAGGAAACTGGCAGATTTGGGTTGACTTTTGTCTGGGTCTAGTGATCCTTGGGAACTTACAGTTTAGACTAGATAGTTTTTGTTTCTTCATTTATGAAAGAAGAGAGCAGAATCATATATTCTCTCAGGTCCTATCCAGTGGTCCATTTTTTGATGACCACTTTTCTACTTTTCGAGCCTCTTATTTTGCACATAAGCCTTGACTTACAACAGGATAATTGTGGCATCATAAACACACTCTAAACTTTCTTGTCTGTTGTTACTTTGCTCTCATATTTTTTTTCACTAGAACTTCCTTTCCATCCATCACTGATTTCTTCTGTTACAGATTTACTCATCTCCCAAGGCCCAGATTAAATTCAACATTCTCAGCCAATCTTCTCATTAATAATTCCTTTTTAGGTGCTCTTAGATCACTCTGTAAATTCTTTGAGGTGTTCTGCAATTGCCCAGGTATCTGCTTTTCTCTCCCCAGTAGACTTTAAGCTCCTTAATGGGTAGGGTGGTTAGGTTACACAAGTATTCTTATTCGTACCTTTCCATCTTGGAGTCTTACAGAGGGCAATTTCTCAGTCTGAGTGAATGTGATAAACATGATGCTCACCAAGGAATATTGTTTTTCAATGTGGTCAGTTTAGGGGCTCTTATTCATCAGATGAGATGAGTTTCCATACAAATTTTGCAAATTTGAAAAAATCAGATTTTGCTTCAAAGGACAAATATTTAGAGAGTTCAGTGAAAGAATACAGAGTAGTGAAAGATCAAATGTAGCCTCTTATAGTAACATTAACGGGCAATACCCTTTTGGTTGAATGTTCTTTGCACTTGTTTGATGAGATCACTAGCAATGTATTAATTTGTGCTTTATACCCCTCCAAAGATGATTCAACAGCTTTCCATTTTTTAAAAATAATTTGTGCTGAAAAAATTCTTGTGGAGATAAAAAAATTGCTTATTCATGACACTCTGCATAAGCTATTATTTTGATGCTGAAGGTACTGACCACGTTGCTATTTCTTCACCTTAAATACTCATCAAATAGAGTTAGAATACAAAGCTCTAATTTTGTCTTTATAGGCAGAGGAGGGTGATTAATTGCTTCTTACTCAAAAAGCCAGTTAGTGGAAGAAAAAAGGAACCAACCCAGTGTGTGACTCCATCCTTCCTTTCTCCACCAGAAATGCTCCTGCAGCACTAGGCTGACGTAAGCTCTTCAGATGTGGAGATAAAAACTTGAGCTAATTGTGTCTTTAGAATGGGATAAACACTTAGGCCTTTTTCTGAGCTTTAGTGGAGAGGTTCAGTATTGTGGACGACACTTGCCTTCTCAAATTGTTCTGCCACAATCAGAGTAATTTTCCATTTGGGAGCCCCCTGCAGCAGCTGAGCACTGGCAGAGCACTCCAGTCCCTTGCGCTTGTTAACTTCATGGCCTTTGTAGCACTGGGGTGAGGAAGAGGGTAGGGATAATCTTCTATATCTTAGCAACTAATTGATTTAGTAGGATTCATGACATTCAACAGACATCCTTATTACTTTCCTTGTCTTGTCCTAAATCCATCTAGGATCACTGTGACAGGGAAATACAATTTCTTTCTGGAGCTACTTAGTAATCCCACAGTGTCTAATGATGTCCAGGGTTCAGTCTGTCTTCCCAGCATGCTACTTCTTCAGTTCATGACCCAATTTGAGTGAATGACATCCACTTGTGGGGAGCAAGTTTGATGTGGATGATTCAAAACAAAGAAAAGAAAAAGAAACTTTCAAGAGGAGATTTCATTTTAAAATGGGACAAAAGATTCAGCACCAAGAACTTCGATATGCCAATCAACCAAAACAAACTGTGCTGTAAGGGGGTGACAGGCACAGTGTTGTTTAATGAGGCCTAGTTATCCTAGTTATTTGAACTGCTTAAAAATCATTCTCTGCATCTGGTGAGAATCTGCCAAATTTTACAGTTAATTTTCACACACACAAGATGGTATTCTTGGTTATAAGACAGAATAAGTACTCTTGCTTATTTTCTTGCTTGTAGTTCTTTCTATTTTTGGGGAGTTGTCACATTAATTAAAAAATATAAATTTATCCAACTAGTCTAATCTGTGCAAAAATTTTGGTTTCTTTTCCTATATAAATGTTGTCAAAAATTTTCACCACATTACCAAACTGATCTCCTCTTTCCTGAAACACATAAAGGGTTTTCTAGATGTTCCTGAAAATGGAGTTTGTTTTGAAACATCACTCTTTTGTCCTGTTGGCTGGCCTTGATTATTTTTTATTTTCCTCTGGGGGATCAGAAGATTTGGTGGTATTTTCTCCTTGAGGTTAAAACGGGGACTTCCAAATGCCCAGGAAAATAAATGTGTTCCTGACTAGTTGCCCAGTAGAATACTGTAGCTGAAATTATTGTTTTTTTATGGTTATTAATACTGAATTATGCTGGTAAAATGGTCTAAGATCCTATGATGAGAGGAGCTGTATAAATATGAAATCACAGTGTTAAACAACAGCTGCATCCTCAAAGGATATTGGAAATTCACTTATCTAGATTTAAATATGAGAAAGATCATGAAATGTGTTAGCTTTTGAGACAGGGATGTGGATAAATGTGCAGGTTCATATAGAGTGATTATCTGAAGTCTGTCTGATTTATCCATCTGGCTTCTGCCTCCTGGATTGATAGTAGATTTTAATATAATGTATTTCTTTCTGTTTCAGTCATCCATGTGGCTTCACTTTTGGTTATATAACACAGGGTATGCTCTGGTGACTGCTGACCTTCAGTAATTAAGGAACATCATCTTTGCTCTAAGTAAGTAGAACACAATTGGCAAACAATGTAGTATTCTAAATTCTTTACATTTAAATTGGGAATTTTGAAATATTTCAATGGAAAAGATTTTTTTCCATCTTCTATTTTTTTCTTTAAAATTTGTTAGGGTGAAAATATGTAGAATATTTTTTTATCCAGGTTTATGCAGAAACCCCACAGGGAAGGCTAGTGCTGTGAAAGGCCTACGATAGGATGGGGGTGTTGTTTTGGGCACCATCCCTGAGAGTGTCTTCTTTTTGTCCCATTACTGTGGAATCTTGTTGAAACCACCTTTTAATGGTTACTAGATCCACTCTCTTGTACTGTTTTTGTCTTCATTCTCTAAGCCATCCCTTGAAATTGTGAGGCCATTGAAAATAATGGGGTGTATTGGGCAAACAGAGGCACCTAGAGTACTGCAGTCCATGGGGTCAGAGAGAGTCAGACACGACTCATTGACTGAAGAGCAACAATAGTAATGAATTGGGAAAACAGAGCGAAAACACCTTAGGTGACTATTGGCTTATTTCAGCTTCAGCTGTATCCTTTCAAACTCAACTGGTGACACAGAAAAGCTAGAATGGATAACTTGGGAGAAGGAGGCTTTAAAACCTTTCACTATTTCTGAAGCATATGCATTCAGGGCTTGTTACTCTAAGACAGACCACTGTTAGCCATCTGAACATACCTATTAATTTCCTAAAATTCCCTTAGGGAAAAGGTTGTCAAATATAGCAAGTATAAATACAATAAAGAGAAAAACGACATGGGGCACACTTATACTTTAAAAAGTTACTATTTAATTGTGTGTGTGAGCAAAGTCGCTTCAGTTGTGTCCAACTTGGTGTGACCCTATGGACTGTAGCCCACGAGGCTCTGTCCATGGGATTCTCCAGGCAAGAATACTGGAGTGGGTCGCCATGCCCTCCTCCAGGGGATCTTCCCAACCCAGGGACTGAATCAGAGTCTCTTATGTCTTCTGCCCTGGCAGGGGTTTTTAACCACTAGTGCCACCTGGGAAGCCCTATTATTTAATTGGCTATCCTGTATTTTCTTTAGTAATGCTATCTGGAAAACATATAGAATTTAGTACCAACTCTGCATTTCTTCAGGCTAAACTTGATGTGTTAACACTCAGAAAAAGGAATTAATAACCAAAGGAGACCAGGTAGTTTTCTTTTGAAGCTGTAGGCTTCCAATATTTCCTCCTTCCAGACTTTTTTTTTGTGTGTGAATATTTCATATACTCTAATGAATGAAATATATGTATGTACTCTAATAAAATGAATATATATGGAAGTATGGTTAGGGTTTTCTTTAAAACTCTTCACAAGCCAACTGAGCCGTTTCACTCTCTGTAGATGACTTAGGCTACCGCTGCGCTGGGAGGGAGGTGCCGAGAGGAGGGCTGACTGCGGCCTTTCCAGTCTCGTCAGCCTTGGAGACTACAGTCCATAGGGTCACACCAAGTTGGACACAACTGAAACGACTTTGCTCACACACACAGGTGGGTCAGGAGGATCCCCTGGAGGAAGAAATGGCAACACACTCCAGTGTTCTTGCCTGGAAATTTCCATGGACAGCGGAGCCTGGTGCATGACAGTCCATGGGATTGTTGCAAAGAATTGGACATGGCTGAGTGACTGAACACATGAGAAGATAGCTCACAGCCTTGGGGCCATGAGGACTGACCTTACCATGCATTTCAGTCCTGCTCAGGTAGTTACCAGCAGAAGCCCAGGAACTCATCCCAGACTCATTCTCATTTCCTCACTCCTGAGCCATACTCACTTTTCTGAAACAAAGGGTCAACTGGAAAAAACATCTGTTTTTAACCTGTTCTGTCAGTTCTTTTCACTTTTATCATTTAACTAAAACCTGCCTTACTTTCCTGGAAGACCCATCAAATATAACATTTATCTCTTACATTCCTTGTGGAAAAGAATGAGATGGATTAGACCATTTACTTTTGACCACTTCCAAATAATTGTTTCAATTCTCCTCTTCCTTGAAGAGAATGAACTGTTACTCTCCTGTCATCAGACTAGAGTGCCATCTGTTATATCTTTTGTTGCCACCATTCACTGCCCCATCCATCCATCCCTTTGGCTAGTATGCTGTATCCTTTGAGGATTTATCTTACTGCTACTCACTCCAGTACCACTTGTCACACGCTTAGTGACTCAAAGTCCACGCATACATACCATCTTTCCAGTTAGTCCTCTGCACTCACAGTTTTTTAGCCTCCACTGGACATCAGCCAATGAGTCCTGTGGCTATAACCTGCATCTTTTCCTTATCAAACGCATGTTACCACAATTTCAAACATCCCATTACTGATTATTTCCCCATCCCTTCTTCCAAGTTTGCTTCTTCAGTTACCTCAAGTGCGAGTATTTTCACTGCCCCCACCCCTCAGGATCCTGCCACCTTCTCACTTTCTCTAGATCCCTGACCTCCTATCCTAACCTCTTATTTAGTTTGAAATCTATGGCCAATAATTATACTCATTCACTTGTCATTTTCAAATACAGTCTTCCCTAAGAATCCAGTATCCACAGGGGATTGGTTACAGGAACGCTTCCTTCTTTCCTCTCCCCCCAGAGATAGCAAAATCTGGAGATGCTCAAGTCCCATATATAAGAGGGTATTTCCATACAATCTGCACACATCCTCCCAGATACTTTAAATAATGTATAGTTTGCTTATAATATCTAATACAATGTAAATGCTATGTAAATAGTTGTTAGTGTGTAGTAAATTCAAATTTTTCTTTTTGGAACTTTCTGAAATTTAAAAAAAGAAAAAAATTCAATCTCCAGTTGATTGAATCCCCCTGGATGTGGTGCGCGTGCCTGTGGAGGACCTACTGTACTCTCGACTCCCTGGTCCCCACTCCCTTTGTTATACTTGGCTAAATAACAACCTTGGTGAGAAAAGCTTTCTGAGTGCTTCTGTGATTGAGTCCAGGCAGCCAGTATAAGTGAGACAAAATGCACCCTTGCAATGACTGGTTTCACTTGTAACCCATGATCATTACTTTCACGGCACAGCTTATCCTGCCAATCCATCCATTCTCTCAGTCTCCAAGGTTTGTGCTATGTACTTCCTCGGTTTCAATCCTCCTGCCTCATTCTAACTCTTGCCTAATAATACTGCTTCAGAGCAATCAGAAGAAATTTCCACATGCTCCAATCACCCACCCTTTTCTCAAATCTACTTTGTCTTCTTTCCTGTAAGGGAAGTTGATATCCCTGGCTAAGGCAAATACTCCATGAGGGACTCCACCCCAACCTGCCTTCCTTCCTTAGAGACGACACTTCTTCTGTAGCTCACCAAACCCCGTTAAATTGGATTTTTTTTTCTAATATTTTTCTAATTTTATTTTTCTAATATTAAAGAAAATAATAACCTCTCATGTCCCTAATTCCATCTTTAACTATGATCCCATTATTCCTTGAAAGAATTATCTGTGTTTGCTGGCTTTCTGCTTCCGATTACTCTTCTCCTCTCTCCTTTGAACCCACTTAAATCACCCTTTACTCCTCACTACACCAGTGAAACCGTTCTCATCAAGGTCACCAATGATTTCCTTCTTGCTGAATCTAAAGATTATTTCTTACATCTCACTTAACCTCTCATAAGCATTTGACACAGATTATCACTCCGTCCTTGAAACACTTTCCTCACTTGCCTCCTGAGATGCACGTTTACCTATCTTTACTTTTACTTTTCTAGCTACGTCTTTACCATCTCCATCTGTCCAATTACTACATGTCGAAATGTGCAGGTCCCACTCCTTAGATTTTTCTCTTTTTGATTCCTTCTCTCCCACTCCCCAGGGGATCTCATACTGTTTCATTTCTAGGTATATCCTCACCATCTATCTACACGCTTATCAATGCCTATGTTTAAGTCTCCCCATGTACCCCACCTCTGAACTTAAAAATCCAAATGCATCCAAATATTTCACACACACAGGGCTTACTTGAGGTTCCACAGGAATGTCTGATGGGCACCACAACTTAACATTTTCCAAGTTGATCTGCTCATATTCCCTACCTCCGAATCTGTCTTAACGGTTGTCATCCATATTTTCATAATACAAAATTCATCTATCTATTGTTCTAGCCCAAATCTGCATGTTATCCTTGCCTCTTCATTCTCTGGCACTCTACATATAATTTGTCATAAATCAAACTGATTCTACCCTTCAAAATATATCCTGAATTTGTCTCATTCTTATCATTCTCACTGTAACTCTTGAGTCAAGTGTCTGGATTAATGCAAAAGATTCCTAACTAATCTTCCTGCTTCTGTTCTTGCCTCTTTTCAATGAATCAGATAGACACAGTGTAAAGTATAACTTAGTTCATATCATTCTCTTCTCACATGGTCTCCACCTCCTACCAGGCCCTGAATCACTATCAGCCCTGGCGTCTCTCTGACCTTAGGTTCTACCACTGTTGTCCTCCTTAATTCCACTCTGACCGCACAAGTTTCATTGCTGGTCCTTGAAGCACATAGCCAGAGCTGTCCCTCAGAGCCTTTGCATTTGCTGTCCTTTTATATGAAATGCCCTTCCCTCATATAGTCACTGTGAAAAATTCTTGAAGAGACAGGAATACCAGACCACCTTACCTGCCTCCTGAGAAACTCGTATGCAGGTCAAGAAGCAACAGTCAGAACTGGACATAGAACAACAGACTGGTTTCAAATTGGGAAAGGAGTACATCAAGGCTGTATATTGTCTCCCTGCTTATTTAACTTATATACAGAGTACATCAAGAGAAATATTGGGCTGGATGAAGCACAAGCTGGAATCAAGATTGCTGGGAGAAATATCAATAACTTTAGATATGCAGATGACACCACCCTTATGGCAGAAAGTGAAGAAGAACTAGAGCCTCTTGATGAAGGAGAAAGAGGAGAGTCGAAAAGCTGGCTTAAAACTCAACTCAACATTCAAAACACTAAGATCATGGCATCTGGTCCCATCACTTCATGGCAAAAAAACAGAGACAGTGGAAGCAGTGACAGACTTTCTTTTCTTGGGCTCCAAAATCACTGCATATGGTGACTGCAGTCACAAAATTAAAAAATGGTTGCTTCTTGGAAGAAAAGCTATGACCAACCTAGACAGCATATTAAAAAGCAGAGACATTACTTTGCTGACAAAAGTCCATCTAGTCAAAGCTATGGTTTTTCCAGTACTCATGGATGTGATAGTTGGACCATAAAAAGGCTAAGCACCAAAGGATTGAATCTTTTGAACTGTGGTGTTGGAGAAGACTCTTGAGAGTCCCTAGGACTGCAAGATCAAACCAGTCAGTCCTAAAGGAAATCAGTCCTGAATATTCGCTGGAAAGACTGATGTTGAAGCTGAAACTCCAATACTTTGGCCACCTGATGCGAAGAACTGATTCATTGGAAAAGACCCTGATGCTGGGGAAGATTGAAGGCAGGAGGAGAAGGGGATGACAGAGAACAAGATGATTGAATGGCATCATGGACTCGATGGACATGACTTTGAGCAAGCATCCTGGAGATGGTGAAAGACAGGGAAGCCTGGTATGCTGCAGTTCATTGGGTCACTAAGAGGTGGACATGACTGAGCAACTGAACAACAGCATACAGTCACATAGGTATCTCGTTTGCTTCACTCATTTTCACTCAAAAGTCATCTTTTCAGCAAGGACTTATGTACTCTCTTTATCTCTTTGCCTCCATCCTGACACTTTTCTCCTCCTTTACTAAATTTGCATGTTTTTATACTCTAACACTTCTATAAATTTCTTAGTTACTTTGTTTTCTGTCTCTCTCACTAAACTCTACACTCAGTAAAGGCAGGAATGCTGTTCTGTTTTATTCTCTGCTACATATCCACAGTGTTTTGCATAAAGAAGATGCTCAAATATTTATTGAATAAATGAAAGAAAATATGAACACTCAAATGGAAGATGGTCTGAATTTGTGAGGCATATAAAATGACAAACATCATAGATTTTATTCACCTTATCTGTATCTTGGTATTTTATGGATGCAAACATGAGTTTTCAGCAGACTAGGGAAAGAATCCTGAGAAATGTGTGTATTAGGAATAACTGCTTGGGCTATGAGATCATTCTAAGTGAGTGAAGGTTGTTTTTATGGAATAAATAGCATTCTAGGAACTAAAACTATTAGAAAGAAACACTAGATGATTCTAGGTGTGGTAGAACATTTAAGTAAGTTGGCAGAGGAAGGAGGGAAATTTGTGAGTAAAATGACCAATTGCTTAGCTACAGTAAATTATCTTTTGTACTGAAAAGGACCAGGAATCAGAAAATAAAAGCTCTTGAGCATAAATAAAACTTGGTTCCTCATTTATCAATGGTCTATGTTAATATCTGCCCTACCCTGACTTTTACAGTGAGTTCCTATGATTATTAAGTGATACAGATACAAAAATATGAAGTGCTACACCAATACAAAGATCATTTCAGGATGCCAACCTCCAAGAAATGATGCAAAAGACAATCAACAGAATGAAAATCCTAATTCATCTAGAAGCCCATTGTTTGGCTCCTGGGGAGAGGTAGGAGGTGGTTAAACTAGCATGGTCTGATAGATTATTGTGGTCTGTGGTGTGTAAGAGGTTAAGGCAACTGATCTGAAATCTAATGGAATTTCTGGGTGTAGTCTGGAGTCTGCTCCCAATATCTCCTGGGGGCTATAATGTGATTTGAAGTGGAGGAGAGACTGAGGGCATAAAGTGGGTTTCAGGAATCTGTGTGCAAAGTAAACAGCATCTGGCCGGCCACTTTGGTGGATGCGTTTCTGAGGAAGAATCACCAGGGAGTCTGTGATAAATGCCTTGGTGATGCTATAAGTGGGGAAGACAGAGGATGGTGGGCCACCCAGAAGAAAACAGAAGAGCATGGGTTTAGAGGCTGAACAGGTTCCTGTGGGTCTAACAGGAGTGACAAATTCTGGTAAAGCTAAAGAAAATGTGGCAAATCAAAATACTTTGACTAAGCCCACACCCGGGTCTTACTACTTTTATAGTTATGAAGTTTTTCCTCATTTCTAACCTCCTGCAGCAATTTAAGCCTGTCTCCTCTTTTATAGTGGTCATAAAATTATTCAGCTTCCTTTTAAAATACAGCTACTGCATTTGACTCTCTGATCTCCTGCAGCACTGAATTCTACTGTGTGCAGAAGTATTTCATTTTATTGGTTTTTAAATTTTCTTGCTGCGCCATTCATATGAGTACTTATTCTCATATTGTGCGATGGCATTTTAAGCTTGGAATTGATAACTTTGTTCCCCCCTGTACCTTTCCTAATCTTAAATGGTGCAATTAAGTTCCTTTCTAACGATGCTCATTGTCAGACCGGAGAAACTGGGTTTTTATAATCTTTCATTACATGTCAGTCCAGCCAGACACCTTACCTCCCTCCCAAGCCTAATCTGGACCTTTCCAAGAACCACACAGCTCCCTACCCTAAAATCACCACCAGACAGCAATTGTGAGATACTTTGAAAATCGTGAGGTCATTACCTGACAAAATCTTGCATTTAGGTAATGCTTTTATCCCTAAAGATTCCCGTTGTTCTTTGCTGACAATCTCAACATTGCAGATGGCACTCATCCTGGGAAAAGGAACGTGCCTTTCAGGATGTGTCTGTGTGTGGCCCCTTGGAAGGAGTTTGCCCCATCTTTGTCCCCAACCAGGCAGAGGGTGTGAGGACCGCTGGAGAAGTCTTGCGAGTCGGCTGGAAGGAACTGTATTTGCTGTCGCTGCAGGCTGGGCTTGTAGTGCAGCCAACCAAAAGCCAAATAAAATAAAACAGAACATTGAGCAATTGCTAGAGGCAAAGAAGAATGTCAGTCCAGCTTTTGCTATGGCTGTGCTTTAAGCATCAGTGCGTGTAAGCAGCCCCAGTCTGGCACTAGGATAATGCTGTGTAATTGGAAGCAGGCAAAGCACAGATGCTGGTTCTTATTAAATATCTGCAGGTTTTCGTAGTTTTGTGCACGGTCCTTTTAAAAAAGAAGAAAACTCCTCCTAAAGGGTTCACAGCTGATTATTTACCCCGTTTGGAGCTCTTTGACGTGTCGAAGTGGCTCCCACCTCAAGGATGATGGCACCAGCTCTGTTATGAGCCTGCCCCATGCAGGTTGGGGCTGGCATTTTTGACAACAGCAAGGCTGCTCTGGTGTTGTTTAATGCCAGCTCTTCAGGCATCGTACATGGCACTGGCTTTCTCAACTGTCAGATAATAATGCGAAGCGAGGAAACATCATCTGGTGACACATCTCAGGTGCTCTAAGGTCCAGAAAGGCAGATGAACTTGGCAGAATTCATGCAGATAGCCAGGGCTGGACTCTGAAATGCATGGCCAGGACTAGGGCGAGACCCCAAGACCCTTTTATGTATCCTCACACCCTTTTGTTTTGGGTGCCAAATGTAAGGAGGAACAATAGAGATAATGTTTCAAGAAAATATTTAAACCAAAAGTAGTACCAAAAAATCCATGATGAATAAAATATCAAAATTTAAAATAAAGGTAGCCCCAGGACAACTGATTTTTTGCTTTTGCCTCAGGCTCCTATATAGCTTGGCATGATACTGCTGCAAAGTACAAACCTCCTTATCTGCCATCTACTGGGATGAGATGACATCTAACTGCTCTCAACTGTGTAAGACTTATTTCCTGACATGTTTCTTAGGAATATCTAAGATTCCACAAATTTATTCCATAAATAAACTTCGCTACACCTGGAGTTTACTCTTGTTTCTCTGGGCACTGCCTCCCTATTGCCATTGCTGAAGACATGCTCAGTGGAGTGAAACTGGTACAATATTGTGATGCTATGTTTCAAGCTCAGATCACTAAAATACAGAGTGGTGATGCTTTTTGTGTGTTGTTTTATTGGATATATTTTTAAAAATAAAAATAACATGATTTCTATGAAAATTTTATAACCACAGTTACTTAAAATGGACGCACATACAGAACTGGAGAATTAAGGGCCACTTACATTCCTGATTTGACTTTAAACACTGAGAAGAAGCACAGAATGTCATTGGTGGGGTGGCCCCATTAATATCCCTTTTCTCCTCAAGGCCTAAACTGATCTGTTGATGTCACAACAGGGTAGGATAGGGATTAAACTGATTGCCCTCTTCATGCACAGTTCAGCTAAATTTTAGAAATGGGCTTGGCCCTGAGCCTGAAATGGTTCTTTCTGTTCCACCCGCCCTGTCTTGCATTAGTCTCTCCACTAGCAGGAGCAGGATGAGGGAGCCTGACCTGCCTCATTATTTCTTTGGAGCCTGAAGGTTGAGAATAAATGTCCATTGTTTGTGGATGAACAGAGCCAAGAGACCGGGCCCTGAGTGAACAGAGAGCCTCCCCTTGTTAACTTCACGCAACAGATAAATGTGGCCAGAGCAAGTCAGGTTCTAACCAGAATGAGTCACTGGAACAGGCTCAAGGCTGGCATTTTACCAGGATACAGATATTTTTCTGACTTGTTCTATCATCGGTGTCTTTCATTCTCAAGGTGACTTATGGTCCCGAAGGGGTAGTCCAGGTTTTATGATCAAAATAGCATTCCAGAAAACATCAAAAAGAGAGAAAGAAAAACAGGGCAGAAGTGTGACTACATGGCTCTTTACAAGAGCATTTGGAAACTGCCATTTGACTTCTGTTTGTCTACCATTGTGTAAACTTTGGCCTGTGGTCACATCGACCTATAAAGGAGGCCAGAGGGCTGAAGTGTTCTGGGCAGGCAGGTATCCAGAAAAAAATCTGGAAGAAGGAAATGTTAACAAGAAGAAGAGAAAAGCTACTAGAGTACAGCTAACAGTCTTACATGGGATCTACTGTTGACCTCAGAATTTTGCGAATATTAAGCAGTTTCTAAAGGCTTCAGCTCTCATTTCTTGTTGAAGACTGAATCCCCTTATTTGAAGAGCTGGATTCCCAACAACAGCAGCCCAGTTATTCAATCATTTGAAAGGTTGAAATTTTAAGGGCATTAATTTTTGGGTCCTACTCTTTATCTTTTATCTTTGATAAATCCATTTTTATTTTCTGATCACTTTGTTACCACATATTTTACGGAAATTCTTGCTTCCTTTATATATGTATTTTAAGATCATCACTTTATTTTCTCTTTGTATTCTTTAACTTCATATCTGTAGGTAAAATTAAGTGTTACCCGATAAGCCATTGCATTCTACTTCACTGTAACTTAGAGTTGAAACTTATCTACTTCTTACTTTGCAGATTATTTTAAAAGCTCCCAAAGCATTGTAGAGAAATACAACATGGATTTACATGCATGAATATGTTAAAAAGTAAGGGTTGCACTTTAGTATTCAATGGAAATCTGTAAAACTTTACTCAACACTTAATTAAGCATAAGTCAGCTTTATTATTGCTTTAATATTAAAAATTTATTTACTCTTATCAAAAGCAAAAAACACTTAGTTTAGGACTTTTGCAATTGTTGGCATTAGTAAATTTAGCATTTATCCTTTTGACATTCTTTGAAGGATCTAAATGTCTACAGTTGAAATAAGGAAAAACATACCTACTTCCTAGAGACATTAAATAACATACCCCTTGAAAACAGCAAGGTGAATTTGAGTCACATGGCCATGGCTGCTAGTGTTGAAATTGGATAAATTCAATTTACTAGTTAGGAAACCTAACCAGTTTCTTAGCTGTACCTCAATTAATTAATGCAGTTTGTAATTTTGAGGATCATAGAGTGCTGAGTATATATCCATTGAGAATGCCAGAGATGTACGGTATTATATCAATTTCATGGAGTTCAAATCCCTATGTGAGAGAATATCTCCTAATTTGGAAACAGAAGAGTCAACTGTGTTGGAAGCAGTAGAATGCTGATTCTCCAATTCTTTGCTAGAAAGAATTCTTAACCATGCCAGGTGAATAGAAAATTGGTCTGCTCAGGTAAATAAATGGTAAATTTAGAACTTTTGGAATGGGGCAATAGTAAGATGGTATAAATTTTTAGTTATTAAATTCTAATGACCTGCTAGCTAATAATATTATTAAGGACATAGTAACACATTCCTCCCTTTTTTACTTGGTTAATCATTATTTTGGTTACTACATGGCCGAAGTCTGGTCTGTTCTGTTCTCTTCAGTCTATTCCTGCATAATTTATGATGATTAGTAACTTGGCAGGAGGTAGTACAGGGAAATGGAACCAATTAAAACTGAGACCTTCTCAGCTTGTCACAAAGCGATCTTGTATGTTCTCCCTGTGGTGGAGTTCCAGTTTCAGGAGTCCAGACACTGCTGCTCCTTATAACTTTACCTGGGTGAGAGTCATGAATCTCTGTCAAGGCTTTGATCCTCAAACATAAGTGGCTATTATTTTTTAAAAAAAGATTCAAGTCAAGCTCTGGTAAAGGTAGGATCTGTGCTTATTAAGGTTATACCTCTAGACTGTAAATTGTGACATTACATTCAAGATTAATGAGGTGAAGCTGGTGAGACTTTTGTCTTGCACAAATAAAAGATAGTCTCGAAGTCAGGTTTTAAGGGTGGTTCAGGAGGCTTAAGCAAGCTCCTTATATCTTCTGGATCTTATTACTGTTCCCTCTGGATAATTGCTGCTACGTAAGCTGAATTTATCTGCCAATGAGAAAGAACTAAATCAATACAATTGGCCAAAAGAAAGAAAGCATGTGATGCTCCTGACTGTATAATTCATTGCCTAAGTTGGTAACGAGTAAGTAAATAACACTGAAATACAGCCAGCCTCACACTAGGAAGTAAAGAGAAGCAGCGAGAGCCAAGTAATCTGAGCAAACTTTGGTCCTATGTTATCTGTTGCTTCGATTAGCACTAAGCTTGCAATGCCAATCAAAGCCCTTGGAATCTTAGATTAACAGCACACTAATAACCTCAGATATGCAGATGACACCACCCTTATGGCGGAAAGTGAAGAGGAACTAAAAAGCCTCTTGATGAAAGTGAAAGAGGAGAGTGAAAAAGTTGGCTTAAAGCTCAACATTCAGAAAACGAAGATCATGGCATCTGGTCCCATCACTTCATGAGAAATAGATGGGGAAACAGTGGAAACAGTGTCAGAGTATTTTGGGGGGCTCCAAAATCACTGCAGATGGTGACTGCAGCCATGAAATTAAAAGATGCTTACTCCTTGGAAGGAAAGTTATGACCAACCTAGATAGCATATTCAAAAGCAGAGACATTACTTTGCCAACAAAGGTTCATCTAGTCAAGGCTATGGTTTTTCCTGTGGTCATGTATGGATGTGAGTTGGACTGTAAAGAAAGCTGAGCACTGAAGAATTGATGCTTTTGAATTGTGGTGTTGGAGAAGACTCTTGAGAGTCCCTTGGACTGCAAGGAGATCCCACCAGTCCATTCTGAAGGAGATCAGTCATGGATGTTCATTGGAAGGACTGATGCTAAAGCTGAAACTCCAATACTTTGGCCACCTCGTGGGAAGAGTTGACTCATTGGAAAAGACCCTGATGCTGGGAGGGATTGGGGGCAGGAGGAGAAGGGGACGACAAAGGATGAGATGGCTGGATGGCATCACCGACTCGATGGACATGAGTTTGGATGAACTCCGGGAGTTGGTGATGGACAGGGAGGCCTGGCGTGCTGCGATACATGGGGTCGCAGAGTCGGACATGACTGAGCGACTGAACTGAACTGACTCAACATTTTTTAGCAGTGTTAGCTTTTGTTCCAGTTTTGAATTTGCCAGTCTCAATCTGTTGTTTATCTTTGTATTAATGTTTGTAACCTTTTAAAATTATTTTAAAATTAGACTGATTTTGAATGCTGTTAAAAGTGTTGATTTGTGGCCATCTTTTACATGTTTGCTCTGTCACCGTTCTATGATTCATAAAGTAAATAAGGAATGATAAAAATGCCAATAGGGCAGCATGAACTTTTGTTTCCCTTGCATAATAAAGCCCTGATAATCCGAGACTGCCTCAAGCAGTGATTATGAGAAGTCCTTGATGAAAGAGATGTAATAACAATCGTAACTGTTAGGTCTTTCTTAAGGTGCTGTGAATATGTGAGGGTCAAAAAATTTTTAGTTTTTTTCCTTGTTTGGGAATTTCAAGTAGATCTTCTACTCTGGACACCTTTCTCTTGGTTGAAGAACTATACAGAAGCATTTCCATATTTTTAGGTTTCAGAGAGTTCCCTTCTCCAAAAGCATCTCTTCCTGAGGGAATGTTTGGCGGTCCATGGCTATGTCATAAAAGGAAGTGCTGTTCAGTGAAAGCACCCTTGATGATAACTTGTCATGTAGCAGTGCCCACAAATAATTCTGAAAAATGAACATTCCCTTTTTGTTTTACTTAATTTTTCTTTGACAGTGAATTAATGACTGGACACGTGCATTCAAGTTGTGTCATTAAGACTTTCATAAAGACACACACACATATAGAGACACACACACGCAGGCACACACATGAGCATGGAGGCACACGTGGATGCAGACTCACATTCACACACAGAGCTAACTGAGGATAGAACCATGGGCCCAAGTGTCATTTGCTGCCCTCTTGCTGGTGTCTGTGAGCCGCTGCTTTGCTGCCGGCTACCATTTTTATTGCTAGTGGGAGTCAGTGATAGGCATAGAATTATTGTCTGATAATGACACCATTACTGCATGGCGCTACTGTATTTGGACTTGGGGCTATTTGTAACTTGTTTGATTCCCAGCACAGAGCTGTAACCGAACAAAATATTCTAAATGTGCACATTTGTTATCCAGATACCATAGATCAAGGTCAGCTGGGAAGCCCCAGACAGTACACTCAGGGCTGCTGTAAACTCATATTGAGTTATGTCTGCACACCCAACCCAGCACCATTCACTCTGGGCATTTTCAGAGGGCAGAGCCTCTGTATTGGTAATTGGTGAATATTTGTGATAAAAAGTCAGTCCAGTAAGGGAAGCCATATGGTTTGCTGTTCAAGTCTGATGCGTTTGTGAAGTAACAGATGCCAAACTGAGCACACCTGGAATTCAGAGGCAGAATGTCTGACTGAGCAATCTGGTATGTACCACCCTACGTGCTTGAGGATTTGTGGGAATGAAGTCCCTACGGAAATAACCTGCCTTGATATAACCCACATCTTAATACATCAGCTACATTAGCTGTTGGTATTTCTTTACTGTGTGCTCAGTTGTTCAGTGGTGTCCAGTTCTTTACGACCCCACGGACTGTAGCCCACCACACTCCCATGTGCATGAGATTTCCCAGGCAAGAATACTGGAGTGGGCTGCCATTTCCTTCTCAGGGGATCTTCCCGGCCCTGGGATCAAATCTGTGTCTCCTGCGTCTCCTGGATTGGCAGGCAGATTCTTTACCACTGAGCCACCTGGGAAGCCCTATTTGTCAGGGCTGTCTGCATTTATACTTGCCTTAGTTTTCTGTGACGATTGAATAAATATGATAGCAAACAATTTATTTGAAGGAAAAAAAAAGAGTAGGATGGATCATTTAAAAATTTAGACAGTACCTTAGCTCTATTGTTTTGCCAGGTTGTATAGATAGAGGCGGTGATGGACAGGGAGGCCTGGCATGCTGCGATTCATGGGGTCGCAAAGAGTTGGACACGACTGAGTGACTGAACTGAACTGAACTGAACTGATAGGATATTTTTGAATATAGACAGTGCATTTGCAGGTGGTAGGTGAGGTGTGTGGTCACTGCTGTTTTGTATAGCTAAAAATGGCTTCTTTTGCATTATTTCTGTGTTCTGCTAGTAGTGGGGACACCTCTGGTAGAGATGTTTTCAGTATTTCAGAATGCCACGTGGATTACACAGGTCAAATATAATGTATGAAGCTGGGCTCACGGGGGAGTTAATTGGACTGGGATACAATCTAGCTCTAGTGCATCTGGCAGTTAAAAATCCCTTTTATATCCCTACTGCATGTTAATAAAGTAACCCCAAGTGGCTGACAGTCAAAGGGATAATATAAGCACATAGAGACACAGAAGCTCCATGACCTAGGGATGTGTAGAGACAAGGCCCCTTTGGCTTGGTGCTATGGTCAACATTTGAGCTGCCACCTGAGAATACACTGGCCCATCTCGGGAGAAACTTCAGGATTTATTTTGCCTGTGGGAAAAAACTGAATGAAGAAAAAGAACAAAGACATCCACAGTGGTCAAAAGATGTGCTTCTGTATTCAGGGATTGTTTTAGGTTAGGGGAATGTCACTGTTTAGATTAACAAGAAATTGTAAGTTTTGGCATTGTATATGGTTTTGTGTAAGAATTATAATAAAGAAGAGTGTCATTATTCTTCAAGACTACTATATTCTAATAGCAATTATATAAAGTGAAAAAAGGTGAACCAAGCAATTTTTTAACAATAAAACTCAACAATAGGCTTCATTTTTTTTTTTTAGTAAGGAGATAAAATTTTAGAAATTTCTCTTAAAAGTGGAGAGATGTTGAAGCAGTGTGGGTCAGAGGAATAAATCTGTGGAGGTCATCCAGGCTTGAGTGAGAGATAAGAGTAGGAGGGAATGGCTCCACTGCAGAAGGATTTGCAGTTCTTTAAACTAAGTGTGAGGGCCTCGATACCAAGAAGTACTCGGACCAAATGGAGTTCAATTTCTTAATCAAAGTTGCCCCACTGATGCAAGATATCCCATTCCTGGTTGCCTTGGCAATAGGACATTCACCTTATGATACTGACATTATAATTAGGATCAAGATGTACACATTTTTAAAGAGGCAGATACCTCATTACGTTTACTATGGGTCAAGTATGGCAGTAATTGGGAGGTTTGGTCCTACAAAACATGTAATTGATACACAGAATATGACTTTTAGAGAAATAGATGAATGGTATTGCGTGCACAAGAGGGCCTCCAGGGACTGCTGGTTCCGGGCTGTCAACTCTTATCACGTCAATATTCTACATCCAACTCACCTTTCTGGAACTCACTATCACCATGACTGCCTGGGAGAAAAGCTGAGAAATAAAAAATCCTGGACTAGGAGAAATAAGAAATTCCCACTCCTGAGGTCCTGGAAGCAATTTGGAAACATTTAGGCAGTTGCTGCTTGAGTTTCTCCTGTGTCCTTTCTTCCTGTTACAGCTACAAAATCTCCCACAGCTTTTGGACACTTCGATCGCTCAGTCGTGTCCGAATCTTTGCACCTAATGGACTGCTGCACGCCAGGTTTCCCTGTCCAACACCAACTCCTGGAGTTTACTCAAACTCATGTCCATCAAGTTGGTGATGTCATCCAACCATCTCATCCTCTGTCATACCCTTCTCTTCCTGCCTTCAATCTTTCCCAGCATTAGGATCTTTTCCAATGAGTCAGTTCTTTGCATCAGGTGGCCGAAGTATTGGAATTTCAGCTTCAGCATCAGTCCTTCCAGTGAATATTCAGGACTGATTTCCTTTAGGATGGACTGGTTGGAACTCCTTGCAGTCCAAGGGACTCTCAAGAGTCTTCTCCAACACCACAGTTCAAAAGCATCAATTCTTTGGTGCTCAGCTTTCTTTATAGTCCAACTCTCACATCCATACATGACCACTGGAAAAACCATAGCTTTGACTAGATGGACCTTTGTCAGCAAAGTAATGTCTCTGATTTTTAATATGCTGTCTAGGCTTGTCATAGCTTTTCTTTCAAGGAGCAAGTGTATTTTAATTTCATGGCTGCAGTCACCATATGCAGTGATTTTGGAGCCCAAGAAAATAAAAGTTTGTCACTATTTCAATAGTTTCCCCATTTATTTGCCATGAAGTGATGGGACCAGGTGCCAGGATCTTAGTTTTCTGAATGTTGAGCTTTAAGCCAGCTTTTTCACTCTCCTCTTTCATTTTAATCAACAGGCTCTTTAGTTCTTCACTTTCTGCCATAAGGATGGTCTCATCTACATTTCTGAGGTTATTGATATTAGTCCCAGCAAACCTGTTTCCACCTTGTGCTTCATTTAGTCCAGCGTTTCTCATGATGTATTCTGCATACAAGTTAAATAAGCAGGGTGACAACATGCAGACTTGATATACTCCTTTTCCTATTTGGAACCAGTTTGCTGTTCCATGTCCATTTCTAACTGTTGCTTCCTGACCTGCATACAGATTTCTCAGGAGTCAGGTAAGGTGGCCTGGTATTCCTGTCTCTAAGAATTTTCCACAGTTTGCTGTGACCCACACAGTCAAAGGCTTTGGTGTAGTCAATACGGCAGAAGTAGATGTTTTTGTAGAACTCTTGCTTTTTCTATGATCCAATGGATGTTGGCAATTTGGTCTCTGGTTCCTCTGCCTTTTCAAAATCCAGTTGAACATCTGGAAGTTCTCAGTTCACTTACTGTTGAAGCCTCACTTGGAGAATTTTGAGCATAACTTTGCTAGCGTGTGAGATGAGTGCAACTGTGCAGTAGTTTGCACATTCTTTGGCATTGCCTTTCTTTGGGATTGGAATGAAAACTGACCTTCTCCAGTCCTGTGGCCACTGTTGAGTTTTCCAAATTTGCTGGCATATTGGGTACAGCACTTTAACAGCATCATCTTTTAGTATTCGAAATAGCTCAACTGGAATTCCAACACCTCCACTAAGTCTGTTTGTAGTGATGCTTCCTAAGGCCCACTTGACTTCACAGTTCAGGGTGTCTGGCTCTAGGTGAGTGATCACACCATTGTGGTTATCTGAGTCATGAAGATCTTTTTTGTATAGTTCTGTGTATTCTTTTCCAGTAGTCATGTATAGATGTGAGAGTTGGACTCTAAAGAAAGCTGAGAGCCAATGAATTGATGATTTTAAACTGTGGTGTTGGAGAAGACTCATGAGAGTCCCTTGGACAGCAAGGAGATCAAACCAGTCGATCCTAAAGGAAATCAGTCCTGAGTATTCGGAAGGACTGATGCTGAAGCTGAAACTCCAATACTTTGGCCACCTGATGTGAAGAACTGACTCACTGGGAAAGACCCTGATGGTGGGAAAGATTGAAGGCAGGAGGAGAAGGGGACAACAGAGGATGAGATGGTTGGATGGCATCACTGACATGAGATTGAGCAAGCTCTGGGAGGTGGTGATGGTCCAGAAAGCCTGGCATGCTGCAGTCCTTGGGGTTGCAGAGTTGGACAGGACTGAGCGACTGAACTGAACTGAACTCTGTATTCTTGTCACCTCTTCTGCTTCTAATATCTTCTGCTTCTGTTAGATCCATACCATTTCTGTCCTTTATTGTGTCCACCTTTGCATGAAATGTTCCCTTGGTATCTCTAATTTTGTTGAAGCGACCTCTAGTCTTTCCCATTCTATCGTTTTCCTCTATTTCTTTGCATTGCTCACTGAGGAAGGCTTTCTTCTCTTTCCTTGTTCTTCTTTGGAACTCTGCATTCAGATTGGTATAGCTTTCCCTTTTTCCTTTGCCTTTAGCTTCTCTTCTTTTCTCAGCTCTTTGTAAGACTTCTTCCAACAACCATTTTGCCCTTTTGCATTTCTTTTTCTTGGGAATGGGCTTGATCACTGCCTCCTATACAATGTCACAAACCTCCGTCCATAGTTCATCAGGCACTCTGTCTATCAGATCTAATCCCTTCCACTGTATAATCATAAGGGATTTGATTTAGGTCATACCTGAATGGTCTAGTAGTCTTCCTTACGTTCTTCAATCTAAGCCTGAATTTTGCAATAAAGAGTTCATGATCTGGGCCACAGTCAGCTCCCAGTCTTGTTTTGCTGACTGTATAGAGCTTCTCCATTTTCAGGTGCAAAGAATGTAATCAACCTGATTTTGGTGTTGACCATCTGGTGATGTCCACGTGTAGGGTTGTTTCTTGTGTTGTTGGAAGAGGGTGTTTGCTATGATCAGTGTGTTCTCTTGGCAAAACTCTGTTAGCCTTTGCCCTGCCTCATTTGTATTCCAAGAGCAAAGCTTTGGTCAGCTTATGATAAAAAATATTCATGCTCTTTTTATCATCAGATCAGATCAGATCAGATCAGTCACTCAGTCATGTCCGACTCTTTGCGACCCCATGAATCGCAGCACGCCAGGCCTCCCTGTCCATCACAAACTCCGGGAGTTCACTGAGACTCACGTCCATCGAGTCAGTGATGCCATCCAGCCATCTCATCCTCTGTCGTCCCCTTCTCCTTCTGCCCCCAATCCTTCCCAGCATCAGAGTCTTTTCCAATGAGTCAGCTCTTTGCATGAGGTGGCCAAAGTACTGGAGTTTCAGCTTTAGCATCATTCCTTCCAAAGAAATCCCAGGGCTGATCTCCTTCAGAATGGACTGGTTGGATCTCCTTGCAGTCCAAGGGACTCTCAAGAGTCTTCTCCAACACCACAGTTCAAAAGCATCAATTCTTTGGCACTCAGCCTTCTTCACAGTCCAACTCTCACATCCATACATGACCACAGGTAGTTATGCATTTGAAATATAATTTCCAAGACATGTATTTTGTTTCACTGTAATAATGCCATGCAACAGTAATATATTTTGAACAACTGAGGGAAATGGGAGTTATTTCAAAACAATTTTTCTTGTCTTATATATTTATCAAACAATATAGTGCCCTGTATGTTCCAGGCAGTAATCTTAACACTTGTCAACATTAACATATTATTAATTAAATGGATGATACCTGATGGGGTGTGGCAGGATTTATTTTGGCTTGAGTAATTCAGATTATTGAAAAATTATGTGTATATTGAGAAGTTCAAATGTTAATGTGGAGCAATCCGACATGAAATTAACATGCAGTATGCGTAGTCTGTGGTTCTCAAAGGAGTCCATGAAGAGGTTTTCTGGGGACTGCATTTAATAGCCTGACTACAAAGGTCTGCCTGTTCATCTTTTATATGTTTTTATCGGACTCCCAAAGGCACCTGCAGCTCATGATGGCAGTAGTGGTTCCCATTACTTAGCTTCCATCATCATCTCTTCCTTTTAAATGTGGTCTCATACAAACAGATTTAAGAGGAAAATTAAAATATTTACAGTGTTTTGTTGTTGTTCAGTCACTAAGTCATGTTTGACTCTTTTTTACCCCGTGGACTGCAGCAAGGTGTTTGAAGAATGCAAACTGGTAATATTGGTGTGGGAGGATTTTAGTTAAGTTTCCTCTCTTGGAATGATCAATACCTGGAATAGCAATAAAAAGAAAAATAGTGTTTAATTCTTCAAAAACTGTCCTCAGTTCAATGAGGATAAAGAAGCAACTTCCAAATCAATCCAATTCAATTCCAATCCAGCAACTTCTAAAGAAGCAAGTTCCAAGCAACTTCCAAACAATAACTGAAGCTAACTAAGCAGGGTCTGGGATATTATCCACTATTCAAACACATTAATAATTCCCAGTAAAATGTGTTAAGATTTATTTAGAGCAAGTGGAGTAAATGAAGTTTATACAGAGTCTCATGGCATTTCAGGTCAAATTTTGCTAAAAAATAAAAAAAAAGTAAAAGAAACAACTTCCAAATGCAAAACGTTAAACAAAGCTCTAAGATGCTTCATGCCTAGCTTGAGATAAGAGAATCTGCTGGGATATGACACAAGTCTTCTCCAGTCTAGAGAGAATAGGTTTCCTCAAAAGTGTCACAGTTCTGAACAGCAGTGGTAAACACAGCATTCCTGTCATCATGGAGTTTACACAACTGTGGGGGAAGACAGAAAATAAAGTGCTGAACAAGGGAGTTTCTAACAGTGATAAATGCTCTAAAGAAAATTAAACACAGTGATATGTTGAATATTTGGAGGGTCAGTGGTCAGAGAAGCCTCTCTGAGAGGGTGGCATTTGAACTGTGTGTGACCTGACTGCTGAGAAGATGCCAGCCTGGCAAATGTTTGGAGAAAGAGTGTGGCAGGAAGAGGAAGAGATAAGTAATAATAGAAGGAACCCAAGGCAGGGATGATCAGAGCAGGGACAAGGAATAATAAGAGGGTCATTGTGGCTGTTTGAGCCAGTGGGTGGGATGGTAGGAAAATGTAAATGTTATAAACCACAATGAAATAGTCAAAAAAAAAAAAAAAAATCAGGAGGTGGAAAGAATTGGAAGTGGACTGATTTCTTCATCTTGGCATTGGTCTGTGTACTTCTAAAGTGAATCAGTGTTGTTAAGTGACATAATGATCCCAACTTCTTAAGAATTTAGAACTAATTTTTTAATATTTAAAGCAGTAATATCTCCGAGGTAAAGAAAATGTTTAAGTGATTTTGTATACGTGTTTTTTTTTTTCTACTTTATTTCTAACATTTAACATTTTTACCCAAGATATTTGGCCATGTTTTATAAATTGTGGTTTTCTTATTTTCTCAGCAACACTACAATATGAGCAACTTTATCAAGACATTTCTTGTTTCTACCCTCATGAATTTGAACACTTTCTTTGAGCCCATATATAACTAGAATCTTATTTTTGCATTGACTTTTATATCTTTATATTGGTGAGATCTGTAAACTAACACCTTATGATAAATTTTAGTAGCTAATGACTACTGATTTGACAGGTTTAAAAATGACTCACTGTTAATCATTTTTTCTTTGGATACAGGAATTTTGGAACTGCCAGCTTCTACTTTTGACACATTCTATTTAATAATATTCTTAAAACAGTTGTTTATACTTATCTTTAAGCTTATATGTAAACTTCCATCTCAAAATAAGTGTTTTTGTCACTAAATTAATTTTAAAAGAATTTCTTTATTTATTTTGTCTTTAAGTAACTAGATCCAAGATTGCTCCTTGAACTCAGAGACTAATTTTATGAATTCTGTAGTAGACTGTATCATGGTTTAAATCCTTCACTCTGTATTATGGGTTTATACATTCAAACCTTTTACTATTAATATGTAACTTTATAGTACTCCACATTCAGTTCAGTTCAGTTCAGTTGCTCAGTCAAGCCTGACTCTTTGTGACCCCATGGACTGCAGCACGCCAGGTTTCCCTGTCTATCACCAACTCCCGGAGTTTACTAAAACTCATGTCCATTGAGTTGGTGATACCATCCAACCATCTCCATCCTTTGTTGTCCCTTCTCCTCCTGCCTTTAATCTTTCCCAGCACCAGGGTCTTTTCCAATGAGTCAGTTCTTCACATTAGGTGGCCAGAGTACTTGAGCTTCAGCTTCAGCATCAGTCCTTCCAATGAATATTCAGGGCTGATTTCCTTTAGGATTGACTGGTTTGATCTCCTTGCTGTCCAAGGGACTCTCACGAGTCTTCTCCAACACCACAGTTCAAAAGTACTTCACATAGTCCATTGTTATTTCTTATTATTATTTATGTAGTTGCTAAGTCGGCTACTAAATAGCCTGACAGGCTCCTCTGTCCATGGGATTTTCCAGGCAAGAATACTGGAGTGGGTTGACATTTCCTTCTCCAGGGGATCTTCCTGACCCAGGGATTGAACCCAGGTCTCCCGCATTGCGGGCAGACACTTCAACCTCTGAACCACCAGGGAAACCCTAATTTCAGTTCCTTAAACACACGCAACCCTTTCTCATGTCTGATCAGAACCCTTGCACACGCTGGCCTTTGCTCTTACCTCTGCCTGGAGAGCTCTTTTCTTTTCTCTTGGCAGGCACTTGCCTGCAGTTACCAACTGTGAATTGTTATAAAGCCACGGAAGGGAGTGTGGAGACAGACAGTCCACAGTCATCCTGAAACCGGAGGGAGGAGCAGGGGGTGGGCACTTGAGGAAGAGAGAAAGTTGCCCACACCTCAGAGAGTAAGAGCTGTTTCTCTTGGAAATGAGAGGAGACGCCGTGCTGGGTGGGGAGCAGAGGTGAGAGCGAGAGGCGGGGTATGCAGACTTGGGGGTAGTATGCACCACCTAAAGTTGACTTTTTTTTTTAATTTTTGGCCCTGTTGGATCTTTGTAAGCAGGGGATATTTGGGGCTCCCCAAGTGGCTCAGACGGTAAAGCGTCTGCCTGTGATGTGGAAGACCCCAGTTTGATCCTTGGGTCAGGAAGATCCCCTGGAGAAGGAAATGGCAACCCACTCCAGTACTCTTGCCTGGAAAATTCCATGGACGGAGGAGTCTGGTAGGCTACAGTCCATGGGGTTGCAAAGAGTTGGACATGACTGAGCAACTTCACTTTCACTTTCTTCTAGGGCATATTCTGCTGTGGTGCGTGGCCTTCTCAATGCAGTGACTTCTCTTGTGTAGCACGAGGCTGTAACTTTGTGGGCTCAGTCATTGTGGTCTAGGGCTCTGGAGTACAGGCTCAGTAGTTAGGTACACTGGCTTAGTTGTCCTATGGCATGTGGGATCTTTCCCCACCAGGGATCGAACCCGTGTCCCCTGCATTGGCAGGTGAATTCTTAACCACTGGACCACCAGGAAACCCACCAAATAACATCTGCAGCTTCCCAGAGTGCAGTGAGAAGCTACAGATGTTATCTGTTTGGTTGAGGGGAAGCACAGAATCTGTGGCTACTTTAAAAATCTTACTTTTCTATGAGAAGAGATAGGTCTTGGAAAAGAGAGAAGCTGGGAAGATCGTTGGGGGCTATTGTAGACATTCAGATGAGAGGTGATAGGTGAGCTGGAGGAGAAGGATGGTTATGGGAATAACCAAAAGTGGGAAGGTTCAAGAGATAATTTGGATGTAGAAGCAAAAGATCTTGGTGCTAGATTAAATCCAAGGACTGGCTGAGAGGGGAAACTTGAAGAAAACTTGTAGATTTCTTCAAAGTTGAGTAACAGTAGTCAAAGAGGATTACAGGTAGATTTGCAGACCAAGGTGCTGTCTGGAAGCATGGCCAGATGACTGATCAGAAATAACATTGATTTAAAGAGGGCCTTTGATCATAAAAACTGAAGTGCAGACAGAGCACAGTGGTAGGTGGGATTCAGAGAGGAGAGCGGCATGGGCAGGCATACGTCTAGACAGGTCACGTTCACAGTCTATTCTTAGTCTGAAGACCTGTTCCCATCATCATATTTCAAAACCTCTCCAGGCCACTGAGGCAGGGTGGGAAGCAGCCTCAAGGGAGAGAAGTCATGCAGGGAAAGAAGCTGCAGAATCAAGTGTGTCTGAGAAGCAATTACTGGTTGCATGATCTTGTGGGTGTTGCTTGAATCACTTAACCTTTCAGAGCCTCAGATTCCTTATTTACAAAATAGGATGAAAATATTTACCTGGTATGTTTGTTAGGGAGATTAATTTGAGCAATGTTTACAAAATGCCTTGCATATAGTAGATGCTAAAAGTGTAGTTCTCTCAGCCTCCCCACTGTGTAAATTAATTCATGTTGTTGCGAGCTCTCACTCATTCGCCTACAGGACTAATCAGATCCTGACACCAACGGGCTTGGTTCTTGTCTGGCTCCCCTCAAGCTGTGGAGTGAGTGGTGGAGATATTGTAATACGTAGGAATTGCAGTACGTTCTAAATCATATATGTGTGTGCTCAGTTGTGTCTGACTCTTTGTGACCCTATAGATTGTAGCCCACCATACTTTTCTGTCTGTGGGATTTTCCAAGCCAGAAAGCTGTGGTGAGTTGCCATTTCTTACTCCAGGGGATCTTCCTGACTCAGGGATCGTCGAACTCAGGTCTCCTTTGTCTCCTACATTGGTAGGTAGGTTCTTTACCACTGAGCCACCCAGGAGGCTCTGAATCAGATGGTGTAGTGCAAATCTATATCGTATTATGTGGTGTTCAATCCTTTATTTCTTACGTCTTCATAGCCACTGTGTGAGAGTGGTGTTACTTGGTTTCTTTTCTAGATGAGGACGTTTGTGTGGCATTCTGGAGATCTGTGCAACATTACCAGTTTCTGGCCAGAACAGTCAGATGGAATGTGCTGGAGTTCCTTGTACATTTCTCTGTCTTCATTTTGCAGCCTCTTCAAAAGGCAAGCCAGTCTGAGTTTTAGCTCCTAAGTCTTCAAACAAGTCCTGAGTCCCAAAACAGGAAATTGTCCTCATCTAAAAAAATGATCTGCCACCGCCCCAGGTGTGGACATGAGGGCTCTGTTTGTGAGCAGTGGTTTGGAAGGATTTGTTTCCTCTTTGAATTTGGAAATGCTGAGTCATTCACTTGTGGAATTTAGTCATATTTCTTTTTCTTAAAGATGAGAGACCTCCCAGTCTCTGAAAGATTGTCTGATACCTTGAGCTCATTCAGCTAATGGCATTTTAGCTTTTTCTGTTCAAGAGTCTTTTGGTGTCTCTGGTATCTCTTCTTGAGAATTTTCTTTTTAAATCCATGATTCAATCCTTACTGGTGGCAATATTGATTATTCTCAGTAGAATGACTATGGAAAGACACACATCTCCTCTCAGATGTCTGTCATCTCAGTTTTGATATGATCAGAAGAGAACTCAGTTTCAGTGTCTCAAATCAGTCCATGTTCTTCTTTTTCTCAATAAGTGGAAACTCCAGGACATAAACCTCAGTTCAGTTCAGTTCATTTCAGTCGCTCAGTCGTGTCCGACTCTTTGTGACCCCATGGATCGCAGCATGCCAGGCCTCCCTGTCCATCACCAACTCCCAGAGTGCACCCAGACTCACGTCCATCAAGTCAGTGATGCCATACAGCCATCTCATCCTCTGTCATCCTCTTCTCCTCCTGCCCCCAATCCCTCCCAGCATCAGAGTCTTTTCCAATGAGTCAACTCTTTGCATGAGGTGGCCAAAGTATTGGAGTTTCAGCTTTAGCATCATTCCTTCCAAAGAAATCCCAGGGCTGATCTCCTTCAGAATGGACTGGTTGGATCTCCTTGCAGTCCAAGGGACTCTCAAGAGTCTTCTCCAACATCACAGTTCAAAAGCATCAATTCTTTGGCACTTAGCTTTCTTCACAGTCCAACTCTCACATCCATACACGACCACTGGAAAAACCATAGTCTTGACTAGACAGACCTTTGTTGGCAAAGTGATGTCTCTGCTTTTGAATAAGCTATCTAGGTTGGTCATAACTTTCCTTCCAACGAGTAAGTGTCTTTTAATTTCATGGCTGCAGTCACCATCTGCAGTGATTTTGGAGCCCAGAAATATAAAGTCTGACACGGTTTCCACTGTTTCCCCATCTATTTCCTATGAAGCGATGGGACCAGATGGCATGATCTTCGTTTTCTGAATGCTGAGCTTAAAGCCAACTTTTTCACTCTCCACTTTCATTTTCATCAAGAGGCTTTTTATTTCCTCTTCACTTTCTGCCATAAGGGTGGTGTCATCTGCATATCTGAGGTTATTGATATTTCTCCCAGCAATCTTGATTCCAGCTTGTGTTTCTTCCAGTCCAGTGTTTCTCATGATATACTCTGCATATAAGTTAAATAAACAGGGTGACAACATACAGCCTTGACGTACTCCTTTTCCTATTTGGAACCAGTCTGTTGTTCCATGTCCAGTTCTAACTGTTGCTTCCTGACCTGCATACAAATTTCTCAAGAGGCAGGTCAGGTGGTCTGGTATTCCCAACTCTTTCAGAATTTTCCACAGTTTATTCTGATGCACACAGTCAAAGGCTTTGGCATAGTCAATAAAGCAGACATAGATGTTTTTCTGGAACTCTCTTGATTTTTCTATGATCCAGCAGATGTTGGCAATTTGATCTCCGGTTCCTCTGCCTTTCAACATACATAAACCTCAGCCATGCTCAACTCCTCCTTCCCTATGGAAACCAGCAGCAGGATGTATTAGCACATCAACTGATCCCTCCATAAACTGTCACACCGTCCACTGGCATACTGAGTGCAGCACTGGAACAGCATCATCTTTTAGGATTTGAAATAGCTCAACTGGAATTCCATCACCTCCATGAGTTTTGTTCATAGTGATGCTTCCTAAGGCTTTCTTGATTTTGCACTCAGGATGTCTGGCTCTAGGTGAGTGATCACACCATTGAGTTATCCAGGTCATTAAGATCTTTTTTGCATAGTTCTTTTGTGTATTCGTGCCACCTCTTCTTAGTATCTTCTGCTTCTCTTTGGTCCATATGATTTCTGTCCTTTATCGTGCCCATTTTGCATGAAATGCTCCCTTGGTATTTTCAGTTTTTGTGAAACGATCTCTAGTCTTTCCCATTCTATTGTTTTCCTCTATTTCTTCACACTCTTCACTGAGGAAGGCTTTCTTATCTCTCCTTGCTATTCTCTGGAACTCTGCATTTAAATGGTTATATCTTTCCTTTTCTCCTTTGCCTTCTGCTTCTCTTTTCTCAGCTATTTAAGGGCTCCTCAGACAATCTTTTTGCATTTCTTTTTCTTGGGGATGGTTTTGATCACTGCCATAACATAATACAGTGTTATGAGTCTCTGTCCATTGTTCTTCAGGCACTCTGTCTATTATATCTAATCCCTTGAATCTATTTGTTGCTTCCACTGTATAATCATAAAGGATATGATTAGGTCAGACCTGAATGGTCTAGTGGTTTTCACTACTTTCTTCAATTTAAGTCTGAATTTGGCAATAAGGAGTTCATGATCTGAGCCACAGTCAGCTCCTGGTCTTGTTTTTGCTGACTGTATAGAGCTTCTCCATCTTTGGCTGCAAAAATATAATCAATCTGATTTCAGTATTGACCATCTGGTGATATCTGTGTGTAGAGTCATCTCTTGTGTTGCTGGAAGAAGGTGTTTGCTATAACCAGTGCGTTCTCTTGGCAAAACTCTCTTAGCTTTTGCCCTGCCTCATTTTGTACTCCAAGGTGAAATTTACCTGTTACTCCAGGTATTTCTTGACTTCCTACTTTTGCATTCCAGTCCCTTATGATGAAAAGGACATCTTTTTTTTTTTTTTTTTTTTTTGGTGTTAGTTCTAGAAAGTCTTGTAGGTCATCATGGAACTGTTTGTCTTCATGTTCTTCAGCATTAGTTGTTGAGGCATAGACTTGGATTACTGTGATGTTGAATGGTTTGCCTTGGAAACAAGCAGAGATCATTATGCCATTTTTGAGACTGCACACAAGTCATCCAAGTACTGCATTTAGGACTCTTCTGTTGATTATGAGGGCTCCACTTCTTCTAAGGGATTCTTGCCCACAGTAATAGATATAATGGCCATCTGAATCAAATTCACCCATTCCGGTCCATTTTAGTTTGCTGATTCCTAAAATGTTGATGGTCACTCTTGCATCTCCTGTTTGACCACTTCCAATTTGCCTTGATCCATGGGCCTATGAATCCAGGTTCCTATGCAGCAGATTTTACTTTCACCACCAGATTCATCCCCAGTTGGGCATTGTTTCTGCTTTGGCTCCATCTCTTCATTCTTTCTGGAGCTACTTCTCCACTGATCGCCAGTAACATATTGGACACCTACCAACCTGGGGAGTTCATCTTTCAGTGTCTTATCTTTTTGCCTTTTCATACTGTTTTGGGGGTTCTCAAGGCAAGAATGCTGAAGTGGTTTGCCATGCCCTTCTCCAGTGGACCACGTTTTGTCAGAACTCTCCACCGTGACTCATCCATCTTGGGTGGCCCTATATGGCATGGCTTATAATTTCATTGAGTTAGACAAAGCTGTGATCCATGTGATCAGTTTGGTTAGTTTTCTGTGACTGTGGGCTCCAAGTCACTGAGGATGGTGACTGCAGCCATGAAATTAAAAGACAACTGCTCATTGGAAGAAATGCTATGACAAACTTCGACAGCATATTAAAAAGGGAGGAGATCACTCTGTAACAAAAGTCCGTCTAGTCAAAGCTATGGTTTTTCCAGTAGTCATGTATGGTTGTGAGAGTTGGACCATAAAGAAAGCTTAGAACCAAAGAATTGATGCTCTTGAATTGTGGTGTTGGAGAAGACTCTTGAGAGTCCCTTGGACTGTGAGGAGATCAAACCAGTCCATCTTCAAGGAAATCAGTCCTGAATATTCATTGGAAGGACTGATGCTGTAGTTGAAGCTCCAATACTTTGGCCACCTGATGTGAAGAGCTGACTCAGTGGTAAGGTCCCTGATGCTGGGAAAGATTGGAGGCAGGAGGAGAAGGGGATGACAGAGGATGAGATGGTTGGATGGCATCACCGACTCAATGGACATGAGTCTGAGTAAACTCTGGGAGGTGGTGATGGACAGGGAGGCCTGGCATGTGGCAGTCCATGGGGTCACAAAGAGTCAGACACGACTGATGACTGACCAACAACAGCAATGACACCCTCCACTGTGACCTCCCTCCACATCTTTTGCCTGAAGTGCTTCAACCATGTCCTATGTGGTCCTTCTGCCCACACTTCTCTATCTGCCTGTGCTTACCATCTGCTGATGAGCCGCGTTTGTCCATTGACAATGTAGGATCCAAAGTCTGTATAGCAGCCTCCATCACCCGGCTTGATCCGAGCTCTGATGTGATGGTCAGCATGATGGGCCATGATCTCCCAGGCCTCCTTTGTTCTAGCCTCCCTGGTCACATTTTATTTCCTCAAACCTGCAAGCACTTGCATTCTTTCTGGATGAAACTCTCTTCTGCTAGACAGGCACATAGGTTACTTTGTTATTCCATACTTTTTTTGACATTTCTGCTAAAATATCACCTTGTCAGAAAGTCTATCTTGACCACTCATTATAAAATGGCAACACTCTTTTCATCCTTCAGTTCTCTCTACAATATTCATCATCCATAACATTGTATATTTTTGCTCATTTTTCTTTTCACAATACTCTCTATCCTATGTTCCATATATAATGTCTATGAGGACAGAGACTTCTCAGATTTGCTTAGAATAATGTTTGATTTGAACTAGTAAATCAATATGCATTTGTTGAACAAATAAATTGATGTTAATATTTGTGATATAATGTTTCATTCTTGTAGATGAGTTCAAAGTTCCTAAGGATAAGAATTTTAACTACTTTTTCTTTGATTGTTTTTGTACCACTAACCTATAGCTTTAGTATAATTAACTCTGGCTTTGATAAAAAATATTCTCACCTTTGGGGAATGCAATTTATACATTAGAACCTTAAAACTGAATGAATAATATTATAAACAAGTCATTTCTGGCAAAAATATTGTGAAATAAAATGCATCTCCTTAGAGCTCATTTCTTTGTGTAGAAATTTTCTCTGTGCCCATATAACACTAGATTCTGCTGCATTTATTTTATTTGCTTTAAAATTTAATGCTTATTATATTTGGGAAACTGGAACTGAGTGAAAAAGGAAAACCTTTTTTTATGCTATCAACAGATATGGTATCAAGAGTTTTTACCTATTTTTAGTAGGTTTTAACATGTAGTGGAAGATGTAAGGATTCTTTTTTCTTCTCCCGACTTAATTCCCACTGACCATCATTTGTGCTGCAAAGATGAAGCTCTGCACTTTAGCTTGACTTTCAGACAAACTCAGACTGTCGTATTGAATTTTGAAGCATGTGCACTTAAAATTGGAAGTCTACTGTCATTTAGGAGACCCCGCTGTAGCCACATCCTGCCTCCTCTTCTGTGATGTGATACAGCTAATCTCAGCTGAAATACCTGAGATGCCTGTTTCTGCTTCAATCTCAATGAATTTAGAGTGGTGATCAATTAACAGTAAATAGGTTTCTTTGTCAATCTGGAAGCATCCCAATGAAGTTAAAGAGAGCAGAGTAAGGTGATAAATAATTTATAACTGGGGAGACTCCCCAGTTCCTACTGCCCACTCAGAGGTTCTAAATTATTTTTTAGGGGAAACATGAGACCAATAACCAGGAACTTGGGACACAAATTAGCTCTGTTTAAGAAAGAGATTTTTTAAACCTAAGGATGTGCCAACTTTGCTGTTTACACCTGGATTTTATACAAACGCCGTGATTGCAAAGGGCCACTTGTCTGTGACACTCCTGAGGAACTCTTTGCCACGTCTTTCTTGTTATTTTGCCGTCTCCCTTGATTTCCCCACCAGGACTGTTTTCTGACTTGCTTGCATCTCATTTTGTACCGATAAAGTGCACGTGCCCCTGCACACACGATTGCTGCTTCTATTCTCCTTTGGAAAGTATTTCTGTGTGCCTCTGAGGGTTTTATCTTGGCCAGGATTTCCTTTTATTAGCTTTGTATCCTGACAGCCTGGCGATGGTGAGAAGCACATTTAGAGCTCTGAGGCTTGGATGCCTTCTAAAGAGTCTCGCGCAGCACGGGTGTAATTCCCCATTCATTGCCTGTCTCCTCGCTCTATTCTGCTACATGCGGGTAATAAGGGCCTGTCTCCCCTTGCTCAGTCCCTGAGGTGACGGGGAAGCTGTGGCAAGGTTCCAGCAGCTGCCTCCTCGCCAGTGATATGTGGGGCTAGTGGATCGATGGTCTAGCTGCCCACCCTCACTGCACACCTGGTTAGTCCGTCCACCGACCAGGAGGTCTGGTACTGGTCCCCTAACTCGAGAGGCCAGCCCTGACTGCTGATGAGGGCTCCGCGTCTCTCTTTAGATGCCGCCAGCTCCTTGACCTGGCTTGGATCCCACTTTTGGTCTGCTTTTGTTTTACATTGTCCTATATGTCTCCTCTTACCTTTGCTGAACGTTGTAATGAGAGCTGCTCCCACCTTGAACGTCCTCACCCCAAGTGTACCTGCCCTTCTCCCTTGAATATTGACTCCAGTAAATATTGACTCTGGCCTGAGTTGAAAAATGAGAGTTGCCACTGGACTTGGTGAGTTTGTATTCCAGGAGGGAGCAGCTCTTCTGCTCATCCAGACATACTCACTCAATGAGAGCTCTGGGGAATTAGGAGTGGGACTGGGCCTTGATGCTTGTGCGAGTCCAGTACAAAGAATCATCACCACCTCTAGAAGCAGAGTGAATTTATGTGAGGCTAAAGAATCCTAAATTCTTGGGTCTTCATTTGCATGGGCTCCTTCTGACGCCCAGACTGGGGCTCCTGCAATGAGTTTGCCTAGACAAATGATTTGCAAAAGTAGTTAGTTTGACTTCAACCAGTGAAGATCACTGTGTCTTTTCACTCCGATTTCTACTCTGTCGTAATTCCACTCATCACTGGTGGCACTGAGGTGGGCCTGGACGGGTTTTTTTTTTTTTTGTATTTGGCCAAATAGAATATAAGATATACTTAGTTTGAGTATGTTGGAATGGATTTATGTGTTTAGGAATTACTTCTAGAAGTAAGCCATGGCTAGTGGGGCAGGGTTGTAGGTGTGCAGCTCAGACCTCCATAGCGAGAGAGTATCTCAGCATGCTTCCTGCAGTCCCCACACCCTCAGATCCATCATGACCTCACACCGAGGCCATACTCACCCTAGGCTGCTCTCAGCCAATGCAGCCAGTGACTGAGCATGGCCAGAGTTCCAGAGGCAGACCATTCCTGCCTGGCACAAAAGGGCTGGTGTTTGCCCTGGAATATGGATTTTCTTAAGACAGCACAGCAGTCTTAGGGTTCTCCCACCCAGTTCTCCTTCCTTTTCTCTTTCCTCTCACAGGTGTCAAATCTTCATCACGTTTGCAAGTTTCTCTTTATCTTCCGGTCACTCTCTCTCTCTTTTAAAAACTTTTTATTTTATATTGGAGTATAACCAATTCACAATGTTGTGATAGTTTCTGATGAACAGCAAAGGGACTTAGCCCTACATATACATGTATCCATTCTCCCCCAAACTCCCCTCCCATCTGGACTGCTACATAAGACTGAGCAGAGCTCCCTGTGCTCTACAGCATGGCCTTGTTGTGGTCACACTCTTCTTTATCTTCTGAGGACATTCCCCTCAGTCTCTCGCATGCCTAATTCCATCTCATCAGAAGACATGAACTGATGCAATGAAAGATTTCCCAGGCTAGCTTGGGTCATATCTTTGCTTAAATAGAGGTCTGGCAGACTCTGATGTTAATGATTTTCACATGATACTGTTTTTATGTCCTTAGTGGTACATCAACCGATGTTTGATTCATTAACCCAAACTTCAAGCCATGGTCATCTGTTCTCATCTGGCCAGTGTCTAACAATATTTCTGCCTCTCCTCCTGACTCTGGAGTATTTTCTTTAATGTTCTCATCCTAGGCTGCTGCCTTTCTGCTATGCAGACTCTGTCATTGCTGGGAGAGACCTTTGTTTATGCTCCTTCCTTTCTCTGAAATACCTTGGCCCAACTAAACCTATGCATATTTCTTATTAATTTCCTGCTAATGTGACGTGAAACTCTAACACTGACAACATTATAATAAAATCCATAATATACCACTACCACTGCAATGAGGACATCTGTGAAAAACTGGCAAACGAGTGTCAGAAAACTTGAAATGTCCAGAATCTCATAGGCCGTTTATGAAAGAAACTTGGTATGTTCTCAAATTTGACAGCAATTATAAAAATGTACATATTACCAATAAAGTTATAAAACATATAGAAACTTATCCAAAATACTGAAACAGTTTTGACTAACCATACTAAAGGCTTAATTATTTATCTGCTATGGATTGAATTGTGTTTTCCCCCAATTCCATGTGTTAAGGCCCCAACCTTCAAGGTAACTGTATTTGGAGAAGGGGTCTACAAAAAAATAATTAAGATAAAGTAAGGCGGCTCAGATGGTAAAGCATCTGTCTGCAACCCAGGAGACCTGGGTTTGATCCCTGGGTTGGGAAGAGGAGAAGGAAATGGCAGCCCACTCCAGTGTTCTTGCCTGCAGAACCCCATGGACAGAGGAGCCTGGCAGGCTACAGCCCATGGGGTTGCAAAGAGTCAGGCATGACTGAGCGACTTCACTTTCACTTTCAAGGCAAAAACAATGAGTTGATGGGTTAGTGACATCATGAGAAGAGATCACTCTCTTTCTCCTGCCCTCTCTCTCTCTCTCTCTCTCTCACTTTCTGCCATGCGATGACTCAGTGAGAACATGGCTAACTATAGAGGGCCCTCACCAGACACTGAACCTGCCAGAACCTTGATCTTGGCCTTTCTAACCTCCAGGATTGGGAGAAAATAAATTCCTGTTGTTTAAGCCACTCGGTCTATAATATTTTGTTATGGCAGCCTGAGTGGACTATGACACTCTTCTTCTCTTCTTTCTGCAAAACCGTGATTCTTAACTGGGTGTGATTGTCCCCCCCAGGGAATATTTGACAATGCCTGGAAAACATTTTTGATGGTCACAACTGGGGTATGCTACTGGCATCTAGTGGGTAGAGGCCAGAGATGCTGCAAAAATTCCTACAGTGCATAGGATATCATCTCCCCTCTTTCCTCCACCTGCTCGCAACCAAGAATTACCCAGCTCAAAATGTCAACAGTGACGAAATGGTCGAATCTGAGAAACCCTGCTACAGAAAATGATATAAAATCTTATGATGAAGAGATGATCAAAGAGGATATAGCCAACTATATGGGAAAAATATAGAGAAAGATGTTGAACAAGTAATTAATAAATACTTTATATTTTCTGGGCTTTGTGATGTTTTCATATTTTTAAAACTTGTAATTTGTATTTTTCCTAATAAAAATGTAAATTTGTACCCAATTTTCTATTCTTTTTTTTAAGGTACCACTCAAAATTTTATCTTTACTTCCCCAAATCCTGAGTTAATCCTGGTTTAGAATTATGATTAAACACTTCTATATACCAGTAAAATTTGACATCACTGTATGTGAGTGCTCAGTCGTTCTAACTCTTTGAGACCCTGGACTGTAGCCCACCAGGCTCCTCTGTCCATGGGATTCTCCATGCAAGAATACTGCAATGGATTGCCATTTCCTACTCCAGGGGATCTTCCCGATCAAGGGATCAAACCCACATCTCTTGTGTCTCCTGCATTGGCAGGTGAATTCTTTACTACTATGCCACTTAAATGATTCTCTATCTCAGTGTTATAATTTTATTTGGGGGGTTTAATTTGACAATCTAAAAATGCTTGGCAAAGTTTAATGAAATATAACATTTTTATAAGTGAAATAAAGTGCTGTTGTTATTGTGTATGTTGGCAAGAGATTTGTTCTTTTTCATTGAACAATCTTTTTGCCCTTTGGAGATTTTCGTAAGAGGTTAAATAATGAACATTCACAGGGTTTCTTCTTTAGTGGTCTATGTACACATGGGAAATCCTTCATAACTTACCCACATCTTTCACTCCGTTCTTGTAAAGTTACTTGCCACAAGTTAAGATTTCTTGACTATTTCCCATTGTTTCCTTATCTCGTTTAGGGCCTTCACTCTGTTGGGCAGCTGAACGGATTCCTATTTGGATTGCCCATTTCTTCACGGTTTACACAGCTACCAAATGATCTATCTATTCCTCTCAAGGTCATGTATCCATCTGACCAAGTTAAAAACATATTAAAAACCATTCAATTATTTCCCCTTTTCATTTTCAAGCATCTGAACTTTTCTGTAGAAGAAATCTCCAATGTGTGACTTTGATCCAACTGAGTCAGGGGGAGGGCCAGAGCCTCAGCCTTTAGACCACCCTTTACTCCTTACAGTCCTCTGTGGTCCCTGGGTTACCTGCAGCATACCCATGTGGAATGAGAGTGACTGTAATACTCGGACAGGAACACTTCTGAGAGTGAACGGTGAAATTATCACTGAACTATGCTGAGAGAACGGGCTTACCTGCTGGCTCAGATGGTAAAGCATCTGCCTGCAATGTGGGAGACCCGGGTTCGATTCCTGGGTCGGGAGGATCCCCTGGAGAAGGAAATGGCAATCCACTCCAGCACTCTTGCCTGGAAAATCCCATGGACGGAGGAGCCTGATAGGCTACAGTCCATGGGGTTGCAAAGAGTCGGACACGAGTGAGCGATAACAGGTGTAAGTGAGGCTGTCCTAGGGATACCATTATACGTTGGCACCCCCTGTTTGTCTTGTAATTTGTAGGTTTCATCTGCAAATCAATGCAATCAACTTGGCTTGTTGGTTCAGGTCACCTGGAGAAGCTGAATCTTGAGCACATGGGGGCAGGGAAGGTAATGCTAGGAAACACAGCTGTCCCTGTTCTACAGGATCCTTAAACTGATGCACTAAGTCTTTCTCACTTTGCCCTGATCATTCCTTGAGACACTTAGTTACTGATAGCATTCTCCAAACACCATGCTGATTGTTGAGAACACATCTTTATGGATACTGCTTCCTTTTTCTGGATGACTTTTAATGCCAGGGACTGTCAACCCCTCTGGCGAGCCATTCCTATGCCCTTCGGATTGAGTTGTATTCGTTCCTCTATGGTCCTACAGAACTCATTGCATTTTATTACTGAATATAGTAGATTATTGTTATATTATTTAAGTATCCCTTTTCTTCATTAAATTGTGAGCTCTCAAGAACAGCAACATAGAACAATGCCTAGAGCATAGTAGGTGGCTGATGAAGAAATAAGTTGGCAAATGAGTGAATGAAGATGATGTTCATTATCTCTCCTAATTTGTTTGGCTTCCAAATAGCTATTCTAGGTCCAACCTCAAACTGTCTGACAATTTATTTTTACCAAGTGATTATAGTATTATGTTGTTTAGAAAATTATTTGAATGACATAATGATACATATATTTGAAAGCCCTAAATCATATTTGAAAATCCCATCTTATGGCATTTGAATTGAAAAAAAGCCTAGAAATCTCTTAGATTTCTGTATTTTACAGATGATAAACTGAGGCTCACAGCCTCAGAAATAGAACCTGAGATAGCAACCCAGGGTGATGTTCTAGACACATTTCTAAGTCCCTGGCTCAAGATTTAATGTCTGGCCCAGGTGTTAGGCAAGAGTAAACATTGACATTTTAGGAATCAGTGAACTAAAATTATATGAAGAACTGACTCATTGAAAAAGACCCTGATGCTGGGAAAGATTGAAGGCAGGAGGAGAAGGGGTCAACAGAAGATGAGATAGTTGGATGGCATCACCAACTCAATGGACTTGAGTTTGAGTAAGCTCTGGGAGTTCGTGATGGACAGAGAAGCCTGGCGTAATGCAGTCCATGGGATCACAGAGTCGGACATGACTGAACGACTGAACTGAACTCAACTAAAATGGATGAAATGGGTGAATTTGATTCAAATGACCATTGTATCTACTACTGTGGGCAGGAAATCCCTTAGAAGAAATAGAATAGCCCTCATAATGAACAAAAGTGTCTGAAATGCAGTACTAGGGCCAGGCACTAAGTAAAATGATGTGATTATAAGTCATAAAGTCGTAGGTTGCATTTCCTAGGAAGTGGGCTCGGAAATGGAGTTTAGCTTGCAGGATGTTTATGAAGGAGTGCCTTTGGGATGAACACCTGTGAAATGGAAGGGAGGAAAGCAGTGTTGGGCAGAGGACGAGGATGAGCTGCAACACACTTCCAAGGAGCTCCAGAGCAAGAGTGACCTTTCAGAGTTGTCCTGACTTGGGTCAAGATGGCCAGCATTTTATACTCCTGCAGTGAACATGGGCCAACCTAGAGAAGGTGTGACCTGGAGTTAGGCAGTTCTCTGTGTTTGAGTTAATTCCGAACAGGCTGAGAGCTGAAGACTGTCTGCTGCTAGCGCTCCTAGCGTCTGTCCGGGTAATGAATTCTTCCCTGAAGTAGAATCTAGGTAGCAAACCACAGTACTATCACAATAAATTTTCATAAGAATAGGTTTCTCTGTGGACATGGATGAAGACTGTGGTTTGTCAAGAAACCTCAATCCTAAAAGAAATCAACCCTGAATTTCATTGAAAGGACTGATGTTGAAGCTCCAATAATTTGGCCGCCTAATGCGAAGAGCTGACTTATTGGAAAAGACCCTGATGCTGGGAAAGATTGAGGGCAGGGGGAGAAGAGGGCAACAGAGGATGAGATGATTGGATGGCATCACCGACTCAATGGACATGAGTTTGAGCAAGTTCCGGGAGACAGTGAAGGAAGAGGAGACAGGCGTGCTGCAGTCCACAGGGTCACAAAGAGTCAGACACGACTTAGCGACTGAACAGTGAACAGCAGCCTCACCTCACAGACACCATAGAGTGGTTCTGTAGTTGTCAACTGGGTCTGAGTTCAAAATGCAGCCATATATATAGTGACACAGTATAGCAAATTTATACTCAAGACTCCTGAACTTCTTGCTGTGGTCTTTTGAAGATTTCCTGGATCTGGGGACTTTTTTGGGGAGGAGGGGAGAATTTTTGTTAGTACATTGGTATACATGCAAAATTTTAGTAATATTAAGTTAGTATATATTAAGATAATTTCTTAATTTCTTTTAGTATATATTAAGATAATTTCTTGATAACTATTTTCCTTCCTTGCAATTATTTGATATTTAAGAGATTTCTTAACGTGAAGTAAACTTTTGTTGCTTTTAGTATATATTAAGATAATTTCTTGATAACTATTTTCCTTCTTTGCAATTATTTGATATTTAAGAGATTTCTTAACGTGAAGTAAACTTTTGTTGCATTCTTGCAAGAAGTCTATCTGTCTAATCAATCAATCTTGCTGTCATGGTGAGCAATTTTTTTGTTTTTGAAAGTTTACCAGCAAAGAGAGATATCATTTATTGTGATTATTTTGACTCCAAACAATGGTTGGAAGGGAGTCTCTAGGGGCCAAGTCTTGTCTTAAAAAATACGTGGGAGACTTTGAAGAGAAGGAAGAGAAGAACACAAATCTTGAGGCGGTATTAAAAGGCATTACGAGATGGCACAAATATCTTCTGGTCAAGCAGGATAATGATCCAAGTTAACCTCCAACCTTTCGGGTTTCAAGTGTGCAGAATAAAGACAATAACAAAATGTTTAGTCATTTCTTTATGAAGACGATATCAGTGGCTCACACAGATAGGGTGTCTTTTACTTACTTTTCCTGTAGGAATGACTGAGCACACACACACCTGTAGGAGCAGGAGATTTGTTGACTCCCTCTCTGCCCCTCCCCACAAGGAAAGAAAGCTCGAGAAGACTGAGCAGGGTCGGGGAGGCTGTGTCTGCGAAGGCGAGGGAGCAGCAGCCTCGTGTGGGACCTCCTCAGGCCCGGCTTCCCTCAGCCAAGGCAACACGGCCTGCGGTCCCTGACCAGGAAGAGTGCTCGCGCCTTTCCTTTTCCAGCCTTGCGCTCTGTTCCTGGCCCCCTCTCCAAACTGAGCCCTCTCTGACCTGCCTGTAAGCCTCGCTGCCTTTATCCAGGGCTTTTCCTACCCTGGATAAGCTGCATCGTCTCATCTTGGTAGAATCAGCTCGTTTGTAAAGCCTTTCTCAATGGTCCCTCCTGTGTAAACCCTCCTGGGGCCCCATCTGCAGAACTGGCTGTTCTATGCTCTCTGTGCCTGTCACATCTTGCATGCATGACTTGTATGCACTTGTGGGGAATAATTTTTAAAATGGAACGTGTAGTACCAAGATTTATCTAAAATTTTCAAATGTGTGTGTATATGTGAAGTGCGCCTGAATTCTTTCATTGCCTATTTTCATACTTAGGCATTAAGATTATGCAAAAAATTATAAAAGAAACCTAATTGCTTTTGCTTTCCAGAGGGATTTATATGGTATGATACCTTGTTTTAATTTGGCACATTTTTGTTGAGTGATTGAGTAACTTTTAAATTCCTTCCAGGATTACTACCTCTTCTGGGTCAATTTTGCTAATTAAATTTCCTAGAGAAAAACGTATATTTCATTGATGTTAACAAAATTTTAGCATAAGCTAACACATAGCATTATTATATAATATGTTATATTGTATAAAATTATATATTATTGTTATTATATTTAACATCATGAAATACACAGCATTAGTTTTAACCACCTCTGTACTGTACCTATGTATTAGGATTTCTTTTTTGAGAATCATTATTTTTTGGAGAATGGTTACTTTGACTGCGTCCTTTTATTTTCAAAGGGAGACTTAGAATAATCCTACTTTTTAACTTTCACATTAAAATGTTAATTTCTCTGCACTTATAATTTGTTTCTTCTGCTTTTCCTAAAGTTGTTTTGTTGTGCTTTCTTTCCAGCTTATAGAATTAACAATTTAGTTAGCATTTTTCTCCTTTCTTCTTCTTTTTTTTTATAATAAAAGTATTTAGGAATGAGAAGAATCGTCTTTTGCATAACTTTGGCTACTTCCCAGATATTTGTATGCAGTTTTATCATAATGTTACTTTAAAATTTTCTGTTATTTTTATTTTTAATACCAGTAATCTATGAAGTTAATAATTTTTTCAAACATTTGAATTTTTTGTTTAATATTTTGATATTATTTTATAGGTTTTTAAATTTTGTATCAGGAGAAGGCAATGGCACCCCACTCCAGTACTCTTGCCTGGAAAATCCCATGGACAGAGGAGCCTGGTAGGCTGCAGTCCATGCTAAGGGTTGGACACGACTGAGCGACTTCCCTTTCACTTATCACTTTCATGCATTGGAGAAGGAAATGACAACCCACTCCAGTGTTCTTGCCTGGAGAATCCCAGGGACGGGGGAGCCTGGTGGGCTGCCGTCTATGGGGTCGCACAGAGTCGGACACGACTGAAGTGACTTAGCAGCAATTTTGTATCAAAGACTGTATCATGGAATTTCTGGGGTTTTAAATTTATTTAGATTTTTTGAAATGGCCTTATAGGAGAAAAATTTTTGCAAAAGTTCTATTTAGACTTGGGAAAAAAGTTTAGGTTTTTATATTTTTCAAATGGAGTTCAATATAAATAAAAGTATTTAGATTTTTCATATTATTTTTCATCTTATTTTTTTTTACCAAAGATTATGAATATTGCACTCAAATCTCTACCTCATATTGTGTTTTTTTTTTATTTCTTATATTTTAACAGTTTTTTCATGTATTTTAAATTAAATTATAAAGTATAATTCCCAGGTGGCTCAAATGGTAAAAAATTCACCTGCAATTGGGAGACCCGGTTTCAATTCCTAGATCAGGAAGAGCCCCTGGAGAAGGGAATAGTTGCCCATTCCAGTATTCTTGGCTGGAGAATCCCAGGGACAGAGGAGCCTGGAGGACTATAGTCCATGGAGTTGCAAAGTGTCAGACATGAGTGAGTGGCTGATCTTAATACTATAAAGTATAATTTTTCCATGACTCCAGTATCATAACTATAAATACTTATAAACTGTATCTTTATAAAAAATAAGATTATACATATTTCAATTTTTGTTGAAGGCTCTTTTTCTGTTATTAATATACTTTGGTTATTTCTATTTCCTTGTATTTAACTGCTGCATTTTGCCACATAATTACTTTTAGGATTTCTGTTATTTTGCTTTAGAGAGGACTATTATTCCTAGCTTCTGTTTTAAAGATAAATCTAGCAGTTATCTTTTAGCAGAAGTGTTTGTTACTATAAATATTGTTTGATTTTACTTTGTCATTTTGTTTGGAGATTTCTGTATTTTGTATTATATTGCTTTGTATATTTTGCCTCTCAGAATTTTTCTGTTTGCTCTTTTTGTCTTGTGAAATGTGTTCATTTTAAATTTTGTTGCTTGACAATTGGGAAGAAAATATCTTTGAAAACAACATTTTAGAGGGTAGCTGTAAAATTAAAAAATGGCTGATTATCAATATCATGAATGCACCAGAAACTGTTGCCACCCACATGTTCCACCAAGTACCCCCTTTTATTCACTCCATTTCATATGTTTTTTTCATAGGATATGAAATTTCTAAACGATATCATTCAGTCAGTCAGTTCAGCCACTCAGTTGTGTATGTCTCCTTGTGACCCCATGGACTGCAGCACGCTAGGCTTCTCTGTCCATCATCCACTCCCAGAGCTTGCTGGAACTCATATCCATGGAGTCGGTGGTGCCATCCAACCATCTCATCCTCTGTCGTCCCCTTCTCCTTCTGCCTTCAATCCTTCCCAGCATCAGGGTCTTCTCGAATGAGTCAGTTCTTTGCATCAGGTGGTCAAAGTATTGGAGTTTCAGCTTCAACATCAGTCCTTCCTAAGAATACTCAAGACTGATTTCCTTTAGGATTGACTGGATTGATCTCCTTGCAGTCCAAGGGACTCTCAAGGGTCCTTTCCAACACCACAGTTCAAAAGCATCAATTTTTCAGTGCTCAGCTTTCTTTATGGTCCAACTCTCATGTCCATACATGACTACTGGAAAAACCATAGCTTTGACTAGATGGACCTTTGTTGGCAAAGTAATGTCTCTGCTTTTTAATATGCTGTCTAGGTTGGCCATAGCATTTCTTCCAAGGAGCAAATGTATTTTAATTTTGAGGCTGCAGCCACCATCTGCAGTGATTTTGGAGCCCTCAAAAGTAAAGTCTGTCACTGTTTCCATTTTTTTCCCCATCTATATGCCATAAAGGGATGGGATCAGATGCCATGATCTTAGTTTTTTTAATGTTGAGCTTTGAGCCAGCATTTTTGCTCTTCTCTTTCAGTTTCATCAAGAGGCTCTTTTGTTCCTTTTTACTTTCCGCCATAAGGGTCGTGTCATCTATGTGTCTGAGGTTATTGATATTTCTCCCAGCAATCTTGATTCCAGCTTGTGATTTCCCCAGCCCAGGATTTCACATGATGTACAATGCATATAAGTTGAATAAGCAGGGTGACAATATACAGCCTTGATGTACTCCTTTTCATTTTGGAACCAGTCTGTTGTTCCATGTCTGATTATAACTGTTGTTTCTTGACCTGCATACAGACTTCTCAGGAAGCAGGTAATGTGGTCAGCTATTCCCATCTCTTGAAGAATTTTCCAGTTTGTTGTGATCCACACAGTCAAAGGTTTTGGTGTAGTCAATATGGCAGAAGTAAATATTTTTCTGGAATTCTCTTGCTTTTTCTATGATCTGATGAATGCTGGCAATTAGATCTCTGGTCTCTGCCTTTTCTAAATCCAGCTTGAACACCTGGAAGTTCTAGGTTCACATACTGTTGGAGCATCACTTGAAGAATTTTGAGCATTACTTTGCTAGCATGTGAGATGAGTGCAATTGTGTGGTAGTTGGAACATTCTTTGGCATTGCCTTTCTTTGGGATTGGAATGAAAACTGGCCAGTCCTATGGCCACTGCTGAGTTTTCCAATTTGCTAGTACATTGAGTGCAGCACTTTAATAGCATCATCTTTTACGATTTGAAATAGCTCAGCTAGAATTTCATCACTTCCACTAGCTTTGCTCGTAGAGATGCTTCCTAAGGCCCACTTGACTTTGCACCCCAGGATGTCTGGCTCTAGGTGAGTGATCACACCATCCTGGTTATCTGGATCATGAAGACTTTTTTGTATAGTTCTTCCATGTATTCTTGCCATCTCTTATTAATATCTTCTGCTTCTGATAGGCCCCTACCATCTCTGTCTTTTATTGAGCCCATCTTTGCATGAAATGTTCCCTTGGTATCTCTAATTTTCTTGAAAAGTTTTCCCATTCTATTGTTTTCCTCTATTTCTTTGCAGTGTTCACTAAGGAAGGTTTTCTTATCTCTTTTTGCTATTCTTTGGAACTCTGCATTCTAATGGATATATCTTTCCTTTTCTCCTTTGCCTTTTACTTCTTTGCTCAGCTATTTGTAAGAAATTCTCAGACAATCTTTTTGCATTTCTTTCTTTTGGGGGGATGGTCTTGATCACTGCCTCCTATACAATGTTACGAGCTTCCATCCATAGTTCTTCAAGCACTCTGTCAGACCTAATCCCTTGAATCTATTTCTCACTTCCACTATATAATCATAAGGGATTTGATTTAGGTCATACCTGAATGGTCTAGTGGTTTCCCCTACTTTCTTCAATTTAAGCCTGAATTTGGCAATAAGGAGTTCATGGTCTGAGCCACAGTCAGCTCTGGGTCTTGTTTTTGCTGACTGTATAGAGCTTCTCCATTTTTGGCTGCAAAGAATATAATCAGTTTGAGTTTGGTGTTGACCATCTGGTGATGTCTGTGTGTAGAGTCATCTCTTGTGTTGCTGCAAGAAGGTGTTTGCTATGACCAGGGCATTCTCTTGGCAAAATTCTGCTAGCCTTTGCCCTGCTTCATTTTGTGCTCCAAGGCAAAATTTGCCTGTTACTCCAGGTATCTCTTGAGTTCTTTTGCATTCCAGCCCCTTATGATGAAAAGGACATCTTTTTTTTTGTTTTTTAGTTCTAGAAGGTCTTGTAGCTCTTCATAGAACCGTTCAACTTCAGCTTCTTTAGCATTACTGGTCAGGGCATAGACTTGGATTACTGTGATATAGTACGGTTTGACTTGGAAACGAACAGAGATTGTTCTGTCATTTTTGAAATTGCACCCAAGTACTGCATTTTGGACTCTTGTTGACTATGAGGGCTCCTCTATTTCTTCTAAGGGATTCTTGCCTACAGTAGTAGATATAATGGTCATCTGAATGAAATTCACCTATTCCAGTCCATTTCAGTTCACTGATTCCTAAAATGTCGATGTTCACTCTTGCCATCTCCTGTTTGACCACTTCCAATTTGCCTCGATTCATGGACCTAACATTCCAGGTTACCGTCTGTAAGCATCAGACTTTTTTTCTATCACCAGTCACATCCACAACTGGGCATTGTTTTCCCTTTGGTTCCATCTCTTCATTCTGTCTGGAATATTTCTCCACTCTTTTCCAGTAGCATATTGGTCACTTACTGACCTGGGATTTCATCTTTCAGTGTTATATCTTTTTGCCTTTTCATACTGCTTTTGGGGTTCTCAAGGCAAGAATACTGAAGTAGTTTACCATTCCCTCCTCCAACAGACCATGTTTTGTCAGACCTCTCCACCATGATGATGATATAAATATCATTTATAATAAATTATTAATTTACTATATATTGACATTACCTAGTTATTCTTTCTAAATAATTTTCTTTTTTGTTTGTTTCACAATTGTTATTACATGTAAGTGAGTTTAGTGCCTTCCTATGCCACATGCTGAATTCTTAGCATTTTTTTTCTTCTTTTAAATTGAAATATAATTGATTTTGGGCTCCCTGGTGGCTCAGACAGTAAAGAATTCACCTGCAATGCAGGAGATCTGGGTTCAATCACTAGGTTGCTAGATCCTCTGGAGGAGGGCATGGCAACTCACTCCAGTATTCTTGCCTGGAGAATCCCCATGGACAGAGGAGCCTGGCGGGCTGTCAGTCCACAGGGTCACAAAGAGTCAGACATGACTGAGAAACTAAGCACAGTACATAATTGTTTTAGAATGTTAAATTAGTTTCAGGTTTGCAGCATAATGATTAGATGCTTTTATAGATTATATTCTATTTAAAGTTATTGTAATATATATATATATATATATATATATATATACACACACCTATATTTTCTGTGCTGTGCATTGTATCTTATATAGTAGTTTGTACCTCTTACTGCCCTACTTTTATCTTGTCCCATCTGCTCACTCCTCTCCCACTAGTTAGTTCTCTGTATCTATGAGTCTGTTTCTATTTTGTGTTATTTTTTATATTCCACAAAGAAGTGAAAACATATAGCATTCGTCTTTCTCTCTTTGACTTATCTCACTAAAGCATAACACACTTTGATTCCATTCATGTTGTTGCAAATGGCAAAATATTATTCTTTTTTATGGCTAATATTCTACTGTATACATGTACACAATGAGATTTCTCCTCATATCTGTCAAACTGGCTATCACCAAAAAGGCAACAAATAATAAATGTTGATAACAATGTAGAGAAAAGGGAACCCTAATATGCTGTTTGGTGGGAATGTAAATTGGTATAGCCAATAATATGGAGTTTCCTCAAAAATTAAAAATAGAACTACCATATGATATAGCAATTTCACTCCTGGGCATATATTCAAAGAAAATGAAAGCATTAATTCAAAAAGACATATGCACCACAATGTTCATAGCAGCATTATTTACAATTGCCAAGATATAGAAGCAATCTAAGTGCCCATCAACAGATGCTCAGCATTCTTTTTGATTGATCTTTTGAACTATTAACATTTTGTGGGAGCACTCTGGCAGACAGCCTTTGTGAGCCTGTGTGTTACTAAGAATATTTTTCTCCTTTCACACTGGAATGATAACTTGGTTGAGTACAGGTTTTCTGGCAACTCTTTTCTTTCTCAAAACATCTTAAGTTGTTTTGTGCCTTTTTAAAATTGGCTTTTGATGCTACAGAGAAGCCTAGGGACAGCTTCAGATATTTCCTTCCGAGAGAGGTTTTCTTCTGAGAGAGTTTTCCCCTGTGTGTCCTGCCCCAGCTTCAAAGTTGCATGATTTGCTCTTATTTTCCCTTGAAATGCACAGCTTCACCAGAGTATGGTGAGAAAAAGGTAAGAAGTTTTAATCCAAGCCCTCAGGGCTTCCCTGGTGGCTAAGAGGGTAAAGAATCCGCTTGTAATGTGGGAGATTCAGGTTCAATCCCTGGGTTGGGAAGATCCCCTGGAGAAGGAAGTGGCTACCCATTCCAGTATTCTTGCCAGGGAAAATCCCATGGACAGAGGAGCCTGCTGGGCTACAGTCCATGGGGTCACAAAGAGTCAGACCTGACTGAGCAACTCACACATACCATATAAATTAGGAAAACAATAGGAACACTTTAATCTATTGGGAGGAAGATAAGAATGTTTTACTTTATTAGGGAACCCTATTGTTTTGTATCATTTATTTATTATGTCATATTTGTTGGTTTCTTTTCAGGAAATCCGTTATTCATTTCTTATATCTTTACTTTCTGTCTTCTGCCTTAATCACCTTTAATCATATAATTTCTTTTCTTGTCCTTCTGAGACAAGCACATGACTTGCCTTTTGACCCTTGAGCTGGCCCTGGCCAATCAGAGATTCCTCCCTGCTTCCTGGTGCTTGGCATGCACATTCTACCCCCCATGTCCACACTGGGAGCTCTTTCAAGGACCCAGCCTTGAGAGAGCAGTGTGGTGTTGAGATCATCTGAACAGTGTGCCTCACTGAACCCAGTTAAAGCCTTTATATAAACTTTTAAGATTTGGTGGGGGGGCGTGGAGGTCTGCTTGCCCCGTGGCTGTCTGAACCTCATATGTGAGTGCCTTTGCTCATTAAACCTTCCACCTACCAATCTGCAGTGGCTGCATCTTACTTTGGTCTCTGCTTGCCTTTCCTGTATGGGAGCCAGTCTATGAACCAACACCTTCTGCATTCTTGAAGTGCTTCTTAAGTTTGTTGCTTGTTCAATGGCTTTAGTTTTCAATAATATTGCTTCTAATATCTTGCTCATCTTTTTTCCTGAGATTGCCTTGCTCTTCATAAAGACATTTTAAATGGATGATTTAATTTTATTGCATTTTTTTAATCATTGCAGTGTGTCCTTCTTTTTAAAAAATCTAACTCCTTGATATAGTCAGTTCCCTCTCTATCTAAATGTTAACATTATATTATTTCATAGTTCATGTTTTCTTCAATATCATTTGGAATGAAAATAAGATTTCTGCAAAACATTAAGCCATTTTTCTTTGACCATTTCCTATAATAGATTTTTCTCAAAAGTTATGTTTTTCTTTTGTATTTTTAGTACTTATGTTTTCACTTTTAAAGTGTAGACTATTTCCATAAGAATTATGCCTATTTTTTCTTTGGTTTTATTGTTTTTTGCCCCCCAAATCAGCAGAGTATATCCTACCATGATATTTGCCAGCAAACAGTTTTGGTGGTTTCTCTGGGTTAACCTCACTAGCCGTTTGACAGCTGTTGGAGCTGTCTCAGGCTTTAAACTGGAAGGGAGGGTTTTTGATGTTAAGAGTTTCTGAAATTCCTGGTGTTTAGATGGTCTTTCTGTAATATGGATCACCTGACTTGGGAGAGATCATTTCCTGGTCCAACCACATTATATTGCTGTGTGTTGCGGAATAAAGTCTTGGATAATTGAAGCACTCTTTAGTTATTCCTTTGTCCAAGATGCTGAATAAATAATCAAGAACCTTCCCACACTGCTCCCAGATCTCTCAAGCTTTGACTTTCTCTATAGCTGTACTAATATACCTTGAGGTCAAGCATCACATTTTGATAAACATCCTATCCCAACCACATTTTTAAATATATATTTCTGGGAATTATTATCTTGTAGTGAGTAGAAACAGTGATATTATTTTCACATGAGCATTAATCACAGGAACACAGGTTGGTAACATGACTCTGGTCACATGAGAAAGCAAGCTGCAGACACATAGCTGGAGGTTTGCCTTTATTGGTCAGGAGTGTCTCCAATGAGGTTAGGACAGAGGTCAAGGATCGTAAGGCTGGTACTGGCCTTAGTACTGAAATATGAATCTCCTGCTGTTAATTAATCCTTTACTTTCTGATTCATGGGGAGATCTTGAGGTTGCCAGGGGAGGGGCAAGGCACTCAAGGGACTAGAGAAAATGTCAATTAATCAGTCAGTTGAGAAGTATTTCAAAATTTACCAACTCATGTGACTATACCAGTACAGGCATCTCCTACATACTCCTGCCCCCAATCTAAAATTCTTCCTTGGAAAAATGCCTTGCTTAGTTAAAATAACTGATGGAGTCATTAATTATTTCTAGTTTCTAATGGGAATAAAATTTTTCATCCCTTATGGAGCTTTCAAGAGTATTTCATTATGAGATACTATGAAGGGTGTAAGTCATGAAGTATTTTAACTATTTGATCTATTTCATGGACTTCCCAGGTGGCTCAGTGGTAAAGAATCATGCAGGAGACATGGCTTGATCTCTGGGTTGGGAAGATCCCCTGGAGAAGGAAATGGCAACCCACTCCACTATTCTTGCCTGGGAAATCCCATGGACAGAGGAGCCTGGCGGGCTATATTCTTCATGGAGTTGCAAAAGAATAGAACATAACTTAGTGACTAAAAAGCAACAATAATCTATTTCACAAAGGAAGAAATAGAAAGTCAAGAACTTTTTCTAAATTATCATGGTATGTGACTAGAATCCTTATTCATTTATTTGTCTACCTCCTGCTGTACTGAAATCTTGTGTCATATTCTTTTCCTGAGTGCAGCTGATGCTGTAAGAAATAGAACTATTGTCAAAGAAAATTTAGCTAGGAACTATGTTTTTTGTTGTTGTTTTTTACTTTCTTACTTACTTTCTTGAATCACTCACTTAACATCTATGAATTTGGTTTGGTTCACCTGTAAAATATACTGTCCGGCAGATCAAATGAAATAAAGGGTGTGGAAAAGCCTTATACAACCTTGAAATGTTAGTTGCTTACAAATGCATGTATGTTTTATATTTTCTGCAAGGCTTAAATATCCCCAATGTTATTTGTTTGAGCCCCGATTAAAGAATTGTGGATGGTATTATGTTAATACATATTTGTACATTGAGTGAATATCTACTTTCATACAACTGTAACCAGAATTTTTTCTTCTTGATTTTCAGATAAGTTCTTTAGAATCTAGAAGTAAATAAATTGAGGCTTTTACAACTGTATATAGAGTAGTGTTAATGCCCTGAAATTGCTTTTGATTATTTATCACTTTCTCTCATCTGCATTATTTAAATTAGTGTATACTTATTGCATTATTTTACACTTATTACACATTGCTCATCTCACTAGTGTAAATGGCATTTATTGTGAATGTTTTGTTTTTCCTTCCTTTACTGTAGTTTTAAACATCTAGGCATTCTTCAATATAATGGGGGAGCTTCCAGGGTGGCTCAGTGGTAAATAATCCACCTGCAATGCAGGAGACGCAGTTTAGATCCCTGGGTCTGGAAGATCCCCTGGAGAAGGAATTGGTTACCCACTACTATATTCTTTCCTGGGAAATCCCATGGACAGAGGAGCCTGGAGGCTACAGTCCATAGGGTCTCAAAGAATTGGACCGTGCTGAGTGACTGAACACATCACAAGACAAAATTTACTGATTGCTTTAATGAAACAAAGGCCAGGTGTTCTAAGGCCAGCATCTTGGGAAGCGTGCTCCTGGCTGAAGAGCTACCGACCCTTATGGATGGATCCTTTCCTCATGGATGACTTCTCACAGATCTCTGTTGTCACAGTTCTGGATTTAGGGTGTTTGCATCTCTTTACAGTCAGGCCCCAAAGTGGACACTGATCATTTGTTTAATTCTGCCTAATTCAGCTCGGAGTTCTCTGAGCTTTTGACCAAACTTGACTTCATGTGAAGGGATGCACTGTTCCTAGTGGGCACTGGTATCCTAGCTACAGCTGAGCTCAATGTCAGCTCTCCACTGCGGGCTGAGGCCACGCCCCACCCTAGGATCGCTGTGCGGGCCACCCTTCAGTCTCCACACCCAATGGCCTCAACCTGTTACCTGAGAACATTGTCGTCCTAAGGAGACAATATAATTTATCATCCAAACCAAAACATAATTAAAGGGGTGCTGTTAAAGATTTCACCTAGATAACAAGAAAAAGCCAGGACTGTACTGGGCAAACTGAGAGATATAGTTTTGAAAACAGTAAGAGAATCACATACATTCATGAAGCTGAGTGAAGAAGTTGCAAAGGGTGTTATTTCCTTATAAAACAGGTTGATTTTTAAAAAAAAAAATCACCTCTATAGAAAAGTCAAATTACCATTAGATTCAATTAACCATTAGCATTTTAATGTTCACATTTGGAAATAATTATTTTATCTTGCTATGAGAACAAATCGAACATTAGAGATTTGGCTTACCGACTATTCTTTTTCAGAGGACACACACTAATTCAAGCTATTTACTTGGGAGATGACATAGTTCGTTTGTAAAAGTAGTAGCTCAAAAACTTAGAACTAAGTCTTCATGTTCAGAGGTCTACTGTACTCATCTTAAGCGATGTCTTTCCATCCACTTTGAGCTGCGTCTGCTCAACAGAAACAATATTGTCCCTCGTAATGATCTTTGGAAATGCACGTCTCCATCTTGCTTTATTCTTTAATTCCCAGACACTTCTCCTATTTAAGTTGCTCATGGTACCTTTGAAGGAGACTTTACCTGACCGGTAAGCCAAGCGCTGAACCATCCTCTATTTTTCATCAAATGCTTCGCCTCCTTTCTTCCCCTCTACCCCACACAGACCTTTATCTGGCAGCGGAAAGAAAAACACATCTTATGAAAAGTCTTGGAGAAGGATTCAATCCCCTACATCAGAGCTGCCCTCTCCTGGGGCCTCATTATTTCTTTGAGGTTCTTGCCCTGCAAATCAGCTCTGTCGTCCTGGCCCTCCCTCCTGTGTTTCTGAGCCCTTTGCTGTCCCATGAGATTCATCTAGATACATGGAAAGGAGTGTTTTTCTGGCACTGACCATTTCCCCAACACTGTAATTGTGTTTCTAATGTTTAAAACAACATTAAAAATGCTAGACTTGGAAAATGTAAAAAACAAATACCTATGAAGACAAGAAAAGTTTGGAGTTTAAAAAAAAAATTTCTTAAGATTGAGAAGATCAAGAAGGCATACGGGTTTGAGAAAGTTTAATTTTCTGTTGAGTGCAAAGCAAACAAAGCAGGAAAAAAATGCCAGGTGGAGATGGGGGCTGGGTGTCCTGACAAATGTTGCCAGGAGCCTGAAACCAAAGAACATACTTAAAAATCCTGTCTGCTCAGGTGAAAACTTGACAGGTGGCACCCTGAAGGTTCTGGGACTGGTTCAGCCTGGCCTACCCTGTGGTTTCTGATGTTCCCGAGCCTTCCTCCAGCAGCCAGACAGCTGAGGTGGTGTCTGGACAAGGTAACACGCTCCTGTCCAGTGTTTCCAGGACATTAGTACCTGGAGGCGGTGGGGAGCCTTGCTGTTGGCAGAGGATGGCTTTTTTCCGTTTTCCTTTTTGTCCCTGGTGCTGCAGAACCTCTTCTGCTCATCATTCTCTTTTAATCTGGTCCAGTGACAAAAAGGACCTGCTGGGGCCTGCCTGGCAGGTGGAGCATCCAGATGCTAAGCTCCAGGATGAATTTTGCTAGCACTGGCATCTGGGAGTCAGCTCCTCTCCCCCAGCTTGGCTGGCAGGCTGGGTTAACCCTTTGCAGTTCAAAAGGCTCATTTGATGTGTCAAATTAGCAGTCTAGCTCTCTTGGCAAGAAGTGCCACCTGGATGCTTTTTGAATGCATGAATATGTATTTAAACTTCAGAGCCTTGAAGTTTTTATCATCTCTGTCCCATGAAGGACAAAGAACAACAGTTCCTGAAGATGATAAGGAAATAGTGATGTGCAGGCTTTTCTAATTAATACCCACAGACTGTATGCCCAAAATGGAGGCTGTTGTCACTTCAGTTCACTCAGTCAAGTCCAATTCTTTGCAACCCTGTGGACTGCAACATGCCAGGCTTCCTTGTCCATCACCAACTCCCAGAGCTTGCTCAAGCTCATGTCCATTGAGACAGTGATGCCATCCAACCATCTCATCCTCTGTCATCCCCTTCTCCTCCTGCCTCCAATCTTGCCCATCATCAGGGTCTTTTCCAGTGAGTCAGTTTTTCCCATTAGGTGGCCAAAATATTGGAGTTTCAGCATCAGCCCTTCCAATGAATATTTGGACTGATTTCCTTTAGGATGAACTAGTTGGATCTCCTTGCTGTCCAAGGGACTGTCAAGAGTCTTCTCCAATACCACAGTTCAAAGCATCAGTTCTTTGGCGCTCAGCTTTCTTTATAATCCAACTCTCATATCCATACATGACTACTGGAAAAACCATAGCTTTGACTAGACAGACCACTGTTGGCAAAGTAATGTCATTGCTTTTTATTTTTATTTATTTATTTTTTGTCATTGCTTTTTAATGTGCTGTCTAATTTGGTCATAGCTTTTCTTCCAAGGAGCAAGTGTCTTTTAATTTCATGGCTGCAGTCACTGTCTCCAGTGATTTTGGAGCACAAGAAAAGAAAGTCTGTCACTATTGTCCATTTTTTTCCCAACAATTTGTGATGATGTGTTGGGACCAGATGCCATGATTTTAGTTTTTGGAATGTTGAGATTTAAGCCAGCTTTTTACTCTCCTATTTCACTTTCAAGTGGCTCTTTAGTTCCTCTTCGCTTTCTGCCTTAGGTTGGTGTCATCTGCTTATCTGAGGTTATTGGTATTTCTCCCAGCAATCTTGATTCCAGCTTGTGATTCATCCAGCCCTGAGTTTCACATGATGTACCACTTTCCATATAAGTGGTATATGGAGGGTGATGATATATAGCCTCAACGCACTCTTTTCCCAATTTGGAACCAGTCCATTGTTTCATGTCTGGTTCTAAATGTTGCTCCTTGATCTGCATAGAAGGCAGGTAATATGGTCTGGTATTCCCATCTCTTGAAGAATTTTCCAGTTTGTTGTGACCCACATGATCAAAGGCTTTAGTGAAGTCAATGAAGCAGATGTTTTTCTGGAACTCTCTTGCTTTTTCTATGATCCAATGGAAATTGGCAATTTCATCTCTGGTTCCTCTGCCTTTTCTAAATCCACCTTGAACATCTGGAAGTTCTAGGTTCACATATTGTTGAAGCCTAGCTTGGAGAAGTTTGAACATTACTTTTCTAGCATGTAGTTTGAACATTTGGAGAAGGCAATGGCACCCCACTCCAGTACTCTCTTGCCTGGAGAATCCCAGGGATGGCAGAGCCTGGTGGGCTGCTGTCTATGGGGTTGCACAGAGTCGGACACGACTGAGCAACTTCACTTTCACTTTTGACTTTCATGCCCTGGAGAAGGAAATGGCAACCCACTCCAGTGTTCTTGCCTGGAGAATCCCAGGGATGGCAGAGCCTGGTGGGTTGCTGTCTGTGGGGTCGCACAGAGTCGGACACGACTGAAGCGACTTAGCAGCAGCAGCAGTTTGAACATTCTTTGGCATTGCCTTTCTTTGAGACTGGAATGAAAACTGATCTTTTCCAGTCCTGTGGCCACTGCTAAGTTTTCCAAATTTGTTGGCATGTTGAGTGCAACACTTTAACAGCATCATCTTTTAGGATTTAAAATAGCTCAGCTAGACTTCCATCACTTCCACTAGCTTTGTTCATAGTGATACTTTGTAAGGCCCACTTGACTTCATACTCTAGGATGTCTGGCTCTCGGTGAGTGATCACACCATCATGGTTATCTGGGTCATTAAGATCTTTTTAGTATAGTTCTCCTGTGTATTCTTGCCACCTCTTCTTAATATCTTCTGCTTCTGTCAGGTCCATACCATTTCTGTCCTTTATTGAGCCCATCTTTGCATGAAATGTTCCCTTTGTATCTCTCAGTTTCCTGAAGAGATCTCCAGTCTTTGCCATTCTATTGTTTTCCTCTATTTCTTTGCATTGTTCATGTTGGAAACCTTTCTTATCTCTCCTTGCTATTCTTTGGAACTCTGCATTCAAATGGCTATATCTTTCCTTTTCTTCTTTGCCTTTCATTTCTCTTTTTTTCTCAGTCATTTGCCCTTCTTTTTCTTTGGCATGGGTTTGATCATTGCCTCCTGTACAATGTAATGAACCTCTGTCCAAAGTTCTTCAGGCACTCTGTAATTCAGATCTAATCCTGTGAATCTATGTGTCACTTCCACTGTATATCGTAAGGGATTTGATTTAGGTCAGACCTAAATGCTCTTGTGGTTTTCCCTACTTTCTTCAATTTAAGTCTGAGTTTGGCAATAAGGAATTCATGATCTGAGCTACAGTCAGCTTCCAGTCTTGTTTTTGCTGACTGTATAGAACTTCTCCTTCTTTGGCTGCAAAGAATATAATCAATCTGAGTCTGATATTGACCATCTGGTGATGTCCATGTGCAGAGTCTTCTTCTGTGTTGTTGGAAGAGGGTGTTTGCTATGACCAGTGTGTTCTCTTGACAAAACTCTATTAGCTTTTGTGCTGCTTCATTGTGTACTCCAAGGCCAAACTTTCCTGTTACTCCAATTATCTCTTGAGTTCCTACTTTTGCATTCTAGTCCCTTATGATGAAAATGGCATCTTTTGTTAGTTCTAGAAGGTCTTGATAGAACCGTTCAACTTCAGCTTCTTCAGCATTAGTGGTTGGGGCTAGACTTGGATTACTGTGAGGTTGAATGGTTTGCCTGTTGTCAGTGTTCATCTAATGAACAGAATGCCAGAGCCTAGGAAGAATGGTTCACCAAGTGGAAGCCATAGTGGACTAACAATTAGCTGCCCTCCCCACCCCCACCGGACCTCCCTGGTGGCTTAGATGTTAAAGCATTTGCCTACAATGTGGGAGACCAGGGTTCAATCCCTGGGTCAGGAAGATCCCCTGAAGAAGGAAATGGCAACCCATTCCAGTACTCTTGCCTGGAAAATCCCATGGACGGAAGAGCCTGGTAGGCTATAGTCCATGGGGTCACAAAGAGTCGGACATGACTGAGCAACTTTCTTTTTTCTTCTTTCCACCCCTGTCAGCCACCACACACACACACACACACTGTACATGCACAGCCCACTCACCTCTCATGCTCTTTTATTTGAATTTTGCTTTTGTTTGGTGAAAGCATCTTCCTTGTCCTCAAACGTCAAGAAAAATTAAAAATTACAACCTGACTTTGCCTTTGTGAAATCTTGCCTCTACCATGGTGTTGTCTGTTGTTGGAAAGTTTACGATGGAGTGTCTCCAAGCAACAGTACTTTTGAAAGGGGCTCTAAATATTAAACTCATTTCACATGTGACTTGAGACTTGGGCAGACTGCAGGAGAGGTGACAATTTATTACTCTTCAGAAGCCCTAAAGCAGAGTAAATATAGATTTAGCAGTGATAATATGAGAACAACAGATCAATTTGATTTTAAGTAAATCTTTCCCCGCAAAAGCCAGAATTTGATTAATCCATCAAAGCTCACTGGAGTCACTGGGAACTAATTGAAACATAGATTAGTTCCCCTTCTCTCCACATGGTTAAATGTACCTGGCTGCAGAAGAAAACATTCAGAACTTTTTTTTGTTGGTGGTGCAGATTGTCAGTTTTTCCAGAAATTGCTTACCTCAATTTGAAGTGACATATGTCTAGTTTCAAAAGAGTCTGGAAGCCTGAGATAATTTATTCATTATGTATGTAGGAAAAATAGCCTCATCCAACAGTTTCATTATGAAATTCTGAGGCTCTGTATTCAGCTTTGGCCACAGTCTGTGTGCGTACCTGGCTGCCTGGAGCTGCTCTAAAAGACCCAGTAACCCTCATCCAATTTATTCTACTTTGTCCTAAAGATAGAAAAGACCTACAAATTCCAGAGAGATGCGGTAATACTTTAGTGTCATGAAAATCTTACTAGAACTTTGAATTTTCAGTCTGTTTTGTTTTTTCTCTGAGTCTCTCAGAGAACTTTTGAAACATTTATGTGTTTCACAGATATTTGTGACTAGTGGAGATCAACTCAGATTTACAGGCGGGAAGAATGAGAAAAGAGAGGGTAGGGACCCATCTAGAGTACCAAGAAAGTCAAGGCCAAGAGGGTCTGGACATAAATACCCAAGGGATCAACCGATGAGCCCTGTGTACAGGAACTCAAGGTCACAGGGACTTGGTAAGTGGGGAAAGAGTGATCTCTTACCTTTTATAGTTTACAGATTGCTTCTGTGTGTGTTTTTGGAAATTGATGTTTGGAAAATTCTAGGATTCTACTTGCTGTTTTTAAACCTGATGTTGGAAAAATCCTAGATTTTATTCTCATTTTCAGGTGAAGAAACCGAGGAACAGAAAGTCACCTCATGTCAGCTAGTAAACTCAGTCTGGAGCTAAGGGCCTCTGAATCATTACCCAGTACTTTTTCCTCTAGTTTGGCCCACTAGTGAAATTCAGATGGGGAGTTTAAAGGCTGTTTTGTTTTTATTTTCTTTTTAGAAAGTGGCTGCTGATGACTACGTTTTTAGCCAGGGAACATTTTTTTTTTTTAAACATTGAAACTTAAGTTTCATGGGCTTGTCAGTGAATATACTGTCCCTCCCTACCCCCAGAAAGTGGCCATTATTCCATTTATTTTAAGTCATAATGACAGCAATGATATTAACTTCACTAAGTCATGGGTTGAAGAATGACTGTAAAATGGCAAAGTCTCCATATTTAGTCCTGATTTTTATTCTGGGGAATTTGATAAGCATTCTTTTATAGGGTTATTCTTGAGAGTTAAGTGGGTGTTTTCTGCAAGTGCCGTGAAGTTCCGATTCTATTCATCTGAAATAAAGAGGAATGATTTATGCACAACTGCATATAAATGATATGTGCACTATATTCTTGTGTGTCCTGGAAGTGCTATTGCTTTTTAATATTGCTTAATAAAATTGAATATGAGGTTTTAAAAAACATTTTACTTTGCTTTGCAAAATAAATAACAGGTCCAGGTGGCTTTTGTTCTGCTATAAATTTTATCATGACTTCAGGAAACTTCCCCAAATCATGTTGCTGCCCACTTTCATAGGTAAGATTTGGGGTGAAAGATTTACATTTTTTAAACCCCTTTGTCCCAGAATTTCTCAGGTGAGAAAAGCAGTTGTAGGAAAGGGCTACAGAACTATATTTTGACTATTAGTAGAAAGGGAGTGTCAGAAAAAATGTTGACTAATGAAGTTTTCCCTGTAAATTATGAGGCCTATAATCAAGCCTTATCAGTCCTCTGCTCCATCAAATCTCATTAGCTAACAATTTTTACCACTATTAATCTTGGGCTGAGGTTCAGTGCTTCAGATTAAAGCTCTGACCTATATAGAAGAAATAAAATCTAGAAACGTAGTCGACTCTGAGAAAGATTCTGACTCAAGGTATTGACAAGGCTGGGCCTTCATAGGCCAACAATTCAGAAAGATGCACAGACCCTGAATTAATTTCCAATGACCTGTATGGTTTGAAATCTCTGCTTCACTAAGATTTGTTAAAAGAAGTGTTGGGTTAAATTATGCTGCTTAAGTGAGTGGGGAAAATTCAAGAGTAGAGCCTAAAACATAACCTCTCTCCCTCCTGCCAGATCTCAGAGGGTGTTGATGGTACATACATGTCAGGAAGGGGATGAGTCCTGATACTAGAAGAAGAGCTCTGTCCTGCTAGATCAGGGCAACACTGAAGAGAGAAGTGATTCTTTCTTGCTTATATGGATTAGATCCAGGCTCATTTGGGTCTTTCCTACCTATATTTTCAGGCCCAGTTTAAATGCACCAGTTTCATAACCCTTCCCTGATTTTCTTCAACTGGTTTCTCATCCTTTAGACCTTGCATATCATTTCATTTATATCTTTCTGATACCATTTATCAATCTGACATTATATTATGATTATACATTATATTTTCTCTTTTCTATTTCTAGACCTGAAGGTAAATTCTGTTTACTTTTAGATTTTGAACACCAACAGCATTTAAATCTATCCTTTACATTTAATATGTTCTCATCACATACTTGTTAAATAATTCACTGGGTTTCCATGATAACCGCATTCTTATGATTAACTGTCTTTCAAGGTAAATTACATGCTGCTGCTGCTGCTAAGTCACTTCAGTCGTGTCCAACTCTGTGTGACCCCATAGACGGCAGCCCACCAGGCTCCCCCGTCCCTGGGATTCTCCAGGCAAGAACACTGGAGTGGGTTGCCATTTCCTTCTCCAGTGCATGAAAGTGAAAAGGGAAAGTGAAGTCGCTCAGTCGTGTCCAACTTCGCGACCCCATGGACTGCAGCCTACCAGGCTCCTCTGTCCATGGGATTTTCCAGGCAAGAGTACTGGAGTGGGATGAGGTACAACCAAATAATAAAAATTTTTAAAAATTATGTATCAAATAAGATACAAATATAGACATACTAATTCCCTTTGTAATACATATTCTAGTAAAGTTAAGCATGTTTTAAAGACTTTAATTTTTGTATTTGTTTTCATTTTAAAATTGAGTAAAGAATCTTGTAGGAAGAATTACTTAATAATTGAATATTTATGGCTGGATAAAGTGCAATGAAATATAATATTTCTTTTGTTAAATTTTTTATTGTTTTATAATTTTTACTCATGTTGTTATTGTTTTGGCCAAGTCTTTCTGCACCATAGAAATCTTTTAAAATCATATATTTGACAGAAGAAATAATTTTCAAGTGAAATAATATAATGAAGCTTTTAACATAACTATCATGGTTACATTACAAGAGAGAAACCTAGTTCCAAAGAGGAAAACTCATCTTTCACTGGAGGGGGAGATGTAGATGTAAATTATGACTTTGTTTTCTTTGTGTAATGTCTTATGGTCATAACTTAAATTTACAGACCATATAATTCAGTGTAATCTAAGTTATTCTATATTTGCAAACTACCTGAAAATCTCAGGGGCTTACACAGATAAGAGTTCTCACTAATGTTTTATGTGCTTTATGGGTTGACCATGGCTCTGCTCTTCATTGGAGGATGCAAACTGACAGATTAGCCCATATCTAGTCATTTTTTTTTTTTTTCATGTGTCAAAGGGTAAGTGCTTAGTTGCTCAGCCGCGTCTGACTCTGCAGCCCACCAGGCTTATCTGTCCATGGGAATTCAACAGGCAAGAATACTGGAGTGGGTTGCCATGCTCTCCTCCAGGGGATCTTCCCAACCCAGGGATTGAACCCAGGTCTCCCACATTGCCAGAGAAGGCAATGGCACCCCACTCCAGTACTCTTGCCTGGAAAATCTCATGGACAGAGGAGCCTGGTAGGCTGCAGTCGCTAAGAGTCAGACACGACTGAATGACTTCACTTTCACTTTTTACTTTCATGCATTGGAGAAGGAAATGGCAACCCACTCCAGTGTTCTTGCCTGGAGAATCCCAGGGATGGGGGAGCCTGATGGGCTGCTGTCTATGGGGTTGCAGAGTCGGACACGACTGAAGTGACTTAGCAGCAGCAGCTCTCACATTGCAGGCCGGTTCTTCACCATCTGAGCCACCAGGGAAGCCATCAAAAGATAAGACCATCATCTAAAACAAAAATCTTAACATTAAATTTGTTCCTTAAGTGAGCGAGCAATCAGGCATGTACTCTTCAAGCAAAGTGGAGAACTGATTTTTTTCAGAACTTTTGCAAGAATGGAATTTGGGGATGGGATTCTGCCTGCATCAGCTGTAGGAGCATGGATACTACAGTGAAACTGTTGTTGACTAACTGACATTCAGAGAATGTTTCTTTTGTAAGTCCATTCCCCACTGGATGACTTTTTTAGAAGCAAAATTCTGCCACTGTTTGCTGGTGTTCCTAAGCAGTTGTGATTGCTACTATGACTGTAGAACTGCCATTGATCAATTAAACAATTTTAAAGAATTTTGGTATTTACCTCATTCCATGGGTTCAGGACAGTCTTTTTCTTAAGAATATAAAAACTTTTATTATTTCATTCTCCCTTGGTATTCAGAAATAAGAAAATGGTATGAAACCATGTGAAAGGTTTTATAGTTTCCATTTGGAAGTGATGTGTCACTTCCACCCACATTTTATTGGTCAAAGAAAATCACAGAGATAAACTGAGCAACAAATCTTCAATCAAGTCACAGAGTTGGGAGAGGCAGCAAGTATTTTGAACAATAACATGGCCTACTATAGCGACTTCACTTTCACTTTTCACTTGCATGCATTGGAGAAAGAAATGGCAATCCACTCCAGTATTCTTGCCTGGAGAATCCCAGGGACAGAGGAGCCTGGTGGGCTGCCATCTATGGGGTCGCACGAGTCGGACATGACTGTAGTGACTTAGCAGCAGCAGCATATTGACAGAGTATGGTAGAAAGCAAATCCAGTGCAATTATATCAGAAGAAAACCTGTCATGTTTCTTTAAAAGCAGAACCAAACATGATTACATGAAACAAAAATCCATTTCTGATAGGTTTTTAGAATCTTCTTCTTTTAAGTGTTTTCATTTGTGGCAATGTAAAGCCAGGTGATAGTCAGGGAATCATGTTTACAAATGTCACAAGTTGCTTTTTAATGCATATTTGTTATAGTAAGTTCTAAGGAGCAAAAATATATTCTATAGAATATATTGTGATTTCATCTATGTTGCAAGAATAAAAACATGACCTAATAAACCATTGAAACATTCTGATGATCTCATTTCTTAAAATTTCTTTGCCGGTTTTCCATGGGCTGGAGTGGAGAATCCAACTTCTCTAGACTGGCATTTCTACTTGTATGTATTTATTTTTTAAAGTTTATTTATTTTTAATTTAAGTATAATTGCTTTATAGTATGGTGTTGTTCTCTGCCATATATTAACATGAATCAACCATAGGTATGTATATGGTACCCTTCCCCTTGAGCCTCTCCCCCACCTCCCACCCCTCCTACTCCTCTAAGCTGTCACGGAGCCCTGTTTGAGTTCCCTGAGTCATACAGCACACTCCCGTTGGCTGTCTGTTCCATCTATGGTCGTGTACATTTCCATCCTACTCTCTCCATTCACCCAACCTGTGTCCATCAGTCTGTTCTCCGTGTGTGTGTCTCCATTGCTGCCCTGCAAACAGTTCATCAGCACCATCTTTCTAGATTCCATATAGATGCATTAATATACAATGCTTGTTTTTCTTTTTCTGACTTACTTCATTCTGCATAATAGGCTCTAGTTTCATCCATTTCATTAGCACTGACTCGAGTGTGTTCTTTTTTATGGCTGAGTAAATTCCATTGTATATGTGAACCACAGCTCCTTTATCCACTCATCTGTCAATAGACATCTAGGTTGGTTCCATGTCCTAACTTCCCTGCTCACTTCCAAACTCATTCTATGAGGCAACCGTCACCTGGATGCCAAAAACAGAAAAATACATCACAAAAAAGAAAATTACAGGCTAACATGAATGTAAAAATTCTCAACAAAATTCTAGCAAACAGAATACAACAACACATAAAAAGATCATATACCATGATCAAGTTGGGTTTATCCCAGGGATGCAGATCAGATCAGATCAGATCAGTTGCTCAGTTGTGTCTGACTCTTTGTGACCCCATGAATCGCAGGACGCCAGGCCTCCCTGCCCATTACCAACCCCCAGAGTTCACTGAGACCCACATCCATCGAGTCAGTGATGCCATCCAGCCATCTCATCCTCTGTTGTCCTCTTCTCCTCTTGCCCCCAATCCGTCCCAGCATCAGAGTCTTTTCCAATGAGTCAACTCTTCACATGAGGTGGCCAAAGTACTGGAGTTTCAGCTTTAGTATCATTCCTTCCAAAGAAATCCCAGGGCTAATCTCCTTCAGAATGGACCAGTTGGATCTCCTTGCAGTCCAAGGGACTCTCAAGAGTCTTCTCCAACACCACAGTTCAAAAGCATCAATTCTTCAGTGCCCAGCCTTCTTCACAGTCCAACTCTCACATCCATACATGACCACAGGAAAAACCATAGCCTTGACTAGATTGCCGGGGTCCAGCCCTGGTGGATCCAGGGAATTTGAAGCAGGGACGGCGTCGGCAAGGATCAGGAAACAACTGCTTAATTAAACATTAATTAAGGATATAAAGAGTAATAGAATAAGGATAGCTCAGTGAGGAAATTCAGTGGAGAAAAGAGGCTGAAATAAGGATAGCTCAGTGAGGAAATTCAGTGGAGAAAAGAGGCTGAATAATTCAGCCAGAAGGTAAGAGAAAGAACGACATGGGGAGACCAAGTTCCGGTGAACAAGGCCCGCACTTTATTTTCCAAAGTAGTTTTCATACCTTAAATTATGCATAGAGGATAATGGGGGAAGGGGTAGAGTCAGGCAGCAAGCCAGGCTTTCTTCCTGCAAACTTATCATATGCAAAAGCTTAGGTGATTTGCATCATCTTCTGACCTGGAGGCCTGTTAACATTTTAAGACCCTTTCTTCAGAAAACTTATTTTTCTCTAAAGGTGATTAGTCAGGTGCCACCCTCCAAAAGCATTAAAGTTGCATTCCTATAGGGCAAAGGTGTGGTGGGCTGTAACAAGAAAAAGAATTAACTCAAGGGTCCCAGGTTACAAATATTAAAGCTACTACTTACACCAATTTTATTAATCAATACACTGCCAGGGACACAGCAGGTAAGGGATATGGAAACTTATCAGCAAACATTGGCCCAACAAGTGAAAATCCCTTCACCAATACAATTTCTAATCAATCTTTTAACTGCTCAAAGGAATCTGTATTTAGACAGTTTAGAACATTTCATGCCTCTCACAGTTGGGAGGCTCTGAGCAATCACATGTGGCCGGAAAAACCTATTCAGGCAGGCTAGAGGACTTCCAAAGGAGTTTGTAGGTTGAAACACTATCACACCCAGGAACTTTATTAACTGGAGCTGTAAGTTAACTCTTTTTTTCAGAGAGAGGTAGTGGGGGACAGCTCCCTGTAAAGTCAGAGGTGTAGGTGAAAGCACAAAGCAGAAAATAGGTAGACTCTGGTTTTGGGGGTAGATGGGGGACTCCTGAGGCTCGATCCTGCCTTTGCGTATGCCGAGCCTCCTTCCTCATGACCGTTGCCATGGGCGGAGTTCCTCACGCTGGCTCCTGGCAGTGATAGACTTCCAGTTAAGCTATTCCAGATCCTGAAAAATTATGCTGTGAAAGTGCTGCACTCAATATGCAATATGCACTCAATATGCAATATTCCGGCTCCCGGCACTAGACGAACCTTTGTTGGCAAAGTAATGTCTCTGCTTTTGAATATGCTATCTAGGTTGGTCATAACTTTCCTTCCAAGGAGTAAGCATCTTTTAATTTCATGGCTGCAGTCACCATCTGCACTGATTTTGGAGCCCAGAAAAATAAAGTCTGACACTGTTTCCACTGTTTCCCCATCTATTTCCCATGAAGTGATGGGACCGGATGCCATGATCTTCATTTCTGAATGTTGAACTTTAAGCCAACTTTTTCACTCTCCACTTTCACTTTCACCAAGAGGCTTTTGAGTTCCTCTTCACTTTCTGCCATAAGAGTAGTGTCATCTGCATATCTGAGGTTATTGATATTTCTCCCAGCAATCTTGATTCCCGCTTGTGTTTCTTCCAGTCCAGCGTTTCTCATGATGTACTCTGCATATAAGTTAAATAAACAGGGTGACAATATACAGCCCAGACGTACTCCTTTTCCTATTTGGAACCAGTCTGTTGTTCCATGTCCAGTTCTAACTGTTGCTTCCTGACCTGCATACAAATTTCTCAAGAGGTAGATCAGGTGGTCTGGTATTCCCATCTCTTTCAGAATTTTCCACAGTTTATTGTGATGCAAGGATTCTTCAATATACATAAATCAATCCATGTTGTTCATCGTATTAACAAATTGAAAGATAAAAAACTATATGGTAATTTCAATAGACATAGTAAAATCTTTTGGAGAAGGCAATGGCACCCCACTCCAGTACTCTTGCCTGGAAAATCCCATGGACGGAGGAGCCTGGTAGGCTGCAGTCCATGGGGTCGCTAAGAGTCGGGAACGACTGAGCGACTTCACTTTCACTTTTCACTTTCATGCATTGGAGAAAGAAATGGCAACCCACTTCAGTATTCTTGCCTGGAGAGTCCCAGGGACAGAGGAGCCTAGTGGGCTGCCGTCTATGCGGTCGCACAGAGTCGAACACGACTGAAGCCACTTAGCAAAAAAAATTCAGCACCAATTTATGATAAAAACTCTTTAAAACATGGGCATAGATGCATAGAAGGAACCTACCTCAACATGATAAAGGCTATATGTGATAAATCCACAACAGATATTATTCTCAAATGGTGAAAAACTGAAAGCATTCCCTTTAAGATCAGGAATAAGGCAAGGTTGCCCACTTTTGACACTGCTGTGCAAAATAGTTTTGAAAGTCCTATCTACGGCGATCAGAGAAGAAAGAGAAATAAGTGGAATCCAGATTGAAAAAGAAAAGGTAAAACTCTGTTTGCAAATGACATGATACTATACATAAAAAACCCTACAGATACTACCAGAAAATAATTAGCGCTAATCAGTGAATTTAGTATAGTTGCAGGACACAAAATCATTTCACAGAAATTACTTGCATTCTTATAGACTAACAATGAAAAATCAGAAAGAGAAATTAATCCCATTTACCATTGCAACAAAAAGAATAAAAATATCTAGAAATAAGCCTACCTAAGGAGATAAAAAAACTGTATACAGAAAATTATAAGATAGTGATGGAAGAAATCAAAGACAATATAAGCAAATGGAGAGATATTCCATGTTCTTGGGTTGGAAGAATCAATACTGTGAAAATGACTATAATACCAAAAGTAATCTACAGATTCAATGCAATCCTTGTCAAATTACCAACGTCATTTTTCACAGAACTCTAACAAAAAAAATTTCACAATTCATATGGAAACACAAAAGACCCTGAATAACTGAAGCAATCTTGAGAAAGAAGAATGGAGCTGGAGGAATCAGTCTTCCTGACCTCAGAGTATACTACAAAACCACAATTATTAAGACTGTATGGTACTGGCACAAAAACAGAAATATACACCAATGGAGCAAGATAGAAAGCCAGAGATAAACCCAGAGTTATGGGCAGCTTATCTTTGACAAAGAAGGCAAAAATATACAATGGGGCAAAGATAGTCTCTTCAATAAATAGTGCTGGGAAAACTGAAAAGCTTCATGTAAAAAAAAAAGAAACTAGAAAACTTCCTAACACTATTCACTATATAGTCCATTATAAAATGGATTAAAGACCTAAATTTAAGACTGCAAACTATAAAACTCTTAGAGGAAAACAGGCAGAATGCTCTTGACATAAATCACAGCAAGATCATTTATGACCCACCTTGTAGAGTAAGAGATATAGAAACAAAAATAAACAAGTAGGAGCTATTTATTTACTTTTAAACTACATATTAAGATGATTTCTTATAGTGGATTTAATTTAAAAGTCTATTATTATTTACTAATTTGAAGAATCTTAGAAAGCATTTTGACATACAGTTGCTCACTTAAACATTTGTTTATAGGAGAAATGAATATTCAACCCAACACTGAGGCTCTGAGGAGTCTGATGTCTGTACTGCAGGTCAGAGAGTGGAAGTTGAGATTTGTCTCAGGTCTCTCATGCTCTGGGCTTCCCTTGTGGCTCAGCTGGTAAAGAATCCGCCTGCATTGTGAGAGACCTGGGTTCAATTCTTGGGTTGGGAAGATCCCCTGGAGAAGGGAGTGGCTACCCACTCCAGTATCCTAGCCTGGAGAATTCCGGTCACAAAGAGTCAGACACAACTGAGCGACTTTCACTTTCGCTTACTGTGCTTTATGCTATGACTTGGTGAGTCAGAAAAATTGACATATTTGTTACCCTTCCTCAACATCTTTGGCTTTAGTTACTTTTTGCCTTTGATCATGTTATCTCTTCCTTAATAGAGTGATTCAGATAGTCCGTAAATGCACAGATGAGACAAAGCTGTTCTAGGTTGACTAGCTGACAAAATCTATCAATATTGAGTAGACTTTATTTATTAAATTAATTGGGCATTTTATTGTTTGAGTCCTAGACTCCAATAAAACTTCCTGGACATACAGCACTTCATATGTGTTGCTGTAGTTTGTAGCTGAAGGAATAGGCATGTCTTGTACGATACAATAGCATTGGGATAGAATTTCTGGAAGTTCACACCTGCTTTCCCCAGACTTGGCCCCATGTGCCCGTTTTCTTTACTGATCCTGGTTCTTATTCATTCACTAATAAATCATGAAAAGTAAAAGTGTTAGTCACTCAGTCATGTCCGGCTCTTTGTGACCCCATGGATTGTACTCTGCCAGGATCCTCTGTCCATGCACTTCTCCAGGGAAAAATACTAGAGTGCGTAGTCATTACCTTCTCCAGGGGATCTTCCTGGCCCAGGGGTTGAACCTGGGTCTCCTGCATTGCAGGTGGATTCTTTACTGTCTGAGCCACAGTAATGAGGCTTCTGAGGGAAGCTATGAGTAAAAACTAAACAGTTTTAAGCTTGAGTTTCAGGTTGTTTTGAGTTTTCAGTTCTATTTCTTAATATATTTTTTAGGATTTTATTTTTTTAGAGCAGTTTTAGGTTTGAGCAAAATTGAATGGAAAGTATAGAAATTTCCCATATACACCCTGACCCACACAGGTTCCTTCATTACTGACATCCCTCACCAGAATGGGTTATTTTCAGTATATAATTGATTAACCTGCATTGATACTTTATGATCACCCAGAGTTTATAGCTTACCTTAGGGTTCATTTTGGAGCTGGACATACTATGGGTTTGACAAATATACAATGACATGTATCCACCATTGTAGTACCATACAGAATAGTTCATTGCTCTAAAAATTCTCTGCACTCTGCCTATTTATCCATCCCCTTTCCCCCCACCCTCCCACAATGAATATCTTTTTACTGTCTCCATACAACATACATAGTTGTATGTAGCCTTTTCAGACTGGCTTCTTTCACTTGGTGATATGCATATGTTTCCTTCATATCTTTTTATGCTTATAGCTAATTTCTTTTTAACGCTGAGTAATAGTCCATGGTCTGGATGGACCACAATTTATTTATCCATTTGCCTATTGAAGGGCAACTTGGTTGCTTCCAAGTTTCACCTTTATTTGTGAATAAAGGTGCTATAAACATTCAGGTACACGGTTTTGTGTGAACAGAAGTTTTCAATTCTTTCAGTAAATACCAAGCAGAGCAATTGCTGGATCATATGGTAAGAGTATGTTTAGTTTTATAAGAAACTGCCAAAGTGTCTTCCAAAACGGCTGTACCACTCTTCATTCTCACGAGCAATGAATGAAAGTCCTATTGTTCTATGTTCTTGCCAGCATTTGATGTTATCTTCACAATATTTTAAAAGGAGAAATTAACGTAATTTTCTCAAACTTGAAACCTTCTTAAGCTCACAGGCTTCTAAATTTATAAACAAACCTATACATGCTTTTGGTTGTACAGATATACACTGATAACCAAGAGTATGCATGTTTATAATAGTGATGATGATAATGCTGCTGCTGATGATGATATCTGACATTTATTGACCACCTACTCTGTGCCTCAGTCTGCATTTTGTGTGCAGTATCTCTTTTGATGCTTGTCACAAGAGTTCACAATGAGATTTGAACTATATAATCTCTTCAGCAGTAACAGTAAATAGCAAACCTAGGATACAAATTTAGGTTGTCTAACTACAGATACAACAATTTTAAACCACAATTCAGCTTGTTTCTCATAGCAATAAATATGTATGTGTATGTTTGTCTGGGGGGCATGTATGTATGTGTGTGTGTACCTTTACATGCTATCTGTGATAGGAGAGAGAGGGAAAAAGTAAGAAAAATGAATGCAAAAGATGAGGTGAGGAGGTATCAGCTCTGCATGTGTGGTTCAATCAGCATTTCCAGATCATTGGCTGCAACTCTGCCATATAAACTAGTAGTTAGCAAACTGGATGCTAGGCTGTTTATGTTTTATCCACCTGTGTTTGTCTGATAGAAAACAACTTCCCCAGGGGCTTTCCAGGTGGTGCTAGTGGGGAAGACCCTGCTTGCCAATGCAGGAGATTTAAGAGATGAGGTTCTAACCCTGGGTCGGGAAGATCCTCTGGAGGAGGGCATGGCAACCCACTCCAGTCTTCTTACCTGGAGAATCCCATGGACAGAGGATCCTGGGGGGCTAGAGTCCATGGGGTCTCACAGAATTGGACATGACTGAAGCGTTCCCACATTTTTGCCCTTGCCTCTCTCCTGAATTATATTGGATTGTTTCTCTCTAGTACCCAAATTGCTGAACAATCTAGTCTTTGCATGGTATACTGCTAATAGACTCCAGACACCACTGTGTGAGTTTAAATTACCCAATGCCAATAAAATACTCACTTGCCGTGTCAAACAATGTGTGGAAGAAACATGCTTCACTTCCACTTACTGGTGGACATGATGTATTGGCTCCATAAACATGGTACTTAGCATGAAAAAACATGCTTTTCAGATAAACAAGCTATTTTATTTTATTCATTTTTCTTCTCTGGATATTTTTTTCTCAACAGTGTATGAAATATGTTTTGCTATCGCATCCCTTGGCACTCTCAGTTTGGTTTCTTTTAGGATGAACAGGTTTTAGATTTCCAAGCAGAGCAGTGAAAGGAACACTTTGAGACTTGCCTTTCATAACAGTCCAAGGAGATGAAATAGTCCATTGCCTGGTAAGGTAAAGCTCAAATAAAATTATTCTGGGAACTCTGAGATTAGCTTCAAGTGGCTGTTTTGGTTAGCGGGCTGAACTTGCGAGAACTAGAGAGAAAAATACATATTTTAAAGCAAAAGTTCTCCATTCTTTCTCACTCCTCCCTTCTTCATTCTAAGAAATATTAAATACTGACTTGCCTGTGATTCTTCTTCTCTTCATTAACTTATACAAGGTGTGTACTAGGATATTTATCATGAAAGAAATTCGTAAAAATTTGGAAGAAGTTGAAAAGTGTATGGGGCTGCTATAACAAATTACAGCAAGCTGGGTAACTTCAAACAACAGGAATTTATTGTCTCATAGTTCTGGAAGCTAGAAGTATGAAGTCAAGGTATCGTGTGGGCTATGCTTTCTCTGAAGATTCTAGAAGGTGATCTTTTTTTTTTTAATTTAAACCTCTTTTTAGCTTCTGGTGGTTGCTGTCAATCTTCTGCTTTCCTAGGCTTATAGATAGACCACACCAATCTCTGCCTTGGTTGTCAAACGATATTCTTCCCTGTGTGTCTGTGTCCAAAAATTCCCCCATCTTTTAAAGACACATATTCAGATTAATTCAGATTATCCTTAACTTGATTACATCTGTAAAGATCTTATTTCCAAATAAGGTCACATTCACAGGTACTGCAGGTTAGGAATCAGTGCATCTTTTTAGAGGACACAGTACTACCCACAACAAAGGGCAGGGCTGTGTCATGGGAAGAGCATCGGATTCAGAGCAAAGGCATCACCAAGTACTGGCTTGTGAGAGAACCATCATTAGCTCTCTTCATAATTCTCTTCAACTCCTTCACCTATTTTTTAAGTGGAAAATTGAGTATTTTTCAATCTATGTTAAGGGCTACATACAGGTAACTTTCAAAAAAGATTTTTCTAGTTCGTCCTCTCAACCTGATTGGCAATATCAAACCCCTCAAAATGGAAAATAAGAAGCCTTGAAATCAGAACACTTAGGTAAGGTTGGGACCTCAGCCCCTTCCCAGCTGTGTGCCTTGGAGTTCTGGTCCTTAATCTTTCCAAAGGTCAACCTGATAAATAAAGTTAAATTATAGCTTTATCTACCCAATCAGATTAAATGTTATAATGATGCTGTAATAATAGAATGTGAAGTGACCTCAGAACTAGCAACTATATTCCACAGTTGGAGCTCAAGAAATATGAATTAAATATATTTTTCAAAACCAGACATCAAAATAGAAGCCACTTTCCACAAGCTCTGAATGTCCCAAGGATTGGCAATACAGTGTCTCCTGAACTTTTACCTCTTTAAGCAGAGGCCTGGGGAACAAAGTCTGTGTGCCCTGTTCCTCAGCCAGGACTTTTCTCTCCTTTCTGGCCTGAGGTGATCCGCATCTAACCAAAAGCTTGCAAAATAGACTGAGTCCCTCAGGCCCTCCCACCTCTTGTATCCATATCCCTCTCAGTGTGACTTCAGTTTTCTCTAATAGCAGGTGGAATCCTCCCCCCATCTCTTTTATTTACTTTTTTATTGTGTTAAAATACATAATGTAATATTTGCCATCTTAACCATTTTAAGGTACAGTTCAGTGGTATTACATACATTCACTTTGGTGGGCAATGATCACTGCTCTTCCTCCCTAGAACTCTTTTCATCTTATGAAGCAAACTCACCTGTTAAACAATTATTGCTCGTATTCTTTCTTCCCTTCAGTTCCTGGAAGTCATCATTGTACTTTTCTGATTCCTGTTACTCTAAACTACCTTATATGAGTGAAGTCAGACAATCTGTGTCTTTGTGTGACTGGCTGATTTCACTTAACATAAAGTCCTCAAGTTTTATGCATGTTGTAGCAAATTGCAGAATTTCCTTCCTTGTTAAGGCAGAATACTATTCCTTTGTATGTGTATACAACATTTTTTGGTATACATTACTATGTTGATGGATATTTGGATTGCCTCTGTGTTCTACCTCCAGTGAGTAGTGCTGCTCTGAACATGGACGCGCAAATATCTCTTTAAGATCCTACTTTCAGTTCCTTAGATGTATACCCAGAATGGAAACTTCTGGGTCGTATGATAGTTCTATTTTTAACTTTTTGAGGAAACTCCAACCTGTTTTCACAACAGCTTGCGCCATTTTGCATTCCCATCAATAGTGCACAAGGCTTCCAATTTCTTCCCATCACACATGTTGTTTTATCTTTTTTTTTTTTTTTGATAATAGCTATCCTGACAGTTATGAGATAGTATATATCATAGTTTTAATTTGCATTACTCTAATGTTTAGTGATGTAAAGCATCTCTTCATGTGCTTTTTGACTATCTGTATATATTCTTTGGGGAAATGTCTACTGAAGTCCTTTACCCATTTTTGAATTGGGTTGTATTTAGTTTTTGGAGTTCTTTATATATTCTGGATATTAATCCTTTATCGATATATGATTTGGAAGTGTTTTTTTTCATTCTGTGTGTTGACTTTTTACTTGTGGATAGTGTCTTTTGATGTACACAAATTTTAAACTTTCATAAAATCAGTTTATCTACATTTTCTTTTGCTACCCTATGCTTTTAGAGTCACATCCAAGAAACAAATGCTACATCTGCTGTTAATTACCATGTATTCCATCACAGGGATTCTAATTAGGGAGTGGACTTCCAAATTTGCCTACATGCCTATCTGAGCTGTTATCCTAATCAAGAGAGTTGATTGGTCATGAGGCTAGGGGTTCCCATGATGACTGCTTATGGTTTGATCCCCTGGTAGAAGTTGAGGGAGTTTAGAAATCTCCATGCTATAACTTGCTCATATATTTCAAGAAAGTATTCAGTAGGTAAGTGGTGCTGGGAGAGTTAGCAGTGAATACTTCCACAGTGAGGGCCTTGGGATCAGTGTTAGCTGCAGTACAGTGACAGCTAAGTAGGATTACAGCCTCATGAAGAAACTCTAGTCCTTTTTCCTTCCATCCTTCTATAATATATCTTCTTCCTGAGAGAAGCTAAGACAAGAAAGAGCAGCAGAGGGCACAAAAAGCAGATCATTCTCACCCCAACTCAGAGGCTGATGGCTGGTTTGGAGGGAAGAGGGACATATGAGATTGGAGTTTTAAACTAATCTAGGTTATGCTTTTATGGCTGAATGTGACACCAAATCTTTGGGCTCTTAGATTTAAGCATAAGATATCCTTAAATTTCACAATGACAGGAGAAAAATAAAGCTATTTAAAGGACATACATGAACAAGTTAAAATTGTTTAACAAAATGACTATAACATAGCTATCAATATTTTACATTTGCATCTGTGCTTTACAGTTTATGAAAAAGTCTCACAAACATCTGTTAGTATATATCAATAAATATACATAATAATCATTTGTGTTTTGTAAACTGTAAAGCTCTATGAAAATGAAGACTTCTATTAATTAAAATTTCAAATATTTGTTTTATTTTTTTATTTTTAAACTTTACATAATTGTATTAGTTTTGCCAAATATCAAAATGAATCCGCCACAGGTATACATGTGTTCCCCATCCTGAGCTATTAACTTAAAAGTAGTAAGAGAGAGCTCCTAAATATCTAAAAATTACCTTGATTTACTCCAGAATTGGAATACCTTTCTTACTTCCTAATATGTTCTACGACAGGTTATAACATACAAAAATAAGAGAATATCTGATTTTTGCTAGACTTTATACTGTAGAGTTTATACTGTTTGACCGGCGCGCTAAGCGCAGGTGGCTCGCGGCCAAGAGGAGCCACCCCACGTCTGGGGTCAGGGGCAGAAACCGGGAGGACCCCATGCCGTAAGGGCGGTGGCCAAGAGGAGTTACCCCACGTCCGAGGTCAGGGGCAGCGGCCAAGAGTACCAGACTGCGAATGGCAGAGAGGAGCTACCCTGCGTCCGAGGTCAGGGGCCATGAAGAGAGGAGTTACCCCGTGTCCGAGGCCAGGGGCGGCTGGTGGGAGGAGCTATCCCACGTCCAAGGAGCTGTGGCTGCGTGGGCGCAGGAGGGCCTAGAGGAGCTACCCCACGTTGGAGGTCAGGAAGGGTGGTGGTGAGGAGATACCCCTTGTCCAAGGTAAGGAGCAACAGCTGTGCTTTGCTGGAGCAGCCGTGAAGAGATACCCCACGCCCAAGGTAAGAGAAACCCAAGTAAGACAGTAGGTGTTGCAAGAGGGCATCAGAAGGCAGACACACTGAAACCATACTCACAGAAAACTAGTCAATCTAATCACACTAGGACCACAGCCTTGTCTAACTCAATGAAACTAAGCCATGCCCATGGGGCAACCCAAGATGGGCAGGTCATGGTGGAGAGATCTGACAGAACGTGGTCTACTGGAGAAGGGAATGGCAAACCACTTCAGTATTCTTGCCTTGAGAACCCCATGAACAGTATGAAAAGGCAAAATGATAGGATACTGAAAGAGGAACTCCCCAGGTCAGTAGGTGCCCAATATGCTACTGGAGATCAGTGGAGAAATAGCTCCAGAAAGAATGAAGGGATGGAGCCAAAGCAAAAAGAATACCCAGCTGTGGATGTGACGTGATAGAAGCAAGGTCCAATGCCGTAAAGAACAATATTGCATAGGAACCTGGAATGTCAGGTCCATGAATCAAGGCAAATTGGAAGTGGTCAAACAAGAGATGGCAAGAGTGAATGTTGACATTCTAGGAATCAGCGAACTGAAATGGACTGGAATGGGTGAATTTAACTCCAATGACCATTATATCTACTACTGCGGGCAGGAATCCCTCAGAAGAAATGGAGTAGCCATCATGGTCAACAAAAGAGTCTGAAATGCAGTACTTGGATGCAATCTCAAAAACGACAGAATAATCTGTGTTCATTTCCAAGGCAAACCATTCAATATCTCAGTAATCCAAGTCTATGCCCCAACCAGTAACGCTGAAGAAGCTGAAGTTGAACGGTTCTATGAAGAACTACAAGACCTTTTAGAACTAACACTCAAAAAAGATGTCCTTTTCATTATAGGGGACTGGAATGCAAAAGTAGGAAGTCAAGAAATACCTGGAGTAACAGGCAAATTTGGCCTTGGAATACGGAAGGAAGCAGGGCAAAGACTGATAGAGTTTTGCCAAGAAACTGCACTGGTCATAACAAACACCCTCTTCCAACAACACAAGAGAAGACTCCATACATGGACGTCACCAGATGGTCAACACCGAAATCAGATTGATTATATTCTTTGCAGCCAAAGATGGAGAAGCTCTATACAGTCAGCAAAAACAAGACCGGGAGCTGACTGTGGCTCAGACCATGAACTCCTTATTGCCAAATTCAGACTGAAATTGAAGAAAGTAGGGAAAACCACTAGACCATTCTCAGGTATGACCTAAATCAAATCCCTTATGATTATACAGTGGAAGTGAGAAATAGATTTAAGGGCCTAGATCTGATAGATAGAGTGCCTGATGAGCTATGGAATGAGGTTCATGACATTGTACAGGAGACAGGGATGAAGACCATCCCCATGGAAAAGAAATGCTTGCAAAATGGCTGTCTGGGGAGGCCTTACAAATAGCTGTGAAAAGAAGAGAAGCGAAAAGCAAAGGAGAAAAGGAAAGATATAAACATCTGAATGCAGAGTTCCAAAGAATAGCAAGAAGAGATAAGAAAGCCTTCTTCAGCGATCAATGCCAAGAAATAGAGGAAAACAACAGAATGGGAAAGACTAGGGATCTCTTCAAGAAAATCAGAGATACCAAAGGAACATTTCATGCAAAGATGGGCAAATAAAGGACAGAAATGGTATGGACCTAACAGAAGCAGAAGATATTAAGAAGAGGTGGCAAGAATACACAGAAGAACTGTACAAAAAAGATCTTCACGACCCAGATAATCACGATGGTGTGATCACTGACCATGAGCCAGACATCCTGGAGTGTGAAGTCCAGTGGGCCTTAGAAAGCATCACTACGAACAAAGCTAGTGGAGGTGATGGAATTCCAGTTGAGCTATTCCAAATCCTGAAAGATGATGCTGTGAACGTGCTGCACTCAATATGCCAGCAAATTTGGAAAACTCAGCAGTGGCCACAGGACTGGAAAAGGTCAGTATTCATTCCAATCCCAAAGAAAGGCAATGCCAAAGAATGCTCAAACTACGGCACAATTGCACTCATCTCACATGCTAGTAAAGTAATGCTCAAAATTTTCCAAGCCAGTCTTCAGCAATATGTGAACCGTGAACTTCCTGGTGTTCAAGCTGGCTTTAGAAAAGAAAGAGGAACCAGAGATCAAATTGCCAACATCTGCTGGATCATGGAAAAAGCAAGAGAGTTCCAGAAAAGCATCTATTTCTGCTTTATTGACTATGCCAAAGCCTTTGACTGTGTGGATCACAATAAACTGTGGGAAATTCTGAAAGAGATGGGAATACCAGACCACCTGATCTGCCTCTTGAGAAATCTGTATGCAGGTCAGGAAGCAACAGTTAGAACTGGACATGGAACGACATACTGGTTCCAAATAGGAAAAGGAGTACGTCAAGGCTGTATATTGTCACCCTGTTTATTTAACTTATATGCAGAGTACATCATGAGAAACGCTGGACTGGAAGAAGCACAAGCCGGAATCAAGATTGCCAGGAGAAATATCAATAACCTCAGATTGCAGATGACACCACCCTTATGGCAGAAAGTGAAGAGGAACTAAAAAGCCTCTTGGTGAAAGTGAAAGTGGAGAGTGAAAAAGTTGGCTTAAAGCTCAACATTCAGAAAAAGAAGATCATGGCATCCGGTCCCACCACTTCATGGGAAATAGATGGGGAAACAGTGGAAACAGTGTCAGACTTTATTTTTTTGGGCTCCAAAATCACTGCAGATGGTGACTGCAGCCATGAAATTAAAAGACGCTTACTCCTTGGAAGGAAAGTTATGACCAACCTAGATAGCATATTCAAAAACAGAGACATTGCTTCGCCAACAAAGGTTCATCTAGTCAAGGCTATGGTTTTTCCTGTGGTTATGTATGCATGTGAGAGTTGGACTGTGAAGAAGGCTGAGCACCGAAGAATTGATGCTTTTGAACTGTGGTGTTGGAGAAGACTCTTGAGAGTCCCTTGGACTGCAGGGAGATCCAACCAGTCCATTCTGAAGGAGATCAGCCCTGGGATTTATTTGGAAGGAATGATGCTAAAGCTGAAAGTCCAGTACTTTGGCCACCTCATGCAAAGAGTTGACTCATTGGAAAAGACTCTGATGCTGGGAAGGATTTGGGGCAAGAGGAGACAGGGACGACAGAGGATGAGATGGCTGGATGGCATCACTGACTCAATGGATGTGAGTCTCAGTGAACTCTGGGAGTTGGTGATGGACAGGGAGGCCTGGGGTGCTGAGATTCATGGAGTCGCAAAGAGTCAGACACGACTGAACGACTGATCTGATACAAAACATTTCAGAACTTAGAATTAATCTCGACTCAAAATTTCAGTTTTATTTACAGACAACATTATTGAGTATTTGCATATATCCACCTTATGGAGTGCTTACATATCTCACCGCATATTCAATACAGGTGTCATGTTGCTCTTATGTGTGCATCGCTCTCTCTGTTAGTCAGGGTTCTCCAGAGAAACATAATCAATTGGCTGGATATATCTATATCTATCTATGAAAGAGATATATTTTAAGGAACTGGCTTATGCAGTTATGGAGATTAGCAAGTTACAAGTCTGGAGATTAGCTTGCCAGCCTGGAGATCCAGGAAAAAGCTAATGCTGCAGTTCAACTTCAAAGTTCCTCTTGCTTGGTGTAGGTCAGTCTTTTGTTCTATTCACTCCTTCAGCTGACCAGATGAGGCCTAGCCATATCACGGAGGGCAGTCTGCTTTAGTCAAAGTCCACTAATTTAAATGTTAATCTCATCCCAAAGCACTCTCACATAAACACCCAAAATAATGTTCTACCAAATATCTGTGCACCCAGGCCCAGACAATTTGGCATATAAAGTTAACCACTACATTCTCTTTATGTGTGTTTATTTCTCATCTAGGTATTAGAATCCCAGTTAATCAGCTTCCTTCAAAAGCTTTTGGGGAATTCTTTGGCATCCTCTCCCCTTAATTAAGGATCTAGTAATTCTCTAGTAATGATTTTAGAATGCAAAATGTTGCTATCCTACCACTGGTCATTATTCTTATGTGGACCGCTTCACACTCTTTATAGCAAATTACTTTATAGGGATTAAATATTATATATTGGGTCTCATATTCAGATTTAAATTTATGATGTTCATACTATTTAAATATAAATAAGACTTTGATTTTCCATAGCTGTATTCTCAAATACTGTTTGAATTCCCTTTCTATAATGCTATGCTCACATTTACTTATTCATGCCAGACAAGGGTTTGACAGGATGGGCTTCCTCCTAGACCTAAACACCCCAGGGACTCATAGACATTCCACCATGCATCTGATCAATTAAGCATTTTTCACTTGTGTGTTCTAAGACCATGTTGTATATATCTGAAACTTCTACTAATTCCATAGTCCTTACTTATGGCATTGAATTCATCACTTCTCCCCCTTCCCACCCTTAGGAGCTTACTCCTTAAGCTCTTTTTTTTTTTTTTTGATATTCATTTCTGAATAGACTACAGTAACTTCCCTTCCTTCCTTCCATTGTTTATGCATGTTAATAACCGTCCACACCCTGACTTCTTAGCTCTCCAGGTTCATCTATTATTTCCCTATACCAGTACTCAGTTCCAACAGGGACAAGCTTACAATTCCCCAAGTAATCCGCTTGTGCTCTATGTCAAGCCTGTTGTCAAACGTTCTTGCCAGCCACATCCTCCCTTTCACTCGTTTCCCATCCAGGTTCTACCAGATTTCAAGGTTCAGATGCTTCGTGATTTCTGACAGGCATTCTTTAACTGCTCCCATTATTTCAATCTTACTTACAAATTTCTCTGTACAAAATATGGCCTTTTGGTCTTCAGGGTTCTTTTTTAAATTGTTATGTGAAGAAGACAACTCATAACTAATAATTTATAACCTACCTTTCAGGTTAGAATTTGTAGATACTTCATACATGTATTGGGGCTTCCCTGGTGGCTCAGAATCTGCCTACAATGCAGGCTACCTGGGTTTCAATCCCTGGGTTGGGAAGATCCCCTGGAGAAGGAAATGGCAACCCACTCCAGTATTCTTGCCTGGAGAATTCCGTGGACAGAGGAGCCTGGTGGGTTGCAATCCATGAGGTCACAAAGACAGGACATGACTGAGCATCTAACACTTTCACTGACGTGTATATGTTTACAGTTTATATATATCCAGGTGTACAATCTCTCATTTGATTCTAACTATGACCCTACCAGGGAGGCAGGGTGGATATTAATCTTGTTTGAAGATAAGACAGGCTCAGAGTCACTGCCTTAGGTGAGGTGACTGGTAATGACAGAGTTTTGAACACAGGACATTTTACTTTTTTGCCATGCTAACATATACCTCAACATTGTTGTGTGGATTACCAAAATGGAATATGTACCTGGATGCATTTTTTAATCTGTACAGAATTATGTAATCATATTTTTTGTGTTCTGTATTTATGGACAGGGATCTCATTGAATATTCCCAATATTGATTTTTTTTCAAGAAATCTTATTGTTAGTTTATTGTCTTCTAAATGAACTAGGGTCAAAGCATGGGAACATGTAAATATATGCTCTTTCTCTTCAAGAGTTTATTGTCAAGTTGAAAAATTAGGCAAGTAAGGGCAAATACAACACAAATATTAGTGCTTATGAAAACACTTATTACAGAGGGATGAAAGACAATGATATAATGAGGCAAATGGAAGGTACTTGAATTTCTATAAATTTTCTTGCCCTTCTGAAATCTAAAAATTATTGTCAGGAAGGAAGAGAGAAAATAAAGATTAGGGGATGAAGAAAGAAAGGAAGCAAATGTTACTCAAAGCAGAAAAAAACCCCCAATATAATAAATACTTGCCTAGTCTCCACAACTATACTAGGTTTTTGGCATATTTATTTAATAATTATACAATATTATGAAATATTATTATCATTGTGACCACATCTGAAGTTAGAAAAGTTAGAATGTTTCCAGTTATGCAGCTAATGTTGAGTTCATAGTAATAATAATAAACCTCATCGTTGTGTTAAGTAGTAGCTACCAGTGTATTGTCTAGCACAATTCTTTAATTAAAAGGAATAAATTCATCCTCCCCTCATCTTTTTTTTTTTTTTTTAAACACATGAGCACTCCTAAAATATCAACAAACTCCTGAAGTTCACTTTGGTACAATATGGTCTTAGTTATTTTGAATGAGACAGAAAGATACCTTAGAAATAATAATAATAAAAAAGTCCTGAAAAGCTTTGTTTTGTGATATTACTATTTTAGAACATTTTGAAAACTTCTGCATATTTATCAAAGCCATACTTAGTCTACTTTGAGAGTTCAACCAGCCATTGATAATTGAATAATAAGCCAGATTTTTGCTAATAATACATCTTTGCTCTTCTTAAGTATTCAGCTGCCACAAAAAGCAATCTGCTTCTAGTAGAAAGAATACCACAGATCTGAAATATAAAGATATCCACAGTAGGATTAACTGGGTGGTGATGTTCACCTGCAAAATTACATATTAGATCTCTGTACCCTGTCAAATATTTAAGTAATAAATCAAGCAAGAGAGCCTTTGTCAGGCTCTTATTTGGAACCAGATGTACCCTAGACTTTTGTCACCATCTGTATATTTAATCTTAGATATGAAAGCATCATATTAATTATAACTGCCCCATTAATTACATCACATTGTTTAGGACATGAGGTGGTGAATATATCTTTCAGTGCAGGTGGTACATTTTTTTAGAACTATAATATTCATGGCAAGCTGGACAATTTATTTATAATTCACCCTGAGTGAAATTCATTTCATCAAGAAAGTATGTAGATACTTCAATCATTAGAGAAATCAGTTCCCTTCATTGTAGTAATTTTTCTTTTTATAATAAAAATTTTTTCTTATGGAAGAAAAACGACTTTGCTGTAATTGGTTTCTACTATACTTTATTCTTTTATGCATACACCTGTCTTCTTATCTGCGTGTCTCTCAGATTTAAGGCTGCAGCATTGACTCTGGTTCATGGTGGTATTTGTGATGCACTATGGATTGAATTGAAATCCTTTGAACTCATTTAGGCTGTGACATTTTATGGCAGATTAATTAAAATGATTCGTGGTTACTTTAGCCTCAGCAGGAAAAGTGAACAGGTTTCTGATATGAAAGTCTCTCTTTGACTTCTCTTGCTTCCTGCCTGATTACTTTAGAATTCTCTGCATTACCATGTTTACTTTACAAGTTATTTACCATCAATATTTGGGTTGTATACATAGGTAATTTAGTAGTTGTGGGCAGAATCAAGACCCTTGCAATACTAGGTGCTTATAACCCATTATCTGTCCTTGAACCAAGGGACATGAGCTTGGGAATGGAGCACCGCAAACGCGGGATCAGACTGCTGTCAGGATTTGTTCCAGCGATGCTTCAGCTCACTCTGCTGGAAAAGGGAAACATGGAGAATGCCTCATGCCGTGACTCCACATTGCAAAAGCACTGACTCCTAGAAACCATTTCCCTCTAGACAGTTCAAATTCACAAAAGATACTGTGAAGTTCTTTAACTCTCTTATCTCCGGCTGGTAATTCCTTCATATAATATCTAAACAATGGTTATAGTTGAAGCTTAAATGTTCATGAATAATTAGACAGGAGGCAACTGTCACTTCCTATGCTGCTGCTGCTGCTCCAGTACTCTTGCCTGGAAAATCCCATGGACGGAGGAGCCTGGTGGGCTGCAGTCCCTGGGGTCGCTAAGAGTCACGACTGAGCGACTTCACTTTCCCTTTTCACTTTAATGCATTGGAGAAGGAAATGGCAACCCACTCCAGTGTTCTTGCCTGGAGAATCCCAGGGACGGGGGAGCCTGGTGGGCTGCCGTCTATGGGGTCGCACAGAGTCAGACACGACTGAAGTGACTTAGCAGTAGCAGCAACACAGGAAATGACAATTACCTCCTGTCTAATTATTCATGAACATTTAACCTTCAACTATAATAATTTTTTTTAAACCCAGTAACCAGTAAGTATGTAAAATATGTCTTATAGAACACTGTATTAAGATGAACAGAAAGGTAGCTCTTGGTTACTTCTTTAGCTGATTTTTCAGATGGCTTCTCTTCAAATTTTTGCCCTCTTATTTTTCCCCTTTCTAGATTCTTGTTTTCATTTTATTTTTTTGCTCCTCATTACCCTAATGGAAAACTGAAATTAGACTATGTTCATACTTATTAATAGTTCTAATAAAATGTGTTCTAAGAGCAAAAGGAAAAGACAGAATCACAAGATTCTTAAGAGCTGAATGGAAACTTAGAAAACTTATAGTTCAATTCTCTCATTTGGATAAGAGATTTTAGAAGTAAACGTTAGATAAATACCCTAAAATATTGTGAAAGAGATCAACTTGGCAAAAACTTTCAAGGAGTAAAATAAGATTTGATGTTAGATGGAGTTTTCATTTTAAATATATCTACCAAATATTAAGATTTAAATAGTGAATTTGAAAAGTACTATGGATAATAATATTACATATCTCATTTGTTTCAAACCTGTTTTGGGTAGGTACTACAATAATTACTGTGCCTGATTCACAGATAAATAGCTATAGCTCATGATGCTTATAGCACTCACCTAGTTTTGAAAAATGTTTTGGTCGGTCCTCGACTTCAAGTCTTTGGTTGCAATCCAGAGCTTTTTTCTTTGCACCATGCTGCACTTAGAGAAATTCAAAAGTGAAAAGACTTAGTAATACATATGTTGGAATTATATTTGTTTTATTTTAATTTCATATTATGTTTGTGGTCATTTTTTTTCAAAGTAGAATACCAAAAACTGATATTTATGTTCAGACTTAAAGTAGCCAGTTGGCTTTATTTCCATGCGTTCTTTTTTTTTTTAATTCTTATTGGAGTGTAATTGATTTACAATGTTGTGTTAGTTTCAGGTTTACAGCAAAGTGAACCTTTGCTGTAAAAAAAAATCAGTTTTACATATACATTGATCCCTTCTGATAAATGATACTTTTATCCTATAACACTCTGAGACTTCCGGTTTGGGTCAGTCAATTTAGTATTGTGAACTCCTCAGTTCAATAACTTCTCTCCAGGAGACAAAGTAGAGGCTCTATAAACTGTGGAGAAGCTGATTTTAAATTGTTAAAGCTTATGGTCTACGCGAGTATCAAGTCTCTTTCAGCCCAGGCTCTGTGAGTGACCTCAGGAGGAGAGAGTCCTTTTCTGTAATTGTCTTACAACTGTCTAACCAGTGTGGCCTTTGGTTCTTTCTGGACTGTGGGCCCCCCAAGGCAAGACCTTTCATGAGGTTCATTGGTGGTTCCTTGGGGACCTTGTTGGTTCATTTCTTGGTCTGATGACCCCAGTGATATACAGCCTCCTTCTCCCTTTTTTCCATGAATGGCATGGTCCCTGAAAAACCTTTCTTTTAGGCTCTTTTCACTCCAGCTGTGCCTGGAAAGTTGAGATAGGTCCCAATGACCTAACATGTCATTCTTTTGACCATGTCACATGTATGAGCCCTAAGTGCTAATTTCTGGGCATGTAAGCTATTTCCATATAACGTGTCTCTCAGTTCACTCTTTCTTCTGAATATTACTCGGCCAAATGGAGTACATTTGCCACTGGTCACGTTCAAACAGAAGGCAGGGCTAAGTCTCCAGTTTGGGGATTGCTGCATGGGCATCATTGTGGGAGAAATAAGTTCAGTGTTCCGCCACTGCCAACCTCAGTATGTGGAAAAAGGGGAAGAAATAGCTATCTTATGACTTAACTCTTCTCAGGAAGACAGCCCTCCCTTCCTGGCAGGAAGAGTTAATTTTGGAGACTTATTACACTGTGAGATTTTAAGCCCATGAATCAAGCTTCCTTTGAACATGACTATATGGAGTTTAGCATCTTTTATTTTTAACTGTGAGCCATTTCAATAGATATCTTTGGACCAGTTAGTAGCCCCTTGGGGAGCAGAAAGGCATTTCAGCTTGTACTTTATTCATATCATACTGTGTGTTTAGATAGATAAAGGGATAGATAGATATGCATTATAAACACATATAAATTGTATATTATATTCCCAGTTTTGTAATCATGCCTAAATGAAGTGATTATGTTTAAAAGACTGTAAATAACAGTTGGTAACAGGTATTTAAAGTTCAGGTCCAGAGACCAAGAAGAGCTGATCTCTCTTGTAGGTATGTCTTTAAAGCACATAATAATAAAATTGACACCATGGTGGAACTAGATATTACCATACTAAGTGAGAGACTTATAAGTCAGACAGAGGAAGACAAATATATGATATCATTTCTATGTGGAATCTAAAAAAAAAAAGGATGTGAGTGAACTTATTTGTGAAACAGCAACAGACCCACAGACATTTATGGTTACCAAAGAGGAAGGAGGAGGGAGGGATAAATTAGGAGTCTGGGATTAGCAGATGCAAACTACCATATACAAAATAGACAAACCACAAGGACTTATTGTATAGCATGGGGAACTATGTTCAATATCTTGCAATAACCTATAATGAAAAATGATTGAAAAAAGAATATATACATATGACTATATATATGCTTGAATCATTTGGCTGCATACCTGAAACTAACACAATAACTGTAATTTAATTTAAAAAATAAGCAATTAAAACCTCATATATTAAGTTTTTGTTCACTAAAAATGAAGGTTCTAGGGCCCGATCACTATTGGATAAGAAAAAGAAGGAACATACTGGAATCTTCATTTTAAGCAAATATCACACATGGTATTTATGCACATAAACTTTGAAGATCACTGATGTAAGCTATTGGGAATTGCTTGAATTTTGAATCTGAATGTATCAGGATTGAAGCACTTTTTATATGCCAAGTTGATGTGGAAGATGCATTTGGGGAGGGAGAGAGGCTTGCAGACCCCAGGTCAGGGACCTTGCAATGGTTCAGCTGAGATGGTAGATTTACTGGTGTCAGCGTGAAAGGAAATGAAAAGATGAGTACAAGCAACATGAGTTACTGTGGGTTCACAGCACATGGAGAAGCGGTCGGAGCCTTTAAGCTTAGATGATGGGAGCACCGATTCCCCTTTTTCACAGGGAACATAACTGCAGAGGAGGATGGTGGCAGCTGCCGCCTGTGAATCCATGCTGATCTGTGGGTGGTTTCCTACTCCACACATGTGAGTCATGCTCCGTTTTGGAGGACACGTACCAGGAACAAAACTCAGCTCTCCTCTGCAGGAGGCCTCTCCCTGCCCTACTCAGGATTTTGAAACAGTTGGAGAGGTGGCTAGAGCTGGGAGACCCTAATGCTGCCATGTTTAGGGTAGTGTTGGGCTTAAGCCTCACCTAACTTTTTCTTACTGGGTAATATTTCAAAGCAATTTTCAACTGCTCATAATATAATTAAACTTTTTTTTTGTATTTTGTAATCTTTTTACAAAATTCTGTCATATGGGTCCTTCTGTCTGCTCTTCAAAGCAGAGTTCTGTGCTAGATGGAGTAATCATCCTTCTCTTGATATCCACGAGGAGAATTCCTGCACTTGCTTTATGCCTTTATGGCATTTACTTTAGTCCCACCCCTGCTCTGCCTGACCTTCCAGGCCCAGTTCAAACGTTGTTTCTTTGAAAGCTCACCCAGTTTCCTCTGTTAGTCTCTTTATTTTATTTGAGTTACTCTAAAACTTTGTACACACTGCATTATTACTCATTATTTCATGGCCCTGTAGCTATTTATGACTCCTCTCTTCCTCTCTATTCAGACTGTGGGCCAGGAGAGCACCTCTGGGCCAAGGCTGTGTTTGTTCTTAACTGCGAACAAGGGCGTCAGACTCGAGGAAGTCTCTATAAATTTGTCTCGTCAAGTTCTGGACAAAGAGTCAGTGTGCCCAGTGGGCACCATCGGGTTCCTGCTGTATTCTATTTAATCCTGAAATCAGGGTTGGGGAAGGAAGCCCAGACAGTAAATAAGTCAGTGAAGCTGCACTTGGAGAAGGTAGAAAGACACAACCCAGGATTTCTTGATTCTTCATCCTGGGGGCTTCCCAATTAGCTTAGTCTGTTTTATTTCAGAACAGACATAGCTGTTTCTTGGATGTCACATAGGATCCTTTTAGATTACCCATTGTATTTTAAAATCTGTCTAATTGTGTTCCATGAAATCTGCTATTCATCAAGAATGTTATGCACAATTTTGATACCCTTTTCCCTTTCATCAGTGTGGGAAATGCAGTGAATGAGCTTTATTAACTCCAGCATCCCACAACGGCCCCCATTGTCATTATCTACGACATTTTATGGGTTTTTTTTCAGGCCTTTTTAGAAGGCATTCAGAACTGAATCAGTTTTATCTACAGTTAAATTTAAAATTCACAGGGACCATTTAAAATGCATTGTGATAGTGCAAATAGGCAACATTTACCTGATTCCCTTCATCCTCTAATTTTGTCACTCTGCTGAAAAGAGCTATTGACTGTGTCAGGCATGATTTGCTCTTTATAAAACCCTGCTTATTGCTCATGATTCCATCATCCTCCAGATTTTGATAAATTTTCTCTCTTTGGGGCTGTTTTATTATTTTACTGTTGATATTAGACTTACCAGGCCATCATTTTTAGGTTCACTTCTCTTGCTTTTCATCAAATGTGTACTTGCTCCTATATACTCTCAGATTACCTTTGTATTAGAGCTGATAGCACAGTGACTGAAATTTCACTAGTTGAGGCTTACACAGTGTACTAAGCATGACTATTACAGAAAGGCCTCTTTTAAAATGCAAGCGTCATGGAACGTGTCACTTACCTTGAATCCTTTAGTGACAATTAGTTTTCACCACATTTTATATTGAAGTAACATCTTGAGGACAGGAAAAGCCTGCATGAAGGGGAGACGGAGGAGGGAGGCTGGCAGCAGGGAACCAAGGGCAAACGAAAGGGGGTCTCGCCGGCTTCTTGCCATCTGGAATAAATGACTCCTGTTTGTCAAGGAACAGATCTTCAATAGGGACAGTCCTTCCCCCTCACCCTGCATAAACAGGCTGAAACTAATGCTAGGGAAAGATTAAATTCAAAATTATAATCTACATTACATTTAGGAAAGAAAAAAAAGTACTTAATTCATGGATCAATTTTAGGGCAAATGATACTGGAGAAATACATATAATTTTAAAATGTTGTCTATTTCCCAGAAAGAATATGGTTTTCCTGTAATAATAGTAACAGCAAATGTTGACTGAATACTTACTGTAGGCATGTTCTTGTTTGTCTTGGTAAGCTTACAGGGTAGATGCTATAACGTCCACCTTGCACTTAGGAAAATACTGAAGCACAGAGAGGTTATTGGTCCTTTGAAACAAAGCTGGGATCCAGACTCAGGAAGCCCCAGAGAAGAAGCCACGCTGTTCAATGCTACCCTCTGGCACACACCAAGGATGACAAGGTCCATCTTCTCTTCCCGGTTTTTATTTTCTGTTACGACCCTGGAGGAATTCAGGCTTCCATCTTGTACATCCATTTGCTTGTGCTATTTTGTTTTGCTTGTTTGTTGTTGTTTATTAAACACAGACTTTCAAACTATAATGTGTAAAATGAAGAGGGAAAAATAGACTCATTGCATAACAGAGGTGATATTTATGAAAGCCTATGGAAGAAATCATAGAAAAAGCTGAGGAATTCCAGAAAAACATCTACTTCTGCTTTGTTGACTATGCTAAGGCTGTTGACTGTGTGGATCACAACAAACTGTAGAAAATTCTTAAAGATCTAGGAATACCAGACTACCTAGCCAGTCTCCTGAGAAACCTGTATGTTGGTCAAGAAGCAACAGTAAGAACTGAACTTGGAACAACGGACTGGTTCTAAATTGGGAAATGAGTACGTCAAGGCTGTATATTATCATCCTGCTTATTTAACTTATATGCAGATTTGTTGTTCAGTCACTCAGCTGTGTCTGACTCTTTGTGACCCCATGGACTGCAGCATGCCAGGCTTCCATGTCCTTCACCATCTCCCAGAATTTGCTTAAGCTCATGTCCAATGAAATGGTACATAATGAAGAGTAAATCATGCAAAATGCTGGGCTGGATGACTCACAAGCTGGAATAAAGAATCGCCAGGAGAAATATCAGCAACTCAGATATGCATATGATATCATTTCAATGGCAGAAAGTGAAGAGAAACTAAAGAGCCTATTGATGAGGATGAAAGAAGAGAGTGAAAAACCTGGCTTAAAACTCAACATTCAAAAAACCAAGATCATGGCATTCTGTCCCATCACTTCATGGCAAATAGATGGGGGAAAATGGAAACAGTGACAGATTTTATTTTGAGGGCTTCAAAATCACTGCAGATGGTGATTGCAGCCACTAAATTAAAAGATGCTCCTTGAAAGAAAAGGTATGACAAACTTAGACAGCATATTAAAAAGCAGAGACATCACTTTGCTGACAAAAGTCTGTACAGTCAAAGTTATAGTTTTTCCAGTAGTCATGTACAGATGTGAGAGTTGGACCATAAAGAAAGCTGAGCACCAAAGGATTGATGCTTTTCAACTGTGGTGTTGGAGAAGACTTGTAAGAGTCTCTTGGACAGCAAGGAGATCAAACCAGTCAATCCTAAAAGAAATCAACTCTGAACATTCATTGGAAGGACTGATGCTGAAGCTGAAGCTCCAATACTTTGGCCACCTAATGCAAAGACCCGACTCATTGGAAAAGACCCTGATGCAGGGAAAGACTGAAGGCAGGAGGGGAAGGGGGTGACAGAGGATGAGATGGTTGGACAACATCACTGACTCAATAGACATGAGCTTATGCAGACTCTGGGAGGTAGTGAAGGGCAGGGAAGCCGGGTATGCTGCAGTTCATGGAGTCACAAAGAGTTGGACATGACTTAGTGACTGAACAACAATGGAAAAAATTGAAAATCCTTTCAATTGAGTAGGCACTTGAGGTGAAAAATGGAGACTTCTGGTAAGCATTACTAATTCAAAATGAACAAAGGCAAATCTTTATGACATTTTTTGGATGCAATGTTAATCATGTCTTAATAAAAATAATAAATTCTTATTTAATGCTGGAAATATTTGGATATCATCATGCTGGATACAGAATGACATCTCAAGAAATAAAAAAGCAACATAACACTCTATTCAGTCTTAGTTAAGCATAGTGGTATTTGTATTTTTAGTCAGTCCTTCATTCACATATTCACTCATTCATTCATTTGATAAATGCTCATGAGAATTCATTGATATCATTTAGCCACAGGGTATATACCTTTCATATAATAAGAAATAGAGTAGGATAATGTTTCATTTATCTCTGGAAAGAGCTACGGTACGTGTGGAACTATAAAGGACTATCAAACCATGTTATGGTCGGTGAACAGTTTGGGCCATTTAAAGAATTTCTTATATTTTGTTATCAATTTAAATGTTTACTTTTCTTGAACATGCTGCTGCTGCTAAGTCGCTTCAGTCTTGTCCGGCTCTGTGTGACCCCATAGACGTCAGCCCAACAGGCTCCCCAGTCCCTGGGATTCTCCAGGCAAGAACACTGGAGTGGGTTGCCATTTCCTTCCCCCATGCGTGAAAGTGAAAAGTGAAAGTGAAGTCGCTCAGTTGTGTCCGATGCAACGATGCCATGGACTGCAGCCTACCAGGCTCCTCTGTCCATGGGATTTTCCAGACAAGAGTACTGGAGTGGGTTGCCATTGCCTTCTCTCTTTCTTGAACTTACATCAATTTAAATGTTTACTTTTCTTGAATGTCTTATATTTTGTTATCAATTTAAATGTTTACTTTTCTTGAACATACGTGTCATATCATGAGGAGTTTTTCATCCTTATCGAGAACATAAAATGTAACGGTAATTTATTGCTGATACATAATAATATTGGTATGTTGGAAATAGTAATTAAATACCTACTATGCAAATAAATACCTAGTAAAATAGCATGTTTTTCTTAGAAATGTATGTTCCATGTGATTATTCAGTACTATAAATGAAGAAGCTATTATAAGATGTAATAGCTTCATTATAAATTTTGCAATCTAATTTATTATCTTTAGATATTATTTGTCACTTTCAAGCTTGCTTAGAATATTAGAAAAAAATTAAAATTATATAATTAAATATATATCAACCTGTTCCATTAACATTTTGTCTAGAATCTAAATTAGGAAACTAATACATAGTTTTATAATGTGTGAGATTTTAGAGGATTATTATCATTTTAATTATGTTAATTATTTTTAATTTTCTTCTCCATAGAAGTAGAAAAATTCATTGACATAACTTCACTGGTTAAGATAGTAAATAATTTTTTATAGTTTTTTTTAACCATTTCCCTTTATTTTGTATGCATCAATAAGCTCATTAAGACATTTTAGTTATAAGTACAAAGGCTCCTATATACCACTCTTTATCACCTCCATCTTTTATTCCCTTTGTGAAAATGTAAAGTCCTCATAGCTGCTTTAGAGACATAAAAATCTCTGATTTGTTTGAAAAAGCCTCAGTATGCATAGGCAATGTTTAAAGAGACTTTGGTAAAATAAAAAGTAGAAAGCTTTTAAAGCAGATGTAGAGATTCTGTCAACTTAGAAGCAAGGCCAAGATGACAGTGTATATTGGAAAACGATCCAACTTGGGTCATCAGTTGCTTCTTGAGGTTAGTCTAACAGCTGGAGTATTCTTGTTATTAACTAAGTGTCCTTTTTAACCAGGGGCAATTCAGCCCTGTCTTCAGGGTCCTCCAAAATGCTTTGTAAAATAACTACAAGGGCCCAAATTAAGGACAAAGCAAATAACTATAATTACTCTGGTACATATACTTTGCCAAGCCAACAAAAACTGGCTTCTAAGATGTTAGAAGGCCTTTTTAATTATCAAAGAGAATTAAAATTATGTTGTCTTATTTTTCTTTCTATATTTAAAATATTGCTTTTGTTTTGAAGTATTTCAGTTTTCTCTGAAAATTTGCATATATAAGTTTTCAATTAACAATAAGAGACTAATACTTGTTTCCTTATTTTATATTTGCAGAATGTTGATTTATGTCTTGTGTTAGATGCTGTGGAAGATACTAAAAGTTAATAGGTGAAATCTCTGCCTTCGAAGGAGTATGTTCTCTTTGGGGGAGTAAAGAAATGCATAAATGAACAGTTAAATAGTAATGGAAGGAACTCTAAAATAAAATACTGAACTCTTTATGCTAGACTATGCAGATAACTACATATCACATTGACTTATGCAGCATAATAATGTTTTTTAGAACATTATAAAAGAAAATGGAAACGGTGCAGAAAACATTCAGGTTTTTGAAAAAAATTCCATATTCGATGTCTGCTCCTGCAACTTATAAGTGGACTTACTTGGGTTCCCTGAAATAATTTCTCCTTTGCATGGTCCTTTTAGCCACTGAGAGAATAGAAGTCAGACATTAAGCTAGACCTGCCATTTTTTTTTTTTTTTTATTAAGTGAGACAATACACATATGTAGAGGATTATGTAGAGTTGGGGGCTTTTTTCTAATTGTCTTTCTTTGCCAACAGCAGCAGTAGAGGAAAGAAAGTGGAGAGGAGTGGTCTAAATGTGAGTATCAAAAAGGTTTAAAGAAGTGATGAAGGGTGACCAGATGACAGAATGTCCTTTAGTTCAGTGTTACTCAAAATGCTGGCTTATGAAATATTTATACTGAAATTAGTACAGAAATTGAGAGCTAAGTGTTTAGAATTTTTATGGCAGTTTGATAGAGTAATTCTATGCTAATTTAGTAATAACTGGGGACTGACGGTCTGTGGTTGAGACTTCACCTCTCAATGTAGGGGTTACAAGTTGGGGAGTTACAATGAAGGGGTTACCTGTTTGGGGAGGTAAGACCCACATGCCTTGCAGTCTAAAAACCAAAACATAAAACAGAAGCAATATTGTAACAAATTCAATAAAGACTTAAGAATGGTTCACATTAAAAAATATTAGTAATAATATTCTGAGGCTGTATTTTTACATCTTTAACTTTTTTCTCTTTGCTTTTCTAATCATTTATTTTATTGAATTTTAAAGCGGTATCAGCCTGCAATTGATTCTTCAGCTCCAGCAGTTTGGAAAACCCTGTTTTTACCAGAGTAGACGTTTTAAATTCTACCAATTGAAAGTTGATCAATTAGCTCAGTGATTTTTTTTTTTTTTTTTGAAACTAACATCACAGTTCCTCCTCTTTTTCAACAGTGATGTAAACATTTTATTATTGTCAATGTGATGTTGGCAGCAGGGGCTTTGAGGATTTCACGGCACCAGCCTGTCTATGACTGCTTGAATGAGGGACTTGCAGGAGACAGGGACATACAGAGATTTTTTTGCCACTGTCATAGATGCGATGAAAAACTTGTAAACAAAAGGGTGAATGTTTAATAATGTAGACCATCACAGCAGCAAGGGAATAGAAGTTATCCAGCAAACAGCACTAAGACAAATGCCAGACTCTCTAGAATATTCACAGGACCACAGTATACATTGCTTCAGCCTGGTTGATGCTGCTCAGGTAAACTTTAGTAGTCAGCATTTTCTCCCCTGATGACTTACACAACTCTGGCTTAGAATCTGGTAAATAACTTGGGGAAGTGAAGACCAAAGAAGAAATATCTGGCATTAAAAGTAAATCAGGTGGGAAGAGCAAGAAAGATATCTACAAACAAAATCTGTTTCCTGCTCCCATTTCCTCCTAATTTCTGGCTGACTTTATTTATTTAGTGTGTGTGTGTGTGTGTGTGTGAACTTCCCAAGCAGAATTGATCTTAGACAACACCTGAATGATAGATGTCAGAAGTCTAGGACAAGCTATTTTTGGATTTGGTGACCGGAAATCAGAAAAGTCAACAATAGCTAACAAAACTCAGTCTGTGTATTGCAAGTACTGTCAATGAATGCCTGATTTTACTCCTTTCTTTTTAAAAGAAAAATATAGTTGACAAAGGCATCTATTTGTCTATCACTTCTACACATATATATATATATATTTTTAATATTCATAGCAGCTTTATTTGTTTTTTGTTTATTTATTTATTTATTATTATTATTATTTTTTTTTTACTTTACAATATTGTATTGGTTTTGCCATACATCAACATGCATCTGCCATGGGTGTACACGTGTTCCCCATCCTGAACTCCCCTCCCACCTCCCTCCCCATATCATCCCTCTGGGTCATCCCAGTGCACCAGCCCCAAGCTTCCTGTATCCTGCATCGAACCTGGACTGGCGATTCATTTCTTATACAATATTATACATGTTTTAATGCCATTCTCCCAAATCATCCCCCCTCCCTCTCCCACAGAGTCCAAAAGACTGTTCTATACATCAGTGTCTCTTTTGCTGTCTCGTATACAGGGTTATTGTTATCATCTTTCTGATTTCCATATATATGCATTAGTATACTATATTGGTGTTTTTCTTTCTGGCTTACTTCGCTCTGTATAATAGGCTCCAGTTTCATCCACCTCGTTAGAAATTTTCAATAACTTTAATAGGTATTTTTACCAATCCACTTTTTTAATTTGAAGATTTTTCATAGGTGTCCTTTTTAATAAGAAAAGTCCAAAGGCAGAATAATTTAATTATAGGAGCCTCAGGGAATTCTCTTAGCATTTTTCATTTTTTAAACCTTTTTGAGACAACTGTAGATTCACATGCTGTTGTGCAAAATACAGTGATTCCATGGCTTTTTCACTCAGTTTCCCCCAAAGCATAACATAACTGTTGTATAATAATAGTACAATATCACAGTCAGGAAACTGACATTGACATAATTTACAGAACTAATTCAGATTTCATCAGTTTTACATGCACTCATGTGCGTACCTATCTGTGTATTTAGTTCTCTGCAATTTTTATCATATTTGTAGATTTGGGCAACCACCGCCACTGTCAGGATACAGAATATTCACATCACAAGGCTACCTTTTTATAGCCAAAATCACTAGACTTCCCCATCCTCCTTGAACTCTTGGAAAACTCTAGGCTTTTCTCCATCTTTATTTTTTGTCATTTCAAGTACGTTGTGTAAGTGGAGTCATACAGTACATAAGACTATGTGGTTGACTTTTAAAATTAGCATTATTCCTTTGAGATCAACCAGGTTATTGTGCCTATGTTCATTCTTTTTTATTGCTGAGTAGTAGTATTTCATGGTATTGTGGGCCACGTTTTTAAATCATTCACCCATTGAAGGATATTTGGATTGTTTACTTAGAAATAGTGTTTTTTTTTTTTTCTTTTGTAATTGAGAGAATCCCCTCCATGGTCTTATTCTTAAAGAACTTATTTGAGCAAAGAGATTTGTAAATATTCATCCATTAGAGTATTCTCTGGGCTCCAGGGCTGAGTGGAAGGTGGGTAGGGAAAGGGAGGGGAGGAGAGTGTGTTGGGGGGAAGAGAAAGTATGGAATTCTGAGTTGAATTCCGGTCACCTCAGTGCGATGATCCTTCATAGGATCTCTGTGCTGTACTGGGCCATGTTTCCCACACCCAGAGGGAAGATCAAATTGCCCTGGAGATGTGGCCTTCTCCAAGGAGAATCTCCCTCAGGGCCCAGAGTTTGCCGCTTAGTGGGTATCTCAGGCCAGAAGTACCAGGAGTGTCGCAGTCCCTGGGTAGGATAGCAATCACCATGATCCTCTGTGAGGTGGAAATCGCGACGTCGGGGTGGGAAATGGCGGTGGGAGCACTACTGAGAAACTGAGGTTGTTTTTTCTGTGGAGAAGCTGAATACCCGTGTTTGGGCAATTCCAAAGCGCGGGGCCGAGGCCTACATGCTTACATGTAGAAAAGGTGGGTGGCATACAGTGGGTGAGGGGCGGGGAGCAGGCAGTGACGCCCTCCTAGCAATGAGGTGGCTGCGACGGTAGGAGCAGTTACTGCTACGCCTTGCCGGGAATATGGAGTCCCCTTATTCACGGCTGAAGTTTGAGCCCTGACTCCCACAGCGGTGAAAGGTGGAGGCCTTGTGAGCGGTGTCGCTCTGGGGAGTGAGTCAGCAGGGGGAAGGGGCCGGCAGCCTCACTCCCCTTTTTCCTCTCTCTTGATTCTTAAGGGAGTTACAACGGCCCAGTCAGGTCTCAGGTTGACAGTTCCAACAAGTATTTCTCAATATGATTCATAACAAAACCTAAGAGTTGAAGGATCTTGTGTAAAACATACACACAGAGGTGAAGGGCCAGGAATGAAGAGACCTTACCTCTTGTTCTGATATTCATCATTCAGTTTCCTCATGTGCAAGACACGAGGACAGTTTTGAAAGGCTTCTTACATTAAAATTGTATAATTCTGTCAAAACCACCGATGTAAACATTTCCGTGTTCCGTTGAACTATCATGCTTCATTACCCTATTGTTATTTAACTCCCATTTCAAAATTACTGGGTTTCCCTGATAGCTCAGTTGGTAAAGAATCCGCCTGTAATGCAGGAGACCTGGGTTCGATCCCTGGGTTGGGAAGATCCCCTGGAGAAGGGCAAGGCTACCCACTCCAGTATTCTGGCCCGGAGAATTTCATGGCCTGTATAGTCCATGGGGTCGCCAAGAGTCGGACACGACTGAGCGACTTTCACTTCACTTCAAAATTACTATGTTAATATTTATCTGAAGATATATTTATCTGTCAAAGATATACATGTATATGTGTGTATTTATGTATATTTACACATACTATATGTAATATAATTTTACCATTATTAGGAAATATTAAGAAGTATTGGGGCATATGCCATTATCAGGGCTTCCCTGGCAGCTCAGAGGTAAAGAATCTGCATGCCATAGGACATTTGGGTAATCCCAGGTTTGGGAAGATTCCCTGGAGAGTGCATGGAAACCCATGTATTCTTGCCTGGAGACTCCCACGGACAGAGGACTCTGGTGGGCTATAGTCCATGGAGTCCCACAGAGTCAGGACACAGCTGAAGTGATCTCACATGAATGCAAGCAAAGCACATTTTAAAACTGATAATGGTATGCATAAATGCTTAATTCTGTGTGAGTGAATGCTGTAGACAGACAAGTCTATTTGCTGAACTGGAGGGCCTGTGTGTTAAGGGGAGGTGGGGGTCGGGGACAGTAAGATTTTGGCAGGAAAGGCACTCCAGGGGCCACTTTGCCCCTTAAATCTTTGCTCTCCAATGAATTGAAGACTCCTTAGAAGGGAAGTTCTTCCTTGGGGAAGAGTTACACACCTTACTGCAATGCTTATGTCCATACCTAGAGGAGCTCTATTAGGGAGCAGACGGAGAGAGAAGGAGGTAGGAAGACAGAAGGGTGGAGGTACGCGCAGAAGGCCCAAGCTTTTAGTCTGTCTGCCTTCAGCTACCCCAGTGCTGTATCCGGCTTTCAAGGATTCCCATTTGAGGTGACCACCCCAGAAAAACCTAGAATGAATTACCTCTATTATCATTCTCTCCTAACATTAGATATAAATTGCCACAGATAAAAATTACTTTACAGCGAAATTACTCTTAAGGAAGAAATTCATTGTCTAACAAAAATAAACAATTTCATCTGAATCTGAATAAAAGCAGTAATCTTCAACAAAAAGCTTCTTTCAATACTAAACTCATTTCACTCGTTTTAAAGTATCTAACCTCAGCAATATGTCTTTTGTGCTCATTAAAAGAAAAGCTTTGATGTGCTTTTGTTTCCAGATACGTTACATCTTAGTTTTGCTAATTTTAGTTTAAAAAAGGAAAAAAAAAAACTATCTCTCACAAATTGTCTTTTTTTTTTCCTTCAGATTCTAACAGGTAATTTGTTTGGTTTTGTATTTTTGTTAATGTTTGGTGGATATTCTGATAAGCCTCAATGCATCAGATGTAATGGTAAATTTTGACTTAGGTGTTCACTTCTGATTATTTCCCTACTGATCATTCCACCACTTAGAAGAGCATAGCAATTCACACGTATTAAGAAAACAGAATACACCAGAATATTTCTCTTTATGAAATATCCAATTGTTATAATAAGACTAGCTTATGTTGATATAATGTTTGTATAAACAATTAACTCTTTATGATAACACACTGTTGAAGAAGGAAAAGAGCTATTATTTATTATTCCAATTTCAGAGGAAGGAATAGAAGCTCAGGGAGGACTGACCAAGGCATAAAAATATTAAAATAGGGGTTCCAGAAGATATCCAAGTTTCAATTTCTGGTTGAGTTATCTTTCCTTTTTATTGTATTATTTATATATTTATTTTTTAATCACCTAAATAAACTGAAGTGACATTTAGGACCTATCAAACTTCTCTGTGCTCTTTATACTTGAGACAGCTTGTTAAAATCATAAATTAAAGGGGTTTCCATGGTGGCTCAGTCGGTAAAGAATCCACCTGCGATGCGGGAGACCAGGGTTTGAACCCTGGGTTGGGAAGATCCCCTGGAGGAGGGCATGGCAACCCACTCCAGTGTTCTTGCCTGGAGAATCCCCAGGGACAGAGGAGCCTGGAGGTCTGCAGTCCATGGGGTAGTAAAGAGTTGTACATGACTGAGTTAAAATTAAAGGACCCGATTACAGAGGAATACTCAGAGTGGTGGTCCTAGAATCCTATCCACAGCTCTCAAACCCCCTGACCATTCATTCAATTCAAAAGAATGGAGAGTCTTTGAAGAAGGGACAAATTGAGAGCATAGCATTGACATATAAACACTATCAGGTGTGAAACAGACAGCTAGTGGGAAGTTGCTGTATCACACAGGGAGCTCAGCCTGGTGCTCTGTGATGACCTAGAGGGATGCGATGGGGGTGCGAGGGAGGGAAGCTCATGGGGGAAGGAACATATGCACATCCATGCCTGCTTCATGGTGTTGTATGGCAGAAACCAACACAACACTGCAAATTAAACACTCCAGTTAGAAAAGTAACACAGTCTCTCTGGAGAGAGGAGCTACACTGCGTGCGTAGCTCCAGCCTCCTCAGAAGGAGTGGGATGCTGCTGCCTCTTCTCCAGGCAGGAAGGGTGGGCTTCCAGCAGCTCAGGGTGCTCTTGGTGGGTTCCTTCCATTCATGCTTCAAGTCCAAGAGCAAGGCAGAGGGAGTGGAGGGCCACTCTTGGTTACTACAATCTCCACGGACGAATGATGAGGATGCATTTCCTGTGGACCACAAAGAAGAAATTCTGCCTAATTTGGCAGTTCCCCAGGGGTCCAACGATTACAACTCTGTGCTTTCACATCTGTGGTCCAGGTTCAATCCTGGGTAGGGGAACTAAGTTCCTGCAAGCCTTGTGCACAGCATGGCCAAAGAAGAAGAAGAAGAAAAAAAAATCTAATTAGGACTCAGGGGTGAATAGGTGGAGCACAAAAGAGTTTCAGGGCAGTGAAACCACTCTGTGATACTATAATGATGGACATTTATGGTTATATGTTTGCCCAGACCCTTAGAATGGGTACCACCAAAAGTAAGCTGTGGGCTCTGGGTGATGATGGCGTGTCAATGCAAGACCATCAGTTGTAACAAATGCACCATCTGGTGAGGGATGCTGACCTAGGGGATGTTATGCAAATGTGGGATCAGGGAGTAAGTGGGAAATCTCTGTGTCTTCCGTTCAGTTGTGTTATGTGTCTAAAACTTCTCTAAGAAATCAAATCTATTAAAAAGAAATTCTGCCTAAGAGGACTGCTTCACAGGGTGAGGAGAAGCCAACAGCCAAGGAGTCTCATTCTAGGGTTCCAATCTAGGGAGGGGGAGAAGGAAACAGAGATGAGAAGCCCTTCCTACCCAGGCCTCAAGTTCCAGGCCCACCTGGGGTGGGAGTAAGGGGTGTCTTATTGTTGAATGAGGAATGGGGTGGAATCAGTTCACTATAACTGAATAATTTTAATTACTGAGTAGTGATTGTAAATTTTTAACTCAAAAGAATTGGACTTCATTTTCAGATCAGATCAGTTGCTCAGTCGTGTCTGACTCTTTACGACCCCATGAGTCGCAGCACGCCAGGCCTCCCTGTCCATCACCAACTCCCAGAGTTCACCCAGACTCACATCCATTGAGTCAGTGATGCCATCCAGCCATCTCATCCTCTGTCGTCCCCTTCTCCTCCTGCCCCCAATCCCTCCCAGCATCAGAGTCTTTTCCAATGAGTCAACTCTTCGCATGAGGTGGCCAAAGTACTGGACTTTCAGCTTTAGCATCATTCATTCCAAAGAAATCCCAGGGCTAATCTCCTTCAGAATGGACTGGTTGGATCTCCTTGCAGTCCAAGGGACTCTCAAGAGTCTTCTCCAACACCACAGTTCAAAAACATCAATTCTTTGGCACTCAGCCTTCTTCACAGTCCAACTCTCACATCCATACATGACCACAGGAAAAACCACAGCCTTGACTAGATAAACCTTTGTTGGCAAAGTAATGTCTCTGCTTTTGAATATGCTATCTAGGTTGGTCATAACTTTCCTTCCAAGGAGTAAGTGTCTTTTAATTTCATGGCTGCAGTCACCATCTGTAGTGATTTTGGAGCCCAGAAAAATAAAGTCTGTTCCCACTGTTTCCCCATCTATTTCCCATGAAATGATGAGACCAGATGCCATGATTTTCGTTTTCTGAATGTTGAGCTTTAAGTCAACTTTTTCACTCTCCACTTTCACTTTCACCAAGAAGCTTTTGAGTTCCTCTTCATCTTCTGCTGTAAGGGTGGTGTCATCTGCATATCTGAGGTTATTGATATTTCTCCTGGCAATCTTGATTCCAGCTTGTGTTTCTTCCAGTCCAGCATTTCTCATGATATACTCTGCATATAAGTTAAATAAACAGGGTGACAATATACAGCCTTGACGAACTCCTTTTCCTATTTGGAACCAGTCTCTTGTTCTATGTCCAGTTCTAACTGTTGCTTCCTGACCTGCATACAAGTTTCGCAAGAGGCAGATCAGGTGGTCTGGTATTCCCATCTCTTTCAGAATTTTCCACAGTTTATTGTGATCCACACAGTCAAAGGCTTTGGCATAGTCAATAAAGCAGAAATACATTTTTTCTGGAACTCTCTTGCTTTATCTATGATCCAGCAGATGTTGGCAATTTGATCTCTGGTTCCTCTGCCTTTTCTTAAACCAGCTTGAACATCAGGAAGTTCACAGTTCACATATTGCTGAAGCCTGGCTTGGAGAATTCTGAGCATTACTTTCCTAGCGTATGAGACGAGGGCAATTGTTTGGTAGTTTGAGCATTCTTTGGCATTGCCTTTCTTTGGGATTGGAATGAAAACTGACCTTTTCCAGTCCTGTGGCCACTGCTGAATTTTCCAAATTTGCTGGCATATTGAGTGCAGCACTTTCACAGCATAATCTTTGAGGATTTGGAATAGCTCAACTGGAATTCCATCACCTCCACTAGCTTTGTTCATAGTGATGCTTTCTAAGGCCTACCTGAGTTCACATTCCAGGATGTCTGGCTCTAGGTCAGTGATCACACCATCGTGATTATCTGGGTCGTGAAGATCTTTTTTGTATAGTTCTTCTGTGTATTCTTGCCATCTCTTCTTAATATCTTCTGCTTCTGTTAGGTCCATACCATTTCTGTCCTTTATCGAGCTCATCTTTGCATGAAATATTCCCTTGGTATCTCTGATTTTCTTGAAGAGATCCCTAGTCTTTCCCATTCTGTTGTTTTCCTCTATTTCTTTGCACTGATCGCTGAAGAAGGCTTTCTTATCTCTTCTTGCTATTCTTTGGAACTCTGCATTCAGATGTTTATATCTTTCCTTTTCTCCTTTGCTTTTTGCTTCTCTTCTTTTCACAGCTATTTGTAAGGCCTCCCCAGACAGCCATTTTGCTTTTTTGCATTTCTTTTCCATGGGGATGGTCTTCATCCCTGTCTCCTGTACAATGTCACGAACCTCATTCCATAGTTCATCAGGCACTCTATCTATCAGATCTAGGCCCTTAAATCTATTTCTCACTTCCACTGTACAATCATAAGGGATTTGATTTAGGTCATACTTGAATGGTCTAGTGGTTTTCCCTACTTTCTTCAATTTCAGTCTGAATTTGGCAATAAGGAGTTCATGGTCTGAGCCACAGTCAGCTCCCGGTCTTGTTTTTGCTGACTGTATAGAGCTTCTCCATCTTTGGCTGCAAAGAATATAATCAATCTGATTTCAGTGTTGACCATCTGGTATTGTCCATGTATAGAGTCTTCTCTTGTGTTATTGGAAGAGGGTGTTTGCTATGACCAGTGCATTTTCTTGGCAAAACTCTATTAGTCTTTGTCCTGCTTCATTCCGTATTCCAAGGCCAAATTTGCCTGTTACTCCAGGTGTTTCTTGACTTCCTACTTTTGCATTCCAGTCCCCTATAATGAAAAGGACATCTTTTTTGGGTGTTAGTTCTAAAAGGTCTTGTAGGTCTTCATAGAACCATTCAACTTCAGCTTCTTTAGTGTTACTGGTTGGGGCATAGACTTGGATTACTGTGATATTGAATGGTTTGCCTTGAAAACGAACAGAGATCATTAAAAAAAATGACTAAGTTTTTGATTTAGTGCATTTCTTTCCTCCCCCCCCCCCACTTTTGCTACTTTTCTCATAATTTTGTATTTTGCTTTTGTGTTTTCCTATGATAAAATCATCATAAGTATTTCCATGCTGTTATGCAATCTTCATAATCATCATTTTAATGACAATACTGAGTTCCCTGTATGAGTGCTGCAATTTGCTTTCTCATTCCTGGGCTGCTGGATCTACAGGCTATTTAGAAAAATTTTAAATAGCTTTCCCCATGTTTTAGAATTGTTTGTTTACTTGTTTTAGAACATAAGCTTACTATCATTAACATTTTTTATAATAATTTATAAATAGTGCCTATAATTATAAGTTGCTCTCCAAATCATAATTTCAAACTTCCACTGTTACCAAATTCAAATAAGAAAAAATTCCAGTTTATCTAAGCCAGTTTTGGGGTCATCTTTTCAAAAAAGTTTGCTAATTTAGCAAGTAAACATATTTCACTATAGCTTTGGCTTACATTTCTTTGATAACTAGGGGGCTTGGTGTTTGTCTGATTCTGTGTGTTAAAAGCATTATCTGTTTTGCTTTATTTATTAAAAATCTTTTTCCCAAATGTGAAATGATGAGAAAAATAGTAAGACTCTCTAACAGACACATGGTAAAGTGATACAAACAGGTGAGACAGAGGGTAGAATTACAGCTATTAAGTAAACATGTAAGAAAGTGCTGATCTCAGTAGTTATTAAATAAAAGGAAATTAAAACAGTAGTGAGGTTTATAAAGATATCACCTCTCTGTTTATTACCTCTTTGTAAATTTGAGCCCAATCTTTTATTTACCTTCTAGATCTTATTAACTTTTTCACATGAAAGAGTTTTTATTTTATTGAGTTAAATATAGGATTATTTCCTCTTTTTATGTTTGTTTAAGTAGAAAATCAGTCTCTCTTCGAAAATGGATAAGTATTCATATCAGTTTTGTCTGATCTTCTTTACTAAGTCAATTTTTTGATTCATCAGAAGTGAATTATGTTGCATGGTAAAAACTGAAGAAATGCATGAATCCCACTCCCCCAAGGCCCATTTATTGAATGATCCTTTCATTATTCCTTGGCTTGTGATGCTTCTTTTATCATACATGCAAATATAATTTCTTTTCAGTCACCTTATCTTTTGCAAAATCTGTATGCTCATTAATATATTAAAGTAAGCCAATGTTTTAATTACCATAATTGTACAATTTGTTTTAAATATATGGTTTATTATTTTTTTTGAAAGGTTTCAAAGATGTTACCAGATATTCTAACAGATGGGGTTTAAATTATTTCCTCAGTATTGAAAATGGATCTTGTTATAATTTTACTCTAGTCACATTAAACCTATAGATTAATTTTAGAATATTTAAAATCTTGACACTATTGAGTGGTATAAAAAATTGATATAGTTTTTTGTCTTAGATATAAATATATATATATATATATATATTTTTTTTTTAAGTTTTGTCTCTAGACCACTCATTTTTCTCATTTGGATAATTCTTACTTAATTTTTGCTATCTCTGATGGGAATTCTTGAATTTGATATATAGAATTGGAATTGATGTTTTTCATATCTAATTCTTACTCTTCCACTTTGCTGAATTCATCTATGAATTCTGTTTTTCAATTAGTTTTCTAGAGCTTCTGCATGTTAATTTCTACAAATCATCATAAATTTTTTTCTGCTTTTTTATTATGATTTTGGGTTTTTTTGGTTTATAAATTGTGAAATTGATAAGAATTTCTGAATTATCACTATTTTTGAATTAATAGAAATCTTTCCTTTGCTAGTGATTTGAAAGGAAAAGATGTTAGTTCTTTCCTCATTGAGCATGATGCTGTGTTGTTTTGAAATAAACTCTCTAAATCCAACCTTTTTGTCTTTTTTAAAGGGTTATAATTAGAAATGAGCATATTTTACCATTTGCTTTGTTGCCATCCCATTAAGGAGGCAATACAAGTTTTTGTTATTTATCTTTTTTATGTTACATAGGATGGCTCAGATGGTAAAGAATCCGCCTGCAATGTAGGAGACCTGGGTTTGATCCCTGGGTTGGGAAGATCCCCTGGAGGAGGGCATGGCAACCCACTCCAGTATTCTTGCCTGGAGAATCCCAATGGACAGAGGAGCCAGGCAGGCTACAGTCCACGGGATCGCAAAGAGTAAGACATGACTGAGCAACTAAGCACAGCACAGGATGTTAATCAATTTTATAAACAATCTGCTTTTCATTAGTCAAGTGAATGTCCTTTGGCATAATAAATTGTTGACTTCTATTCCTGTTGCACAAAAACACCTGGACAACATCATTAACAATGTAGAGTAGATTTAATATGGAGGAAATTGCCTAGCAGAGAACAGGGTCACACAGACAGATCACCCAGAATCTCACTGTCCCACAGTTTAGGGAAGGGAGGTAGTGAAGGACAGGGAGGCCTGGTGTCCTGCAGTTCATGGGGTCGCAGAGTCAGACACGACTGAGCAATTGAACAAAAATGTGCTTCCCAGGTGGCACAGTAGTAAAGAGTCTACCTGCCAATGCAGGAGATGCAAGCCATGTGGGTTTGATCGCTGAGCTGGGAAGATCCCCTGCACAAGGAAAAGGCCACCCGCTCCAGTTCTCTTGCTTGGAAAATTCCCTGGACAGAGAGAGGAACCTGGTGGACTAGTCCATGGGGTCACAAAGAGTTGAATATGAACGAGCACACACACACACACACACAGAGCGGGCTCTTGGTATATGGAGGCTCCTCTGTCTGTAGAGGGAGCCTTAGTCTTGCCCTATGTATTCATGAAGATGGCCAGGGATCATCTATGTGAGTATGCAAGAATGGATGCTCCCAGGCCTAGAAGGGGTCTTTCTAGAAAAGAGGATGCCTGGAAAGTTGAGGCTGCCTTTCCTTTCTTTGAGGGGATTCAGGTCTCCTGTGCCAGCTCTCTGCTGAACTATCAAAACGGAGAGGAAACAAGCTAGGACCATGGAGTGTTTCATTTACAATTTTAGTATCTGTGTTCATCAAGAAGACTGGGCTGTAGTATTATTCTTTTGATTTTTAAATTTTTTGTAGATAGCAATGTATTTTATACTGTGTTTCCTGTGAAGTAATAGCCACTTAGAGCTATTCCAAGACCAGGGGGATAATCTTGTTTGAACCACATGATTCATCTGAATTTACCTTTATTGTAATTGATTCTAATTGTTTTATGGTTTTGACTTTTGTTAATTTTATGTCTCTTTTAGCCAAGTTGTTTGTTTCTTCCTTTGCGTGTGTTCTATTGGATAGGGCTTCCCTGGTGGAATAGAAGATATTCTGTATGCTCTTATGTTTTATAATAATTTGGAAAATGGAGAACTTGATTTTAATTTTATTAGTGGTAAGGTTAGCAATTTTTATAGATTTATTGAAGTTGTGTTTGTGATGTTATTATGAAAACTAAATATTACAATTAACTCCATTTTATGGAAAAGTAAGAAGAATATATGCTCTTTTGCTCTTTTCCCTCTTTATATACTTTTTGTTAGTTTAATCTGGGGTTGTAGGCCCTGTGTTTAAGGTAAATAAATGCTTTTATTAAAGTATATTTTGTCATTTGTGTCCTATGTTAGTTACCATAGTTATGCAAATTATTTTAGACCTCAATCTTTCTCCTTTAGTGTTTAGTGATTTCTGAAGTTTTTTCTCTTGCTATTTTCAGGGCTTATTGCTAGTTCTTTACCATTCTACTATGACTTCCCAATGATAGAGTTTTAAATTGGATTCATTTTCATTTTCCAGTGGACGAATTAACATCTTAAGCAACCTTCTTCATAGACATATCTGAGTTTGTCATTTTGCTCTCAACCATGACTAGCAAATTGACTGGTTACCATATTTTTTGTGCCATCACCTCTTTATAGCTTTACTACTAAAACCCAAAGGTATTTCTCTACTGTTTTCTGCAGAGAAACAAAAATAGAAACTATTGATTATACATTAATTCTTGGAAAATTATCTTTTTTAAGTTTAGAAGATTTCAAGATGACTTTTATTTTCTTGGAATTCAAAGAATAAAGTTAACAGGAAACACGTTGCCTATTAAATCTGCCATGAACACAGTGACACTTCTTTATTTCTATTGGTGTCAGGTCCTTTTATAATACAGAGAGATTATTTTTTTTTTATTACAGTTGATTTTGATCCACTTTTTTCCTTTAAAGATGATCATAGTTTGTAATTTGAGTCTCTGTCATCTTACTTCCATTTCTGTTGTCTTCTTTTACTTTCCTAGGTCTTTATTCTGAATTTTATGATTCTATCTCAAGCTTATCTTGTCTTCTTCAAAATTTATTTTTCTATTAAGTCAAATCTGCTATTTAGTACTTCCAGTAGAGATTTTATTTCAGTTCTTAAATTTAGATTAACTCTCTTACGTTTGTCTATTTGATAGAAAAAAGTGAAAGTGAAGTCAGTCAGTCGTGTCCCACTGTTTGTGACCCCGTGGACTGTAGCCTACTAGGCTCCTCCGTCCATGAGATTTTCAAGGCAAGAATACTGGAGTGGGTTGCCATTTCCTTCTCCAGTGGATCTTCCCAACACAGGAATTGAATCCAGGTCTCCCACATTGTAGGCAGACGCTTTACTGTCTGAGCCACCAGGGAAGTCCATTTGATAGAATCATGCCTTTATATTTCATTGAGAACATAAGCCAGAAGTTAATTTTTTTTCTTATTTCCTGGAGTAAATCTATTCCTGGGGAAGGATTTATTTTTAAAATTTTAATATAAAACAGACAGAGAAAATTGCATAAATATGCACAGCATAAAATGTTGTGAGAAGTTAACACCATATAATTCGAATCTAGGTCAAAAAATTCAGTATGGTCAGATTCCCAAAAGCTCTTCGCAGAACAAACTACATAATTTGTAGGGTTCAGTAAAAAGTCAAAATGTGGTGCTCCTTGTTTCAAAATTAGTAAAAATTTCAAGACAACAACAGTGCATTAAACCAAGCACAGAGCCCTTCTGAGCATGCAGCCCTGCCCAGCTGTACAAGTTCACATGCTTGACTTTTGAAGAGGCTGTGAGGAGTAAATGAAATCATGTTTGTGTGGCCACTGTATTGAACTGCATTAAGATGCAATTCAATCCTGTCTTGCCCATTCAGCCACAGTTATCTTCTCCTTCCCTGGAAGAAGACTCCTGCAGGCCATGATAATAGTCAGAGTCTTGGATAATGCACAACTGCAGAGATTTTCAGTTACAAATATTGTCTCATTTAAGTAATTGAAATGGGTAGTCCTGTACAATAATCAGAATTCCTCACTTTTGTAGCTTGGTTTTCCCCTGGCTTAGGCCTGCTTAGGGCTAGAGGCCTGTAACAGGAAGGTGATCCTCCGTCTAAGCCCACTTGCTGCGATTTCAGTGTCTTCAGTTAAGTGGGGAAGAGATTCAGAGGATAGGACAGCCTTGCTTGGTTTAGGGACTTAGGTCGTTGGCCGTGGCAGGTTGTCCATGTCGTCTTTCTTTTCCTGTGGTGTGTTTAATGGGTACTCAGCTAAGAGGATGACTGCTGTGTCCTCTCCTGCAGTCATCTGGAGGGTGCATCTCACTCCTGTGGTGCCTAATGATTCAGTTTTAGCTCACCTGATCTCTGACTTCTGCTCTTGCTACACCTTTCAGCTGTAGTTTCCATGGATCCTCAGGGAGCACTATTCAAGTGGGAGGGGACATGGGTAAACCGATGGCTGATTCATGCTGATGTTTGGTGAAAACCAACGCAATACCTTAGGGCAATTATCCTTCAATTGAAAATAAATAAATTAAAAAAAAAAAATAAAGACTGAAGGTGATTGAACATATGCCAGACTTTTCTCCCACATGGCCCACATCTGATTCTGAGACAAAGCTCATTTCTCCTGTTCTGATGAACTCAGGGAGATAGTCCACTTCCAGCACTCTGCCACCCAGTGAGTTATAGGGCCCTTCTCCAACCCTCTACGTTGCCTAGGTGAGAGTCGGTCACCAGTTCACAGTGTGCATGAGTCAGGCCCTGGACCTCAAAGACTCTCACTTGTTGGAATACACTCCCCAGCACCTTGACTAGTCCTGTTGAGGACCATCATCTCTTTCTACTAGACATGGAGGAGAGTTGCCTCCATGCATAATAAAATTCACATCGTATTACAAAAGTTTGCTTCCAGAATGCAAATCTGTAAACTGTAAAATTGTGTTGTTAAGTCTAATAAAATCTATGCTTTTTGGTCAGGATAAAGATAGTGAAACTTACCTTATAAAACTGACCCTACATTTTCACAGTGGATCAAGAGTCATTCATGTACTACTCACCTTCACATCACCTTCTAGGCATTTTGAGAACGTAGAGTTAGGTTGAGGGTGGAGCCTCCGAGTAGTAGCATCAGTTCAGTTCAGTTCAGTTGCTCAGTCGTGTCCGACTCTTTGCGACCTCATGAATCCCAGCACACCAGGCCTTCCTGTCCATCACCAACTCCCGGAATTTACCGAAACTCATTTCCATTGAGTTGGTGATGCCATCCAGATGTCTCATCCTCTGTTGTCCCCTTCTCCTCCTGCTCCCAATACCTCCCAGCATCATAGTCTTTTCCAATGAGTCAACTCTTCACATGAGGTGCCCAAAGTACTGGAGTTTCAGCTTCAGTATCAGTCCTTCCAATAAACATCCAGGCCTGATCTCCTTCAGAATGGACCTGTTGGATCTCCTTGCAGTCCAAGGGACTCTCGAGAGTCTTCTCCAACACCACAGTTCAAAAGCATCAATTCTTCGGTGCTCAGCTTTCTTCACAGTCCAACTCTCACATTCATACATGACCACAGGAAAAACAATAGCCTTGACTAGACGGACGTTTCTTGGCAAAGTAATGTCTCTGCTTTTCAATATGCTGTCTAGGTTGGTCATAACTTTCCTTCCAAGGAGTAAGCGCCTTTTAATTTCATGGCTGCAATCACCATCTGCAGTGATTTTGGAGCCCCCAAAAATAAAGTCTGCCACTGTTTCCACTGTTTCCCCATCTATTTGCCATGAAGTGATGGGACCAGATGCCATGATCTTCGTTTTCTGAATGTTGAGCTTTAAGCCAACTTTTTAACTCTCCTTTTTCACTTTCATCAAGAGGCTTTTTAGTTCCTCTTCACTTTCTGCCATAAGGGTGGTGTCATCTGCATATCTGAGGTTATTGGTATTTCTCCTGGCAATCTTGTTTCCAGCTTGTGCTTCTTCCAGCCCAGAATTTCTCATGATGTACTCTGCATATAAGTTAAATAAACAGGGTGACAATATACAGCCTTGATGTATATTGTATATCCTATATGTATATCCTTTTCCCATTTGGAACCAGTCTATTGTTCCATGTCCAGTTCAAACTGTTGCTTCCTGACCTGCATACAGGTTTCTCAAGAGGCAGGTCAGGTGGTCTGATATTCCCATCTCTATCAGAATTTTCCACAGTTGATTGTGATCTACACAATCAAAGGCTTTGGCATAGTCAATAAAACAGAAATAGATGTTTTTCTGGAACTTTCTTGCTTTTTTGATGATCCAGCAGATATTGGCAGTTTGATTTCTGGTTCCTCTACCTTTTCTAAAACCCGCTTGAACATCAGGAAGTTCATGGTTCACGTATTGTTGAAGCCTGGCTTGGAGAATTTTGAGCATTACTTTACTAGCATGTGAGATGAGTGCAATTGTGTGGTAGTTTGAGCATTCTTTGGCATTGCCTTTCTTTGGGATTGGAATGAAAACCGACCTTTTCCAGTCCTGTGGCCACTGCTGAGTTTTCCAAATTTGCTGGTATGTTGAGTGCAGCACTTTCACAGCATCATCTTTCAGGATTTGGAATAGCTCAACTGGAATTCCATCACCTCCACTAGTTTTGTTCGTAGTGATGCTTCCTAAGACCCACTTGACTTCATATTCCAGGATGTCTGGCTCTAGGTGAGTGATCACAATATCGAGATTATCTTGGTCGTGATGATCTCTTTTGTACAGTTCTTCTGTGTATTCTTGCCACCTCTTCTTAATATCTTCTGCTTCTAATAGGCCCATACCATTTCTGTCCTTTATCGAGCCCATCTTTGCATGAAATGTTCCCTTGGTATCTCTAATTTTCTTTAAGAGATCTCTAGTCTTTTCCATTCTGTTGTTTTCCTCTATTTCTTTGCATTGATCGCTGAGGAAGGCTTTCTTATCTCTTCTTGCTATTCTTTGGAACTCTGCATTCAGATGTTTATATCTTTCCTTTTCTCCTTTGCTTTTCACTTCTCTTCTTTTCACAGCTATTTGTAAGGCCTCCTTAGACAGCCATTTTGCTTTTTTGCATTTCTTTTCCATGGTGGTGGTCTTGATCCCTGTCTCCTGTGCAATGTCACGAACCTCCATGCATAGTTCATCAAGCACTCTATCTATCAGATCTAGGCCCTTAAATCTATTTCTCACTTCCACTGTACAATCATAAGGGATTTGATTTAGGTCATACCTGAATGGTCTAGTGGTTTTCCCTACTTTCTTCAATTTCAGTCTGAATTTGGCAATAAGGAGTTCATGGTCTGAGCCACAGTCAGCTCCCGGTCTTGTTTTTGCTGACTGTATAGAGCTTCTCCATCTTTGGCTGCAAAGAGTATAATCAATCTGATTTCGGTGTTGACCATCTGGTGATATCCATGTGTAGAGTCTTCTCTTGTGTTGTTGGAAGAGGATGTTTGCTATGACCAGTGCATTCTCTTTGCAAAACTCTATTAGCCTTGCCCTGCTTCATTCCGTACTCCAAGGCCAGATTTGTTACTCCAGGTGTTTCTTGACTTCCTACTTTTGCATTCTAGTCCCCTATAATGAAAAGGACATCTTTTTTGGGTGTTAGTTCTAAAAGGTCTTGTAGGTCTTCATAGAACCATTCAACTTCAGCTTCTTCAGCGTTGCTGGTTGGGGCATAGGATTGGATTACCGTGATATTGAATGGCTTGCCTTGGAAACGAACAGAGATCATTCTGTCATTTTTGAGACTGCATCCAAGTATTGCATTTCGGACTCTTTTGTTGACCATGATGGCTATTCCATTTCTTCTAAGGGATTCCTGCCCACAATAGTAGATATAATGGTCATCTGAGTCAAATTCAACCCTTCCAATCCATCTTAGTTCGCTGATTCCTAGAATGTCAGTGTTCACTCTTGCCATCTCCTGTTTGACCACTTCCAATTTGCCTTGATTCATGGACCTGACATTCCAGGTTCCTATGCAATATTGCTCTTTACGGCATCAGACCTTGCTTCTATCACCAATCACATCCACAGGTGCATGTTGTTTTTGCTTTGGCTCCATCCCTTCATTCTTTCTGGAGTTATTTCTCCACTGATCTCCAGTAGCATACTGGGCACCTCCCGACCTGGGGAGTTCATCTTTCAGTGTCCTATCTTTTGTCCTTTTCACATTGTTCATGGGGTTCTCAAGGCAAGAATACTGAAGTGGTTTGCCATTCCCTTCTCCAGTGGACCACATTCTGTCAGACCTCTCCTGACATATCTCTGTCAGACCTGTCCGTCTTGGGTGGCCCCATATGGCATGGCTTAGTTTCACTGAGTTAGACAAGGCTGTGGTCCGTGTGATCAGATTGGCTAGTTTTCTGTGATTATGGTTTCAATGTGTCTGCCCTCTGATGCTCTCTCGCAACACCTACCGTCTTACTTGGGTTTCTCTTACCTTGGACGTGGGGTATCTCTTCACGGCTCCTCAAGCAAAGCGCAGCCACTGCTCTTTAGCGAGTCACTACTCCTGACCTTGAACTGGAGTAGCTCCTCTCGGCCCTCCTGCACCCTTGAAGCTGCCGCTCCTTGGACGTGGGGTATCTACTCTTGGCCACTCCTGTGCCTGATATGCTGCTGCCCAACTTCCGGCAACCCAGCATAGAATTTACATTATCTTGGGTGTCTTATATTTTACAGTATTCCTATCAGTCTCCTCACATCCTTATCTGACTGCTTTCTCTAAGATTAAGTTTTCTAGGAGTCATGGAATAGGTTTTCCTGCAGCCCTTTATATATCTGGCATACTTTGGATTGAGAGTTGTACTTTCACTTTGCTATCTTGTAACTTCTAATATCCTGACACATATGTAACATTTTAAGAATACTCAATTAATCATGTTTACCTCCATAGGTCTTATGCAACTTTTTGCCCCTACTAACTCATTTTTGAATATAGAGTCAAACACACAGATTTATTGGGAGAGTTGCTGTAAACCATTTCCCAGTGGATCTGGGTGGAAAAGATGTTCCTTTAAGAACTCAAACAGAAGGGAAGTTATGAAACAATCCTGGTGTCTAGTAGATATTTTTAAAGTGCCACTTCCTCTTTTTAGGAAATATAAAGAGACTCATGGTTATGTTGGGAGGAAACGATGGCAGAGCTTATACTTGTGCAGCTTGATGAATTCCAAATTCCTGCATAAAAAGGCAAAAAGAAGTAAGAGACCTTATATGGAGCCTGAGGGCAAAATGCGAATCTGGTCTAAAGCAACTGAGTTTCTATCCTAAGAGATAGAACTCCAAGAACCAGTTAACTTGAAAAGCTAGTGGAAGTAGAGAAGTTACATTTAGAGAGCAGATTCCAAAAGGGGTCCTATCTCATGAATAAGACATAAGGAAAATTGTATCAAACTCTAGAAAAATGTAGCATTTTCTTGATTTTTTTTTTGTCATTGACCAGCATAGAAGGCTCTCTTCAAATAGCTTTATGAGTAATTTTAATAAAAATTTGGTAAGAAAGTTCTAAGATACCTTCTCTAGAATTCTCATGCACCAGAAGCTGTTACTTAAAAACAGAAAAACTAATTTTGCATACCTAATACCAACACTCGGAGAAGGCAATGGCACCCCACTCCTGTACTCTTGCCTGGAAAATCCCAGGGATGGAGGAGCCTGGTAGGCTGCAGTCCATGGGGTCGCTAAGAGTAGGACACGACTGAGCGACTTCACTTTCATTTTTCACTTTCATGTGTTGGAGAAGGAAATGGCAACCCACTCCAATGTTCTTGCCTGGAGAATCCCAGGGACAAGGGAGCCTGGTGGGCTGCCGTCTATGAGGTCACACAGAGTCGAACACGACTGAGGTGACTTAGCAACAGCAGCAGCAATACCAACACTTACTCATCATTTATTGCATTTGTATATAAGAAGTGGTTCCTGAGCCTTTACCATATTATGCACTTTAGAGAAGGCAATGGCAACCTACTCCATTACTCTCACCTGGAAAATCCCATGGACAGAGGAGCCTGGTAGGCTGCAGTCCCTGGGGTCGCTAAGAGTCAGACATGACTGAGCGACTTCACTTTCACTTTTCCTTTCATGCATTGGAGAAGGAAATGGCAACCCACTCCAGTATTCTTGCCTGGAGAATCCCAGGGACCGGGGAGCCTGGTGGGCTGCCGTCTATGGGGTCGCACAGAGTCGGACATGACTGAAGCAACTTAGCAGCAGCAGCAGCATTTTGTAAGCAAAAGTAAGGAAAACCAGATTAAGCCCTGTTCTTGTAGCTTGCTTTCTGTAGGGGGAGGGGTGATTTGAAAATAAACAGTAAACACACACAGACACATATATACAATATTTCATTTGATTATAAGTGCTAAGAAGAAAAATCAATCAGGGAAAGGAGATGGAGTGGGGAACAGTAAAGGGGAGGAAGAAAGGGCAGCATTATTTGATATAGGTTAGTCAAAGAAGTGATGTTTACTATGGCAAAAATTCTCTTATATAAAGAAAGTGAGGAAGTTAGCCACGAATACATCTGAAGGAAGAGTATCAGGCATGAGAGCAAATGCCAGTTTAAAATATTAAATTCATGATAACATTTATAGAAGTAATAGTAACAGTGACAGCAGTACCCATTCAATATATTAAATGCACAATATATTTTCATCCCTTGTTCTGAATAATTTCTGTATATCTTTATGCTGGTGTAAGTTTCTTTTTCTTTTGATTCCCATAAGGGATTTTATGTGCTTGTATGTGTACACAGAAGGGACTATTCAGAGATTTACTTTTCTTTTCAATTATATTCTTAAAACTTTAATTGCAGATTCACATGCAGTTCTAAGGAATAATACAGAGGATTCTGAGTATGCTTCATCTGATTTCTATCAGTCTTGTGTGTGTGTGCTCAGTTGCTCAGTCATATCTGACTCTTTCCTACGCCATGGATTGTAGCCCACCAAGCTTCTCTTGCAAATCTGGAGTTCAGTAAGACCACAAGGTACTGGCTTTAGTACAATCCTTCAGCTTTACTCAAATTTCACATTTTATATACACTTATTTGCATATGTGTGTACATAGTTCTCAGAGAAGGCAATGGCACCCCACTCTAGTACTCTTGCCTGGAAAATCCCATGGATGGAGGAGCCTGGTAGGCTGTAGTTCATGGGGTCGCTAGGAGTCGGACACGACTGAGCGACTTCACTTTCACTTTTCACTTTCACTTTTCACTTTCCTGCATTGGAGAAGGAAATGGCAACCCACTCCAGTGTTCTTGCCTGGAGAATCCCAGGGACTGGGGAGCCTGGTGGGCTGCTGTCTATGGGGTCGCACAGAGTTGGACGCGACTGAAGTGACTTAGCAGTATATCGTTCTATGCAGTTGTATCACATGTTAATTTGTGTGGCTACCACCATGTCAAGATACAGACAGTTCCATCTCTCTTAGGATTCTCCATGCTGCTTCGGTATCATCCATCTACTCATGATGCTGGTCCCTAACTCTTGGCAAGCACTAATCTGTTCTCCATCTCTATAATTTTGTCATTTTGATAATGTTACATAAATGAAAGCTTGCTGCATGTAATCTTTTATGGTTGGCTTCTTTTTCTTTTTTTGTTCAGTTCACTTCAGTTGCTCAGTCATGTCCGACTCTTTGCCACCCCATGAATCACAGCATGCCAGGCCTCCCTGTCCATCACCAACTCCCGGAGTTCACTCAGACTCATGTCCATTGAGTCAGTGATGCCATCCAGCCATCTCATCCTCTGTCGTCCCCTTCTACTGCCCCCAATCCCTCCCAGCATCAGAGTCTTTTCCAATGAGTCAACTCTTCGCATGAGGTGGCCACAGTACTGGACTTTCAGCTTTAGCATCATTCCTTCCAAAGAAATCCCAGGGCTGATCTCCTTCGGAATGGACTGGTTGGATCTCCTTGCAGTCCAAGGGACTCTCAAGAGTCTTCTCCAACACCACAGTTCAAAAGCATCAATTCTTCGGCACTCAGCCTTCTTCACAGTCCAACTCTCACATCCATACATGACCACAGGAAAAACCATAGCCTTGACTAGAGGAACCTTTGTTGGCAAAGTAACGTCTCTACTTTTCAATATGCTGTCTAGGTTGGTCATAACTTTCCTTCCAAGGAGTAAGCGCCTTTTAATTTCATGGCTGCAGTCACCATCTGCAGTGATTTTGGAGCCCAGAAAAATAAAGTCTGACACTGTTTCCACTGTTTCCCTATCTATTTCCCACGAAGTGATGGGACCGGATGCCATGATCTTCGTTTTCTGAATGTTCAGCTTTAAGCTAACTTTTTCACTCTCCACTTTCACTTTCATCAAGAGGCTTTTTAATTCCTCTTCACTATCCGAGGTTATTGATATTTCTCCCGGCAATCTTGATTCCAGCTTGTGTTTCTTCCAGTCCAGCGTTTCTCATGATGTACTCTGCATATAAGTTAAATAAACAGGGTGACAATATACAGCCTTGATGTACTCCTTTTCCTATTTGGAACCAGTCTGTTGTTCTGACTTGCATACAAATTTCTCAAGAGGCAGATCAGGTGGTCTGGTATTCCCATCTCTTGAAGAATATGCCACAGTTTATTGTGATCCACACAGTCAAAGGCTTTGGCATAGTCAATAAAGCAGAAATACATTTTTTCTGGAACTCTCTTGCTTTTTCCATGATCCAGCGGATGTTGGCAACTTGATCTCTGGTTCCTCTGCCTTTTCTAAAACCAGCTTGAACATCAGGAAGTTCACAGTTCACATATTGCTGAAGCCTGGCTTGGAGAATTTTGAGCATTACTTTACTAGCGTGTGAGATGAGTGCAATTGTGCGGTAGTTTGAACATTCTTTGCCATTGCCTTTCTTTGGGATTGGAATGAAAACTGACCTTTTCCAGTCCTGTGGCCACTGCTGAGTTTTCCACATTTGCTGGCATATTGAGTGCAGCACATTCACAGCATCATCTTTGAGGATTTGGAATAGCTCAACTGGAATTCCATCACCTCCACTAGCTTTGTTCGTAGTGATGCTTTCTAAGGCCCACTTGACTTCACATTCCAGGATGTCTAGCTCTAGGTCAGTGATCACACCATCGTGATTATCTGGGTCGTGAAGATCTTTTTTGTACAGTTCTTCTGTGTATTCTTGCCATCTCTTCTTAATATCTTCTGCCTCTCTTAGGTCCATACCATTTCTGTCCTTTATCGAGCCCATCTTTGCATGAACTGTTCCTTTGGTATCTCTGATTTTCTTGAAGAGATCCCTAGTCTTTCCCATTCTGTTGTTTTCCTCTATTTCTTTGCGTTGATCATTGAAGAAGGCTATATATTACATGTATTTATATATGCTGCTGCTGCTAAGTCGATTCAGTCATGTCCGACTCTGTGCGACCCCATAGACAGCAGCCTACCAGGCTCTCCCGTCCCTGGGATTCTCCAGGCAAGAACATTGGAGAGGGTTGCCATTTCCTTCTCCAATGCATGAAAGTGAAAAGTGAAAGTGAAGTCAGTCGTGTCCGACTCTCACCGACCCCATGGACTGCAGCCTACCAGGCTCCTCTGCCCATGGGATTTTCCAGGCAAGAGTTCCATATTTGTGTATATATTATATACATTATATATATTTATTAAATATACATATATACACATTATATAATATATATTATAATATAATAATTATAACAATATAATATTATATATTAATGTATGTAATATATTATACATATTATATTATATATATATATAAACTATGTATTATATTATATTGTATAAATATATATATATATATATAAATGTATAATCATATATATAATTAGCACAAATTATATTAATATACATAGTATATAATATATGATATATAATGTATATTAATATATATAAATATATCATATTAATATATTAATTAATATAATATATAATATAATTAACCAGAATATAATACATGTAATATATAATTAACATAAAATATATTAATATACATAATACATATGATATATAATATGTACTATATTTTATATATTAAAATTATATTAATATATCATATATCATATATTATATATATGTAAATATAAAATATATTATATAATAGTATAATTATCAATATTATTGATAATTATTAATATTATTAATAATTATATTATATATTAATATATATACACATATATTGCAATTCTAGACATACCCCACGCTTCCCATTGCAACCCGTGAACAACTACGAGATTCTTCCCTCAATGTGAGATGAGACCCTTTTCCAGAGCAGTGTCTCCAGAGAAACCCCATGTTCCCTCTTGATATGCAACAGGGTACTTGACACCCTTGATACAACTCAGGACGTTGCCCGAGATACCTGTCCCTACTGGAGAGGAACCCCGAGTTTCATGCCACAACTCAAGAAGAGCCCCGTTTTCCCCCTACTCTAATCGAGATGATGGTCAATTCCCCTGCTTCGTCGGAAAAGGAATTCGACATTGCCGTTGGCCCTCAGGAGGATGCTGGTCTCCCCTTGAAACTCGAGCGCATCCTCAGAAGTTGTGCTTCAATTCGAAAAGACCCCGATTTCTCCATCCACTCCAGATAAGCGTGATTCCCCTGCACTGACTCGACTGGAACCCCGAGGATCGACTCAAAACATGAAGGGAGGGGTGACAGCCTAGTGGTATCTCGAGAAAAAGCTGCAGAATCCCGTGTCCACTGGACAGGAAGCCTGACACCTCCTTTACACCTCGAGAGGGAAGCGGAGTTCCATGTCTCCACACGAGACGAGGCCTGACTGCCCTGTTGAAACTCCATAGGAACCCTGAGATCCATGTCAGAACTGAAGAGGCACACTGAGGTTCTGGCCTCAACTCAGGATGAGGCCCTATGCCCCTGCACCCACTGGAGAGGAATCCCGAGAGGCCCCTGGCAACCCGAATGGAGACTTGACACTCCTGAGGCAACATGAGCAGGTCCCTGAGGTCCCCGTCGCAATTCGAGAGGAACTCCAAGTGTCTTGCCGCAACTCAAGAAACCTAGGAGAGTCTCCCCTCAAGGCGAGATGAAGCCCCTTTCAGCTGCAGTCTTGAGAGAAATCCCACCTTTCCTCTAGAGCCTCGAAAGGGTACTTGACACCCTTTAGGCAACTCAAGAAATTCCCCGACATACTCGTCTCCATTCGAGAGGAACACTGAGTTTCCCGCCACAACTCAAGAAGAGCCCCAGTTTCCCGTCCTCATCTCGAGACGAGGATCCAATCCCCTGCTTCGTCTGCAAAGGAATCCCGACATTTCCGTCGCACCTCAGGAGGAGGCCGGTCTCACCTTGAAACTCGAGACGAACTCCAGTGGTTGTGCCACCATTTGAAAAGACCCCAATGTCCCCATCCACTCTAGATAAGGCCTCATTCCCCTGCAACTACTCGAATGTCACCCCGAGGATCAACTTATGACACGAAGGGAAGCCTCAGAGCCCCGTGGCACCTCTAGAAATAGCCCCTGATCCCTACCTCAACTTGACAGGAGGCCTGACACCCCTTTGCCACCTCGAGAGGGAAGTGCAGTTCCATGCCCCAACATAAGACGACATCTGACTGCCCAGTGGAACCTCCATAGGGACCCTGAGATCCCTGTCAGAGCTGGAGAGGAAACCTGAGTTTCCCGCCTCTACTCGACATGAGGCCCTAGTCGCCTGCACCAACTCAGAGGAATCCCGGGAGGCCCCTCACAATTCGAAAGGATTCCTGACTTCCCAGAGACAACATGAGAGGCTCCCTCAGGTCCCCGGGGCAACTCGAGGGAACCCACACTTCCTGCCGCAACTCGAGAAACACCTTGAGATTCCCCTTTCCATGCGCATTGAGACCTGATTCCCCTGCCGTGACTCTAGAGCACTCCTGCACTCGCCCTCGCAACTTGAATGGAGACTTGACTTGCCTGAGGCAACATGAGAGGCTCCCTGAGCTCCCGGTGGTACCTGCAGAGGAACCCCAAGCCTCCCGCTGCAACTCGAGACAAACCAGGAGATTCCCCTGTCAACGCGAGATGAGGCCCTTTTCTCCTGCAGTGCCTCGAGAGCAATCCCAAGTTCCTTCTCAAAACTCGAGAGGAGGCTTGACTCCCTTCATGCAACTCAAGGGGGCCCAGAGATCCCCGTCATAACTCAAGATGAAAGCTGAGGTTCCCGCCACAACTCGAGAAGAGCCCTGTGTGTTCCATCTCATCTGGAGATGAGGGCCCATTCCCTGCTTCAACTCAAGAGGAATCCCTACTTCCCTTGCACCACAAGAGGAGGCCTGTGTCACGAATTGAATCTCCAGTGGAACCCCGCGGATCCTGCTGCAAGGAAAAAGGACGCCGAGTTTCCCCTCAGCTCCAGATGAGTCCTGATTCCCCTGCACCGGCTCCAATGGAACACTGAGTATCCCCTCACAACAGGATGGGAGGCCTGTCGGCCCTGCCTATCCTCTTGAAAAAGCCCAAATCCCTGCCTGAACTCAACTGGAGGCCTGACACCCCTTTGACAACTCGAGAGGAATGCAGAGTTCCATGCCTCAACACCAGACGAGGCCTGACTCCCTAGTTGAACCTTGATAGGAAGCCCAAGATCCCTGTCGCCGCCAGAGAGGAACACGGAGTTTCCCAACTGAACTCTAGACAAGGCCCTATTCGCGGGCAGTGACTCCAGAGGAATACCGCTGAGCCCCTCGCAACTTGAAGAATAATATATAATAATTATACATTATTAATATTAATTTTAATATTATTAAATAATATTTATAATATAATATATACTATATATACAATGTATACAATTAGTATATATTCATATATATTTTATAATATATATAAAAATATATTTATATATATTATATAACTATAAATATAAATAAATATTTATATATATATAAATATATTTATATATTATAATCAGATCAGATCAGATCAGATCAGTCACTCAGTCGTGTCTGACACTTTGGGACCCCATGAATCGCAGCACACCAGGCCTTCCTGTCCATCACCAACTTCCGGAGTTCACTGAGACTCACAACCATTGAGTCAGTGATGCCATCCAGCCATCTCATCCTCTGTTGTCCCCTTCTCCTCCTGCCCCCAATCCCTCCCAGCATCAGAGTCTTTTCCAATGAGTCAACTCTTCGCATGAGGTGGCCAGAGTACTGCAGTTTCAGCTTTAGCATCATTCTTTCCAAAGAAATCCCAGGGCTGATCTCCTTCAGAATGGACCGGTTGGATCTCCTTGCAGTCCATGGGACTCTCAAGAGTCTTCTCCAACACCACAGTTCAAAAGCATCAATTCTTCGGCACTCAGCCTTCTTCACAGTCCAACTCTCACATCCATACATGACCACAGGAAAAACCATAGCCTTGACTAGATGAACCTTTGTTCGCAAAGTAATGTCTCTGCTTTTGAATATGTTATCTAGGTTGGTCATAGCTTTCCTTCCAAGGAGTAAGCATCTTTTAATTATATATATTATATAATATTATTTATTATATATATAATATATATAATAACATAATAAAATAATATATAATATAATAATATGTATAATATATATTATGTATATAATATAATATATAATATTTATTATTTACACAATATATGATATATATAATACATATTATAATTATATAATATATGTTATATATTATAATTATATAATATATGTTATATATTATATATATAAACACGTGTATATATTACATATACAGTATATAATAATATATATTGTATATTGTATAATATATAATATAATATATAATACATAATATAATACATAATATATATATAATTTAGTGTATACATATAATATATATTATAAAAATATATATAGTATATATTAATATATATAATATAGTATAATATATATTATATATTATAATTCTATATGTTAATATAGATAATGTGTGTAATATATATTATATAATAATATATACTATATAATATAATAATATAATATATATAACCTAATAATATATATAATATAACAATATAATATAATATATGATATATATTATAGAATATAATATATATGATATAATAAAATATAATTAAATACAATATATAGTATGTTTCATATAGTAAATATAAGATAATTGTATATAATATATAACATTGTATAATATATATAATATATATAATACAATGTAATATAGTATATATTATATATTGCATAATATATATATTTTATAAGTAGTTATTATTATTCTAATAATATTATATAATATATAAATAATATATAATGCATCATATTATATGTAATATATAAATAATAAATAATATATAATGTATAATGTATAAACAAATATATAATTATACATTATAATTACTTATAATTATATTACATTATAATACAATATAATATAATATAACATAATATATATAATATATACAAAATATATATAACATATAATATTATATAATATATAATGTATAAAATATAATGTATAATATTATATAATATTTTATACTATGTTTTATAATACATATTGTAGTATATATATTAATGTATAATATATATTAATATTATATTATATATTAATATTATATTATATAACATTATATATACTATATAATATAAATATATACAACATATAATATATAATATAATATAATATATATTATATATAACATATTATGTAAATTATATGTTTTAACATATATAATTCTACAAATTATGTATATTTTTATATTTTATCACATACATATTTATAAATTATGTAAATTTATATAAATTATATACATATATAGAGAATGTAATATATGTAATAATATATTTTTATATAAATTATATTATATATTCTTATAAATATAAATATAATAACATATAATAATATTTTTATAAATATAAATATAATAAAATAAAAATTTTAAAGTAAATTTTAATAAGTTTAAGATTATACATTTAATATGATCAATTTCTTTTTAGTCAGTTATATAACAAATAAAATCTTTGGAGAACTTCAAATTAAGCTCTACTCCTTACATATATATAATTCCTATTTGTCAATAGAACATGATGTATCTCACTAAAACTGAATAAAACAAAAGAAGAAAAGGTAAATAAAAGAGCCTCCTCACTCTGATAAAAGTCTTATAAATCCAACAAACTAAAGTTGTCTCAGATATTATAACACATACTTGCTCTGGACTTATAATTTTAAATTGAAGGATTATTAAGCTTATTTATGTTAAATTGAAGTTACAGTTTCTGAGAAAGCTGCAAAGTAATTAAATGGAGAAAGGGTAGTCTCTTTAACAAATGATGCTGGAATAATTGGATGTCAATATGCAAATATTCAAGAAAACTGAACTCAAAATGGACTCTTATGATTTAAACGTGAAAGATAAAACTACAAAACTTTTAGAAGACATTATATTGAAAATCTTTATAGAGTTAGTTGACTAGTTCTCAGATAAGAGATGAAAGGCATGATCTGTAAAAGAAACTAATAAATTAAACCTCACCAAAATTAAAAACCTTTCTTCTGTGAAAGACCCCATTTAGACAATAAAAAGACAGGCCACGAAATGGGAGAAAATACTTTCAAATTATGTGTTTGGTAAGTTATTCACTTTAAGAATGTATATGACACTATCTAATTCAAAAGTAAAAAAGCAAAAAATTCAATCAGAAAGTGGGTGAAAGAACAGAACACTTTGCCAAAGAAAACATATAAATGACAAATATGCACATGAAAATATGTTTAACAATACTAGTCATGCCTGACTCCTTGCAATCCCATGAACTGCAGCATGACAGCTTCCCTGTCCTTCACTATCTTTTTCAGAGCTTGCTCAAACTCATGTCCATTGAGTCAGTGATGCCATCCAACTATCTCATCTTCTGTTGCCCCTTTCTCCTCCTGCCTTCAATCTTTCCCAGCATCAGGGTCTTTTCCAATGAGTCAGTTCTTCACATCCGGTAGCCAAAGTATTGGAACTTCAGCATCAGCCTTTCCAATGAGTATTCAGGGTTGATTTCCTTTAGGATTGACTGGTTGGATCTCCTTGCTGACCAAGGGACTCTCTGAGTCTTTTCCAACACCACAGTTTGAAAGCATCAGTTCTTTGGTGCTCAGTCTTCTTTATGGTCCACCTCTCACATCTGTGCATGACTGCTGGAAAAACCATAGCTTTGACTATACAGACTTTTGTTGGCAAAGTGATGTCATACCTGAATGGCCTAGTGGCTTTCCCTACTTTCTTTAATATAAGTCTGAATTTTACAATCAGGAACTCATAATATGACCACAGTCGGCTCCAGGACATGCTTTTGCTGACTGTATAGAACTTCTCCATCTTTGGCTGCAAAAAACATAATCAGTCTGATTTCATTATTGATCATCTGGTAATATCCATGTGTAGAGTCATCTCTTGGGTTGATGGAAAATAATGCTTGCTATGACCAGTGTTTTCTCTTTGTGAAACTCTGTTAGCCTTTTCTCTGTTTCATTTTATACTCCAAGGCCAAACTTGCCTGTTACTCCATGTATCTCTTGATTTCCTGCTTTTGCATTCCAATCCCCTACCATGAAAAGGACATCTTTTTTTTTGGTGTTAGTTCTAGAAGGCCTTGTAGGTCTTCATGGAACCATTCGTTTTCATCTTCTTCAACATAAGTGGTTGGGGCATAGATTTAGAATACTGTGACACTGAATGGTTTGCTTTGAAAAGGAACCGAGATGATTTCATCATTTTTGAGATTGTACCCAAGTACTGTATTTTGGACTCTTTTGTTGACTATGAGGGCTACTCCTTTCCTTCTAAGGGATTCTTGCCCACAGTAGTAGATATAATGGTCATATGAATTAAGTTCACCCATTCCCATTCATTTTAGTTCACTGATTCCTAAAATGTTGATTTTTTTTTTCACTCTTGCCAACTCTTGGTTGACCACTTCCAATCTATCTTGATTCATGGATCTAACATTCCAGGTTCCTGTGCAATATTGTGTTTTACAGCATTGAACTTTACTTTCACCACCAGACACATCCCCAACTGGGCTTCATTTCTACTTTGGTTCAGCCCCTTCATTCTTTCTGGAGCCTTTTTACCACTCTGCCACAGTAGCATGTTGGTCACCTATGGATCTGGGGCAGGGATGGACTCATCTTCCAGCTTCATACCTTTTTGCTTTCTCATATTATTCATGTGTTCATGGCATTCTCAAGGCAAGAATGATGAAGTGGTTTTCCATTCCCTTCTTCAGTGGACCATGTTTTGCTAAAGTCTCCACCATTACCCATCCGTCTTGGGTGGCCCTGCACAGCACGGCTCATCGTTTCATTGAGTTACACAAGGCTATGATCCATGTGGTTATTTTGGTTAGTTTCCTCTGATTTTTGTTTTCATTCTGGAGGCCATGAGATTCTTGTTCTTGCTTCTGGATGTTTTTACTTGTATGCATTTGTTATACTTCCTGGCCTTGGAGAAGTTCTTTTCCAGAGACCTCCTGTGCCCCCAGCTCTCTCCACTCTGGCCACCAGAGCTATATGTTCTGGAGTTCCTCCTCTGTGGGCTGCATACGTCCTTCTGTTGTGTTGGGGTAACTACTATGGGTGGTCTTGTAGGTGTGACTGATCCCCTGGTCAGGTTGGTGCCAGGCCTTGCCTTCTGCAGAAGCTGCTGGCTGATTGTAACCAGGGCTGAATAACAAGCCTGGTGGCTGCAGGACCCCACGAGGATAATGTTGGCCCACTAGTGGGCTGAGTTATCTTCTGGAGTTGGGTGTTGTGGGGCTGGGCATCCCTAATCTAATACTGGCTTGCTGGTGGATGGAACCAGTTGCTGACAAGGCCTGCTTGAAGGATTTGGAGTGTTTGTAATCTGTTGGTTCACTGGTGAGTAGTGGTAGGTCCCTGGAGTAGGTGGCTGAGGAGTCCAAGATATCTCAGAAGTGGTGACCACCTCCTGGTGTGTGGAGCTGAGACTTAGGGTTCTTGAGGCTGGTGTCTACTCTGGTGGGTGATCCTGATTCCAGGACCTCTGGCTGCAAACTCCTGGGAGGTACTGCACTGGTGCTAGTGCTATGGGTATCCTGGACCGTCTGGTGGACAGAGCCAGGCCCTGAGGTGGAGATGGGTTCAAGTTGACTTCGGGCAACAAGCCTACTGGTGAGTAGGGTGTGTCACTGTCCACGTAGTTGCTTAACATTAGGCATCCCAGAACTAGTGCCAATAGACTGGTGGGTAGGGCCATGTTCTGGAGCTAATAAGCTAGAAGGAGGACTTCAAAATACACCAGTTTATTGTGGTAGAAGGAGCTCACCCAAATGGCTCCTGCTAGCATCTCCATCCTCAAGGTGAGCTTAAATTGTTTCTTGCTTCTATGGGAGACTCTCCAAGATGGGCAGGTGTGTCTGACTCTGGCTCCTTTCAAATGATTGCTTCTACCTTGGTCACAGAGCATGTAAGATTTCATGTGTGCCCTTTAGTACTGGAGACTCTATTTCCTAGAGCCCTCTGGCTCTTCCTGAACTTAACCCTAGTGGAAAACCACTAGGTCATTCAGGTATAACATCACTTTGCTGACAAAAGCCTGTCTAGTCAAAGCTATGGTTTTTCCAGTAGTCATGCACAGATATGAGAGGTGGACCATAAAGAAGGCTGAACACTGAAGAATTAATGCTTTCAAACTGCGGTGCTGGAGAAGACCCTTGAGAATCCCTTGGATAACAAGGAGATCAAACTAGTCAGTCCTAAAGGAAATCAACTCTGAATAAATCATTGAGACCATTGATGCTTAAGCTGAAGCTCCAATACTTTGGTCACCTGATGCAAAGAGCTGACTCATTGGAAAAGACTCTGGTGCTGGGAAAGATTGAAGGAAGAAGAAGAGGGCAACAGAGGATGGGATGGTTGGATGCTGTCACTGTTTCATGGACATGAACTCGGGCCAACTCCAGGATATGGTGAGGGATAGAGAGGCCTGTTGTGCTGCAGCCCATCGGGTCACAAAGAGTCGGACATAACTCGGCGGCTGAAGAACAACAACGAAGACAGGTGTTTTTTTTTTTTTTTTTTTTTTTACTTTGTAAACTGCCTTTATTGCTTTTTGATATTCCCTGGGCATTTCTTCAACAAGTGCACAACTTTGTCATACTATTTGTAAAAATGGTAGATGTCACTATATGTTTACACCACAACTTACGTGACTAGTCCCACACTGATGGAGATTATTTTCCAAGTTTGGACTATTGTTAAGTTACCCTCTGATAAACATCCTTCGAGAAACTAGAGTGTGCTGGCTTCCTTTCAGACTAGTTAGGTATCCACTCTGACCAGTTGCTTGATATTTTGCATGTTATGACTGTAAATGTCAACCCTGACAGCTACCTTGGCAATTATCTGGAAAAGCATTTTCTACATATCACTGAATGACGTCCCTGTAAATGCCTACTAATGTGAGCATTTCAGTATTGTTTAGGAGAATGGGATCTGTTATATGCCTAAATTGGAATTTGTTTCTTACCATCTGTATATCATTTGCAAGTTACTTAATGTCTCCAAGTCTTGATTGACTCATCTCCAACCAAAGACTTGGTTAAATAAATTAGACACACAAGTACAGTTTTCTACTTAACATGTTCAATATATGTTAGCTCTTACTATTGCTGAAAAGTTACTGAAAAGTTTTTATATCTGAAAAGTTACTAGGCATTTCTTTGTAACAGCATCAGCAGGAATTCTGCTAAGAAGTCCCAAAGTAGAAGGTTGTGATCCTCCAATACCACCCAGCATGACACGAAACCATGAAATCTTTCTATTCGAACTACCCAACTCCTCTCACTAAGCACTTAGCAGGTGCACAGCAATAGGGTAGAGAGAGCCAAATCAGAGCCTACAGAAAGCTACTTCACACTTCTCTGGGATGTACCAGACAAAAGATATAAACCTACCTCAGAATAGATTTCTTAAAACCAAACTTGACGCATTAAAGTTGATTTTTGTCTGGGTCACATCACAGATGTACCTGGTGGGTTAGGGATTAGTAATTTGGGACATTTGAATATCTGCTCAGTATCATAACAAGGCCGTTCAAAGCATGGTCCTTAAGGGGATGCTAATCCGTGAGCTGATATTTATTGTTCAACAAGGAGATACATACAGAATTGAGTAGGCAATTAGAAATTTCTATAGTAACTAGACATTTTTGTGATATACAGGTGCTTGCTCATTTTTTAGTAATTCTTTGTTATTGTATTTCATTAAACTATAATTTCTCAACTGATTGGAAATAGGGAATACTGATCCCTCTCCCCAAGTAACTTAAGAAACACTGTATTAACAAATGTTGCATCAGTGGTTTATTTCTTGAGTGTGATAAGGGTATTGTGGCTATGTAGGAGGATGTTCTTGTTTCCTGTTTCTTAAATGATACAAGGTGGACTATTTAGTATTTAGAGATGAATATTATAATATGTGCAGTTTAAAGTGGTTCAGCAAAAACTAAAATAAGTGTGTGTGTGTGTGTGTGTGTGTGTGTGTGTGTGTAGACAGAGCACTTGTGGGCAAAATGTTAAACTGATTGATGAGTTTAGGTGAAGGGAACGTGATATTCAGTGCACTATTTTTATGGAAGCTTGATATTTGCACCAAAAGATCCTTGGATTTTTATATCTTTCCAAATATATCCCACTTTAATATTTCATTAGCTTATACATTCATTGCCTTGTTTCAGAGTTATGGATTTTAAAATAAATAGTGAGCTTAATAACTTCAATGGTTTATTAATTATTACAACATAAGGCATCTTAGGTAATCTCAGAAATGTATTCAGGAACTAGGAGAATAAATATCAACTATGATCTGGATATAATACTGTTAAGATAAATAGGATAAATTGAAATAACTTTGACATTATTTCTATAGCTGCTTTGTTTCTAAGTTCCTGTTGAATCCAGAATGACTTTGTTTAATTATAACCACTTTGTACAAATCAGAATCCTTCTCATTAATCTCTTTATAGACTTTGTATTATAATTTGCTTCATAGTTGGTTTCTCCCAACCTTACTGTAAGGTAAGTTAGAATATTTTTTACTGCTAAGGGATAGAGAGGTTGAGTGACTTCTGCATCATGCTGATGGTTAATTATGTAGGCAGAATTTGAAGATATAGCCCTTGCAATGTGAGTCAACAGGATCATAGCAATACTAATGAGAAATATCACATTTTAAAATCAAAGTTTGATCTTCCCAAAATAAAATATTGATATTAATAATACTGGTTTTATTTGCTTTTCTGGCCTGAATTACTTAACACATTCAAATACAAATTTTTTATTTATTTATTTATTTGGTAGGAAATCATATTATGTGCCATGCATAGTGGATAACAAGTTGCATAAGACAAGGATGTTACTCTCCAGATGATCATGGCATGTTAAACAAGACAGACTTATGAAGAAGTGCATAAACATGTTACATGCTATGAAAGACATATGAATGGGGCATAAAGTGGGGTGGGGAATTTCTGGGGGAAAAGGAGAGCTAGATAACTCCAGCTGTCAATAGCCATATTCACTGAGATGGTTTTTGAGGGTTATTAGTGGTTGCTGAAGAAGTCCAAACAGTTGATGACTATAATGGCGCTCAGTTGATTTGAGTTCAGCTCAGCTTTCTAATATTATAATTTTGGCAGCACACACAAAGGGGTGAAAAACCTAAAGCAACATTTTAAAAAACAGCCATAGCAGCAGTCCCTTCACAGCTGGAAGTGTGGTGGCATTTCATGGTTATGAGCATACTTTGCTCCGCTCTTTCCATCGTGGTGTTGCTCCCTACGGGCGGCTCTCTGTCCAGGTTGTGCTGCCGTGTTTCTCTGTGGCCCATGCAGTCCGTCCTGACTCTTGGTGCCAGGCAGATATTTCTCTAGTCTTCTCACTTCTTATTCACAGTGAATAAATCCACACATCATATGCCCATCTCAGCAAGTGCTGTTTCTGGTGTATATCATATATATGCAAAACCTAATCTTACAAAAAAAAAAAAGATATGTATCTGTTGACATTTCTTTTGATAAGAATGACTGGTACAGACAGATTCTGACACATAGTGGGCTTTCAAAAATTCTTCCTGAATAAATAAGAGACTGTCTTAGTAGGTGTAGCTGTCTGTTTAGTATAAACAAAAACTTTTGTCAGTAGGAAAGCCTGTTGCTAATTTAAAAACTAACCACAAGGTTTCTTGATTGCAGGAATTAATTTCCTAATAGTCAATTTTAGTATAATTTTTAGGATTATTATCTGTTATTTTACACTGTGTACATTTAAAAATGATTGCAAATATTGATGTTTACTGAAGATTAATTAACACAGGTGTTTTTATGAAGATAACATATGATGTTTCCTTATTTTCTGTTTATTCTCATTTAGTACTCTACTCTTTCCTTTTGTGGGACAGTTTCTCTAACACTTTGTGTCACTTAGCTGTCTTTTGCTACACATATTTAAACATGATTGGGAACATGAAGAGTTAAGGGCAGTAGCATAGAAAGCCTTTTTCAAAAAACATAATACTTCAAAGCTGAAATTTTTTGTGTCTGGCTCTGTTTTCATTTTTATTTATTTACTTTCACAATTTTACTTTTGGTGTGATAAATAAAATGTATGCCAATATTTTCTCTGCTTTTTCCACGACTGAAAACACTACTGAAGGTGGTGGGAGGAGACTTTTAAGGAACTTTAACTATTAAAACGTGGGTGATTATACTCAGAGGTTTGTTAATATCTGTGGAAAGAGAATAGTTAACCAACTACCCATAGTTGCAGCAAAATTTATGTCTGCTAATTAAAAAAAAAACATTTTAATTCTCTTTTTCTTGTTCAGTAGTTGTGACTGCATCTGTACTTTCCTTAAGAATCACTTTACAACAGCTGTTCATCCTGATATCAGGTTATGTCAAAATGCTTGCTGACTTTAAAGGTCTTGCAATACACTTTATTGTATACCTAATGAAAACTGACATATTACTACTGAGAAATAGGGCACAGTATCAAAACAGCTTCTAGATTTGTGTGCTTGGATAGATTTGCTGAACTAATGCAACCTCACCGTGAACCAGGACTATAGTTTTCTTGAACATCGCATGACTGATTAGCTTTAGGTATATTTTTTGCTTGGAAGTCATAAATTTTGACGTGGTCATGAAAATAAATTTATTAAAAGAATGAAAAATAGTAGCAGGGATAACCAATCATCTCTCAAGAAAGTTTTCTAATATTATTTTTTAATGTGGTCTTTGTAGTGATCTGGTTATACCCAGTGGGATAAATTTAGGGTTGGTGAGAGCTATGAGCTTTGGGTGTATTTCCCAGGTATTTGAGGCAGCCAGCCTCATGACAGTTGTAAGCTTAACTGTGGGAGTTGTGAATTGTTTTCAGTGATGCAGATTTTAAACAAAGCCACAGGCACTTAAACCATGATTAACCTGGTCTCACAGGTTAACTAAGTGATTTCCCAGAGAGTTCATATGGTTGGACTAAATTTTTTTCTGAAAGGAGTTTCTTTAACATGGTTAAATAATGTTAATAAAAGAATTCTCAAACCCAACTTACGTTTTGTGAGCTAGTGGAGGTCCAAATAGAAATGTGAGAAAAATCCTCCTACACAATCACTGTTCACTTTCACTAAGGATTTTTGGATGGCTCTAGATTCAGTATGTTAGAACTGTCAAAATGTATACAACAGCCAAGAAGTCCTGTAACATGCTAGAGAAAAGATGGAAAATTGACATCATATTCCTTGATGTTTTGAAAAAGAGTTAAAGAGATCTTTTTGAGAGACTTGTGGAAGGAGCAGTGCTTTTCCTTAAATATGTTATGTATGCAGAAAGAGCCATATTCATAGGTTTACTAATAATCTTGGGCTTTAAAATTAAGTTGAGAGAAAAAAGTTTAATGAATTTTTTGACTAATTTAGCTTTGCTATTGAGTGATATGTTTCTGTTTCATTTCAACGAATAGTTTACATAAACCCTGTACTTAATTAAATGTGATCGCACACTTCTGCCTAGAAGAGTAAAGGGTTTCATCTTTTCTATGAGAACAATAATGTAGATTAGGGAATAGACAATTGATTTGTTGAAAATATAAAATCTATTCAATTCATTACAGATGCAGAGGAAGGAAACACAAGGTCCACTGAGCCTTCTACAATAGGTATAGTCCTTTGTTTTAATAATTATTAAAGAACACTGGAAATGTAATGATGCTAAACCTTATATCTTTTATGAGAGCTTTGCAGAATTAGTCACACATAATTACTTACCTACCCTGTAATTGGAAGGAGACTGCACTTTGGCCCTGAGATGAAAGTCATGTTAAGCATATAGCCACTCTGAGTGAAGGGAAAGGAAATCCACATTCATGAGCACTTTTACTACAGATTCTGCAGATTCTTCTTCAACCAGAGATGGAGGCTTCACGTTGATTACTAAGCTTTGATTTTTACCAAGAATATACCTTTTTCATGGGACTGTTACAGGAAATAATCAGTGGTGTGCATGCCAGGAGGGCAGGTATGCTCAGCCCACGTACATGGTTATTTCTTTTTAGCCTCGTGTAAAACACTTCTTTAGTGGTGTATATATAAGAGATTTAGCTTGTTCAGAACTTTTTTCAGCGACAGAATGGTGAAGAATGGTTAACTTCTGTTTGCCTTGTATGTGGTCATTGTTTTTTTCCTTACACTTTTTTATAAGTATTCATTTTAAAATATTTAATATGACTACATAGGAAGTAGCATAAATCTGCTCCCAAATACTATTGGGAATAATTGAAAAAAAACACTGTTTTGAATAGAAAATTTTGGTTTAAAATTATTTCAAAAATTTCCCCCTCTTTCTTTTACTCTTTACACCACAATCATCCTAGATTACTTGCAATTTTATGTCTCTGTGCCTTTGGTCACCCTTTGTTCCTTTCTGTGGAATGTCCTCTTCCATCTCAGGAAATATCCTATGTTATTCTGTTCCTCTATGTGCTGCTGCTGCTGCTGCTAAGTCGTTTTAGTCCTGTCCGACTCTGTGCGACCCCATAGACCGCAGCCCACCAGGCTCCCCCGTCCCTGAGATTCTCCAGGCAAGAACGCTGGAGTCGGTTGCCATTTCCTTATCCAGTGCATGAAAGTGAAAAGTGAAGTCGCTCAGTCATGTCCGACCCTCAGTGACCCCATGGACTGCAACCTTCCAGGCTCCTCCATCCTGGATTTTCCAGGCAAGAGTACTGGAGTGGGGTGCCATTGCCTTCTCTGATAATTAGTTTATGATGTTGTGTTCGTTTCAGTTGTACAGTAAAGTGAATCAATTATATACATATATCTGTCCACTTTTTCTTTTTACTTTTTAAGATTCTTTTCCCATATAGCCCATTACAGAGCACTGAGTAGATTTCCTTGTGCTATATAGTAGGTTCTCATTACTACTTATATATTTTATGGATAGTAGTGTATATATATCAGACCCAAGCTCCCAATTTTCCTTCCTCCCTCATTGTTTAGTCACTAAGTCATATTCTACTCTTTGTAACTCCACAGACTGCGGTATGCCAGGTTTTCCTGTCTTTTACCATCTCCAGCAGTTTGCTCAAACTCATGTCCACTTCATCCTCTGTCACCCTCTTCTCCTCCTGCCCTCAATCTTTTTCAGCTTCAGGATCTTATCCAATGAGTCAGCTCTTAGCATCAGGTGGCCAAAGTATTGGAGCTTCAGCTTCAGCATCTGTCCTTCAGGGTTGATTTCCTTTAGAATTGATTGTTCTGCTCTCCTTGCAGTTGAAGGGACTCTCAAGAGCCTTCTCCTGCACCACAATTTAAAAGCATCAATTCTTTGATACTCAGCCTTCTTTGTGGTCCAGTTCTCATGTTTGTACCTGACTACTGGAAAAACCGTAGCTGTGCCTATATGAACATTTGCTGGCAAAGTAATGTCTCTGATTTTTAATATGCTGCCTAAGTTTGTCATAGCTTTCCTTCCGAGGCAAGCATCTTTTAATTTCATGACTGCAGTCACCATCTGCAATGATTTTGGAGCCCAAGAAAATAACAGCTGTCGTTGTTTCCACTTTCTCCCCATCTATTTGCCATGAAGTGATGGGACCAGATGCCGTGATCTTAGTTTTTTTTTAGTGCTGAGTTTTAAGCCAGTTTTTTACTCTCTTATTACATCTTCCTCAAGGGGCTCTTTAGTTTCTCTTTGCTTTCTGCCTTAGAGTGGTATCATCTGCTTATCTGAAGCTGTTGATATTTCTTTTGGTAATCTTGATTCCAGCTTGTGATTCATCCAGTTCAGCATTTTGCATAATATAAATTAAAAAAAAAAAAACAATGTGACAATATACATCCTTGATATGCCCCTTTCTTTATCCTCTGGTAACCATAAGTTTGTTTCCTATATCTGTGACTCTACATGCATTTTGTAAATAAGTTCATTTGCACCCTTTTTTGATTCCATATATTAATAATATCAAATGATATTTGTTGTTCTGTGTCTGACTTACTTCACTCAGTATGACAATCTCTAGGTCCATGCATGTGGCTGGACCTAAATAATGCAATGGCATTATTTTGTTCTTCTTCATTGCTGAGTAATATGCGTTTGTATATATGTATCACATCTTCTTTATCCTTCTTCTATTAATGGACATTTATGTTGCTTCCCTGTCCTGGAATGGAAATAGGTTGCAATGAACATTGAGATGTATATATATTTTTGAATTATTATTTTCTCTGGGTATATGCCCAAGAATGGGACAGCTGGCTCATATAGTAGTTCTACTTTATGTTTTTTAAAGAGCCTCCATGCCATTCTCCATAGTGGCTGCACTAATTTACATTCCCACCAGCAGTGTAGGAAGGTTCCCTTTTCTCCACACCCTCTCCAACATATATTGTTTGTAGCTCTTTTTGATGGTGGCTATTCTGATTGACATGAGGTGATACCTTGCTGTAGCTTTGATTTCCATTTCTCTAATAATGAGCAATGTTGAGCATCTTTTCATCTGCTTTTTGGCCATCTGTATGTCTTCTCTGGAGAAATGTCCATTTAGATCTCCTGCCCATTCATTGATTGGATTGTCCTTTTTTTTTTTTTGTATTGAGTTGTATGAGCTGTTTGTGTATTTTGGAGATTAATCCCTTCTGGGTTGCTTTGCTCCACCTTCCAGAGTAGTGGTATAGGTTTTTCTTAAATTGCATTGAAATCCTCTGATTTCTCTATGCATGAAATGACCTTTACATTCTTCTCCAAGAAAACACCTTTCACAAGGCCTTAGTCAGAAATGAGAACTTTATTGAAGAATTTGTAGGAGAAACTGAGAAAATTTTCTCTACCAACACACATTACAAGCATTTCTCATGCAAATATCCACTGGCCATCTCCTGTGATGCCAGCTACTGTGTTTCCCTCTTTTTCAATCTTTCCCCATCCCTCCAAATTATCCTTATTTCTTTATGTATTCTTCCTCTGTTAGATCAAAACTCCATGTACTTGATTCTCAGGCCTGAAAATCTTAATTAGCCCTGACTCTAAGTGGACTTATCAAAACATTTCATGAATAAATGATAGACTCCCCTTAAGACGTTCTTTCCAGCTGCTAAGAAAAACAAGATTTTCCTGCATATTGATATCATGAGGTAGACTGTGATAATGTCTCTTGTTTATTAGATTGTATGCTCTAAAAACACAAAAAAACATGGCACTCATCTCCACAAACACTTTTTCCTCCTAATGTGACTGCTGCGTCAGTAAGTGCTCTCATAATCCACTTAGTTGCCCAGCTAGCATCTTTGACTCTTTCTTTATTTCACCATGTCCCTGGAGTGCATTTCAGTTGGTCACCAGATCATGTTTACTTCACCTTCAGAACTCTCTCTACATTATGTGCTATTGCTCTAATTGGCACTAGTGGTAAAGAACCCACCTGCCAATGCAGGAGATGTAAGAGACATGGTTCAATCCTAGGCTCTGGAAGATCCCCTGGAGGAGGGCATGGCAATAACCCACATCAGTATTCTTTCCTGGAGAATCCCATGGACAGAGGAGTCTGGTGGGCTACAGTCCATGGGGTCGCAGAGAGTTGGACATGACTGAGCTACTTGGCATGCTTGCAATTATAACTTCATTGTGTAGCATTGGTCTCTTGGCCTCTCATATAGCACCCCTTTCCACTTCACTGCCCATATTACCACTCATTATCTTTTGCAAACACCTTGAATCATTAGAAAGAGAAAAAGAGGGAAGGAGATCCAACTACATTCAGAAAAAGTGAAGTCTAAAGTCCTTTGCATAGTATTTCAGATCCTTTGCAGTTTTATCCTATCCTACTATGAAGAACTATGGATGAAGGTTTATAACACTGTATAGGAGCGGGTGACCAAACCCATCCCCCAAAAAAAGAAATGCAAGAAGGCACAATGGTTGTCTGAGGAGGCTTTGCAAATAGCTGAGGAAAGGAGAGAATTGAAAGACAAGGGAGAAAAGTGAAGATATACCCAAATAAATGCAGAGTTCCAGAGAACAGCAAAGAGAGATAAGAAAACCTTCCTAAGTAAAAAAAACAAAGTGATAGAGGAAAACAATAGAATGGGAAATACTAGAGAACTCTTCAAGAAAATTGGAGATATCAAAAGACTATTTCATGCAAGGATGGGTGCAATAAAGGACAGAAATGGTAAGGACCTAAGAGAAGTAGAAGAGCTCAAGAAAAGGTGCAAGAACACACAACAGAACTATACAAAAAAGTATATATATGACCTGGATAACTGTCATGGTGTGATCACTAACCTGGAGCCAGACATCCTGGAGGATGAAGTCAAGTGGGCCTAGTGGGGATGATGGATTTCCTGCTGAGCTATTTAAAATTCTAAAAGATGATGCTCTTAACATGCTGCACTCAGTATGTCGGCAAATTTGGAAACTCAGCTGTGGCCACAGGACTGGACAAGATCAGTTGTTGCCGGGGTCCAGCCCCGGTGGATCCAGGGAATTCGAAGTGAGGACGGCGTCGGTGAGGATCAGGAAACAACTGCTTAATTAAACGTTAATTAAGGATATAAAGAGTAATAGAATAAGGATAGCTCAGTAGGAAAATTCAGTGAAGAAAAGAGGCTGAAATAAGGATAGCTCAGTGAGGAAATTCAGTGGAGAAAAGAGGCTGAATAATTCAGCCAGAAGGTAAGAGAAAGGACGACATGGTGAGACCAAGTTTCGGTGAACAAGGCCCGCACTTTATTTTCCAAAGTAGTTTTTATACCTTAAGTTATGCATAGAGGATAATGGGGGAAGGGGTAGAGTCATGCAGCAAGCCAGGCTTTCTTCCTGCAAACTTATCATATGCAAAAGCTTAGGTGATTTGCATCATCTTCTGGCCCGGAGGCCTGTTAACATTTTAAGACCCTTTCTTCAGAAAACTTATTTTTCTCTAAAGGTGATTGGTCAGGAGCCATCCTCCAAAAGCATTAGATAAAGTTGCATTCCTACAGAGCAAAGGTGTGGTGGGCTATAACAAGAAAAAGAATTAACTCAAGGGTCCCAAGTTACAAACATTAAAGCTACTACTTACACCAATTATATTAATCAATACACTGCCAGGGACACACTAGGTAAGGGATATGGAAACTTAGCAGCAAACATTGGCCCAATAAGTGAAAATCCCTTCACCAATACAATTTCTAATCAATCTTTTAACTACTCAAAAGAATCTGTGTTTAAACAGTTTAGAACATCTCCTGCCTCTCACAGTTGGGAGGCTCTGAACAATCACATGTGGCCAGAAAAACCTATTCAGGCAGGCTAGAGGATTTCCAAAGGAGTTTGTAGGTTGAAACACTGTCACACCCAGGAATTATTAACTGGAGCTATAAGCTAACTCTTTTTTCAGAGAGAGGTAGTGGGGGACAGCCCCCAGTAAAGTCAGAGGTGTAGGTGAGAGCACAAAGCAGTAAAGTAGGCAGACTCTGGTTTTGGGGATAGATGGGGGACTCCTGAGGCGCGATCCCGCCTTTGCGTATGCCGAGCCTCCTTCCTCATGACCTTTGTCATCGGCGGAGTTCCTCACGCTGGCTTCCGGCAGTGATAGAATTCCAGTTGAGCTATTCCAGATCCTGAAAGATGATGCTGTGGAAAGTGCTGCACTCAATATGCAATATGCAATATGCACTCAATATGCAATATGCAATATGCACTCAATATGCAATATGCAATATGCACTCAATATGCAATATGCAATATGCACTCAATATGCAATATGCCGGCTCCCGGCAAGTTGTCATTCCAATCCCAAAGAAAGGCAATTGTGAAGAATGTTCAAATTACTATACAATTTTACTCATTTCACATGCTAGCAAGGTAATGCTCAAAATCCTTCAAACTAGACTTCAGCAGTATGTGAACTTCCAGATGTACAAACTGGATTTACAAAAGGCAGAGATCAAATTCTCAACATTTGTTAGATCATAGAGAAAGCAAGGGAATTCCAGAAAAAACATCTATTTCTTCTTGATTGACTATGCTAAAGCTTTTAACTGTGTGGATTACAACAAACTGTAGAAAATTCTTAGAGATGGGAATACCAGACCACTTTACCTGCCTCTTTGAGAAACCTGTATGCAGGGCAAAAAGCAACAGTTAGAACTGGACATGGTATACATGTGTTCCCCCATGTATACCATGTCCAGTTCTAACTGTTGCTTTTCGCCCTGCCTGTGGTGGATTCATTTTGATATTTGGCAAAACTAATACAATTATGTAAAGTTTAAAAAAAAAAAAAAAAAAAGAACTGGACATGGAACAACGGACTGGTTCCAAATTGGGAAACGAGTACATCAAGGCTGTATGTTGTTATCCTGCTTATTTAACTTATATGCAGAGTATATCTTGTGAAGTGCCATGCTGGATGAATCACAAGCTGGAATCAAGATATAAATAGCCTCAGATATGCAGACAATGCCACTGTAGTGGCAGAAAGTAAAGAGAAACTTAAGAGCTTCTTGATGATGGTGAAAGAGGAGAGTGAAAAAGTTGGCTTAAAACTCAACATGCAATAAACTTAGATCTTGGCATCCATCCCATCACTTCATGGAAAATAGATAGAGAAACAGTGGAAACAATGGCAGGTTTTATTTTCTTGGGCTCCAAAATCATTGCAGACAGTTCCTGCAGCCATGAAATTAAAAGACACTTGCTCCTTGGAAGAAAAACTAAGACAAACTTCAGTTCAGTTCAGTTCAGTTCAGTCACTCAGTCGTGTCCGACTCCTTGTGACTCCATGAATCACAGCACGCCAGGGCTCCCTGTCCATCACCAACTCCCAGAGTTCACTCAGACTCATGTCCATCGAGTCAGTGATGCCATACAGCCATCTCATCCTCTGTCGTTCCCTTCTCCTCCCGCCCCCAATCCCTCCCAGCATCAGAGTCTTTTCCAATGAGTCAACTCTTCGCATCAGGTGGCCAAAGTACTGGAGTTTCAGCTTTAGCATCATTCCCTCCAAAGAAATCCCAGGGCTGATCTCCTTCAGAATGGACTGGTTGGATCTCCTTGCAGTCCAAGGGACTCTCAAGAGTCTTCTCCAACACCATAGTTCAAAAGCATCAATCCTTCGGCGCTCAGCTTTCTTCATAGTCCAACTCTCACATCCATATGTGACCACAGGAAAAACCATAGCCTTGACTAGACGGACCTTTGTTGGCAAAGTAATGACAAACTTAGACAACATATTAAAAAGGAGAGATATCATTTTGCTGGCAAAGATCTGTCTGGTCAAAGCTATGGTTTTTCTAGTAGTCATGTACTGATATGAGAGTTGGACCATAGAGAAGGCTGAGAGCCAAAGAATTGATGCTTTTAAATTGTGGTGCTCGGAAGACTCTTGAGACTCCCTTGGACTGTGAGGAGATCAAACAGTTTCTAAAGGAAATCAACCCTGAATATTCATTGGAAGGACTGATGCTGAAGCTGAAGCTCCAACATTTCGGCCACCTGATGTGAAGAGCTGGCTCATTGGAAAAGACCCTGATGCTGGAAGATGCTGAGGGAAGGAGAAGAAGGGGATGACAGAGGACGAGATGGTTGGATAGCATCACCGACCCAATGAACATGAATTTGAGCAAACTCCAGGAGAAGGTGAAAGACAAGGAAGCCTGTGGTATCACAGAGAGTCCACACAACTTAGAGACTAAACAGCAACAACAACTGTTTGCCTTATCTTGCATCACTCTGTTCCAAAGGCCACATGTTCCAGCCACAATGTAACATTCACGCCCAGTCACTTGTACCTGACATGCATGCCAGTTCCTTTTAGACTTTGTTCATATTGTTCTATATGCCTAGGATCTCTTTTCCTCAATGTCTTTACCTTGCTGACTTCAGATCATCCTTCAAAGTCCAGAGCAGATGTCAGCTTTTCTTTGAAGCCTGTCTGTTCTGTCCCTTCCACATAAAATTAATTGGATCTTCCTCTCCACAAACTTGTGTGGCACAAGTATTATTGTAATACTTATCATGCTGCATTATACCTTTAATTCTTTGCCTAGATTTCTTTTCCATCAGCAAGGACAGCAGGAATCTGAATTCATTTATCTTAAAATCTCTGTTGCCACCCCAGTACCTAGTACATATTAATTGATTAATTATTTACACATTCACTCATAATATATATTTAGGCAATAAAATGATTATAGCTATAATTTAAAATCACAACTGTGACAAATACCCTGAAAGAAAAGTGAGGGTGTTGTGAGACTTGGTCTGTGCTGGAGGAGACTTAGTTTTTAAAGGTAACATAAGTGATATATGAAAGTAAGTGAAATATGAGTAAGATATGAGTCGAGCAAAAGTTAAATAATTGCAATCAATGTCCTGGAAAGGCATTTCAGCTTGGGGTTGAAACAGCATGTACTCTGAAATGGGGAACATGTCATCTAAGATATTAGAAGGTTAACAGTTCTTGAGTACAGAAAACCTATAGAGATGGTGACAGCGGAAGTGGAGAGAGAGGCAAGGGCTATGATGTTTTGGAACACATTAAAGATATTTAACAAACGAATGGAAATCTCTTTCAGGGTTTCTAGCAGATGATGACGTGATCAAACTTGCGTTCTGAAAATATAATTTTGGTTGCAGAAAGGAGAGCAGGTTGGAGGGGAGGCAAGGGTGAGGGGCAGAGCGACCTGGCAACCTGTGGCAGAGCTGGGAAGAAATGAACGTATTTTAGGAGGCGAAGGTCAGCCAGACTGGGTATTGGGCTGGTTAAGGAAATAATGAAAGCCGTATTATGAATTGTGTTTAAATATATGGTATGTGCAGTTTAGTGGTGGTAGCATTCAGTGAGATAGAAAACATAAAAGAGAGAAGTTATGGGTGGTGGTGGTGAGTGGTGTGGGCATGATAGATTATGAATTTGGTGTATTTCTGAGGCATCTTTTAAACATCCTATTAAAATAGGAGCTCAAAGAAATGGCTAGAGCTTGAGATAAAAACTGGTAAAATTCTTACCAGGCAATAATTAAAGCCATCAGCATGAATTAAATCACCCAGGTGAGGAGGGCAGATTGTTATATATAAAAAGCAAAGAATTGAGATCCAAGCCAACATATAAGGATCTGGCAGACAAGTTTGATCATATAGAGGAGATAGCAGGAATTGCTCAGTTTAGAAAATTTAGTCCAAAATCATGGAAACTGAAGGCCAGGCATGTTTCCTAAAAAGGGAGGAGGATAGGGGAGAAGCAAAGATATATATTAAAGACATATATAGGAAGATAAGCTACTAAAAGTATTCCTTGGATTTATCCACATGAAAGTCATTTAACAGAGGAATGATTGGGAGAAAATGAAATGTAGATAGAAACTATAGACAAGTTTGTTGAAATCTTTTGTTGGAAACTGGCGAAAGAGATTCCATGTTTGCTGGAAGGCATGTGAAGTCAATAGAGGATTTTGCATTTACTGTTTTTTGTATTGATTTTAAGGGAGGAAAAATTCAGCCCACTTTCTTGCTGATGGGAAAGTTAAGCGTGAGAGTTGAGATCTTAACATGAAAAAAAATTGATATTCTAAATAGAATTGTGAAGAACTTTGAGGGAATGCGCTGAGTAAAACAGAGGTAGGAAATAATAGATTTAGAGGCAACTTAACCTTTTTGGAGGCTGGAAGACTTGACTCTGCTGGCTCAGTTGGAAATGATGTCAATCCCGATGATTGTGATCCCAGCTTATTCTGCCTGGGGTACTGACTATGCCAGTAGTATACTCTATATGTATACAGCCCTAGGCTTTCAGGGCTTCAGAAACTGCAAAAGCACAGCCTGTGAAGATAGGATCCCCATCAGTTAAAATTAACCGGGCTTCAAATATAAGATAATCACGAATGAACTCGGAACTTGCAAAGAAGCTCGAATAGAATTTTGTCTTGATCAATCCATTGCATCAATTCACTTAAAAGCCAGTAGTGTACTTTTTACCAAGCACAAACATATACACATGTATGGTGGTTATAGGTAAATATATATATATTAGCTGCATATATTTCATAAACCACTCCCATACTTAATGATGAAGTTTTTTAACTTTGTGGGGTTTCTATTCTAATGCAACCATATATACAATAGCCATCTTCAGCCACACACAGCCCATTTGCACGGTTGTTCTACAGGAAATCAAAAAGGTTTTCATTCTTTAGGTTCATCACAACTTTAGCAACTCTTTATTTTAGATTGTATTTTTCCTATTTATTCTGTGCTTTAATAGGGCAGTGTTCTGTTATTGGTAAAAGAATGATCAAAAGTAAAAATCACAAAAGAAATAAACTCTTGTTTTGGAAATTTGAAAAATATTCAAAAGTATGAAAAAGCAAAGGAAAACCTCTTACTTTAAGAATCCGCACCAGGTTTATATACCCTTGTCTAATTTCTTTATTTAAATATACACAGGGAGAAATAGAGAGAGACCATAGGAATTCTAATGTACATATAATTTTGTATTTGACCATTTTTCTCCTCACAGTTTATTATGGGACTTTATCATGTCATTGATCATACTTTGAAAACACCACTATTTGAACAGCTACATAATGTTCCATCATGAGTTTGTGACATCATTAACTATTTCTGGACACTTGGAAAAATTAGAAATTTTTATTATAATAAACAATACAATATCTGGTATATTTACACTAAAATGTATTCATATTTCTAATCATTTCAGTGGGACAGAGTCACAGGAACAGGCTTACTAGGAGACTATTAATGTCTACTTCGGCTTCATTGACCATGTTAAAGCCTTTCACTGTGTGGATCACAACAAACTGTGGAAAACTCTTAAAGAGATAGGAATACCAGACCACTTTACCTTCCTCCTGAGAAATCTGTTTGCAGGTCAAGAAGCAACAGTTAGAACAAGACATGGAAAAATGGACTGGTTCCAAATTGGGAAATGAGTACATTAAGGCTGTATATTGTCATCCTCCTTATTCAATTTCTATGCAGAGTATAGTATGTGAAATGTCTGACTGGAAGAAGCACAAGCTGGAATCAAGATTGCCAGGAGAAATATCAATAACCTCAGATATGCAGATGATACCACCCTTATGGCAGAAACCAAAGAGGAGCTAAAGAGCTTCTGGATGAAAGTGAAATGGTGTGAAAGACCCTGTTTCTGGGCAAGATTGAAGGCAGGAGGAGAAGGGGATGACAGAAGATGAGATGGTTGGATGACATTATCAACTCGATGGACATGAGTTTGAGCAAGTTCCAGGGGCTGGTGATGGACAGGGAAGCCTGGCATGCTGCAGTCCGTGGAGTTGCAAAGATTTGGACATGACTGAGTGACTGAACTGAACTGATGAATGTCTATGCCTTTACAAAAAGCTAGACCAACTTATGGGCCTACCAGAAGTTTAGGAGATTCTCATCCCATGACATTCTCACCACACTGAGGAGTCCAGAACTCACACACTCATTGAGTACTCTTGCTTTCTTTTTCTGTACTCTAGAATTGTTGATTTTTTTGCTCATATTTATATTAAAATGTTAACATATATCATATTGATTTATAGAATAATTTATATTATTTAAAAATTTTTTTCATACTCATAGTGATCTTTGTCAATTAACTTTTTACCTTTAAACCTTTAAAATATTTGAGATATATATATATATATATGTATATATATATCTCCAATATCTTAATAATATCTTTCCTTTCACCTTAATTTGCAGAATATTTTCTCTTCACCTGGTGGTGCTAACAGTAAAGAACCTGCCTGCCATTGCTGGAGATGCATGATATGCAGGTTTGATCCCTGGGTCAGGAAGATCCCTTGCGGAGGGCATGGCAACATAATCCAGTATTCTTGCCTGGAGAATCCCATGGACAGGAGCCTGGTGGGCTATGGTCCATAGGCTCACAAGGAGTTGGACAAGACTGAAGCATCTTAACAGCAGCACCTGGTGATCAGGAAAATTTTTTATTGATTTCTTATCAACTTTTATTGAAGCAATTTTTTACCTTGAGTTCTTTATCTTGGTTTTATTTTTGGGGGTGTGTGGTATGTGTGTGTAAGACATGAGTTCTTATATTTTAGGATTTCACGTTTGGTAAAATATTCCTGTTGGTTTCCTGGGCACAGAGTCAACAAATCATATCACATTTCACAAGTCATCTACAGAGTCCAGACTTAGCACTTACATTTTGTTCAGAATTAGTTCAAAAGGTAGAATCCAGCTTCTCATGTCATTTTCAAAAAGAAAATCCACTCACACCAAACCTTTTATGATTTTTGTCGTTTGCTTAAAAATGCTGTGGTCACTCATTGTTATTCATAGAATCCACTTCCTCAGTCCTTTTTCTGTACTCTCCATATTCTTTCTTTTTCCTTCCTTCCTGGTCCGCCTCCTTCCCCTCTTCAGCTGTGTTATGAATTCTCATCCTGGACTTTTGTAACTTTTGTTATCCGAACTTGCCCAGTGGTATCACCCTCAACCCAAGTTATTAATACTTATCAAACTATTTCTTCCAATAAATACATAGTTTTTCCTAAAAAGAATCCTGGTAAACTAAATTTTCTCTATTAGTTTTAAGGATTAATTAAGTGAAAATCATTCATGGAATTCCTTATCATTTATTTACATCAAATATTGAGTAGAAAGTTGAGAACTCTGTAGTTGGCATTTCCAGGGTAACTTTTTCAGACAAATTACATCAGTGTCTCTGATTTTCACTCTATCTAAGAGAAATCCATCTTGCAGTTGGTGGTATTGTTCACCCACTAAGTTGTGTCTGACTCTTTGTGACCCCATGGACTACAACATAACAGATTTCCCTGTCCTTCAGTATCACCAGGAGTTTGCTCAAACTCATGTCCATTGCATCAGTTATGCCATTTAATCATCTCATCCGTTATTTCCTCCTTTTCCTCCTGCCCTCAATACCTCCCAGCATCAGGGTCTTTTCCCATGAGTCAGATCTTCACATCAGGTGGCCAAAGTATTGGAGCTTCAGCATCAGTCCTTCCAATGAATGTTCAGGGTTGATTTCTTTTAGAATTAACTGGTTTGATCCCCTTTCAGTTCAAGGGACTCTCAAGAGTCTTTTCCAGCACCATAATTTGGAAGCATCAGCCTTTGGTACTCAGCCTTCTTCATGGTCCAACTCTCACATATGTACATGACTAGTGGCAAAACCATAGCTTTGACTATATGAACCTTTGGCAAGTTGATGTCTCTGCTTTTTAATATGCTGTCTAGGTTTATCATAGCTTTCCTTCCAAGGAACACAGTTGGTGATATAACTAAATAACAAAGAAAAAGCCTATGTTTTCTTTGAATGAATAAACATCTTCACATTCTAGTGTGATGCTGAATCATACTGAGGGAGGAGACAGCTGGACCCCGGGCTAAGCTGCAACTAGTCTCCTGCTTCCACTTTGAGATAACTGTGATTGGGTGGAGGACAAATCAACTGCATTATTCTAATTCTTTTGGTTAAGGGGATTTCCCAGCTTGACAAAATGCACAGAGAATATCCTCAGTCTGCTGCTGCTGCTGCTAAGTCGCTTCAGTCGTGTCCAACTCTGTGCGACCCCATAGACGGCGGCCCACCAGGCTCCCCCATCCCTGGGATTCTCCAGGCAAGAACACTGGAGTGGGTTGCCATTTCCTTCTCCAATGCATGAAAGGGAAAAGTGAAAGTGAAGTCACTCAGTCGTGTCCGACTCTTCACAACCCCATGGTCTGCAGGCTACCAGGCTCCTCCATCCATGGGATTTTCCAGGCAAGAGTACTGGAGTGGGGTGCCATTGCCTTCTCCATCCTCAGTCTAGGGAGGGGCTAAAGAAAGGAGGATCTGTCAACCCATAATATGTCCTGCCAATCTCCCAGAAACCTTCATACTGGAATCTATCTTGCCTAAGGGATGTGCATGCAGCCACCAGGGAGAACCCTGAAGCCAAATATGGGCACAAGCAAGATGATTGGCCAGAGACCAAAAGACTGCCCCCATATACGCAATCTAAGCCATCCCCACTGGGTGCAACTCATTCCAAATGTTCGCCTATGTGTTCTTCCACACATACTTTGCTTCTAATAAATGCTTTTTCTGCTTCACAATTTCTGTCTGTTGAATTCTTTCTTCAGAGAAGAAGACAAGGAAAGAGATCCTGCTTCAAGCCACTGCACCCCTCATTGCCCCTCTCCCAGGTTAATACCTGTAGGAAATGAATTTGTGTCATTGGAGACCAATGTGAGGATTGTTTCTAAGTAGTTGCTCTCTTCTGATCTGCATTGTTATTAGCTACAAAGAATGCAACCATTGCTCAGCTCAGGAGCTCAGATTTAGCCACAAATGCCACAAGCAAGGAGACATCAATTGTCTACTTTTCAGTAAGTCATTGCTCAGGAAGCAAGGCTTTCACAAATATTCTTGTGAGCTGGCTATGCATAAAGCACACAATTTAAAGGAGAGAAATGACACTGCTGTTCTCAAATGAAGTGATTGCATTATGTTTGCCACACTAAACGCACACATTCTGAAGTGTTTGCATAAAAGCTTTGGCTTTAAAATGTAGCTGGTCTTGTGGAAGTGATTCTGATACTTAAAAGTCTTTAAAGGTGTTTAGCACATACCAATTTGCTGCTGTAACAAGTCCAAAGCACTTTCCTTACTGGGCAAGGGGACAAAGAAGCCATGGTTAAAAGCTCAAATTCTTTGGCTGGGTCATTCTAGAGAAAACAATTTATGATTCTGGGAGACTGATCAGCATTCCTCCAAGAGCTCCTAGCCCTAAATTAAATCGCTGCTGCCTGGGCACAGCTGCCTCTGTGTCACTCATTTGCAGCCCCTTAGACTGACAGACATTATTGTTTCTGTTTTTTTTGCCTCAGTTGAGTTAGGGAACGTGCAGACAACCACCTTATCTGAACTGTCACAACTGTGCCTCATCACCCTCAGACAAATGGTGGAGCTAAAGCAGGACACAGATAACTGAAGGCCTTCTGAAACAGATTGTCGAAGGACATTGGCCAAGAAGACTTGCCTAATTTCCCACTGTTTAACCTTTCGTCCACATTCAGTAAGAAGAACCCATCCTGGTAATGGCTTGACATTATTGGTTGCGTCAAACACTATCATCCACATTTCACTAAAAGCATATAGGAGAGAGAAGAACATTTGCAAGAAACATTTTTGCCCCACACTTTTGCTTATGTAGTTTTTACAGCAATTGTTAAGTCTTCACTGATTACTAAACAACTGGATTCTTTTGACTCTGGGAGGAAGCTATGGTGCTGTGTAACTTTAAGTCTAGAGTGTCTAAAATTAGCAGCTGGATGATCTGGATGATTGGAACAGTAGGGAAGCTTTGAGACCAATGGATTTTATTTTACAGTTACATCTGATGTCAATTCACAAGGTCAAATATAAAGAAGCAGCAACTCCTCTCTGACCATTCAGAGGCTGGATGGCATCGCCTGCCATCTCCACAACTGCTCTGCAGAGCAGAGAGAGAGCCCCACAGTAGTCTCCTCAGTTACTGCTTGAAAAATAATTTCAGTTAAGGAGGATAGGATGCCTTTTTTGCCAAGGGGCACCATGGTCCAATGTGTGTTTATCCCTTTTAATTTAATTTGTCTTGTTCTTTTTAGGGCTCATGACTGCTTCAGGGTTGTGGAGATGGCTTAACCGTGAGTGAGATTTGTCATAATAAAGTACTATCTTTCCGAAGATCCTTTCACTACTTGAGTGACTACTAACAAAAAACAAGCTAATATGAGGATAGAAACAAACACCCAATGATATTTGTAAAGACTTGAGCATAGCTTTGTTTTCAGATCTTCCTATCAACACCTAGTGAGAAATTCATTTCCCTTTATTTCTCTTCCTTTTGTTTTCTCCTTTCTAGACCCATTTCAGATAATCAGAATATTGCATATTTTTTTTCTAATAGCCTCCGAGAACATTGGAGAGAGCCCTCAGGTGTTTTAACCTATACCAAGGAGCTGAGAGTTCCTTTGGAGCTGGAAATGGTAACTCACTCCAGTATTCTTGCCTGGAAAATTCCATGAACAGAGGAGCCTGGCAGGCTACAGTCAACGGGGTTTCAAAGAGTCAACACGACTGAGTGACTGAGCACTGAGTCCACACTGAGCGTCAGGAGCTGAAAGGGCCTGGCAGGGCTGGAGGCCGCAGCACTGAGGACGGAAGGCCAATGAAACACGAAGCCCATCTGTTCATTCAGCGTCTCTTAGCCCAGGATTCCTCCTCTCCCTCACTCTCACATTAGGCTTCTGCTTAAGCTTTGGTTGGAAACAAGTGAAGAGAATCACAGAAGTAGCCCATAGAAAGAACTGTATACGGAAAGGTCACAGAATCACAGAAGTAGCCCATAGAAAGAACTGTATACGGAAAGGTCACCTGACCTCCGGACGGGCTCATGGCGGGCGGCAGATGGAGATGGGCAGCCAGCGGGAGTGAACGTACTGTGTCACCTGAAGACCATGTCAGCGGGCACAAATTCACACCCCGTGGGGATGTGTGTTTTCTCTGAGGCAGATGGAATACAGGTGTGTGAGAGATAGAGAATGGGAATGTGCAGGAGGAAGTGTAGGGAGCATGGTGGGGTAAGGAGGTGGCAAATGACTACCAAGACAGTCAAAGAGTTGTAAATATTTCATGGGGTGCCCATCGTCTCTTCACAGACGGGGATTAGATGGAAGAATGACTTTTCCAAGATTCATGGAATGGGGCACCTCAACAAAAGAAAGACACTGGCTTCAATTCAATGATAATTGAAATAGAATTATCCAACAAAATGTGGGAAGCCCAGTTCACTTGTGAGAGGAAAAGAAATTACAGTAAACACTGCTCTGATTTTCTCTGTCGTATGTGGCTGGAATGCAAATGTTTCTGCCCAGGAAAAGGGAGTTGAGGAAGTGGCAGCAATTACAGGGAACAAAGCTTTTTCCAGAGGTCGTCCTTTTCCCGACTGAAGGGCCAGAGGGTTACTGGAACCAGCAGTATCGGGTGAATGCTGATGTGAGAGAGGGAGCACAGTGAGTAAGCTCAGCGCAGTCACTTTTGTTGAGGGTCTTCCCCATCTGCGGGGCAAGTGCGCTATACCAGTGCCTGTAACATTGGTGGCATCGATTCCTCAAGTTACAAGTGAAGGTCTTTTGTCTCTTTGAAGACAGCAAAACAGGAAACGTAGACTGCAGTTACTGTTTCAAAATGTTTGTCCTGACCATTAGTGAACAGTGAAATAATTATTTTATTGGGTCTTGATTACCATTAAGAAATGCTATTCTATTAATAATGAAAGTGAAAGCGTTAGTCTCTCAATGTGTCTAACTCTTTGCTACTCCAAGGACTGTGGCCTGCCAGGCTCCTCTGTCCATAGAATTCTCCAGGCAAGAATACTGGACTGGGTAGTCATTTCCTTCTTCAGGGGATCTTCCTGACCCAGGAACTTAACTTGGGTCTCCTGCTTTGCAAGGTAGATTTCTACTGTTTGAGCCATAAGGGAAGCCATGTCATAATATGATAGAAAGGAACTAAGAATTCTGGTGTATCATATGTAATAAATATTGTGTCAAGTAACTTTTGTCAGTTCTGTGTGTGAGCACGTGTGTAGTAATGATGTAAAATATATTTCTCACCTTATCTCAAAAAATTTGAAAGCCACTGACTTTGGTTCACAAAACAAAAATATTGGTAAGTGTGATGGATGGGGAGGGAAACAAAAAAAAAAGAACAAAAATTGTTGATGAAAACTCAGAAGATTTGAGTTCTACTTATGAATGCCTAACTTACTACATTGATTCACTTTACTCAAATATAAAATTAAGCATCTATAGTTCTGAAATTCAGAACTATAGTTTTTCTAGTTCTGAAATTCAGACATAATCTTACCTTTAACAGAATGGGTCACATGGTGATGAATGAAGAATTGTTCAGAGACTAAGGATCTGAATGCTTGCCTCATCCAAAGTGATTCTCATACTGCTGTTATCCAGAAGAGGAAGAAAGTTTCAGCCTCTATTTTATTTTAATAGGTAAACAGGAAGACTAATAATATTCCCTTTATAGGTTTTTTTAAAATCTCAACATTGAGTATTCAAAAGTTTTATATTGATTTTTATATCTGGCTAATAAGTCTCTTGGTAGCCAGACCCTGATATGTTTTTAGCTTTTTTTTTTTTTTTCTCATACTTTAACCAACTTGTCATTCCCTTGGGCTAAATCAGCAGGCTCTTAGTTTGCCCAATGTATAACCTCAAGTCCCATGGAACAAGGGCTCACAGCTACTAGATTTTTCTGATGTGGAATTTACTTTTCATTTTTATTCAGAGCACTGTCAGCTCTGCCTTTAAGACTAAAGTGAAAACATAACTGTCTGGTAACGAATTTGAAATCTCATAAGGAGAACATGTTTTAATGCATCTTGCTAGTGTAGAAAAATACATCAGTGTTATATTGAAAATGTATCAAATTCTTATTTTTTACATTATATTTATGATATTTAAAATGGTAATCATTTTAATTTTTCTCTAGGTCAATTGATTAGTATGTATTTAAATATTTTCTTAAAAGAAAAAGGAGATACTTAGTCTTCAAAAGTGAGGAATGGATGAACGGCAGGAAGAAAAAATTGACTATCGGCAAGACAAGAAATATGGTGCCAGTGTCCTTTTAAAGATGCAGTGGGGAAGCAATTCTTTTGTCATCATTAAATATTCCTTAAATGGAGTTTTTGTATGCTAATAGAAGTAAATCCCAGTGATTTTCCCCTAATTGAGCCTCTACTACGCAAAATATAGTTTCAGAACCCTGTTGGGTTTATATTCTTGAAAGGGCTTATTTTGGGGGAATCAGAGACCTGTTTCTAAGGTTGCAATGGTTGGGATTTTATATACTTTGCTATTTTGTCTGATTTTCTTTGTACATCCTAAAATTCAACACAGTTATCAACTAAAAGTTATAACAAAAGTTATCAACTGGAAACATGAACCCAACATACTCTGCCTTCTCCATACCCAAGGAAATTCTGGAGTTAGTACTAAGATTTCAGAGAAAAGAAACAGTGCCTTACTCTGTCACACAACATGGCTCAATTGTTTGTGCTTTCTAGGTTAAGTCAGACAACTGTTTCTCTAAATAAAAGTTATCCATTTCTCCACGTTTAGTAATTTCCCATGCAAGCATTTGCTTTGTATTATGCACAAGAAAATCACATGGTTAAGGAAGACTTTTGGTCAGTGTTGAAAAAGTCGAGATTTAAGTTTTATTCCAAATCAATGCTTCCGTTGATTAATTCAATTGAAATATCTTTTTATGAGAACATATTGGATTCTACTCTTTGAGTTTGGCTCTAGTGTTGTAGCCACACGTTCCAGGAAACACACTCACTCAGAAGGACAATGCAGATGGTGGAGTGCAGTTTATTACACCGGTGGGCCCAAGGCAGAGTTTCCTCTTAGCCAAGGACCCCGACCGACTTTTGTGAAAATCGTGTATACCTTAAGTGTACTGCTCAAGTCCACATCCCCTAATTCCTTAAACCTAGCCTGGAAAGTGTTAAAGGGAGATACAATCAGGTTACAGCCATGATTCATAATCAGAAGGGTCTGCTGGTTATACACTGTGCTAAGTTGCTTCAGTCGTGTCCGACTCTGTACGACCCCACAGACGGCAGCCCACCAGGCTCTCCCGTCCCTGGGATTCTCCAGGCAAGAACACTGGAGTGGGTTGCCATTTCCTTCTCCAATGCATGAAAGGGAAAAGTGAAAGTGAGGTCGCTCAGTCGTGTCCGACTCTAGCGACCCCATGGACTGCAGCCCACCAGGCTCCTCCGTCCATGGGATTTTCCAGGCAAGAGTACTGGAGTGGGGTGCCATTGCCTTCTCCCAGTTATACACTGTAGCCTACACCAATGGGTGCCATAAAGATCACAAAGGTGATTGACTACATGGGGAATTATTACATTCGTTTTGATGACAGGAAATCTTGGTATGCAATCTGGTGTGTATCAGTCTGGGAGGCTAGTCTGCTGTAGGTATGCTATCCCCATGGCTTCCAGGCACATAGTCCAAAGCTCACTGAAAGTGCAAGATAGGGTTTCCTTCTTTTTCAAGATGAAGTCAGCTCAACCTGTTCCTTTCCTCCCTCACTAGAAATATAAAAATGATTACAAGATCCTGTCCCAGGACAACAGACTATTACTAGTAGCTTAAAAATGAAACAGAGAAAAAAGGCATATCTCTCCTCTCTGCAGGTCTAGATTTTATCTTATGAATACTATGCATTTATTTCTACAGAACCTTTCAATGTGTTATATTTATATATTTTTCTATTCACGTGTAAAGAACTTGAAACTCGGCCTGATGAAAATTAAAAAAAAAAATGGTATATTTGGTAAATTTCCCCCAAGTTCTACAGCTGCAAATAAAGAAAACTCCAATTACTTTCAAAACTACCTCCCTGTGTATTAGATTAGAAAACCACTAATAGCTTTTGAGCGTGATGGTCTAATATTTTATTCAGGTCTTGCTTAGAAACACACTGAAATCATTACCTGACTTTTAAGAAAGAGGAGTTCTTTTTCCAATTAAAAATAAACCCACTGGCACACCCTAGCTCTTATTTCTTTTGCCTAGAAATGCTCATTTGACTTTCAAATTAGAGTATAAAGGGATATCAACCAGAGAAAAGTGATGTTCCTGGAGGTGACATTTTTCAAATTTGGTTTGGGCAGTACTTAGCCACAAATTTGACCTTTTTGTTTTCATGGTACGGTCAACAAAATAAACAAACAAAAAAATACATAACATGTAATATCTAGCATTCTGCTTTATATTTTTCAGGGAGTAATAATTTTGATTGGAATAATAGCAAGCAACGCAGAAGTTACTTTCGGAAATTCTAAGCTAACAACACTATCTGTGACAAAGCAGTGAATCTCTTTGTAAGCAAACGGTGAGGTCATGAAACAAACTAGACACATTAAATCTCAGCATGGTAATAGGTGCCTTGCAATTGGAGGACATTACAGGCAAATTTCAGCTTTGAAATTTTAGTTCTAAAAAGATGAAGAAAAACAGATGGCTTAATATATTTTGTGGTACTTACAAGACACTGGTGGAATTCCAAGCCTTTGTTTACATGTACAACTCTATTTGAGAAAATAAACTTTTATTAATGATATTTGACCTAGAATATGTTGTTTGATTCCTCCTACCCCCATTCAATTGATGTTTTATATAAAATGCAAAGAATCAAAGAAAAATGCAACACAAGTTATCTTGTTTATTGCTTTGCCAAAGCAGGTAATTCACATGTATTTCAGAGATAATTTTATAGTCTAGAATGACACAATCTTATTTCAAACTTAAAAGATAGGTGCATGTGTCTTAGAAGACTGAGAGAGCACAAGATAACTATAAGCTGTTTCAGTGTGCAGGGTTCAGCTTTGCACTGGCAGACAGATGCTTTTGTAAGATCAATGACCATACTATACAATTCTTGAGCTTGTTTTCTATTTTCATACAGTATGGTTCATGTCTATGGCCTAAAGATACACTGTAATTTTGCCATTTCATACTGGATGGTATAATGCTATAATAGTTCTATTAAATTTTGTTAAAAATTTTTGGAATCTTAGTCTAATGCAATATCTCAATATGACATTACAGACATACAAGAAATTCCAAATCAGCCCATCAATCACTGAACATATTCTAATGACCTTTTCAACAAATATTAAAATAAAATTCATAACCAAGGAAATTCTTTCAGTGATTTTTATTTTGAACTTCTAATTAAGAGTCAGAATAAATTGGAAAACATTTGAAAAATAAATAAATGCATGAATCCTCTAAAACCATAAATTGCTGGGAAAAGCCAAGTTTTGAACAAAGACTTTGACAAATATTTGTGTTTAATTTTACATTAGTTATATACATTTTAAAATATGTAGCTAGTTTTTCCCCCTTCGGTTTTCTTCCTTGATATTTTTAAAGCAGTCTATTTCTAATTTTTTCTTAGTGGTTTTTATTAGGCTTTATAAATTATTTTTGCTTTCATTTTGTCTTCAATGGTTAACATTCCCTTAATTAACAATTTGAGTGCCACATGGCTGGTTTACTAATAACATTAATTGTATTAGTTGTTATATTTACTATCTAATGGTTCACTTTCTTACTTTTAAATCAATTAAAATACATTAATGACTTATAAAAGTAAAAGAAAAATATAAAATTATTTAATATTTTATCTTTCCCCAAGTCTCAACTGATTTCATTGTAGACCAGTACATTTTTCATTTTTAAAAATATTTATTTATTTATTTGACTGCGCTGGATCTTAGTAGCAGCACAATGAAGATTGGGATCGTCAATCTTCATTGTGGCATGTGGGATTTTTCATTTTTCATCATGAGGACTGTGAAATGCAATATCTCCCGCCATATCAATAAACAGCCATTAGTGATTTCAAACCTGCAAATGTGAATTTCTGCACTTGGAGGGGGCCCCAGAAGGGAGACCGATGCCTGCTACCCAGCAGCTGTCAGCAGCTTCCACTCCCTACATGACCAAGGATGTAATGAAAAGCAAGAAGCAGGATCCTGGCCCCAGGTAGCTGAGATGCATATGAAAGGAATGGTTTCAGTGAGCCCAGATGCTTGCATCTTTCCATACATAGAAGAGAGCTGAATTCCTTAACTTGAGATGTCTGGTTTTCCTTAATTAATGATAATTTTTGATGTTCAGATTATCTGCCCCCTTCGTTGCAAACTTCTGTATAACCTGCTCCTTCCCAGGCTCCTTGGAGCAGGCTCTCAGGGCTACTTAATGTCTTAAGAATTCCCACTGAATAAACATAACTCTCTACTTTCACGCTGTGACTATATTTTTTAGTTGACAGAACTCTTAGGTGAAGTATGTGGAATCTAGTTCCCTCTGCAGTGACTGAACCCAGGCTGCCTGCATCAGGAGTGTGGAGTCTTAACCAATGCACCACTAGGCAAGCACACATTTTTCAAGTGTGCATTAATGAAAGAGTCAGTGTCACCAGATTCCTCTTTTTCTCTTATAATGTACTACTCTATGGTATGGTAGGAAAGTTGAATAAAAGTGAAGGGGAGAATTGAGGTGCTTTATGGAGAAGGCAATGGCACCCCACTCCAGTACTCTTGCCTGGAAAATCCCATGGATGGAGGAGCCTGGTGGGCTGCAGTCCATGGAGTGGCAAAGAGTTGGACACAACTGAGCAACGAACACTTTCACTTTTCATCTACAAATAACAACACACCAGAAAAAAAAAAAAAAACACAAAAACAAGAGCATTGAAGACAAAGGAAATTTATAGTTTTGCTTAACAAGAAGTCTGTAGGTAGCTAATTTCTGGATGGTTGAGAATGCCATGAATAGAGGAGTGGCAGGCTACAGTCCACGGAGTCACAAAGACTCAGATATGACTGAACAACTGACACTTAAGCAGCTAAAGATCAGGGCTCTTCTGTGTTTCTGTTAGTTGTCTATATAGCTCGTCATTCGTCTGTCTTCCTGGCTTAAAAAGCTGTAGCATCTTTAAGCCTCAGTCCTCAGGCTCCTTTTCTCCTGCTCAGTCACTCAGTCATGTTCAAGTCTTTCCAACCCCATGGACTATAGCCTGCCAGGTTTCTCTGTCCATGGGGTTTTCATGGCAAGAAATACTCATTCAGTTGCTGAGTATGTCTGACTCCATGGGGTTTTCATGGCAAGAAATACTCATTCAGTTGCTGAGTATGTCTGACTCTTTGTGACCATATGGACTGCAGCACACCAGTCTTCCCTGTCTTTCACTATCTGCAGGAGTTTGTATCAAATATAGGAAGCAAGGTTGAATATTGTGGTGGGAAAGAGTGATGCTTGTGTCTTAGCAGGTATACTTTTATCGGAGAGAAGCGTATTTCCAGGCACCGTCCAGTAGATTTTCTTTTAGGTCTGTAGCAGCTTCCAGAGAAAACAGAAAATTAAGTATATTAAGATTCTTCAACCTCAGAGCTTTAGGGCTTTGCCATTAAGGAACAAAGAGCTAGAAATAGCTAATGGGTAGGGGATAAATGTGTCTTCAACAAGTGACAAGAACACAGCAGCTCACTAAATAGATTCTCAACATGAGTTCTAATTAGAAACTGATTGCTTCCATCAATGGAGTTGAAAATGTTCCTCTAATTGTTGTCAAAGGTATAGCTACAAGACCAAGAGCGCAGAGGTTAGAGGCAACTGTCAGACAAAGCAAACACACCAGAAGTAGTCTTGGAGTCAGTAATTGGTGACATGATCATCTGTTTATAACGTTGCTAGCTAAATGATAACATGCCTCAGTCTGGGGTAGAGATTCTCCCATTTAGTTATCTGATCATGCAATGACTGTGAATCATTTCAGAAATGTGGAGGCTGTCTCCCTAAGTTAGCTTTTGCTCCCCACAATGCTCTTCAAGTCTCTGTCCCTCATTGTTTATTCTCCTTTCTCTCTTTGTGGGTTAATCAAATATCCAGCGCTCAAATGCCACAAGCCAGAGGGAAAGAGAGAGGAAACAGAATGGACAAGCAAGAAGGGACTGGGAGACAGGTTTACCCTGGGGTTTTAGAGCCAGGATTCTGGGCTTTTTTCCTCCCTCCCAGCCCAGGAGCATGAGACAGCTGTAGATAGTGTGGGTAAATCAGAAGCTAGTTCCAGCAGGTGAGGTGGTAATTGATGGATGGCAAGTTATTTGAGACACAAATATAAGGTGAAAAGAGGAAGGGAGAAGAGTACAAACTGTAGCTACCAGTGGTCAAGGTGGAGGGCTCATTTTGCTGGAAGACACACAGGCCTGGAATATTCCCAGAAATAAAGGAACTCGCAGGCATGGAGAGGAAGAGCAGTGAGGGTGTGAAAAGTTTTTGTCCCTTTCCTGTTTACCTGATCCTGTTTCCTTTAAACCTTAATTATGAAAATGAGATCACTAGGTAACACTTAACCTAACTGTTGACTTATGCTCTCCTAAAGGCACACAGTACCTTGACTAATCTGTCAATTCTTTCCCTAGATTAAAAGAAGTAAGAATGAAGAATTAAGTAAATGACTATCACTCTACCCTCAGGAGCCCCCTTAGCAATCCTGCTGGCAGACCACATGGATGAGGTAACATATGAAGAAAGCCCATGGGGAGTCAGCCAGCCTGGGCACAATGGAAAATAGATGTAGAACTTGATCTCCTGCCTTGATTATGCACTGGGATTCTTTCCCCTTTTCCTCTTAAAAACTGTTATGGCTGATCAGCATCTTTGGAGTTGCGTTTGAGGACATGAGTCTGCTTTCTCCCCAGATTACTGGCCTTCTGATTAAAGCAGACTTTCCTTGCTACCTCTGAAGTACTGGCTTTCCAATCACAAGCTGTCGAATATGAGTTCAGTAACACGGATGATCTGAGACAAATTAGGAGAGTATGACATCTGAGATTCACTGTCACTCCCTGGTGTGTTTGTTCTTCCAACTAGCAATGTGTTTTAGACAGTTTTTTGGGTAGCCCCTAACTTGACCTTTAATAACTCAAAAGGATAACCACTACCCCATAGAAAATAAGTTATCAAAAATGCAGCACTTTTTAAAAACTCCACTGGAAGACCCACTGCAGCACCTGCATTTGGCAGCAGCCCCAGCGGACTCTCCATTCACCCCCGAACATAGTCCTGCTTCTCCTCTTGGAAGGTTATGGGCAGCCATTTCTTGTGGAGATTTGTGAAACAAGTTCTCCTTAGTTTGGCTGAGTAGCCTTCTTTTTCACTGTATTGTAAATATATATATATATTTCATATATATATATGAAGTGAAATGAAAGTCACTCAGTCACATCCAACTCTTTGTGACCCCATGGACTATACTGCCCATGGAGTTCTCCAGGCCAGAATACTGGAGTGGGTTGCCTTTCCCTTCTCCAGAGGATCTTCCCAACCCAGGGATCGAACCCAGGTCTCCAGCATTGCAGGCGGATTCTTTACCTGCTAAGCCACTAATGAAGTTCATATTTAATTTTTTGTATATTATGGTGTTTTGACTTCTTAAAAAAATACTTTCTGGCTAGGAAAAGACTGCCTCTCCAGAGGCAAACCAATTCTCATAGCCAGCAAAGGGCCCTGCCAGATGCAGGCTGATATGCAAACTAACAAATCCACAGCACCCGCTTTCTCTGGCTCTGGCACCCCAGGAGGCAATATCCTTCTGTCTTAATCCTCCCAGGGTCAGGTGCCAGGAAATTAGGGACTGCCCCTGTAGCCCAAAGCACTCTGAGGAAATACTCAAACCAGCCAGTCGTAACTATTCGCTCTGCCTTGCCTTGCCTTTCCCACAGAAACCTCAATAAAGTTTCTAGTCTAAACCTTCCCCTCACTCCTATTTTCTCCCTCTTCTCTACTCTGGTGCTTTTCCGTGTGGCCCTGCATGACATGCAAAGCCTTCTGTCGCTAGGATCTAGAGTACAATAAACTTCATTTCCTCCTGAGTCTCTACTCTGTTTCCTCTTGTGGTCAGTCTTTTATAAGACTGATCAACATATAAAAAACATGAAACATCCACCCCCAAATATTTTTACCATAATACAACTAACTCCCTGATATTCAAAATAAGTGGTAGGATTTTGGAGCAGGCCCTCACCTCCTTGCACAGATACAGATCTAGGGAAAAAAATGTCTTGGGAATGAAGTGTGTATTGAATTTCTAAAATCAACCAGATGTGCTGGAATTTATATCATTAATTCATGTTACTGAGTGTTTAAATAGTTTAACCATCAGTACTGCCATAACGGTGCATACTGGCTAGCAGCAGCTCTGATTGTACCCTAGGTGAATATTACCATCAAGATTCTGGTCCCCTTAGTACAAAGTAGGTCAATGGCAACTCTTAGACAATACTGCCTTCCCAATGATAAGTCATATCCTTCTGAATTGTGATGTTTTTGGAATTCTTTCAAGGTCTCTTTAAATAAATAATCAATTCTTAACTTTCTACGCGTCCTAATAAGGGTGAGTTTGGGATCACTGTTTAAAAAAACTCTATATGGTTTTGGACACTTGTTAACAAGGAACTAGATACTAGATAAAGCACTAGATACTTTATTGCTATAATAAGACTTAGCCTTTAATTTCATTTGATTTTATCATTTTGACTAAAGGCTATTACAGAATAACAAGTGTGACATTGTCTCATGTTACATATGACATTTTCTACAATCATAAGCCAATGTTTAGTTTTGGAAAAGATCACCTACCCACCTATTCCCCTTCCAAAATATTCAGAACCTGAGGGAAAAGAGTAAAGCCAGTGGAAAGAAGGTCTGAACACTGTCTTCGCCACTTGCTTGTTCTGTGAATAGAAAGAGATTATTTAAATTCTCTTAGCCCTCATTTAGGACTTCATGGTGGTTCAGATGGTAAAGAATACACTTGCAATGCAGAAGTTCAGGTTTTGATCCCTGGGCCAGAAAGATCCCCTGGAGAGGGGAATGGCAACCTACTCCAATATTCTTGCCTGGAAAATGACATGATGTGTCCATGAGGTCACAAAGAGTTAGACACGGCTGAGCAACTAACACTTTACTTTAACTTTAGTTATTAATATTTTCCTTGTTATTTAATTATAATTAAAAAATAATAAAATTATATTATTATTATTATATTGTTATAATAAAAATTGTTTCCACACAATTTTTTAGTGTGACATATGGCCATGTATATGTACAGTTTTATTTGTTTACCTTGCTTGGACAGTATAAAAGACCATCAGGAAGCACTGTGGACAGAGCATGGGCCAAGAACTGGAGTGGATATCTGTATATCACCCGAAATAAACCTTGCAGACTGAAAAAGAAAAGGCAAGGGATTTACTCTGGCAATTTGAAGTGAGGTGGTCAGCCTTACATTACTAAGAGTTAACTATGTATAATAAGAGTTAACTAAATATAACCATGGCATCTGGTCCCATCACTTCATGGCAAATAGTTGAGGAAACAATGGAAACAGTGACAGACTTTCCTTTTTGGGCTCCAAAATCACTGCAGATGGTGACTGCAGCCATGAAATTAAAAGATGCTTGCTCCCTGGAAGAAAAACTATGACAAACCTAGACAGTGTAAAGTAGAGACGTTATTTTGCTGACAAAGGTCCATCTAGTCAAAGCTATGGTTTTTCCAGTAGTCGTGCACAGTTACAAGAGATGGACCATAAAGAAGGCTGAGTGCCGAAGAGTTTATACTATTAAACTGTGGTGTTGCAGAAGATTCTTGAGTGTCCCTTTGACTACAAGGAGATCAAACTAGTTAATTCTAAAGGAAACCAACTCTGAATATCATTGGAAGTACTGATGCTGAAGCTGAAGCTCTAATAGTTTGGCCATCTGATGTGAAGACCTGACTCACTGGAAAATATCCTGATGCTGGAAAAGATTGAAGGCAGGAGGGGAAGGGGATGACAGAGGATGAGATGGTTGGATGGCATCACTGATTCAATGGACGTGAGTTTGAGCAAGCTCCGGGAGTTGGTGATGGACAGGGAAGTCTGGTGTGCTGCAGTCCATGGGGTCACGAAGAGTTGGACATGACTGAGCAACTGAACAACAATAACAGCAGCCTGAAATGAACACTGCACACTGAAAAAGAAAAGGCAGGGATTTATTCTAGCAATTTGAAGTGGGGTGATCAGCCTTACATTACTAAGGATTAACTATATTTAAAAAGTAAGGAGAGATGTCCACTGCCCATTTTCCCTCATGGATGCACATATATTTAGATCATTACTGTGAATGTAAAGGTCTGCCTCCCAATGGGCCATTTTGATTTGTAACTGGATGAAGGGATCCCTCACTCCTGATCTTTCCTTGCGCCCTACTCTGCTGCTCTTTGGCTTTTGCCTATCCTTTAGCCTGTTCTTTTCTTCCTTTGAAGGTTTCTTATTAAAAGCATTTTTGAATTTAAGTTGAAGGTGAAAAGTGAAAGTGACGTTGCTCAGTCGTGTCCGATTCTTTGTGACCCCATGCACTGTAGACTACTATGCTCCCCCACTCATGGGATTTCCCAGGCAAGAGTACTGGAGTGGGGTGCCATTCCCAGAATGTCAGCCAGTTTTATTATTATTATCTTTTTGTCCCAGGTGACTCTACTGGTAAAGAACCTTCCTGCCAATGCAGGAGATGTAAGAGATGGGTGTTCAATCCCTGGGTTGGGAAGATCCCCTGTGGAGAAGGGCACAGCAACCCACTCCAGTGTTCTTGCCAGGAGAATCATATAGACAGAGGAGCCTGGAGGGCTACAGTCCATAGGGTCACAAAGCGTCGAACACAACTCAAGAGACTTAGCACCAGTAAGCTTACATGCTTTTGTAACCTATGTCTACCTCCTCTGGCACCAGAGTCTGTAGGGAGAGAAGGAAAATTTGCTCTGTATTAGCAACAAAAATACATTTCTATATACTTGTTAGTGAATGAAACATTGGTCACAAATTCACCCCTCTCAGCACTCATGGAAATTTAAGATCTAATTATTTAAAATGAGCTTGAAATTTCATAAAACATCAAAATCCAGAAGGATAATTGTGTCCTGAGACTATCTATTTACCTATTATCTATCTAGCATCTCTCTCTCCATATATATATGAAGATCCGACAGTAAGCCATGATGAAATAGTGACAAACATGATCATAAATGTAGTGCTTATCCAAATTGTGTTCTGTGCATTGCCTATCCATATCCTTGGCAAAGGCAGAAGTGGGTGGTCTGCCCTGACAGGGCCATTTATGTGTGACTGTGTGTGCATGTTAAGGATTAGGGGCAAGTATATACCTCAGATGTGCAGATGACACCACCCTTATGGCAGAAAGTGAAGAGGAACTAAAAAGCCTCTTGATGAAGGTGAAAGAGGAGAGTGAAAAGTTGGCTTAAAACTCAACATTCAGAAAACAAAGATCATGGCATCTGGTCCCATCACTTCATGGGAAATAGATGGGGAAACAGTGGAAACAGTGGCAGACTTTATTTTTCTGGGCTCCAAAATCACTGCAGATGGTGACTGCAGCCATGAAATTAAAAGACGCTTACTCCTTGGAAGGAAAGTTATGACCAACCTAGACAGCATATTCAAAAGCAGAGACATTACTTTTCCAACAAAGGTCTGTCTAGTCAAGGCTATGGTTTCTCCAGTGGTCATGTATGGATGTGAGAGTTGGACTGTGAGGAAGGCTGAGCACCGAAGAATTGATGCTTTTGAACTCTGGTGTTGGAGAAGACACTTGAGAGTCCCTTGGACTGCAAGGAGATCCAACCAGTCCATTCTGAAGGAGATTAGCCCTGGGATTTCTTTGGAAGGAATGATGCTAAAGCTGAAAGTCCAGTACTTTGGCCACCTCATGCGAAGAGTTGACTCATTGGAAAAGACTCTGATGCTGGGAGGGATTGGGGGCAGGAGGAGAAGGGGACGACAGAGGATGAGATGGCTGGATGGCATCACTGACTCGATGGACGTGAGTCTCAGTGAACTCTGGGAGTTGGTGATGGACAGGGAGGCCTGGTGTGCTTTGATTCATGGGGTCTCAAAGAGTTGGACACGACTGAGCAACTGAACTGAAGTGAACTGAACTAATATACAGAGGTGAGGTGTGAAATAGGTTGAGATCAGTGAAGGAAAATTTGACATATATCTAGTTTAAGCTATCCAGAGTCAAAAGTCTAGAAAATCTACCTTCAACTTCATATCTATCTGTCTATCTATTCATCGATGTTAATACATGAACTGCTCTGTCCATGGAGGAAAAGAAGTAAAACCAAATATCATGATTTTTGATATTTGATATCTCATGTTGATTTTTAATATCTCATCTCTGATCTGATTTCCAAAAGTCATATTTTGTTTTTTTTTCTTAAGAATATATACATATACAGTGTATCTTATCCTTAACTGCTATTGTTTTTTAAGTTGATTGCATTATGCTTGAAAATTCAGGCTTCCCTGATAGCTCAGTTGGTAAAGAATCCACCTGCAATGCAGGAGACCCCGGTTTGATTCCTAGGTCAGGAAGATCTGCCAGAGAAGGGATATGCTACCCAGTCCGGTATTCTTGGACTTCCCTTGTGGCTTAGCTGGTAAAGAATTCACCTGGTAAAGAATCCGCCTGCAATGCAGGAGACCTGGGTTCGATCCCTGGGTTGGGAAGATCCCCTGGAGAAGGGAAAGGCTACCCACTCCAGTATTCCAGCCTGGAGAAGTCCACGGACTGTATAGTCCATGGGGTTGCAAAGAGTCGGACATGACTGAATGACTTTGCTTCACTTAATTTGAAAATTCACTTAGATTAAGGGCATAAATCAGATAGAATCTGTTATACATTAGGCTTGATGAAACTGGAAAATTAATCTCATGGAAGCAGGGATTTTTTAAGTTTTTATGAAAAACTTTGAAATCCTTATATAGTCTTGACCTTTTACTCAGTAGTATCCACATTTTATGTTAACAAGGCACATTTACTTTCATAAATAACAGATCTTGGGGGACTCCTACTATAGCAAGACATTAAGTGGCACTGGCTAGCCCACTCAATATAAACCCTGATCAAATGAAACAATATATGAAGCAACTATTTTAGACTTTCAACAGGAGCCAACCCAGGACTGTGACCTCTGAGAGGAAAGAAACACCAAGTGAACCCCATAATCACCATTGCGATTTCTAGGAGGCAGTCTACAGATTATAAAAAAGGAAGGCAGATCCCAATCAGAGCATAAGGGTCTTCCTGAATTTAGAAGGCAGAAATTGAAATTTGGAACCACTAAATGGGTTGAAGTTTATACAAACAAGTATCCTAGCAAAGGAGCTGTGCAAAGAAAGAAATAAGCCAGGGAATCGTTTTAAAGTTTTTCACCAAATATTAAGCTGTGGCTGCACAGGACAAGCTGGGGAACTGTGAAAGGAAATATAAACTGTGGAGGACACGTATTTCTGAGAGCGTTAGGACTTGTGACTAGCTAGACCGTTGCTACAGAGAAGGCAATGGCAACCCACTCCAGTACTCCTGCCTGGAAAATCCCATGGACGGGGGAGCCTTGTGGGCTGCCATCTATGGTGTCACAGAGTCGGACACGACTGAAGCGACTTAGCAGCAGCAGCAGCAGCAGCAGCGGACCCTTGCTAAGCACCATGGCATTCAATGCAGATCTCTGAAAGTTTATATATTAGGAGTAGGGCAACTCTAGACTTGGAACAAAAATAACACAAACCAACCCTAATAATCAAACTGATCCACTATTCAATTTATTTTCTGCCAAAGGAACGCTTTATGCTTTTAAAATTTGTGTTTATTTTTAATTGGAGGATAATTGCTTTACAAAGTTGTGTTGTTTCTGTGATACATCAGCATGAAACAGACATAGACATACATATGTCCTCTCTCTCTTGAACCTCCCTCCCATCTCCCACACCATTCCAACCCTTTAGGTTGTCACAGAGCACTGGGATGAGCTCCCTGCATCATACAACAAATTCCCACTGTCTCTCTATTTTATATATGGTAATGTACATATTTCAGTGCTACTCTCTCAATTTGTCCCACTCTCTCCTTCCCCCACTGTATCCACAAATACGTTCTCTATGTCTGCATCTCTACTGCTACAAATAGATTCACTGATACCATTTTTCTAGATTTGGTATATATGTGTTATCTGTATGCAGGTCAGGAAGCAATAGTTAGAACTGCACATGGAACAACAGACTGGTTCCAAATAGGAAAAGGAGTACCTCAAGGCTGTATATTGTCACCCTGCTTATTTAACTTATATGCAGAGTACATCATGAGAAACGCTGGACTGGAAGAAACACAAGCTGGAATCAAGATTGCCAGGAGAAATATCAATAACCTCAGATATGCAGATGACACCACCCTTATGGCAGAAATTGAAGAGGAACTAAAGAGCCTCTTGATGAAAGTGAAAGTGGAGAGTGAAAAAGTTGGCTTAAAGCTCAACATTCAGAAAATGAAGATCGTGGCATCTGGTCCCGTCACTTCATGGGAAATAGATGGGGAAACAGTGGAAACAGTGGCAGACTATTTTTTTGTGCTCCAAAATCACTGCAGATGGTGACTGCAGCCATGAAATTATAAGATGCTTATTCCTTGGAAGGAAAGTTATGACCAACCTAGATGGCATATTGAAAAGCAGAGACATTACTTTGCCAACAAAGGTCCATCTAGTCAAGGCTATGGTTTTTCCTGTGATCATGTACGGATGTGAGCATTGGACTGTGAAGAAGGCTGAGTGCTGAAGAATTGATGCTTTTGAACTATGGTGTTGGAGAAGACTCTTGAGAGTCCCTTGGACTTCAAGGAGATCCAACCAGTCCATTCTGAAGGAGATCAGCCCTGGGATTTCTTTGGAAGGAATGATGCTAAAGCTGAAACTCCAATACTTTGGCCACCTCATGCGAAGAGTTGACTCATTGGAAAAGACTCTGATGCTGGGAGGGATTGGGGGCAGGAGGAGAAGGGGATGACAGAGGATGAGATGGCTGGATGGCATCACTGACTCGATGGACGTGAGTCTGAGTGAACTCCGGGCGTTTGTGATGGATAGGGAGGCCTGGCGTGCTGAGATTCATGGGGTCGCAAAGAGTCGGACATGACTGAGCGACTGAACTGAACTGAACTGAACTGATACAATACTTGTTTTTCTCCTTCTGAATTACTTCATTCTGTATAACAGGCTCTAGGTTCATCTACCTCACTAGGACTGACTCAAATCTGTTCTTTTTTATGTCTGAGTAATATTCTATTCTCTATATATACCACTACCTTTTTTTATCCATTTATCTGTCAGTGGATACCTATGTTGTCTCCATGTCCAGTCTCTCGTAAATAGCACTGCAGTGAACATTGGGATATTTGTGTTGGTTAGAATTGTGGTTTTCTCAGGCTATATGTCCAGTAGTGGGATTGCTCAGTGATATGGCAACCTACTCAAATATTCTTGCCTGGAAAATTCCAAGGACCAAGGAGCCTGGCAAGCTACAGTCCGTGGGTCGCAAAGAGCTGGATATGACTGATCAAGCATACATGCATGGTAGTTGTATTCTTAATTTTAAAGAAATCTCCATACTGTTCTCAATAGTGGTTGAATCAGTTTACATCCCCAACAGCAATGCAAAAGGGTTTCCTTTTCTCCATATCCTCTCCAGCATTTAAGTACATTTTTTGATGATGGTCGTTCTGATTGGTGTGAGGTGATATCTCATTGTCATTTTGATTTGCATTTCTCCAATAATAAGTTTTGTTGAGCATTTTTTCATGTGTCTGTTAGCTACCTATATGTCTTCTTTGGAGAAATGTCTATTTAGGTCTTCTGCTCATTTTTTGCTTGGTTTGCTTTTCTGGTATTAAGCTACTTGAACTGCTTATATATTTTGGAGATTAATCCTTTGTCAGTTGCTTTACTTGCAATTATTTTCTCCCATTCTAAGGGCTGTCTTTTCATTTTCTTTGGTTTCTTTGGCATGTAAAAGCTTTTAAATTTTATTGGATTTCATTTCTCTATTTTTGTTTTTATTTCTGTTACTCTAGGAGACGGGTGAAGAGGATCTTCCTATGATTTATGTCAAAGAGTGTTCCTATAAGAGTTTTATAGTTTTTGGTCTTACATGTAGGTATTTAATCTATTTTGAGTTTACCTTTGTGTATTGTGTTAGGAAGTGTTCTAACTTCATTCTTTCACATGTAGCTTTTCAATTTTCCTAGCACCACTTATTGAAGAGACTATCTTTTCTCCATTGTACAGTCTTGCCTCATCTGTCAAATATAAGGTGCCCATAGGCGTATGGGTTTACCTCTGGGCTTCCTATCTTGTTCCCTTGATCTGTATTTATGTTTTTGTCAGTATACTATACTCTTTTGATGACTGTAGCTCTGAACTATAGGCTAAAGAGAGGAAGGTTGATTCCTCCAGCTCCATCCTTCTTTCTGAAGATTGATTTGATTATTTGGGATCTTTTGTGTTCCCATACAAATTGTGAAATTTTTTGTTCTAGTTCTGTGGAAAACGCCATTGGTAATTTGATAGAGATTGAATTGAATCTGTAGACTGCTTTAGGTATTATAGTCATTTTCATAATATTGATTCTACCAATCTAGGAGTATGATATAGCTCTTCATCTGTTTATGTCATCTTTGATTTCTTTCATCAATGTCTTATAGTTTTCTGTGGCTCAGAGGGTAGAGCGTCTGCCTGCAATATGGGAGACTTGGGTTCAATCCCTGGGTCAGGAAGATCCCCTGCAGAAGGAAATGGCAACCCACTCTGGTACTCTTGCCTGGAAAATCCCATGGGTGGAGAAGCCTGTTGTAGGCTACAGCCCTTGGGGTTGCAAAGAGTTGGACACGACTAAGAGACTTCACTTTCACTTTCATAGTTTTATGTATAAAGCTCTGTTGTCTCTTTAGGTAGATTTATTCCTAGGTATTTTATTCTTTTTTGTTGCAATGGTGAATGGGATTTATTCCTTAATTTTTCTTTCTGATTTTTCATTGTTAGTATATAGGAATGCAAGGGATTTCTGTATTGATTTTGCATCCTCTGATTTTATTAAATAGTAAAGTATCTTTAGGGTTTCCTATGTATTACTATATATAGTAATCATGTCTTCCATAAACAGTGAGAATTTTACTTCTTTTCCAATATATATTTCTTTTATTTCTTTTTCTTCTCTGATTGCCACGGCTAGTACTTCCAAAACTATATTGAATAATAGCAGTGAGAGTGGACACCCTTGTCTTGTTCCTGATCCTTAAAGGGCTGCTTTAATTTTTTTTTACCATTGAGAATAATGTTTACTCTGGGTTTCTTGTATATAGCCTTTACTGTGTTGAGGTAGGTTCCTTTTAGGCCCATTTCCTGAAGAGTTTCTATCATAAATGGATGCTGAATTTGTCAAAAGTTTTTTATGCTTCTGTTAAGTTTATCACATGATTTATATCTTTTAGTTTGTTAACATGGTATAGCACATTGATTGCTTTGTATATATTAAAGAATCCTAGCATCCCTTGGATAAACCCAACTTGATCATGATGTGTGATCCTTTTAATGTGTTGTTGGATTCTGTTTGCTAGGATTTTTGAGGAGTTTTGCATTTATGTTCATCAGTGATACTGGCCTATAATTTTCTTTCTTTCTTTTTTCCCCTTATCTGGTTTTTATATCAAGGTGATGGTGGCCTTATAGAATGAGTTTGGAAGTGTTCCCTCCTCTGTAATTTCTGGAAAAGTTTGTGAAGGATAGGCATTAGCTCTTGTCTAAACTTTTAATAGCTAGGATTCACCTCTGACATCATCTTGCACTGCGCTTTTGTTTGTTGGGATATTTTTGATCGCAGTCCCCCACATTGCAGGCAGATTTTTGATCATCTGAGCCACAAGGGAAGTCCTATGGCCACCTGACTTTCCCCCAAAGGCATTCCCCACCACTAGCTCCTCTCTTTCATCCCCTCGAGTTATCTCTCTATAGTCAGTAGCAGTCCTCACTCTGGGATTGCTCTCCAATCACTACACTTCAGCTCCAGATGCCACACATTCCCATGGACTTATGTCCATGTCTGGGGCACATAAGGCTGTGGCACAGATTGTCTGTGTGGTTCTCACTCCATTCAGACAGTCACAGATGAGCCGCTTCACTCTCTGACAGCCTCAGAAGCTTCCCTTCTGTCCCAGCATGTTGTCCTGATGTGGAGAACCCATCCCTGCTTCAGCTCCCACATCCTGTGGGGGCAGGTCTGGTCCCACTCACTCTCCTCCTCTTTTTTCCTTCCTTCCTTTGTCCTACAGGGTTTTATGTGTATCTATGTATTCCTTTCTGGTGGTTAAGGACTCCTGCCAGCTCTGAGCTTGTGCTCTGTGAGATCTGTGTCTGAAGATGGATTCTTGAGGCAGCTGTGGAGAGAGATGTGCTCTACATCCACCTGATCCTCTGCCATCTTGTCTCTCTGCTTTATGCTTATGAAAAGCAGTAAAAAAGTCCCTTACTCTCAACAACATAGCATCCATCCATGTTTAGCTTAAAATAAGACGTTACTACATAGGCAAAGAAGTGAGAAATTATGTGTTCCATAATGAGGGGAAAAAAGGAGAGTAGAGACAGGTTCAGAGATGACAGAGATGTTGGAACTAGCAAGCAGTTTAAAATAGCAATTTAAATATGCTTAACATTTTAAAGGAAAGAATGAACAAGATGAATACACAGATGGGAAATCCTGGTATGGAAATAGAAATTTAAAAAATGGAAATATGAAACTGTAAAATGCAATAACAAATTAAAAATTGATAAATTTTACCTCATAAATATTAAAAATTTCTGCTCATCAAAAGACTGGTTAAACATATTTGCAATAAAATGGACTTAATCTGACTTTCTAAAGAACTTCTATAAACCAATTTAAGAAAAAAAGAAAAATGTACTTTTTAGCAAAAGGGTGAAAGGCCTGAACAGCCATTTACAAAGAAAGATAAGCAAATAGGATGTGAAAAAAATTTTAACATCATTAGACTTATGAAAATTGAATCCACAGAGAGTCGACATACATATTTACTAGAAACACTAAATTTTAAAAAGCTGAAATGACTATATATTAACAAATATTTATAGCAATTGGAACTCTAACACATTGTAAATAGGTGTGTAAAATGATACAACTAATTTGGAAAATCATTTGGCAGTATATTTTAAAGCTATAATTGCATTCAGTGTGAAGTGTTAGTTGCTCAGTCCTGTTCAACTCTTTGCAACTCTATGGACTGTAGCCTGCTAGGCTCCTCTGTCCATGGAATTCTCCAGGCAAAAATGCAGGAGTGGGCTGCCATTCCTTTCTCCAGGGGTTCTTTCTGACCCATGGATAAAAGTCAGCTCTTCCCCACTGTAGGCAGATTCACAGATTCTTTACTGTCGGAAGCACCAGGGAAGCCCTTTTCACTCCTAAGTATGTATCCAAGAGAAATAAAAGCAAACATCGAAAAAAGTCTTATATACGAATACCTATGAAAAGAAAGTGAAAATGTTAGTTGCTTAGTAGTGTCTGACTCTTTGTGACCTAATGCACTGTAGCCTGCCAGGCTCCTCTGTCCATGAGATTTCCCAGGCGAAAATACTGGTGTGGGTTGCCATGCCCTCCCTTCACCAGGGGATCTTTCCAAGCCAGGGATCGAACTCAGGTCTTCTGTATTGCAGGCAGATTATTTATTGACTGTGCCACAGAATATCTATAAGATAAAAGATATGTATAGCAGGTTTAAATAACTGAGAAAAGAAGAGAAGCAAAAGGTAAAGGAGACAGGGAAAGATATACCCATCAAAAAGTCCCCCAAAATAGCAAGGAGAGATATTTTACCTCTTAAGTGAACAATGCAAAGAAATAGATGAAAACAATAAAATGGGAAAGACTAGAGATCTCCTCAAGAAAATTAGAGATATCAATGGAACAATTCATGCAAAGATAGTCACAATAAAGGACAGTGTGGTAAGGACCTAAAGATACAGAAGAGATTAAGAAGAGGTGGCAAGAATACACAGAAGAACTGTACTTAATATAATTAATGACCTGGATAACCACAATGGTGTGATCACTCACCTAGAGCCAGACATTCTGGAGTGTGAAGTCAAGCTGGCCTTAGGAAGCATCACTACGAAAAAAGATAGTTGGAAGTAATGGAATTCCAACTGAGCCATTTCAAATCCTAAAAGATGGTGATGTTAAACTGCTGTACTCAATATGCCAGCAAAGTTGGAAAACTCAGCAGTGTTCACAGGACAGGAAAATATTAGGTTTAATTCCAATCCCAAAGAAGGGCAAAGCCAAAGACTGTTCAAACTACTGTACAACTGCACTCTTTTCACATGCTAACAAGGTAATCCTTAAAATCCTTCAAGCTAGGCTTCAACAGTAATGGAACTGAGAACTTTCAAATGTACAGGCTGAGTTTAGAAAAGACAGAGAAAGCAGAGATCAAATTGCCAACATCTGTTGGATCATAGAAAAAGCAAGAGAATTCCAGAAAAAAAAATCTACTTCTGTTTTATCAACTGCACTAAAGCCTTTACAATAAAGGACAGAAATGGTATGAACCTAACAGAAGCAGAAGATATTAAGAAGAGGTGGCAAGAATACACAGAAGAACTGTACAAAAAAGATCATCATGACCAAGATAATCATGATGGTGTGATCACTCACCTTCCTGGAATGTGAAGTCAAGTGGGCCTTAAAAAGCATCACTATAAACAAAGCTAGAGGAGGTGATGGAATTCCAGTTAAGCTATTTCAAATCCTGAAAGATGATGCTGTGAAAGTGCTGCATTCAATATGCCAGCAAATTTGGAAAACTCAGAGGTGGCCACAGGACTGGAAAAGGTCAGTTTTCATTCCAATCCCAAAGAAAGACAATGCCAAAGAATGCTCAAACTACGGCACAACTGTACTCATCTCACATGCTAGAAAAGTAATGCTCAAAATTCTCCAAGCCAGGCTTCAGCAATATGTGAACCGTGAACTTCCAGATGTTCAAGCTGGTTTTAGGAAAGGCAGAGGTACCAGAGATCAAATTGCCAACATCTGCTGGATCATCGAAAGAGCAAGAGAGTTCCAGAAAAACATATATTTCTGCTTTATTGACTATGCCAAAGCCTTTGACTTTGTGGATCACAATAAACTGTGGAAAATTATTCAAGAGATGGGGATATCAGACCACCTGACCTGCCTCTTAAGAAACCTGTATGCAGGTCAGGAAACAACAGTTAGAACTGGACATGGAATAACAGGCTGGTTCCAAATAGGAAAAAGAATATGTCAAGGCTGTTGTCACTCTGCTTCAGTTCAGTTCAGTCGCTCAGTCATGTCTGACTCTTTGCGACCCCATGAATCGCAGCACGCCAGGCCTCCCTGTCCATCACCAACTCCCAGAATTCACTCAGACTCATGTCCATCGAGTCAGTGATGCCATCCAGCCATCTCATCCTCTGTCGTCCCCTTCTCCTCCTGCCCCCAATCCCTCCCAGCATCAGAGTCTTTTCCAATGAGTCAACTCTTCACAAGAGGTGGCCAAAGTACTGCAGTTTCAGCTTTAGCATCATTTCTTCCAAAGAAATCCTAGGGCTGATCTCCTTCAGAATGGCCTGGTTGGATCTCCTTGCAGTCCAAGGGACTCTCAAGTGTCTTCTCCAATACCATAGTTCAAAAGCATCAATTCTTCGGTGCTCAGCCTTCTTCACAGTCCAACTCTCACATCCATACATGACCACAGGAAAAACCATAGCCTTGACTAGACGGACCTTTGTTGGCAAAGTAATATCTCTGCTTTTGAATATTCTATCTAGGTTGGTCATAACTTTCCTTCCAAGGAGTAAGCATCTTTTAATTTCATGGCTGCAGTCACCATCTGCAGTGATTTTGGAGCCCCTAAAAATAAAGTCTGCCACTGTTTCCACTGTTTCCCCATCTATTTCCCATGAAGTGATGGGACCGGATGCCATGATCTTCATTTTCTGAATGTTGAGCTTTAAGCTAACTTTTTCATTCTCCACTTTCACTTTCATCAAGAGGCTTTTTAGTTCCTCTTCACTTTCTGCCATAAGGGTGGTGTCATCTGCATATCTGAGGTTATTGATATTTCTCCTGGCAATCTTGATTCCAGCTTGTGCTTCTTCCAGTCCAGCGTTTCTCATGATGTACCCTGCATATAAGTCAAATAAGCAGGGTGACAATATACAGCCTTGAGGTACTCCTTTTCCTATTTGGAACCAGTCTGTTGTTCCATGTGCAGTTCTAACTGTTGCTTCCTGACCTGCATACAGATTTCTTAAGAGGCAGGTCAGATGGTCTGGTATTCCCATCTCTTTCAGAATTTTCCACGGTTTATAGTGATCCACACAGTCAAAGGCTTTGGCATAGTCAATAAAGCAGAAATAGATGTTTTTCTGTAACTCTCTTGCTTTTTCCATGACCCAGCGGATGTTGGCAATTTGATCTCTGGTTCCTCTTTCTTTTCTAAAACCAGCTTGAAAATCAGGAAGTTCACGGTTCACGTATTGCTTATTTAACTTATATGCAAGGTACATCATGAGAAATGCTGGGGTGGAGGAAGCACAAGCTGGAATCAAGATTGCCGGGAGAAATATCAATACCACCCTTATGGCAGAAAGTGAAGAGGAACTAAAAAGCCTCTTGATGAAAGTGAAAGAGGAGAGTGAAAAAGTTGGCTTAAGGCTCAACATTCAGAAAACTAAGATCATGGCATCTGGTCCCACCACTTCATGGCAAATAGATGGGGAAACAGTGGAAACAGTGACAGACTTTTTTTGAGCTCCAAAATCACTGCAGATGGTGATTGAAGCCATGAAATTAAAAGACACTTACTCCTTGGAAGGAAAGTTATGACCAACCTAGACAGTATATTAAAACTCAGAGACATTACTTTGTCAACAAAGGTCCATCCAGTCAAAGCTATGATTTTTCCAGTAGTCATGTATGGATGTAAGAGTTGGACTATAAAGAAAGCTGATCACTGAAGAATTGATTATTTTGACCTGTGGTGATGGAGAAAACTCTTTAGAGTGCCTTGGACTGCAAAGAGATCCAACCAGTCCATTCTGAAGGAGATCAGCCCTGGGATTTCTTTGGAAGGAATGATGCTAAAGCTGAAACTCCAATACTTTGGCTTCCTGATGCAAAGAGCTGACTCATTTGAAAAGACCCTGATGCTGGGAAAGATTGAGGGCAGGAGCAGAAGGGACGACAGAGGATGAAATGGTTGTATGGCATCACTGACTCAATGGACATGAGTTTGGGTGAACTCCGGGAGTTGGTGATAGATAGGGAGGCCTGGCATCCTGTGGTTCATGGGGTCGCAGAGTTGGACATGGATGAGCGACTGAACTGAACTGATGTGGATCCCAGCAAGCTGTGGGAAATTCTTCAAGAGATGGGAATACCAGACCACCTTACCTGCCTTTTGAAATACTTCCATGCAGGTCAAGAAACAGCAGTTAGAATCAGACATGGAACAATGGACTGGTTCAAAATTGGAAAAGTAGTACGTCAAGGCTATATATTGTCACCCGATTGTTTAACTTATATGCAGAGTACATTATTTGAACTACTGGGCTGGATAAATCAAAAGCTGGATTCAATATTCTCAAGAGAAATATCAATAACTTCAGATATGCAGATGACACCACCCTAATGGCAAAAAGGAAAGAGGAACTGAAGAGCTTGTTAATGAAGGTGAAAGGAGAGAGTAAAAAATCTGGGTTAAACTCAACATTCAAAAAATGAAGATCATAGTATCCAGTCCCATCATTTTATGGCAAATAAGTGGGGGAAAAGTGGAAAGAGCAACAAACTTTATATCCTTGGGTTTCAAAATCACTGTGGATAATGACTGCAACCATGAAATTAAAAGAGGCTTGCTCTTAGGAAGAAAGCTATGGCAACTTAAACAGCATGCTAAAAAGCAGAAACAACATTTTGCTGACAAAGGTCCATCTAGTCAAACTATGATTTTTCCAGTAATCATGTGCTGATGTGAAAGTTGGACCATAAAGAAGTCTGAGCACTGAAGACTTTTTAACTGTGGTGTTGAGGAGACTCTTGAGAATCCCTTGGACTGCAAGGAGATCAAACCAGTCAATCCTAAAGGAAATAAACCCTGAATGTTCATTGGAAGGACTGATGCTAAAGCTGAAGCTCCAATATGTTGGCCACATGATTGCAAGGAGTGGACTCATTGGAAACGACCCTGATGCTGGGAAAGATTGAACACAGAATAAGAGGGTGACACAGGATGAGATCATTAGATGGCATCATCAACTCAGTGGCCATGAATTTGAGCAAACTCCTGGAGATAGTAAGGACAGGGAAGCGTGGCATGCATCAAAGAGTTGGACACGACTGAGCAACTGAACAGCAGCAACAACAAACTAGAAATAGCCCAAATTTTCATCAACAACTTAGTGGCTAATATTTTGAATTTATTTGAATGTTGAATTTATTCAAATATTTGAGTTTCTTTACAATAAAATGCTCCTTAGCAATAACATGAAAGAACCACTTGTACATGTAAAAACATGGGTTGTTTTGAAAACTGAATGAAAGAATTCGGTTATAAAAGTACTTATTCATATATTTTAGAGCACTTTTATCACAGGTGAAATTGAGATATATATTAGAACAGTGGTTGCCCCTAGAGGTGACAGATTTAGGGAGGATTGAGTGGCAAGAGGGATGCAGGAATTTTCTGAGATGATAGAAGTATTAATACTTCTTATTATAATAGACTTGTGGGTCACAAAAGTGAGTGTATCCATTTGTCAAACATTTATTGCTTATATCCTTTACTGTGTGACTACTACACATGAATTTAACATAGAAGTACCTTTTGGATTGCTCAGTTCCTTCTCACTTCATGGTTTCAGATGAATTTTGCAGTTATACATCTGTAGCTGTATGAAGTCTGTAGGCTAAATGAGCTATTTTATTTATTTATTTTTACTAATTTTTTAAACAATATAAAAAGTCATTTAACAATGATTTACTTAAAGTCTTAGGCAAGTCTAATAGATACACAAATTCTACTAACACACCTAATTACAAGATAGCAAGTAGCTGACTTACAACACAAATTCAGATGGCAATGTCCTAGAGACCCAGCATAGGCTCAAAGAAAGTAGCTTTAGACTTCTGCAAAATGATCAGAACCTAGTAGATGGCAGTAGGAAATATGCACTCACCTGTATGGTCACTCAACAAGGACTGCAAAACTGCCGAGGATCACAGTTCTGGCCTTTTCATTTCAGATCACTTTAGCAACTTTTACTTGTAGGTTCTGCTTCAACAAATGCTGCCATCCTGTTCTTTGGTACAGCCTCAAAGGAACAGTCTCTCAAAAGAATCTGAGAAGTTTGCTAGAGAGGAGAAAAGAGAAAGAAACAGAAAAAAGAATCTTGTTAATAAGTAAATAAATAAATGAAGCCTACAATAAAAGAAAAAATCAAACCAGAAGTCGAGATTGATGTGAGTCAGTAATGGCTGTCACATACCACCATCCAACCATTACATAGCAATGTGGGCAAGCATATCTCATGCCGGACCGCTATTGAGACAGCAGTTTTGCCCAGTCTTCAGCCTCCAAGTGTTTCCATTATAGTTCCCTATTTTTAGGAGCTAATAGCTAGGCTACAATAATTTGCTTCAGGCTGGCATACCAGGTCTCAGTCAGGGAGCACATTTAGAATAATAGAAGATTGCCTGTTTCAGATGTTTTTATTGTGTGTGTGTTTGTCTATGTGTGTGTGTGGTGTGTGTTCATATAGCCTAAAAATATTGGCTGTTGCAAAAATTACTTTTGATAACTGATTGCTCTCTTATGAGATACAGTGTTCCTTGCCTACCCCAAATACTAGAAAAAAGATCAAGTTGCTGAAAAGATGTCTTTTTAGACAAGAAATGTGTTAATTCATATTCATTTCCATTAGTTCCAGTACCTAGTGGGTGTTTAATAAGTGTTCACTGTCAAGAGCAAAAACAACAATTCTATTTATTAAACATGGCATTGTCTTCACCAGCCTTCTATAAATATGCTTCTGGGAATGTGATTTATTCTAAAAAGAATAAGCTAAAATAACTGTAATATTCTAAACAATGTTTATGGCACATCAAGCATCTGTTGAATGTTAATCTCAGGAAATAGAATTTCACGAGTTTCACGGAGTTGCAGTTTGTTTTAAGGGATCTTCTTTTAGGAGAAGTGAGTTACTTGCTTACACTTTTAAAAAGATATTTTATTGAGCACTGGTTATTTCGGGAAGCCCACGTCATGCAGCAGACTGCTTCGCAGTCAAACGCTGATCCTATGTGAAACTGGTTGTGGAACCCCATGGGTAAGTGTGTGATGGCTGAAGGGGAAATCCTTAGACTCAGTTCCTCCTGATGGTTTACGGAGGGGGAATGGTGCACGGTGGTTAGAGAAAGGAGGCCCACTGACAGAAGGAGAATCCAAGCCATACAGCAATATCTGCTTTAAGTCAACCATTAGTGAAGCTGAGCCACTCAGTCGTGTCCGACTCTTTGCGACCCCATGGACTGTAGCCTCCCAGGCTCCTCTGTCCATGGGATTTTCCAGGCAAGGGTGCTGGAGTGGGTTGCCATTTCTTTCTTCAGGGGATCTTCCTAACCCAGGGATTGAACCTGGGTCTCCCACATTGCAGGCAGATGCTTTACCGTTTGAGCCATCAGGGAAGCTTCAACCATTGGTTGCACATTATCCTTAAACTTAGCAAAAATTATATACTGTAGGTAAAATGTCCCCTACATAGCAGAGGAATCTGAACTCCAGACAGATAAATAACTTGCCCAGAATCAAACATCTAGTAAAGGAGTATTACTTTGCTGTCAAAGGAAAACATGAAGAATTGGTAATATATATAAGAAATTATGACCCTTTTATACAATCCATTTTCAGAGAAATAAATTTTAGAGAATATTTTTCTTGGGTTTTCCTGGTGGCTCAGTGGTAAAGAATCTGCCTGCCAGTGCAGGAGACATGGGTTTTATCCCTGGTCCGGAAAGATCCCACATGCCGCGTGGCCACTAAGCCTGTGTGCCACAGCTATTAAGCCAGTGCTCTGGAGCCCAGGAGCTGCAGCTGCTGAGCCCATGTAACTCAACTTCTGAAGCCCCACACCCTAGAGCCTGCGCTCTATGACAAGAGAAGCCACCACAATGAGCAGGTCAGGCACTTCAACTAGAGAGCAGCCCCCACTCGCTGCTGCTAGAGAAAACTCACAGGCACCAAGGAAGAACCAGCACAGTTAAAAACAAAATAAAGAAATAACGTAAAAACAAGAAATTATTTCTCTCAAGAATTGAGCCACAACACTGGAGAGAGATTAAAGCCTATCTTCAGCTTTCCTTGTGGCTCAGCTGGTAAAGAATCCACCAGCAATGTGGGAGACCTGGGTTGGATCCCTGGGTTGGGAAGATCCCCTGGGGAAGTGAAAGGCTACCCACTCCAGTATTCTTGCCTGGAGAACTCCATGGACTGTTGCAAAGAGTCGGACTGACTGGCTGGGTGACCTTCACTTCCTACTTCCTTCCTTCTGCTAAAACCTATTTTTCATTCATCTAAAGTCCAAAGATGTTTTAGAGACTTTATTTCTTTCGCTCAGGACATGAATGCATGAATGTTGTTAAATCTAATTGATGCGCTTCGGTTCTAATCTTGCCTTTTCGGTACTGTTGGACACAGTTGGTCAGTCTCTTCTTGAAACACATTTTCACTTGGCTGTGATGATGCAGTACTACACCTCCGGTCTTCCTCTTAATTCCTTCTCAGTTTCTCGGCATTTGGCTCCTCCACCTCTTCCATGTTAGAATTTTCTCAGAAAATTCTTCCTTTTCTATTTCTCTTCTCGCCTGCCAATTCTATCCTTTGTCCCTCAGAGCTTAGCCTTTCTGACTCCTGTCAGCTCCCCTTACATGTTAAGCTCTTTCCTGAGGCCTTTCCCATCTGCGTGGAGTTCTTTTTCTCTTCCTCTTTGCATGGTTCAGAATTCACCATCAGTTACATGGACATATGGTATGTGATGACCTAGTCATTTTCTTCTTTCTTTCTTTCTTTTTTTTTTCTTTAAACCTTTTTTCCCCCTTTTATCTGTTAACATGGCCAATTACATTGCTTTTCTAAAGTTAAACTAACCTTGCTTTCAGGTACAACCAACTTAATTAAGATGAATTATCCTGTTTTAGCCAATTCCTGGTTTCAATTTGTCAACAGACTTTTAATGATTTTTGCACCTATGTTCAAAATGAGTTTGTACTATGTTTTTCTCTCATACTTTCCTCAGAAAGTTTTGGTATCAAGGAAATACCAGCCTGATGCAATTAATTAAAGTTTATCCTATTTTTTCTGTTCTCTGGAAGTGTGGAGGGTTGAAATTAACTTCTCCTTGAACTTGTTAGTAAGGTCATTTGGACCGGGAGTGTGTTTTGAAGAAAGTTTTGTTATTGGGTTCAGTTTCTTTATCTTCATCTCAGTTGTTTATCTCTTTTGGAAAATTTGTAAGAATTTCTAGGAATTTTCAAGGAAGTTTTTACTGAATTCCAAATTTATTGGAATAAATTTGTTTGTTATCTTTTTAATATCTGTAGGATCTTATTTATGCCCTTTCCCTAATTTTATTCCTGACTAAATTGTCCCTTCTTTATTGTTTCTTTGTCAGTCATCTCATATGTATATTTAAATTTTTAATTTCTATTAAAATGCATTTCCTTTCACACACTGTACTTTTTGAAGATCGATATGTCATATTTTCATTTTCAGTAAGTTCAGCGTATTTCCTTATGTCTCTTGATTTCCTTTTATAACGTCTAAACATATAAAGATTTTCTATTTATGTTTTAATTATTCATAGTTGTCAAAGAACATATACCTTATGACTACTACCATGTTTACTGGCTTTATGGCATGAAATAATTTTCAATTTTTATAATCGTTATACTTTTCTTAGAAGAATTTAAGGACAGTATAGGGTTCTCTTAGATCCATTGAGTCAACTTTTTTCTATATATCTTGAGTTTACATATGTGCTGTCTCCAAATGACTGTTTTGGCTCTTTCTGCTTGTAGTTTTGTTTTGTAATGACCTTGTACATTTTGAGATCATATTATTGATCGTACACTTATTTTAAATTCCTAGTTTTCTAGGTGATTTTTAAATTGTTATCAGTTTCTTTACTTTAATTTAGTATTTGATACATTTGCCATGTATCTAATTCTTTATCTTTTTGATTTCTTAAATTTATTGTTTTTTGCAGTGAATATTGGGTTTCCCAGGTGGCGCTAGTGGTAAAGAACCCACCTGCTGATCCTGGAGGCATAAGAGATGCAGGTTGGGTCTCTGGATTAGGAAGCTCCCCTGGAGAAGGAAATGGCAATCCACTCCAGTATTCTTGTCTGGAAAATTCCATGGACAGAGGAGCCTGGCAGGCTGCATTCTATGGGGCTGCTGAGAGTTGGACACGATTGAGCGCATGTGTGCGCAGTCAATATTTATGTAGAGAGGCTTATAATTTTACCTCTTTATTTGTTCTTCATATCCTCTTGTACCTCAACTTGGTTTTATAACAGCAGTTTTGTTCTGCCTGATGAAAATGCCTTTGTTGCTCTCCTTTAGACCCTTTCTTTACTGAAAGAATAGAACTTTTTGGTGACCATCAGGGATTGCCAATAACTTCTTCATATTTCAGGAATCAAGCTAAAGGAATCAAAACCAAACAAAAAAAATGTGCATGATCATTGTCACATCAGGGGTTAGGGATAGAGCAATGGACAATAAATCCAGGAAACTTTAAAATAATAAATGAAAAAGTCAAGACGATAAATGTAAGCCCTATAGTTGTCGTAACTCCTATAAAAGATAAAATAAACTGTGAGAAAGAATAAAGTGAGAGGGATCTGAATTCAGGTTGAGGAGCTCAGAGGAGCCATAGTCTCTAAGTGTGTCTGTGCTAAGTCCCTTCAATCGTGTCTGACTCTGTGCAATCCTATGGACTGTACCCCCAGGCTCCTCTGTCCATGGGATTCTCCAGGTGAGAATACTGGAGTGGGTTGCCAGGCCCTCCTCCAGGGGATCTTCCACACCAAGGGATAGAACCGTCCTCTCATATGTCTCTTGCATTGGCAGACACATTCTTTACCACTAGTGCCACCTGGGAAGCCCTAGTCCCTAAGAGTAGAGGATAAATTACAGTATTCTAGATAAAGGATAGAGTTTAGCCTCAGTGTATTTGCTGGATGGCTATTTGCTTTGGGAGAGACAGAAAGCTTGTGCGGTGAAATATATGGAGAAAAGAAGAAAGTGAAATTTGATAAGATAGGAGATCAAAAAGGAATCCATAGGTCTTGGCAATGAGTTTGCCTTTTAGTTGTAATGTTTTGGAATCAGTTGGAGGAATGAAGTAGGTTGACAAGAAGTTCATTATATTTTGTAAAAGATTATTTTTGCTATTGAGCAGAGTAGGAACTGGTAGATGATGGACTTGAAAGTGTCTTATGAGCAGTGATGTGTTTGAACAAACTGGTGGGAATAGAAATAAAGATAATTGTACCGATTTTAAACATACTTTGGAGTTAGACTGGACAGAATTTATTAATGTTAATGCATCCTATTTTATTAACTTTTTTTCTAGGGCACTGAAGTAAAATGTGATAGTATTTATTAATTGAGCCAGGGAAAAGGTACAGTAAATGAGAAATTTGATATTTCAATTTTGGATGGGTTAAGCTTGGGATGTTTGTGAAATGTTAAGGTTAAGATGTCAAGTGAGCATGTGGATATAGACACCTGGATTTCAGTGAAGCCATGGGCTGCACTTAAAAATTTAGGTGTCATCAGCATTAAGGGTTTTTAAAGCTCTGAAAATGGATGAAATCACTTCAGGGGAAAGGAGGATGAGAGAAAAGAGCTAGGACTGACCTGAGGAATTTTAATGTCTAAATATTGGATGCAGAAAGCAGACGGCCCAGGGAGGTCAAAGGCCAGATAGTTTCAAAGAGAAGTATAGGTTTTTCCCATATCACAGAAGTGTTTACTTATTTTATTTTACAGAAGGGAAAATGGACCTCCTTCTTTGTTAACTAGCTTAGCTTCAAATCGGATAACAATGTCTACTATGATCTTTGGCTTTCTGAAATCTGTGCTCAAATGACCAGGCTATTGGCCTGAATGGAGACATTTAGGCCATTAAGACTTTTTGGAGGCCCAAAAGATGACTTTTGGACTCCACATCAAGACAAAATAGGTCATCCTAGTTTGAAATAAGTAATAAAGCGGTAATCAAAGTCTATTCTGAAAATGCTTGAAAAAGAGCTGAAACTTTTCTTTTTCAGTTTCTCTCTGTTAAAATCAGCAGGAAAATCACTCTGAATTACATGGTGTTAAAAGGAAAAGATAAATTTCCTTCAGATTTCTTCATGGCCTCATTGATCTCAGTTAGATAAACTTTGGTGATGGCTATCTTTGAATGAATATTGTCAGGAATACCATAGGTTTTGGCTGACACCTAAACTGCTTGAAGGCTGATTACATTTAAGTTGTGAGCATCTCCTATTAGGCTTTTATAAAACATCACCAATGATCAGAAATGCCAGTGCTTAGGAGAAAAAATGTCTATTGTTGGTCAGAGCTTTAATTAAAAACTATACTTTGTTTTCAATCCAATTTTGGAAAGAATATAGGAGAAAAAGCAAGATGTAAATTTTACAATGCCTTGGCAATGTAGCCAATTCTCAGCTGAACAAAGAAGCTTATATGCAGAAAATCTTGTAGGAATAAAGCATGTAAAATAAATAAAAAGCTTCCAGTGTTTAATTCCAATCTTCTCTACAGCAACTGGAGCTGCTGATAAGACACCTACTCGGAGTAATGATGCATAATGTGAAAATGCAATAACCCAGACCTCATAAGTACAGACGAATGCCATCTTTTTAAAGGAAATGGTTGCAAATGTGAAGTGCAGTGTGCTGAGCCATTTTCAGAAGTATTTTCATAAACATGGCAAAATGCCAAGGTTTGGTTTTTCCAAACATGATAGGAAGAGCAAGAAATATAACTACTATTGGGGCATCCGGTATTTGTCCACATTGTATCATATAAATATTTCCGTGCTGTCGATTCATTATTGGTGGCAGTTTTAATGGGAATATAAATATTATAAAGTGTGTTTACTACAGATAAATCATAGAGGTGCTGAAGTAATTTGCAGTACTAAAGCTCATTTTGGATAATTACAGAGCCCCTGAAGAAAGTGTTTTGTATCACAAAAAAGTGGATTGTTAATAAGTAACTGTTTGGGTTGGTGACATTCTGGAAAGGGTAGAGGGTGATCCTGTTTGGGACTAGTTTAGGAATGCATGAGAACATTAGTGAGAAAAAAAAGACGTTTTTTGATCAGAAAGAGAGGAAAACCACAGTAGTGTCATTTCCGTTGTTGGGCTAGCCTCATTCAGTCACATTTCATGCAGATGACTTTCTGTAACTACAGAAATAACATAAGAAATGATTAGTTAAGATTATGCTGGCAGTAAAGATACTAATATTTTATTGCACATTGAATTCTAGCTTTCATTTTATGCAGAGGTAAATTAGACTGCAATGTTGTTTATCCTTGTTTTATGAAGGCTATTTTCATCACAGTATTAAAGGTTATTATTGGTTTACCTCCTGCTTCCTCTTTTATTGGAATAAGGTGATTTTCAGCTTCTTTTTTTTCCCCTGAAAACCATAAGACACAGTAAACTTTAAACATGATGAATTAACAAAAGAGAATTAAATAATTGTGTCCTGGGCTTTGGAAGGTCATATTGTAATGAGATTAAAATTTCTTGCCTTCAGGTATTGCTCATTTGTAAACTAGCCTGGCTTGGTCTTCTTGTAAATAGTCTGCTGATTAGATTAATTTCATATGAAATATAAATTCCTTTCCTTTCTGACAAGCTGGTCAGAATTTGGCAATTTGGTGATTGTTTAAGAAAAAAATGCAGCATAGAAGGAAAAAAATTCTTCAACAAAGTGAAATGAGCATAAAATTAGATTTTAGCTGAGATTGAGGTACCTACACTGCTATTTAAAAGGGAGTTCAGCAGCCATTGAGTGAGTGTTGTGTTTAGGTTTGGGAAGGGAGTAGCAGCTGGATTAGGAGAAGGCAATGACACCCCACTTCAGTACTCTTGCCTGGAAAATCCCATGGGTGCAGGAGCCTGGTAGGCTGCAGTCCATGGGGTCTTGAAGAGTCGGACACGACTGAGTGACTTCACTTTCATGCACTGGAGAAGAAAATGGCAACCCACTCCACTGTTCTTGCCTGGAGAATCCCAGGGACGGCAGAGCCTGGTGGGCTGCAGTCTATGGGGTCGCACAGAGCCAGACACGACTGAAGCGACTTAGCGGCAGCAGCAGCTGGATTGAGAGAAACAATGGGCTGCTCTCCTCCGGGTGCGCCTCCCATGGCTGCCTGCCTTCTGGACCGATCCTCTGCCTTGCTGTGCTGTGTGGTTTGGCTTTCAGGGGTCCATGCATGAGTGCACACACACGTGTGCACGGGGGCAAACAGACCAAATAGAGTTTCCAATGAAGAGTGCTATTTGAATAAATTTGTTATTTATGGTACTTGCTTCAAAGTGTTAGCTTTCTCTCAACATCAGTCTTTCCTCAGGGAAAGAATTTAATCAGTTTTCCCTGGCAAAAATAGTCACATCTTTTACTGGTAACATTTCCTGGTTTTTCTGACTTTGGTTGAAATTTAGGAAGCCTGGGATAATCCAGATATAATAACAGATATTTGGGTTCTTCCACTTACCTCATTCAAATTTGGCTTATCTAGAAAGGCTTCAAAGCTCTTGATAGCATCTGATGTACAGATTTCATTTCACAACACTCCTCTGCCATTCATTTTACAGAGTGAACGTTAGGAAGAATGCTAATTTTCTTAAGAAAAGAGGCTCTGAGGGCTTAGCCTTTTCACACCTGTTTCAATTTTCTTCCGATTCAAATATGATAGCCTTTGCCTTTAAAGTGGTTTCAAATGTCAACTTGGGGTAGTGAAATGTTGAGAACTGAACTTTTATGTTTCATTAGTGTGTAGATGAATGCTAGCCAACCTGGTTGGAAAAATAGTTCCTTAAAAGTAAATCAGATTTCCCCACTGGTTATCATGAGAAATTGAAGTTGCCTTCCCTTAAGACATATAAAGAAACTGAGACTGTATTGAAAACTTTAGATAGGGATAGAGGGTGTCAACATTGTATGCCAGACGTTGTGGTAAAATAACATGGTTGGAAATTTTGTAAATTACTTTTGTTACTGAACAGAACAGGAATCCACTCCCCCATCATGCAGCAAAATCAAACTATAGACACCACTTGGTGAAGAAAATTACAACTTTTATTTGCAGGGCATTGAGCAGAGAAGGCAATGGCACCCCACTCCAGTACTCTTGCCTGGAAAATCCCATGGACGGAGGAGCCTGGTAGGCTGCAGTCCATGGGGTCACTAAGAGTCGGACATGACTGAGCGACTTCACTTTCACTTTTCACTTTCCTGCATTGGAGAAGGAAATGGCAACCCGCTCCAGTGTTCTTGTCTGGAGAATCCCAGGGACGGGGGAGCCTGGTGGCCTGCCGTCTATGGGGTCGCACAGAGTTGGACACGACTGAAGTGACTTAGCAGAGCAAGAAGATCGGGCACCTCATGCTCAAAAGATTCAAACTCCCTGGTGGCTTTCAGGGGAGGGATTTGGAGTGAGGTGACTGTTGCAGTTCATGGACCTTCTGATTGTTTGATGGTGAAGCAACAGGGTAATATTTTGGGATCTTAATCATTAAGCCTCTGGTTTCAACCAGTCTGGGGTCTACTGCTTGTGATCAGCTTATCTTCACTGTTTTCCACCTGCTCTGCGGGAACAACTCAAAGCTGTGAGTCAGATGTCCAGATAAATCCCCTGAGGAGCGACTAGGACTCTGTATTCTCACTGAACTATTCAGACTAACTTGCTTCACTGCTTTTTCTTTGTTTCTGCAATTCCATCACTTCTCTAATTAGTAACAGTTTCAGTCTGCTTTTTGGAGCTCAGGGAAGGCCTGGGAGACTAAAGCCCTTTTCTATAGACAAGGAACTGAGACAAAGATGGATTTTTGTACCTGGTGGGGTCCCCCTTTTCTTGATATTCCCCAATCCTGGGGGTGACAAGGATGGGACAAGAAAGTGAATAAAATATTGACTAGAGAAGTTTATCTAAACTCAGCAGGGAAACTTGGTTTTAGGGGGACTTGGTTTCTCTTTATCCACTCCTTTTTTTTTTTTTTTTTAGTGCTTTTCCTACTCTACTACTACTACTACTAAGTCACTTCAGTCCTGTCTGACTCTGTGCGACCCCATAGATGGCAGCCCACCAGGCTCCCCCGTCCCTGGGATTCTCCAGGCAAGAACACTGGAGTGGGTTGCCATTTCCTTCTCCAATGCATGAAAGTGAAAAGTGAAAGTGAAGTCGCTCAGTCATGTCTGACTCTTAGCGACCCCATGGACTGCAGCCTACCAGGCTCCTCTGCCCATGGGATTTTCCAGGCAAGAGTACTGGAGTGCGGTGCCATTGCCTTCTCTGTTTTCCTACTCTAGGAATAAATAAATTTTCTAAATCCAGAGAATTTCTATGATGCTTAAGTACTCATCACATGCATATGAATGACATCAAGGATAGTTTTCTTACATATTCTCCAATATCCAACTGGTTCATTGTTGTGTTCATTATAAATCATTACATAGCTAAACTTGGAGACACTTACACATCTTCAATACAAATTCAAGGATAAATCTGTGGCTTCTTGTAGCAGGATACAGTTAGTGCAAGAGCCATATCAAAGTCCTCATATGGAAGCCTCTGCATTGCAGGTTAGCGAGGAGAGTGTCGTCACTTGCTGGGAGGGTGGTGCATCCAAAACTCGTGGGGACAGAGGCTCCTGTGCTTGAGACCTTTCCAGACTTTATCTTATGTAACTCTTTATCTAGTTGTTCATTCATTTCCTTTAATATCCTTTGTAATAAACCAGTAATTTATTCTATTCTGCCTAAGAAAAGAGATCAGGAAATGAGACAATGAAGTAGCAAATGTCAGAGTTGTCTAAGGTAGACAGGGAGTGGGAAAGATTTCCCAGATGCAAATGCAGAGCTGAGAAGTAGCCTGGCTTCTCTAGACAAGATTCCTGGAGGAGAAGCAACTAGTATGTATCCATGATGAAAACCATGGAGCAAGGAGACAGGGAACTTGATGATGTTTTTCAACAGTGATGGTGATGCCAAAATCCTTAGCTTCTGTGCATCGGTGCTGAATTGAATCTTGGAGACAGAGTTTTGGGGGAAGTAAAGAACAATAGCTTTATTGCTTTGACAGGAAAAGGGGGACACAGTGGGCCTCTGCCCTTGAAAAATTTGTGTCCCAATCTGGGCGGATTAAGTGGAAATTTTTATAGCAGTAGTTCAATGGTGGGGTCACTGACAAGATTAGACTGTGTGTACTTGCCTGTATTCCTCTAATCTGGTGTCAGGTAATCTTCTTGATGAACTTCTCATGTTCCTTTAATCTGTCCTTAGGTGGTCTCTGGAATGAAGGATGCTGACAACTTCTGCATTTTGAGATTTAATTCTATAAAGAGCTTAAAAGCATGTTATGAGTGTCCCTTGAGGCAAAACCAGGAAACTGACCCAAGAATGCATTATTGTTTCCTGACTATCCCTCCCTTGTCTTCACATCCTTTCCCTTCCCAGATTAGCAACAATTTGAAATATGTCCATTGGAGCTCAGAGAAGGTGATGGGAGCTGTAGCCTGTTCCCTACAAGAAACGGGGAACCCGGAAAGGCTTCCACGTCCAGCAACTCCACAGGGGCCTGTTTGATTTCAGAGACAGTCATGGATGTTTTTCCTCAGAATTTCTTGTTAAACAAAATATATCCACTTCCTATTTAACCCACTGGAGTAGAATTTTCCATTACAGTGACTCTAATCCAAACAGACAATACTGGTTAATTAATATGTATCAACACCTATTAAGTAGGAATAGTGTGGTTCCAAGCACGTTATATAAATATTAACTCCTCAAATCCTCACAAAGACCTCATGAGACCAGCCGAAAGTTCTCAAAGTGTGGTCCCTGGACCAGTAGCATCAGCATTATCCAGAAACGTGTTAGAAATGGAAAATCTGGGGCCTCAGCTCAAACCTTCAGGATCAGCTACTCTGGAGTTGGGGACTGAGCAGTCTACTTTTTTTTTTATAAGAGCTCCAGGTCATTCTGGTGTATACTACTGTTTGGCAAACACTGAGACAGAGTGTTTCTACTATCTCAATTTCAAATAAATTGACTGGACTGAATTTAAGTCACTTGTCCAAGTCACTCAATCAGCAAGACTGACTCCTAAGTCTGCATCTGCAACCACTACTTTAAACTCCTGCTGTCCATCCCGTGCTAAGAACTTCTGTGCTAGAGAAGTGGTTTTCAAAATTTGAAAGCATTCTCTTTTGAAAAAATTGTGTACCTCCTTGTACATTTTTAAGTTGACATCTAACAATTTCACATGACAAGGTTAAACAATTGTAAATAATCTGATTTTCAGTGTATTTTAAATTATGACATTTTAAAATGCATTCTGTCAGTTTTCTGAACATATCCAGTGGAATCTAAGTAACAGAGTGATTTAAATCTACTATCGTCCATTAAAAATAAACACACAAACTGTTCTCTAAAGTTAAAAAACTATCCTTACAATATTTCAGCCCCATCTACCTGTCCAAAGAAGGATCACAATGAATCACAGATGAGATATGGGATACGGGTATAGACAGAGTTTTTATTGTCAGTTGTTCATTATGTCATTTCGACATGTCATTTTACCTCTGTGAAACTCAATATTCTCATCTATAAAAGATCATATTAATACTTTACATGAGTTGTAAAGATCAAATAAAATGTAAAATATTCAGCACAGTCTCTGCTACTTAATAGATGTTTTGTTTCCCAAATGTATATACTAATTTATATATATTATATATATATATGTATATATAAATTAACTTCTTCATTGACTTGGTTGCTTTCTTTACCTCCTTCTCTTCTTTTCCAAATCTGTACTACTATATCATGGGTTTTGCCTTATCTGACCTTGGAGGAAGGCTTCCCTGATACCTCAGTTGGTAAAGAATCCACCTGCAATGCAGGAGACCCCAGTTCGAATCCTGGTTTGGGAAGATTCGCAGGAGAAGGGATGGGGTCTTGGAGGAAACCTTCTTTTGCTTGACCTCTCTGTGTTCAGTGTTCATGAGTGGTATTAGACTCTGCTGGTGTTGGAGCTGGTTGGAGTACCTGCTAAGTTAGGAAGAAAGGCAGGTGCACCTGGCTTTACACCCTACACCTCTCATCATGTCTGTTTTCTCCTGTCACTGCTACATGAAACCCAGATACTTTCTACTCAGAGGGCTCCAGAGGTGGTGTAAGGGTGAGTGGTCAGCGGGGGACCAGCACTCAGGAACAGCCAACCATGTGCCTTGATCTCCATTATTTTATTTAATCCTCACAATAGCTCTAAGAGTGGGATATTCTATTGCCCATTATAATTCAAATACTATAAATATTTCGTCCTGGTTTATGCAGCTGACAACATCAGAACTGGATTTAAGATGCAGATTTTCTGATTTAAAGTTTAAGAACTATCATGTGGAGGTTGGTCTCAGGGAGTAACGGCTTCAAAACCAAGGCACGTGTCCTTGAGGGGAATGAGCTCTGAGGAGAGCCCCAGATGTAAAGATGTTAATCAGTTGTGAAAATCCTGGCTTTACTTCTGTCTCCTCTGTTCCCACTGGGTTTGTTGCCTAATTTATCCCATAGAGTCTATGACTTTCCATCAAATTGGTCTTCTCAATCATCTGGTCCTATGCTTCTGATTCTTTTTTTGCCTTAATGATCATGTTTTTTCATCTTGCTCACCAATTTTTGGATTTCAAACACTTACTTAAGGTTTAATTTTGCCTTAACTCAGTGGTCTCAGACTCTGTACTCCACATGGTGGAGTTGGGTGATGTAAGCTCTATGAATCCTACTTTAGGATGAGCTTTTTGAAAATAAATTCAAAGAGTTCCTAAGCTATTCCTTGAATTATGCACATTAAAATGTATTTATATTAATAATACAATATTTAATTGTCCCTTCATTAATGGGGATTCCCTGGTGGCTCAGCTGGTAAAGAATCTTCCTGAAATGCAGGAGACCCAGGTCAATCCCTGGATTGGGAAGATCGCCTGGAGAAGGGAATGGACACCAACTCCAGTATTCTTGCCTAGAGAATTCCATAGTCGGAGGAGCCTGGCTGGCTACAGTCTATGGGGTCACAAAAAGTCAAACATGACTGAGCAACTAACCCTTTTTTTCTTTCACTATTAATGATAAGCTAAGTACAACTGGTTAACTGAGTTATGAATATTAAACACTCTTTCTTAAATTAACTGTGGCTAGTTTACTTGACTTTGCTTAGTTCTTAGCTATTGTTTGCATATCCACACCCTCAAGATTATATAATTGTAATAGTCATTATGCTCTGTGGTTAAGATTTGCATGCGTTCTGAATATCGTTCTTCATTTTCAGGTCAGCTTGTTGCTTAAGTCTAGTGTAGTCTGAAGAATTATTCCTAGAGTGAAGCTTTTTGTGCTATAGAAAAAAACTTTTGTCCAAGCTTCTAAAATATCCTTTTATACTGGAGTACTTTAATGAAAAAATTTTTTTTCATTCAGACCTTCCTCTCCTGTAATTGCTTTCTGAATGACTTCAACAACTTACTCTTTTAAAAATCGAGTTTCTTTAGAACCGTAAGTGGCATTATCTTCTAAGATGTAGCTTTTACGGCCCGGTATCTGCTGACTGATGGGAGACAAGGAGAATGTGGCATCTGCAAGAGACTAACCTATAGTTTCAGCTGCAGATACAGGAGGAAGGGAATTTGGACCTAAGAGCTGGAAACCATGCCCTGCAGAGCAGCAACGATTTTGGATGTTGTGCTCTTGAAAACTTATATGTGGACCAAATCCCCTAGGACTTTATGGAAAGGAACCAAATAGGAAGTGGTATCATCTTAAGTCTGGAGTCTAGGGTCAGAGTTCAGAGAAGAAATGGTAGCAGTGAAACTCTCTTCTTTGTAAGACTGAAATCTATGAAATACCCACTAAACAAAGCAAACATTAAGGCTGAGTTTTAGGAATATAGCTCAGTTCTCAGAATGGGGCCAAATTCTACAATGTCAGGAAAAATACAACTGCTTTCAAAAATCCCTTTTACTTGAAGCCTGAATAGATCCAGAGATACGTGTTCATGCAGAAGTTAGCCATGGTGGGTGGAGGCATGTGGAATACAGGAATCAAGGCTTGACCTAGCCAGCATTTTAAATTCAGAGTGTAGTTAACTATAAGTTCAACTAGTCCATGGATAATTATAAGCAAAAACATTTCCTTACTACAGCTAGGTACAGATACTCCTAGTGTTCCACCTAGACTGCTGGACTGCCCAGGGCCACTTCCGTATGTTTTGCTCCTTCTTTAGAGCTTTCAAACTTCAGCTGCAGGAATCACTTAGCCAGAGGCCAAGGCAAACTCTGTGGTGTAATGTATGCTCCAGAGCTCCCAGCAGACTCTGGATAAGCTGGGGGTTCATTTAAAAACCACATTGTCTGACTTCATCTCTAGCTGCCTCTCTGTATCTCCTGGAAGAAATTCTTTAATGAATCACTTGCAAGTGAATCTTTCTCTTTTGCACCTCTTCTGGGGAAACTGAGCTAAGACAACCCATGCTTCTGATATTTTGAGAAACAATAAACAAATATGCTCATAGGAACACAATACTAGGTAATGGAGAGTATTCATTGCAGTTTTGAGAATGTAAGAGCAAAATGAAATTTAAATGCATCAATGACTTGTTTTATAGCTCTACAACTAATCTTTGTTGTTTTTCCAGTCCTTTTTCCATGATGGGACTGTCGCTGAAATACGTCAATCTAAATCCCAATCTTACAGTCATTATCACAGATTAGTGTTCAACTTGATGTTTGGTGATGTGCACTACAGCAGCTTACAAATAGCCTGCAGTCTTTCAAGAAAACTTTTTTTTATATATAAAAGGAACCAAGAAATGTTAGCTTCTTGCTATTGTGTACTTACCTTTGTATTTGATAATCCTTCCATATTATGACACTGTTGTTGCTGCTTATTATTGAAAATTTAATAGTATTTAATTAAAATCTGGAAATGTGCTTTCAATTATATTACCCTAAAAAGTGAAAAAAAAAAAAGGGGGGGTAATCCTTACCATTTGCATTATACTGGAAACTGTTAAACACTTAATCTTCTTGCATAGTGGTTCTGTGCTTTTAAGAGGATTATATTATTAATTGTTTAATTATTCATTATGCAGCATTTTGCCATTCAGTACCAAAGCTTTTTTTAAATTAATTTAATGTTTTATCCTTCTTAGCCGTCATTCTTTGTACTGGGCTTTCTGTTCTTTCATGATAGGATGTCACAGCAAAGAATCAAGAGGATGGCTTGTTGAAAACTAAGCCTGTAGCTCTACAAATAGATCTTTTGCCAGAGCAATGACTCAACACACCACCCGGCAAGTGAGTTTCACGGAGCTCCAGAGACAGCAGTTAGAAATGTATCACCAGCGAGAGCATCATTAATCATAATTGTGGGAGTGACAGTCAGTTTCTTGACCTCACTGAGACAGGCAGGGAGGTCAGTGCCTCAAGCAGTTCATCCTTCAGGCAAGGAAAACTTTTGGGATGATTTCCCTTTTTGTTATCGCTGGCATTTTTATTTAATCCAGTCATTTTCCCCACAGTCTGGGCAGAAGTACAACAGCTTCTAGCAGGCACAATCTGGCCCATTTTCTTTTTCTCTCTGCCAAAAGTAACCTTGGCAATTGATGGCTTAGGAAGAGCTACCACACCCTTTTTCTTCAGCTGTGTTTTCTCTCCTTTCCTCTGCTCTCTTTTTTCCTCTATGTTTCTTCGTGGGTCTAAAGATCAGGAGGGAAGAAAGAGTCATCGCAAAGTAATCTGGAGCGAGCAGCCCTAGCCATTTCTCTGTGCTGATTGTAGAAGTTTGCAAGCTACCTTCCCATGTATAATGGTGCCACGTGCCTCTCCCCAGTGGTCAGGTTGGCCACCAGTTGCTGGGAGGGACCTTGGGCTCACATGAGACCCTGTTGCAGCCAGTGACTCTCACCCTAGGCACCATGGAGGACTCTTCATAAAAGAAAAATGCATAGAAAGAAAAGAACTCAAGGACCTTGGTTTTATTACAGAGTCAACATTAAGACATGAAGACATTTGATTTTATACAACATGATGTTTTAACAAAAGAAAAATGTTATATCAGTGAAAAGAATTATTTCAGTTAATATGAAAAATTATTTTATAATTTTTAAAAAAGTTTATTTTGTATTGAGGTATAGGAAAATTCTGAAAGAGATGGGAATACCAGACCACCTGACCTGCCTCTTGAGAAACCTATATGCAGGTCAGGAAGAAACAGTTAGAACTGGACGTGGAACAACAGACTGGTTCCAAATAGGAAAAGGAGTACATCAAGGCTGTATATTGTCACCCTGCTTATTTAACTTATATGCAGAGTACATCATGAGAAATGCTGGGCTGGAGGAAATACAAGCTGGAATCAATATTGCCGGGAGAAATAACAATAACCTCAAATATGCAGATGACACCACCCTTATGGCAGAAAGTGAAGAGGAACTAAAAAGCCTCTTGATGAAAGTGAAAGAGGAGAGTGAAAAAGTTGGCTTAAAGCTCAACATTCAGAAAACGAAGATCATGGCATCTGGTCCCATCAATTCATGGCAGATAGATGGGGAAAGAGTGGAAACAGTGTTAGACTTTATTTTTTTGGACTCCAAAATCACTGCAGATGGTGATTGCAGCCATGAAATTAAAAGATGCTTACTCCTTGGAAGGAAAGTTATGACCAACCTAGAGAGCATATTGAAAAGCAGAGATATTACTTTGCCAACAAAGGTTCGTCTAGTCAAGGCTATGGTTTTTCTAGTGGTCATGTATGGATGTGAGAGTTGGACTGTGAAGAAAGCTGAGTGCTGAAGAATTGATGCTTTTGAACTGTGGTGTTGGAGAAGACTCTTGAGAGTCCCTTGGACTGCAAGGAGATCCAACCAGTCCATCCTAAAGGAGATCAGCCCTGGGTGTTGATTGGAGGGACTGATGCTGAAGCTGAAACTCCAATACTTTGGCCACCTCATGTGAAGAGTTGACTCATTGGAAAAGACCCTGATGCTGGGAGGGATTGGGGGCAGGAGGAGAAGGGGACGACAGAGGATGAGATGGCTGGATGGCGTCACCAACTCAATGGACATGAGTTTGAGTGAACTCCGGGAGTTGGTGATGGACAGGGAGGCCTGGTGTGCTGCGATTCATGGGGTCACAAAGAGTCAGACACGACTGAGCGACTGAACTGAACTGAACTGATAGTCAATCAACAATGCTGTGATAGACTCAGGTGAACAGTGAAGGGACTCAGCCATACATATACATGTATCCATTCTCCTATAAGGGCTTCCCTGGTGGCTCAAACAGTAAAGAATCTGCCTGCAGTGCAGGAGTCCTGAGTTTGACCTCTGGGTTGGGAAGATCCCCTGGAGAAGGGAAGGCAACCCACTTCAGTATTCTTGCCTGGAGAATTCCATGAACAGAGGAGCCTGGCGGGCTGGAGTTTTTGGGATTGCAGAGTCAGACACAACTGAGTCACTGAAACACACACACACACACACACACACACACACACACACACAAACACACCCTCCTCCAAATTCCCCTGGCATCCAGGCTGCCACATAAAATTCAACTGAGTTCCATGTGCTATATCAGTTCAGTTCAGTCGCTCAGTTCAGTTCAGTTCAGTTCAGTTGCTCGGTCGTGTCTGCCTCTTTGCGACCCCATGAATCGCAGCACACCAGGCCTCCTTGTCCATCACCAACTCCCGGAGTTCACCCAGACTCAAGTCCATCGAGTCAGTGATGCCATCCAGCCATCTCATCCTCTGTCGTCCCCTTCTCCTCCTGCCCCCAATCCCTCCCAGCATCAGGGTCTTTTCCAATGAGTCAACTCTTCACATGAGGTGGCCAAAGTATTGGAGTTTCAGCTTCAGCATCAGTCCCTCCAATCAACACCCAGGGCTGATCTCCTTTAGGATGGACTGGTTGGATCTCCTTGCAGTCCAAGGGACTCTCAAGAGTCTTCTCCAACACCACAGTTCAAAAGCATCAATTCTTCAGCACTCAGCTTTCTTCACAGTCCAACTATCCTATCCATACGTGACCACTGGAAAAACTATAGCCTTGAATAGACAGACCTTTGTTGGCAAAGTAATATCTCTGCTTTTCAATATACTCTCTAGGTTGGTCATAACTTTCCTTCCAAGGAGTAAGCATCTTTTAATTTCATGGCTGCAATTACCATTTGCTATATAGTAGGTCTTTACTAGTTATCCATTTTAAATATAGCAGTGTGCAAATGTTCATCCCAAACTCCCTATCTATCCCTTCCCCCCATCCTTCCTCCTGGCAACCAGAAGTTCATTCTCTATGTCTGTGAGTCTCCTTATGTTTTGTAACTTCATTTATATCATTTCTTTTTAGATTCCAAGTATAAGAGATGTCATACAATATTTCTCTTTATCTGACTTACTTCACTTAGTATGACAATCTCTAGGTTCATCCATGTTGCTGCAAATGTATTATTATCATTCTTTTTAATAGCTGAGTAATATTTGAAAAGAATTTTAAATAATTAATTGTGTTTCTACTATGCCATGCACATACTAGGCTATTGGAATACAAAATTTACCAAGTTAGACGTGGTCCAACATTTATACCATGTGAGCTCCTGGAGGAAAAGAGATGGATAAATGAGTAAAAAAAGAATAAAATTTAAATAGTGGTAAGAAAAAGGAAAGAAGTACAAGAATGAGGTGAGACTATGTGGTAGTGGGGTGGATATTTTAGATGTGATGGTCAAGGAATGTTTCCCTGAAAAGATGTAATATATTATAATGTTATGTGAATATGCAATATTATGTAAAATATGTAATATTGTGGGTTTTTCTTGTATATTTTAAGAAGATTCTGAATGTGTCAACTCATCAGTAAAGCAATAAGAGCATGCCTGATAAGTGTTGATCATTATTAGAAAATGATGATTGTTTTTCAAGAGTTTTTAGATAAACTAATATATTTGTTTTTCCTTTCTTTGATTCATAAAATAAACATTTTTAAAACATTCAGAAACTGATCTTAGATCAGACCTATTCTGTAAACAGTTTTACTTCTCTTGTAATTTAATCAATTTCTGATAAATAATTATATTAAGAGAGATCTAGTTTTTAAGTGTAATGCCATGCCCTTTATTCCAGTCCAAAAAATATGCAGGTATTTGAAGGCTTGTAATGCCACTGTCATTGAAATTAGAGATCTGTTTATATTATATGTCATGATTTTTCTCTCTATCTGCAAATCAATTTACTTTAAAGGCAATGGATACGTTTAGCCTTTCTCTTCAAAGAGATTTAAACAATTGAGGCAACTCTTTTTCTTCTTCCTTTTTTTTCCATTTCTGAATTATACTATCTTTCCCCTTGCCATTATAGAGATGTGTTGCAAGATTGCTGTGAGGTCATGTTCTATGCTTATGGTAATTTAATGCATATCGCAGAAACTCCAAAGATCCACATTATCAAATATAGCAATTTAAAATTTCAATTAATGTAAGCTTTGTGCATGAACACTAACACTTGAATGTATGAAGATAGTGAATTAGTTTGTATATAAACAATTGCCAGTATAAAAGCAAAAGTGTTTAAGTTTACATTGTTGTTGTTCAGTTGCCAAATTGTGTCTGACTCTTTGTGAACCCATGGGCTGCAGCACTCCAGGCTTCCCTGTCCCTCCCCATCTCCCGGAGTTTGCCCAAGTTCATGTCCTTTGAATCAGTGATGCCATCCAACCATCTTATCCTCTGTTGCTCTCTTCTCCTTCTTAAGTATATTGTAGAGGTTTATTTTGTGAATATTGCTCTTATTTTTATTAATAATGTGCTGGTATACAACTTTTATTAAAAAATAACATTAAAAGGTATTTGTTCTGACCTCCTTCTCAATTTTGTGTATTTAAAGTGTTGTTGAGATAGTTCAGTTCAGTCGCTCAGTCGTATCTGACTCTTTGTGACACCATGAATCTCAGCACACCAGACCTCCCTGTCCATCACGAACTCCTGGAGTCCACCCAAACCCGTGTCCATTGAGGGGGTTATGCCCTCCAACCACCTCATCCTCTGTCGTCCCCTTCTCCTTCTGCCCTCAGTCTTTTCTAGCATCAGGGTTTTTTCAACTGAGTGAGCTCTTTGCATCAGGTGGCCAAAGTATTGGAGTTTCAGCTTCAACATTAGTCCTTCCAATGAACACCCAGGACTGATCTGCTTTAGGATGGACTGGTAGGATCTCCTTGCAGTTCAAGGGACTCTAAAGAGTCTTTCCAACACCACAATTCAAAAGCATCCATTCTTCAGTGCTCAGCTTTCTTTATAGTCCAACTCTCACATCCATACATGACCACTGGAAAAACCATCGCCTTGACTAGATGGACCTTTGTTGGCAAAGTAATGTCTCTGCTTTTGAATATGCTCTCTAGGTTGGTCATAACTTTCCTTCCAAGGAGTAAGCATCTTTAAATTTCATGGCTGCAATCACCATCTGCAGTGATTTTGGAGCCCCCCAAAATAAAGTCAGCCAGTGTTTCCCCATCAATTTGCCATGAAGTAATAGGACTGGATGCCATGATCTTAGTTTTTTGAATGTTGAGCTTTAAGCCAACTTTTTCACTCTCCTCTTTCACTATCAAGAGGCTGTTTGGTTCTGCTTCACTTTCTGCCATAAGTGTGGTGTCATCTGCATATCTGAGGTTATTGATATTTCTCCTGTCAATCTTGATTCCAGTTTGTGTTTCATCCAGCCCAGTGTTTCTCATGATGAACTCTGTATATAAGTTAAATAAGCAGGGTGACAATACACAGCCTTGACATATTCCTTTTCCTATTTTGGAACCAGTCTATTGTTCCATGTACAGTTCTAACTGTTGCTTCCTGTCCTGCATACAGGTTTCTCAAGAGGCAGGTCAGGTGGTCTGGTATTTCCATCTCCTTCAGAATTTTCCACAGTTTATTTTGATCCACACAGTCAAAGGCTTTGGCATAGTCAATAAAGAAGAAATAGATGTTTTTGGAACCCTCTGGCTTTTTTTGATGATCCAGAGGATGTTGGCAATTTGATCTCTGGTTCCTCTGCCATTTCTCAAACCAGCTTGAACATCTGGAAGTTCACGGTTCACGTATTGCTGAAGCCTGGCTTGGAGAATTTTGAGCATTACTTTACTAGCGTGTGAGATGAGTGCAATTGTGTGGTAGTTTGAGCATTCTTTGGCATTGCCTTTCTTTGGGATTGGAATGAAAACTGACCTTTTCCAGTCCTGTGGCCACTCCTGAGTTTTCCAAATTTGCTGACATATTGAGTGCAGCATTTTCACAGCATCATCTTTCATGATCTGAAATAATTCAACTGGAATTTCATCACCTCCACTAACGTTGTTCGAAGTGATGCTTCCTAAAGCCCACTTGACTTCACATTCCAGGATGTCTGGCTCTAGGTGAGTGTGAGTGATCACACCATCGTGATTATCTGGGTCATGTAGATCTTTTTTGTATAGTTCTTCTGTGTATTCTTGCCACCTCAATATCTTCTGCTTCTGTTAGGTCCATACCATTTCTGTCCTTTATTGAGCCCATCTTTGCATGAAATGTTCCCTTGGTATCTCTAATTCTCTTGAAGAGCTCTCTAGTCTTTCCCATTCTGTTGTTTTCCTCTATTTCTTTGCATTGATCACTGAGGAAGGCTTTCTTATCTCTTCTTGCTATTCTTTGGAACTCTGCATTCAGGTGCTTATATCTTTCTTTTTCTACTTTACTTTTCTCTTCTCTTCTTTTCACAGCTATTTGTAAGGCCTCCTCAGACAGCCGTTTTTCTTTTTTGCATTTCTTTTTCTTGGGGATGGTCTTGATTCCTGTCTCTTGTACAATGTCATGAACCTCATTCCATAGTTCATCAGGCACTCTGTCTATCAGATCTAGTCCCTTAAATCTATTTCTCACTTCCACTGTATAGTCATAAGAGATTTGATTTAGGTCATACTTGAATGGTCTAATGGTTTTCCCTACTTTCTTCAATTTAAGTCTGAATTAGGCAATAAGGAGTCATGATCTGAACCATAGTCAGCTCCTGGTCTTGTTTTTGCTGACTGTATAGAGCTTCTCCATCTTTGGCTGCAAAGAATATAACCAATCTGATTTCAGTGTTGACCATCTGGTGATGTCCATGTGTAGAGTCTTCTCTTGTGTTGTTGCAAGAGGGTGTTTGCTGTGCTCATTGCATTCCTTTGGCAAAATTCTGTTAGCCTTTGCCCTGCTTCATTCCATATTCCAAGGCCAAATTTGCCTGTTACTCCAGGTGTTTCTTGACTTCCTACTTTTGCATTTCAGTCCCCTATAATGAAAATGACATCTTTTTAGGGTATTAGTTCTAGAAGGTCTTGTAGGTCTTCATAGAACTGTTCAATTTCAGCTTCTTTAGCATTACTGGTCAGGGCATAGACTTGGATTACCATGATATTGAATGGTTTGCCTTGGAAACAAACAGAGATCATTCTGTCGTTTTTGAGATTGCATCCAAATACTGCATTTCCCACTCTTTTGTTGACCATGATGGCTCCTCCATTTATTCTAAGGGATTCCTGCCCACAGTGGTAGATATAATGGTCATCTGAGTTAAATTCACTCATTCCAGTCCATTTGAGTTCACTGATTCCTAGAATGTCGACATTCACTCTTGCCATCTCCTATTTGACCACTTCCAATTTGCCTTGATTCATGGACCTGACATCCCAGGTTCCTATGCAATATTGCTCTTTACAGCATCAGACCTTGCTTCTATCACCAGTCACATCCACAACTGGGTGTTGTTTTTGCTTTGGCTGCATCCCTTCATTCTTTCTGGAGTTATTTTTCCACTGATCACCAGTAGCATACTGGGCACCTACTGACCTGGGGAGTTCATCTTTAAGTACCCTATCATTGTGCCATTTCATACTGTTTATGGGGTTCTCATGGCAAGAATATTGAAGTGGTTTGCCATTCCCTTGTCCAGCGGACCACATTCTGTCAGACTTCTCCATCATGACCCATCCATCTTGGGTGGCCCCACACAGAATGGCTAAGTTTCAATAAGTTAGACAAGGCTGTGTTGTTGAGATAATTACATCTTTAACTGAGAAGCAGGAGACAGAGGCTTCTGAGTATTCACCAACAACTCACTTCAAGGGACATTTTTATTATTAATTTATACTTATTAATCAGAAAGCATTTAGGTAATTATTAATAGTTAATTAACAATTATTAATCACAACTGTCATGGTCCAGGTGCAGGTTGGAAAAGAATTTCCAGACATGAGACAGAATGAGAGGGAAATAAAGTTTAATAGAGTGACAGACGCTGTTAGAACAACAGGCCATCTCAATAGAGAATGCACATTGAACAGGGGTCCTTAGTCCACAAATGCTCAAACTACTGCACAGTTGCACTCATTTCACATGCTAGTAAAGTAATGCTCACATTTCTCCAAGCCAGGCTTCAGCAATACATGAACCATGAACTTCCAGATGTTCAAGCTGGTTTGAGAAAAGGCAGAGGAACCAGAGATCAAATCGCCAACATCCGCTGGATCATCGAAAAAGCAAGAGAGTTCCAGAAAACATTTATTTCTGCTTTGTTGACTATGCCAAAGCCTTTGACTGTGTGGATCAAAATAAACTGTGGACAATTCTGAAGGAGATGGAATTATCAGCTCACCTAACCTGCCTCTTGAGAAACCTGTAATGCAGGACAGGAAGCAACTGTTAGAACAGCACATGGAACAGACTGGTTCCAAATAGGAAAAGGAGTACGTCAAGGCTGTATATTGTCACCCTGCTTATTTAACTTGTATGCAGAGTACATCATGAGAAATTCTGGGGTGGAGGAAGCACAAGCTGGAATGAAGATTTCCGGGAGAAATCTCAATAACCTCAGATATGCAGATGACACCACCCTTATGGCAGAAAGTGAAGAACTAAAGAGCCTCTTGATGAAAGTGAAAGAGGAGAGTGAAAAAATTGGCTTAAAGCTCAACATTCAGAAAACTAAGATTATGGTATCTGGTCCCATCACTTCATGGCAAATAGATGGGGAAACAGTAGAAACGGTGTCAGACTTTATTTTTTTGAGCTTCAAAATCACTGCAGATGGTGATTGCAGCCATGAAATTAAAAGACACTTACTCCTTGGAAGGAAAGTTATGAGCAACCTAGAGAGCATATTAAAAAGCAGAGATATTACTTGGTGTCGACAAAGGTCTGTCTAGTCAAGGCTATAGTTTTTTCATTGGTCATGTATGGATGTGAGAGTTGGACTGTGAAGAAAGATGAGCACCGAAGAAATTGATGCTTTTGAACTGTGGTGTTGGAAAAGACTCTTGAGAGTCTCTTGGCCTGCAAGGAGATCCAACCAGTTCATCCTAAAGGAAAGCAGCCCTGGGTGTTCATTGTAAAGAGTGATGTTGCAGTTGAAACACCAATACTTTGGCCACCTGATGTGAAGAGCTGACTCATTTGAAAAGACCCTGATGCTAGGAACAATTGAGGGCAGGAGGAAAAGGGAATGGCAGAGAATGAGACAGTTTAATGGCATCACCGACTCAATGGACATGGCTTGGGTAGTTTCCGGGAGTTGGTGATGGACAGGGAGGCCTGGCATGCTGCGGTTCATGGGGTTGCCAAGAGTCGGACACAACTGAGCTAGTGAACTGACCTGAGTCTACTTATAGGGGTATTGCGGGTCTTTTGCCAATTGGATGAGGCCCATATATTAAGTGAGGGGAAGAAGAGTAAGGCAAATATCTTTTACCTATGGGGTAGGAAAGGAGACAATTTATACTGCTCAGGAGGACCTGAAATCTATTAATAGGTACAACGTGCGGGAGGGAAGGACAATCAGGGTCTGGGTTTTTCCGTTCTTGCACTCTTAGACTCTCTTTGGTTTTATCTGCTCTTTCGTCCTTGGGTCACCATATTCTTCCCTCTCTTTAATTTTAGGGCCAATTCTTTGGCCCCTTTTGATACCCTGCGCATGTCTAACTATCTACCCATTTCCCTTCTCAGGCATTTGGGAGCCCAGTCTCAAGGGTAAAGGGGTGATGGCCACTCTCACTTCTTCAGGCTGTACAGGGGCATCATGGGGCTCTGGCTTCCCTTGGCCTGCTCTCTCAGGGTGCATTTGCAGAGGGAGATGAGAGTCCATGAAATAAAAGGTGACTTGTTTCAGCATCGTCTGGGTGTTGGTCACAGAATATTCTTTTTGTACTACCACTTGGAGATTTGCTGTATTCCAGAAGAAACAAACTTAACAAGCAACTTAAAAGTACATGGACCAAAGATTAATAGAAGTAGAAAAGTTGCTCAGGGGTAAGCCAAGAGAACCAGGATCAGACATTGGTTTGTGACGCTGACGTTAGTGTTTCTCTAGGTACGAGAAGATGCAAGAATTTGGGCTCATAAAATCTTTACCTGCAAACATCTGACTATCTGAAGACTGGTTCTTCTGGGTTTTCAGAGAATGCCTTATCTCTGATCTCTACCCTGAACTGCTTTCAGGGGGTGTTGAAGGTCAGCAGCTTGCAGTGGTCATGATCTTTGTAGAGGCAGCTGTCAAGTGCCAACTTCCAGTCAGCAGGGTCCCTTCATAGCCCCATATTCGACCATGCTTTGGGGCATTTCATGGCCATTGTGTCCCGTGATGCAGGGAAGGCTCATTCCCAAGTCTACAGAAGATTTCATTGACAGGCCACTCAATGTGCTGTTACTAGACCAGTCCTTGCAAGCAGCAAAAGTCTCTGAACCACACCTGTCTTACTAGCCTCTTGGTCAAGGAAAATAATCCCTCTTGTTGCTTCTTCCCATATCTAGAGTTGCATTATTAAAATCAATGTTCTCATACGGAACTGCATATCAGCAGTTTATCACATGCTCAGTTACACATTTGGTAACATAAGAAACAATCTTCTGAAACAAGCGACATAGAAAATAATATAGCTAGCATTTATTAGTAAGGTCCAAGCAAGAATTTAAGTCAAGAACTTTCATTAGGTATAGCCCAGTATATCGCAGGTCATCTGACTTCCTTTGTTAAATGACTATACCCTGGTGTTAATCTCCTGGTTGTACATCATGAAGCATCTGATCTTTATCTGAAGATTGCTTACTGAGATAAGCTTTAGAAACAAACTTATAGTGTCTTTTTTAATAACTTAATCTTTTAGCAATATAACATAACAACAAGGAAGTATCTCAGAAGTGAGTCTTAGTAAACACTAGACCTTAATTGGGGCTCCCCTGGTGGCTCAGACGGTACAGTGGGATCTGTGCGGGTCTGCCCGCAACGTGGGAGACCCGTGTTCGATTCCTGGGTCAGGAAGATCCCCTGGATAAGGAAATGGCAATCCACTTCAGCAACTCTTGCCAGGAAAATGCCATGGACAGAGGAGCCTGATAGGCTACAGTCTATGGAGTCACAAAGAGTCGGACACGACTGAGCGACTTCACTTTCACTTTCAGACCTTAATTAACAAAACTAGAAACTTAGTTTAACAATTAACAAAACTTCAGTGAAACATGATTTTTTCATTATGAGGGCATTAACCCTATAGACAGGGAAGGCTTTAACCATCAAATAAAAATGAGGTTTGTCAGGGAGCCAGGAAAAGCCAAGCAGCCGTCTTGGATCTCCCATAGCCCTGACTCTGATTTACAGTTATTGTTCACGCATTTTTAATTCCCCAGTTTAGGAGTAGACTGTTGCCATGTTTTAATGACATCAGAATAGCAAAAATCTAACAGTGAGGCGTTATTTTTTGTAGAAGTAGAATGAGTTTTACATGTGCCATAATCTTAAATAATGCTTATTTACTTTACCAAAGTAACAAAAGATTTTAAAAACAAATATAAATCACTTAAAGGCAAAAAAATTCATAATCTGTTATCGAAAGCTTCAGTCTAAGCAAGCTTTGTTCTCTTAACATAGCGAGTAGACTAAATTCCAGTCTGTTATCAGTTTACCAGGTAACAAACAAACAAAATTTGTATATCACTTAATTTTAGAAAAGTCTTTTCCATAAATCTTGAAGTAGCAGCATTCTTGCAATTGTATCAGAGTGAAACCATAGAAGGCATATTTAAAATCTTATTAAACTGCAACTGACAAAGTAACCTGGTCATTGCTGTGACTTGTAACACTATAACATGATAACTAGAATTATAACTGACAACATTTTATCAGGGCATATCAGATCTATATGAATTCCATATAATTTTAGGATATCTATATCAGTAACATCAACCATACAGTATAACCTGAGAAGATTTATCCTCCTTCAACAGCACTTCCCATGTAATTTAACATGTCCAATGAACCCAGGTAGTTTAATAGCTCTTTGGGATGTCTCAGGGGCCGTCTGAAATATCTCAAAGTTAGCTAGAAGTCAAGTTATTTAGGAAGTTTCGTCCATAAATGTCAAAAGGGTTTATAACACTCAGTCAGAGACAATCATATAAGATCATTGTGAAACTATATATTCACTTAGCCAAAGTAACAAAGAAGATTTCAAAGGTAAACATAGAACACATTACTTCAGAGGTAAAGAAACTTAAAATCCATTATCAAAAGCAGTTCAGTATCTCAAGAAAGCTTGTATTTATGCACAAAACTCTTCCCTTGGGGTGCATTTTCCATCACACATTCTTATCATTTTCTGTATCCATTACTTTGTTCTCCCATCCTGAAACAGCCACCTGTAAGTCAGACCTACTTCCTTTTCTCTTCGTAAAATGTAATTTCATTCCTCATACCTTCTTTACTGAAAACACACATCGTATTTTCCTTAAGCAACCAAGAACTGGCCTTTATATTAGCATTCTATAGATTGGTGAACATAAATACCAGTACAATTTCTAAAAAAATATTCTAGAGAATATCTCAGGAAGTCATCAAACATTATTCATTAGTAGTCCAAAATCTCTTTAGTTTCTGTGTAAGAGAAAGTTAGTATAAAGTAGTGAATGTTTCAGAATCTTATTTTATTTGGAAATGTTCTAGCTATTCAATAAACTTCCATCACTTAGTTAAGCACAACCCTAGAAATTCAGTTTGCCAAAATCTAGAGAGACTGTTTTAGACAGACATTTATAAAGTATGGTTATTCTTAATAGAGTTTATCCCAAAGCTCATATCTCATTTACATTTTTTTGAAGTTTCTTCACTCGAGGTACTTTCTTTGTTGACAAACTTATAATGGATATAACAATATAACAACATTTAACTTATAATAAGTTATAATAAGTTCCTTGGAGAAGGAAATGGCAACCCACTCCAGTGTTCTTGTCTGGAGAATCCCAGGGACGGGAGCCCGGTGGGCTTCCGTCTATGGGGTCGCACAGAGTCGGACACGACTGAAGCGACTTAGCAGTAGCAGCAACTTATAATAAACCTAGGGACAATGAAAATACCATGCTTAATGTTAATGACTCTTAGACATGTCTATATTAGATTAACAAACAAGCATTAATACTAGATATTTAATATTGACTATTTCCCAGTTCACATGAATATGATATTCATATAGGTTAATTTCTCTTGTATTTAGAATTGTCTGATTTACAAGTGCTTACTTTTCTTTAGGCCAATTATATTAGAACTCATTTACAACTTCAGCACTATTATTAAAAAAAACCCAAAAAGATACACACTGAGACATACATAAATTCAGACAGACAGACATAGATCTCATAGTTTTTTGCTTGAGATTGAACATGTCTCTTTGACACCCCCCTCCCCACCTCCTTTTTTTTTTTTTTTTTTGAAGTTCTGATTTGCCCAAACCTGAAGTCTCAGGCAAAGTGGGCTGTGTATTTCAAGAACATGGAAAGGGTTAACTTCAAGCTTTTCCCTAGGCAGGCTTTTAACAAGCTAGTTGTTTTTCATTGCATTTGCGAAAAGAACTGGTTTTGCAGTTTTCAAGAAAAAAATTTCATTTTAACCAGTTTTCTCTGGAGTCTAAAGAATGTCATGGCTATCCTGTGTCAAAAAGTCATCTTTCCTTTCTGTAGTCATAGTTTTATACCTAAATTATAGACCAAATAGTGCTCAAATTGACTCAGATATCAGGGAAGGTCAGCTGATAAAAATCTTGAATTGTCCCTCTGGTGGGAAGTGAGGTCTTTATTCCATCAGAAGAATCTGAAGAGTTTGGGAATTTGCAGGAGTAGAGGAAGCTTGGTCCCTCCCCACCCTGAGAAACAGGAGGATTTAGAAGGGAATTCTTTAGCATGCTCAGGAGTGGGGGAAACTTGGTTCCCTCCCCAACTGAGAGATAAGCATAGAGGAGAGTTTTTGATCCTTCAGACTTTTGAATATCAGAGAAAGACCTGACCAAAGGGAACTTCAGAATCCTTTCCTATAGATCATCTGGATATAAAGGTCAAGTAGGGGTTGTCTAGGAAATCTGATGGAGAGAGACAAAGGGGGACAGGAGATAGGGAGGCAACAGAAAGACACGAGGCATGAGTCCCTCAAACCTGGATTCTGACTGAGGGCCATGAAGGACTGAACGTATGGAAATTCTGAGTCCTTTCCCTGCTTTTGGCAAAAACTAGTGTGCCATTCAGAGGCCATTTGGGGGGGGTGTCCCCCCAGTTTGTATTGGGGCCAGGCCTTTTGGAGGTTCAAAATCTTCCAGTTTCTGAGAATGTAGCAAGGGGTGAGTTCTGAGAGAGGCTCCCAGGACATACTAGACCACTCTTAGCTTACCTGCCATAGAATGGGGGTACTGAGAGTCACCGGCTGACAGAAAGGCGTCCCTTTTGCCCCAGTGAACTCTCTGTGCGACTAACGGCACAAAAATGGCCGACCGTCCCAACAGTCGCATCCGAGGTGACCCCTGAGAACCGGGCTGCTAAGGCACTGCCGGGGTCCAGCCCCGGTGGATCCAGGGATTTCGAAGCGGGGACGGCGTCGGCGAGGATCAGGAAACAACTGCTTAATTAAACTTTAATTAAGGATATAAAGAGTAATAGAAGAAGGATAGCTCAGTGAGGAAATTCAGTGGAGAAAAGAGGCTGAAATAAGGATAGCTCAGTGAGGAAATTCAGTGCAGAAAAGAGGCTGAACAATTCAGCCAGAAGGTAAGAGAAAGAACGACATGGTGAGACCAAGTTTCGGTGAACAAGGCCCGCACTTTATTTTCCAAAGTAGTTTTTATACCTTAAGTTATGTGTAGAGGATAATGGGGGAAGGGGTAGAGTCATGCAGCAAGCCAGGCTTTCTTCCTGCAAACTTATCATATGCAAAAGCTTAGGTGATTTGCATCATCTTCTGACCTGGAGGCCTGTTAACATTTTAAGACCCTTTCTTCAGAAAACTTATTTTTCTCTAAAGGTGATTGGTCAGGAGCCATCCTCCAAAAGCATTAGATAAAGTTGCATTCCTACAGAGCAAAGGTGTGGTGGGCTATAACAAGAAAAAGAATTAACTCAAGGGTCCCAGGTTACAAACATTAAAGCTACTACTTACACCAATTATATTAATCAATACACTGCCAGGGACACAGCAGGTAAGGGATATGGAAACTTAGCAGCAAACATTGGCCCAATAAGTGAAAAACCCTTCACCAATACAATTTCTAATCAATCTTTTAACTACTCAAAGGAATCTGTGTTTAGACAGTTTAGAACATCTCCTGCCTCTCACAGTTGGGAGGCTCTGAACAATCACATGTGGCCAGAAAAACCTATTCAGGCAGGCTAGAGGACTTCCAAAGGAGTTTGTAGGTTAAACACTGTCACACCCAGGAATTATTAACTGGAGCTGTAAGCTAACTCTTTTTTCAGAGAGGTAGTGGGGGACAGCCCCCCGTAAAGTCAGAGGTGTAGGTGAAAGCACAAAGCAGAAAGTAGGCAGACTCTGGTTTTGGGTGTAAATGCTCAAGAATTTCCAGGGGGACCCCTGAGGCTCGATCCCGCCTTTGCGTATGCCGAGCCTCCTTCCTCATGACCTTTGTCATGGGCAGAGTTCCTCACACTGGCTCCCAGCAGTGATAGAATTCCAGTGAGCTATTCCAGATCCTGAAAGATGATGCTGTGGAAAGTGCTGCACTCAATATGCAATATGCCGGCTCCCGGCAAGGCACCATGTGACCCCGGGCAGAGAATGACAGAGATTCCCAGGAGCAACCGGATGATTCACCATTTGGTGATTCCCTGAAACACGAAAGGAACTCTTGGGATGGCTCAGAGGCAACACCTAGGCTCCTGTAAATCAATCCAGAACAAAAGGGAAAGAAGTGAATGTGACAGGGAAGAAGGCTGAGGAACATGCCTTATAATCCTATTGGGGTAGCGGTGGCCAGGGAATGATGGTCTCTGCTTTGTTCCAACTATTATGTGCCTGACACGGCACATGGACATTGTCTTGCTGGGGGCGGATGCCCTTGTGGCCTGATCCATTCTGTGACCCCTTATCCTCTCACGGGGTTCTTCATGTGGCCGGTGCCCTAAAGGCTTTTAAGTGCCTGACCCGTGCCCACACAATATTGCTTGGCCTAATCCTCAGTTGGAAAGAAGACAAAGGAGAGACCCTCACCCATTCAGGCAGCAGCTGCTGAGGCACGGTGAGCAGTGGGGCCTTTGGAACACACCGGAGGATGACCCTGGCCAGAGTTCCTCAGTTGCTTCCATAGCACTCGCCTGTTTGCAGAGGGTCCCTATGAGAAAGGAGACGTGAGGAGTTGGGGAAGAGGCCCCAAGCTCCCCGTACGGGCCACCAAAAATGTCGTGGTCCAGGAGGGGGTTGGAAAAGAATTTCCAGACATGAAGCAGAATGAGAGGGAAATGAAGTTTATTAGGAGTGGGAGACGCTATTAGAACAGCAGGCCAGCTCAAGGGAGAAGGATGTTAAAAAGTCCACTTTTATCAGGGTACAAGGAGTGGGATAGGGATCTTGCATGTCATTTGCTGAATGGATGAGGCACATATACTGAGTCGGGTGGCGACAAGTAAGGCAAATATTTTCTCCCTATGGGGTAGGATAGGTGGTGGTTCAGATGGTAACGTGTCTGCCTACAATGCGGGAGACCCGGGTTCAATCCTTGGGTCAGGAAGATCTCCTGGAGAAGGAAATGGCAACCCACTCCAGTATTCTTGCCTGGAATATCCCATGGATGGAGGAGCCTGGTGGGCTACAGTCCATGGGGTCACAAAGAGTTGGAGACGACTGAGCGACTTCACTCACTATGGAGTAGGAGGGGAGACAGGTTATACTGCTCAGGAGGACCTGAAATCCATTGATAGTTACAACCTGGGGGAGGGAAGGATGATCAGGGTCTGGTTTTTCTGTTCCCGCGTTCCAAGACCCTCCTTGGTTTTATCTGCTCTTTCGTCCTTGGGTCACCACAACAACATCTTTTAGGTGATTATTTATCACATGAGCAATTTTCTGTCTTACAGTTGGCTTATTGCTTAACTAGCAGGGAATTTGGTAAAAAAAAGTCTAGTGACAGAAGTGCCCAAGGATCTTTGAAAAGAATTTTACTAAAACCCAGTAAATTGTATTTTCGCTAAAAGATATCACTGAAAAAACTTTGGAATATTCCATATTATCTTTTAGAGCTACAAAATAAAAGTTATTACAGCATTTAGCTTAGTACAAGGACACAAAACTCTGAACATGTGATGTTAGTGAAATTATTCATTTAAAACATTTCATTTCTCTAAAGGTAGAAAAAAGGAAAAGGAACTCTTTTCCAAAATGTCTTTAAAGAAAGAAATTGAATTACAAGATTTTTAGCATACAAATATTTGTTTTTATAGGAGCGGACAGAATTTGGTAGGATAATCTGGTTAGTGTGAAGTAGGTGTGGTCACAGGATGAAAAGGAGGAAGAAACATAAAGAAAACAATCAGTAAATTTAAGTCTTGATCTCAAGTTGTTTATGTTAATTATAAAGTAACTTGTGGACCACTTTAATTACATTGTGCTTTCTGTTTCTTTAATGATGGACGTGTTTATGACAATGAAGAAAATATTCCATACAATCTGGCTTCCTCTTTATTTCTTTTATACAACATTTTATGAAATAAAGGAGTCACTTTTTAAAAACATCTTCCTGATGATAGCATTCTCATTTTTCTGAAACAATTATTTATAAATTACCACCATTTACAATACTAACCAAAAGAAAACAAAACAAAAATTACTTTTTTTTTTTTTAGTATAGAAATTCTGAAAATATGTAAACAACCTAGGCATATTTAGTATGGAACATATTTTTTTAAGTGAGAAGACTTATAGCATTTTAAATTTATCACATTTACACTCATAAGATTAATGGATAAAAGATAAAAGTCCTTAAGCATTGAAGAAATCTCCAATATCAGATTTGTTTTAATACATTGAGTCATCTTTCTTCAAAGAAAGACCTTCCCAACCTTTAGTGCTGCTCGTAATGAGACTAGGTTATTTGGTAATTTTTTATTTCTATGTTCTGGAAATCAGAGAGTAGCCCTATAATTGGAATCCCTATGATAGAATTGGATAAAAAATTTAGCTTATTTCCCTAGGATTGAAATTTCTAGCCTTTTACACATATGAGATCTTAATGACAAAGTTTTGTTTAGGGATATATGAAGGCAAGTAGGTGGTATGGTAGTATTGAGGCTATTCAAAGAGACATCATTAGCTCAGCTGTTTGAAATATTTGAGAGACTTTTCAACAACTCAAAGAAGAAGAAAACAAATGCCTAGGAAAAATGTGCTTCTTCAGCAATCGTTTCTTGAACATCTATAGTGTTCTGGGCAAAAATGACACTGACAATTTAGATATTAAAACAAAAATTTATACTTACATTTTAATTGAGACAAAGGACAAGCAGTAATTATAAATTGTTAGTGTGTTATGAACGACAAAGGTGGTCTGGCAGCACAGGGAGGTCTTAAGCTCAGTCTGAGGCAGAGTTTCTGGAAAGAGTGTGGACCTAATAATCCTTCAAGAATGAGAGGTGAAGAAAAACATACTTTCAGGGAGTCAGAGAGGTCTGTGAAAAGGAAACACTTGGTGGAACTTGAGGCACCTTTAGAGAACTTCCAGTTGTACCATGATCGGGAATTAGGGTGTGAATGATGAGGGGCTGGAGGGGAGATGGCTCCAGAAGGAATCTAGATCTGGGAAGTCTTCATGGAGGAATTCTGATTTCACTCTCAAGAGGATTGCAGATTAATGAGGGATTTCAAGCAGATCATGTGTTTGATGAAAGCATTTTGGCAGCACTGTTGAGGGATAAGCTTAAGTGTAATGAGGAGACTAAAATTAGAAAAAAAAATGTGTTAGAAATATTAATACTTCCCTCAATTCAGGAAGCAAGAGATGAAATTTTAAACCTTAACAATTTGAATAGTGATTGATATAAAAATATGGCACCAAGCAGTATTAATGACATAGAATGAGCAAGGTTGGTGACCAGCTGGATAAAGATAGTAAAGAGAAAGCTGATAATGGTGGTTACCAAGTTCCAGTCTCTAAGAAGGGGAATGTAAGAAAGTTGGCAGATTTTAAGAAGCAGAAGAGTGTATTTCTGATTTTGACTTGTGGAGCTTGGGGAAGCAAAGAACGGCTCTAGAATGACTCATGAGTAGAGGTGGTGGTGGCCAGCAGGTTTGCAGTGGGGTAGAATTTCAAACAAAAAGTGGAAAGATGGGTGTCAGCAAGACATTGGTGGTCACTGAAGTTATAAGTTGAATTTCAAGATTTTCTGGAGGATTGATCCTCTTAGAAAACAAAGGGAAACTGAGCTGGGGAGAGCAGAGCTAAGAAAACCTAACATTTATGTAGATATTTTGTAGTTCAAAAGTATTTTAAAATATATCAGTTTAGATGCTCGAAATAATGTTATGAAGAAGGTATTATTATGCTCACCCTCCTCTTTTTATGATATGAGGACTCAAGCTCACATAAGTTGGGAGACTTCCACAAACAGCAAAGAATGGATCCAAGTCACAAATCCAGGTTGGTCTTCTGCTTTAAATTTAGTGTGAATTTTATTATACCAAAATTTTATTGTGACCACCTAATCTCACCTAATATCTCATGCATGTGTTATACTCATGACATTGTTGAAAAATTCTCTTTACTCTTGGGCTTTCATTTTTACCAAAGGGAAGCTTTCTAAGGTCAGAGCTGTGACAGGCAAGAAATAGCAGCTCCGTTACAGTGGGGGCAGTAGTCTGGCCCGAGGGAATTTTGAGTTCGTATTTTCAACCAAAGTGGTCAGCTCTATTTCGCATTTAAGATGGTAGAAAACACAAGATAGCCATACTGAGGCCTGTTTTGCCCATGATTTAGCTTCTTTTTAGGCCCCACTTGTTATGTGAGGTTAGATAATTAAAAATTGATTTAGGTAAAGAAGAAAACACAAAATACCACCGTCTGACTTAATGACCATCCAATCCTATTAAGGCAGAATAGTCTATCTTTGGTGAACTATCTGACAAACTCCCTCATTCACACAGGATAGGTAAGTTGTTGAAGAATGAATAGTAAGATCTAGCATGCCTTTTAGAAAGGGCTGAAAGCAGTCGGATGATAGTTTTCTTATCCCCAGTACCCTGAATAAGTAGACAATCTCTGATAGAAACACACTGGGAAAAGAAATGTCTTAATAAAGAGAAACACTTGCCAGAATTAGCATAGGGCCAGTCGCATGGGATATAGACTTGCTAATTTCATATTCTTCAGCCACATGTCTATGGAGACACTTTAAAAATCTTTAATGCTATTTACTTGAGATTTCTGTCTGAAAGAAATGACAATCTTGAAGTTTCTTTGGGTAGAAATAGAGCTATCAATTCATTCTGTTGCATTTTAGTAATGTTGCATTTAGTATGCAAAATGATAGCTTTCTAATATTGGTGAGAAGGTACAGTAGAATATGATTTTAAAAGATAAGAAGATGGCTCTCTTCTAAGTATGGCCACTGCCTAAGTACAGTTGGCTGATCACAAAATGTGCAATTCAAGCTTTCATATAGATATTTTAGATTGACAGTACCCTTGGGTTAGTGGAGCGAGCTTCATTTACTGAGAAGTCATAGAAAGTCACATTGATTGTCTGAGAAGGTAGCTGTACTTGAAGGATAATGCTAAAAGGCAAGAGAATAGAAAAGCTAGTACTTATTATGAGAAGTCCTCCATAGTCTCCTAACTGATATACACGGCAGAGGGAGAAATGGGAACTGACCTCACTCCAGATTCCATCAGGTTTTAAATATTTCTGCTTTAATGTTGTCATCATTAGTTCTTTTGTTTCATCAAGTACACAAAAATGGTGCAATTTTTACTCTTTTGTGGAAGAAAGCATGACCAGTTACACAATAGAAAAATTCCTGCTTGTAATCCTATTGCTCATTTCCACTGCTTCTTACTGAGCAGAGACAAGGATATATGTATTAAAAGTGACTATGGTGACAAAATGTTTGTTTATTCAATTTCAGAAAGAAAGAATGTTTATTTTTCTGTGGCTGTAGAGCCAAAGATTATGGTAATATTTGTAACACACACTCACACACACACACATATATATGAATGATCATTAAGGCAACCTCTAGATACTCTGTTCTATCACCCAAGAAGGCTGAGCAAGGGCTTGTGAAATATTTTGCAGCCATATTTATTGCCATATGGCCATTTCCAAATTACATTGTGCTGTAAGTTGAGATTGTCTGAAGTAATTTGGCTAACTTCCAATTTAGGAATACCTTTCACAGAAGCTGACGCTAATGGCAATGTGATCGCTGGGTAATGTAACAGTATTAATATTGTTTTTATTGAGTTAGCTAGACTACTAACTATTGTGTGCCGAGAAAAACAGTTTATGGTACAATGGTCTAATGAAGCTGTCTAGCCAGTCATTTCTCCTGTTAAGGATGTAATTCACCTAAGCAATCCAGGTTGGATGATTTTTTTGTCATGGTACAGACCACTTTTTAGCAAAACTTTCAAAAACTGATGTTGAAATGAAAAGAGAGAAATGCATTTGGAAGTTTATTGTATTCTACAGTCACCTTTATATAGTTTATAGTTACCGTTTTATGTGTGTTCACAGAACAAAGCCATTCTTTAGATCAGGAATTCTTCAAGTAGAGTGACTGGGCTGGTAGTATCACCTGGGAATTCGTTAGAAATGCATATTCTAAGATGCCTTCTTAGTCCTCCTGAATCAGAAACTAAGGGTGAGGCCCAGAATCCTGTTTTTTAACAATCTTTCCATGTGATTCCATGACATTTGAGAACCACTGCTTTAGATCTTTATGTTAAATGGCTACTGGGATACAACAAAAGACGAACATGTATTAACTTTGGAGTGATAAGCTAACATCATACATGATACTTCCCTAGAACTTTCTGTGATCTCAAAATTCCTTCACGTTAAGCAATTAAAATATGCACCATATTATATTGAAAGTGGTGGCTATTTTACATTTATTTAATACATAGAAAGAACAAAGAATAAAAAAAAATTCCCAAGGGACATGAGGTTAATTTATTAAATGAAAAGTCCAATTCTAACCAACTGACTTCTACTCTATTATGTCTCGATGGTTAAGACAATTCTAATAACATAAAACAGGATTCCTGATAAGCAGGCATTTTTTTCCCATACTTTTATGTAACCCTAAAAGTTCTAAATGATGAAGTTATAATTGAAAAAGAATCCATTTAGAAATATAGACGTTTATAGAAAATATTTTTCTATAAATTTTTCAATTTATAGAAAATACCAATTATTTATAAAAATATCAATTACTTGATCATTGATATTTATAATAATAAAACAGAATGCATTTACACGATCTTTCCCTTTTCACTCTCTAAAAGTCATCTATACACTCATAGGGTCACCAACCTTAAACATAAAGAAATGACCAATAAGGGAGGTGCTCTTCAGTGGGAAAAAAAATGCTTTTTAGAATTAAATAAGCTATAACAAAATGATTTTTTAGAGGTATTTTGTCTGTACTTTTCTGATAATGTTGCATAGCTGAATATGATTTTCAAGAGGATCAGCGAGTATGTTCTCATTTCAATTCTATGTTTAATCACACCTTTGATGTTTTGTCATATTTCAGTTTTCTTGCTAGTCAGCCAGCAGTATCTTGTGTGATAAGCCACATCCATACCAATTCTTTAATCAACCTCGTTTGTGAATTCTAAGTGTGGAGGAGAAAATAACAAGGGGGGATTGCCTTTCTGCTAGAGTCTGCAGTGTTAAGTTTCATGACAGTAAAAAATAAATAAATAAGGAAGGAGTTGTCAAGGTTGTAAGTCAGTGGCATAAGCAGGAATTATTGCTACTCAGGGACTATAAATTTGGGGGTATGAATGTGACTTACCATACATGAATTTTTAGAAAAATTAAAATATTTAAAATATCCAGCCAGGAAATAGATTATCCCAAAGTTGCTGAAAATTTACTTCCACTATATTTTGGACACTTCTAACATATTAATATTTTGGCTACTTTCTAAGCAACTTGAAATTCAAAACAGAAGCTGGAAGTAGCCAGAAGTGTAAGCAATTGTACAAGGTAAGCATGACCAGTTATTTACTTTTTTTCTTTTAAATTTATTTACTTTTTAATTGAAAGATATTTGCTTTACAGAATTGTGTTGGTTTCTGCCAAACATCAACATGAATCAGCCATAGGTATACATATGTCCCTCCCTCCTGAGTCTCCCTCTTACCTCCCCTAACCCCCATCCTTCTAGGTTGATACAGAGCCCCAGTTTGAGCTCCCTGAGACATACAGCAAATTCTTATTGGCTATCTATTTTGCATATGGTAATGTAAGTTTCCACGTTACTCTCTCCATAGATTCCCACCTTCTCCTTCCTTGGTCATATATCTGTTCTCTATGTCTGTATCTCCATTGTTGCCCTGCAAATAATTTCATCAGTACCATCTTTCTAGATTCTGTATATATGAGTTAGTAAACTATATTTGTTTTTCTCTTTATGACTTACTTCACTCTATATAATAGGCTCTAGATTCATCCACCTCATTAGAACTGACTCAAATGCATTCCTTTTTATGGCTGAGTAATATTCCATTGTATATATGTCCTGCAGCTGCTTTATCCATTCATCTATATGTGGAAATCTAGGTTGCTTCCATGTTCTAGCGATTGTAAGTAGTGCTGCAATGAACAATGGGGTACATGTGTCTTTTTCAATTTTGGTTTCCTCAGGGTACATGTCTAGGAGTGGGATTGCTGGGTCATATGCTGATTTTAATCCTAGTTTTTAAAAAGAAATCCCCATATTGTCTTCCATAGGGGCTTGTTCAATTTACATTCCCACCAACAGTACACGAGTGTTCCCTTTCCTCCACACCTTCTTCAACATTTGTTTGTAGTCTTTTTTATGATGGCCATTCTGACCAGTGTGAGATGATATCTCATTATTAGTTTTTGATTTACATTTCTCTAATGAGCGATGTTGAGCGTCTTTTCATGTATTTGTTAATCATGTGTATGTCTTTGGAGAAATGTCTTTTTGGGTCTTTTCCCCACTTTTTGATTGGGTTATTTATTTTCCTGGTATGAGCTGTATGACTTGTATGAGCTGCTTGTGTATTTTGGAAATTAAATGAAAATAAACAAGTGAGACCTAATTAAACTTAAAAGCTTTTGCATAGCAAAGGAGGCAATAAACAAGATGATCATTTATTTTTGAATCAACTTTTTTACCAAATTCAAATTCAGCTACATGTTCTCTACCAACGTACTAACTCTTTAAAAATTCATTCAGTGCTAGCAATCATTTCAAAAGTAAGCACACTGGTTGCTGTAGACTCAGATAAGTTCAAACTCTCTTACTTTTTGTACATTATATATATAAATATACACACACACACACATATATATACTTCCCAGTAGTGCAGTTGATAAAGAATCCACCTGCCAATGTGCCAGTGGAGGAGATCCAAGAGATGAAGTTTCAATGCTTGCTTTAGAAAGATCTCCTGGAGTAGAAAATAGCAGCGCATTCCAGTATTCTTGCCTGGAGAATTCCATGGACAGAGGAGCCTGGCAGTTTACAGTCCATGGGATTGCAAAGAGTTGGACATGACTAAACATGCATGTGCATGCGTGCGCACACACACACGTCATATATATAATTACAAATTAAAAATAACTTTACTTTTATAAACTTACATTATAAATTATTAGCAATGTTTCAAGGATGCAGAATCTACCAAAGCATACTGGCAGCTGAAGTTCCACCTTAATTTAATATCTGGCTTTTGAAATTGAAAATCAAAAAAGCAATTAAATCACTAATTTCAGAGGTTGCCCCAAAAGGTAGGTGCTGGATGTCTCAAAAACTCTCAGGTGGAAAATGGGTGGGTTGAATGAAAGTGAAAGTTGTTAGTCTCTCGGTGGTGTCTGATTCTTTGTGACCCCACGGACTGTAGCCCACCAGGCTCCTCTATTCATGGAATTTTCCAGGCAAAAATACTACAGTGGGTAGCCATTCTCTACTTCAGGGGATGTTCCCAACCCAGGGATCAACTGGGCCTGCTGTATTGCAGGCAGATTCTTTACTGTCTTAACTACCAGGGAAGCCCAAATGGATTGAGTAATTAAAAAAAAAAAGTGGGCCTTAAACCTCAGTCTCTGTCACAGAGAATTTGTGGGTAGATATTCTGGGTGCATATTAGGCCATAATCCATCTCTTCATATAAGAAACAGAACTGTATAAAGTGAGGTATTTTTGAAATAAAAAAATTTCATCTCTCTGTAGAGATCTCTAACCCAACATATCTAAGATTCATTGCTGCTGGCCCACGTTTCAAAAATCTAGTAATTATGACTGGATCTTTGGAAAATATGAAGCTGCTTGAGGGAAGGTACAGATGGTTACTATTGTGAAATCAACAAGGAATCCCTAGGATTCTTAACTTTGGATGAATAAACTGGTAAATTTTATGATAAATGTCAATAACACTATACTTGAAATTGTTGATTAAAGGAAAAAGTCAGCCAGAATAGTTATTTGACCTCATGCATGGAAGCCACTGTTTAATCGGGAAGTCAAAACATCTTTTTTTGTGTGTGGTTTATTGTTTTTTTGGTACTGTCTGCAGAGACACATATTCTAAGTTAGCTTTAAGACATTTTCTAAAACTTTAAACACACTTTTTTTCCTGAAAAATAGTATGTTATTAACTGTTTTTTATGAGATTCTGAAGATAAGATGCTTTAAATAGCAAGTATCTGAATAATGAGGGTTACTAATATGCCTTTTCAGAACTGGGTGTTTGTTTCCCATTTTCAATCTATGGTCTCCTCTCCCTTGCTTCAGAGTTTTAAAAATCTGCTCAGTATTTCAAATGTTTCTGATATTTACATATCTCATAAAGAATTTTTTTTTTGAATGGAGTGAAAATAAGCCAAGTCATATAAACTATTACCTATTTATATTGTTGTAACATGCACTTCTTCTCCAGGCAGACTTGGAATTCCAATTCAAAATTTCTGTTTAGCTTATGAATACCTTGTACAGAAAGCCTGTGAGCTATAAAATAAATAATCGTGGGCTGCACTCCCACTTCACTTTGGTTTATAGGATTCATATTTCATCCCAAAGAAGAGGGCACTATTGCCTGAGGACACTTGCCCTGTACCATTGGGCACTTGTCACATATGATGTGCCATGGCACACATAAAGTCACTTCAGAATCTGTCATTCCACAGTAAGACACATGTTAATGAAAATTATGTTTACTCCTGCTGAGTGATCTGATCAGATCTTTGTGGATCTGAAGTGGTATACTTCTTTTAAAATGCATATTTGAAGCATGTTTAGAAACTCAGAAAAGTTGAAATTTATACATAAATAGCCAGATGTACACAAATGTATCTATAACTTACTTGAACTTTGTTTTAAAGCACCATCCATTGAGTGTTAGATAAAATGTGAACTTACTAAGTAAATGTATGTGAAAGCCATCTAGCTTAAACCCTTTTTCTTTCAGATCCATATTAAGCCAAAACAGAGCTCCACCCAGTTTCAGAGCTGTTTTTCCTTGGGGAATATTCCAGAGTGCAACATGGGATGGAGAGGGAGATTTCTGCAGCCTTTCTCAGTGTGTGGGTAGAGAGCTCCATCTAAGCATGGGCCCTTCTGCGGCCTTTTGATTTCCCTGTCAGCCATGGGGCTTCCAACCATCATTTTGGGCAGAGCTGGGAACTTGGTGGGGTGAGCTGGCTTCTCTTTGGCTTTCCTTGTTTCTATGAATCCTCTTAGTCCCAACCAAATCCTCTGTCCTTGGCTTTACACTTTTCATCCCAGCCTCCAACATAGATTCATCATGATCTGTACAAACACAATGCCCCGTGGTAGGCAGGCTAGCTTTTCCTTCCCAGATGCTTTCAGTGTCCCCTGTTGGTACACCGCATCTCACAGCAGCTCGGGCAGTCTGTGACCCTGACCCCAGGGCTTCCTTTCCCTATACACACCCTGTCATCACTTCTGTGCAGTGCTCAGTTCATATTGGTGGGAGATATTTCTTTCCATTAGGGCATTCAGTCTCTTATAGGACCTGATTTTGTCAGATTAGTTTCCTCCTAAACTGCCCAGTGTCTTTTTACCACACCTCCTTTCTATCCGCATATGCTAGGAGAGCAGAAAACAAGCATTAACATTTTCTTTTAGTCTCTTTTTATCTTCTACCCTTGGTAAAGCTCCTGTTCCTCCCTCCCCTCCTTTTCTTTTGTCTACAGGAATGTTTCCTATATCATTTGGTTCTCACTCCAAGATAATATTTCCTAGCGGCTGCTGCTGCTAAGTCGCTTAGTCGTGTCCGATTCTGTGCGACCCCATAGATGGCAGACCACCAGGCTCTGCCGTCCCTAGGATTCTCCAGGCAAGAACACTGGAGTGGGTTGCCATTTCTTTCTCCAATGCATGAAAGTGAAAAGTGAAAGTGAAGTCGCTCTGTCGTGTCCAACTCAGCGACCCCATGGACTGCAGCCTACCAGGCTCCTCGGTCCATGGGATTTTCCAGGCAAGAGTACTGGAGTGGGGTGCCATTGCCTTCTCCAAACATTTCCTAGGGAGATATCTTATTACTGTGAAGAAAACTATGTCAGGAAATATTAGAAAACATTATCCTCATTTTTCACAGTATTGAGCTGACATGAATTACTGAATTATGTCTTAGGGAAAAATTCTCTAGGGCCATTAAGTTGATATATTTTTATATATTATATGGTTTAGTTCAGTAGTTACAAAATAGCCCAATCATAAGCAAAGTAAAGAAATTTTGTGCTTTTAAAATTTTAATGACAAAATTTAGAGATGCCTGTGAACAGATGCTTTGCTGAGACCTATCACTGTCATAAGTATGTGCCACATGACTGAGTTTTGAAAAGTATTAAAAAGTATTATTTAATACTTTTTAAATTAAAATTAATACTTTTTAAATTAAAAAAGCATTTTTAATAACACTTATTTGAGGCTCTTTGCTTTTCAAAATACCTTACATTCATGGTCTTATCTGCTAACTTTCACAACATTTTTGTGATGTAAGCAAGGTAGCAATTATTATCCCATTTTATCGATGGGGAAATGAAAGTGAAAAATGATTAAGTGAAATGCTCTGTATCTCATGGTAAGTTGATGTTTGTGTTTGAGCAAATGAATCTATAGTCTCTGATTTTGGTTCTGATTTGGTATTATTTCCTTGAAGTTATGTTTGCAATATTTTATTACTTGATAATTAAAACGAAGAGAGAGGGGGCAAAAGGAAAATTAAGCTAGCCTTTCTCTTATTTTCTTAAAAAGAGAATTCCTAATATGCATGCTTTTTCTGCACAGCGCCTATGTGTATGTGAGAGTCTTTAACCCAGCTTCTCTGCTCCAAATGCAATGGGCTTCTTTTCCTTTTGTTCTGGCAGCTGCGTCTGTTTCATGGTTTTTCTGGACATTCTCATCTCTTCCTTTCTTGACCCTCTACTTGTTTACAGTCTTAATTTATCACTTGCAAGTCACATTAGATATTGTCCCTCCAACTCTGACTCTGTCCCCTCCATGATCACATTTAATATTGATTTCATTACTACATTTTCAGTTGTTCTGCTTACACACTTTTCTTACACACTTGTTGAGTTTTCCCTGGTCTTTGATCTTCCATAATTTCTCATGAACTAGTTTTTCTTTGATCTAATCTGATATGCATGTAAATCAGTCCAGAAGTTTTATTCCATGCTTCAGATGAAATGTTAAATTTACAGGTGGCCTGGATGACTGCATATGTTGAGAATGTGAGACACTGATTTCCCTTGTTACTCTCAAATCTACATAGCTTTCCTAAGTTTTGGTGAATCTTGGAAATCAGCACATTATTCAGAATGAACAGTAATGCGTCACAGTGGGTAAGAGCAGAGTGATTAAATTCCCTTTATCACCATTCATATCAGTCAGCATTGAGGAAAGAAACAGATGACACACTCAGAGGGAACCATTTACAAAGGTGTGGCAGCATTTCAGGAACGAAACAAGAGATGTGGTCATCAGCTCCTAAGATGACCCCCAATGTTCCCACCTTTGTGTGAGTACTGCCGTATGTAATCTCCTCCTTTTTCTTAAATTGTTTATAATCCATATATTATCTTGACTTTGAAGGTATTCCATGTCTATGATTAGATTACAAAAGATTCTGGATTCTCTGTTGCTAGCAAACTCTTTCCTTTGCCAGGTTTGATGAGGCAAGTAGTCATGTTGGGGAGGCCCACATCCCAAGTAACTGAGGATGGTCTCTGGTCAATAACCAGCAAGAAACCCAGGCTGAAAGAGCACTGGTTTAAAAGGAGCCGAAGGCAGCCAACAACAATGTAAGTGAATTTGAGGTAGATCTTTCCTTAGTTGAGCTTTCAGATGAGCTCCAGCCTTAGTCAACATCTTGATCTCGGCCTTTGGGGAGACACTGAAGCAGAGGTTCAGATGCCCGATTCCTGACCCACAGAAAGTTTCTGATGATAAATGTACATTGTCTTAAGCCACCAACACTTAACCCAACCCTAACCCAATTTCTCATGTAGCAATAGGTGCTTAGAATGGATGGTTTAGGGGCTAGTAGTGAAGAGGCCACCTGCCAATGCAGGAGACATAGAGATGTAGGTTTGATCTCTAGATCAGGAAGATCCCCTGGAGGAGAGACAGTCAGGAAGATACCCACTCCAGGATTCTTGCCAGGAGAATCTCATGGACAGAGAAACCCTCCAGGTTGGTTATAGTCCATAGGGTCGCAAAGAGTCAGATATGATTGAAGTATTTTGATGTACACATGGATGGTATAAGTTGTCAACTGCTACCAACCAGGTGCCTGAAAGGCAAAGGATATAGGGCAGTTCCACACCCAGAAAGCACAAGTGTGTAGAGGTGGATAACTATGGTCTTTAGGGGAGAAATGGCCATGTCAAAGTGACTAGCAGCAAGGAGAGGAGTTAGGAATGAATACCTGTCCTCACATTTTGACTGCCCCTGAATTACCTGCTAGACTTTTATTTTGGCCCAGCTGAATCAGTTGTGAGGGGAAGCTCACTGCTGCAGCCTGGATGGACACAAAGAGGGATGGGCAGTTCATATGTTTCTTAAGGCTGCAAAGGGCTGCAGTTCAGTTCAGTTCAGTTACTCAGTCATGTCCGGCTCTTTGCGACCCCATGGACTGCAGCACACCAGGCCTCCCTGTCTATGACCAACTCCCGGAGTTTACTCAAACTCATGTCCATTGAGACAGTGATGCCATCCAAACCCCTCATCCTGTTATCCAATTCTCCTCTCACCTTCAGTCTTTCCCAGCATCAGGGTCTTTTTAAATGAGTCAGCTCTTCACATCAGGTGGGCAAAGTATTGGAGTTTCATTTCAACATCAGTCCTTCCAATGAACATTCAGAACTGAGTCAGTGATGAAATCCAACCATCTCATCCTCTGTTGTCCCCTTCACCTCCTACCTTCAATCTTTCTCAACATCAGGGTCTTTTTTAATGAGTCGGTTCTTTGCATCAGGTGGCCAAAGTATTTGAATTTCAGCTTCAGCACGAGTCCTCCCAATGAATATTCAGGACTGATTTCCTTTAGGATGGACTGGTTGGATCTCCTTGCAGTCCAAGGGACTCTCAAGAGTCTTCTCCAACACCACAGTTCAAAAGCATCAATTCTTTGGCTCTCAGTTGTCTTTATAGTCCAACTCTCACATCCATACATGACCACTGGAAAAACCATGACATTGACTAGATGGACAATTTTTGGCAAAGTAATGTCTCTGCTTTTTAATATACTGTCTAGGTTGGTCATAGCTTTTCTTCCAAGCAGCAAGTGTCTTTTAATTTCATGGTTGCAGTCACCATCTGCAGTGATTTTGGAGCCTAAAAAAATAAAGTCTCTCACTGTTTCCACTGTTTCCCCATCTATTTGCTTTGAAGTGATGGGACTGGATGCCATGATCATAGTTTTCTGAATGTTGAGCTTTAAGCCAAACTTTTCACTCTCCTCTTTCACATTCATCAAGAAGCTCTTTAGTTCTTTTTCTCTTTCTGTGATAAGGGTGGTCGATATTTCTCCTGGTAATCTTCATTCCAACTTGTGCTTCATCCAGCCCAGTATTTCTCATGATGTACTCTGCATATAAGTTAAATAAGCTGGGTGACAATATACAACCTTGACATACTCCTTTCCTGATTTGGAACCAGTCTGTTGTTCCAAGTCCAGTTCTAATTGTTGCTTCTTGACCTGCATACAGATTACTCAGGAGGCAGGTCAGGTGGCCTGGTATTCCCATCTCTTGAAGAATTTTTCACAGTTTGTTGTGATCCACACAGTCAAAGACTTTGGTGTAGTCAACAAAGCAGAAGTAGATGCTTTTCTGGGACTCTCTAGCTTTTTCTGTGATCCAGTGGATGTTGGCAATGTGATCTCTGGTTCCTCTGCCTTTTCTAAAACCAGCTTGAACATCTGGAAGTTCACCATTCACGTACTGTTGAAACCTAGCTTGGAGAATTTTGAGCATTACTTTGTTAGTGTGTGAGATGAAATTGTGCAGTTGTTTGAGCATTATTTGGCATTGCCTTTCTTTTGGATTGGAATGACAACTGACCTTTTCCAGTCCTGTGGGCACTGCTGAGTTTTCCAAATTTGCTGACATATTGAGTGCAGCACTTTCACAGCATCATCTTTTAGGATTTGTAATAGCTTAACTGGAATTCCGTCACCTCCACTAGCTTTGTTTGTAGTGATGCTTCCTAAGGCCCACTTGCCTTCCCATTCCAGGATGTCTGGCTCTAGGTGAGTGATCACATCATCATTGTTATCTGAGTCATGAAGATCTTTTTTGTATAGTTCTTCTGTATATTCTTGCCACCACTTCTTAATTTCTGCTTCTTTTAGGTCCATACCATTTATTTCCTTTATTGTGCCCATCTTTGCATGAAATATTCCCTCAGTATCTCTAATTTTCTTGAAAAGATTTCTCAGTTCAATTCAGTTCAGCCATTCAGTTGTGTCCAACTCTTTGTGACCCCATGGACTGCAGCACTCCAGGCCTCCCTGTCCATAACCAGCTCCTGGAGTTTACCCAAACTCATATCCATTGAGTCGGTGAGATCTCTAGTCTTTCCCATTCTATTTTTTTCCTCGATTTCTTTGCACAGATCATTGAGGAAGGCTTTCTTACCTCTCCGTGCTATTCTTTGGAACTCTGCATTCAGATGGGTATATCTTTCCTTTTCTCCTTTGCCTTTGGCTTCTCTTCTTAACTATTTTTAAGGCTTCCTCAGACAACCATTTTTGCCTTTTTGCATTTCTTTTTCTTGGGGATGGTCTTGATCACTGCCTCCTGTACAATGTCACAAACCTCCATCCATAGTTCTTTAGGTACTCTGTCTATCAGATCTAATCTCTTAGAATCTATTCTTAGATTCTTAGAATCTAATCTATACACTTCCACTGTATAATTGTAAGAGATGTGATTTAGGTCAGACCTGGATGGTCTAGTGGTTTTCCCTACTTTCTTCAATTTCAGTCTGAGTTTGGCAATAAGGAGTTCATGATGTGAGCCACAGTCAGCTCCCAGTCTTGTTTTTGCTGACTGTATAGAGCTTCTCCATCTTTGGCTGCAAAGAATGTATTCAGTCCGAGTTCGGTGTTGACCATCTGGTGATGCCCATGTGTTGAGTCTTCTCTTGTGTTGTTGCAAGAGGGTGTTTGCTGTGCCCATTGTGTTGCTTTGGCAAAACTCTGTTAGCCTTTGACCTGCTTCATTCTGTACTCCAAGTCCAAATGTGCCTGTTACTCCAGGTATCTTTTGACTTCCTACTTTTGCATTCCAGTTCCCTATAATGAAAAGGATATCTTTTGGGGGTATTAGTTCTAGAAGGTATGGTAGGCTTTCATAGAGCCATTCAACTTCAGCTTCTTCAGCATTACTGGTCAGGGAATAGATTTGGATTACTGTGATATTGAATTTTTCCCCTTAGAAACAAACAGAAATCATTCTGTCATTTTTGAGATTGCATCCAAGTACTGCATATTGGACTCTCTTGTTGACCATGATGGCTACTCCATTTCTTTTAAGGGACTCATGCACATAGTAGTATAAAGGTTATCTGAGTTAAATTCCCCCATTCCAGTCCTTTTTACTTCGGTGATTCCTATAACGTCTATGTTCACTCTGGCCGTCTCTTGTTTGACCACTTCCAATTTGCCTAGGTTCATGAACCTAACATTCCAAGTTCCTATGCTGTATTGATTTTTACAGCGTTGGAGTTACTTCCATCACCAGTCACATCCACAAGTGGGTGTTGTTTTTGCTTTGGCTCCATCCCTTCATTCTTTCTGGAGCTATTTCTCCACTGATGTCCAGTAGCATATTGGGCACCTACCGACCTGGGGAGTTCATCTTTCAGTGTCCTATCTTTTTGCCTTTTCATACTGTTCATGGGGTTCTTAAGGCAGGGATACTGAAGTGGTTTGCCATTCCCTTCTCCAGTGGATCATGTTTTGTCAGAACTCTCCACCATGACCCGTCCATCTTGGGTGGCCCTACACAGCATGGCTCATAGTTTTGCTGAATTAGACAAGGTTGTGGTCCATGTGATCAGATTGGTTAGTGATGTTGGTTTTCATTCTATCTACCCTCTAATAAATAAGGAAAGAGGCTTATGGAGGCTTCCTGATGCAAGAGACTGCCTGAGGGGGAAACTGGTTCTTGTTCTGATAGATGGGGTTATGTTCAGTAAATCTTTAATCCAATTTTCTGTTGATGGGTGGGGCTGTGTTCAGAAATATTATCTTGCAGTTCTGTAGAAGTCAGAAAGCTAAGATTTCTGCAAGGTGGCTTCCCTGGTGGCTCAGATGGTAAAGCGTCTGCTTGCAATGCGGAAGACCTGGGTTCGATTCCTGGGTCGGGAAGATCCCCTGGAGAAGGAAATGGCAATCCACTCCAGCACTCTTGCCTGGAAAATCCCATGGATGGAGGAGCTTGATAAGCTACAGTCCATGGGGTCACAAAGAGTCAGACACAACTGAGCGACTTCACTTCACTTCACTTCATGCTCTCCTTGAAGCCTAGAGAGGAGAATCTTTCCTTGTCTCTTCCCAGGTTCTGGTGATTGCCAGCAATCCTTGACGTTCCTTGGCTGGCAGCTGCTTCAGTGTGTGCCTCTGTCGGCACATGATGCTCTGTCATGTGTTTGTGCCCTCTTCTTATAAAGACACCGGTCATATTGTATTAGGGCCACTCTCATGCAACATGACCTCATATTAACTTTCATTACATCTGTAAAGACCACATTGGCAAATACTGGAGATTAGGATGTCAGCATGTTTTGCAGGGGATGCAATTCAATCCCCAACAGACAGGGGGCAATGTATGTCTAGAGGGGCAAGTAGAACACTCTGAGGAAAGTTATGTTTTGGATTTTTTTTTATGATGTTGCTATTGTTGTCATAAATAAACATATGCTATGCTAAGTCACTTTAGTCGTGTCCGACTCTTTGTGACCCCATAGACGGCAGCCCACCAGGCTCCCCCGTCCCTGGGATTCTCTAGGCAAGAACACTGGAGTGGGTTGCCGTTTCCTTCTCCAATGCATGAAAGTGAAAAGTGAAAGTGAAGTCGCTCAGTTGTGTCCGACTCTTAGCGACCCCATGGACTGCAGCCTACCAGGCTCCTCTGTCCATGGGATTTTCCAAGCAAGAATACTGGCGTGGGGTGCCATTGCCTTAACGTAACCTTGTCACTAATGCAATGTACTGAATGAACATTTTCTTATCATTCTTGAGAACAGCCTTTTTTTTTTTTTTTAGATAATCTATGCTCCGTACAGAAAAGCTATCACAGGAAAATGACTGTGCAGCTGTCCGAACACAACAGGCACAGAAGATAGGCTTGTGGCTTTCACTGAAAGTACCACCCTGGGCTTTGAAATTGGCATGTCTTTTATAAATCTTCCAAAATCACTAGAAAAGACCCATGCAATTTTGAAAGTTATTGGAAGAGAGAACTATATCACCTATAGTAACTACATCTTACATGGCAGAATATCTAGACTTGTGAAATGAATTTTATAAAGGAAAACACTTTATTCAAGGTTTTCATTTGTTTTCATGTATTAATTTTGCATATTTACATTGGAAATAATAGTTCCTAGTGGGAAAATTTTGTTATGGATTCTGTTGCTATATTTTTATTTTACATAAACTTTTCACGGCCTTCATACAAAAGTATCTGCTCTTTAGTTACTGTTTTTTTTTTTTCCCAGAGACACTAAAAATGACTTTCTTCTAGTAAAAATAATTTGGTAAATTTCAGTGACATAAGACAGTAGGAAATTCCCCATTCTCCAATATTAGGATTTTCCATGTTTAAATTTTAATTGTTTAATCTGGAAGACAAGTATAATGATTTAAAGTTGTGGTGAAAGGCACTGCAAGCCTTCAAATCTACAATCAATTTACAAAAATATGCCAGTTCTGAATTTATTGACCATCTGTCAGTCTTCACTCACTACTAGCTAGCTGTCAGTGTTTATTATTTGATGCACTCTATAATGACTCACTGTAAGGAACAACACATATCTCCATCACAGTGATTAATGAGGTCATTGTCTATCCACAGCCACCTCAGCCATCAGTCTTTCTTTCCAGGCAGGAGTAAATGGCAATCCCCAAATCAAAAGGCAATTCCCAGAGCCATCCCAAAAAACAAAGTTGCTTGTGTACTGTGCTAATTCGACTAGCATGTAATCTGTGCAGCTACACTCAGTCAAACCTCCTCTTTGACAATGCTTTAAAAAAATAAGAACTAAAAGGGACATCTTAAAAATTCAAGGCATGGGGACGGAGTAGGGTTCAGGATGGGGAACACATGTATACCTGTGGCGAATTCATTTCGATATTTGGCAAAACCAATACAATATTGTAAAGTTTAAAAATAAAATAAAATTAAAAAAATCAAGGCATGGTTTTTACACACACAAACACACACTATATAGTTATTATTTGTATAAAATATGCATCAGGTTTAAAGATGATTAAATCTTAAACTGACTACTGAAATCTTGGGATACTGCTGGCTCTGACGTTTGTGAAGCACCACAGGTAGACTTAAAGCATGCAGACACCCTTCTCACTGTGAGACAGTCTGTTACAGTGGAAGGGCATGGACGTTTAAGTCAGACAGATCAGAATCTGCCATCGATTAGCTGTGATACATTGGACAGCTACAGTTCTTTCATCTTCACTGCCTCTGCATGTAAAATATGGATGATTTTCACTGCCTGCTATGCTTGATAGAAATACTAACTGAGATGAGATTGCAAAGTGCCTGGCAAACAAAGGCACTCAGCAAATGTCTGTCCTGGGTCTTGGTACCAGTGACAAGAAAGTAGAGGACAGGGAACCAGGGGAAAATGATTTGGGAAAAAAATCTCAAGTCCAAGTTTCAACCTGGTTAACCTCCAAGTAAGAAAGTTGTAGAACTTTGTATCTTTTAAAAGAGCAAGCTGTTATGGTTTAGGACAAGGAAATCTAGGATTTAGTAAGATATAGTGCTAAGCATTTGATAGTTGCCTTAATCTGTTTTAAGGGGACAAAAGTACTTAGGAGAAAGGGCAAAGCATAGGACAAAATGAATATGAATGATATATGTCTATTTATCTATCTCTCATCTATCTATCTATTAATGTATATAAGTATATACTTGGCATGTGTGCATACACTTGTGCTCTCCTTAAAATAGAAATAGATCTATCATACTGGAGATGGGCAGCATCTAGAGAAATAGGCAAAAAAAAAAAAAAAAAAAGAACAAATATGTTTGCAATTAGATGAGAGCATACCACATCAACAAGATGACTACAGAGGACATATTGAACATGAATTAAATGATCAACAGGGCTTCCCTGGTGGCTCAGTGGTAAATAATATGTCTGCAATGCAGGAGGTGTGAATTTGATCCCTGGGACAGGGAGATCCCCTGGAGAAGGGAATGGCAACCCACTCCAGTATTCTTGCCTGGAAAATCCATTGGAAGAGAAGCCTGGAAGGCTACAGTCCATGGATTCTCAATACTTAGTGACCACAAAACTATTAACATGTCCCTGTTCTTTTTGGTAATATATGACAAAGACCCTGCTTCCAGATAAGTGATTGTTATTACTTGCACTCATCTCACATGCTAGCAAAGTAATGCTCAAAATTCTCCAAGCCAGGCTTCAACAGTACATGAACCATGAACTCCCAGATGTTCAAACTGGGTTTAGAAAAGGCAGAGGAACCAGAGATCAAATTGCCAACATCCACTGGGTCACTGAAAAAGTGAGAGACTTCCAGAAAAACATCTACTTCTGATTTATTGATTATACCAAAACCTTTGACTGTGTGGATCACAACAAACTGAAAAATTCTGAAAGAGATGGGAATACCAGACCACCTGACTTGCCTCCTGAGAAACCTGTATGCAGGTCAAGAAGCACCAATTAGGACTGGATATGGAACAACAGACTGGTTCCAAATCAGGAAGGGAGTATGTCAAGGCTGTATATTGTCACCCTGCTTATTTAACTTATATGTAATGTACATCATGAGAAATGCTGAGCTGGATGAAGCACAAGCTAGAATCAAGATTGCCGGGAGAAATATCAATAAACTCAGATAAGCAGATGGCACCACCCTTATGGCAGAAATTGAAGAAGAACTAAAGAGCCTCTTGATGAAAGTGAAAGGAGAGTGAAAGATTTGGCTTAAAGCTCAACATTCAGAAAACGAAGATCATGGCATCTGGTCCCATCACTTCATGGCAAATACATGGGGAAACAGTGAGAAACTTTATTTTTTTTTAGGCTCCAAAATCACTGCAGATGGTGATTGCAGCCATGAAATTAAAAGACGCTTGCTCCTTGGAAGAAAAGCTATGACTAACCTGCTGCATCACTTCAGTCGTGTCCGACTCTGTGCGACCCCATAGACAGCAGCCCACCAAGCTTCCCATCCCTGGGATTCTCCAGGCAAGAACACTGGAGTGGGTTGCCATTTCCTTCTCCATTGCATGAAAGTGAAAAGTGAAAGTGAAGTGTCCGACTCTAGCGACCCCATGGACTGCAGCCTACCAGAATCCTTCTTCCATAGGATTTTCCAGGCAAGAATACTGGAGTGTGGTGCCATTGCCTTCTCCGATGACCAACCTAGACAGCATTTTAAAAAACAGAGACATTACTTTGCCAACAAAGTCCATCTAGTCAAAGCTATGGTTTTTGCAGTAGTCATCTATGGATATGAGAGTTGGACTATAAAGAAAGCTGAGTGCCAAAGAACTGATACTTTTGAACTGTGGTGTTGGAGAAGACTCTTAAGAGTCTCTTGGACTGCAAGGAGATCCAGCTAGTCCATCCTAAAGGAAATCAGTCCCGAATATTCATTGGAAGGACTGATGTTGAAGCTGAAACTCCAAAACTTTGGCCACCTGATGCTGGGAAAGATTGAAGGTGGGAGGAGAAGGGAATGACAGAGGATGAGATGGTTGGATGGCATCACCGACTCAATGGACATGAGTTTGAGTAAACTCTGGGCATTGGTGATGGACAGGGAGGCCTGGTATGCTGAAGTCTGTGGGGTCACAAAGAGCCAAACACAGCTGAGGGACTGAACTGAACTGAACTGATTCCTTGGATGCACAGGTGCAGAATATAGAATAAACTAAAGTAGGTAATGAATGTATCACGGCAGGAAAAGTTTGGTCCAGAATGAGGATTTCTTTTTTTTTTTTTTTTTTTTAGCACAGTTGCTGAGCCATCCTCAGGTTTCTTCTTCTTCTTCTTTTTTTTTTTAAATTTTATTTTATTTTTAAACTTTACATAATTGTATTAGTTTTGCCAAATATCAAAATGAATCCGCCACAGGTATACATGTGTTCCCCATCCTGAACCCTCCTCCCTCCTCCCTCCCCATACCATCCCTCTGGGTTGTCCCAGTGCACTAGCCCCAAGCATCCAGTATCGTGTATCGAACCTGGACTGGCAACTCGTTTCTTACATGATATTTTACATGTTTCAATGTCATTCTCCCAAATCTTCCCACCCTCTCCCTCTCCCACAGAGTCCATAAGACTGTTCTATACATCAGTGTCTCTTTTGCTGTCTCGTACACTGGGTTATTGTTACCATCTTTCTAAATTCCATATATATGCGTTAGTATACTGTATTTATGTTTTTCCTTCTGGCTTACTTCACTCTGTATAATTCTATTTATTCTGACAAGGCTAACTGAAAATTAGATGCAGAACTTCTCTAAATGGAAAATTCCATCATTTGGGGTGAACCAGTTCTTCAGTCTATGTGCACAGAGTCATCTCTGGCAGCTTATGCTGCCAGGTTCTGGTGTTAGGCATATTCATTGTTAGATAAGCCTGGATATTAGATACAACTTAATAATTTGAGCTGGAGTTGTTCCATCATTCAGTTTAATTCCTGGAACTGGAATTAGATGTTAGCCATTATGGTTATATCTTTCTCATGTTTTCTTAATATTTAAATGGGAAAGGTTAAATTTTAGGATCAGTGGCTCTTATTTAAACACTATTTTTCTATCAAGTAAGTCTCCAAGAATTAGGTCTAAAAGTACTGGAGCTCATTTTTACGTAAACAGCTTTGATAGTTGACTTGAAGCTTGCAAAATGCCCAAGGTAGATGAAGGAAATCATGCAATCCAACAGAAACTTATGGTGAGGTGGGGTTATCACTGAACCAAACTCTACTATTATTGGACATCTACCATCATATTTCATCAAGAACTCTGGGTAAATTTATCAGGCCCAGCCATGAGAGTTTGCTTGATCCCATAGTATAGAATTGGACTTTTGCCAGTACTCAAGAAACATCAGAACTTGAAGGGGATGGTTCGCATCAACCAAACTCACATGAGAACAAAATATTCCACAGATTGCATTCTTTGATATTGCGGGAATTATCAGTCAGATTAGAATGTTTCTGAAGTCCCTGTATGAAAGCAAATTTTCATGGAAGTGACATTATGATCTGAGATAGTTTGGTGAAAAAAGAAAGCGGGAAAGATTTAGTTGAATAAAACAAATGCTTACTAACACAAAGAAAAGCATGCACAGTAGAATTTCATCCTTGGATGTTGTTAATTTGAATTTGTGATACTATATTTTGGACCATGACCAATGCAGAGTTAATAATATTTTAAGCTGAAGTTATATACAACCAATCTATTAAAAATAACAGACATAGAAAGTTAAGTTAAATATATATATAAGGAGCAAGTGGTTTGATATACATACAAAATAGAACAAAATAATTTGAATACAATGTGTCTATTAGAAATATAATCAGAATCACAACAGTTTTTCTTGAGAATGAAATAATTTTAGGTCTAAAAAACCCTCAAGAGATCACATTTATCCACCTCTTTCTTTTTATAGATAATCAGGGTAAGCGATGGTTATTAACTTACCCAAGATCACATAGCTAATTAGTATTGAGTTGAATCTGGGTACCAGGTCTCCTGATTATTAGATTAATAGAGCTTTACTCAATCTACTTATCCAAATCATCTCTAATCTGTACAGGCAACAAGATACATTTATCAGGAAAAACAGTTTAAGCATTTGAAAGCTGTAAATTTAATTTATCAACAATTACTATGAAATAAAACTTTTTGTTAATTTCTCAATCAGTCCATAACAGTAAAATTTTTCTATACAACCCAAAAGTAAATATGTTTTCCATTATCATAAAATAGTATGTGCTGGTCAATTTTATGTGCCAACTTGACTAGCCTAAGTGATGCCCAGATTGCTGGTAAAACATTATTTCTGGGTTTGCCTGTGCTTTGGAAGAGATGAACATTTGATTCAGTAGACTGAGTATGGAGCTTCGCCCTCCCAGTGTAGACAAACATCATCTGGTAGGCTGAAAGGATGAATAGAGCAAAAAAAAAAAAAAAAAATGGAGGAAGGATGAGTTGACTTTCTCTTTGCTTGAGCTAGGACCTCCATCTGCTCCTGCCCTCAGCTATTGACATTCCTGGTTCTTTGGCCTTTGGACATGTACTGAATTATATTTCCTGGTTCTCTAGCTTGCAAAGGGCAGATTGTAGCACTTCTTGGCCACCATAACTTCATGAGTCAGCTCCTATGATGAATCAATCTCCCTCTCTCTCTCTTTCTCCAAATATATATCTACTATTGATTCTGTTTCTCTGGAGAATCCTGCATACATGCTGCTGCTGCTGCTAAGTCGCTTCAGTCGTGTCCGACTCTGTGCGACCCCATAGATGGCAGCCCATCAGGCTCCACTGTCCCTGGGATTCTCCAGGCAAGAACACTGGAGCGGGTTGCCATTTCCTTCTCCAATGCGTGAAAGCGAAAAGTGAAAGTGAAGTCGCTCAGTCGTGTCCGACTCCTAGCGACCCCATGGACTGCAGCCTACCAGGCTCCTCCATCCATGGGATTTTCCAGGCAAGAGTACTGGAGTGGGGTGCCATTGCCTTCTCTGGCATACATACTACACTTTGCATTTTCTTATGACTCTATTGTACTGTTCAGAAAATTCGTGTTGGGAATTAGAAGTAAAGTGTTACTATAAAAGTCAAAATATGGTGGCCCTGATGAAAAAAGTATAAATAACAGTTTTTTTTTTTTTTTAACTGAACTCCCAAGCATTTAGAAAATCACCTTCGAAGAAATTTCTCCACATCTTTTTTTTTTAGTGAAAAAGAGTGTTCTCTAATATTTCTCTACCATTCTGCCAATAACAAATCTAATTATAAAATTTTAAAGTGATTTCTTCAATTTTCTTTTGAACTTTACAATAAAGATAAAGATTTTTTTCAGAAGTAGGGTGACTTTAAAAAGAAAGAAGAATCAAGCCATTAAGATATCTTAGTGTATGTATCTAGATACACTCTTATTTCTCAGGTATACTCAAACGGTTTTTTGACTAATTGTGTTCTTGGCAGTTTTGTCTCCTGGTTCCTATTAGAGACCGTCAGTTTCGTTAGGATTAAGTGTTTTTTGTTCTAAAGTTTTAATACAGTTTTAGAATTATGTTTCAATCAAACATTGTCTTGATTATTATTACCTAGTAAAAAGATGTATATATACATATGTATGTACATATATACATGTAGATGTATACATACATATATATACATATGTTTGTATACATAAATGATTTTCCTTTAATGTTTAAATCAGTGCTTTTTCTTTTAGCTAAGTAAATAAATATTAGTTTGTTTACAATTACTAATGACTGCTGCTACCATTTGATCAAATAAATGTAGAAGGAATCAGAAAATCACCATTTGCCAATGGTACAATGTATACCACTTGTAAAACTGCTGCTGCTGCTGCTGCTGCTAAGTCACTTCAGTCGTGTCCAACTCTGTGTGACCCCATAGACGGCAGCCCACCAGGCTCCCCCGGCCCTGGGATTCTCCAGGCAAGAACACTGGAGTGGCTTGCCATTTCCTTCTCCAATGCGTGAAAGTGAAGTTGCTCAGTCGTGTCTGACTCTTTGCAACCCCATGGAATGCAGCCCACCAGGCTCCTCCATCCATGGGATTTTCCAGGCAAGAGTACTGGAGTGGGGTGCCATTGCCTTCTCTGAAGGTAAAACTAGTGGATATAAATGTACTGAGTAACAGGACAACTACAGAGTCAAAAAATCTCTTTATAAGACACATTGATTACAAAGGGAGATGCCTATTACATCACCAGAGGTAGCATCAGCATTTATGGAACAGGTTGGCTTCATGTGCCTTTTGATATCTTGCAAAGAGGAGAATACAGTATCACTCTGTGTATCACTCCGTAATATCACCCAAAAGAGGGTAAACTGAATCTAATTATGAGGAAATCTTGGGGAAACCAAAAGTAAAGAGCATTCTACAAGATCACTGGCCTATATCTTCTTTCAAGGAGGTGAGAATTTATTAAAGGATACATACAATTAAACTAAAATTTCAACAAAATGCCTAAGAGAAGGCCTTATGACTAGATTCAAAAGTAGCATAGATGATGAATTCTGTCCAGGGTCAAAGAGAGGATCATTAAAATGAGATGTATACATTGAGTCTAACATAAATAAGGGTTCTTATGTATGGTATATAGTGGGTCAGGGATATTTCGAGAAGAGAATTCTGTGAGTCATTCTAGTGATGTACCAAACCCAAAAGGGGGCACAGAAGCCCCCAGACTTGTATCTAGTTGATAAGAAGTGCAAGTGGCCTAAAGAATCCCCATGTGGCTGGGGTGGCCTTTTTTTTTTTTTTCCTTAGTGTCCAGGTTAAGAAAGACAAAGAAATATATATACATATATATATACATATATATAAATTTTTCCAGATTGAAGAAAACTAAAGTGGCCTGATAGCTAAATGAAATATAGCGTTCTGAATTGGATTTTGAACCATAATTGCTTTTTTCTCTTGCCATGAGGGCCATTAGTGGGACAAGTGGTGAGAATTGAGTAAGGTCTGTAGATTCCGTTCTTCTTGTTGTTAGGTCACCAAGTCGTGTCCAACTCTTTGCAACCCCATGGACTGCATGCAGCACGCTAGCCTCCTCTGTCCTCCACTACCTCCTGGAGTTTGCTCAGACTCATGTCTATTGAGTTGATGATGCTATCTAACCATCTTATCCCCTGCCACCCTCTTCTCCTTTTGCCTTCAATCTTAGCATCAGAGTCTTTTCCAAGGAATCGGCTCTTTGCAAAAGTGGCCAAACTATTGGAGTTTCAGCTTCAGCATCAATCCTCCCAATGAATATTCTGGGTTGATTTCCTTTAGAATTGACTGGTTTGATTTTGCAGTTCAAGGGACTCTCAGGAGTCTATGGTGACAATATTTTATCAATGTTAGTTTCTGAGTTTGATAATTCCACTGTGGTAATATAAGAAAATGCTATTATTCTTAGAAAATACATATTTAATATCAAATGTTTCAGAAAACTATTATGAAATATTATTTATATTAAAATACATATATAATTTTCAATATCATAGTGGAGAGTATGTGAAGATTTTTTGTACAGTTTTTGCAACTTATTGGCCTTTTTGTTGTTGTTCAGTCCTTAAGTCGTGTCTGACTTTTTGTGACCCATGAACTGCAGCCTGCCAGACTTACCTGTCCTTCACTCTTTCCCAGAGTTTGCTCAAACTCATGTCCACTGAGTCAGTGATGCTATCCCACTGTCTCATCCTTTGTCACCTCCTTCTCCTCCTGCCTTCAATCTTTCCCAGCATCAGGGTCTTTTCCATCGGGTCCATTGCATTAGGTGGCCACAGTACTGGAGTTCAGCTTTTGCATCATTCCTTCCAATGAAGTTGGCTTCCCTGGTGGGTCAGAGGTTAAAGCATCTGCCTGCAAGGCGGGAGACCCAGGTTCAATCCCTGGGTTGGGAAGATCCCCTGGAGAAGGAAATGGCAACCCACTCCAGTATTCTTGCCTTGAGAATCCTATGGACGAAGGAGCCTGGTAGGTTACAGTCCATGGGGTCGCAGAGAGTCGGACACGACTGAGCGACTTCACTTTCACTTTCCAATGAAGTTATTTCAAAATAAACAGGTAAGAAGTCATTGCATGATTGACATTTAATAGGCTGATTTGATCATAATTTGACTAAAGTAACATTTACCAAGTGCTTACTATGTGTGCTCAGTCGCTCAGTCATGTCCAACTCTTTTGGACACTATGGACTGTAGCCCGCCAGGTTCCTCTTCCATGGGATTTTCTGGGCAAAGATGTTGGAGTGGGTTGCCATTTCCTACTCGCAAGTGCTTACTATGGAGCAGTAACTGTGTTGTTTTTGCCCTTGAGGTATTTGAAACAGTCTTTACATGGTCCTGAAAGTAGGGCATAGTTATAGCAATTGCATGTATAAGAACACTCATACTTAGGAATAACCACTTAACTGAGACCTGTTCAAGTCACATAGCCAGAAAATGGCAGGGATGAAATTTGAACTGAGATTACTTAATTTCATTTCAACACTTTTTGCCCCCAATAAGATCAGCAGTCTATATTGTAGCAAACTACTTCATCTTCTAAGAGCATTGAATGGCTTTAGTGATAAATGTGTGGAGAGTTCTAACTAGGAGTGACTTTAATCTCTTGGGATATAAAGTCAGCACAGCATTAAAACTGAAGATTCTGAAAGTTTTTGAGTTCCTTGGACAGAAACTGTATTGTCTTGATGTCTTTTGTTTTTAAGCATTAAAAAAAAAAAGCATATTTTACCACTCAGTGAATAATTGTTGAATAAACAAATGAACACGAAACAAAATTTTGATGTAAGAGATATAGAGCCATGGTGGAGAACAGGTCAGCAAAGTTATCAGAGGACTCTGATAATAACAAGATTAGAGTTATAAGAAGTAAAAATTAGATGCTGATTTCCACTTCCAGTCAATAGAAAAAACTTCTCCCTCTGATCTGTACACAGATTGTTTTGGCAACATGCATCTCTTGAAGAAATAAATACAAACACACCCACTTTGAGACCCATGGCTTTAAGGTAGGAATCCAGGCAGCAAACTAAACTACCACAGAGAACCAAGGCAAGAGATTAGTTTTGCGGTGAGAGTGAAGGGAAATACTGCATCTTCAGTGTGGTGGAATCCTAGGAAATTATGGGAAATTGAACACAGACTCAAAATGTTAACCAAGGTATCCAATTTTTCAGGTCTGCAGAAAGCAACATTGCTAGCTCTCAATGTGGTAAATTAGTTTGGAGGTCAAGCATTCCCAGAAATTTTCACTGTATATTTGTATTCTCTTCATTATACCTCTGACATCTGTGTAATCTATTTTTTTTTAGCTGTTATTGTTTAAACAAAATTTCTTAATTTTGTTTTAAGAAGTTAATCATTCAAATATTGGGAAAGGTGGGATGAAGCAAGCATGGCATAATAATATTCGCCTGTGGAGGCTGATGAAAAATTGAATTCATGGATGTGTTACAAATGAAAGAATTTCAATCATGTTGGATATAGTTTGGATGTAAACCTGGGCCAAACCATTTTGTCATTTTTAGGACATCACTTTGTGGCCAATGTGCTGAAAAATGACTATATTCTGTATCATTCTTTCAGTACTGGACAGCTACAATGAACTCTGGGTTTCTTTCTCAAAGCAACCAGTAAAGTGGTTTCCACATCAAGATTTCCTATGGTTATCCTACACACCCAGATCAGATCAGATCAGTCGCTCAGTCGCGTCTGACTCTTTGTGACCCCATGAATCACAGCACGCCAGGCCTCCCTGTCCATCACCAACTCCCGGAGTTCACTCAGACTCACGTCCATCAAGTCAGTGATGCCATCCAGCCATCTCATCCTCTGGCGTCCCCTTCTCCTCCTGCCCCCAATCCCTCCCAGCATCAGAGTCTTTTCCAATGAGTCAACTCTTCGCATGAGGTGGCCAAAGTACTGGAGTTTCAGCTCTAGCATCATTCCTTCCAAAGAAATCCCAGGGCTGATCTCCTTCAGAATGGACTGGTTGGATCTCCTTGCAGTCCAAGGGACTCTCAAGAGTCGTCTCCAACACCACAGTTCAAAAGCATCAATTCTTTGGCGCTCAGCCTTCTTCACAGTCCAACTCTCACATCCATACATGACCACAGGAAAAACCATAGCCTTGACTAGATGAACCTTTGTTGGCAAAGTAATGTCTCTGCTTTTGAATATGCTATCTAGGTTGGTCATAACTTTCCTTCCAAGGAGTAAGCATATTTTAATTTCATGGCTGCAGTCACCATCTGTAGTGATTTGGGGGCCCAGAAAAAATAGAGTCTGACACTATTTCCACTGTTTCCCCATCTATTTCCCATGAAGTGATGGGACCAGATGCCATGATCTTCATTTTCTGAATGTTGAGCTTTAAGCCAACTTTTTCACTCTCCACTTCCACTTTCATCAAGAGGCTTTTGAGTTCCTCTTCACTTTCTGCCATAAGGGTGGTGTCATCTGCATATCTGAGGTTATTGATATTTCTCCCGGCAATCTTGATTCCGGCTTGTGTTTCTTCCAGTCCAGCGTTTCTCATGATGTACTCTGCATATAAGTTAAATAAGCAGGGTGACAATATACAGCCTTGATGAACTCCTTTTCCTATTTGGAACCAGTCTGTTGTTCCATGTCCAGTTCTAACTGTTGCTTCCTGACCTACATACCCAAGTGTCACCCTAAAGCTCATGACAGCTCAGGGTCTGACAATCCCCAGACAACATTATGTGCCATAGCCCAGACTTGAGACATTTAGGTCCAACTGGATCATCAGTTTTATTATTTCTGATATCAACTTGAATAGGTGTGAAAAAAACAGACTTTTAAGTCACAATTAAATTTGAATGATGACTTCATGATAGGCAGTGAAGCTACCTATAAGTCAAATAGTTAGAACTTCCATTTACTTCCGACTTTTCTAGTATTTTATCATTGAAAATTTTAATCAGTGGTTATCACGTTTTGGTAAGCAATACATTTGTAAATTTAAAAGTAAAAGTCTACTGAAACTAGCTCCAATGACATCAGTATCCTTAGAAGTAAAATGAAAAACATCACCACTTTGAGACAACATTTTCAAGAATTACCAATGCACTGTTCCACTCCAAATAACTGAATTATAATACACCTTTGGATACCAGTTCAGTAGAGCAGACACAACTCACGATATGGTCTGATTATAACACTGGTGACATCACTGACATTAATAGGCTTATCTAATGGAGAAAAAATTAGAATAACAACAGACTGTGAGATGTATTATGAATCCATTGAACCTGAGGAAATGACCTACTGGTCTTAGCTATATAACCATCCAGTTTATGAACTCAATAATTGACTATCTGTTTTCCATCAGTAAAATGTTGGAGATTTTACAAGATCTCAAAAGACTAGATTGTAAATTCTGTTTTGAAGGATGTCTTCAATACGGTACAAAGTCACGTTAAATATGATGGAATCAGTGTTTCTACCTCAGGAGGTATGTGTTTACCTTCATCCTTCTATTTTTTACCCTTCCATTTTGCCCACAGATACCATACAATAGAGGCCTTGTAAGATGAAGAGTAGTCAGTTATTCCATCTTTACTTTGCTTTCTGACACCCCATCCTTCTGAGGAGCAGGACTTTTTGTTTTCATTTTGTCATTAAATGCTCTTGCTCAGATTTTTTAAAAAGTAGAATATTACTAAAATCAATATTCCTTTAAAATAGTAAAAAATATTACTAGTTGTATTTCAAACACTATATCTTGTGGTAGACATAGTTTGGCGCATGATGAAAGTCGCTCAATCATGTCCAACTCTTTGTGACCCCATGGACTATACAGTCCATGGAATTTTCCAGGCCAGAATACTAGAGTGGGTAGCCTTTCCCTTTTCCAGGGGATCTTCCCAACCCAGGGATCGAGCCCAGGTCTCCTGCATTGCAGGCAGACACTTTACCCTTTGAGCATTACAGGTGGATTCTTTGCTGGCTGAGCTACCAGGGAAGCCCAGGCATAGTTTGGGAAGGTGGCTTATTATGCTTGTAAGCCAAGTCCCTTCAGTAATATCTGACTCCATGTGACCCCATGAACCACAGCCTCCCAGGCTCCTCTGTCCTTGGGATTCTCCAGGCAAGAATCCTGGAGTGGGTTGCCAAGATTTCCTCCAGAAGATCTTCCCCACCCAGGGATCCACCATCCCTCTCTTCTCTCTCCTGCATTGGCAGGTGAGTTCTTTAGCACTGGGAAGCCCCTGTTTGCTATGCCTGTCTTCTTGCATCTCTTTGTTAGGTAATCTGACTGTGTCCTCTACACTTGTGAGAACATCCCTGATTTATACTGCTTCCATGGTTTTCAAATTATGAGTATTTACTGTCTATCACATACAGCACTCTAGACAGATAATTCTGCTTTTTTTCTTATTACCTATTTGTTGTTATGCTGTGCTCTTTCTTGAATGTCACTTAGTTGTAAAGAAATTTTATAAGGCGATGTTTGTAAAATGATCAGAAATGTTCTACTTAGTAGATACAAACTATTATTTTCCCTTATTTCTTTGTCATAAGTCATACTCCTCATTTAAGAAAATTAAACAAATGTGAATTAATGTGAATTAATGACAATGAAATATAAATTCCTTTTTTATTAACAGTGGATTCTCTTCCCTTGGTATTTCTTCTGAGAAGTTCTCATTACAAATTTTTAGCCAGAGGTCTGCTGAAAATCATTCAAGCCCTTTAGAAATTTAGGTGTCAAATCCTTCAAGATGTATATTTTAACACTCCAGCCTTGTTTGAAACATTTATTCCCTTTGGACCTTTCAGTGTCATGCTTTTAATCACTTTGCCTAGAAGAATTTACTTTTTTTTTTTCCTTCATTTTTTTTTTGACTAATAGCCTTGGATTTTTATTTTATTCCCTTTGCCCTTCCATGTACAAATTCACTCTGTCAGTTCCTTTCAATATCAAGGGGAATAAACACTATATCAAATAAGCCCCTCTCCTCTTTAAAGCACAGGACATTTTTGTGAGGCGTTAGTGATGGAGAAGGCAACGGTACCCCACTCCAGTACTCTTGCCTGGAAAATCCCATGGATGGAGGAGCCTGGAAGGCTGCAGTCCATGGGGTCGTTAAGAGTCAGACATGACTGAGCGACTTCACGTTCGCTTTTAGAGAAGGAAATGGCAACCCACTCCAGTGTTCTTGCCTGGAGAATCCCAGGGACGGGGGAGCCTGTTGGGCTGCCGTCTATGGGGTCGTACAGAGTCGGACACGACTGAAGCGACTTAGCAGCAGCAGCAGCAGCAGTGATGGCATTAGGCTTCCCTGATAGCTCAGCTGGTAAAGAATCTGTCTGCAACACAGGAGACCCAGGTTCAATTGCTGGATTGGGACGATCCCTTGCAGGAGGGCATGGCAACTCACTCCAGTATCCTTGCCTGGAGAATCCCTGTGGATAGAGGAGCCTGGTGGACTACAGTCCATGGGGTCGCAGAGAGTTGGACATGACTGAGCAACTAAGCACAGCAAGCACAGTCATGGCAATGGATATTAAGACTTCCAAGGCATTCGAAAGATAGCAGCTGGGTTACCCATCACCACATTTCTTTCAGGTTTACTTTTTACCTGGAGCCACCTGGGAAACCTTTGCAACAATAAAATTGTTTAAATACTTTTTCACGTATCTGAATTATGATGAAATTTTACCATTTCATGTTGTTATTCAAAATTTTTCCTTTGTAGAATTTGAAATATTTCTGTATTCAGTAATTAAAGTGCTCCCTCCATACATGAATTGACTTTTCTCTCTTCATTCAGTCATTCCATGTCTTTGGTTTATTACCCTTTTCTCGGGATATCAATATGTTAGGTGTAGCTAACTAGTCATTAGCCACTTTTCTAGCCTATCTTTGCTAAATTCTTTCCAAATACCATTCTGGTGTTTCTAACAACTTACAGATTCTTAGTGTCTCCCCTTGAACTTGTTATTTCCTGTTGGGTGTTGAGTGCAGTCAGTGCCTCAGAACAGACTACTTCTGGAATGCTGCAATAGGGACTCCTCTGGACGGGACGTGTGTGAGAGATCGGTGACAGCTGGACGCTTTAGCAGCTGCCTGATGGCAAGTGGAGGAGGGAGCCTTCAAGTGTGTGGGCGGAAGGACACAGTGAAGCAAAACTCAAGCCGTGAGGCATGACTGTGAAACCCGGGGACTTGTCAGCAAGACCCGCCTTCACTGGAAATCAGGGCTTCGTTTAGAAATTCAAAACAGCAGCTAACTTCACTGTCTCTGAAGGCACATCTTTTTCAAACAAGGCACATTAACTGCCTGGTTTGTAATCAAGGGCATTCTTCTGGTCATCAGATGAATGACCTTTGCTGGCTGAGTATCAGTTTCCTTAATTCCAAAGGTAAAACTTGATTCAAAACATCTTATAACAATGTTTTAGCCAGCTAGCTGCATGTTTACAAACAGGGGCTTCTCTGGTGGCTTCATTGGTAAAGAATCTGCCTGTAATACAGGAGACCTGGTTTCTATCCCAGGGTCAGGAAGATCCCCTGGAAAAAGGAATGGTAACCCACTCTGCTATTCTTGCCCAGGAAATTCCATGGACAGAGGAGCCTGCAGGACTGTACTTCAAGGGGTCACAAGAGTCGGACATGACTTAGCAACTGAACAACAACAATGCTTACAAATGCTTAATTATGGTGTGAAATGCTCACTTATGGTGTGAAATGCTCTTACTTTTGGTAGATTAGTAGGTATATATCTGCTAAGATGACATTAATGCCTCCTAGGGAATTTACAGAAAGATTTGGAGAAAATTTTAAGCACAACAACTCTATAAAATAACTAGTTCAAGTATACCTATAGTCAGACAAAAACAGAATATATGAACTCAAATACTAAGAAATTTGGCATTCTAGAAATACTATCTATAAATTTAAGATTTTATATGTTTAGGGTTGAGCTTCCCTGGTGGCTGCATCCCCGATGATAAAAAAAAAAAATCCTCCTGCAATGCAGGAGATGCTGGTTTGAATCTTGGGTCAGAAAGATCCCCTGGAGGAGGGCATGGAAACCCACTCCAGTATTCTTTTTTTTTTTTTAAGCTTTACAATATTGTATTAGTTTTGCCAAATATCAAAATGAATCCGCCACAGGTATACCTGTGTTCCCCATCCTGAACCCTCCTCCCTCCCCATACCCTCCCTCTGGGTCGTCCCAGTGCACTAGCCCCAAGCATCCAGTATCGTGCATCGAACCTGGACTGGCGATTCATTTCATACATGATATTATACATGTTTCAATGCCATTCTCCCAAATCTCCCCACCCTCTCCCTCTCCCACGGAGCATAAGACTGATCTATACATCAGTGTCTCTTTTGCTGTCTCGTATACAGGGTTATTGTTACCATGTTTCTAAATTCCATATATATGCGTTAGTATACTGTATTGGTGTTTTTCTTTCTGGCTTACTTCACTCTGTATAATAGGTTCCAGTTTCATACATCTCATTAGAACTGATTCAAATCTATTTTTTTTAATGGCTGAGTAATATTCCATTGTGTATATGTACCACAGCTTTCTTATCCATTCATCTGCTGACGGGCATCTAGGTTGCTTCCATGTCCTGGCTATTATAAACAGTGCTGCACTCCAGTATTCTTGCCTCGAGAATCCCATGGACAGAGGAGCGTGGCAGGCTATAGTCCATGGGGTGGCAAAGAGTTGGACATGACTAAAGTAACTGAGCACATGTTTAGGGTTAAAATAAAGAGCTATTTGATATTTAAAACCTGAGTACCTTTATGTTTCCTGTATAACTGCCAAATTAATATCTATTTGTTGTTATTCAGTCTCTCCGTCATGTCTGACTCTTTGTGACCCTATGGACTGCAGCTCGCCAGACTTCCCTGTCCTTCACCATCTTCCAGAGCTTGCTCAAACTCATGTCCATTGAGTTGGTGATGCCATCTAACCATCTTGTCCTCTGTCATCCCCCTTCTCCTCCTGCCTTCAATCTTTCCCAGCATCAGGGTCTTTTTTAATGAGTTGGCTCTTCACATCAGGTGGCCAAAGTATTGGAGTTTCAGTTTCAGCATCAGTCCTTCCAATGAATACTCAGAACTGATTTCCTTTAGGATTGACTGGTTTGATCTCCTTGCTGTTAATCCAAAACAAATATTTACTCAGTATCAAATTTGTGAGTTAAGCATCTAGTGTGATAGCATAATAAACAATACTAAGTTTTTGAAAGTACACCTTTAGAAGATATAAAAAGCATATCAAAATGTGGTGTAAGAGAGATATAAATTAAAACTCCACATTTGAGCTAAACAGTCCTGGTAATTTTCGGGATAAACTGAAGTTGGAAAACTGGATAAAATATGTCTCCCTTCTGAGAGTGGTCAGTGCTATTAGGAGCTCTCTGACCCTTGAGCCTGAAAATCATGTCCTCAGAAGGAGTTAAAAAGGGCCACAGGATTACTTGAGTACCATGTGCCGGCGGCTGCGACCGGCGCACTTAAGCGCAGCCGAGAGGAGCTACCCCACGTCCGAGGTCAGGGGCAGAAGCCAGGAGGACCCCATGCCCAAAGGGCAGCGACCAAGAGGAGTTACCCCACGTCTGAGGTCAGGGGCAGCGGCCAAGAGTGCCAGGCTGTGAGGGCGCAGGAACTGCCGAGAAGAGCTACCCAAGCCCACGTCCAAGGAGTGGTGGCTGTGCAGGCGCAGGAGAGCCTAGAGGAGCTATCCCACGTTGAAGGTCAGGAAGGGTGGCGGCGAGAAGATACCCCTCGTCCAAGGTAAGGAGCAGCGGCTTCACATTGCTGGAGGAGCTATGAAGAGATACCCCACGCCCAAGGTAAGAGAAACCCAAGTTAAGATGGTAGGTGTTGCAAGAGGGCATCAGAGGACAGACACACTGAAACCATACTCACAGAAAACTAGTCAATCTAATCACACTAGGACCACAGCCTTCTAACTCAATGAAACTAAGCCATGCCCGTGGGGCAACCCAAGATGGGCGGGTCATGGTGAAGAGATCTGACAGAATGTGGTCCACTGGAGAAGGGAATGTCAAACCACTTCAGTATTCTTGCCTTGAGAACCCCATGAACAGTATGAAAAGGCAAAATGATAGGATACTGAAAGAGGAACTCCCAAGGTCAGTAGGTGCCCAATATGCTACTGGAGATCAGTGGAGAAATAATTCCAGAAAGAATGAAGGGATGGAGCCAAAGCAAAAACAATACCCAGCTGTGGATATGACTGGTGATAGAAGCAAGGTTCGATGCTGTAAAGAGCAATATTGCATAGGAACCTGGAATGTCAGGTCCATGAATCAAGGCAAATTGGAAGTGATCAAACAGATGGCAAGAGTGAATGTCGACATTCTAGGAATCAGTGAAATAAAATGGACTGGAATGAGTGAATTTAACTCAGATGACCATTATATCTACTACTGCGGGCAGGAATCCCTCAGAAGAATTGCAGTAGCCATCATGGTCAACAAAAGAGTCCAAAATGCAGTACTTGGATGCAATTTCAAAAACGACAGAAAGATTTCTGTTCGTTTCCAAGGCAAACCATTCAATATCACAGTAATCCAAGTCTATGCCCCAACCAGTAATGCTGAAGAAGCTGAAGTTGAATGGTTCTATGAAGACCTACAAGACCTATTAGAACTAACACCCAAAAAAGATGTCATTTTCATTATAGGGGACTGAAATGCAAAAGTAGGAAGTCAAGAAACACCTGGAGTAACAGGCAAATTTGGCCTTGGAATATGGAATGAAGCAGGGCAAAGACTAATAGCGTTTTGCCAAGAAAACGCACTGGTCATAGCAAACACCCTCTTCCAACAACACAAGAGAAGACTTTGCACATGGACATCACCAGATGGTCAACACCGAAATCAGACTGATTATGTTCTTTGCAGCCAAAGATGGAGAAGCGTATGTCAACAAAAACAAGACCGGGAGCTGACTGTGGCTCAGATCATGAACTCCTTATTACCAAATTCAGACTTAAATTGAAGACAGTAGGGAAAACCACTAGACCATTCAGGTATGACCTAAATAAAATCCCTTATGATTATACAGTGGAAGTGAGAAATAGATTTAAGGGCCTATATCTGACAGACAGAGTGCCTGATGAACTATGGATGGAGGTTCATGACATTGTACAGGAGACAGGGATCAAGACCATCCCCATGGATAAGAAATGCAAAAAAGCAAAATGGCTGTCTGGGGAGGCCTTACAAATAGCTGTGAAAGGAAGAGAAGCAAAAAGCAAAGGAGAAAAGGAAAGATATAAGCATCTGAATGCAGAGTTCCAAAGAATGGCAAGGAGAAATAAGAAAGCCTTCCTCAGATATCGATGCAAAGAAATAGAGGAAAACAACAGAATGGGAAAGACTAGAGATCTCTTCAAGAAAATTAGAGATACCAAGGGATCATTTCATGCAAAGATGGGCTCGATAAAGGACAGAAATGGTATGGACCTAACAGAAGCAAAAGATATTTAAGAAGAGGTGGCAAGAATACAGAAGAACTATACAAAAAAGATCTTCACGACCCAGATAATCACAATGGTGTGATCACTGACCTAGAGCCAGACATTCTGGAATGTGAAGTCAAGTGGGCCTTAGAAAGCATCACTAGGAACAAAGCTAGTGGAGGTGATAGAATTCCAGTGGAGCTATTTCAAATCCTGAAAGATGATGCTGTGAAAGTGGTGCACTCAATATTCCAGCAAATTTGGAAAACTCAGCCATGGCCACGGGACTGGAAAAGGTCAGTTTTCATTCCAATCTCAAAGAAAGGCAATGCCAAAGAATGCTCAAACTACCGCACATTCGCACTCAACTCACACGCTAGTAAAGTAATGCTCAAAATTCTCCAAGCCAGGCTTCAACAATACGTGAACCATGAACTTTGAGATATTCAAGCTGGTTTTAGAAAAGGCAGAGGAACCAGAGATCAAATTGCCAGCATCCGCTGGATCATGGGAAAAGCAAGAGAGTTCCAGAAAAACATCTATGTCTGCTTTATTGACTATGCCAAAGCCTTTGATTGTGTGGATTAGAATAAACTGTGGAAAATTCTGAAAGAGATGGGAATACCAGACCACCTGACCTGCCTCTTGAGAAATCTGTTTGCAGGTCAGGAAGCAACAGTTAGAACTGGACATGGAACAACAGACTGGTTCCAGATAGGAAAAGGAGTACATCAAGGCTGTATATTGTCACCCTGTTTATTTAACTGATATGCAGAGTACATCATGAGAAATGCTGGACTGGAGGAAACACAAGCTGGAATCAAGATTGCTGGGAGAAATATCAATAACCTCAGATATGCAGATGACACCACCCTTATGGCAGAAAGTGAAGAAGAACTAAAAAGCCTCTTGATGAAAGTGAAAGAGTAGAGTGAAAGAGCGGGCTTAAAGCTCAACATTCAGAAAACGAAGATCATGGCATCCGGTCCCATCACTTCATGAGAAATAGATGGGGAAACAGTGGAAACAGTGTCAGACTTTATTTTTTGGAGCTCCAAAATCACTACAGATGGTGATTGCAGCCATGAAATTAAAAGATGCCTACTCCTTGGAAGGAAAGTTATGACCAACCTAGATAGCATATTCAAAAGCAGAGACATTACTTTGCCAACAAAGGTTCGTCTAGTCAAGGCTATGGTTTTTCCTGTGGTCATGTATGGATGTGAGAGTTGGACTGTGAAGAAGGCTGAGTGCAGAAGAATTGATGCTTTTGAACTGTGGTGTTGGAGAAGACTCCTGAGAGTCCCCTGGACTGCAAGGAGATCCAACCAGTCCATTCTGAAGGAGATCAGCCCTGGGATTTCTTTGGAAGGAATGATGCTAAAGCTGAAAGTCCAGTACTTTGGCCACCTCATGCGAAGAGTTGACTCATTGGAAAAGACTGATGCTGGGAAGGATTGGGGGCAGGAGGAGAAGGGGATGACAGAGGATGAGATGGCTGGATGGCATCACTGACTTGATATACGTGAGTGTGAGTGAACTCTGGGAGTTGGTGATGGACAGGGAGGCCTGGCGTACTACGATTCATGGGGTTGCAAAGAGTTGGAAACGACTGAGTGACTGAACTGAACTGAACTGATGCTCAACAGTGACAGAGTCCAGATCATGACAACCATGTGGTTCACCCTACAGAAAGATTCAGGATTCTTTAGGAGCCTGATGAAATCCTTCCCTTTTGTGAGAGAATCAGTTATTAGAGAAATCAAAGCAGAGACAAATGGTAAGTCCTAGGTAGAGCCCAAGGAAATAGGGAACCTCAGGACACATATAGTGAACCTGAGTGCTCCCATTTCAGGCTCACAGACATTATGGAGCCCAACATTATGTAGAATCCCTGGGTGTCCAAAACTTGACCTACAATTTTTAATTCCCAGAGACTGGGCATACTCATTTCATGATTGCTAATGCTGCAGAGAGTTGAAGACTGTCTCTGCTAGGAAAATGCCTGGGAACCCATTGACCATGGGCATCCTGATATCCAAACTGATCTAAATGCACTTTCTTTCACTCATCACCTCATGACCTATAGAAGATGTGCCAGGCACTCTGAGGTTTTATTTATGGAAAACTCAACTCAGCTTGGTGATACTAATTTTAATTTTAAAATTTAACTTAATTTTTTAATTTAAAAATTTTTATATCTTCATCAGACCTATGTATATATGTATGTTTGTGTGTATATATATATATATTTACATCTATCCATCCATCTATTTCTGCATATATCATCATCTGTCTAATCTGGCAAATATTTGCAAAGAAAAATTGCTAGATTCTGAAGGGAGGGCATATTTAAATTTTGATACATACTATCCAAATCTCTGGGGCTTCCCAGGTGCAGCTAGTGATGAAGAATCCTTAAGCCAGTGCAGGAGACATGAGACGTGGGATCAACCCCTGGGTCAGGAAGATCCCTTGGAAGAGGGCATGGCAATCTGCTTCAGGATTCTTGCCTGGAGAATCCCATGGACAGAGGAGCCTGGTGGGTTACAGCACATAGGGTTGCAGAGTCAGACACAACTGAAGGGGCCTAGCACACAGCCAGTATCTCTACAGAAAACTTTCATACATTTTTATTCTAACCACCTGTGTCTGAAAGTGCCTGTGACATGCATTCTCACCATCATTAGGCATTTTTGGACAATTTGATAGGTATGGTAGGTAGGAATTTAGGCATGAGAAAATCCACCCCATTGTGGCCCAGGAGTGCACATAGATCAGTTCAGTCCAATCCCTCAGTCATGTCCGACTCTTTGCGACCCCATGGACTGCAGCATGCCAGGCTTCCCTGTCCATCACCATCTCCCAGAGTTCACTCAAACTCATGTCCATTGAGTCAGTGATGCCATCCAGCCATCTCATCCTCTGTTGTCCCCTTCTCCTCCTGTCTTCAATATTTCCCAGCATCAGTGTTTTTTCAAACGAGTCAGTTCTTCGCATCAGGTGGCCAAAGTGTTGGAATTTCAGTTTCAGCATCAGTCTTTCCAATGAATGTTCAGGACTGATTTCCTTTAAGATGGATTGGTTGGATCTCCTTCCTGTCCAAGGGACTCTCAGGAGTCTTCTCCAACACCAGAGTTCAAAAACATCAATTCTTCAGCATTCAGATTTCTTTACAGTCCAACTCTCACATCCATACATGACTACTGAAAAAACCATAGCCTTGACTAGACAGACCTTTGTTGGCAAAATAATGTCTTTGCTTTTTAATATGCTGCCTAGGTTGGTCATAGCTTTTCTTCTAAGGAGCAAGTGTCTTTAATTAAAGGGCTGCAGTCACTATCTACACTGATTTTTGAGCCCCCCAAAATAAAGTCTTTCACTATTTCCATTGTTTCCCCAAGTATTTTCCATAAAGTGATGGGACTGAATGCCAACTTTTTACTCTCCTCTTTCACTTTCATCAAGAGGCTCTTTAGTTCTTCTTCGCTTTCTGTCATACGGTGTCATCTGCATATCTGATGTTATTGATATTTCTCCTGGCAATCTTGATCCCAGCTTGTGCTTCATCCAGCCTGGCATTTCCCATGATGTACCCTGCATATAAATTGAATAAGCAGGGTGACAATATACAGCCTTGACATACTCCTTTCCTGATTTGGAACCAGTCTGCTATTCCATGTCCAGTTCTCATTGTTGCTTTTTGACCTTCATACAGATATGCTACAAAATAACCCACAGAGACTTTTCCAATGCCAGACATGTGCCCTTGATGCACAGCTTTGCCTTCAAGTGACCTTAGGCTGCTGGGAGCCTATTAAGGGTTTATAAATATTCTATACTTATACTCACCTGATTATAACAGACTGAATTATGGGAAAAACATGAGTAATAGAGCCTATTGTTACGTAACTTGCAACTGTCAATCAAAACTGTCAATTCAGTTCAGTTCAGTCACTCAGTTGTGTCCGACTCTTTGCGACCCCATGAATTGCAGCATGCCAGGCCTCCTTGTCCATCACCAACTCCCAGAGTCCACCCAAATCCATGTCCATCAAGTTGGTGATGCCATCCAACGATCTCATCCTCTGTCATCCCCTTCTCCTCCTGTCTTCAATATTTCCCAGCATCAGGTCTTTTCAGATGAGTCAGTTCTTCGCATCAGGTGGCCAAAGTATTGGAATTTCAGCTTCAACATCAGTCCTTCCAATGAACACCTAGGAGTGATCTGCTTTACGATGGGCTGGTTGGATCTCCTTGCAGTCCAAGAGACTCTCAAGAGTCTTCTCCAACACCACAGTTCAAAAGAATCAATTCTTCTGCACTCAGCTTTCTTTATAATCCAACTCTCACATCCATACATGACCACTGGAAAAAGCATAGCCTTGACTAGACGGACCTTTGGTGACAAAGTAATGTCTGCTTTTGAATATGCTGTCTAGGTTGGTCATAACTTTCCTTCCAAGAAGTAAGCGTCTTTTAATTTCATGGCTGCAATCACCATCTGCAGTGATTTTGGAGCCCAGAAAAATAAAGTCAGCCACTGTTTATACTGTTTTCCCATCTATTTGCCATTAAGTGATAGGACCGGATGCCATGATCTTCGTTTTCTGAATGTTGAGCTTTAATCCAACTTTTTCACTCTCCTCTTTCACTTTCATCAAGAGGCTCTTTAGATCTTCTTCACTTTCTGCCATAAGGGTGGTGTCATCTGCATATCTGAGGTTATTGATATTTCTCCTGGCAATCTTGATTCCAGCTTGTGCTTCTCCCAGCCCAGCGTTTCTCATGATGTACTCTGCATATAAGTTAAATAAGCAAGGTGACAATATACAGCCTTGATGTACTCCTTTTCCTATTTGGAACCTGTCTGTTGTTCCATGTCCAGTTCTAACTGTTTCTTCCTGACCTGCATAGAGGTTTCTCAAGAGGCAGGCCAGGTGGTCTGGTATTCCCATCTCCTTCAGAATGTTCCACAGTTGATTGTGTTCCACACAGTCAAAGGCTTTGGCACAGTTCACACCAGCCTAAATGAATATGTGACAGTCTTGTCTTTAAAAGCCCTGTACCTCATCATTCTGGCACCAGAGCCTCTGTTGGCTTGGCCCACCTCTCCCTTGAGGTGTTCTTTCTTCAATTAACTTGTTTTTGCCATGGGTCAGACCTCAGATTCTTCATGTCCTTATCAAGAACCAGCGCCCACGAGGAAGGGTCTTTTTTGACTGTCAGTATCAGGAAAAGGTAGAAGTACTATATCACTATTGTTTTAGTTTCTTTTTTTCCTAATAAATATTTAATCCTCACATATGTTTTGCATATTTACTGTAAGGTCACTTATCTTTTTGGTAAGTTTTTAGCTTATTATCTTTTCTTCTTTCATGATATCTGTATTACCTATAGATTTAGAAATGCACTTTATAGAAAAGGAATGTATGCTTTTGTCAAATGAGTCCATGTATTCAATAAATATTTATTGAGCACCTTCTTGGTACTATGTACAATGCTAAGAGCTTTCATATTAATTTTCTAATCATTAATTGTAGTTTGATTTTGGCATTTTTTCACACATAAAAGTTATTTTTATTTTATTGTAATAACCTATATTGATTTAATTCTGGCTTTGTGCTCATGTTAGAGTGGCTAGTATGCCACACGGAATTATGAATAAATGTAAACATAAACAGACAATATAAATAACATTATTTATGTGTTATATATTTAATCCATTGGAATTTATTTTGCATTGAGAATGAAGTAGAAATCAGATTCTAATTCCAATAACATCTCAGTAATAGTAATTCTTTTGATTTATTAATAAAACTGTTGTCAACCATATGAAATATTACATTGTCATATATTTGATTTACCAGACATATTTGGGATTTTTTTTTTTTTTGGTCTTCTATCATTTGTCCATCCTTGTATTCATCCATGTGTTTATTCCTCAGTGTTATTTAATGCTATTCTATTTAGACATTTTAGTGTTTTTTTATTCAATGGTTTTCTTTTTTCTCTTCCTTTCCATTTCCTCCTCTAGGGGATCTTCCTGACCCAGGGATCAAACCTGTGTCTCCTGCATTGGCAAGTAGATTCTTTACCACTGAGCCACATGGGAAGCTCCATTCTGATACTTACTACAGATATGATCCTGAAAATATTATTTGTTTAAGACTTATTTCCTCATTTATAAAATGAGAGCAATGACAGCTATATTATATACTCCTGATAGAATGAATTTAGTAAAATGAGTCCCTGGCACATAGCAAATAGTTGTAAATGTTACAACGCTGTTGACACTACTGACAATACATTAGTACTATTTAGCACTTGGAAAGTGTCTTTTTCCTTAAGAGTCCTGTGTACTCTGACTTCTTGGAATTTGCATTTGGCTTTGGAGATATTTTATTTGTAGCTTTCAAATATCGTGATTTGCCAGTATTACTGTTTAACTTTTTAATCTGTTATTATTTCTGACATTCTGTTTTATTTTAGGACCACATGACATCTTTCCTCTTTTTTTTTGTTGTTATTTCTTTAAAATTTATTGTGCTATTGACTTCATTTGCTTTTAGGATTTCTTAGATTTTTCTATTAATACATCTTATAGTTTTTTATAGCATGAAAAATCACATATCTGGATAGCTGAATTTACTCCCAAAGTCATTAGGAGGTGAGCACAAGCAAACACAGAATTTATGCTACAATAGGAAAAGCTTGCAGTAGCATTGAGAGAAAAAAAAACTTTGATGAATTCTCAAAGTTTGCTTCAGCTTTCTCTAATCCAACAGAATAATTGCAAACCATTTGAAATCAATTTTCTAAAACAAAAATCTGTTGGTTTTTTATCATTGCATAACAAATTTAATGATGTAAAATAGTACCTCTAAACTGTTTCACTATTTCCATGGGCTGGTAAGGAGTCTGGGTATGGCCATCGACGGCCTCACGAAGTGTCTTCAGGGATGCAGTCTCATCTGGAGCACAGGGTCTTCTTACAGGTGTATTCAAGTTGTTGGTATAATCCAATCTCTTCAGGTTTTATGGAACTGAGGGCCTCAGCTCCTAGAGGCCATTTCAAGTAGTCTGTTATGTGACCTTGTTTATAGGCAGCTTATACTATAATAGCTTATTTCTTCAAAGTCATTAAAAAAGCCTCTTTTGTGGGAGGTGGCCAAAATGGTGAAGTAGGAAGACACTGGAGGGATTTATTAACAGATATTGAATATAATTCCCCATGCTATACAGTGTAGACAAATTTTCAAAAGAAAAAAAATGCAAGTTTAAATCTCTTTGAAAATTAAAGATGTATGTATCCAAGTCTTTGTTATTTTTGCTGTATTTCTCTTGAGAGTAATATTTGAAATTGATGGCTTATTAGATCCTAATTGTTTCTTCTTCTTTTTTTAAGAAAAGAGTGAGTTTTCTGCATCTTATGCAGCCTTTCCAGTCTTCACAGTTTTAGAACTTACCTATCACATTGAACCATTTCAGGACCCCTCTCTTAGAGGCAATCTGCAGCCACATTCAGTGGATGCAGTTTGGAATTATTAGGATTTCTTTAATTTCCAAACTTGACTTAGAATTTCCATCATTTCTGGGTTTGCTGCCAGCAGTCACTGGTAGTAGAATCACCAGGTAAAAAAGAGGTTTACCCACTCCGGGCATTAGGTTCAGGGTTAGTGCTTATCCCAAAGCCTTTAAAAAGTGAAATCATCATTCTCTTAACACAATTTTCATCAATAACTGACCAAAATTATACTAAGCTTCTCTTCTCACTAGCGTCCCCAGAATGCTAATTTGGAATTCTTGGCTCTTGGTTCCATCTCTCCTTTTTCTTTATGCCCCAGGAAATATTGTTTCATAGTTATCATTCCTTTATGTCCTTATCTTCTTCCTCATCTTAGAAAAGAGAGTGCTCCTCCCACGCTACATTCTCCTCTTTAGTTTTTTCAAAGGATAGCTGTGTATTCTCCCAAAATTTGAAACCCAGAGTCAGCTGTAGGATTAGGGTCTTTGTCTCTTGCTATCTGCATATCAATACACTTATCTCACTATGATTTCTAGAAAGCTCTGCTCTTCCCAAATTCACACCATTCTTCTCCCTTGCCTCACACTGTCATTCACCAAACTCTGTCACTCTTTCTCACTAAGTAGACGCTTTAATGAGTTTTTTGGGTAGTAGTCGTCCTCTCATCCTAAGTCCTGCCATTATTCTGACAGATTCTGTCACTCAATAAGACTGCTCATTGTCTTCACCTCTGTGTCTCCAGTGATAAGAACATTTGGATTACTTCAGGTGTGCCTTCCCATAGTCTTACCTTGCACCTTGTTATCATCTGAAATTGCTCTACTTCCAAAATCACTAATCAGATTCCCCAGCTTAGTATCACTTCTTCTCCTTCTAGTCTACACATCACTGATTTCTCAGTTACCAAATTTCCATATTAGATCCTCCACCGTCAACTGACATTTAATTTTCCTCAATCTCCCTTCTTCACTTTCTTTGTTTTTCTTCTTCTACTTTTATTTTTTTTAATTTAAATTTATTTATTTTAATTGGAGGCTAATTACTTTACAATATTGTATTGGTTCTGCCACACATCAACATGAATCCGCCACCGGCCTACACATGTTCCCCATCCTGAACCCCCCTCCCACCTCCTTCCCCGTACCATCCCTCCGGGTCATCCCAGTGCACCAGCCCCAAGGATCCTGTATTGAACCTGGACTGGCGATTCATTTCTTATATGATATTACACATGTTTCCATGACATTACCCCAAATCATCCCACCCTCTCCCTCTCCCACAGAGTCCAAAAGACTGTTCTAAACATCTGTGTCTCTTTTGCTGTCTCTCATACAGGGTTATCATTACCATATTTCTAAATTCCATATATATGCATTAGTATACTGTATTGGTGTTTTTCTTTCTGGCTTACTTCACTCTGTATAATAGGCTCCAGTTTCATCCACCTCATTAGAACTCTTCTACTTTTAAATTTTTATTTTATATTGGAGTATAGCCTATTAGCAATGTTCTGATAGTTTCATGGCTTCAGGAGGACAGCAAAGTGATAGTTGAGTATATATATATATATATATATTTTTTTTTTTTTCTTTTTCAAATTCTTTTCCCTTACAGATTATTACAAGATACTGAATATAGGCTCTTTTGCTATAAGTAAGTCCTTGTTAGCTATCTATTTTATATAGTAGGGTGTATATGTTAATACCAAACTCTCCTATTTTGCCTCTCTCCCACCATATCTATGAGTCTATTTCTGTTTTGTAAATAAGTTAATTTGTATCATTTTTTCAGATTCCACATATAAGTGATATGCAAATTTGTCTTTGTCTGTCTGATTTATTTCACTTAATATGAAAATTTCTACATCTATCCATGTTGCTGCAAATGGCATTATTTCATTCTTTTTTATGGCTGAGTTATATTCCATTGTGTGTGTGTGTATTTATATACACCACATCTTCTTTATCCTGAATCAAACTTTTAGCAATAATTTTGCTATTATCATAAATATCCTTACTCATCTTTCATTTTCTTGCCTCCCCTGAAAAATTCTAAACTAGGTTAAAGCCTACTAGCATCTGTCTTCATGCCTATCTGAGTATCTGGGCCTTGGAGGCAGGCAACACAGAGAAAGTTACCATCAGTATAAACTCATGATTACCAACCTCAGCTTGGCTCTTAATCTTGCCTAGAAATTCATTAGCCATCAGTTACTTTGGGTTCTTCTAATCTCAACAAAACTGTTTCAAGTCTTCCCCACTATCATCAGGCCTCATAATTCTCACATTTCCTCTTGCTTTCTCAATAGGTACCTTTTTTTTTTTTTCAATAAAGATAAAACTTTATTCATTTTAACGGGTCTTTTGGGGGTAAAATTACAAAGTTTATGTGTGCATGCTAAGTTGCTTCAGTCATGTCTGACTCTTTGCAACCCCATGGACTATAGCACACCAGGCTCTTCTGTCCATAGAGATTCTTCAGGCAAGAATGCTAGAGTGGGTTGCCATGCCCTCATCCAGGGGGTCTTTCTGATCTAGGGATGGAACCACGTCTGCTTTGGCAGGTGAATTCTTTACCACTAGTGCCACCTGGGAAGCCCACAAAGTTTATAGAGTACTGTCACAACTAAGACTTTTTTTTCCATCTTTTCTGTCTCTTTTTTAAATTTTAGTTTTACTTGAAGGATAATTGCTTTACACTATTGTGCTGGCTTCTGCCACACATCAACATGAAGCAGCCATAGGCACACAGACGACCCTTCCCTCTTGAACCTCCCTCCTGTCCCCCACCCCATCCATCCCTCTAGATTGTCACAGAGCACCGGTTGGAGCTCCCTGAGTCATACAGCAAATTCCCGCTGGGTATCTGTTTTACATATGGCTGTCTACATGTTTCCATGCTCCTCTCCATTCATCCCTCCCTCTCTTTTCCTCTCCTTGTGTCCACAAGTCTATTTTCTTTAGAAAGCATGTAGAAATCCAGTCTCTAAGTGCCCTGCTCTGCTTAGTCTACCTTCATTCATCCACTTCACCCAGCCTACCTTCATTTGCTCCCAACCTCTAATTCTTCACTTCTATAACAGAGAAGTCCTCTGAATGACTCTCTTAGGCTGGACTCTCCGTGTGCTTTGATCCTCTTTTGTCATCCTATCTTCTCAGGGCCTTTTCGCTATCAGTATTCATTCTTCCTTTCCTCTCTCTTCCCCTCTGCTCTCTTCTGCTCCCTTCTCCTCTCCTTTCCTCTTTCCCTTCCTCCAGTTTTCTCCTCTCACCTCTCATCTTCTTTCCTTCTTTCTCTCTGTGTCACATATGCACATATATATATATATGAACACACGTGTGTGTATATTTGGACACACTAGCATTTAATACATCACTATCAATCACTATCAATCTGTAGTTTCATATAGGCATCTAAACATATTTAAATCTCTTATTTAAACAAGCAAAACAAACAAACAAACAAAGAAAATGGTCTCAGTTTAAGCAAAGCCTTCTGTCTTTGTATTCTATTCAGTCCCTCAATAGATTGCACAACACTCAGCCACATTGGTGAGAAATATTATTTATGCTCAACCTGCTAACTCAAGTGCTAATCTCATCCAGAAATATCCTTACAAACACCCTCAGAAATAATGCTTTACCAGCTAAGTGAGTGCCCCGTAACCTAGACAAGTTGACATATTAAATTATCCATCACAGCCTAGAATACAGAATTGACTCATGACAGTTGACTTGTTCCTGTATTATATTCTTTTTATTGTAAACAATATTTTATTTATTATTTTAATTAATTTTTGGTCGCACTGGATCTTCGTTGCTTTCTGCAAGCTTTCTCTAGTTGGAGCGAGAGGGGGCTACTCTTCATTGTGGTGTGCTGACTTCTCATCACGGTGGCTTCTCTGGCTGGGGGCTCAGGCTCTAGTGCATGGGTTTCTGTAGTTGTGGCACATGGGCTTAATTGCTCATGTGAATTGAGCACATGTGAAATCTCCCTGGACCAGGGATGGAAACTGTTACCATAATTGGCAGGAAGATTCTTATCCACTCTGCCACCAGGGAAGTCCTGGAACCAGTATTTCTAAAATACTAGTCCTGGAGATCCTCACCAAGCTTAAAAAATTTAAATCAGAAATCACTGATCTTAGAAAAAAATAAAGACAACATGCTTATAGTAGCCAGCAAGGCCCCTGTGGTCGACTTCTTGGTACCCCTGCAGTCTCTAGTCCCCCACCTTGGTCCGTGCTTTTCACTACACTGCCCTTGTGTCTCTCTGCTCATTTCCACCACAGGGTTTTATACACCCTGTTCTTCTCTCTCAGGAACACTTCTTTCCTCCTGCTTCTTTGTGTGTTAACTCATTCATTCTTAATATGATAGCTAATTATCTCTCAGGAAGCTTCACTTGCTTTCCAGTATAAATCAGATATATGTGATATATTTCCTCACAGAATCGTGATTATTTCCCTCAGTACATCTATCCCAATTCATAGCCATACATCATCACTGATTATTTGGTTAACATGTAACTCCTAGAATTTAGACTCACTGAGTGTAGGGATTGTGTACTTTTTGCTCAACATTTGTATCACCAGCACATAACATTATGGCTATCACATTAAAGGCATTCTATAAATATTTGTCTAATTAATAACTTATTCTTGACAGATGATATGAAACAGAGGGTTGGCTACTTAAGATAAACTAGTTTGGAAGGAAAATTTACCTGGACAGATAAAAGTAATTACTAAATCCAAATCCTGATGCAAAATGATTTCTTTTTTTTTTTTGCTTTTTCTATTTTGTCCCAATATATATGTTCATTAAGATTGGGTCTATATTGATGATTTTTAAGTAAGGTAGAGGAATAAAGAATTACTAGCAGAGTTTTCCCAATTACCCATTCTTTCCCCTACTCACACCCCCAAGGAACAACATAATCTTCACATGCAATGAAATGAGGTGGGGGATAGGGAAAGTAACTGAGAAATTGGTTGTTTTAGGGTGGTTTGTAAGTGATCTATAGATCAATGAATAAAATACTCTTACCATGACATTGTGGGAAACAACAAAATTATGTGGAGAGCAAATAATTGTTAAGTTCAACTACTCGAACCATTAAATTACTGAAGATATGTGTATATATGTAACACACACACATAAGACTTCTGTAATGCTGTAGGTTACAGGATGAGACAGGAATTACTGAGTTGAAGCTCGTGACATAAACATAGATTAGACTGTTGGTAGCATGTGTGACAGCTTAAGGAACTGTTTACAGGTTTTCAACAGGGAAGTAACAAAGTCCAATTTTTGCCTAGAATTCCTGATTTTCAACTAATAGGAGAGTGTGGGAATAGAAGTAAGAGTCAAAGCTTCAGAATTGCTTGTGGGGTTCATTTAAATTCCCTTTGCCTCTATAACATCTGGAAGATATCGATCGTACATCTGGCAAGCAGGGTATCTTGCTTCCTACATAGTTAAGAATTTTTGAAATAAGTGAAAATGAGCTCTACCTTTGGGATGTGGAAAGGATAAACAATTATTGAACTTCAGAGACCAAAAGTGCTTTGCTGTATCCCTGAAACTAACACTACACTGTTCATCAGCCATACTCCAATATAAAATAAAAATCAAAAAATGTGATCCTTCTATTGGCGGAATGGAAATGGGTTTGAGAAAGTAGAGACCACTTGTTCATTCCACAGATATTTGTTGAGGATCACCATATTCCGATTAATATACAGCTCCTGCATGACCATGGCATAGTTTTACGTATGCCTTCATGGGGTTTGTATTCTGATGAAGAGATAAATAAGACACAAGTGAAACTATAAAAAAGACATTTTATGTAATGATAAGTGCAATGAAAGAGAGTCCTATAATTGATTATAGGGAGAGGTGGAAACTTTATAATGGAAAGCCTTTGGGAAGAGGAAATATCTAATCTTATAACAGAAGGATGAAAATCCAAAGGAAATGTGTGTTCAGAGAGAACAGTTGAGACCAAAGATAACCCACGGGTAGGAAATAACTGTACTCTAAGAACTGAAAGGGTATTGTAGCCTGTGGCCCAGTGAGCTTGAGCTGCAGATTCAGAGAGCAAGAGTCATGCCCTGAGGTGGAAGGGTGATGGGGCCAGGTCACACAGGTTTGGCTCATGGGGACAGGCTTATACTAAGTTCTAAGTGAGAGGTGCAGCTGCAGAAGTGTTTCCCGAGTGTGATAAATGGCATTTTAGCTTCAGTGTGGAGAATGACTGGAGGGGGCAGGAGTGAAAGATCAGTATGGAAGTATTTCAGAATTCCAGGAGAACTATGTATGGCGCTTGGGCCATGGTGGGAACATTGGCAGTGAGTCGTTTTGAGATTTATGTTAGATCTTGATTCTTTACTCTTGCTTCTTTGTTCCCTAAACAGGGGGTTTGGCTGTTACTTGTTAGAAAGCAACAGCAGAAGTGGCTATGGGAAGAGAGGCTAAGCTTTTAACTTAAAGAAGAGAAGAGCTAATATGTCAGGAGATGGCAGAATTACAGTGGAAAACTGGTAAAATGACTAACATGGCTTGCACTTCAACGAGCAGAGCTTTGCAGGCAGAAAGGGGAGAGATGGTCTGGAAGAAGCAGGAGAACAAGAAGGACACCAACTCTGACTCCTTGCTGACCCTGAGAAGAGGAACATCCTCTACTTGAAAGGGCTAAAGGGGAAACAGTGACCTCAAAGGATATCCAGGTGACCTCAAGGTTAAGGCAAGGATGTGTAGGGATTATTTAGAGAGAAGGGTGAGGATTCAGAGGAGTTTGCTAATCCTACTCTGGGAGTTAGAGAGCAAGAGAGGAAGTGTGTGGGACTGGACAGACAATATTCTTGTGTTTCTGCACAGCCAGGACTTTCTGAGAAAATCTTACTGAAACTTGGGATCTGAACTAAAAGACAAATCTGAAATTAAATTATGACTGAGTAAGAAACCATCTAACAATACCAATCTTTTTGGAGGCATGTATTTATACTGTAAGAGAGGATGAGAAGTGGGACTGTGGCAATATCTCTGAGTTTTGGATATAGGGTCTTACCTTTCCCCTGAAGAATTTATTTATACTCCAAAGGGTTAGAACCCAGGCTCTTTTCCCTCACATTTCTCAGGAAACTCTCCCAGGATGGGAAGCAGCATCTCTCTCTCGAATAAATGTCCAGATTTATGTTATTTAAGTTCTTCTACATAAAGATGCCCTATATGTATCTAGCTTTAATCATATTTCCCAGAAGTAAAAATTAGGACACAAGAGAACTACATATTTATTATGTGTTGTAAGTATATAATAATAATTTGTTCTGCTTCAGAAATGTTGCATGTGCATTCAGGATTTTAATAAATATAGGTATAAAAAATTAAAGATTTTATCAGGAAAAAGAAAAGAGTGTGAATTGTGCCAAGTTCTGGCAATATAAGAATGAGTCTTTGTGATAAAAGGGGAAATGAGGAGTCTTATTATTACAGGGGTAACTTCAATAAATTTTTGCTTTAGTTAACTAAGAGAAGATGAGAGTCTACACTTGGCCACTTGCTATAAGGAAGGGAGGAATTTGAAGACTTATTTCTGAGATTTAGATTGACTGGATTTGATGATGAACTAGGTGTGGAATGTTAGGATGAGAGAAAAGCAACTTTAGATTTCTCCTTATATAAATTGATAATTGATATAAATTGACATTTAAAGTAGGAAATAGGAAAATATTAGATAAGAAAACAATGAATCTGAATTCATTTGGTATTTTGTTTCCAATATCAGGGTTGTTAAAATCTACATGAAAGAAAAATCAACTCTTTTGGGGAAGTATAGTTCTATAAGTCTTGACAAATATATATGGTCATACAATGTCCACCAAAATCAAATTAAAAAATACATTCACTACCATAAGTCCATTTTGCAGTAAATATTTCTCATATATCTCCTTCATCTGATAAATACTAAACTAATTTTTGTTCCTAAGAACACTTCATATTTCTAGAACATTATTCAAATAGAATCATACAGTAGATAACTTTTTGTGTCTCATTGCTTTTGCTTAGTATCATACTTTTGAGATACATGGGATGTTTATTTCATATTATCAGTATTTTTTCTTTTTACTTAATTATTTATTTAGTGCTGAGTAGTATTCCGTTGTATATTTAAATTAAAATTTGTGTATTTATTCATTAGTTGATAGATATTTGTGTTATTTCCAGTTTTTAGTGATTATGAATAAAGATACTATAACTGTCATGAAAAGGCCTAAACTTAGAAGAGAAACCTGAGATAGTTAAAACTTTCAGAGCAATCAGCTTATGGGGAATATATAAACTTTATAAAGTATGCATCAGTTCAGTTCAGTTCAGTCACTCAGTCGTGTCCGACTTTTTGCGACCCCATGAATCGCAGCACGCCAGGCCTCCCTGTCCATCACCAACTCCCAGAGTTCACTCAGACTCACGTCCATTGAGTCAGTGATGCCATCCAGCCATCTCATCCTCTGTCGTCCCCTTCTCCTCCTGCCCCCAATCCCTCCCAGCATCAGAGTCTTTTCCAATGAGTCAAAGTACTGTAGTTTCAGCTTCAGCATCATTCCCTCCAAAGAAATCCCAGGGCTGATCTCCTTCAGAATGGACTGGTTGGATCTCCTTGCAGTCCAAGGGACTCTCAAGAATCTTCTCCAACACCACAGTTCAAAAGCATAAATTCTTCGGCGCTCAGCTTTCTTCACAGTCCAACTCTCACATCCATACATGACCACTGGAAAAACCATAGCCTTGACTAGACAGACCTTTGTTGGCAAAGTAATTTACTTTGCTAACCAAGTATGCATAGATTAAGGCAATTAAAGGGCAAACGAAGAAATCCTTAGAAAATCAGCTTTTAAGAGGCAGGCAAGTCAGAGGAAGCTCTGACAGAGACAGAAGGATGATATGGAGACACAGGATGAACCATTAAAAGTGTTGGATCAGAGAGACCCAGAGAGAAGAGTTATAATAGGTCAAATAATCTTTAAAACAAAAAATGTGAAGACTGTCTCATAAAGCAAAAGCTAGGTTAAAGTTAACAATAGTGAGCTGAGTTTAGTATATTCATCACTGTTAGAGAAATAAATTTAAGATAATTGAATGTAGGGAAATAAAGGGATCTTTAGTTTTAGGTGTGGGCTTCCCTGGTAGCTCAGAGGGTAAAGTGTTTGCCTGCAATGCGGAAGACCTGGGTTTGATCCTTGGGTTGGGAAGATCGCCTGGAGAAGGGAAAGGCTACCCACTCCAGTATTCTGGCCTGGAGAATTCCATGGACTGTGTAGTCCACGGGGTCACAGAAAGTTGGACACGACTGAGTGACTTTCAGTTTCAGCTTCTTTGGCTTTATTTTCCAGCAAGCAGAATTACTACTACTAAATCATCATTTTAAGAATAGCACTGATACTTAGCATTTTACTAAGTGCAAAATTCCAATTATTATTTAAAAACCCTGAATATGATGGAAAATTTCCCCAAACAGAAATATCTAGAGCATTAAAATATTAGTTTAGATTAAAACAATAAAAAGCAATGAAATTAGCAAACAAAATTTGTCTAATAGCAAATAAATATGCTGCATTCATTTAGAATTGCTTTCCTTTAATGTGCAATATTCTATTTTAAATTCATATGTACTATTAATGATAATTGTGAAATAAACGTCACACTGCTATCTTTGTATTAAAATTAGAGAAGCATTTTGTTTCTCTGAGTACTGGTTTATTAATTACAGCTATGTTTACATTACTCATCATTTGTGGTAGCAAACTGCTCCTTTTAGAAAGATTGAATAATAGAGTATTTCCACAAGCGAGAAGGTACAACACTGACATATTCAATGCTGGAGTAGCTAAGAATATTGACACTCAGGGAAGCAGACAGGAAGCCAGGTAAACAGTGTCAAAGGCGTCAGCATGAAGCAGAATTTCGGAATTCAGAAACAAAACTTTCCAGGTCCTGGGGTGAGAAGAAGATGAATGGCTGGTGAAAAGAAGGGAATACCCATGCCACAGAAACTAGAAAACTGGTCATGTTATCAGTGAAAGTGTTAGTAGTCACTCAGTTGTGTGACTCTGCAATCCCACAGACTGTAGCCTGGCAGGCTCCTCTGTCCATGGGATTTTCCCAGCAAGAATACTGGAGTGGATTGCCATGTCGTCTTCCAGGGAATCTTCACCACTCAGAGACTGAACCCACATCTCCTGCGTCTCCTGTATTGCTGGTGGATTCTTTACCACTGAGCCGCCAAGGAAGCCCATAATGGTATGTAATAGAATGTTAAGCATTATTCTATTAACCTTTTTTGTCCTTAATTTTTGGTTTCAAGTATTTCTGAGCATTTTGGAACTAAGTACTTTGGGGTGACACTTTTTATAGATTGATTCTTGGTTTAAATGGCTCCAAGGATTTAATTAACATTTTGTCTCTCCTTTCCTCCTGATCATTGATGAAGCTGTTAAAAGAGCCTAATATCAGTCCCAGTGACACATACCAGATCTTTCAATCAACTCAATGGACTCTGTTTGTCACTACCCTTTAATAACCTTTCAAACAGCTTTCAGTTCATGTGTTCAGTTCATGTCAGCATGTAAACTAATGTTTATTTTTCAAGTATTATTTCTTGAGACATCCTGTCAAAATATGTCCCTAAAATCAAATTTACCATGTCCCAAATACTACTTCTGAAATAATTAACATATTGAAACAAAAATATAAGCTTTATTTATTTACAAATATTTTTAATTAAACATATAATTTTATAAATTAGTATTTAAAAATTCTCATAAATTTTATCGATTTGTAATAATACAACAAAAGATTTAATCTTATACAAAGATTTTAAAAAGCAAACATCATGAAAATGTAGACATTTGGATTCTTGATTCAGCATTCAATCTAACAGATGAAATTTGAAGTTGAGAGAAAGAAGTTTCATTAAAATTTTTAGATATAATTTGGAAATCAGAAAATTACTTGCAGAATATTTTCTATGTAATAGGTCTTAAGAAGACCTCTTTTAAGCCACACATCCTTCTTTTCCAGTTATCTAAAATTCCCAGAATCCTTTTAGGTAGTAAAATAGGCATATATTTTACCCATAGATATTTTTGGTGAAAATTATAAGTTGATTCATAATTGCATTTCTGAAGAAAAATAATGATTTTTGCACCTAAGATTATGCCATTTTTAGTGTTTTCTGTTTGTAAGCAGAATAAACTTGGTATTAATTACCAATAGAAATTCACTGTTTTTAAGAATTTATAGAGCACCATCTATCTGTCACTACTCTGAGTTGACTGATGCAGCCATTTCATGAATAATGATATTTTATTTCAGAGACATAGTTTACTAGTTTGTATAGTCAAGTATTAGTCTACATTAAGCACTAATATCTATTTTCAGGTTTTATATTCCTGTGGTTTTAAAATATATTCTTGGCCATTTTCCAAATCAATACTATTTTAAGACCAAGGTCTTTGCCGAAGTTGGAATATTTATAATGAAATAAACACTTTCTACTGTTATCAAATGACAGTATTTTCTACTAGTTATCTTCTTAAATTTTGAATACTGCTTTCTATGTTCCTGACAAATAAGTAATCATATCCTAAAATAAATTTTAAGCTTATGCCTTTGAAATTATCTTTCCAAGATTTTTATGGCTGCTCATTTTTCTGTGGATAAGCAATTTATGGCCAAAAGAGATTTAAGCTATTAAATAATTATACTATATTGGTTGATAAATCTGCTAACTTCCAAATGGGAAAAGATACGGAAAACTTTAGAAAAGGACTTGGAGGTAAGGAAAGAAAATTTGTAGATTCTTAGTATCCAATACTACAGGTTTGATGTTCGTAAGACCAAACAAGGGAATGTTTTCAACCTGTATGAACATTCTTTCCTCTGCCTCAGGATATCTTTTCACGAATCACAAGGGAGACAATACTGAGCTTCATGCTAACTGAGTGGGACGTTCTCACTTTGTTAACCTGGCCAATCACATTGAGTTTTGTCTCATCATCCAAATACTCCCTCACAGAGAAAATTGTCAATAATCAGACAAAATCAAGGTGGAAAATTGATGTTTTCTGGACAGTTGGAGCAACGCAGGTCAGGATGCCCTTCAGGAGCGCGTTAACAAGATCATCTAGGAAACGCACTGCCAGTTTAGTTGTGGAGTGTCATTTGATCATTGTCAAAGCATTCAAAAGACTTGAAAGCCAGACGAAGTGTATTCTTAAGATGGTCATAGTCCCAGGATTAACTTTTCACTGTCATTTTTTTACTGTTTTATTTTTAAAATTATTGCTCTGTCAATAAATAAGAAATAAACAATCTTACACATTTGCAATTGCATAAAAGAATTGGGGATATTTGATTTTCCTCTTTAAATCAATGTTAAGCAGCAGGAGAATGGAATACTCTTTCACACCCCATTGTTATATGACTTTCAGGCAAAGCACTGGGCTAACAGCATGGCTTTGTGACAGAGGGGAAAGCAAAAATGGTTCTAATTACTTTACAACCCCATGTGCCATCAAGCAAGTCACGCAAACACTCGAGGTCTCAGTTTCCTTATATGTAAATAAGAGATAGCAGGATAGACCTTACGGAATTTTTATAAGGATTTAGTAGATGAGGAATGCATGGCATTTGGTATATTTAAAGTCATTTAATTAAGAACATACTTCTTATTGTTAATTGTGTCATCAATTTCTCTGCTCTGTAGTTTATATTGCAAGAAGTTGACAAAAAATTTCAAGCCACAAGGTCTCATCTTCAAATACTAGAATCCTTAAACACAGTGCAAACACATAGGAACAAAGGCACATGTAACATATTAAAATATAGAAAACTTACATGTGAACACTTTGTTCTTCAACACAGATTTTAAACCTATAATGAGACATGTTCTTTGGATCGTCCATGTACACATTCCTTTATCTAGGATTCGTCTCTGTAATCTTAATAAGCACAAGTTCCCATGATTTGTTTTATAGCACCTTATGGCTTAAATGTATAAACAAAATTATAAAGTGTATTTGAAGTTTGAGTTGAAACCCATTTTGAAGTTGAAATCCATTGTTGACATATGTTGTAAGTGTTAGGAAAGTGAGAGTCATGTGACTTGCTCAGGAGACCTAGAATTTCATCTCTGTTATAACAGAGTGTTCTTCAGCTGCTGAGAAAGTAACACATAACATGTGGCATACCTCTCACTTCAGTAATCAACAAGCATATGACAGTACCACTGCCTGAACAACACCGAATGCATTGGTGCCATAGGGTGTCATATTGCCACTCCATAAATTTCACTGATTAAAATACTCTTGAATCAGGTTTTGTCCAGTTCAACAGGTAGTTTCATATAGTACCTACTGTTTACATTTTAAATGACAGCATTATGCTGCTTAGACAAAATTTTTATTGAGAAAAAATATATGTACCAACACAGCATAGTTCCACAGATAATATTCTCATCATGAAGTACTGCTCATTTTTGCAGCTAAATTTGTGAAATTTTAATAAATAATGTCACAAAAACATTGTTGACCTATTGGTATAGGATTTGTTTTTGCATTGAATTTATAAGTGCTCAAAGATATTAATATTTATTAGAATTCATTCAAAGCAAATAATGTTTTTTTTCCCCAAAATAAAGATATAAGGACTTAAAACTTTTGGTTGTATTGTTTTCCATCAGCTTCACTTTGTATAAAAATCAGGAGATTCTCTCTGAAAAACTATAACTTCTCCTCATTTAGGGACTTGATATTGAATAGGTATTTTTAACAATCATGCTTCAATAATCTAGAAATCAAAATCTGACCAATATCAAACACAAAAAGAAGCACTAAAATGTGAATAATAGGGACTACAGACTATCATGAAATATTCTGACTCAAGTTCCAAACTTGGTGTATTAAAGAGAACATAATTTAGAAATTGGGGATTTTTTTTTCACACATGAAATTATAATCATATTTAATTTTTGATCTATGAATCTAGTAATTTGAAAGTGAATATCTAACAAAACATTTTAATAACAGAAGCAGAATTACAGGACGTATTATAATAATAATGCATTCACCAAATTCCTGTGTGGTTCTACTATACATAAGAGTTGATATGCAAATATGAGCAGTGTCTTTGGCATTAAAGAAATTAAGAATTACTGAATTTTGTAAGTTTTCTTTTTACAGTAGTCATGTATGGATGTGAGAGTTGGACCATAAAGAAGGCTGAGCACCAAAGAATTGATGCTTTTGAACTGTGGTGCTGGAGGAGATTTGAGAATCCCTTGGAGAGCAAGGAAATCAAACCAGTCCATCCTAAAGGAAATCAGTCCTGGATATTCATTGGAAGGACTGATGCTGAAGCTGAAGCTTCAGTACTTTGGCCACCTGATGTGAAGAACTGACTAACGGGAAAAGACCCTGATGCTGGGAAAGACTGAAGGCAAGTGGAAAGGGGGCATCAGTGGGTGAGATGGTTGGATGGCATCACCGACTCAATGGATATGAATTTGAACAAACTCAGGGAGATGGTGAAGGACAGGGAAGCGTGGCATGCAGCAGTTCACAGGGTCGCAAAGAGTCAGACATGACTTAGCCAATGAACAACAACAGTCTTCTTTTAAGGAAAAAGAATAAAAACTTGACATATAAAACAAATTGAATTTTATTATCTGTACAATTTTCCTAGGTGAACATCCTCCCAAGAATCATACAAATTAGGTGACAATGTATCCTTAATGTCTATCTATGAGTGACACTAGATAATGCCACAACATTGTACCTTGGTTTCCTTCACAGAAAGTCTCTTATAATACTTCCTTTGTTGTTGCTGTTTAGCCCGTAAGTCGTGTCCAACTCTTTTGTGACCCCATGGACTGTAGTCTGCCAGGCTTCTCTGTTCATTGGCTTTCCCGGGCAAGAATACAGGAGTGGGTTTCCACTTCTTTCTCTAGGGGATCTTCTTGACTCAGGGATCAAACCCACATCTCCTGTGGGTTCTTTACCACTGAGCCACCAGGGAAGACGATACTTCCCATGGGTATACACTTATGCAATGTAATGATAAATCTGCCCTCATTTTAAGGTCAAAATTTCTATAAGTGAGCTTTTCTTAATCACTTTATCTGTTCACTGTATGTATTGCTTCAGCCATCTCTCCTCACGGTTTTCTGTTTTTCCTGGATGCTCTAGTTGGTTCCAAAGAGAAGGAACACAAATGAACAAAATGAAATTTAATTTTAGAAGTTATTCTTAGTCTAGATGTGGAGACTAAAATAAATAATAAAAGCTATAATAATCTTCTCTGCTTGCTTTTTAAGATAAAGTGCTTATATTTATATTTCCACATTTTGGATTCATTATCTACATGATGTTTATAGGTCCTGCAGTTTTTCAGGTAAGAAGCAAAATCTCCTTTCAATACATTTAGTTTTGAGGTGATGAAGCCAAATCTTTGATGGGCTGTATTAGAGGAACAAAATATGAAATATATATGTATTCACAGTAGTGTACATTTTGTGCCTTGAATCACTTTGAAAAGTATCTCAGAAAACCTGTAGAATCAGCCCTCCTCTGTGTTCACAAGAATTTTATTTGTATTTATGAAAATGATTCTATAAATTTACACTGGTAATTATTTTGGGGCATGGAATAAAAGCTACAATAAAGATATAAAGGAAATTATTGGTGAGAATAATAAATATTTCCAAAACTTCATAGGAGATAGGAAAATTGAGAGGGATATTGAAATACAAGTAGAAGTTTGCCTAATGGAGAACAGCTGGGAAGAAAGCATTCCAGAATACAGAGCACAGATTTTGGAAGTAACAGTAAAAATTGATAAAATATTGAAGATTCCAGATCCTCTGTTTAGGCAAATAATCCTAGAAGTGAATTAAAAATATTTTATCCAAAGTATGGATTGCTTTATAGCAAAGAATTTGCTGTCAACATAGCTTTCAGTTAGGGTAAATATCAAAGAGACTATTGAAAAGCTATTGTCCTCCAACATTCTTATTAATTTCCAAAAAGGACCCTATAAGTCCCTATTCTGGCTCTCACCTAAAGCCAGACATCCTGGAATGTGAAGTCCAGTGGGCCTTAGGAAGCATTACTACAAACAAAGCTAGTGGAAGGGATGGAATTCCAGTTGAGCTATTTCAAATCCTAAAAGATGATGCTGCGAAAGTGCTACAATCAATATGCCAGCAAATTTGGAAAACTCAGCAGTGGCCACAGGACTGGAAAAGGTCAGCTTTCATTCCAATCCCAAAGAAAGGCAATGCCAAAGAATGCTCAGACTATTGCACAGTTGCACTCATCTCACATGCTAGTAAAGTAATGCTCAAAATTCTCCAAGCCAGGCTTCAACAATACATGAACCGTGAACTTCCAGATGTTCAAGCTGGTTTGAGAAAAGGCAGAGGAACCAGAGATCAAATTGCCAACATCCCCTGGATCATCAAAAAAGCAAAAGAGTTCCAGAAAAACATCTATTTCTGCTTTATTGACTATGCCAAAGCCTTTGACTGTGTGGATCACAATAAACTGTGCAAAATTCTGAAAGAGACGGGAATACCAGACCACCTAACCTGTCTCTTGAGAAACCTATATGCAGGTCAGGAAGCAACAGTTAGAACTGGATATGGAACAACAGACTGGTTCCAAATAGGAAAAGGAGTTCGTCAAGGCTGTGTATTGTCACTATGACTATTTAACTTCTATGCAGAGTACATCATGAGAAATGCTGGGCTGGAAGAAGCACAACCTGGATTCAGGATTGCTGGGAGAAATATCAATAACCTCAGATATGCAGATGACACCACCTTTATGGCAGAAAGTGAAGAGGAACTCAAAAGCCTCTTGATGAAAGTGAAAGAGGAGAGTGAAAAAGTTGGCTTAAAGCTCAACATTCAGAAAACAAAGATCATGGCATCTGGTGCCATCACTTCATGGCAAATAGATGGGGAAACAGTGATTGACTTTATTTTGGGGGGCCCCAAAATCACTACAGATGGTGACTGCAGCCATGAAATAAAAAGACACTCCTTGGAAGAAAATTTATGAGCAACCTAGATAGCATATTAAAAACCATAGACATTACTTTGCCAGCAGAAGTCCATGTAGTCAAGGCTATGGTTTTTCCAGCAGTAATGTATGGATGTGCAAGTTGGACTATAAAGAAAGCTGAGCACTGAAGAATTGATGCTTTTAAACTGTGGTGGTGGAGAAGACTCTTGAGAGTCCCTTGGAGAGTCTCTGTAAGGAGATCCAACCAGTCCATCCTAAAGGAAATCAGTCCTGAGTGTTCATTGGAAGGACTGTTGTTGAAGCTGAAACTCCAATACTTTGGCCATCTGATTTGAAGAGCTGATTCTTTGAAAAAGACCCTGATGCTTGGAAAGATTGAAGGCAGGAGGAGAAGGGGATGGCAGATGATGAGATGGTTGGATGGCATCATCAACTCAATGGACATGAGTTTGAGTAAACTCCAGAAGTTGGTGATGGACAGGGAGGCCTGGTGTGCTGCAGTCCATGGGGTCACAAAGAGTCGGACAAGACTGAGCGACTGAACTGAACTGAACTGAAGTCCCTACTCTAAGCATGAGCATCTCTTATTCAAATTATTACAGACAGCAAACACCAATTTTTTAAGATATTTTTGTCTTGTTTTTGTTACAGGGAAGTTCTATCAGCTGCTAAAAAACTTCTTTGATCTTGTATTTCCAGTATAATTAACCCCTTCCTAGGCAACAGAAAGAAATACTATGTAGGAATAGGGACCTAAGATCTGAAGGTCTGTCTCTTAAAAAAAGACAAATATTTATTAGCACTTCAGATAATAAGATTGGTAGGCAGCTATTTATATGATGCCTGGGATATACCAAGAAATATACAAAATATAGAACCAAGAACTCTTAGAGTTAAAAGAAAAAAAATAGGGGTCATGAAGTCTTACTTTTCTCACAAGAAATTTTTTCACAACTTTCTGACAAATGGTCATTCAGCATTTTATCAAAGTTTCCCCAATACTCACTTCTTATAAGGAAATTCATTTACCAGTCTTCATCATATAAAAGTATTTTTAAATGGAGATATAATCTGCCTCTCTATAACTTTACTCACAGACTCTAGTTTTAACCTCTGATAATGTTCAGAATATTTGCTTCCCTTTATACACAACAGACTTTCGAAGACTTATAGATTTCAATCACTCACTCACCTCTCCAAGCTAACTATTCCACATTCATGGCGCTCTCATAGACATATGTTTTTGGACCCATTACCACCCATATCCCCATTCCCTGCTCACTGTTAACTCCATGAACTACAGGCATAGAAGGCTCAGACTGTAACCTTGTTCTTCATTTTGGGATGATTCCTATTGATTCCAGTTTACTTAAACCTCTTACATTTTTGCCCAAGCAACCAACTGCACTCTCCTCCAGCCTGAAATTTTATATATTACTGTTGAACCAAACAGGGCTATGTAAAATTTAAATGAAAACTTCAAATGCCATGTTTCTGATATCCAAAAATTTAGCCATCCCACTAAGATTATTGCATCCTGAAAATATACTAAATTTGTCTTCTATGGTTTTATCTGACCTGTGATTAAAGCCCTGTACAGGACAAGACCAAGAATAGGTTCTTAGTCTTATCCTTAGAGGCTGACTTCCAGATAGAACATGAGTCAACTCTGTTCAGCTATTTATGAGTCTACCTATGGGGGCATGCACACGTGCTGAGTCACTTCAGTTGTGTCCCACTCCTTGTGACCCCATGGACTGCAGCCTGCCAGACTCCTCTGTCTATAGGGTTCTTCATGTAAGAATACTAGAGTGGGTTGACATTTCCTCTTCCAGGGGATCTTCGAGACCCAGGGATGGAACCTGTGTCTCCTAAGGCTCCTGCATTACAAGCGGATTCTTTACCGCTGAGTCACTGGGGAAGCCCCCACCTATGGGTACTGTTGTTGAATATCATATAGAAATACCGTCAGAAATTCTGTCAAATACCACCATCCCAAATGATTTCACACTAAACTTGATGACTGGTTCTTCTCCATTCATGAGGTGATCTGCATTTTTTGCCTTTTTCCTTGTTTTTAACAGGTTTTTTGTTCCTTCAGTTTTTACTAAAAGGGATGGAAGCTAGGCAAGAGGTGACCTTATTATGTAAATGATACTATTAAGCAGAAATGCAAAATATTCATTCTTCATAATATTTAAAATAGCATCAAAGAGATTTGAAGACACTTGAAATAAGAAACATATACAAAGAAAATTCCTAAAATTAAAAGTCAGATTCATGTTAGTGAAAGATACCTGTTGAACTTGTACATCATAATAAACTAAGGCATACAATTTGGCTTACTCATGGTCTGATCAAAGCAAATGTTCAGCAATCGACTTTTTTCTCTCCTTAGTCTTATACTATAGTATGACTCTAGAGAACTTATATGATTTTGGCATTCTGTATTAGCATATAAGTTTCTTAAGGCCAGAGCTGAATCTTAATCATTAAGCGACTTCAGATTCTTCCAAGCACAGACTCTGGCACTTGGAATCTTTTTTTTTTTCAGCAAAGATGTAGTAAATTAGTGTTTATGAGTTTCTTGAGTTGCTGACTACAAGTTGTATCACTCCTACCACCAGCCCATATAGCTAAATTAATAATCCTGTTGGATGAACTTCACTCATATTTTTTATCTGCATGTCTGGAGTGTCTGTCTAAAATAATTTTGATTTTAGCACAGTAGATATTAAACTGACAGTATTTAGCCAGCAGGCTAGTAGCTTATTAAGGCAGCTCCTCAAACCTAATGAGAAATCCAAGTCATCAGTACAGAAGTAGGTGCTTGTCTTCTCATTTCCTGTGGCAGGAAGATATTCACTCAGATCATTTGAAAGCTGTATCAAATTATTTTGAAATAAATTAAAAAGAAGGAGGGCTAGGACACAAGTCTTTTTCTTGGCTTTTGATTGGAATTTGATGTAGAGAATCTGTTCCTATCTGCTCTGATTCTCACAGTGGTATTATGGTTCACACTTTGAAGGAACCTTCACAGCCTGAGATCTGTGCTGAGATCACATAGTTTGGCCCATAGTGATTCCCGTCTATAGAATCAAAGCTTAACTGTAGATCAATACTGCTGACAAAGACTTACATTGTTCTCAAATATTTTCCCAGTAAGGTGAGAATTTCTCCACAAAGCACAAGGTGAAAAATTGGGTAGATGTTTAGCAATGGTCAACAATGGAATAGCTTTATCTGAGACCCACACTTCTAAAGGATACGCTGTCAAGGGACCCAGTTTTATAGGATTCTAAAGGATAATCCTTTCTAAAAAAGAGTTGTCTGAACATATATGAAATTTTTAAATATGCTTTTATCAAGCACAATTCTCTCAAATCAAATCATTTGGATTCATCTTTCTAAATCCTAGAACCCGGCATGATACCTTTGCACCCACAATTAACAGATGCATTTAATCAGGTCTGACTCTTTGAGATATAAACCAGCATTAAAACAAAGAATGTTCTGGCTCACTTTTCTGAAAATTTCTGAGGCAAGGTTAATGTAAGTCTAAGCCAGATCTTCATAGCTCACTTGGTAAAGAATCTGCCTACAATGCAGGAGACTGGGGTTCGACTCCTGGGTCAGGAAGATCCCCTGGAGAAGGAAATAGGAACCTGGAGAATCCCATGGACAGAGTGCCTGGTAGGCTACAGTCCATGGGGTTGCAAGAACTGGACACAACTCAGTGACTAAATCATCACCACCAAGCCAGCTCCGGTGGCTCAGATGATCCTGCCCATTTCTCTTTCTACTCTGCGCCACATGCCCTGTTGTGTTGGCTTCATCTTGATCCTCCTAGTCTTGCCTCTAGTCCACTGAAATGCCACCCTTCTCTACACTTTCCTCTTGGTCCTTCCTTTATTCAGAGATAAGTGACTAGTTACACTGAAAAGAGTTTTTAGTTTACAGACTTTTTCTCAAATGAGCAACAGTTACTTGGCAGTTTTCAAGACACTTTTAGATCCATGATTTTATCTGATCCTGACAACTGTCCCATGAAGCTAAGTAGAGCCATGATCACTGTCTTCATTTCACAGAGTCAGGGAGTTAATTTCCTGATTGAGGTCACAGTTAACAAGGGTCTAAACAGGGATTAAATAAAGTTTCTCATCCTAGATCTTATGCACTTTTACTTCTATCATGATATACCTGAATTGTTCAGCAAATGAGGTGACGCTATCTTGCAACAGGGGTCCAGTTTTGACTGGGGTTGATTGTACTATTTTGGCATATGTTAGCAATGAACCTGACTGCTTGTCTGATATTGGCATCTCCTCCTTCACGTTTGAAAAGGGAAGAATAAAAAGGTGCATGAAAATAAATAAAACAAAGATACATTGACAGATAGTACGTTAGAGGAAAATGAGATGAAACAGTAAAAGTAGACAAGGTGAAAACAGAATTCAATGAATAGACAGAATATCCTCAAAGGCCTGAGTTAAGTCTTTTGTCTGAATTTAAAGTAGTTAAAAGCAAGAAGTTAGGGTGCTGCCAGAGCCAGATGAGGGCTATTGTAGCATTCAAAAGGTAGGGTTGTACTGAAGATATAGGTGGAATTTCCTAATCTAATATCAGCAAACACTTGTGGTAAGTGAGGATAGAAATAGGGAAATAACCAAAGGCACGAAGAAGCAAAAGGTTTTTTACAAAAGTTGAACTTAATCAGAGGTGAAAAGAGGAAACATAAGTTCCAAAATTTTTACAAATTTGGATTTCCTACAGTTTGAGTCAATTTAATCTAAATCTTAGCAATAAGATAAGTGTAATTAACATTTTGCTTGAGTGAAAGCATTACCTGCTGTCAGAAAGAAGAAACCCTTTTAGGAATGTAGGTATTAGCTAATAACAGTGGTTTCCAATCCCAACTAGAAAACAGAAGCAGGTGGAACTCCTGTTAAAAATATGAATGCTATAGATCTATCTATCCCTGGAAAGCTTGATTCAGTACTTTGAGTAGTCGAGAAGAATTGGTATTTTTAATCTGTGCCTTAAAAATTTCTTAGGAATTAAGTCTTTTCTTGCGAATATTGGGTTAAATGAAGTCTCATCAATGAAAAGAAGGAAATATACAAGATGGCCAATGCCCATTTTAGTAAAATAATTTTAAATTTAGAATTGAGATTGTGCTGTGCAGTTCTCAAGTGTCTACCCATATGGTTATCAACACATGCAAAGTCTCTGTTACCATTTTATCCATGACTCAGGTAAACTACGACTATGATAAATTTCTATTTTTTTCCAGAAAATTGATTTGTCTGTTTCATCAACTACTGACAAATGTGAAGGCAAATATAATGTTTTGTCATTTTCAGGCATCCTGATCACAACACATTAATGTGCCTGTGAGTTGAGCTTAATGTGCTCCTGTGCCTATCTTGATCATTACAGCAAAGACCCTTAGTGCCTTCTCATTACCTTACAGGTCCTTACTCTCTTCATCTTCAAAATTCTCTAGAAACATTAACTAATGTATGCCCCTCTGCACAAAATGTAGTACAAACCTTAGTACTGCAGGGGAAGAAAATCTGTCAGAAATCTGCACTGGGAGCTGTTGCACCTCTTGCCATGGGTTCTGCAGAGCCAGCACTTTGTCAAACTGCCAGTGGACGTTGACAGAGAGCAGAAAGAATTTGGCAAGAAAAGGTAAGAGGGCCTCAGAGCCAGAAGAGCAGAGGCTGTGAGTTCGATCTTGTGCACATATGTCTTCCTTTGATATTCTACTTTTTGCCAAATTTGGTATAATACATGTATAATATGATAGGTTCAAGTCCAAATCAAGAAAAGGACCTGGCCATTAAGAACTGTTAAGGTCTCACTATAAAATCTTGTTGACTTTTCCAAGGCAAAAAATACTTATATATTTAAATGAAGCTTTTCTTTTAAGTGGATATTCTCATTCTTTTGTTTTAACCATCATACAAACTGATCTGAATGTTTCCCTTTTGTGGGAGCATAATAAAAATATTCTAGAGTATTATTGGAGAAGGAAATGGCAACCCACTCAGGTGTTCTTGCCTGGAGAATCCCAGGGACTGGGGAGCCTGGTGGGCTGCCATCTATGGGGTCACACAGAGTCGGACACGACTGAAGTGACTTAGCAGCAGCAGCAGAGTATTATTATGGATTATATCTTCAAATTACCACAAATTGCTGTAAGTCCCTATCTGTGTTTCAACATTGTTTTCTCTCAGAAGTTTTGCTTGACTACTTCATCGCCAACTTCATGTTCCAGTTTATCTTTAACAACCTCTTGAAACCAATCTTATAGAAATGTGAAACTTAAATGAGGTATGATTTGTAGTATTTCCTCTGTATAAATATTCTGTCACTAATACATTTGCTCATTCTTTATTCAATGGGAAATTTCTAAAGATAAAATAAGGCATACAAGATATTTAAGTGAGTGCTCAGAAAAAAATGCTTCCTATTTCAATTATTCAATGTGTACTAAAAAATATTTAGTGCACAATATGTGCCTGTCATTATTAAGCTGCATTATTTCTTTACATTTATTCATAATTTTTCACTGTTTTATGAGGAGCCTCAGGGCTGAAAATAATTATATAAACATGTTGAGACTGCCATCTACTTCTATATCCTGTATCCTTCTAAGCTTGACCAAACTCTTTCCTTACTTTTTTTCTTATTCTGCAGATGACTTAGTTTTAGGGTATGCATCTTACTTAGCCTGTTGTTTCTAAAGCTATTACCTACATGAGCCATGTTGCCTAGCTGGATGTCACTAATTTCTTATTCCTTTGTAAAATCATCTGTTTGCTTCAGATCTTGACCTTTGTGTTTTATAGTTATGTGCTTCTTGCAAAGTGAAGTGAAGTAAAAGTCGCTCTGTCGTGTCCAACTCTGTGTGATCCCGTGGAGTATACAATCCATGGAATTCTCTAGGCCAGAATACTGGAGTGGGTACCTGTTCCCTTCTCCAGGGAATCTTACCAACCCGGGGATTGAACCCAGGTCTCCCACACTGCAGGCACATTCCTTACCAGCTGAACCACCAGGGAAGCCCAAGAATACTCGACTGGGTAGCCTATCCCTTCTCCAGTGGATCTTTCTGACCCAGGAATTGAACCAGGGTCTCCTGCATAATAGGTGGATTCTTTACCAGCTGAGCTACCAGGGAAGCCATTTACATAAGCATTTTAAAATATAAAGTGACACTATGAAGCAGTGTGACAGGTTTCCTCTGTCACTTTTAAACTGGATTAGAAGGTAGTCCCCAGGATTCCAGTAATGCTGTGGAAATATTACCATTTTAATTTACAACCAGGATAAAGTGCATTCAGCGAGGAGCCAAGGGATCCAAGTTCTAGTTGCCATCTTGCACCGAGTGATCCTGAATACTCTCAACTTCTGAAGTCAGAAGCCTCATCACAAAATGAAAGGGGCTGAATCAGGCCATCCTAAATATCCTTTCTGGCTCTGTACTTTGTAATTCTGTAAAATCAGGGTAACATGTCCCAAGCTGTTTGGGAACAGGGATTTGAGAACCTAAGTTCCATGTCCAGTACTTTTAATCTTCATACTTCTTTTCTGAGTCCTGTTCTTATTAAATTTATCTGTCTATTCTGTGTATTTAAGTATATTTTAACAGTCTCTCCATCATTAGCAATAAAAAAAGTTTCTCAAAGACGTACTTTGCGTGTCTTGCTTTTATTTATTTTCAACTTGCTTTTTCAGTTTCTCCAAGATCTCTTCTGGAGGTGTGGAGGCCAAAAGCCTCACCACTTTTTCAGGAGATTTACCGCCCTTATCCAAAACCACATCACTCTTCCCGAGTTGTAAGACTTTGGAAAGACAGCGGTACAGCTCTGCATTGGCCTCTCCCTCGGCCGGAGGCGCTGTGATGTCTACACTCACAGCCTCACGTCTGTCACCGGCATTTTGTTTGGAACCAGCTTTGGCATGGATGGCTATGGTGACACGCCTTTACGATCGACTGCCGCAGGACCTGAGGGGAAAGTGGTCTTCCTGGCTCCCTGCTCTGGCTTTTAGCCCACCGGCCCGCGTCTCTCCCGCGCTCTACAACCCGCATCACTGTGCCCACCATCCCGCAGCCACGGGAACTGCCGCGGGCCTGTTCGTTGCTCCAGCTTCCTTAGGCGTGTCGGCGCCAAAGGGGGCCGGGTGACAGCCCGAGAACCAGATCAGCTTCGAGCAGCCTCAGCCCCTGGCATCGCCGCGGCATCCGGCCAAGGAGGTGCTTCCTGCAGAGCTGATGCCATTCACTCATCCAATTGTGCATCCACACCGAGTAAGCCAATCAGTGCCTTTCCTCTGGGGGTAGGCTGGAGCTTATGTCGTAAATGACCCAACTGTACTGAAAGGAGAGTTTGGAGTGAAAAACCTATGAAACAGAAAGCAAGCTTCCTCGGGTGTTGCTGGCAGCCATTTTAGAACCATGAGGAAAACACTTAGGATGGAATCGACCCTGCTGATGGAAGATGAAATAAGAAATTTCCTGGATAATATCTCTAAAGCACTAACCCTAATGTATTTTTGGATTGTTATGGTTAAAATAATTATATTTGTTTAACTGAACCCGTTTGAGTAGAGGTGTTTATTACTTCAGTGAAACACTTTCTGACAGCTCCATTGTGTAACACTCCTAGACTCTTCAGCCCCAGTAACATGACACCTGCCATCTGCTGAAAGATCCTTCTAACCCCAACTGTCTGATAATTTAGGGATAAGATCATAGACTGATGGATCTAAGTGTTGTTTCCTCCAACAACATTTGACTCTTTGATATTTGATTATTTTCTATATCATCGAGTGGACATCCTTTCAAGATGATACGTTTTATCTTTGAGAAGCACAACTCTAAAGAGTTTTTTTTTTTTTTTAATTGAGCCAAGAAAGATAGATCACTATGCTAAGAACTCTTAGTAAACTGTCATTTAATCTTCAGACCCACCGTATAAAGAATGTTGCTGTTGTTTTTAAGACATATTATAGAGTTAAGGAAATAAAAGCTTTGAAGAATGAAGTTGTCCATGGCTACAAAAAGGTAAAAATAGCACAGTTTATACACAGTTCTGTCAGATTCCCAAGCTGATTGATGTTCTTTGTAATTATTTTTAAATATGGTATCAAACCAGTTACTAATTCATTTTCTTTCTTTTTTTTTCTTTTACAGAGCATTTACTATTACATCCCTCCTTAATTTCCATTCTACATGAGAATCTTTGTCAATTGCTTTGATAAACACTGAGATACTATGTCTGTCATAATTTTTTTTCCATCACAATTCTAATAACTTAGCAGAAAAGATTCTTCTGATAGAATTTATAGTAAGATAAGTGATTTATCTTTGAGGTGGACAGCTGGAAGGAGAAGTCGGGGACAAGATCCAATAACCTCACACTTGATTTGAAACAAGATAAACATCTAGAAAGGGTGTGAGTGTATGTGTATGTATTTGTGTGTGAGAGTGAGCAAGAGATACTGTGAGTATGTGAATGAGTTTGTGACTGTATTTGTGTGCATGCATACAAGAAATTTGGAGCTAGCAAGAATCACCCTCTATCTTGTCTTTTCCAAATTTAATAGTTCAAATGTATATCCAGAAATGTCCAGGTTTTTCTCCCTTTTTATTGTCTTTACATGGAAATGAACAGACTAGCAAATCTGAAGTTGCAAGCATAGGCCAAGAAAGATTCAGAATTAGTTTCTCTCTCTTATACCCTAAATTAGCTGAGAAGTGTCAGACTGTTTCCACAAATTGGCTGAAATTTCCACAAATTATTTTTGAAAGCAGTAAGTATTCCAGCTTTTCCATCCCCTTTCAGAGTTCATTTTCAGCCCCCAGACAGCTTGCTGAGCCAATCTGCTGGGTCCTAGTCCTATTGTCTGTCCTCAATACATTGCAAGAATTTCCCCCATGTTGCATTCCCCAGACCTCTATTGCAGCATTGACTCTCCGTGTCAGTTGTAAAATTCAGCTCCTCTGGCCTGCAACTTGCCTTGTATCTCACGTCTTTGGTCAGGTCCCACACTTTATTCTGTGTAGGTTAATTCTTGCCATCCCTTCAGCTTACCTTGAAGTCAAAGTGGGTAAGTGATTAATGGTGATCCAAAGCCAATTAGGAGCTTCCCAGGTGATGCTAATGGTAAAGATCCTGTCTACCAATGCAGGAGACCTAAGAGTCACTGGGAGCTTGGGGTTAGCTTTAAAAACTGGAATACCAAACAGAAAAAAATGTAGAAACCCAGGCATATTCACTGGCCTAACATGGACAATTTAAGAAAACGCTACAGCTTTGGGATAAGAGTAGAGACATGGAGATACATCAATTTTTATTATCCAAAGATAAAAATGAAATCCTGGTTAAAGAGATTGAAGAAGAAATGATCTTTTAATATGTATATATTATCTATTAACAGGGTATGATGGTTCACAAACAGGGGCCCTACCTCACCCTGTTTGAATATCATAATTATCATGATATTCATTAGCCTGAAGTTCTATTTCTTGATTACTGGAATAGCTCTTTTTATACTTCAGGGTGTCTACTTTTCAGCTGTGAGACTCTGAAAAAATTACACTTGACCCTTGAACCATGTGAGGGTTAGGGGCACTGACCCTCCATGCAGTTGGAAGTCCAAATATAACTTATAGTTGGCCCTCCATATCCACAAGTATCAGTATTTACTATTGAAGAAAGTCCCCATGAAAGTGGGCCTGTGCAGTTGAAACCCCTGAGTTCAAGGGCCAAGTGTACTCATCTTTTCTGTGCTTCACTTTTGTCATGTATAAAGTGAAAGTGAAGTCGCTCAGTTGTGTCCGACTCTGCAACCCCATGGACTGTAGCCTACCAGGCTCTTCCATCCATGGGATTCTCCAGGCAAGAATACTGGAGTGGATTGCCATTGCCTTCTCCAGGAGATCTTCCCGACCCAGGGATCAAACCCGGGTCTCCCTCATTGCAGGCAGATGCTTTACCATCTGAGCCACTAGGGAAGCTTTGTCATCTATAAAGAGGACTAAAAAAGTGCACAACTCTCTGTGTGCTTTGTTTTCTTGGTTGTCTACCAGCTCTAGGAAGCAGAAAGTGAAGTTTGGGAAACTTGAGTAAATTGTTCAAGGTTAAATAGGTAAAAAGTGGCCAATTAGAGTCAACACCAGCCTTTTGAATATCAAGGCTGTGGTGGTAATTACATTCTAAGTGATTGGAACTCACTCCCTGACATACTCTATCCTTTATGTGTTTAGCTCTAGGATGATATCATGTTACTTAATCCTTCTGTGTTTTACTTTTTTCATCCTAAAATCAGGATGACTGGACTTTCCTTAAAATAATTTTACAAGGAGTAAATAAATTACATTAGTTGACAGTTCTCCAGAGAAACATAACCAAGACCTTTATTATAAGGAACTGCTTAACATAATCATGGAGCTTGAGGAACCTCAAGATCTGCAGTCAACGAGTCAGAGACCCAGAAGACCCAGAACTGTAGTTTCATTTGTGTTCAAAGGCCTGAGAACCAGGGATGCTGAGAGTGTGAGTTCCCATCTGAGGGCAGAAAATGGATGTCCCAGCTCCAGCAATCAGGAAGGAGAGGTTCCCTCTTCCTCAGCATTTCTGTTCCACTCAGGCCTTCAGTTGATTGGATGAGGGCCACAGACGTTAAAGAGGGCAGTCTGCTTTACTCAGTCTTCAGATTCATATGTTAATCTTATCCAGAAAGACCCAGAATACTGTCTGACCAACTTCTGGGCGCCTTGTGGTCCAGTCATTAATATTTATGAAGCTCTTTGTACAGTGCTTGGTGCAGGATGAGAGATGGGAACTGTCAGTTTTACCTAACAGCATGAAGTTCACAAGTCCTGAAAGAATGAATCAAAAACAAAGGGTGTAAGCAGTACGTGCTTTCAAGTTACTTTATATAAGAGAGGACATTCTACCTTTGGAAAAGCCTCAGTGAATTATTTTATGTGTGTCTCATTCAGATGTCTGTATGTTTAACTGGCTAATTTGGCTCTGCTCTCATCACTAGTTTGAGCCTGACTCTGAATCTTCATTGAACACATTTTTTCCATCCTATATAGCTTTCAGTTATCCGCCTGTTCTCAATTCAGCATTGTTCTCTGTTGGACCAGTTTGGTCGCATTCTAGGTGCTCGCTTGTCTAAACTGGTGTCCCGATCATTCCTTCAACAGCTGCCTGAGCATTTTCTCCTTCTTTTTTTTAGAATCATAAGATCATTTTATTATAAGGTTATCCCACAAATTATTATTCTCTTAATTAACCCCAAGCCAATAAAACAGAAATATCTGCTGATCTGTGATGATGCCCGTCAATGGGTAATGCCAGGTTCTTCAGCAGTTCAAAGAAACAAAAAGTAGGCAGTTTCTCTCCTTATTGGCAGTTCCCAAAGATACTGGCAGGGGTGTTCATCATTATGACTACAGCAGCCTCTTTTTAAGATGGTGTAGTTCCAGTGACTGACAGAATCTAATGACAGTCATTTTTGATTTCAGCACTGGTGGTCATTGCCAGACATAAAGGTTCCTAATGTTGATTTCAGTCTGTGATTTTGTAGGTCCCTTGCCATGTCCCTTTGGTGTATTTCACTTCCCCAAGCAGTGTTTAAGTCTTTAAATAACTGAACGTCACAGTGTAACCACCTCTGTGTCACATACAGAGGCTGTGGGATTTTTGACCACAAGGATGATAGGAAATCACACTGAAGCTCCTAAAGCAAGTCTACATCCATGTCACTTCTTTGCTAAAAGATCTACAATCATGCTCCATTGCTTACAGATGAAGGCCTGACACATTGACATGAGATTGTTGTTGTAGTCACTCAGTCGTGTCCAACTCTTTGTGACCCCACGGACTGCAGAACACCAGGCTTCCCTGTCCTTCACCATCTCCTGGAGCTTGCTCAGACTCATGTCCATTGAATCAGTGATGCCATTCAACCATCTCATTCTGTGTCATCCCCTTCTCCTGTATTCAATCTTTCCCAGCATCAGGGTCTTTTCCAATGAGTCACTTCTTCGCATCAGATGGCCAACGTATTGGAGCTTCAGTTTCAGTCCTTCCAATAAATATTCAGAATTGATTTCCTTTAGTATTGACTGGTTTGATCAACTTGCAGTCCAAGGGACTCTCAAGAGTCTTCTCAAACAGCACAGGTCAAAAGCATCAATTCTTTGGCATTCAGCCTTTATGGTCCAACTCTCACATCCATAGATGACTACTGCAAAAACCATAGCTTTGACTAGAGGGACCTTTGTTGGTAAAGTAATGTCTCTGCTTTTCAATAAGCTGTCTAGGTTTGTCATAGCTTTTCTTCCAAGGAGCAAGCATCTTTTAATTTTATGGCTGCAGTCACCATCTGCAGTGATTTTGGAGCCCAAGAAAATGAAGTCTGTCAGTATTTCCATTGTTTCCATATGTATTTGCCATGAAGTGATGGGACCAGATACCATGATCTTAGTTTCTTGAATGTTGAGTTTCAGGCCTGCTTTTTCACTCTCCCCTTTCACTTTCATCAAGAGGCTCTTTAGTTCCTCTTAGCTTTCTGCCATAAGGGAGGTATCATCTGCATATCTGAGGTTATTGATTTCTCCCAGCAATCTTGATCCCAGCTTGTGCTTCATTTAGCCTGGCACTTCTCATGATGTACTCTGCATGTAAGTTAAATAAGCAGGGTGGCAATATACAAACTTGATGTACTCCTTTCTGAATTTGGAACCAGTCCATTGTTCCAGGAACATTGTTCCTGTTCCATTTGAACCAGGTCTGGTTCAAAGTGTTGCTTCTTGATCTACATACAGGTTTCTCAGGAGACAGATAAGGTGGTGGGTACTCTGGTATTCCCATCTCTTAAAGAATTTTCCACAGTTTGTTTGACCTGAAATAGAAGGTTTCAAAATTTGAGGCCTCACATTGACTTTCCAACTTGATTTTCAATCTCTCTCACATCCATCTTACAACCTCTCACTGAAATCTCTCTTCCTTCCTTGTTTACTAAACTAAGCAATTCTTTACTTACTCAGGCATGTCCAGCTCTTTGCAACCCCATGGACTGTAGCCCGCCAGGTCAGGCTCCTCTGCCCTTGGAAATTGCCAGGCAAGAATACTGGAGTGGGTTGCCATTTCCTTCTACAAGCAATCTTCCCAACCCTAGGATCAAACCTGCATGTCGTGCATTGCAAGTAGATTTATTTATTTATTTTTACTGTTGAGCTACCTGTGGAAGCCCATAAACTAATACCTAGCCTTTAATATTTTGCTCAAATATCATTCTTTTGCACTCCCCCAGGTAATGTGACTTGCTATTTTGTATATTTCATATCTCTTAATACATTGGCAAAACCCTTTTTTATCCACACCATGTAGTTTAGCATTATATTATTATAAATACATGCACTTATATTTATATCTGAGTCTGTTTGGATCTTCTCAAGGATAAATGTTGCATTCTGCCTACCTACATTTGATCATCCTCTCTCTCATTATAGATATCTTGTGCCTGTTAAAATAGTGGGCATATAATAAATGTTCCTTAAATATATGTTGAGCACTTGTAGTCCATGGGGTCGCAAAGAGTCGGACACGACTGAGTGACGGAACTGAACTGAGTGCTTGTATCCTGGGCTCCCCGTGTTGTTCAGTCCCTCAGTTGTGTCCACCTGTTTGCAGCCTCATGGACGGCAGCACGCCAGGTTTCCTTGTCCTTCACCATCTCCTGAAGTGTGCTCAAACCCTTGTCCATCGAGTTGGTGATGCCATCCAACCATCTCATCTTTTGTCATCCCCTTCTCCTGACTTCAGTCTTTCCCGGCATCAGGATCTTTTCCAATGAGCAGGCTCGTCACATCAGGTGGCCAAAGTACTGGAGCTTCAGCTTCAGCATCAGTCCTTCCAATGAACATTCATGGACTCCCTTATTCTCTCTTTTTTAAATTCACTGACCACCCTGTCCTCTTCCTCCATTTACTTCATTCCTTGCATTACTGTGTCAATCTGGTATTGCTTCTGGAGGTTTCCAGAGGGCTCCTTCAAACATCAGAACTTGCATTTATCAACCACTTTTCCAAATCCTCCCCTAACCAGTGGTTGGGAGTGATGGAGATAAGGACGTGGCAAGAAAGTTCTGCACAAACATTGAGAAGGAATCCTTAATATCACACCTGTTTGGCCCTTCAGGGTATTAGAAGCAGTGAAAAGCACTTTAACACTTTCTGAATTGTCCTTCTGTGAACTTCAGTACAGACAGAAGTCTCAGTAAACACGTGTAGATGCAACTTACTTCTTCCTCCTTATTTGTTCATTTTTCAAAATGTGTAAATAAAAACTGTGATCACAGTGGAAAATTGTGAAGATAAGCATTTTCCCCCTCAAAAACTCTGGTCAAGGAAAAAACAACAATAACAACTACTGTGCATTGTGCACTTGCTGTGTGTCAGACACACATGCTGACTGATTTATATACTGTCTTCTCTAGTAAACTAAGCCTGTGAGTGGGCAGTTTAGGAGTCCCATTTAACAGGTACTTACGTACAGAAGACCTGGTGCTTACTGAGACTGAGGAACGTGCCAGACTCACAAACACAGGGAACAAACTTATGGTTATGAAAGGGGGAGGGGCTAGGAGAGGGATAAATTAAGAGTTTGGGATTAGCAGATACAAACTGCTGTATATAATACAGATAAATAACAAAGACCTTCTATATAACACAGGGAAATATATGCAATATCTTATAATAAATAGTAATGGAAAAGAATATGAAAAATAGTATGTATGCATAACTGGATCACTTTGCTGTGCACATGAAGCTAACAAAACCTTGTAAATCAATTATACTTCAATTTTTTAAAAAAGAGAAACATGCCACAGCTGTAGAGGAAGAGAGTATCTGTTATCTTGAGATTTGATTTATTTTGAAACAATGTTGACAATAGATGTAGTCTGCTGTTTTTTTAAGCATAAACATTAAAGAAAATAATACAACTGCAAGAAAAAGGATGCAACTGCTGTGTTCTTAGCTTCAGATCAGATCAGTTGCTCAGTCGTGTCCAACTCTGTGACCCCATGAATTGCAGCACGCCAGGCCTCCCTGTCCATCACCAACTCCCGGAGTTCACTGAGACTCACGTCCATCGAGTCAGCGATGCCATCCAGCCATCTCATTCTCTGTAGACTGTCTTGATCAAGGTTGCCAATGATGGGTTAAAGGAGCAGGAGATTTGTGTCACAGCTTGTTTGCTCACTAAATTAGCCATTAAGGTCTTTATATAAAATGTCTGCCTCCCTGGGTATTACACATCTGTCATGTGAAGGTGGTAAGACAAGAAAAATAATAGAGTCTACAAGTATAGGAAAAAGTTAATTTCACCGTGGCTCCCTTTGTAGTGCAAGTTCCTTGATTTAAGATCCGAGGCACTTCAAAAGCATTGTGAATTTGGAGAAGTAATACATCAGCTAAAATCTAGAGGCTTAAGACTTGCACTTCTTCACCCCATCAGGCTTTGTGTGATATGTAACAGAAAATGTCTTTTCATTAGTAGAGTTGATAAAATTAAAACTTTTCTTGATTAATATTCTCTTGCGAAAATCAGTTACTGCCATGGATTTACACTGCAGATTTGCCATAGCAGTTCTAATTTTTTTTGTGCTGAAGATTCAGCTGATACAGATTTTATTTAATAAGGATAATTGTTGTTGAAGGACTGAGTTGGTTAATATTCCTGAGGTATCTCTGCTTGCAAATCTAAAAAAAAGTTAGAATCTCTGCTACTTGACAATGACCTTCAGTGATATTATGGGGCTTTTTAACAAGTCTCGTTCAGGGAGCTGGTGCAGGGAACAGGCTGTCGCATTGTTGCAGGCAATGCAGTGTGTAGCAAAGGTACATGCCAGATAACTGAATTAAATCCTGAAAAAGAACACAGAAGTTTCTGCTATTCCACTTAGCTTTTCAAACTGGCTCTTTGTAATAATATGTCTGTGAATGCATTTAATCTCATCCAGAAATCAAGTTTATTTTTGCATTCTTATGTAAAATATTTTTAGATGTAACTTTTTTTTATCCCTGTGTAGTAAATTAACCCTATCAAGGCACATTTGTTGCAATGGAACAGCTAATTCACAGGTGCTGCATGAGACTGGACTCATTTCCCATAATAGATCACTGGCTTTTCTCTTCATCATCTGGCCCCATTTCTAGTCTCCTCTCTCATTCTCTAATTTTGATCATTTCTTTCTATAGCTTCTTCTGAAGAAAAGTGTATTTTTCCCAAAGGCAGATTTATGAAAGGAAGAATGATTAATTCTTCAAAGGAAGGCTAACTTTTAAGATGAGTTATTTATAATATTTTGAAGGATATCTAAAGCTTGTGATCAATTATCTTAAATCCTTAGATATATAACAATCAGGTAAGGGAAAAAAAATGTGTGCATTAGGTAGGAAAACATGACTTTTTCTTGACAAATTCACTCCAAATTAGATTTGTTCTTATTTTGTAGAATCAAGCATTCTTATTTTCTCTTCCAAGGAGGGTCAAATATACTCTTTTAGGGAGGAGAGAACCTTGAATTTACCTCCCAATTTATCATTTAAATAGGGAATTGAGATTCATTAAAGAAATCAGCTTTTCTGTGGCAATCCATATTTGAGGGGGAGTTCTTGAAGAGGCGTTTTCTGTATTATTTTAAAAGCTAACATTATTTCTCTGTTTGTAGGGCCTGTCTTCTCCTATCTATCAGGTCACCCAGGTTGTAACTTTGTGTTAATAATAAGCATATTTTCTTTTCCCACTGAACTTCCTGAAGCAGTTTTTCTTCAAAAGCAGAGGATGTACGTTGACTACCTACAGTAGTCTTACCAAGAAGCTCCTCAGGGCTCATGGTCAATACATTTTTGAGTTAACCTCTTTGGAGTCCCCTGAAAGGCTGATAAAAGCAATAGACTCTCCTGAGTTCATGTTGATATCACGCTTACATATTTTGAACACTACTTCAGGAAGTCCATCTTCAGAAGGCTATCTTTGAACTCCAACTAGGAACTGCCATTTCAGGACTTGGTTCAGCCTAGAGTGGGGTCCTACACTGGGTTCAGTCTAGAGTGAGGTCCCAGGATGTCTTATCTGGAGTATTATTGAGCAAGAAGGAGGAGGAATTAAAAGGATGTCATTAAATGTCAAGTAACGCCATGCTGTTGCTGCTGTTGTTCAGTCACTAAGTCATATCCAACACTTTGGGATCCCACGGATTGCAGCACGCCTGGTCTCCCTATCCTTCACTATCTCCAGGAGTTTGTTCAAACTCATGTTCATTGAGTCAGTGATGCCATCCAACCATTTCATCCTCTGTCACTTCCTTCTCTTGCCTTCAGTCTTTCACGGCATCAGGGTCTTTTCCAATGAGTTGGCTCTTCACATCAGGTGGTCAAAGTATCGGAGCTTTAGCTTCAGCATCAGTCTTTCCAATGAATATTCAGGGTAGATTTACTTTAGAATTGACTGGTGTTATCTCCTTGCTGCCCAAGGGACTCTCAAGAGTCTTCTCCAGCACCAGAGTTCAAAAGCATCAATGCCATGTCAAATGACAAATGATGATAGCTACCATTTCCTGAACCATTTTTAATGCCAGCTACCACTGCCTGGCATTTCTGTGCCAGACATACCTACTCTATGCACATTTTTTAAAAAATTAACTCAACAATTCCTGCCAGTTACCAGCAATATACACATTTAAAAATAATGAAAATGGAGTTTTGAAGACAATGAGATGCTTGTTTAAGGCATGTAGTGAGAATGTCTTCAGTTGTAAGAAAAATAGCACCTAATTAAAATGAAATTAAAAGACGCTTACTCCTTGGAAGAAAAGTTATGATCAACCTAGATAGCATATTGAAAAGCAGAGCCATTACTTTGCCAACAAAGGTCTGTCTAGTCAAGGCTATGGTTTTTCCAGTGGTCATGTATGGATGTGAGAGTTGGACTGTGAAGAAAGCTAAGCTCCAAAGAATTGATGTTTTGAACTATGGTGTTGGAGAAGACTCTTGAGAGTCCCCTGGACTGCAAGGAGATCCAACCAGTCCATTCTGAAGGAGATCAGCCCTGGGATTTCTTTGGAAGGAATGATGGCTAAAGCTGAAACTCCAGTACTTTGGCCACCTCATGTGAAGAGTTGACACATTGGAAAAGACTGATGCTGGGAGGGATTGGGGGCAGGAGGAGAAGGGGACGACAGAGGATGAGATGGCTGGATGGCATCACTGACTCAATGGCCGTGAATCTGGGTGAATTCTGGGAGTTGGTGATGGACAGGCAGGCCTGGCGTGCTGGGATTCATGGGGTTGCAAAGAGTCGGACACGACTGAGCGACTGAACTGAACTGAAAATGTGCAGAGTAATAGAGGACTTTTGTTCTCTCACAGTTAAAAGTCTGTCCACAGGCAGTTGCTGGCTTTGAGAAACAGCAGCACAACACTGGGGGTTCTGAATCAGCAGACCAGCTATGCTTCTGACTTTCTTCTCATGCTCAAAGCATGGCAGCCTCAACTCTAAGGAAGACAGTGACAAAACCAGAAAAAAAGGGGGGCTTTCCCAAGGGAGGACATTCATTTCCAAAATTTTTTCATCATATTTTCCTTACATCTCATTGATTAGAACTGGGTCACCCATTCCTTCCTAAACTAAGAGGAATATTGGAAATGTTAATGCTTGTCTTATTTATCTGAAGTGGTTCTAAACCAAGGGCAATTCTGTTCTTTAGTGAAATTTTGGCAATGTCTGGAGACATTTTTTGCAAACTTTGGGGTGAAGGTGATAAGTATTGGATGAAACATCACAGTGTTTTATGTTATAGTTTCTTTTTCAGTGTCTCACTTAAGTGATCAAATTTATAGCAGTTTCCCTTTTTAGTTAGTACTGAATATCTGCTTGAAAATTTCTTTGGCATCTTATAGAAAACATGAAGCCTTAGTTAAGACTGGGAGTTTGCTTCCTAAGCACAATTCTCCCACTGTATGAAGAAGATTCTGTTATGAAGTACATACATAAGGATCACTATATTTAGGCTAAATTTAGTTAATTTATATTAAATGAGAAAAATGCAGAAAAATAATATATACCACATACAAATCTCAAAAAACAGGAAACAGATATTATTAGATCACTCTTTAGCCTTATCTTGGGGCTTTCCTAGTGGGTTAGATGGTAAGGAATCTGCCTGCAATTCAGGAGACCTGGGCTTGATCCTGGGTCAGGAAGATCCCCTGGAGGATGACATGGCAGCCCAATTGTGTCCATGTTCTTGCCTGGAGAATCCCATGGATAGAGGAGCCATGGTGGGTTACAAAGAGTAACCATGGGGTTGCAAAGAATAGGACATGACTGAGCAACTAACACTTTCACTTTCTTTAACCTCATCTTAAGTACATTACTTTTAAAACTGTTTCTATGGATTCAGGGAGTAGTTTTCCTGGAATAGCTGCAGTAACCCTGACTAAAATGAAAATCGAGAAAATGAAGAATCAGGAGCACACAGGACAATAAAACTATTCTGTGGATGCTATAATGAGAGATACATGTTCTAGTGAAGCTGTCCAAACTCATAGACTGGACAGCTTCAAGAGTGAATTCTAAGGTAACCTGCGAACTCCAGTGATAAACATGCATCAGTGTAAGTTCATCAGCTGTTGCCAGTGCACTAGTGGGGAATGGGTGTTGATAATGGGGGTACTATTTATGTGTGGGGGCAGAAAGTGTATGGGAAATCTCTGTCCTGCCGCTGCTCAGGATTCCTGGGAACCTAAAGCTGCTCTAAAAATGTGAATCTTTTTAAATGGAGGATCAACAATAGGTGCTAATAGAATATATAAATGGGGATGGGTACGTAGAGACTTCTTCCATGGTATTTAATCATGAGTATCAGAAAGGATGCTCATTGTCTTAAGATGTTCCTGAGAATCATCTACAGATAATTAAAACTAGGAAAGTTTCAGAAGACCAAAGACCTATTGATTTCATCATGTCATTAGAAAGGAACAATTGCTGGTCACACAAAAAATATGTTTTAACTTTACATAGCATATTATTCAGATATTCCTGATTCTTTTGAACTGTGTCAATTACTCTAAATTTTCACTAAGAACATTAGAATTTCATACTTTTAATTTTTATTTTTCCAATTCTCCACCAATTTAGTTGGTTTACAATGCTGTGCAGCATGAGAAAATTGTGCATGGGGAAAAACTTTATTGTGTGAGTTTCTGAGGTCATGGGTTTATGTGTCTGTTGGACTAGTACACGAATGGATGATTTAATTATTCTTTTTAGTGGTGACCTATTTCTATGGCATTTTTATTTTGGAATTTAAAAAGACTAGTCTCTCTCTCCTTCTGGGGCAGTCATAGATATCAAGGAAAAGAACGATAGGGAAAAAATTCCAAAACTAAAAGACAATGCTGGGAAACAAACCCAATTCTTCTGACAGTAGCAGCCTTTCATGCCAAACTCTTGCTTTCTCTTGTAAATCATGTCTTATAGCATTTTTCTTTTTGTCAGAGTGTGTCATGATAATGGAAAGTTTTCTGAGAGCCCCTTTGCAGCAGGTGCATTTGTTAGAATTCATTTACTGTTTGCACCAATCTGAGGAAGTGGGTACAATTATCCCCATAATGCAGATATAGTCACAGAAAAAGGAAAAGGAACTTACATATGTTTATTTAGCTAGCAATTCACTGGGAGAGCTAGAGTTTGAAAAAGGGCAAGGTCTTGGGTTAGATCTTTTCTTGTTTCAGTATGTTATGAAAATGAAATGTTTGCAAAGTTATTTTGGACTTTCTTCTTTTTATCATCCCCTTGCAGCTGATTAATCAACAAATCCTGTTACTTTGACCTCTGAAAGCTTAACATCTTTTCCTTTAACCTTTTGCTAGGGTTTCAGTATTTCTTCTTTCCACCTTCTGCTTACTCAAATCCATCATCTCACTGTCATAGATCCTGAAGTAAAACTGGAATAATGTCACAAACACCCACAGTGCTCAACAGCTCTCAATGGCTTTCAATGGCTCTCCTTCAACCTCTCAACCCTAACTTGGAATTTCTCTGTCCCCAACCATCTGTTCCAAATGAACTTTCCAGTTGTATGGTTCATGATTCTTTCTTAGATTCCTGAGATATATTACTCCTATTTTCTTGAAGATGCTCTTTCCTTTCTGACCCTGCTTCTACTTATCTTGTTTCTTTACCAACATCTGTCTTTGTCTTTCTAAACAAAAGTGCTTGAAATACAAAAGTTACTCAACAAATATTTCCCCGTTGAAGAAATAAAAATTGAGCTCAAATGTTCTGTCCTTCATAGAGAGTCTTCTGAAACTGTCTCCCCGACTTCACTTACATATTTTCTTACTTTTGTTAATTCCTCTAGGCATAATAGCACTCACTGTTTTTTAAAATGTTGGTATTTCCTTCAGATGGCAAGAGAGGAATAAAATGACATTTTCTAGTAATCATTAGAGTATCTTCAAATTATAATTTAAGAAACTGTAGTATAAAGATAAAGATACTGGAATTGTATTCAGATATCTTAAATGTGGGTTTTGGTTCTGTCAAATAACTTTGAAAATTTCCCAAGTGCCAATTTTTTATAATCAAATTAGATTCAATAATATTTTTGCCATGAGACTATGGTGACGACTAAGGTGATATTAAATAAAAAATTTTATAACTTATAAAGTGCTGCATGCTTTCAAAGCAATATTGATATTCTCAGATTTAAAATTTTACTACCATTCTTGAAGGCTTCTCTAGGCCACATTTGATCTTCACACATTTGATCTCATCTGGTCTTCCCAATAGCTTCGTATTACTACTCCTGTTTTACAAATATATACTGTAAAGTCAAGTGATGGACTCAGAAATCATAAGGCCAGGAAGTTAAAGCACTTACATTAAAATCAGTCTCTTTATTTTAAATCCTGAATTCTTTCTGCCACTCATAGGGACATCTTCACTTGGCAAACATTCATAGCATGAAATGAACAGTTTTAACCAATGATTTTTCAATCTGTCGAGCCAGCAGTGCCTAGGATCAAAGTCAAGATTTATCATTTGGGTGAGTGAGCTGGGTACCTCATCCATGCTCTTAACCTCTCTGTGCCTCAGTTTTCCCATTCATGAAATGGGTGTATTTCTAGTAATTTCCCTATAAGGCTGTTGAGAAAATTGAATGAGTCTTAGCCTTCTGTGTCTTAGGTCTGAGTTTTGAGAAACAGAGCTACAGGCAAAGCTTACTGAACAAATGATTTGTTGAGAGAGAGAGAGAAAGATCCCAAAGAAAGGAGAGAGGATAGGAGGAAGAAACAGGAGGAAAAAGCTAGGCAAAGTAGGGTTCTCAGCAGAAGACTATAATGCCAGACTGATCCCACTGACAGTCATGAACTACAAATGAGACCACAGAGTTGGCCCTAGCTTGAATGAAGGTGGCCTTACTGTGTCAGCCATTGGCTGCAGATTAGTACGGGGAGGGGGCTGTGCGTAAATGCCTAGACTCATTGGCTTCCTTTCTAAGGAGGACACTTTCGGGGGAACAGTAAGCTTTGAGGAGTTTGCAGCCAAGGCAGACGGCAGCTAGGTGTTGGGTGTATCCTGCCACGGATGCAGTTCTGGGCAGCTCACCCACAGAATCTGCTGCAACATACAAAGTGCTTACAGCTGTATCTGGCTCATTGGAAGCTGCCAATAAAGGTTAGCTCTCATTACATTATTTTGCTCGTAAGTCTTCTGACACTGTTTCATATGTTTAGGTTTGGCTTTCTAAACAGAATGTAAGTTCTTTAAGGTCAGGGACCAATTCTAATTCTACCTACTATGCCTCTCACCTGCAGCTATAAATCGATGCCTTGTGATGACTGCCTAGCAGCTCTGATTTATATCTGCAGCTAAGGGTACAACCTCAGCCTACTTTCCTTTTTTCTACTCAAATGCATGCTTTTTATTAAAAAACATAATAATAAATTAGAAATTTATTATGAAATTTTATTGGGGAGGGGAAATCTCCCCTTTCAGAGGTATGTGTAAAAGGATATAATTGTATTTTTATCTGCACCAGACACATTTTTGTCTGACTTTGTGCTCAATACAATTCTTCAAAATTTGTTATTTTCTTTGTGAACCGAGTTTGTCAATATTTAAAGTGGAAATGATTAGACAAGGCAGACATACCCTTATTTTTGCCAATGTAGACTTGTTCTGGAATAATTGCTTTTTAATATCTAAAGCAATTCAATTGATCAGAATATTGATCCTGTTCTCATCTTTGATCATTGTGCCATTGATTTAGCATTATCACTACCTTACCAAGAAGAGTAGAATACGAGGTGTCTTGTGCATTCATCTTTGTTAAAAGATAAATGCATGAGACAGGTCTTAAAAGCTTTTTAAAGTGCAAGATGCTGGAACTGCATTTTCAATCTGCATTCTCTCCTGCTGTTTTATGGAATTTATTGAAAATGTGCCTCTTAGAGGTCAGATCATTTCTTTCTTCAAGTGGAAAAGAAGATATAAGTAATATATTAAAAGTCCTCTGTGAATTAGAACAACCTCATTCTATATTCATATACCCCTCCTCTTGAACACTATGACTCATCAAAAATAAGAATCACAATTCATCTGTTTCTAGCTAACTTCAGACTTTTGCATTTTAAGGTTTTATTGGAACCAAGCATATAGGACATCTTTTTTCCCTTGTTTTCTCTGAATTGTTCCATTTTGTCAGTCTCCTCCCACAAAAGGAAACTTTTACTGTCTTATCTAATTTGAAATCTATTAATTGATTAAAATGCTTCTCAATTCTTCAACTTTTCTGAATGCTTTAGTATATTACTTTTTTTTTAGTAAAACATTCTCTGTATGGACAATATTTAAAATTATCATTTGCATGGTGTTTTTAACAAGTGTAATATACAAAGAGTTGGTGTCTAAAATTTTCTTTTGGTATTGAAAAAAATTACAGTGTTTTTTAAAATAAGAAAATAGCTAGTCTAAATTACATATCATTCTAGTTTTCTAATCTACAGATATGCTACCAAAGATTCTTTTTATGACTAAGATAATATATAAATATGCATTAATTTATTCAGGGCTGAATGCTGTTCATTATGAGTGCTTCTAATCTGCAGAGAAGTTCTTAATGATATCTGGTCACAGTTTGAAGAAAACATTTCCGCCTTTTTTTGATTGCCTATCTTACAGTTTGAAGTACTTTAGCAAGTCCTCCCTAAACATGAACCATTTGCTTTCATCTAGGCAGGGAAAGTCCCCTTTCATTTATTCTAATTAATTGTTAATAGAGTGTCTCTCTTATTTATTAAAAAGCAATGATAATGATTCAAAAGTCCCTTAGGAAAGGATCCTATTTTTAAGTATTACAGATGAGCCAAACATGAGAAAGTTTGTAGCCCAAATAGGAGTAGCGGAAGTCCTCAGTGGGCGGTGGGATTCAATGGCAGTTTTTAAGCTGGAGGGTTTCATAAAGCAGTGCTTGAGGGAGACCCACCTGGTTGATGGGGACAAAATTCTAGATAGAGAGGAGTATAGAATAGACTAATGCCGGGACCAGGATGTGAAAATGGAGCTTCTTCTGTTTCACTTTCGGCATTAAGTCCTAAGACTGAGAACAAGGATGCCAAGTGCCTGTAGGAATTGGTTATAGCACTTGCCCAGGAATTCTCCCCAGACTGCCTTGTGAGGCTCATCACCTCTCTCAAGGATAGATAAAGTGGGTCTAGGACTGGTCAGTAGGGCAGCGGAGAAAACACATCCAGTTCTTTTGGAGGTATAGTTAGAACTCAGAGCATTTCCTCTTTCATCTGAAATGCTTCCATTGCAGCTTAAACCCAGCCTGTAGAGCTTCAAGGGAACATTTTGGAGGGCTTGATATGTATCACCGGGGGTTTGAGGACTCCAAGGGAATGAATGCTTTTACACCTATCTGATAAATTTTAGAATGAGAAATCGTGACTGTCAATCTAAGACAGGAGACTTTGGGGGGAGGGAGCAAGGAGCGGGGGAATAGCAAGAGAGAGAGAGACAGAGATTGAGTCCCATATGCTCTGGAAATGAGCATGAAGCCATGGCGCGTGGAGGGTTGCGGGGCTTTCCCTGAGCGGGGTGGGCCTGTGGGAGGGTGTTGGCCTGAGACCATGAGCATGCCTGAGGTCTGGGTGTGCAGTGAGCAGTGACCCAGCGGAGCAGTGGTACCGCCTGAGGCCCAAGGACTGAAGGAGCGCATTATGCCAGGCTTCCCGGGGGAGCCACTCGCCAAAGTCACATGGCAGAGCTGAATGATCCCCCGAGAGAATGGATCCGTTTTGGATGCCCTATTTCAAGTCAGAGGATCCAAACACGGACCACGGAAGTTCTACCCCCTACTCCTTCCTTCCCCCAAAGTTTTACCCCCTACTCCTTCCTTCCCCGGGTCTAACGCTGGAGGTGTCAACAGCAGTAACTTGCAGGTTGAGCGGGGAGCCGGCGGAGTACAGAACAAACGAAGTCCGCCAAACTTCAGCCCCGCTTGGCAGGTTTACAGATTTGAAGTGCTGTCCAGTTGCTGATGGGAGAAGCTCCAGATGAAGTAAGCTTGGAATTTTGATTATTACATCAAACTAGTTATTAGTACCAGAATGAAGTGTTCTCGTGAACATTTGAAACGCTAGTCAATCTGACTGAAATATATCAACAGGCAAGGATTGAATCACTCTACAGGTGAGGAGACAGTTAAAGAAAAAAAAAAAAGAATTAAGTGACTTCATAAGTTTGCCCAACGTCCAGTTCATTCAATAAGATGCCTACCCAGACGTGAATGGTCTAAAATCAGAGGCAGGATTAAGACACTAGGAAGGAAAAAGTAGATATGGACAACATGGAAATTATGAGTAACAATAGATGGTGTGTGATCCATAGTTGATAATGTTCCAGGAAATCATCTCATTTACTTTTTACAACAACCCTGTGATGTAAGAACTATTATCACCGTTTTAAAGACGAGGAACCTGAGACACAAAAATCATCTGCCCACAGCTGCAGACTTAAGTGACTTTTTCTTTTTATTTGAACTCAGCCTACGTTGCTAGTGGACTTCCCTGGTGGCTCAGACGGTAAAGCGTCTGTCTACAATGTGAGAGACCTGGGTTCGATCCCTGGGTTGGGAGGATTCCCTGGAGAAGGAAATGGCAACCCACTCCAGTACTCTTTGCCTTGAAAATCCCATGGACAGAGGAGCTTGGTGCAGGCTACTATCCATGGGGTCGCAAAGAGTCGGGCATGACTGTAGGACTTCACTTTATGTTGCTAACTACTCCCTGGTACTATACTTGTTTTTAAGAAGGATTCAACAGAATTTTGTGAAAAAGCAGATGTCTGGAGGGAGGCAGAGGGACAAGTCCATGAAGACTCACAGGTTTAGAGCTGTTCTGGATAAAGAAACATTGATGATATCACTGTGAATTAGAAAACAAAGGGGGAAATTAATGGTGGTGTGAGAATGAAATGTTTGAATTTAAATACAGTTTCTTCAATGGCATTGAGGGGCAAGTATCCAGCAAAGAGGAAGAAAGGTGGACCCAAGCTGTGCAAGGGCAGAGATGGAGACAAAAAGGGAAGACATACTTAGGGAGTTACACTGTCACTTCCTCCAGGCAATCAGCTACTGCCTTGGTCTGCAGTCCCCTCTTGTCTCTTTGATGATGTCAGAGCTGTGCATGGCTATCTCTGTGCACTTTCTGCTTGATTTTATGACACGTCTCTGTTCCATGATTTTTCCTGAAGGACCCTGAGTAACTTGAGGGTGGGGCCTGTGTCTTACTCACTTTTTTGATCACTAGGTCTTAGCAGAGTGCCTTCTGCCCAGTAGTCAATCAATTAATACATGTTGAATAAATGAGGGGGCAGATGAACAAGTGAATATGAAATAGTGTGTCAGTGACCTCATTGAGGAAGTTCATAAGAGAAAAAATAGGTTTGAAGACAGAACTTTAGGAGTGGATACCATGAGGTAATAGAGATGCAAAAATGGATGACAGATCAAGTGAAGGAAAATAGGAAGAGTTCTGGAAAAGGAATGCAGGAAGAGCTTCCAGAAGATCTATGATGCCCATGCTTCAGAGAAGTTGAGGAGGCTGTGGACCAAAAGCCCATGGGACTTAAGGAAGTACGGTTTGTGGTTTTCAGTAGTGTAGGGGCTTCCCTGGTGACTCACATGGTAAAGAATCTGCCTGCAATGTGGGAGACCTGGGTTTGATCCATGTGTTGGGCAGATCCCCTGGAGGAGGACATGAGAGCCCACTCCAGTATTCTTGCCTGGAGAATCCCATGGACAGAGGAGCTTGGTGGGCTACAGTCCATAGGGTTGCAAAGAGTCAGATATGACTGAATGACTAAGTGCAGCTACCACGGAGGGATTGTCCAGGTGGCACTAGTGGTAAAGAGCCTGCCTGCCAATACAGGAGACATAGAGATGCAGGTTCTATCTCTGGGTTGGGAAGATCCAGGAGAAGGAAATGGCAACCCACTCAACTATTCTTGCCTGGGGTATCTCCATGGACAGAAGAGCCTGGTGGGTTATAGTCCATCAGGTTGCAAAGAGTCAGACATGACTGAGTGACTTGCACTCATGCAGCTGCTATGAAATGATGGAGACAGGAGTCAAAAAGCTATTAGAATGGGGGATTGACTACAGCAGTAGTAGAATTAAAAAAAAAATACAGTTGATGAAAGAGATATAGAGAATAGTGGAAAAGTAGATAAGTCAAATGAAGGATTAATTACTAATTAATTGAAGAGGGAGAAAATAGCATATTTAAGCACAGAGAAAAAGAGCCACTGTAACAGGGTGAAATAAAGATGCTGCCAAGAAGACTTAAGTGAAGTCTTATCACTAAGGAATTATTCATTTTAGAGTCGCTTGCTTCTGTTTCCGCATAACACTTTTTAGAGAGTTGCAACTGGGCAGAGTTAAGGCTTGTGAGAGCAGTGTTCTGTGAGGTGAGCTCAATTTTTACCATATTTTGTCACTTAGCATCTTTTAATCACACTCACTGTATTTTGTTAATTCCCTACATCAGTAGTCAGTCTCATCATTTCTGCCTCTGTGGCAGCTGGGATGAAAGCTTAGGATCTAGATTCAACAACTTAGATGTACCTGAGCTCAGACACACCAAGGCATCAATCAGGGCTGTGTGGGACCTGCACTGCTCTCATCCTTAAGCAAGCAAGGCTGAAGAGGTGTCCGGTTCTAGGTGTGGGGGGGTGACGGCTCCAGCTGTGGTGGGGTGATGATTCCAGCTGTAGTGGGGTGATGGTTCCAGCTATGGTGGGATGATGGCTCCAGCTGTGGTGGGGTGATGATTCCAGCTGTGGTGGGGTGATGATTCCAGCTGTGGTGGGGTGATGGCTCCAGCTGTGGTAGGGTGATAGTTCTAGGGACCATGTTCTGGCTTCACTGGCTGTGGAGCAAGATAGTTCTAGGGACCATGTTCTGGCTTCACTGGCTGTGATCCCTTTGCTAAAGGGCAGTGGAAACATACCTGCCTGCAGTTCTTAAGTGTGGCTTACATACTCAGTTCAGTTCAGTTCAGTTCAGTCACTCAGTTGTGTCCGACTCTTTGCGACTCCATGGACTGCAGCACTCCAGGCCTCCCTGTCTATCACCAACTCCCAGAGTTTACTCAAACTCATGTCTGTGGAGTCGGTGATGCCATCCAGCCATCTCATCCTGTTGTCCCCTTCTCCTCCTGCCTTATATATTGGCTCAAACCAATTCTTGCCCTCTTGACAGCTTGGATCCCCATTCTCTGTGGCCCTTAATTCCTCTTCTTCTTAGAGTGCAACCATTTGTGTCCAGGATTTTACCCATCTTAAGCTCGAGAATCTTTAAATATATATCCAGACAATATTCACCAGACCAGACAATTAATTATTAACAGTCAACTATTATTTTCGTAGCCTCTACTCCAACTGCTGGTTGTGGGGACTGAGGAATTTAAAACATTAAGGAGAGTTTAGAGTCGACAGGGAAATATGTGTTATTTTTATCTTATGAAAAGTATTTTACCTAATAAAGTATATAAATAGCCAATTTTATATTTTTTGGTGTACCATTCATTCTTCATTTGCTAGAAAGTCTTTGAGATCTTTCTCTTCTATATTAATGAGATGTTTATAATTTGTTTTTCTTTCTTATGCAGACTGAAATGGTAGGGACCTAACAGAAGCAGAAGATATTAAGAAGAGGTGGCAAGAATACACAGAACTGTACAAAATAGATCTTTTCGACCCAGATAATAACAATGGTGTGATCACTCACCCAGAGCCAGACATCCTGGAATGTGAAGTCAAGTGGGCCTTAGGAGACATCACTATGAACAAAGCTGGTGGAGGTGATGGAATTCCAGTTGAGTTATTTCAAATCCTGAAAGAAGATACTGTAAAAGTGTTGCACTCAATATATCAGCAAATTTGGAAAACTCAGCAGTGGCCACAGGACTGGAAAAGGTCAGCTTTCATTCCAATCCCAAAGAAAGGCAATGCCAAAAAATGCTCAAACTACCGCACAATTGCACTCATTTTACACGCTAGTAAAGTAAGGCTTAAAATTCTCCAAGCCAGGCTTCAGCAATACGTGAATGGTGAACTTCCAGATGTTCAAGCTGGTTTTAGAAGAGACAGAGGAACCAGAGATCAAGTAGCCAACATCCTCTGGATCATGGAAAAAGCAAGAGAGTTCCAGAAAAACATCTATTTCTTCTTTATTGACTATGTCAAAGCCTTTGACTGTGTGGATCACAATAAACTATGGGAAATTCTGAAAGAGATGGGAATACCAGACCACCTGACCTGCCTCTTGAGAAACTTGTATGGAGGTCAGGAAGCAAGAGTTAGAACTGGACATGGAACAATGACTGGTTCCAAATAGGGAAAGGAGTACGTCAAGGGTGTATATTGTCACCCTGCTTATTTAACTTATATGCAGAATACATCATGAGAAACGCTGGGCTGGAAGAAGCACAAGCTGGAATCAAGATTGCTGGGAGAAATATCAATAACCTCAGATATGCAGATGACACCACCCTTATGGCAGAAAGTGAAGAGGAACTAAAAAGCCTCTTGATGAAAGTGAAAGAGGAGAGTGAAAAAGTTGGCTTAAAGCTCAGCATTCAGAAAACTAAGATCATGGCATCCGGTTCCATCACTTCATGGGAAATAAATGGGGAAACAGTGGAAACAGTGTCAGACTTTATTTTTCTGGGCTTCAAAATCACTGCAGATGGTGATTAAAATTAAAATTAAAAAATTAAAAAACTTTCCTCCTTGGAAGGAAAGTTATGACCAACCTAGACAGCATATTCGAAAGCAGAGACATTACTTTGTCAACAAAGGTGCATCTAGTCAAGCTATGCTTTTTCCAGTGGTCATGTATGGATGTGAGAGTTGGACTATAAAGAAAGCTGAGTGTAGAGGAAATGATGCTTTTGAACTGTGTTGTTGATGAAGACTCTTGAGAGTCCCTTGGACTGCAAGGAGATCCAACCAGTCCATCCTAAAGCAGATCAGTCCTGGGTGTTCATTGGAAGGACTGATGTTGAAGCTGAAACTCCAATACTTTGGCCACCTGATGTGAAGAGCTGACTCATTGGAAAAGAGCCTGATGCTGGGAAAGATTGAAGACAAAAAGGAGAAGGGGATGACAGAGGATGAGATGGTTGGATGGCATCACCAACTCAATGGACATGGGTTTGGGTGGACTCTGGGAGTTGGTGACGGACAGGGAGGCCTGGCATGTTGTAGTTCATAGGGTCACAAAGAGTCGGACCTGACTGAGCGACTGAACTGAACTATGCAGACCGAAAGCCTGTTGCATATTCCCAATATGGATCTTGCAAGTCCTTCCTCAGTGTGTAGGGTTATCCTATTCAAACACTGCTTAGACACCCTCTGTATCCAGATGCTGTCATTCCTTATATACATAGTTATTCCTGCAGTGTTTTTAGCAAGAGCTAAAGTTCCTATCTAAGTCCAATTTTCCCTCACATTTTCTTTTTCTTTTAAAGTTTTATTAAAATTTTCTTTTTACTAAACTTTCCTTTTGAAGTTATTTAAAATAACCTCTTCATTTCCTCCACTGTTCACTTTAGCTCACTATTCTTCTTACATCCTTCAGTTAGTTCTCTCTTTTAGAAATGGTTCCCAAGAGGAATGGAAGAGTGACTTTTGATGGACTATGGCATAGTTATGTGACTCTGTGCCATACAAGAATATGTGTAACTCTGTGTCTATGCCTATATCTACCTCTGTGTATATGGAGGGGGAAGGGTTGGTGTAAAACTTGCAGTTTCTTTTCATTAAAGAATTGTTGAATACCATACTGAACAGAGCTAGGACAATATGTTCAGTTTGTTTTAGTCCAGACTCATTCTTCTTCTTGTATTGTAAAAATCAGATGTTGTTCCTCTGTTGATGCCAGACGATGCTTGCACTACCGCTGTCTATAAGAAATGTCGCTTCCTTGTATCACTATTTATAGGAAATGTTTGGTTGTCACTTACGCATTCACTCAAAGGTTATAAAAGACAAAATTTGATAAAGGTCACAATGTTTTGTTGCTATTCCTTTCAAAGTACTGTTTTGGATAGTGATTTTAAAATTGTTTTTATTATAGTCTACAGAACAAGACAATTATTTGAACCTTGAGTCAGTGGAAATAAAATTATGTATGTGTTCATTCATTCATTTATTCAATCAGCAACAACTTTTTAAAAATTTACTGATACTTATTTGGAGGTAATTGTAATTTTTAAATGAAAAATTATTATAAAAAATCTGCATTTCATAGACCTGAGAGGTTCTGAGTATGAGAATTAGGATTTGAAATAAAACTTTTAATCCCATGATGAAAACATCAGTGCTTGAGTTACTTCCTATACATTAAAAATTCATCAGTCAGGGGATTTCTCTTCTGGTCCAGTGGCTAAGAATCCACCTTCCAAAGCAAGGGACACAGGTTCAATCCCTGTTTCGGAAATGAAGATCCCACATGGCACAGAGCAACTAAACCCATAAGCTGCAAGTACTGAGCCCATGCTCTCTGAAGCCCATGGGCCACAACTAGAGAGCCCATGTACCACAATGTAAGATCCTGCATGAAGCAGCTAAGACCCTGCACAGACAAATAAGTAAACACCCACTGGATCTGTGTGATGTTCTTTTCATTTTAAGCGGGAGGTTTCATAGCTTCCATTATGTTTTTCTACAAATCCATATCTCAAGAAAATAATGAACATATAATATAATGTAGCTTAATAATGACATAAAAATTCACCAAAGTGTCTTTCATTAGTTTATTTTACCTAGCATATCTGGATTTTTTTGTTGAAACTCTAGAAATTCTTAACACAAAAAACAAAAAACTATAACTTCCATATATCTTTCCACCCTTTCCCTCCTATTATTAAATATTTTGATAAAGAAGGAAAGAGCTGGGAATACATATTTGATAATAAACATCAATGTTACCATGTAAATGACTGGTTTCCACTTTGAGAATGAGCTTATGGCTGCCGGGCAGCGGGGGGGAAGGTTAAGGGGAAGGGATAGTTAGGGAGTATGGGATGAACATGTACACATGGATATATTTAAAATAGATAACCAACAAGGACCTACTGTATAGCACATGGAATTCTTTTCAATGTTATGGGGCAGCCTGGAAGGAAAGGGAGTTTGGGGGAGAATGAATGATGGACAGGGAGGCCTGGCGTGCTACGATTCATGGGGTCGCAAAGAGTCGGACACGACTGAGCGACTGATCTGATCTGATCTGATCTGAATACATGTAGATGTATGGCTGAGTACCTTTGCTATTCACCTGAAACTATCACAATATTGTTTGTTATCTGCTGTGTTCCAATACAAAATAAAAAGTTTAAAAAATACATAAATAAATGCTTGGTTTCCTAGCCAGTTGCCTTTATTTTCTGTCCTTGTGGGTTCTATCCTTGTGAAATAAAAATTATAGCATTTTTCCTCATCTACTGCTTTGGATCTGAGCAGAAAACAGGTAGCCCACAAGGAGCAATCTAGATTTCTTACTTATGTGTATACCTATGTGAGATACTTCCAAGTTTCAGTGGTTAAGGATGTTATTTTTATAAATATTTCTAGGCCTATTTTGTGAAGATATATTTATAATATTGTTTTTATATTTTTTATTAACATTTTTGGGGCTTCCCTGGTGGCTCAGATGGTAAAGAGTCTGCCTGCAGTGTGGGAGACCTGGGTTCGATACCTAGGTAGGGAAGATCCGCTGGAGAAGGAAATGACAACTCACTCCAGTATTCTTGCCTGGAAAATCCCATGGACAGAGGAGCCTGGCAGTCTACAGTCTTTTATTACTATATTCAATAGAGTACTCAGACTGCCTGAATGAAAGGAATCAAACTTGATGATTACTTATTAGGTTTAAATGCTGAGTTTGATATTTTACATGTACAATTGTATTCAATATTTCTAATAATGCTATGGTATGGATGTTGTTTTCTTCATTTCATAAATGAAGCAACAGATTCAGAGTCAAAATTATTGACTTGTGTGACATTTCTGACTGTCTGAAATATTTGAAAACTGTCTTGAGTTGGATTTTTTCATTAAAAAATTTTAAACACGGTCTCATTTAAACATGAAAGCCATCAAGAAGGTATTCACTGAACCTCCTTATATTTTCCAGAATCAGTAATTAACTAAAATTTAATATGTGATGATAAAATCATGAAAGAATGAGAGCCTTTATGGGTGATGGTTTAACTTGAACTCAATATTAATTATTCTAAGGTATAAAATCACCAGTTAATTAATTTCAAGTTTTCTCTTTTTTCCCAAGTTTTTGTCTTACGCTGCAGAGTGTTGCATGATACTACACAAATTTCAGACTTTTTGGTGTGCTAACTCTAAGGTTTGCAATGAATTCGCATGCATTCTTTATCCTATTAGGAAGAGATGAATAATTGTTCTGCAGAACAAGTGAGGGAAAAGGTGTTGCTGGAAAGGGCACAGGAAGAACAAAGCTGTGAGTGGCATTCTGCCTTTGCTTTGGATGATGTTGGTAGCATCAGAAAGAACAAGAATAGCAGTGACTAATTTTACCTCCTAGTCCATGGTTTCATCACGTATCTTTTTGTTTGCTGTTCTGCGACATCAGTGAATTATACTTCTGCACCTTTTCCTAGGTAATTACAGAGTAAATGCAACTTAGATTATGAGAGCTACTATAATCTTGTCAGTATGTTTGGCTAAAGTCTTTTTATTTAATGCTTTTTTTTTTTTGCGAAAGTTTTTCAAAGAACTGCATTTTTAAAATATTGTTATTCTTCATTGACCTAATAATGGGTAAAACACAAAAATTCAATTATTTGAAAAATAAAAACTTTTTGAGATTAAAAAAGAAACATTTATCCTAGAACATCATTAAGTGATATCCTTTTATAATTTCACAAAGACTTCTGATCTGTTTTCCTATTTATAATGTAAAATTGTCTATATTCAGATCAGTTCAGTTCAGTTCAGTCGCTCAGTCATGTCCGACTCTTTGCGACCCCATGAATTGCAGCATGCCAGGCCTGCCTGTCCATCACCAACTCCCAGAATTCACTCAGACTCATGTCCATCGAGTCAGTGATGCCATCCAGCCATCTCATCCTCTGTCATCCCCTTCTCCTCCTGCCTCCAATCCCTTCCAGCATCAGAGTCTTTTCCAATGAGTCAACTCTTCATATGAGGTGGCCAAAGTACTGGAGTTTCAGCTTTAGCATCATTCCTTCCAAAGAAATCCCAGGGCTGATACCTAAGTGCATTTGAGGAGTTCACACCAAAATTGATTACAATTATTACTCATACGGTTTGAAAGAGTATCAAGCATATTTTTAAGCTGAACATCTCAGACAATAACATACACTATAAAGTTCCTCAGCTCAACAAATAAGCCATATTTATTGATATCACATAATATACAGCAGCAAGCACTCTGATTGGCCATGGGTGGGGAAAGGGATTCAGCACCAGTCTAAAAGGAGTTTAAGATATAAGGACACTATAGATATAGAAGAAATACATTTAGGTCATTGTACGGGGTGATCAAATAGAGGTCTGAATTTCAAATAGAACTCCTCACAGCCCACTTCAAGTTGCAGAATATCACTGCATTGCTCTTCCTCCCCTACTTGGCTTCAGTCTATGCAGTGAGTTATCTGATGTCATCTGCTTTATGGATTGGCTTTACTTTATGTATTGGGTCTGCTTTATATAGTGCATCAACTGAGTAAGACTTTGAATCTAGAATGTCATGACTAAACCCCTGATTTTTATGGCATTAGGGAATGTTTCGAGTTTACAAAACAGAAGTTCAAATTTTTTTTTTCTTTTATAAAACTGTATTGTGATGGACCTTTTTGTATATCTATCCTTACTTACTGGTGCTTTTAATAATATGAGAAACACACACACATACACACACAGAGACAGGAATTAGATTCTTGGAATAAAGGGCAAGTACATTTTGAATTTAGCAGGTGTTTCAGGATTGCTTTCCAAAATTGCTGCAACAATGTATGAGAGTTCCTTTCAGCATTAAGTGCTTTTTAATTTGATTCATATTTTCCTGACATCTATAAACACTGAGCATTTTTTCATATGTTTATCAGCAACTTGAATTTGCTCTTCTGTGAATTGTCTACTCATATCTTTTTCATTTGTATGTTTTAGGTTGTTAAGCTGTTTGTAACCATTCTGCAAAATATCTTTATGCATTCCAGATAGTCTTTTATCTATCATTTGCATTGCAATTTTTTTCCAAACTGTTATATGTCTAGAAGTTTTAATATATTTTGCATAAAAACATTTTATAATATTTTTTTTTCTTAGTTTGGGAAGATCTTTTCAATCTCTAGGTTGTAAATAGAGTCTCCCAAATTTTCTTCTAAGATATTTTTATTCAGTCTAAATTTGTTGGATGTTTAAGTACTTTCCTTTTTTTGTTTATTTTTATAAATAGCAATGTATTCTAAAATAAGTTACATGATGATTACCCCCGAGACCACTAACATGGTTAGTTATTAATCAACCAATCAACAAAAAAAACTTCAATAATAACAATTTCTCACATTAATGTACTTAAACAATTTTGAGAATCTATCCTGATCAAACCAATGACAGGGGACCCTCTAGTCATCATGGCATAAATAAAATACTCAAATCTCGTGACTTAGGGTTATCTCAAGGGCAAATGTGTTACTGAACTTGGAGATAGAGATATGCCTATGAGTTCTCCTTTTTCATACTCTTAGTCATGTGTTGTTGTTTAGTTGATAAGTCATGTCTGTCTCTTTGCAACCCCATGGACTGTAGCCCACCAGGCACCATTGTCCATTGTATTTCCCAGGCAAGAATACTGGAGTGGATTGCCATTTCCTTCTTCAGGGGATCTTCCTGACCCAAGGATCAAACTTGCATCTCCTGCATTGCAGGCAGATTCTTTACCACTGAGCCACCTGAGAATGTGTAAAATAACAGCATAACTGATTTCATAAAGGTTGTTGTTGTTGTTTTATTGACAACTGTATTGAGTTTGGGTATTGAGTGTTGTGCCCTTAATCTCATTTCCCCCACAAACCCTGTCTTTTTTTTTTTGCACAATATTCCATAGCATGGTAATTTTTAAGAACATGTATTTGACATTATGGGGCTTCCCTGGTGGCGCAGACAGTAAAGAATACACCTGCAAAATAGGAGACCCGGGTTTGATCCCTGGGTCAGGAAGATCCCCTGGGGAAAGAAATGATAACCTACTCTAGTAATCTTCCCTGGGAAATCCCGTGGAAGAGGAGCCTGGAAGGCTACAGTCCATGGGATTGCAAAAGAGTTGGACACAACTTAATGACCAAACAACAGTGATAGCTGATTAAGTACAATAATTATGCACGAATCTCATAGATATTATGATGAGCAAAAAATACTAGACACAAAGTAGTACGTAAAGTATTATTCCATTTGCATGAATTTCCATAGAGACAAAACCAATTTATGTTGCCTATTGGGAGAGAAGAATTGTATATGTAGAGTACTAAGGAACTTTTGGGGGATAATGGACATTTTCCGTATCTTATGAGAGTATGGCAATTAAATGAGAGTGCTTATTTGTCAAAACTCACTCAGTTATAGATTTAAGACGTGTATTTTTCTGAATGCACATTCCCTCCTGTAAGAAAGAATATCCCTGTCTGCTGGGATAGCCTAAAAGTAATGACATACCAGTAACTAAGCTCATCTAATGACCAGATTTTGGTTTTTAAGTGCTATTTACCAATAAAAGTTTCAAGTCTTCTTGATGAAAAAACTAATTCCAGGGCAAGTGTTAGGCATTTAGTCATGTCCAACTCTTTGCAACCCTATGGACTGTAGCCTCCAGGCTCCTCTGACCATGGGATTCTCCAGGCAGGAAGAATACTGGAGTGGGTTGCCATTCTCTTCTTCAGGAATACTAGGCTGGAATGGGGGAAATACAAACTAATCCTAGAACATTGTCTTGCACAAGAAATATGGTGACATGTCAAAGGGACACTGGAGTCAACTCCAAAGGCTCTCACTAACTAAATACAGGAATTAAGCACCAACGTAAAAAATGATACCAAAGCAAGTATCAATGGAAGCATTGATGTTTATGAATTAGCAATTAAATGCAGATAAATTGATAAAATTGTAGAGTCAGTAATGATAGTAATGATGAAAATAAGAATCTATGAACTCATATTAATACAGTAAATAAGTGAATAAATTTAGAATGAATAAGTTCAAGGAAAAGCTATTCTTTACTATAGAAAGTCAACTAATAATTATGAGACAGACAGAGTTAGAAAATCAATGAATGCCATAGTAAATAGGTGAAAATTTGAGAAGAGACACAATATTTTCATTGTACCAAGCCATGACCTACACTCAAATTAGTTATTGATTACAAGAGGAAAAGCTAATAATGTTACAGCAGAAAAATCTTGTGGACACCATGTCAACCAGTCGATCAAAGTTAATATCATGAACATTTGGAAAAACGAATATCAGATGCTTCCTAACATGGTACACTGTGGTATTACTTTTAGGAATGAATGAGCTAAATCTAGACTTAAGGAGATATCAGACCAAAAATTTGAGAAATATTCTATAAAATTGCTAGCCTATATCCTGTGAAATTACCAAAGTTAAGAAAGACAATAGTGGAGGAATTCTTCTAATTAAAAGTTCAAGCAGATGCGTCAATTAAATATGATAAATAATCTGAATTGGATCAGTGACAAATTTGAATACAAACTTTATATAACAGTATTTTCTGATTTTGACAATTATACTATGGTTATGTAAGAGATTGTCTTGCTTTTGGAAAATATTGATACATGCTGAAGTATTTAGGAATAAAGGTGATGAATGAACTTTCATCATCAATGAACTTTCAAATCATATAAGAAAAGAAAATTGTGTGTGTCTTTGTGTGTGTGTGTGTGCCTGTGTGCATATGTCAGTGAGTTTATGGGTTGGGAAGATCCCCCAGAGAAGGGAAAGGCTACCCACTCCAGTATTTTGGCCTGGAGAATTCCATGGACTGTATAGTCCATGAGGTCGTAAACATTCAGATGTGACTGAACGACTCTCACTTCACTTCATAAAGAGCATGATAAAGCAAGAAATGGGGTAAATTGTGAAGCTGTTGAATCTGAGTAGAAGCTATACTGGACTCGTATTATTCAACATAATTTCTGTAAACTTGATTTGTTTTAAAATAAAGAGTTATAAAAATAAGCCAGGGACATTAATCAAAAATACATGTATTAATTTGTTTTATAAAGCCAGTGACCTGTCAACAGATGCCATTGAGTTTTTAATAACAACTATTTGCTGGAGAGGTTGAGCATCATATAAATTAGCAAGTAAGAGTGAATGAGTAATATGAGATGGAGGCGCTTCGTCTGGATGGCTATGGAATCCGGTAATGAGGCTATATTAAAGAGATCTTTTATTACCCACTTGTGAATTATCCCTCCTGAATAAAGCCACTTGTTTTTCAATAGGTTTTTTATTATTTTTTTTATTCAAAACAGAATCTCATTCTTGATTAAATTGCATAAATGGGGATATAAACCTAAAATTCAGCTTATAAGGGATACCTGATACTAATAAATGATTTTGATTCAATGCCTGCATTTTAACTGCAGCCTGGTTTGGTTTGGAATCATAGACTATGTGGGTTGAAAGGGATCTGAAAAGGTTATCTGGTAATCTTCCCTATTTGGTGTTTAAATTACCTATTCACCCTCCTTGCAAAGCAGAATATGTTAATATTTCTCCAGACACATTATTTTATAAAGTAAGAATGTGTTAGCGAAAATTCTGTTTTTATTAGACACAATTCCCTCTCCTCAAGAAATTCTTAAAATCTGCTTTAAAAAAAGTATATCCATGTCCCTAAAAAAATGAAAATGTATCAGTAGGGCGATACTTAGGTGAATCACTTGTAATACCCTGTAACACTGTTATGACTATCATTATTTTTTGTTTGGATGGCCTGAACAGGCTTTATCATTTTACATTAAGAGAAAATTTTTGCATAATTGCTTCTTGGTCCCGTTTGTGTTAGATTTATATTTAACATCCTACCTTCGTAACATTTGTTGCTGTTGTTGTTATGGAGAATAAGATATCAGTGCTTGGGTCAGTCTTTCTGGGATGTTTTATATATCCAGTCTTTAGTTGCTTGTCCCTTTGGGAATCTAAATGGTTTGGAAAATACTAACCAGCAATTAGGAATGTATTAAGTGGAGGTGAAGCACTGGCCTGGGCCTCAGAGTCCTATTGAAGTCTGTTACATCAGTGTCTATATCAATGTTCTTCCTTATGTGTGCTTTTTTTGACTTAAGCATACAAATCCAAATTCTTGTTTATATTTTAAAATATTAAAACCAGTTAGTGGGTTTAACATGCTTTTCTGCCTTTAACTGCCTTCATATTCCTTCTATTGATATTTTAATGAAGAAGACCTGTCTTTTGTGTTAACTTACAATTCATACCCTAGGTATTTTTGTCAATTACCTGAGCTTATTTTTGCATTTTGGGGACTTGCAACACTTCTTCCTTTTCTTTAGATGTCCTTACTCTCTGTTTCAAATTTTCCCAGTGTCTTCCTAAAGAAGGAACCCCAAATCACTCACTTTTAAATATAATTAATGATTACTTAAAGTGTTATATACTGAGGGCATTACACATTTTAATGAAATTGTAAGTTTAAACCAAAGGCAGACATTCTTTCAGCCATCAGTCTGTAGATCAGTTAAACACTTTTGGTATCTTCCCTTTCCATAGCAGTTCCATTACTTTATAGTCTAGAGCAATGTAGACTATTGATTACTCTGCTTCTGCAATAAAAATAATAATAATAAACCAGAAAAATTGCATAATTACCAAAGTAGTTGGCTTTTAGAGATGATTAATTTAGGTTTCTGTCAGATAATCCTTTCAAAAACATATTTTGATTTTTAAATACAGAATAAATGAAAATACTTACATTGAAAGATCCAAACATTTCAGAAATAATATGGAATAAAACATCCAAATTTTATTCAAGTCTTCCGACTCTTATTTCCCCCCTGGAAAATTTGATATTCAAATTTGGGTACATTTCCAATGTATTTACTTGCATGAATTCTTTTACATATGTAATTATTTTTAAAATATGAATTGAAACATACTTTCCAAATAGCTCTGCAACTTGCCTTTTCATATAAAAATATGTCTCAGAGATCTGTCCATGTTATTAAAATTGCAGACTATTCCATATTAAGAATGTACATAAATCTTTTTAACAACTTCTCTGAGGCAGATGGTAAAATCCAACAGCCACAGACCATCAGAAATACACCTGTGGTCCAAAAATAAGTAGTTATACTGAGTTTTCTGCAGCTAGGGTGACTGTACCTCATAGCATTTGTAGGTCTTTTTTTTAAAATGAAGTAGGGTAGGCTTAATTTTTTTAGGTATTCATATTTCAAAAACTAGACAAAGTAACTATATTTCAAAATTTAAGTTTTTAGCCTCACTAAATTTTTGTATATTTTCAAATGATCAGACATTACCCTGCTTTTATAATATACTATATATATATACACATATTCATACACAAACATACATGTATACTGTTGTCTTTTATGTTATTAATTCTCTTATGTCCTTTTTTGTCTACTCAATTATTGTTTCATTTTTATTTTTTCCTCCTACAGGTGACTTCTTTATTTAGTATATTAAATCCAATAATGTTGCTAGACTATGTCTTAATGTTGATTGTTGCTGCTGCTGCTAAGTCGCTTCAGTCATGTCCGACTCTGTGAGACGCCATAGATGGCAGCCCACCAGGCTCCCCCGTCCCTGGGATTCTCCAGGTAAGAGCACTGGAGTGGGTTGCCATTGCCTTCTCCGAATGTTGATTGTCAGGCATATATATTTCCAAGATTTCCCTTGATGTGTACATTAAATTTCTCCTTTATTTCAGAAAATACTTTTTCTATTCTACCTTCAAAATTTTTTTCTTTTTCAATTTTTGTGTTATTTTAATTTGCAGTTCAAAAATTTTGTGAATCTATTTATGCTTTTAAGCTTGTTGGTCTTTTAATTTACCTGAACTCATTAAAGATAGTGAAAGATAGGTTCCTTTCTTTTTTTTTTAATATAAATTTATTTATTTTAATTGCAGGTTAATTACTTTTAATAAGCACATTGATCATTTATTTTTCAAGTTTTATTGTGCTTTCTAAAACTGCTCTTAAAATAGTGAATGATGGCATTGATAATCCCAGTTTTAATATGTGTGTTAATCATTCAGTGGTATCCAGCTCTTTGCAACCTCATGGACTGCAGTTCACCAGGCTCCTCTGTCCATGGAGTTCTCCAGGCAAGAATACTGGAGTAGGTTGCCGTTCCCTTCTCCAGAGGATCTTCCCAACCCAGGGATAGAACCCAGGTTTCCTGCATTGCAGGCAGATTCTTTACCGTCTGACCCACCAAGGACAATGCCAAAATTTTTATTAATAGATTTTCTAGTATAACTTTCCATATATTCTGCGTTACTATGTTGTTTTATTAATTTTTAAAATTCATTTACATTTAATGTACTAACATTTTATTTTAGTTTGTAAACATGTTGTTATTGTTTTCTTTTTTTGGGTGGTATATTTAACAGCTTTAGAACTGGGCTTTTATGTTAGTTTCTTATGACAGACTTGGAACTTTTCTATTTTTCTGTTCTGAATGTTTTCATAGACGTAGGAATTAGCTGCTCATTTTAAGTTCAGTTGTTTGTTGTTGCCGGTACTGGTGTTGGTGATGGGAAATAACTGGTGTTCCTTGGCTTGTAGCTGCCTCAGTTTGATTTCTGTTTCTGACTTCATCTGGAGTTCTTCTTATGTGTCTTCATTCCATGTTTCCTCTGTGAGCATCTGCCTCTGGGTCCAGATTCCCCTTTTTAATATGACATTGTCCAGATTCCCCTTTCAGTATGACATTAAGGCCCACCTTAACCTCATTTTAAATTTGATTACCTTTTAAAGCCCATATTTCCAAATAAAATCACATAGTGAGGTTCTGGGGATTAGGACTTCGACATATGTTTTGGGGGGAACATAATTCAACCTAAAACAAAGGCACATTGACCTTTAAAAGGGAAATTGTCCAGATGGGCCTAATCTAATCACAGTAGCCCTTATAAGCAGAGCATTTCCTGTCTAGTGGCAAAAGAGGAAGTCAGAGATATTCAAAGCATGAGTAGGATTTGATGTTATTTTACTAGCTTGAAGATGAAGAGGGTCCTTAGTGAGGGAATGTGATCAGCCCCTAGGGCATATGGGTGGACTCTTGTTGGTAGCCAGAAAGGAAAGGATACCTCGGAATGATAACTGCAAGAAAATAAATTCTGTCAACAATCTGGATGCTTTTGCAAGTGAATTCTTCCCCTGAGACTTCAGAAAAGAATCTCGCCCAGTCAACACCATTCAGCCCTATGCAGAGCATCTAGCTGAATTTACCTGCACTTAAGACTGTGATATAATAAATGAATACTGTTTTAAGTAACAGTGTTTGTGTGACTTTAAATACAGCAATAGAGAATTAACATGGTAAGGTATAGGATGCTATAAATGCTTCTCTAGAGTTGACGCTGAAAGAGCCATACTGTGATGCTGAACCAGTTTTTACTTATTTATTTTTCAAATTTAATTTTACTGTGGTTAAGAAAATTGAATATAAGATCATCTCTATCAGCAAAAGTTTGTGTACATTACTGTTTACTATAGATACAGTGTTGTATAGCAACTCTTGCTAAACTGAAACTGTATGCTCCTTGATTCAGTTCAGTTCAGTTCAGTTCAGTCGCTCAGTCGTGTCCGACTCTTTGTGACCCCATGAATCACAGCACGCCAGGCCTCCCTGTCCATCACCAACTCCCGGAGATCACTCAAACTCATGCTCATCGAGTCGGTGATGCCATCCAGCCATCTCATTCTCTGTTGTCCCCTTCTCCTCCTGCCCCCAATCCCTCCCAGCATCAGAGTCTTTTCCAATGAGTCAACTCTTTGCATGAAGTGTCCAAAGTATTGGAGTTTCAGCTTTAGCATCAGTCCTTCCAAAGAACACCCAGGACTGACCTCCTTTAGAATGGACTGGTTGGATCTCCTTGCAGTCCAAGGGACTCTCAGGAGTCTTCTCCAACACCACAGTTCAAAAGCATCAATTCTTTGGCACTCAGCTTTCTTCACAGTCCAACCCTCACATCCATACATGACTACTGGAAAAACAATAGCCTTGACTAGATGGATCTTTGTTGGCAAAGTAATGTCTCTGCTTTTCAATATGCTATCTAGGTTGGTCATAACTTTCCTTCCAAGGAGTAAGCATCTCTTAATTTCATGGCTGCAATCACCATCTGCAGTGATTTTGGAGCCCAGAAAAATAAAGTCTGACACTGTTTCCCCATCTATTTCCCATGAAGTGATGGGACCGGATGCCATGATCTTCGTTTTCTGAATGCTGAGCTTTAAGCCAACTTTTTCACTCTCCTCTTTCACTTTCATCAAGAGGCTTTTTAGTTCCTCTTCACTTTCTGCCATAAGGGTGGTGTCATCTGCATATCTGAGGTTATTGATATTTCTCCTGGCAATCTTGGTTCCAGCTTGTTTTTCTTTCAGCCCAGTGTTTCTCATGATGTACTCTGCATATAAGTTAAATAAGCAGGGTGACAATATATAGCCTTGACATACTCCTTTTCCAATTTGGAACCAGTCTGTTGTTCCATGTCCAGTTCTAACTGTTGCTTCCTGTCCTGCATACAGGTTCCTCAAGTAGCAGGTCAGGTGGTCTGGTATTCTCATCTCTTTCAGAATTTTCCACAGTTTATTGTGATCCACATGGTCAAGGCTTTCGCATGGTTGATAAAGCAGAAGTAGATGTTTTTCTGGAACTCTCTTGCTTTTTTGATGATCCAGAGGATATTGGCAATTTGATCTCTGGTTCCTCTGCCTTTTCTAAAACCAGCTTGAACATCTGGAAGTTCACGGTTCATGTATTGCTGAAGCCTGGCTTGGAGAATCTTGAGCATTACTTTACTAGCATGTGAGATGAGTGCAATTGTGCAGTAGTTTGAGCATTCTTTGGCATTGCCTTTCTTTGGAATTGGAATGAAAACTGACCTTTTCCAGTCCTGTGGCCACTGCTGAGTTTTCCAAATTTACTGGCATATTGAGTGCAGCACTTTCACAGCATTATCTTTCTGATGATTAGTAACTCTATTTCACCCTCTCCCTAGATCCCGTGTGTCTGTGCTTAGTTGATCAGTTGTGTCCGACTCTTTGAGACCTCATGGACTGTAGTCCGCCAGGCTTCTCTGTCCATGGGGATTTTCCAGGCAAGAATACTGGAGCTGGGGCCCCTAGCAACCATCATTTCACTCTTTGATCTATGATTTCCACGATTTTAGGTATCACACACAAGTGGAATCATGAAATGTCCTCCATGTTGTTTCATTTTCAGGTAGTTAATTGCTAATAGAAAGAATTACAATTCATTTTTATATGTTAATTTTTTATCTTGCATCTAGATTAAAAATTTTTATTAGTTCTAACAGTTTTTTAATGGCGTCTTTAGAGTTTTCTTTATATAAGATCATAGCATCTGCCAAAAGGGGAGATTTTACTTGTTCCTTTCCAGTTTGGATACATTTTATTTCCTATTCTTGCCTAACTGCAGTGACTAGGACTTCCAAGACTATACTGAAGAGAAGTGTGTTAGTGGCATCCTTGCCTTGGTCTACATCTTAAACGGAAAACTTTCAGTTTTTTTTCCATTGACTATGATGCTTATTTTTAAATTTTCCTACATAACCTTTATTAGGTTGAGGTACATTTCTTCTATACTTTCTTTTATGAATAGGTATTGATTTTTGTCAGATGTTTTTACTGTATCTATTGAGATGATGTGATTTTAATTCTTTATTCTATTAACAGTGGGTATCACATTTATTGATTTTCATATATTGAATAATCTTGAATCTCAGGGATTAATCCCACTTGGTTATCATACATGATCTTTTCAGTGTCTTTTTGGATCTTGTTTGCTAATACTTTGTTGAGGACTTTTACACCTATATTCATCAGAGAAATTGGTCTGTAATTTTCTTTTCTCATTATGTCTTTGGCTTAGGAATCAGGGTAATGCTGACTTCATAAAACACACTTGAAAATGTTCTCTCCTGTTTAATTTTTGAAAGATTTTGATAATGATTGGCCTTAATTCTTCTTTAAATGTTTGGCAGAACCCACTAGTGAAGCCATTTGGTCCTGGACTTACCATTGTTGGGGGTGAGTAGGTGAGGGTTGATTCCTCACTCAATCTCCGTACTAGTTACAGGTCTGTTTAAACTTTCTATTTCTTCATGAGTTATCACTGGTTGACTGTATGTTTCTCAGAAGTTACCCATTCTTCTAGGTTATACAGATTGTTGGTGAACAATTGTTCATAATAGTATCTTATGAACCTTTCTATTTCTGTGGCATCAACTGTAACATCATTGCTTTTATTTCTGACTTTATCTGAGTCTTCATTTTTTAGATACTTTAGTTAGGAGTTTTGCAGTTTTGTTTATATTAAAAAAAAACTCCATTTTATTAAATTTTCTATTTTAATTTTCTATTTTGCTTATTTCTTCTCTAATCTTTGTTATTTCCTTCCTTATACTAACTTTGGGCTTACTTTGTTCTTCTTCCCTAACTCCTTGAAATTTTAAGTTTAGTTGTTTGAGATTTTCCTTATTTTTTAAATAAACATTTATTATAATAAGTTTCCTTCTTAGTATAAGTTTTACTATATTCTATAAATTTTGATTAAAGTGTTTTAATTTTTACTTATTTTGAGATATTTTCTAATATCACTTTTGACCCAATAATTGTTCCAAAATATATTATAAATTTTCATGTATTTGTGAGTTCAATTTTCCTTCTGATATTGATTTCTAGTTTCACTAGTGTGCTCAATAAAGATATTGATACAATTTCAATATATTACAATTCATTGATATTTCTTTTGTGACCTAACTTGTGATCTACCTTGGAGAAATTTTTGTGCAATCTAAAGAAGAATGTGCATTATGCTGCTGTTGGGTGATAGAGTGTGTCTATGTCTATAAGGTTTAGTTGGTCTATAGTGTTATTAAATTCTCTATCTCCTTAACTAGCTATGTGTATATTCTATCAATTATTGAAAGTGAGGTATTAAAGTCTTTTACTTTTATTATATTGCTATCTATTTCTCCCTTCAGTTCTGTGAATGTTTCCTTTGTATAAATATAAAAAGCTTGGGTACATATGCATTTTTTAATTGTTATATCTTCCTGGTGGATTTACCCAGTCATCACTATACAATGTCCTTCTTTGTCTCATGAGATAGTATGATTTAAAAACTATTTCCTTCTGAACTAAGTATAACTATCCCTTCTCCCTGTTGATTACCATTTGCATGCAATATCTTTTTCTATCCCTTTACTTTCAGAATATTTGAGTCCTTAAGACTAAAGAAAGTATAGCATATATTTTTTGTTATTTTTTAAAAATCTATTCAACTACTCTGTGTGTTCTAATTGATGAGTTAAATCCAGTTAAATTTAAGTAATTATTGATAGAGACAGATTTAGTATTCTTATTTTTCCTTTCTGTTAGTTTTGTAGTTGTTGAGTTTATCTTTTCTTGTCTTGCTTCAATATTTAGTGTTCTGTTGAATTTTTAAAATTATTACCTTGATTCTTTTCCCTTTTTCTTTTGTGTAACTTCTACATGTGTTTGTGTGTGTGTATGTATGTGGTTACCTTTGGATTTATGAAAGTATCTTACGGTCAAAACAGTGTATTTTAAACTGATAACAACTTAATTTCAATTGCATGCAAAAATTTGCACTTTAATTTACTTCCCTCTCTATATTATTGTGCTACGATTTATATCTATCTATATTCTGTAGACGGAGAAGGAAATGGCACCCCACTCCAGTACTCTTGCCTGGAAAATCCCATGGATGGAGGAGCCTGGTAGGCTGCCGTCCATGGGGTCGCTAAGAGTCAGACATGACTGAGCAGCTTCACTTTCACTTTTCACTTTCATGCATTGGAGAAGGAAATGGCACCCCACTCCAGTGTTCTTGCTTGGAGAATCCCAGGGATGGTGGAGCCTGATGGGCTGCCATCTATGGGGTTGCACAGAGTTGGACACGACTGAAGCGACTTAGCAACAGCATATTCTGTAGAATATAATACCTATCATATTCTGTAATGCATTTAACATACATTTTAGTTGGTTATTTTTAATGCCTTTGTTGTTTAATTTTTATACTAGAATTAAAAGTGATATATCCAATACTATTACAGTAATGCAATATTTTTGTCTATATATTTACCTCTACCTATAAGTCTTAGATGCAAATTAAAACAGCAATAAAATAAAAATATCTCTTTTGGAAACTTCCCTTCAGTCCAGTATTTAGGACTCAGGGATCACTGTCTGGGAGCATGTTCAATCCCTGTTCAGGGAACTCAGATCCTGCAAGCTGTGTGGTGTACCAGGAAAAAAAAAATCTCTTTCATCAGTTTTTGCAACTAGCCAGCCCTGCCCTATGAAAACCACATTAAGAAAATCCAATATTCGACAATCTTATACTTTTTTATGCTATTATGCTTCTATTTAGTGCCCTTCGCATGAGGTGGCCAAAGTACTGGAGTTTCAGCTTTAGCATCATTCCTTCCAAAGAAATCCCAGGGCTGATCTCCTTCAGAATGGACTGGCTGGATCTCCTTGCAGTCCAAGGGACTCTCAAGAGTTCAAAAGCATCAATTCTTCGGCGCTCAGCCTTCTTCACAGTTCAACTCTCACATCCATACATGACCACAGGAAAAACCATAGCCTTGACTAGACGAACCTTTGTTGGCAAAGTAATGTCTCTGCTTTTCAATATGCTATCTAGGTTGGTCATAACTTTCCTTCCAAGGAGTAAGCGTCTTTTAATTTCATGGCTGCAGTCACCATCTGTAGTGATTTTGGAGCCCAGAAAAATAAAGTCTGACACTGTTTCCACTGTTTCCCCATCTATTTCCCATGAAGTGATGGGACTGGATGCCATGATCTTCATTTTCTGAATGTTGAGCTTTAAGCCAACTTTTTCACTCTCCACTTTCACTTTCATCAAGAGGCTTTTGAGTTCCTCTTCACTTTCTGCCATAAGGGTGGTGTCATCTGCATATCTGAGGTTATTGATATTTCTCCCGGCAATCTTGGTTCCAGCTTGTGCTTCCTCAAGCCCAGCATTTCTCATGATGTACTCTGCATATAAGTTAAATAAACAGGGTGACAATATACAGCCTTGATGAACTCCTTTTTCTATTTGGAACCAGTCTGTTGTTCCATGTCCAGTTCTAACCGTTGCTTCCTGACCTGCATACAAATTTCTCAAGAGGCAGGTCAGGTGGTCTGGTATTCCCATCTCTTGAAGAATTTCCCACAGTTTATTGTGATCCACACAGTCAAAGGCTTTGGCATAGTCAATAAAGCAGAAATAGATGTTTTTCTGGAACTCTCTTGCTTTTTCTATCATCCAGCGGATGTTGGCATATAATATATTATGTATTATAGTATATAATACAAAATATATAAAAATATATAATTTTTATAATATATAATACAATATACATATATTATACATATATTTATATATATAATATATAAATATATAAAATATATATTATACATATAATATATATACACATATATGTATATATATATTAAAATTATATATTTTGTATTATATATTATAAAAATTACATATTTTATATATTTTATATTATAATATATTATATATTTATATGTTTTAATATATATAATTATTTATTTATATATATTATAAATTTATAAATTTATAAAATATAAATATAATTTATAAATATAAATATATTTATATATATTTATAAATTATATATTTATATATAATATATATTATTTATATATATTGTCTAATATATATTATTTATATATATAATATATAGTATAATATATATTATATTATTATCTTATATATTATATTATGGTACATATTATATATATAATAATATATATATTATTATATTATATAATTATATATATTATTAATATATATTATATAATATATATATTATATAATCATAATTATATATATAATATATATATATTTGTTTGAGGTAAATTCTGGGATAAGTATTTGCAAGAAAATGTCATGGGGGTCAAGGTAGAGTCATGTTTCACACTACGAGGTATTTTGATTCATAAAGAAGTTTCCCTTGTGACAGTATTAAGTAAAACATTTGTCTCATATTTAGCTGGCCCAAGAAGAACAGAAGTTATAGGGTTGCCAATAATGCAGAATTTCTTCCTTTTGCTCTCCCTTGCTGGCAGACTGCTTCCTGAAAATTGTTTTGCCTTTGAAATACTCATTCAAGTTGATCTCTCTAGCATCAACGTGTTGCCAATCTAGTTCCAGAAAGTTTCCTGTCAGGAGCTTGTCTTTATTTTGTTAGTAACAAATGCCAGATTTCTTTTCTTTTCTTTTTTTTTTTATTGAAGGATAATTGCTTTATAGAATTTTGCTGCTTTCTGTCAAACCTCAACATGAATCAGCCATAAGGTATACATATATCCCCTCCCTTTTGAACCTCCCTCCCATCTCCCTCTCTATGCCACCCCTTTAGGCTGATACAGAGCCCCTATTTGAGTTTCCTGAGCCATACAGCAAATTCCCGTTGGCTATCTATTTTACGTATGGTAATGTAAGTTTCCATGTTATTCTTTCCATACATCTCTCACCATCTCCTCCCCTTTCCGCATGTCCATAATCTATTCTCTATGTCTGTTTCTCCATTGCTGACCTATAAGTAAGTTCTTCAATACCATTTTTCTAGATTACATATATATATGTTAGACTATGGTATTTATTTCTCTCTTTCTGATTCACTTCACTGTATAATAGGTGCTAGGTTCATCTCATTAGAACTGACTCAAATGTGCTCCTTTTTATGGCTGAGTAATATTCCACTGTGTATATATACCACAGCTTCTTTATCCATTCATCTGTCAGTGGACATCTAGGTTGCTTCCATGTTCTACCTATTGTAAATAGTGCCGCAATGAACGATGAGATACATGTGTCTCTTTTGATTTTGGTTTCTTCAGGGTATATGCCTAGGAGCGGGATTGCTGGGTCATATGGTGGTTTTATTCCTAGTATTTTAAGGAGTAGCCATACCATCTTCCATAGTGGCTGTATCAATTTACATTCCCACCAACAGTGCAAGAGTGTTCCCTTTTCTCCACACCCTTTCCAGGATTTATTGTTCATAGACTTTTTTTTAAAATTTTATTTTATTTTTAAACTTTACAAATTGTATTAGTTTTGCCAAATATCAAAATGAATCCGCCACAGGTATACATGATGAAAGCCATTCTGACTGGTGTGAAGTGATATCTCATTGTAGTTTTGATGTGCATTTCTCTAATAATGAGTGATGTTAAGCATCTTTTCATGTGTTTGTTAGCCATCTGTATGTCTTCTTTGGAGGAATGTCTCTTTAGGTCTTTTTCCCACTTTTTGATTTTTTTTTTTTTTCTTGGTATTGAGTTGTATGAGCTGTTTGTGTATTTTGGAAAATAATCCTTTGTCAGTTGTTTCATTTGCTATTATTTTCTCCCATTCTGAGGGTTGTATTTTCAATGTCATGAATCTCTGTCCATAATTCCTCAGGCACTCTGTCTATCAGGTCTAATCCCTTGAATCTATTTGTCACTTCCACTGTATAATCATAAGGGATTTGATTTATGTCATACCTGAATGGTCTAGCGGTCTTCCCTACTTTCTTCAATTTAAGTCTAAATTTGGTAATGAGATTGTGATCTGAACCATAGTCAGCTCCCGGTCTTTTTTGCTGACTGTATAGAGCTTCTCCATCTTTGGCTGCAAAGAAAATAATTAATCTGAGTTTGGTGATGTCCATGTGTAGAGTCTTCTCTTGTGTTGTTGGAATAGGGTGTTTTCTATGACCAGTGCATTCTCTTGGCAAAACTCTGTTAGCCTTTTACCTGCTTTGTTTTCTACTCCAAGGCCAAATTTACCTGTTACTCGAGGTAGCTCTTGACTTCCTAATTTTGCATTCCAGTCCCCTATAATGAAAAGGACATCTTTTTTGGGTGTTAGTTCTAGAACTAGCTAACATGTAACTATTAGTTACAGAACTAACTAACATGTAACTATGGTTACATTTATATGTATTTAAGACTTAGGACCAAGGAAATCCTGAAAAGTTAGGGACATTAGAGAAGTAAATATAGCCTGTTGAGGACTTTAATAGGTGAAGACAGATGAAGAGAATAGAGATTGGCTGGTAACTGATTGAAAAGATAAGGAAATGAACAAGGGAAAAAGTGCAAGGTATGGAAGAAGTATGTCGCTTGGCACCCCACTCCAGTACTCTTGCCTGGAAAATCCCATGGATGGAGGAGCCTGGTAGGCTGTAGTCCATGGGGTCACTAAGAGTCGTACACGACTGAGCGACTTCCTTTTCACTTTTCACTTTCATGCATTGGAGAAGGAAATGGCAACCCACTCCAGTGTTCTTGCCTGGAGAATCCCAGGGGCAGGGGAGCCTGGTGGGCTTCCGTCTATGGGGTTGCACAGAGTTGGACACGACTGAAGCGACTTAGCAGCAGCAGCAGTAGCAGCAGACTGACCCAAACTCCAGAATATTTCTTCCAGCAACAATGAAGAGAATGTGTGGCTCCTGTCCAAACCCTGGTTGGCTGTGGGAGACTAGAGGCAGTCAGCTGACCTAAAACCCATTAGTAAGTGTGGTTATTTATATTACTTATAGTTTTGGCTATATTTGTCTCTCTTGCATACTTTGCTTTGCAAAATGTTCTTTTATTAGTCATACAGTTTCATTCAGAGGCTTGATAATTTTATTATCTGAAAGCCATCACTGAAATATAATATATTTTCTTTACAAACATATATATACTTACATTACAAACATAAAGTCTACATTAACCATTTAATACTTTGAGGAATAATTTATTAACTGTACATTTCTCCATGCTATCTGGGTTGAAGGTACATGTTAAAAAGGAGACTTATTACATATTTAGATATTTACATATTTAGATATAGGACTTGTTATCAACTCTGAAAATTAAGACATTGATAGAGGTAAAAGCTTTGGTACATTTTGTCTAACATAGAAGTAAGCAAAGGGAATCATTGCAATAACCTAATACCACTCCTTACATATTTTGTTCCCCCCGCAGAAAACATGTTTGGGATAGTTGCTGGTTCCTGCTTCTGTTTTCCCAAAGATTGATATTTTCTTATCAGAGGAGGGCTTCTTTCCCAATCCTTGCACTAGTGGCAATTACTTAAGATCTTTCACCACAGACTAAAATATTGAGAAGCATTAGGGAAAACTGAAGAGGATGCATCAGAGAATATTATTAGCAGACACAGGAAGTAAAGCATTAGCCTTGTTAACTCATCTTTATTGTTGCTTGAAATCATGAGCTGTGTGTGTGTTGGTGTTTGTATATACAGTAGTGTCTAATATGAGTGAGAACAGAGGCATATGCTCTTTATAGTCCATCAATAGTTGTATCAGCTGAGAGCCAGAAAGAGCATCTGGCACATAGTAGTGGATTAGAAAAATATGTCACCCAGGGGCAGACTCATTGTTTGTAAGCATTAAGTTAGACAAAGGCAGAAAGTCTAAATCTGTACAAAGTCAATATTCACAGAACTGAACATTGTGATACTGACCAGTGATTTATGCTGGGAATAAACGTGGACTGGCATCAGCTGTGCTGTGTGCTTGGTTGCTCAGTCATGTCTGACTCTTTGTGACCCCATGGACGGTGGCCCGCCAGGCTCCTGTGTCCGTGGGATACTCCAGGCAAGAATACTGGAGTAGGTTGCCTTGTCTTCCTCCAAGGGATTTTCCCAACCCAGAGACTGAATCCGCATCTCTTCCATCTCCTGCATTGGCAGGTGAGTTCTGGTGCCACTTGGGAAGCCCAGATTATAAAATAGATCTTGCCAAAGTGGATTAACTGGCCCACTTTAACTATTAACCATGTTTTCAGAAGACACGCATAGTTTTATCAGCTTGAAAAACCAAGGAGCTAACTCATGAACCAGAGGAAGTTTTCAAGATATGGGGATAATGAAATTGCATAAAGAATGGTTTATATTTGAAATAAGTTGACTTAGTAGTTTTACCTCTGTGTAATTTTCTGATTTTTTTTCCTCAAACCCTAGTCCTGCAATTCTAATTTCGCAATAGCATTTTCACCTGGGGGGAGGTTTGCTAAAGCAGCTAACACAACATACACGAATGCCACTCATCACGTTCACCCTACAGTTTAGCTCCTCCCTCTGATTTCTTGCTGATGATTTCCAATATTCATTTTTAGTCACAGAAGCTCAAGATCTATGAGTGTTCTTTGATTTATCTCTCTCCTTCCTCCCATTACAAATGATTCATCAGGGGCTGTCAATTTCTTCTCCCTACTGCCTCACAGCGCCCTTTCTTCCTGTACATTACCCCAGCCCTAGTTAACAGTCTTATTACTGCTTACCTAAACTACTGCTATAACTCTTCTCCCTGCCTCCAGTCTTGCTTCTAATCTACTCATTCTGCATTTGGCTGCCAAATTAATCTTCCTAAAGTACAGCTTTGATTATGTCACCCCTGCTCAATAACCTTCAAATCTCTCTTTGCTTACCAAATAAAGTTCAAACTTTTTAGTCTTTGTCATTATGATCTAGGCTTATTTTTGTGGGTTTAGCATTAATATTTTCCTTTAGCTTAAACTCTAACAAAACCGAACAATTCAAATATTTTGCAACCAAGCCTGGATACTTTGTTCTACCAAAGGTTTTAATAATTATGTTTTTCTACCTGGAGTGTTTTTAATTCTGTCTGTTAAAACCCTCTTCAGCTTTTCAGTTGGAGCTTTAGCCTTCACTGAAAGATCTTGAATACACAGACTGGCATGTTCTCACAAGCACACATGAGGACCTACAGGGAAATGGAGTAAAACCAGAGGTGGGAAAACAAAGAAGGAAGATGGAGCAGTAGTGGGCAAGGAAGTCTGAGAATTACAAACATGAATCCAGTCTTCCAGGTCATTGTGAAATTACGCTCATCAAGGGCTGTGTGTGTGTGCTCAGTCATGCCTGACTCTGCGACCCCCATGTACTGTAGCCTGCGAGGCTCCTTTGTCCATTGAATGGAATTTTCCAGGCAAGAATACTGGAGTGGTTTGTCATTTCATACTCAAGGGATCTTCCTGACCCAGGGATTGAAACCACATCTCTTGTGTCTCTTGCATGGGTAGGCGGTTTCTTTACCACTAGCACCATCTGGGAAGCTCATCAAGGTAGGATGATGAAATATACTTTATTTAATAGTTTGTTAGTCCAATTTTAAAATTTTCAGACATGTAATATTGAGACCTCTATTTATGTATTCTTGCATTGGGCTGGATAAATATTAGAATCAGGCCTGCTATTTTACTCATGAAATCCAAAGCTCAAACACATTGTCTGTCATCTGATAGATCTTTATTAATATTTGTTGACTGTAAGAAGCAGTCTGCTACTCTTTCCTTGAAATGCCAGAGAATGTTTTACATTTCTTTGGTATGAATCACAGTCTTTAATTTATTGCATTTTGTGTATGTGTTGGCATCTGCATGTGTAATCTCTGTGAAAGATGTGGTAAAACTATACATTTTGCATTGCTTGCAGAGAAATGGGGGTTAAAATTACTTATTGGATGAAAAATAGAAACCCAGATTTTGCTTTAGAAGAGATATAAGTGTTCACGGGATTTGAGAACCACAAGGTAGTTTAGACATTGGTAAACTGACTCTGGAAAAGTTAAAAGGCTTATACAGGGCTCCTGACTGTTAGTAGACACTGTAGGACTAGAATCCAAGCATCGTGATTCCCTCCTTTCCCCTTGCCAGCTGTGTTAGCAGAGTGTATTAAACACTAACTGAAAAGTGCCATTAAGAAAGACATGTCTTGAATATTGTCAGTATCTGTAGCAGTATCTTTCATGAATGCTACAATCAACTTGTGAAGTAGAATAAATTCAGATAAATCTTTAGCTTATAAAGACGGAAACTTTCCAGAAGAGCACAGTTTGGCCACATCCATAATTGCCACGCATTGAAAATCTACCCAAGTGGATGCAGTGTTGACACATAGTTAATTCAGCAGACTGCAGCAGTTATAAAGATTTACTACAAATGTCATTTAGAACACCCTACCTGCATTTGTGTTTGTATAGGGCATTAGTGTGAGCAAATAGTGTCAGCTTAGGCCTAATTTCTAAAGCAAAAAGACACTTAAAGAGAAGGTTTACAACCCTAAAATCTGTTTAGGTGTATAAAACACAACAACCCTAAAATCTGTTTCAGCACATGAAACAAAACTCTTAAAGATATGCATATATAATATCCACTAATTGCAATATACCCATCTAATGGGCAAGGTGAAGAAACATAATGTTTGGAATTGTAATGGTTTGTGAGAGCGATCTCAATACTGGTCCTATAGCACTTGATAAATCACTTATTGAGTAAAATAAAACACACTTGTTTCAAGCTGTTACCAAGAGCAAATCAGATAAGAGTGTTTGGCAATGTATACACATTATTTGTGCTAAGAAAATATTAAGTGAAGGAAACTTCATGGTTAGAGAACATGATATGGCAATTATTTCCAAGAGGGATATTTCCTTCTAGCAAGTTAATACTGTGATAGCACTTAGCTTATGTGTTGAAGATACACACTGAATTGCACTGTTTTACTTCTAACACCTTAGTTCAGATATCCTTTCTTCTTGGTAATACTCAATTATTAAAAAAAAAATGGGATGGAGTTAGAAGTGCTTCTGAAACATAAGTGAGATAGAAAACAAGGTGTCTTGATAACTCACCTGATTGGACACTTTAAAGCCATTCTTGTCTGGAATGAGATTATGAAGTCTGCTTATCTCATAAAAGAGGATAAACCTTATTTGTCTCTTATAATGTTGATTGGATGATGCCAGAGTGTGTTATATAACAATAAAGGAAAAAAAGGTGGATTATATAAGGGAGTGCTCACATTTTCGATTTCAATCACCGTAACAGAGATTCTGGAATAAAGTGTTCCTAGGTTTGTGTTTCAGTGTGAGGGTTTTGAAGGTGCTATGGCTTGAATCAAGGCCACTGAAGTGCCATGCTAGGATGGAAATGACAGTAGAACTGATGCCTTTCCAGGGCGTGTTTACAGCACGCCTTGCAGAGCCCATGGCCAAGGGAAATGGAGCAGCGCTCTTCAGGGAGGTGTGGGAGCATTGCCGCATCCCTGTCCTCCCTGGGGTAGCAACCCTGCTTCCAGCCAAGAGCTGCTATCCTGAGGTCCCTTGGCACAGCTTGCTCTCTCAGGGATCAGCATGCACACCTGCTGGGAATAGTTACATGAGCCTCAGGAGGCTCCGGTGCAAATCTAGGGAACTGCTAATTGTATCTCTTGCCATCTAACTTACACACCTGTTTCCTTTTCACTTGGCTGATCTCCATCTATGCTTTGAGACTAATGGCTTTAGTGTGATCTCATCTTGTTCAGTTACCCTCCTGGTATTGCAATTAAGTGATACCCTGGTATGCTATCTGCCATAGAGAGGAGAATTAGACATCATTTCGGACCTCATTGCTCAGCACTTAGATGTCTGGGTACCAAAGACTGCTTTGTAAGAGGGACAAGGAAGTTCAAGTTCAGATGAAACAGCACCACTCATCTTAATGTCTTGAAGTTCTGATTTATTGAATTTCATCCATTTAAAATTAGATATTGTTATTCAGTAGAGGATAATATATTTCTATGTATAATTATTTTCCATGAAAAGTGACACAACAGAGATGAAATGAAAAAAAAGTGATAAATGCCAACCTGGATACCTAATTACAGCTGCGTCAGTGAGCATCGGCTATGGCCCTGGATGATCTGGGTTTGAATATTCTCTCTTGTACTGATTAGCTGTATGACTTAAGTGAGTTATTTAACATCCTTGTGACTTACATCCTCATTTGTAAAATGGCAGTAATAATGGTACTTATCTCATGGGGTTGTTAAAGGGCTTAAATGAGTTAACATATTTAAAATACTTAGAAAGATGACTGTTGCGTCAAGAACCATTTTTTAAAATGTTTATCATTTTGTTCTATTTCCTCTAATTACTTTTCCTGTTAATCTTTGCATAAATCACATTTTGGTTATATTTGATTTTAATTATGCAATATTACAAATAGTTTCATGTGTAACATGTTTTTCTAAGCATTATTTTAAATAGCTAAATAATTTCCATTTGAACATAGGTGTTAAAACTTAATTTAACCATTTTCTGCTTGCTGGTTTGCTATGTTGTTTCGTATATTTTGTTGCAACATATAACCAATTGATGTGTTTCTTTGGAGATAAAATTGCTTTCATATTTGAACGAATTTTTAGAAATGGGGTTTTTGAGTTAAATGCTATGAATATTTTAAAGATTTTTAAATTTCTTGATTTTCTAAAATGTAGTGGCACTTTAATTTGCCAGTAGCTATAAACAATCATTCAACTTGAAAAGAGACAAATCATGCAGAGGGATATAGTTTAATTGTTTTATTTTATTTCTAAATTGAGAAAGTATATTTGATAACTATGTCAAACATGCCTATGTTTAATATATTGCATTCCCGAGAAGGAGGATTGAGCAAGATGGCAGTAAATGGAACATCCACATTGAAACTGAAGTACTTCACTTTAAATACACTTCCTTTTCTAGCATGAGGTTCAAGCATTTGAAATTTATTATGACCTAATTCTTCTTAAATCTGATCTTAATTTAATGGTTTTCTGATATTTGTTTAAAAATTGGTGATAGTGCATTTTGGAATTATTTCATGAAACTCTTTACTTCAAAATCTGTTGAGTTGTTCCTGTTATCACAACAATGTTATTGCAGATTTTACTTCTTTATTCATTCAAAAAATATTTCTGGAACTTCACTGGTTGCTAGGGTCTTAAGACACAGGGATGAATAAAAAATGGTCCTTCTCCTCAGAGAATTTTCAATCTAGTGAGAGAGAGACACGTAAGTGGAAGAGGGAGGGGACCCGTAGAAGGCTATCTGCAGTGGATAATCCAGTACCTGAGAGATAAGAGATTATCTCCTTTAACAGAGTGAGATGGAAGACATTCAAAAAGAGGAGAGAGAACACTGCGACTTTGTGTCCTGTGGAGAGCATGCTATTTCTATTTTCTTCTAAGATATTCTCTTTAAAACTAAAAACTGTTTCATAACCCTGCTGAAACTATGTTAACACACATTACTGGTTATACTTTGAGACTTACGGGGCTTGGGTGATAACAGACACTTTAATTCTTAAACCCATGGACAAGATTGATTTTCTAAAGCAAAATCAGAGTGAGCAGGGGATTGTTAGTATCATTTTTACTATTGAGATTTCATCTGGATTCTAATCTCCCAAGCCTCCTCAAGACTGCTGTAAATCACTTCTCCCCTGACCACCTCAACAGACTCTGTGGGCATTTAAAAGGTGTGCATTCCTAAGTGCAACCACACAGTCTCTAACCAAAGCTTGGAAATTGGTTATAGGTCTCTATACCATGTCCTATCCTCCCATTATAATATCCCATGAATAACATATCACTCTTGCCCTTTGGTCCAATCTAAATTTGGCAGTGTTAGAAAACAAAAAAACATAGGAAAAATACAGAAAAAAAATACCTGAATTTCAGATTAAAAAGTGTATGATCTTTAAGTATTAAGTATGTACCTTACAATATTTGGAACATACTTATAATTAAATAGTATTTATAGTTTACTTGAAATACAAATTTAACTAGACATCCTGTGTTTGGCATCCTGAATCTGGCAATTCTAATTCAATGCTTAGAGTAAAACTCAAACTGCCCATATCATGGCTCCTTGCTCTTGATTCTACCTCAATAGGGGAGGGCTCCTGCGAAATGGACATCTGCACTGGATTTATCTAAAGTAACATAGAGAGAAGAGGGACTAGTGAGAAAATGCAGAAGAAAGTATTGCTTCAGAAAGAAAGAGCTTCCCCACTTCATTTCTCCCACAGAAGCTCCCCTTTCTACAAATTGTGTTTTTGAACAATATGAGGAGTGTTTTATTTAGAGACTAGTTGTATTATCAAAGATATATTTTCTAAGGTGCTTTCTCTTGTTCTAACTGCACAGCAAGCAAAACAGACCTAGAGGTGAAATGAAAGGAAAGATACCTCCTCCCTAGTTTGCCTCGTTGCTAAGAAAGTGAAAAATAACAGCCCTGAATATTCCCCAAAGAAGTACTGCTTTGAGAAAGTGTAACAACTGGGACTCACATGGCTGAAGATGTAGGCAGGCAGCCTGTGTAAGTCCTTTGGAATATTCATTTTGACCTCTTGCAGGGTGTAATTGTTGAGAGAAGTGGGAATCACAGTTATAAAGAGTCTCTGCCAGTGACAAGTTCCTGGGTGGCCCAAATCACAGAGGCAGAACCATATACCAAAGCCACGGGAACAAAGTCAGACAGAAATCAAAGTATGGCATTATGTACCTGGGCAGTGGGTGGGGCTACATGGCAGGAGAGTCTTTACTTGTATGTGACCTAACTTAGGGTACAAAAAATGACCTTTATGTTTCTGAAGATGTTTAAGTACAAAAAGAAGAAAGTCTGTATTCACCTATCACCCTGAGCAAAGATTTAGCAGATGAAACCACAGGTGTTTGACTCAAAAGAGGGGAAGACTGGAGTCGGTTAAATGTTTCATTTGTTCCTCATAAAAAATCTCTAGTCAAGGGCATTCCTAGACTTTTATAGATTTTATACAGCATTTAGTCTGAGAATTTTGTTCCAGGGCTTCTGTCTATTATTAGATATTTATGCTGAGCTCAATTAAGTCTAATAATTTAAAATGCACTATATACTGTACAATTCTGAATGCAGATTGGCCAGCACTTGACCGTTTTTATCAATGTTTGTTGCTAGAATCTTTTACTTATTGTAAGTAAATCACTCTACTCATTTCTTTCTCAAAGAAAATTCTCAATTATGCAAAGACTCTGGAAATTAAAACAATAACTTCCAGATTTTAAGAGAAGAAACAAAAGTAAAACCTTAAAATAGAGAAACATAAAAAGTCTTGTAATATAAATTACTTGTGATTAAACATTTTGTCCAGTATAAATAATTGGTATAAATATTATAGTTTTATATAAATATGTTTAAAATAATATCTTGTGACTAAGAGTGATGGTAGCTAGGAAGTGAGGAAAGGGGTGAGAAGAAATCCAAGGGGATGGACCCAAAGGGGCATCTTGATTTTGGTATTGACAATCAAAGATATGTAAGTGAAAGCATAGTTTCTACAATTCTTGAATTGTTTATCTCTACAGTAAAATGCCTACTTATGAACAAGTTTCATTCGGAGAGCACATTTGTTAAGTCCAGGTTATTCATAAGTTCAACAAATTAGTCTCTGTGCACTGCTAGCACTGGGGAAGGCAATGACACCCCACTCCAGTATTCCTGCCTGGAGAATCCCATGGACAGAGGAGTCTGGGGGCTGCAGTCCATGGGGGGTTAAGATTTGGACACGACTGAGCAACAGAGCACTATTAGCACAATTGGCTATATAGTGCTGTACTGTAATAGGTTTATAATACTTTGTACAGAAATGATACATTTAAAAAAAGGCACACACACAAATAATCTTACAGTATAATACCTTGAAAAGCACAGAAATATAGTATAAAAAGTGGCATACAGAGGTTGGATCGAGTGAACAGGCAAAGAAAGCTACTGACTGAAGAGGTAGAGAGGGTGGGAGACAGTAGAGCTGAAGGATGCTCAGCCATGGGAGACGGGGGGCCAGCCGCGGCGTCACTCCTGCCTGATGCTGATGGTAGAGCTGGTGGAGATGGTAGAGCTGAAGGATGCTCAGCCATGGGAGACGGGGGGCCAGCCGCAGCGTCACTCCTGCCTGATGCTGATGGCACAGGTTCTGCTTCCTTCCTGAACTCAATTCTATCTACTTTCTTAAAAAACCGAGCTAGTAATGTCTGGGTCGTAGCTTTATTATTGTTAGTTTTTAATCTTTATAGATGACAAGGCAGCACTAGATTGCATTCTGAATGGCTGCTACAACCTTCATGTGCAGACCTTTACTTTATGCTTGCTTCTAGACATCCTAGGCTTGCAATAAAGATACTGTACTACTGTACTCTACATAGTACTGTATAGTAAAGTACACAAAAGCACAACCACTTGTACAGAATGCACGAATGTGACAAAGTATGACAGACATGTGAACTAATTTAGGGATTGGACATGTGAATGCACTTTTGCATTTTGAAAGTTCAAATTTTGAAGACTTTCGTGTAACATACGGAGAAGGCAATGGCACCCCACTCCAGTACTCTTGCCTGGAAAATCCCATGGATGGATTAGCCTGGTAGGCTGCAGTCCATGGGGTCGCTGAGGGTCGGACACGGCTCAGCGACTTCACTTTCAATTTTCACTTTCCACTTTCATGCATCGGAGAAGGAAATGGCAACCCACTCCAGTGTTTTGCCTGGAGAATCCCAGGGACGGGGGAGCCTGGTGGGCTGCTGTCTATCCGGTCGCAGAGAGGCGGACACGACTGAAGTGACTTAGCAGCAGCAGCATTATGTAACATAAGGGGAGTTACTGTATAGCCCTGAAACTTTAAACTGATAAAGAAATATACCATGCTGCAAAAGACAGAATAGAGGGAATAAAAAAATAGATGTTTAAAGCCTCAGGGGACAGATATACAAAATTTATTCTTATGATGGCTCAAAAATAATCTCCGTACTCTTCTCAATAAGGAGAGTCTGTGTTCTCTAAAATTTGAGGAGTCAATGTTCTCTAAAACTCAAAAGTAATGCTAAAACTTTAAATAAACTATTCAGATATTAAAAATACCTTGAAATACCTGGTTGGTAAAAATGGAGATCTAAACTAGTATTAATGAACTTTGACAGGCCTTTTGTGAACCAGTTAAGAGACTGTCAAGATTGTATGGACTTAGTAATGAGCACATGTAAGATAAATATGCAAACATCAACTGCTATCAACCAGAGGCGACCATTAGAAGATGAACAGGAAGCACTGTTTATGCTCAACAACAAAAACTTATATATTATTTAAAAATAATCCTAGCAAGAAAATGGGTAAGACTGATAGGAAGAAGCTTATAAAACTTTACTGAGTTAGATAAAATATTTAGGTAAACAAAGAGCTATATCATGTTTCTGAATGCAAAACCTGAATAATGTAGAGATATTTTCTTTCCAAATTAATATATGGGCTTGCAATGGGACAAAAAGCTCTTAGTAAACACTCAGTCTCTATATTTTTCTTACTGCTTATGTTATGTTGATTCTACTAATGGTCCCATTATCAAATGGAATTATTAAAGATCTTTAATATGTGGCAATATCTTGAGCAATATTACTCAATCATTAAGTAACAGTTGTTCAATTAAGCCTTGGAATGTCATGTACCTGTTTAAAATGTGTGAGTTTGGAGGGGAGTGGGGATCAAAACTCATCAGGTTCTCTATTGCATAGAAATGAAGAAAAATACAGGATTTCTATTATGGGATTTTTACCCAGACAATAATTCCTTCTATTGCTTGTCCATATTGATTAAATTTTGGCCTAGATTAAGCACTTCAAATTTTTTTTTGTCTTTTTATTTTTTTATTGGAGGACAATTGCTTTACACTAGTGTGTTTGTTCCTGCCGTACATCAACATGAATCAGCCACAGGTAAAAGTATGTCCCTCCCTCCCTCTTGAACCTGCCTCTCACCTCTCACACTATCCTGCACTCTGATATCCCACAGCACCTGATTTGAGCTGCCCACATCATAACAGTAAATTTCCACTGATGATCTAATTTTACATATGGTAATGTATATGTTTCAATGCTACTCTCTGAAAGGTGGGACAAATTGACAGAGAACTTCAGATTACAAACAACCTACTAAACAAAGCCTGACATTCCTTCTCCAGGGCAAATGAGTGAAATAATTGGGATGGATGGGTATATCTTTATTTATTTGGAAACACTGATTGTGACCTCCTTCTGTGCTGCTAGGTCTTCTCTGGAGTGGACAGCAGTGCAGCCCAAGCTGAGGTCAAGCACATCAGTAGTGATCTGAAGAGCTTATCGCAGCTCAAACTAGCTTAGTAGGTCTTGGCATGTGAGAAAACCCTGTCTCTAAATCAGGAGTGGCAATAAGAACAGTCATCAGTTCAGTTCAGTCGCTCAGTCGTGTCTGACTCTTTATGACCCCAAGGACCAAAGCACACCAGGCCTCCCTGCCCATCACCAACTCCCGGAGCTTACCCAAACTCACATCCATCAAGTCAGTGATGTTATCCAACCATCTCATCCTCTGTCGTCCCCTTCTCCTCCTGCTTTAAGTCTTCCCCAGCATCAGGGTCTTTTCAAGTGAGTCAGCTCTTTGCATCCGGTGGCCAAAGTACTAGAGTTTCAGCTTCAACATCAGTCCTTCCAATGAACACCGAGGACTGATCTCCTTTAGGATGGACTGGTTGGATCTCCTTGCAGTCCAAGGGACTCTCAAGAGTCTTCTTCAACACCAAAGTTCAAAAGCATAAATTCTTCAGTGCTCAGCTTTCTTTATAGTTCAACTCTCACATCCATACATGACTACTAGAAGCACCATAACCTTGACTAGATGGACACTTGTTGGCAAAGTAATGTCTCTGCTTTTTAATATGCTGTCTAGGTTGGTCATAACTTTCCTTCTACAGAGTAAGCATCTCTTAATTTCATGGCTACAGTCACCATCTGCAGTGATTTTGAGCCCAAGAAAATAAAGTCTGCCATTGTTTCCACTGTTTCCCCATCTATTTGCCATGAAGTGATGGGACTGGATGCCATGATCTTAGTTTGCTGAATGTTGAGTTTTAAGCCAAGTTTTTCTCTCTCCTCTTTCTCTTTCATCAAGAGGCTCTTTAGTTCTTCTTTGCTTTCTGCCATAAGGGTGGTATCATCTGCATATCTGAGGTTACTGATATTTCTCCCGGCAATCTTGATTCCAGTTTGTGCTTAATCCAGTCCAGCGTTTCTCATGATGTACTCTGCATATAAGTTAAATAAGCAAGGTGACAATATACAGCCTTGATGTACTCCTTTTCCTATTTGGAACCAGGCTGTTTTTCCATGTCCAGTTCTAACTGTTGCTTCTTGACCTGCATACAGATTTCTCAAGAGGCAGGTCAAGTGGTCTGGTATTCCCATCTCTTTCAGAATTTTCCACAGTGTATTGTGATCTACACAGTCAAAGGCTTTGGCATAGTCAATAAAGCATAAATAGATGCTTTTCTGGAATTCTCTTGCTTTTTTGATGATCCAGCAGATGTTGGCAATTTGATCTCTGGTTCCTCTGCCTTTTCTAAAACCAGCTTGAATATTTGGTAATTCATGGTTCAAGTATTGTTGAAGCCTGGCTTGGAGAATTTTGAGCATCACTTTACTAATGTGTGAGATGAGAGCAATTGTGCAGTTAGTTTGAGCATTATTTGTGATAGCCTTTCCTTGGGATTGGAATGAAAACTGACCTTTTCCAGTCCTCTGGCCCCTGATGAGTTTTCCAGATTTGCTGGCATATTGAGTGCAGCACTTTCACAGCATCATCTTTTAGAATTTGAAATAGCTCAACTGGAATTCCATCACCTCCACTAGCTTTGTAGTGATGCTTCCTAAGGCCCACTTGACTTCACATTCCAGGATGTCTGGCTCTAGGTGAGTGATCACACCATCATGATTATCTGGGTCATTAGTATCTTTTTTGTATAGTTCTTCTGTGTATTCTTGCCACTTCTTAATATCTTGTGCTTCTGTTAGGTCCATAACATTTCTGTCCTTTATCGAGCCCATCTTTGCATGAAATGTTCCCTTGGTATCTCTAGTTTTCCTGAAGAGATCTCTAGTCTTTCCCATTCTATTTTTTCCCTCCATTTCTTTGCACTGATCACTGAGGAAGGCTTTCTTATCTCTCCTTGGTATTCTTTGGAACTCTGCATTCAAATAGGTATATCTTTCCTTTTCTCCTTTGCTTTTCGCTTCTCTTCTTTTCACAGCTATTTGTAAGGCCTCCCCAAACAGCCATTTTGCTTTTTTGCATTTCTTTTCTTGGGGATGGTCTTGATCCCTGTCTTTTGTACAATGTCACAAACCTCCCTCCATAGTTCTTCAGGCACTCTGTCTATCAGATCCAGTCCCTTAAATATATTTCTCACTTCCACTGTATAGTCATAAGGGATCTAATTTAGGTCATACCTGAATGGTCTACTTATTTTGTCTACTTTCTTCAATTTAAGTCTGAATTTGGTAATAAGGAGTTCATGATCTGAGCCACAGTCAGCCTCTGGTCTTGTTTTTGCGACTGTATAGAGCTTCTCCTTCTTTGGCTACAAAGAGTATAATCAGTCTGATTTCCATGTTGACCACAGTCATATAATCTCATTTTTCTGTACTTGACAACTGGATCCAGAATAGCTTTATGTTTTAAAAGAATGCATGCCCATCCTTTGGTAATGGGCTCTGTCCAGTAAATTTCAGTTTAGCTCCTGAACATCTGGACTGAAAAGCCTTTGGAGTGGCATCCAAACAATTACAACCTAAGCCTCTTTGCTTGGGCTGCACTAATGATATCAGACTCCCCTTATTCTCTGACACAGCATCTTTTTAGTTTAGTTCATCTCTTATCATCATGCAAGTAGTTAATAACTATTCTAATTTTTTCTATGCTTATTTTTGTCTATTTCCCTCCAATAAATTCTCACCTTTTTGAGGCAGGAACCATATCTTGTTCTCTGCTATATTCTTAGCTTCTGGCAAGGTTACTGAACCAGAGTAGGAAACTAGAGAGTATTCATTAAATAAACAAATGAATGAATAAATGAATATTAAAGAGATGGTCTATTTAATAGATGGTATGGGGAAATTTGGCTTTAGAGGTAAAAGGAAAACTAATTTTAGTCACAAAATCTCTATAAACAATATAAATTTGTAGTCTGGATACTTGTTACAAAGACACACGAAAGAAATGGGTAGCCTGCCACCAGAGTTTGAAAGTTTATTTGGTGTGGTCTGAAGTACATGCTACATGGACATGACGTGAGGAGCCCTGAAGGCACTGTGAAGCCTGCATTCCTCAGGGTCCGTGAAGCTGAGGAGGACTGAGAAGGCCACTTAGTTGTCTGTCCAGAAGGATGAGCCACACTAGAAGACCCTAAAGGAGGCCCTGTGGATATAATTGACGACATCACTGTGGGAGCGATGATGCTGAAACTGCGCAGAAGACCCAACGACCCAGGGTTAGTCATCGTCTCCTCTCTCTCCCTCTCTCATGTCTCTTCTCTCTCTCTTCACTCCCCCGCTCCTCTCCCCACACATCCACAAAGTGACTATTTATGTACATGTTTATTTTCTGTTTCTTTAGTTACAAGCTCACTTATCAACAGTGTCAAAGCATTTCCTTTCTTGGCTTCTTCCTGAAGGAAATGTTTATTATGAATTTTTAAAATCCACAACCAAAATAGGATTTCATAAAAGAAGTGCTGACAGAAACTTATTTATTCTCTTGAGAATGCAACACTGTGCATAATAAACATTTAGTAAATTGTTAAACAGGGTATGATGAAATGTTAACATAAATAAAAGAGAGTACTTAAATGAATTTTCATTCCTTTTGTTTTCCCCTTGCTGCGCTCCCCTTGCTGAGCCATTTCAATAAATAAAAGGAAAATAGTAGGAGAAGTGAGAGCAAAATTCACACAAAAAGCCTAAGTCCAACCCCCACTAAAGTCCATCTCTTTCTTCATGTCTTTCTGTTGGAAAGAACTTGTTTTTTTCAGTGAACAACAATTACAACCACCACTATAACAACAAAATCCACAATAGCAACAACAAAAGGTAGTTTTCAAAGACTAAAGCAGTTTTAATAGGCACTTAGCGCAAATGTGGACAGTTTAATTACCTCAGGAATCTCTTCATTCAGAGTAATAGTACTCTATCAGACATGAAGGAGCCTTTTTTATGAGCAGAGTCATTAAACATACTCCTGTGAAGATTTGCTAGAAATAAAAACCAACGGGCACCACTTGGCATACTGACACACTCATTGTAAATTATAATTTAAATATTATCTTTAAAAACACATAGGTAGCCTGTACAATGAATTAAGTGCTCAAAATATTTCAAAACTCTCCTTTAGAATTATATTTAAAAAATACAACTGGCAAAATTCTGCTAAGATTTCAATGTTCACAGAGGTGCATTTGTTGAATTTTCAAAATAAGAAGCAACTGTCTTGGCAAAATTATCTGATTTATAAACCTACTATTATTGCTATTTGGGAGCCAGATGCTAACTTTGTCTCATTTTCCTTCCTTACTTGATTTAAGAATTCAGTTGTGAGGGGTCTTGGAGCTTATTTTCTGAAAACACTGAGACAACATTCCTACTTGAAGATCATCAACTCAGGACTTCCGGGAATGTGTTTCCTTCACTTGTTGCTGGTGAGGATTTCACACCTATTTCATTCTGAGTTTTAGCACTTTTTTTTTTTTTTTTTTTCTGAGTAAAAGCTATACTTTCTGAAGTGGTTTCAACTAGCTAATGTTTAAAACAATTGCAGAAGTATGATCAATTCTAGGGTGTATATGTCATTAAAGTGACAATGTTTCATGTCTTATGGAAAACTTCCAAATATGGAAAGTGGCTTTTCTTAACATAGTGTTGGTAAGTTGCTGCAAATCTGCCTCACCAATCCATTGGCTGAATGAACACTTTTGTCCCTGCACTTCAGGACTTTTGGAGCCTGAGACCAACACTACTTTCTTTAAAGGGAAATAAGGCATTTTCACTCCCAAGGTGGCGGTAGTGGTAAAGGACCCACCTGTCAATGCAGGAGACCTATGAGATCAGGGTTCGATCCCTGCACTGGGAAGATTCCATGGAGGAGGGCATGGCAACGCACTCCTATATTCTTGCCTGAAGAATACCATGGACAGAGGAACTTGGCAGGCGATAGCCAGTAGAGTCACAAAGAGTCAGACACAACAGAAATGACTTGGCATGCATGCATGACCTTTTCTCCCTCTCACATGTCATATGAAGGTTTTTTTTTTTCCTCCCAAAGTTTATGTGCAGAATTTGACTATGTGCATCTTTTCTTTTCACTGCTCTAAGCTGGTGTGGACTGCATCACACAGACAGGATATACTTTGTCTTACAAGGGGTGGTAGCCTGAGGCAACGGCATAGTCTTCAGTCTTTACCGCGTGCTAACTGTAAGACTTAAAGAGATACATTTCCCATTTGGATTTTCATTTCTTAATATGTAAACATCGTATAGTATATATACTATAAATATATATTGAGGAATAAAATAAATACTCTGTAAAATGCATGGCATATAATAAGCATTCTTGCATATTAGCACTCTATCTCCCTTTCTTTTTTTTTTTTCCCTACAGAATAATAAAATTATCTTCACTATATATACCAAAAAAACAGGTTTTAGCACTAAATCACTTTTTTCATGTATAAGTATTTCAAATTTCTTTAGATAATATATATGTGTTTATATGTTACCTTCGAAGAGTAAAATAATCTTTATTCCTTTTTAAGCCTATGTTTCCTATCTCAGTTTTCCATTGACACCTAGTAACTACGTAGTAAGCCATGGAAGTTACCACCAAGAACTTCGGGGAGTCTTCCTGGTGACACACGTAACTTAGTGTCTCTAGACTATTAATGTTACATCATAATCTATGAAGTGTCCTTTGACAGAAACATGGAATTGCTTACTTGTTCTCCCACTCTCACATGAATGAAGGAAATAATAGCAGAAAATATGGGAAAAAATTATAATTTTCCAAAAAGGTCTAGGGGGCAGAGACATGCTTCATCACTAGGGAAGGAAGGCTAGAAGAGCATCTTTGAATGAGACAGATTCGTTGCTTCAGAGTAATTCATAAGCAGCCATTCCAAAGTGGAAGCTGTCAGTGAGCAGAAGATGGATAAGGTATGGTAAGTGGGAACAAGACTGCTGCTCCATCACTTACAATTTACTAGGCTAATAACGTTCTTATATTCTTCTTTGAAATATTAAAAATATGTATAAAATGGATCTGAGTGTCATTCCACTATAATGTACTTCTGTGAATTCAGGCTGATATGTATCTGGGGATTTTATTTGATGTTTTGACATATGAGATTTTGGTTGTTGCTGAATGATAGCGTAAACATATTACTCTGCAGTTCAAACAGTTTGGGCATGGCTTCCTTTTATAATGATGGTGATTGTTTCATAAACATTTATGGTTTGATTTTTTACATATTCTTATTTTGCTCAGGTACTTCAAAGTGAAGTCTGAAGTTAGCTTTTCTACCCAAGAGGGACTATTAAGAAATCCTGGTTACAGCGAGCAGAAAGTTTTCTGCACAGATTATAGTGACTAAATGCCTAATTAGAGAGAGTCTGGAGAAAATGAAAAAATTGTTTTGGGTGCAGGAATATGCTGACTAGAGTAGAAATAAGCTCCACAATTTAGGGACTTTTTCTCTTTTAGGTCCCCTGAAATGAGAACATTCATAGGCACATGATGATGGTGATCAAAGGACATTTGTTAAATAACCAAAGTATTCATGCTTGATGTAATCTTCTATGTAATATAAAAGATATATTTAATTGAATATAATTGGAAGGTATAATCATATAATATTATATACTATTAATCATATATTAATATGGTTATAATCACATAATAATATTATTTCATTTTTTAAAATGAGCTCAATTTAAGGTGATTTTCTCAAGGTCTTGCAGTAACCCCAAAGGAGCTGAGGCTGATGGATTTTTTTTTTCAAGGGGTACTGAATAATCTCTTTGTGAAGAATGCATCTAGGGAAGGAGAGTTCCAGGCAGGATTAATTCACCTTCAGAAATTTCTGAAACTGGAAGAGTTCACTATTCTGAGTCCAGCTTGACGGCTCTGATTCAAAACTGTCCCTATTCCAGCCTCATAGACTCCTGGACAAAGGTCAAGAAGAACAAACCAAATTTAGCTGTTTCACAAAGTGTTGCTTAGTTACTCAGTCATGTCTGACTCTTTGTGACCCCACAGGCTGTAGCCCACCAGTCTCTCTGTCTATGGGATTCTCCAGGCAAGACTTCTGGAGGGGGTAGCCATTCTCTTCTCCAGGGGATCTTCACGACCCAGGGATAGAACCTGGGTTTCCTGCATTGCAGGCACCCAGGGTATTATTATTATTGTCTGAGCCACCAGAGAAGCCCCCCGTTTCACAAAAGGTCTATATAAATTTTAAGACATAGTGGAATGACTTTGAATTACAGTTAATAGTACAGAGTATAATACAGTATTACACAGAATTATTTTGTTAAGATTATTTCTATTATAGCTGTGGGGAAATTGAATTACTTAAGTTGCTAAATATTACAGAATATAATGTACAAAACAGCCAATATAATTCATGATTCATTTTCAACAGTTAAGAAAATATGTAGATTAAGTGTCTGATAAATAAAACATATGGTCAACTATATTTAGTGACTTATTGATATGAAAGGCACAGTGTTCCTGCAGAAAATTTATTGTATTTATTCATTATTTTATAGGAAGATGGATTAGATGTAGAACGTTATAGAGGAAAATTATATAGTAAATATATTAAAAACATACATGCTCACAGATACATGTTGAACCTCAACAAATACACTTAATTTATATTTGTTTGGATCATTTCTTCATTTTTTTGGAATGTCATCAATTTTATTTCACAATACAATTAATTTAACTTGATTAAAGTGTGGTATTCTTAATATCCTTCAATAAAATTCAGGAGTCAAATATGCATAACAATATGTTGCTGATATTTACTGCTCAACAAGGATTGAATAAAAACTGTTTTTTGTAACTTCTTTAAGTCTATAGATTTACAAAATGATTATAAAGCAAGTAAAATTTTGGTATTGGAAACCAAGTTTAGAAGATGTCAAATTAAAATAGGACTCCAAACCCTATATAATACAAAATAAAGTTTATCTGTTGTTGCCTCTAAATTATCACTGTTGAAATGCTACCATTGGTTCATTCTCATAGTATAGGAAAACATTTGTCTCAAATTGTATGGATATGGAGACTTTGGAAATATAATTCTGTTCTTTCACTGTCTCTCATAAAATAATATGTACGATAGGAAAAAGGATTCGTTATAGACAGTGTTGAACACTGTTCCCCTCATGGGTTAAGGGCAGCAAGTGGGAAGGGAGAAGAAAAAGTGTAATGAAATGCTCATGGGCCCTGCCAACACTCAACTGTTTACAACTGGGGAGATGTACACTGGCGCCGCCGCTTGGGGGCTCTCAGGAGCAGAACTTCTGTCTTACTACAGCACTAAGGCAATGGCACCCCACTCCAGTACTCTTGCCTGGAAAATCCCATGGATGGAGGAGCCTGGAGGGCTGCAGTCCATGGCATCGCTGAGGGTCCGACACGACTGAGCGACTTCACTTTCACTTTTCACTTTTATGCACTGGACAAGGAAATGGCAACCCACTCCAGTGTTCTTGCCTGGAGAATCCCAGGGACGGCGGCGCCTGGTGGGCTGCCGTCTATGGGGTAACACAGAGTCGGACATGACTGAAGTGACTTAGCATAGCTCTTCCCTGGAAAATCCCATGGACGGAGGAGCCTGGTAGGCTGCAGTCCATGGGGTCAGGAAGAAATGGACACGACTGAGCGACTTCACTTTCCCTTTTCACTTTCATTCATTGGAGAAGGAAATGGCGACCCACTCCAGTGTTCTTGCCTGGAGAATCCCAGGAACGACGGCGCCTGGTGGGCTGCCGTCTATGGGGTCGCACAGGACAAGCCTGAAGCGACTTAGCAGCAGCAGCTCTGCATTAATGAATCCTCGCTACATACATAATGGCAAAATGTGGCTTTAATGTGGGACATATTCACTAATTAAGAAAAAGATCTCTTTTCTGTGAATCATCCTGGCCCTCATGCTGTTGCGGAGTAACTGATATTGCTGTAAAGGAAGCAGTGGATCTCAGATGCTCTTTCTTTTCTTTCATTTCTAAAGCGAGCACAGCTGTATTATCAGTGAGTACAAACTTTGTGGGGCTTCCCAGTGGCTGAGCGGTAAAGAATTCAGCTGTGGTGCAGAAGTTGTAGGAGACGTGGGTTTGATCCCTGGTGGGAAAGATACCCTGGAGGAGGCCATGGCAGTCCACCCTAGTATTTCTGCCTGAAGAATTTCATGGACAGAGGAGTCTGGTGGGCAACAATCCATAGAGTCACAAAGAGTCACACACAACTCAAGCAATTTAGCATACACTCATGCATGAGTTTTATGGCCAAGGATGTCAGGACCTTATGATGATGAAGTCTCACTGCTGATCTTTAACATGACCACAGCTGCAGTAACTTGAATTACTAAATCCTCCCTATCTAAATTCAAGTCATCCTTTTACCTTTATTAACCTTTTTCCTAAACTTCGATCCTCATCATTAACACATCTTATTTTAAATGCCAAAATATGCTCAGCATTAGGTAAGAAGTATGCATTTATGCTTCTAGTTAAGCATATGTTAAAATGTTCAAATATTAGAATTCAGCCATTATGAAGTCGCTAATCAAATTCCTTGCTGTTTGTACACGGATCTGGCATCATATCAATGAATCGCATCATCTATTGTCAATCAACAGTCTGCCTCTCGATGGATTTGACGAAAGATGCGTCTAAAGGAAGATCCCTGACTGGCAGCAGAGAAAAATTGCCCAGAACCACTATAGAAACCCCACTGTTACTTAAAATTTAACTGCCAGAAACTGATTAGGTTGTCACTGATATTTCCCCTCAGGGGCAGAGCTTCATAACTAAATTTATATTTTAAAGAGCCAATATTAGAAAGCCAAGGAAACGCTGAATTCAGTATCTTAATTATGTCTTAATGCTAGTAAAGCCATGTTATGCTCTGGGGGTGGCAATATCAATTTCGATATAGAGAAAAAGGTAAAATGGGAGCTGGCAAAAGCAGTTGAAGTACAAATATAAAAGTAGGGGAGCTATTTTTAAATGTGCAAATGACAGCAAATATTAAATTAAAGGGGCATTTTACACAGCAAAATATATCATTTACTGAAATTCTTAGAGCTCAATGAAAAATCACAAACCTGTGAGTGAAAATGAAAAGAACTGTACCATTAAATAAACTTTCTAGAATGCTTCTAAACAAATTGTCAGCAAACAAGATGTTAAGGCATTGGCAAGATGGTGGGTAGACACATTTTAAGTGGGAACTGTTGAATGAGTTTGCATAGATTCAAAGGAATTATTAGAGGGGATTCCTTTCAGCTGCCTTGACTTACATCTTTCTAAGTATACTAATTTCACATCATTTCCTTGCCTCAGTACAGTCTCACACAGGGGTCTGTATTTAAGGCAGGGGGTAGAAAGAGGCACAATAGGTTGGAAAAGCTCACGATCCATTTCTACAGCTTAGCCTGGGGTAAAGCATAGCTATCCTGTGAAATACCACAGAGGAACTTCAGAAACAGAACGATTTTCTTTAGGAAGGAGAAAATCACAGGATGCGCCTCACACTGTTTTTAGGCCATTCATTGAGGATATGTTTATAAAACAGTGTGTGGAACATGCATGAACAATTTGGGAAATTTGGGAAATAGAGAAATATTTTGGAACAATTGGCTAGGTTATTTTCATACTGCTAGGGTACCAAATATAAACACTGAGGGTAAAGGTTATGGATTGCATTTAAATCAATAGCCAATTTTTATCTCAGCTACTTAGATGACTGCTGTGCTATGCTCAGTTATGTTCAACTCTTCGTGACCCTATGGATTGTAATCTACCAGGCTCCTCCATCCATGGGATTCTCCAGGCAAGGATACTGGAATGAGCTGCAATTTCATACTCCAGGGGATCTTCCAGACCCAGGGATTGAACCTGCATCTTTAGCATCTCCTGCGTGGTTTGCTTTCTCCCCACTACATTACTCTTTTGTCTTCTTGTTCTCAGCTCTTCGTTTTCATTTTATTAATTTATTTTTGATTCTTATTTTAAAAAATTTGCCCTACAAAATGTCGTGAAAGAGAAAGTGTTAGTTGCTCAGTTGTGTCTAACTGTTTGTGACCTCAAGGACTGTAGCCTGGCAGGCTCCTCTGTCCATGGAATTCTCCAGGCAAGAATACTGGAGTGGGTTGCCATTTCTTTCTCCAGATCTTTCCAACCCAGGGATTGAACCCGGGTCTCCTACATTGCAGGCAGATTCTTGTCTGAATCACCTGGGAAGCCACTTATAAAATGTCATAAAGATCATTAATTGGATGTCAATATGACACTAAACAGCATAATATATTTTCAAGATGAGCATTTAATCTGGTGACCAAAAGGTCTATATGTTTGGCATTTTCACAGAAGAGAAAAATGCAGGCACTTTCCCACTTTATTACTACAATATTCAGAGAAATAAAAATTACTTTGAATTCATTTCATTTTTCCACAGTGGAAATAGAGCTTCTGGCATAGAAAGAATTCCACCTCTCAAAGCTCCTGCAATGGAAGAAAAAAGCATGAGTTTGATAAAACTGAGCAAAATCCAATGTTCTGGGTTGTAGAGAATTTAAGTCACCTTGTCTCAGAAGGTCATCCTCCATGAACACCTTGCATGTCATCCCATTCTTGCTGACCTCTTCAGATTACAAGGCTTATGATTGTCACATAGGCCACTGAATTTGGGTCAAAGTGATGGAAATGTACCTATCAGGTTATGCTCAATCCCAGGCAAGATAGACAGGTCAGCTGCTTGGCCATACTATGTTGGGTCCTTGGCCTCGACTTTCTCTCTTTTAAAACAACTCACTGTTTATGTAACTGTCATCTGCTCTTTTTTTCTTTTATCCGTCTTCAGGAACTGAGCCCAGAGAAACTGGCCCAAATTTGTTGGCCCTTTAACTACTACTTCTGTTATAATAAAACCTTCAATGTCTGATCCAGGAGTCCTGTATCTTATTTCAGTATCCATAAAGCTGCAGCCAACCAAGATGTTAACTTGCAAAGGAAATAAAATCTATACCTTTCCCAGCTCTTGAAATGTTAGAGAGTTGAAGATGAAAACAGAAAATGTGTGAATAGAAAGATCTCATCAATCTCAATATAAGATTGGAATCACATGTACATAGGTGGAAATTGAAGTTGTGGGCATAAGGACAGAATGCTGTCACAAGAGGAAGGTGCTGGCATTTGGGGATTGAATAATGCCAATAGGCACAGGTTTGCTAGTAGGCATGGGCTCAGACAAAGACTGGAGAAGAAGGGAGTTAAAGAAGAGAATGCTGTGTCATAGAAGTCCAGAGAAGGACATTTTTCAAAAATGTAAATATTCAACACTTCTGAGAGATAAGTGACATGAGAGTAAGCACCCAATGGATTTAATGAGATGAGAAAGAGAGATACAGGGAGTTACTAAGAAGGGAGGCATTAAATAAATATTGGGGAAGGATCTTTGGACAAGTCTTAGTTAAAAACACCAAGGGAACAGATAATCTATTCCCTGGAAGCCAGGATAGGATGTCATGGGATAAGGGAGTGTAAATTTGATGAGATTGCATGGATACATTGAAAGAAGAGGTTAAGGAGGAGCCACTTGTTCATTATTACATGGGTGTGACATTATAGAATTTAACATTTGTTAGCTGGAAGATTCAGTCTTAATGGATTCTTTTTATCTAGAAATAAAGAACTAAAACATGACTTGACATGTACTGGGTGTTATGTGAAGTTTTATAAACAAGTTTTGGTAGAATCAAGTGGAGTTTTAAAAACAAGCTTTGGTAGAACATGAATCAGAGAGTTAGAGGAGCACACTTTGGCAGTGTCGGAGGCCCTTTCAAGCTCATGACTTTGTAAGACAATTTCATGGGTAATGTTTTTTGTAGTATTTAGCTTTGAAGGTAGAGGAACAATGGCGCCCCACTCCAGTACTCTTGCCTGGAAAATCCCATGGACGGAGGAGCCTGGAAGGCTGCAGTCCATGGGGTTGCTAGGAGTCGGACATGACTGAGCAACTTCACTTTCACTTTTCACTTTCATGCATTGGAGAAGGAAATGGCAACCCACTCCAGTGTTCTTGCCTGGAGAATCCCAGGGACGGGGGAGCCTGGTGGGCTGCCGTCTATGGGGTCGCACAGAGTCGGACACGACTGAAGCGACTTAGTAGCAGCAGGTTTAGCAAAGACAGTGATTTTCAACCATGGGTTGTACATTAGCATCATCCTAGTAATTTTTGAAAATTCTAATGCCCAGGCCGCATCTCAGACCAATTAAATGAGAATATTCACAGATGAGATAGACATTATATCTTTATAACTTCCAGATGATTTGAGTGGGAAAAAGTTGAGAATCACTAATGAAAAGAAAAAAAGAGGCAAAGTTTAAAAGTGAGAGGCGTAAGCTTCTTTGCATGTTAACAGGTAAGACATATTTGAATCTCTAGTTTTTTTTTGTTGGAAGTCCTAAGTGAATCCTCAAAGTGTCTTCTGCATACAGGAAGGCATCAACCAGGGATCTTGCTTGGAAGCCAGGCTAATAAAATCAAACAACGAATACCACTAAATATTTTGTCAGAGACAGAATAAGACCCTTCAAAATTAATCTTTAATATGCCCTCCAAAATTTATAGTTTTAACCTATGAATTATTCTCTTGCCATAGTCACCACCCCAGGGGCAGGGTGGTGGGAGGATGGGGTCAAGAGATACAAAGTTTCAATTATGTAAGATGAATAGGTTCTAGAGATCTAATTACCAGTATGGTATCTGTAGTTAATACTGTATTGTACACTGAAAATCTGCTAAGAGAGTAGATCTCATGTCTTCTCACCACAAATCAAAACAAAAGGTAATATATTAGGAGGTGGTTGACCTTAAATATACACAATTTGTATTTTAAAAATAAGTGCAAAAATAAATCCTGGTTAATATTGAATTTAAAATGGATAGAATGAGTCCTTTTTCAAATATCATACAATAGGATGAATAATCATTTTATGTTCTGTCCCATACATCACTTGAAAATATTGTATTCTGACAAATTTCCATCTGACAACAACAAAGCAGAATACATTTCATCTCATATGTCTTGCTTTGAGTCCACTGGAGTCATCAGATTTTATTTACTCAGGGTTAGATACTTCTCTTTCAGCACAACTACTGCTGACATGAATACTATTCTGTCAGTCTAAATTTGCTTAAATCTTATTTGAATAATTTCATCATTAAATAAATTTTTCATTGAACCACAATTTTAAAGAAAAAAGCCCATTAAACTTTGATTATATTTTTGATTGAGTTAATTTGAATTACTTTTTGGTTTCAACCTTACTGCTGCGAATTTTTTTAAGTTGCTCCAATTTTCTGCTTGACTAAGTATACTGTGGTAAACAAATAGTCTAGTATTTTGCTGACAATCTCCTGCTTCTAGACTCACTGCAGATTATAGTTCTATCAGTTTTAATTGTACAATATTAAAAACTAGAACACTGGAGGGCATTGTATTAGCCACAACCTGCATCAAAAGCTTCTTTTTGTTTTGTATTTTGTTTTTAGTTAAAATATGCCATGATATTTGTTTATTATCTTATTACTCAAGAGGAGACAAGACAATTCAACTCCTAGGTATGTATACAAGAGGAATGAAAATGTATCCACATTAAAACTTGTACACATATGCTTATAACAAGATCCTAATAGTCAAAAGTGGCAACAACTCAAATGCTCATCAACTGATCAATGGATAATCAATTTGTGGTGACCATACAATGGAATATTATTTGGCAGTTAAATAAAAAATGAAGTATTGATATATACTATTTCATGCATGGGGCTTCTCTTGTGGCTCAGCTGGTAAAGAATCCATCTGCAATGTGGGAGTCGTGGGTTATATCCTTGGGTTGGGAAGATCCCCTGGAGAAGGGAAAGGCTACCTACATCCAGTGTCATGCATGAAACTTGAAAACCTGGTAAATGGAAAAAAAATACAAAAAACAGTCACTAAAGACCATGCCAGTCCAGGTTCAATGCACGATACTGGATGCTTGGGGCTGGTGCACTGGGACGACCTGGAGGGATGGTATGGGGAGGGAGGAGGGTTCAGGAGGGGGAGCACATGTATACCTGTGATGGATTCATTTTGACGTTTGGCAAAACTAATACAATTATGTAAAGTTTAAAAATAAAATAAAATTTAAAAAAAAAAACCAAAGAAAAAACAAACAAACAAAAAAAAGACCATGCATTGCATAATTCCATTTATATGAATTGTTTAAAATATTGAACTCCATAGAGGTTGCAAGTAGATTTAAGGGTTGCCTAGGGAATTGGGGAATTGGGAGAAAATGGAGAGTGACTGCTAACAGGTATGGGGTTTCTTTTGGAGATGATGAAAATATTCTAAGATTAGATAGTGATGATTGTATGACTGAATACACAGAAAGTACTAACTTGTATAATTCAGAAGGGTGACTTGTACCCTCAATAAAGCTGTAATTAAAGAAGAGGCAGATAGTTTTAAAAATTATTGAAGATTTTTGTTAACTCAAGTTTCATTCTAAATAGACATATTTTCTTCTTTTTTTCTTTTTTGCTTATTATAGCTAGAGTAGATTATAATTCTCCCCAGATGATGAATTTTTAAAACATTCTTTGATGTACTACTACTAAATTTGCTTCTGACTCATCTATTACTTGGTACTTTAGCTTTTCTCTGTCAATAACTGCAGTCTTGTGAATCACTTTTCTAAAATTTGTTTCTGTCTTTCTTTTAAAAATAGTCTTCTGGAGCTGTTGCACATGCTTTAGTGATAAAATTTTGGAAATTTTTATTACATAACTATGGATTTGCTACTGTAAGTACTATATTTCCCAGGTTTCTCTATAAATAACTATTTCTCTAATCTTTTATTTTTTAAATATATTTTGAGAAACAGTGTGTTTACTAAAGAATAAGTATAAAGTCCAGAAAGAACTAATTTCAATAGAAATAACCAAGTTAAAATGTTGCATTCCAAATTTATGATTAAATGCAAATGCTTCATTAAAAAGAAAATCCTTCATTTAAAGTTGTTCACTGGAATGGGACTCAAATATTCAATCTGGTTGAATTTGATATGCTGAAAAATCATATTCAAAATATTTAATGGGCCTAGGAACTGTTAGATCATCTGTTTCTACCTCTAAATTTCGAGTAAACTAGTGACTGTTTACACAAGACCTCATCAGCTGAAAGTCCTTGCTTATTTTCATCTATTTACATCATTTTCTGGAAAAATATGGTTCAAATTTTATTTCATTTGAGATACCATTACCAATAAACCTGTTTTCATGATGTCCTGATATTACACAATTTAAATACTGATGCATACCATTTGTGTGTTACACATTTCAATCTCATAATATCTTCCTTTGGATAGTTCTCAAGTATTTCACATTATATACTTTTATTATAATTAGTTTTTAAGTATTTCCATGGCATATCTATGTGTCTTATTTGTTATGCATTTCAAAGAGATATAAAGTGGCCATTATATACATAGTGGATTATTTGCAAGGCAGATGTATAAATAAATTATATTAAAATAACACATGTTAATAATAAGTATTTTGTCTCCTACCTCGCTTGTCACTTTCTCAGTATTTCTTTTTTAAGTATTGCCTTTCTAATAACAGTAACAAAGGAAATGCTAAGGAAGTACATATGGAGATAGGACAAAATAGTAGGTGCTTGCAGAAAAGAGGTTTTCTGTGTAATAGTAACTTTTGTCAAAAACTGAGGGAAGGTCAGAGAGAAGCAACAGTAAATAATGAATGTGAGCTTCCACGATATCAAAGTTTTCATTAGTAAGCGCGATGTTGCTATAGTGGAAATGACAGGCCCATGGTAGAATTGCTCAGGGAAGAGCAACCATTAGGAAATTTGTAGCGCTGAGCTTCAGAGACAAATGCGGAGGGGGGGAAACGTGCTGTTTGTACAGCATCCCAGACTTCCATATTATTTTATTCTCTTGAAAATCGGAGTGAACTCCGTGGAGAGAACGGGAAGGCTGACGAGGGCACTGGATGGGCTCTGCCGCCGCCCACCCACCGTTTAATTCACTGCTCGGCTGAGGACGCCCTGTGCCCCGCGCCTTTCCAGGTGTCAGGGCTGCTTCAATATATGCCTCCCTTTGTGACTCTTCAGCTTTTGATGAAATGGATAAGTTTTAGTTCTTGAAAGTGAAGTAGCTGTGAGGGAGCTGTCCATTGGGAAACAAGCAGGTTCTTCAGGAGAAAGTAACTAAGATTTAGTGAAAGGGAGTGTATATTTTTACAACAGGAAGATGTACAGTTGGATAGGATCCTGTGATGAAGGCTATATCTGGCTTACTTTTCCAGGAAGTTTTTGTGTATAATCCTCATCACTTTTCATTGTCGGTATCTTTAAATCTTTGCGCTTTTTATTTAAAGGGCTCTTTCATCCAACAGAGCTATTTATCCTAAAACCACACTGTGCCTTGTGTTAACACATCCTTCTCCACATGGATTTTTTTCACTTCATTTCAGCACAATGACCCCTTTATTTCAAACATATCCTGCCCACTATGCCACCTTCTGTCCCGGGTCAAGCCTGGATTTGAAATGTCTTCCTAAAGCAGACTATTGAGAATATGTCACCCTACCCTTTCTTTTGCAATTTAATATTTTGTGACTTAAAAATTAAAAAAAGTAAAGGGCTTCCCTGGTGGCTCAGATGGTAAAGAAACTGCCTCCAATCTGAGAGACCTGGATTTGATCCCTGGGTCAGGCTTGGGGAAGGAAATGGCAACCCACTCCAGTATTCTTGCCAGGGGAGTTCCATGGACAGAGGAGCCTGGCGGGCTACAGTCCATGGAGTCGCAAAGAGTCAGACACAACTGAGCCACTAACACACACACTTTTTAAACAAAAGTCACATCCTTAACAGGATATGTCTTTTGCACTCTGACGGAAACTGAGATTTGCCATGTGCTCATCTCCTGCGTCAAACTCACCGTGTGTTTACTTTGCCTGGCTGACTGCTTCCTGTGTCTCCTTTACTCCACCTGGATGTTTACAATTGCTCCTTCCCCACTAAACTACTCCAGTGAAATCTTTCCAAAGTCCCCTTTCCTGCTGTCTTTCCCTTTTGTTATATTCTCCTTCTTAAACAGGGGAGCTGCGGTTACAAATGAGAGACTGCAGATGGATTTATTTCCGTTAACAAAACCCTCCAGTTAAAGAACATTCACTGGTAAACAAGGGCTTCTTTCCATAATGTATCTTTTAAAGGACATAGGCCCAATATTTCTTGGTATGCTGAAGGTTTTTTCTCCCTATATTTAATTTAGTTTCCCATGTGATGATTTGTTACCCTCTATTTTTTAAAAAGTGCCACAATCTAAATTAAAAAGAGATTCTAATTACCTCTCTTACAGGGAAAAAAAGAATCATCCAGTAATTTAAAAATATTTGAGCTATATTTTGATGTGTTAAGCAAATAGATCTATATATCATTTTAATGAAACATAGCAGGCTGCTTTAAAACACATTTTCCTTAAGAGAGTCCTAAGCACAGCTCCAGACAGATATGTTTTCACTTTAGTTTTAAAGGCAGCAATGACAGTGCTCTATGAATAAAAATCAAAAGTAAATTTCCGAGTCAGGGGGCCTGCTTGCTGCAAACTCTTGTTCCATGGGACTTGAGATTATACATCGGACAAACTAATAACCTGCTGATTTCAACCTCAGTGAGTGACAGGAGACCCGTGGTGACAAAAGACCTAAAAATATATCAGGCTTTGGCCATTAAAAGCCTTATCAGCAAGGAACAAAAATCAACAGAGCTTTAGGATTGCCAATGCAGGGATTTAAAAAGGCTCCTAGCAAGGGAATATTACTAACCATCCTGATAATCTGTTGACATACAACGCAGGCCGCCTCTGTCACCACTTTCTGGCTGAGAGCTTTAGGTGATGAAAGGCAAAATGGTTGGGGGTGGGGCATCAGCCTTAATACTGACAGTCAGCAGCCTCACTGAGGCTGCGGGGAGGGACACGGGCTCTAAACCTGTCGCACAGAGTAGCCATTGCTCTGAAGGCAGCAGGTGTTTAGATCTGTATGCTTCTGAAAGAGGGTTTGCATCTATTTTCATATTCTCTATATCAACTTGATGGCTAATCATTAATTTTAATACTGTAAATACTATTTAGAGCCAAAGCTTTTTCCATTAGTACAGTAAGCAATTCGTTCTTTTTCTTGTCCCCCAAATGCCTCTTGGCACAAAAATCTGTAAGGAAACAGAAGTGCATTAAAATATTAAGTCACTATTTGTGAATTCTAACTGCTCCCCCTGAAGGGATATAAAACAGTGTGCCAAGGATATACTCGGGTAGAACCAGTAATTGTACAGTGTTTCCTGTTTGCATTTCCAGGTCTGTCTCCTGATAGATTTTTAGTGACACATCAGAGATCTGTTAATGGGTTGATAAATGACCAAGGTTGGAAATCGTCATCTAGTGTAGTCTGTCCAGGCAGACTAGGGCAGGGAAGAATCAGAGATGGTTTTCTATTCATTCTGTCAAGGCAGGCACATTTATAATGTCATTCTAGAAACAGAATGGAGATGAGAATCAACCTATTGCTAAAGAAATAGAAAGAAAGAACTTGGCATTTGATGCCTAGAATAAGATACTTAGCTGGAAATCTGAAAGGAAGAGAGAGAACTAGGGACAGATGAGAAGAGAGCCAAGTAGAGCTGATGAGACTGGGAATATGAAACAGAAGCCAAGATAAACAATTAAACTTGCACTGATGTCGCTACCTCTAGATTCAAGGAGCATCGTCAACAGCAGAGAATTAGTGGGGTAGACGGTAAAGGGAAGCTTTTAAGACGCATCTATTGGCAAGTCAGTTGCCAAAATTTTCTAAAGATAAATTGATGAGTAGCAATAAGGAAATATTTGCCACACAAGTAATTATGCTTTTTCTTTTTCATTTAAGGTATTTACAAGGGCTCCTCTAGTAATTTCTGTTAAGAACTGGTCAGGAGTCATCAATCTGATGTATAGTAATGATGAGTGAGGCAAAATCAATAGAATCAAATTAAGAAGTAAAACACAAAGAACCAAATGAAAAATTCCACAAAGAATGGATAAAATACAGATGAGGATGACCTGAGGACTTTAAGTGGATTTTTGCCAGAAATAATAAGGTATTCTCTCTCCATCGTCACATTAATGTCTCTCTCTTTACTTCCCCATACCCCATTCTTCACACATTTTTCCCCCCAAATGGAAAGATCGAAGGCAATATTAAGGTGGCAGGGGAGAATTTTCACAAGGGCAGGCTTCACCCTGAACAGGGTGTCCAGGGTGAGCTGAAGGGCAGAGACACCCCACCGTGTCTGTCACGGTGATGACAGAGAGATGGAAGAGCTTTAAGTCTTCAGGGGTGGAGGCCCACAGATTTGCCCTCCCTCAGTACCATTCTTCATCTTTCCTTATCTGCCTCAAAGTTGGAAATTCACAAATCCCAACTCCTTTGTGTCAACATATCTAAAGATAGTTCTCACTTGGCTTTTGATCAGAGGTTGAATGGATTATTTGATATTCACTGCTTCAAAAACTCAACAGAAATAATCCTTTAACAAATATTCTCTTGGCTTTTACCCCTTCTTTAACATATGTCTTGCCATGCTGGCATTGACCTGTCTCATTCTGTGTTCTATTGAAAATCAGTAAAAATAATGATCTGTAACAATTTGTTTGCAAGATATAAAAGAGAAAGGAGCCTTTAGGACAGGAAAGATACAATGCAGTGTGAAACTGGTGAACATGTCAAAAATTTAATTTCTTTTGATAACATTTGTCTGATTGTTCCCCATACAGCCCAATTACTAGTAGAGTGTAGAGAAAAATTGTTTTCATGGGCACAGGCTATCCTTAGCTGTGTCACAAGATGCGGTTGGTGTGACAAACCTTCAGGATGCTTTCTGGTGCTCAGACCTTGTGATTCTACAGATACACTTGAAAAATATGTGCACACTGTTCAAAGGAAAAACAGGGAGAGGGAAAGTGTGTCTGGAAAATAACTTTATTTCAATAGGTGTATGTTATCACCTTTGAAAAAACCCTTTTCTACTGGTATTAAAATCAAGGATGAGTACATCCTTCAGAATGGTTTTGCTTTACGCTAACAATGTAACATAACCAAATTCTTTAGATGAAAGCTGTTTTTGTGAGATAAGAAAAAGAAATAAATAGATTAGAAAAACAAACCTCAGCATTTACTATATCTGGTAAATAACATATTACAGTATATTCAACTCTGTTAAGTGTCTGTGAATGCAAAAATAACTTTTCCTCAGTGTTGGATGAAATGTGAAAAAAAATGAAGGAAAAATCCAAAAAATAAACAACAACAATAAAAAAACCACCAAAAAGCTTCAGTTTGACTTTAAATTGTAAATGTATCCAACAATCTTGAAAGATTTTGTGTTCGTCAAATACCATTCTGAGCACAGACATGAAAGGTAAATATTCCTATGATATTTCAGTGGTGGCATAGGAGTTTTGTGGATCACTTTCTCAAGTTGTGACAGATCACCAAGGTCAATGATTCAATAGAAAACATTCCTAAATAGTCAATTATAGAGTGTTTGATTCTAAGCTTGTGTCTACAAAAAAAACAAAACAAAAACAAATGTATTTGGAAAGTAATAAACCAATGTGTTCCAGAACAAGCATTAGATTCTTAATGAGAATCATATCAGTTCAGAAAAATTTTCCATCTACCATTATTTTACAAATCTCTTTATTTTAGCCTCTTTCAGTGAATAAATTAATTCACATTAGTATTTAAAACCTAATAATTCTGTTTCTCTCCATGTGAGAATTCCAAAGGATAGTGAAAAGTGAATAACCTTATAGAATGAGACAAAAGACCAATTTGAGGCTGGATGAGGGTGACTTTTCAGATTATTAATCCTGAAAATAAATTTGGTTTTCAAAAAATATAGTTGGAATTTAATGCAGACAGCAGTAAAAAGAATATGGGTAGAGAAGGAACAGGGTGCTCACTGTTGCATCTGAAAAGACTTGTTTTCAGTACAAAGGGTATTAAGACCTCACCCACCCATTTTATGCACAAGGATATTGTTGCTCTTGTTCAGTCCCCGAGTCCTGTCTGACTCTCTGAGACACCATGGGCTGCAGCACGCCAGGCTCCACTATCTCCTGGAGTTGGCTCATATTCATGCCCATTGAATGGTGATACTAACTATCTCATCCTCTGCCGCCCTCTTCTCCTTTTGCTTTTAATCTTTCCCAGCATCAGGGTCTTTTCCAATGATCTGGTTCTTCCCATCAGGTGGCCAAAGTATTGGAGCTTCAGCTTCAGCATCAGTCCTTCCAATGAATATTCAGTGTTAATTTCCTTTAAGATTGATCGGATTGATCTCCTTGCAGTCCAAGGAACTTTCAAGAGCCTTCTCCATAATCACAATTTGAAAGCATTAAGGTGCTTAACCTTCTTTATTATCTAACTCTCACATCCGTACATGACTACTGGAAAAACTATAGCATTGACTATATGGCCCTTCATCAACAAAGTGATGTCTCTGCTTTTTATTATGCTATCTAGTCTTATCATTGGAGAAGGCAATGGCACCCCACTCCAGTACTCTTGCCTGGAAAATCCCATGGATGGAGGAGCCTGGTAGGCTGCAGTCCATGGGGTCGCTAGGAGTCGGACACGACTGAGCCACTTCACTTTCACTTTTCACTTTCATGCATTGGAGAAGGAAATGGCAACCCACTCCAGTGTTCTTGCCTGGAGCATCCCAGGGACGGGGGAGCCTGGTGGGCTGCCGTCTATGGGGTCATACAGAGTCGGACACGACTGAAGTGACTTAGCAGCAACAGTCTTGTCATAGCTGCCCTTCCAACAAGCAAGCATCCTTTATTTTCATGGCAGCAGTCACCTCAGTGATTTTGGAGCTCCAAAAAAGAAAATCTGTCACTGTCTCCACATTCTTCGCTTCTGTTTATCATGAAGTGATGGGACCAGATGCCATGATCTTAGTTTATTGAATGCTGAGTTTTAAGTCAGCTTTTTCAATCTCTTATTTTACCCTCATCAAGAGGGTCTTTAGTTCTTCTTCACTTTCTGCCATTAAGGTGCCATTAAGGTTGTTGATTTTCCCAGCAATCTTGATTCTAGTTTGTGATTCATCCAGGCCAGAGTTTCAATGATGTACTCTGCATATAAGTTAAATAAGTAGGGTGTTAATACACAGCTTTGATACTCTTTCCCCAATTTGGAACCAGTCAGTTGTTCCATGTCCAGTTCTAACTGTTGCTTCTTGACCTGCACACAGGTTTTTCAAGAAGACACTTTAGGAGGTCTGATACTCCCATCTCTTAAGTATTTTCCACACTTTGATGTGATCCACACAGTCAAAGTAAAACCTTTGACTTTATTCCACTCTATGAAGCTGAAGAAGTAGATTTAAAAAAAAAAATTTTTTTTCCTTGCTTTATCCATGATACAGGAAACGTCAGAAATTCAATCTCTGGTTCCTCTGCCTCTTCAACTCAGCTTGTACATCTAGAAGTTCTCAGTTCATGTACTGCTGAAGTCTAGATTAAAGGATTTTGTATGTAAGCTTGCTAGCATGTGAAATGAATAAATTATACAGAAATCTGTACATTTTTTGGCATTGCCCTTCTTTGGGATTAAAATGAAAACTGACTTTTTCCCATCCTGTGGCACCTGCTGAGTTTTTTAAATTTGCTGACACATTGAGTGCAGCACTTTAACAGCATTATCATTTAGGAGTTTACATAGCTTGGATTGAATTCCATCACTTTTACTAGCTTTGATCCTAGCAATGCTTCCTAATACTCACTTAACTTCACGCTCCAAGATGTCTTGGAAACATTAAAAAGCAGAGACATTACTCTGCCAACAAAAGTCTGTCTAGTCAAAGCTAGTAGATTTTTCTGGTAGTCATGTATGAATAGTTGTATATTTGGGCTATAAAGAAAGCTGAGCACTAAAGAATTGATGTTTTTGAACTGTGGTGTTGGAGAAGACTCTTGAGAGTCTTTTGGACTACAAGGAGATCAAACCAGTCAATCCTAAAGGAAATCAGTCCTGAATATTCATTGGAAGGACTGATGCTGAAGCTGAAACTCCAATACTTTGGCCACCTGATGCAAATAACTGACTCATTGGAAAAGAACCTGATGCTGGGAAAGATTGAAGGCAGGAGGAGAAGGGGATGACAGAGAATGAGATGGTTGGATGGCATCACCAACTCAATGAACATGAGTTTGAGCAAACTCCGGGAGTTGGTGATGGACAGGAAAGCCTGGCATTTTACAGTCTGTAGGGTCACGAAGAGTTGAACATGACTGAGTGACTGAACTGAACTGAACTGACCTGAGTGACCACACCATCATGGTTATCCAGGTCATTACAAGCTTCTTTGTATAGTTCTTCTGTGTTTTCTTGCCACCTCTTTGTAATATCTTCTGTTTCTTTTAGGTCTTTACTGGTTCTGTCCCTAACTGTGCCCATTTTTGCATGAAATATTTCCTTGAAGAGATCTCTAGTATTTCCCATTCCATTATTTTCCTCTATTTCTTTGCATTGTTCATTTAAGAAGGCCTTCTTATCTCTTTTCTATTTTCTGGAACTCTGCATTCAGTTGGATGTATATTTCCCTTTCTCCCTTGCCTTTTGTATCTCTTCTTTTCTCAGCTATTTATAAAGCCTCCTCAGACAACTAGTTGGCCATCTTGCATTACTTTTTCTATGGGTTGGTTTTGGTCACTGCCTCCTATATATTGTTACAAACCTCCATTCATGGTTCTTCAAGCCCTCTATCTAAAATATCTAACCCCCTGTATTTGTTCATCACCTCCACTGTATAATCATAAGGGATTTGATTTAGATCATACCTGAATGATTTAATGGCTTTCCCTACTTTCTTCAATTTAAGCCTGAATTTTGCAATAGGAGCTCATGATCTAAGCCACAGTCAGCTCCAAGTCTTATTTTTATTGACTACATAGAGCTTCTCCATCTTTGCCTGCAAAGAATATAATAAATCTGATTTGTGTTGATCATGTAATGATATCCATATGTAGAGTTGTCTCTTGGGTTATTGGAACACGGTGTTTTCTATGACCAGTGTATTCTCTTGACAAAACTCTGTTAGCCTTCGCCCTGCTTCATTTTGTACTCCAAAGCCAAGCTTGCCTGTTATTCTGGGTATCTCTTGATTTCCTACTTTTGCATTCCAATCCCCTATGATGTTAAGGGCATCATTTTCTGGTATTAGTTCTAGAAGCTGTTGTAAGTCTTCATAGAACCGGTAAACTTCATCTTTTTTGGCATCAGTGTTTGGGGGATAGACTTGGATTACTGTGATATTGAGTGGTTTGCCTTGGAAATGAACAGAGATCATTCAGTTGTTTTTGACATTGCACCCAAGTACTGCATTTGGACTCTTGTTGGCTGTGAGGGCTGCTCCATTTCTTGTAAGGGACTCTTGCAAACAGTAGTAGATATAATCATCATTTGAATTAAATTCAACCATTCTTCTCCATTTTAGTTCACTGATCCCTAAGATGTCTGTCTATGTTCACTGTTGCCATCCCCTGCTTGACCGCATCCAATTTACCTTGATTCATGGACCTAACATTCCAGGTTTCTATGCAATATTGTTTTTATGCAATATTGCATTGGATTTTACTTTCTCCAACTGACACATCTACAGCTGAGCACTATTTCTGCTTTGGTCCAGCCACTTCATCCTTTTTGGAGCTGTTAGTAATTGCCCTCTGCCTTTCCCCAATAGCATATTGGATACCTTCTGACCTGGGCATTCATCTTTCAGTGCCATAACTTTTTGCCTTTTCATACTGTCCATGGGGTTCTGCAGTCAAGAATAGTGGAACGCTGCCATTTCCTCCTCGAGTGGGCCATGTTTTATTAGTACTCTTCACTAGGACCTGTCAGTTTTGCATGGCATGGTGCATGGCATGGCTCATAGCTTCAGTGAGTTACGCAGGGCCCTTAACCCTGACAAGGCTATGATCCAAGAAAAGGATATCCACAGATACAGGAAGAAATCAGATTTTTTATATAAAAAGTTCTTAAGTGTATCCAATGCTCTGCGGTTCCTTATATGGGAAGGAAATCTAAAAGAGAGGGATATATGTATTCCTATGGCTGATTCACTTTGCTGTACACATGTAACATATGCATAATGCATATAACACAACATTATAAAGCAATCATACTCCACTAAACACTTAAAAAACAAAAGTGCTTCAGGTAAGTTTGAAGGATAAAGAGAATTGTTATCTCTTTCATGACCAGAAACATTTTGCATGCATAAAAGACCAAAAAAAGAAAAATGACTTCTACATTCAGCCTTTTGTTCCCTTCCTGGTTGTCCCAGATACCTGGAGAGTGATGATCAGGTTTTCTGAGGGTGTTATGAGTTCACAGAGTACACTTTTGAAAACAGCTGGGCACAGACTCCCAAGATTGCTGGTTAGCATTCTAAAGCCCAACCATGATTTCTCCCTTAAGCACCATGTGAAACTGGTTTATATCATACATCAAGACTTGTCTAGACATAACGAATCAAGAGGTTTCAGCTTTCTAAAGAATTGTCTACTTTCTGGTTTTCATGTAAGTCAGAAGTTGGCGCCTAGAGGAAGGATGCGTTTGAACACTGTTACACTGTGAGGGCACTGGGGCGTCTCTGAGGCTTGTGGTGTGTATGCCAAGGCAGTGGTGGGGAGGTTGTTTTCCTCTGGCTCAACTCTTCTTTTTGATGGGAGTAGTTTTGGACCATCATCATTGAGTATCAGCTTGAAGAAAGACTTGACGGTGATCCCCCTTTTTAAGAGGATTGCGTTTTGTCATATAATTATATAGCTATTTGAGCCATATTGCTTCACAAATTGGTGGGGAAGGGAAATGTGTATTTGTATGAGTGGATGGAATAAATAAAACTTGCAATTTTTTTATGTTCTTCTCCTCATTCTCAAATTTTCTGATTTATTCCTAGGAATATGAATAGAATTATTTCCCCCATTTTTTCTTTTTTTTTTCCTTCCTTTTATTTGTATAAACACCTTTTGAGCAGTTTGAAATATGATAACAAATTTGAGAGTTGAAAACTCAGCATTTAATATCTTGTCTAGTCTCAGAAACTAGGTCAGAATCCAGATCTTTTGTCTAATCCCCTCTTTTTGCTATAAGCAATCAAGGGCGTTGAGCTGTGAAGTTCATAGTCATACTGACTGAGTCACTGCTAGAGTTGGAGTCAGCTTTGAGTCTCTTGTCTTCCAGTTGGTGCTACTCAAAAAAACTCTTACACTGTTGGTGGGAATGCAAACTAGTACAGCCACTATGGATAACAGTGTGGAGATTCCTTAAAAAACTGGAAATAGAACTGCCTTATGATCCAGCAATCCCACTGCTGGGCATACACACTGAGGAAACCAGAAGGGAAAGAGACACGTGTACCCCAATGTTCATCGCAGCACTGTTTATAATAGCCAGGACATGGAAGCAACCTAGATGTCCATCAGCAGATGAATGGATAAGAAAGCTGTGGTACATATACACAATGGAGTATTACTCAGCCATTAAAAAGAATACATTTGAATCAGTTCTAATGAGGTGGATGAAACTGGAGCCTATTATACAGAGTGAAGTAAGCCAGAAGGAAAAACACCAATACAGTATACTAACGCATATATATGGAATTTAGAAAGATGGTAACGATAACCCTGTATACGAGACAGCAAAAGAGACACTGATGTATAGAACAGTCTTATGGACTCTGTGGGAGAGGGAGAGGGTGGGAAGATTTGGGAGAATGGCATTGAAACATGTGAAACGTCATGTATGAAACGAGATGCCAGTCCAGGTTCAATGCACGATGCTGGATGCTTGGGGCTGGTGCACTGGGACGACCCAGAGGGATGGTGTGGAGAGGGAGGAGGGAGGAGGGTTCAGGATGGGGAACACATGTATACTAATTAAATAATTTTCTATTAAAGAAAAAAAAAAAAACTTGCCAAATAATGAACTTAAATATCACGTAACAATTTAAAAATTTTCTGTTGTAATACAATCCTTGAGTGTGTGCTGAGTCACTTCAGTCATGCCTGTCTCTTTGCAACCCTATGGAATATAGCCTACCAGCCTCCTCTGACCATGTGATACTTCAGGAAAGAATACTGGAGTGAGTTGCCCTGCCCTCCTTCAGGGGATCTTCCTGACCCAGGAATCAAACCTACATCTTCTGTGGCTCCTGCTTTACTGGTGGATTTGTTACCTCTGGGCCACAAGGGAAACCCAGTACAGTCCTTAGGATAATTAAAAGGATAACTTTTCAAAGCTTAATATTTGCAACTCACTAAATTATGTGTCTGTGCTTTATAGTATATGTGGTTGTTCCCTAGCATCAAAAGTAAATTACTTATTTTGATCATTCATCCTATAATTTACCACTTGAGTGTGGATTACTTTAAGTCAACAGGCATAGTCAATTCGTTCTTGTTTTATAGCCAAGTCTTTAGAATATAAAATTCATCGTTTTCCATGATATGACTGTTATGGCCAAGACAACCCTGTTGGTTGACACAGTGAAAATGTGGCTATGGAAAATGTCTAGGGTGCACAATTTTTTTTTTCCTAATTTTATTTTATTTTTAAACTTTACATAGTTTTTAAAATGTATACTTTGTCCCTTTATGCCATCACTGAGATTCAGCCAGATTCATGGCTCCAAGAGCAACAGATCCAGTAATTTCTTACCTTCACAGGTCACTGAGTTTTATGATGACCTCAAAAACAAAGAAAGACTGTCCTCGAGATAGTCTAGATGTATGAATATACTATGTTAGAAATTTCCATATTTTCTACTGCAGTGTCCTTCTTATTAGAGAAGAAGTGAAATGAGCCTCCTTGTCATACATACATATACCTATGGATTAAATGATGCCCTAACATTTCACATTTCATACTTTTTTATGTGTGAAATGAATTTGTGTTGTGTTTTTGTGAATGCAGATAACACTCTAAATATGTATGAAAATATCCATACGCAGTTTTTTTTTCATTTGTAAATCTAAACAGTCTGTTAACTTTTCAATTTTCCTGATTTATAGTAGAAAATGATTGCAGGTCTCCTTAAAATCACTTGGCTTGGCTCTTCTTCTTTGAGTAGTTTTCCTAAAAGCTATTGTTGCTTGAGCCACTAAAAGTTAATTTTGTGGATAAATCTTTATTTTCCTTGGTATTGCATACAAACTATCAAGTAATCATTAAAATAAAATGGATATGAATTTAGAATTTTTGACCATCTATTAGCTATTATTCGTGATTGTGTGTGTTAGTCACTCAGTTGTACCCAACTCTTTGTGACCTCATGGACTATAGCCCACCACGCTCCTCTGTCCATGGAATTCTCCAAGAATACTGGAGTGGGTTGCCATTCCCTTCTCCACGGGATGTCCCCCACCCAGGAATTGAACCCCAGTCTTCTGCCTTGTAAGCAGAATCTTTATTATCTGAACCATCAAAGGTATGTATATCAGGTTCTAAAAAAGACAAAAAACACACAAATAAGAAGCTGGCCTGGCAGTTGATGAGTGTGGGAAGAGAGGCAACTCAGAGGAGGGGCTGTACAATGTGAAATCTTTTAAATCAGTTTCAGGTACAGATACACTCCATGGAAACCTGCAACAACATCACACAGACTGAAGCTGTCTCTGAGGAAATGAGGGGAGGATTGTACCTAGCACAAGATTTATCTCAGCCTAGGCTGAGAGATGGGAATTTCCTCCTTCTCAGGTGGTAACATGACCTGGTCTTCCCCTGTGAGTCAGTGACCTCCTGCTAGGAGACCACTGACCATTGAACCAATATCCCTAATATCTTACATTCCAAACTGAGACTTCAAAATATATTTTCTCAGCAACAAAATTCTGATTACATATCTATGCATTTATCATCTTTCTAGTCAACTATCTTTCCTTATTTTGTTGAAAAATGATATGGAATTATTTTTGAAGCTAAATACTTGCTCTAAAGCTACATATATGTGTGAGTGTGTATAACTTAGATTCTTGTATTAACTTTGAAAAGTGTTTGATGTAATGCAGTTACATTTTTAGCAAGACATAATGACCACCATCATTATGGGGCACTGAAATACAATAAATTGACAGTTTAGGGTAATGAAAGCCCAGGGAATTTTTGATGATTGCCTTAGCTTTGGGGAGATCATTTTCACTCTTTATGTGCTGAATCATTTTCTTCAAGCTCTTTTTCCACCAACTTAAATATGTGCTTAAACTTCAGTGTAAACAGTTTATGTTGTGTACGAAGAAGAATCTGTTAGAATTCTCAACATTATATCTATAGCAATAACAACAAATGCTTAGATAGCAGTATATGCCAGACATAGATTTCTTTACCTAAATTAACCCTTTCAATTGTGACAACTCTATGAGGTAAGTAGTATTGTCATCCTCATTTTACTGGAGAGGAAACTGATGCAAAGAAAGGTGAAATCACTAGCCCGTGTCTCTACAGCTTGTAAGCATAAAGCCTGGATAAGAATTGAGGCAAGTCAATTCAGAGTCTGCTCTTAACCAATTTGTTAATGGCTAATAAAGTGCTTTGCCTTTGATTCCTGTAGCAGTTCTCTTTGACAAGTACATGTATCTTATTTCTTCAATATGTAGATAAGGGTACCGGGGCTTGGGGACATTTAACGATGTGCTCATCATCACTCTCCCAGTCAAAGGAAGAACTGAGACCCAGGTAACGCATTGCCAACAGCAGAGAGTCATTTAGCTTTGATGTAACATAAAAACACATTTACAAAAGATGGTTGAATTAATCCACTCAGCTCTGAGTCAGAATAAATAATATACTCCTTTTTTTTATATGCTTTGTAGAGTTTGAAAAATTCATTTTTAGAAATAACAGATTCTTTTCTGTGAATCTAGTAACAAGGTTAAGGTTGGGAGATAAGTGGTGGTATGGATGAGTATTAAGTATACTTACAACCCTGGGATTATTCCTTCCAATTAGCACATTCCCACTTTCCCCTACTTTGCTCCAATATAAATAAGTGAATGACCTCCTATTTCTTGCATTCTTTCAGTTTATTTATATATTTCAGGGTCAAATTTGAAGTTAACCTCATTGCTACACTACTATTTAGTATGCTTGATTATATTATTATTATTATTATTATTATTTTGCCTTAATTGTACTTGACTAGTTCTTGACGACATGTAGTTACAGGATGTGGACATAGGACCTTGCACTGGTACTGACTGCATTCATTCTGTGGATTTGTCTTCATTTCTAAGCTTACACCTGCTTTTTAAAATTCTGATGGAGAATTACCTTAAGAATAGCTTGAGGTTAAAAACATGCACACCAGTCATGATAAGTAAAGCATTTACTTTCAACATCAAAATCATTATTGCCCCTCACAATATAAATTTGCCAGGAGCTCCATGCTTTGTTACCTGTGAAGACTACCAAGAAAGTTTAGCATGCAGTCCCTTTAGGACTAAAGTGAGTAGATGTATCAGTGAATGTTTCCACATTAACCCTTTTTTTCAATAGACTAATATTCTTCAGCAGATGGTACAGTGCAGTTTATTGTATCCTTAAAAATGTAGAAAGGAAAAAGTAATAATTGATATAATGATTTTTTGTTGTCCCGTCTTTCATTATTAGCTATCCTGTACTGAGTACATGCTTATGCAGTAGAAAGTATATCAGAAGGTCTCATTTGCAAAAACATGGAGAAGTCTTGAGGGTACCATGGTAAGCAAAATAAGTCAGAGAGAGATAAATACTGTATGATCTCACTTATGTGTAGAAACTCAAAAGCAAAGAGATTGGTAGCTCCCAGAGGCTGGTGAGTGAGGGCTTGTAAAATTGGGGAAGGTGGTTAGAAGGTAAAAGCTTCTTATAAGACAAATAAGTCCTGGTGATGTAACATACAGCATGGTTATTATTGTTAAATATATTTGACAGTACTTTACTGTATATTTGAAAGTTTCAAGAGAAAATATCTTAAAAGTTTTCATCACAAGAAGAATATTATAACTATGTGAGGTAATGCTAACTAAATTTATGATAATCATTTCACAATATATATACTTTTCAAATCATTATGGGCTTCCCCAAACTAATACAATGTCATATATCAATTATATCTCAATAAAACAATATAAAATAAAACAGTCAAAAGTATAAAAGCAGAGACTAGAATGGTGGTTGCTGGGTGCAGAGGGAGGTGCGATGGGGAGGTGTTGGTTAAAGGGCACAAAGCTTCATTTAGGCAAGATGAATGCTTTCTGGATCTAAAGTACAGCACGGTCATGAGAATTAACAGTTCTGCACTGTATACTTGAACTTTGTTAAGAAGATGGATCTTGCATTAATGAAGTGAATTCTAATCTTTTATTCTCCCTCCCTCACTTATTACTAGACAAAATGGTGACAAAACCACATTTGAACTACCTTACAGATAGTGTAGTTTTTGCAAGTGTAATGTTTCCAATGTAGATGTTTCCAATATAGAGAAGTCAGAGGAGCTCTCTAAAGAGTCTTAAAAATCATCTTAGAAGAACCCATTACGATGCTTATGTTTACTAACCAGCTATCAAAAATGCTAATGTGCAGGAAGACCAGGGAAGGCAACTTTAATTAATAAAACTTAATGCATTAAAGGAAGTGATGCCATTTTGATGAATTTTTAAAATATAGCTCACATTCAGCAGTTTTTATTATTTAAGAGTAAGCTTGCTTTCTCTTAAAATTGACACTTCTACTGAGACTTTTCAGGTTCTTTCTGGGAGAGAAAGACTAAAGAAGTTAATAAACATTAAAATGAAAGGTGGATTTTGCTATTCTATCACTGCCAGAAAGCTTCCACACAAGGAAATGCTCTGCATGTATTATAAACCTATACAGATAGGCTATATAATCACGGAAAAGTGAGAAAAGAACAGAACTCAGAAATGGGGGAATGAAATTAACGCTTTTAAACTGGGGAAATTAGTGTGATCCTTTGTTGGGTCTGCACTAAACAATTAAAAAAATTGCATTAACATAGCAGCCAACTGTATAGCTGCCTGCAAGTAAAGCAATATTGCTGGATTGACCAGGTTACCGTATCATCATTCTGTGCATAGTATCTCAGACTTAGTTTTCCAGAGAGGAAACCATAAAAACATAACAGTAATTCAAATCAAGATGGGGGATCCATTTTCACTTCACTTGTAATAAGATTTATATTAATTCAGGCTCTTTGTTTGCTATCTAACTAATCTTAAAGAGGATCACTTACAGGTGTTTGAATGTAAACCCACACTCCATATACTGAGGCTTGCAATAACAAACCCGACATCTGGTCTTATCACTGGGTAAAGTAAATATGAGAGCTTTAGCTTTTGAAATGAAATGCTGTGGCTGGCTCTGAATTCATATATTGCCCACAGGTCATCACAGCTTCATTTGTGCCCCGTGGCAGCGACAGAGTGGCAGCGACAGAGTGGCAGTGACAGAGTGGCAGCTCTCTAGGGAAATGGACACTTGGCTTAATGCTTTCTTTCTGGCCTTCCTGGGCTCCCAAATGCTTTAATATTATTTAAAAATTGTCAAAGCTGCCTGCTAATGGGCAAGAGATATACTTCAGACTTAAACTGACAAACTTCAGTTGTGGCCACAAGGAGTGGTTGCAGTGAGGAATGGCAAAAGAATAATGTAATGTAGCTGGATTCCCTAACTCTGTTGCTGTGGACTGCAGACAGTTTGAAAAGCAAACCAAAACAAAACAGGTTTTGTTTCACACACCATAAAGTAACATCCTTTGGATACCAGATAGTAGATTTTGCAGGAGTCAGATGCAGGGAAAAGTCCTTAAATACTTAACATTTCAACCTAAATCATAAAGACTGGGCAGGATACTGAGATACTTTTACACTCGTGTGTTTTTTTTTTTTTTTCCCTTCTTACAATCCTCCTCCCCTTCTTTTGTTCATTTTTCATTCTCTTTTCTGATAAGCAAAGTCACAGTTCAGATGCAGCAGAGTCTAAATCATCTAAAGCAAATCAGACCAGAAATGGGCTGATAATGAGGGGAAAAAAAAAGTGTGCTTGCTTCTTACAGGTGAATCATCAGTGCAACAATGGAGTCTAAAGATTCTATTAGCATTACAGAAGCTGTCAGGAAGCAATTTACGTTTTCTCTCAAAGAGTTTTACTCTAGTAATATAGAACCTTGATTATTAATTGAGATTGGTGTAGCTGAAGCTTGGCATGATGATTTTTGCCCTTTTTTTGTTTTTTAGTCTGTTTTCTCCAAAGACCTTTTGCATTAGTTACTGTATGTACAATTTCTGTTTCCAGATCTTATATAATGGAATTCTCTTTCATTTGATCATTCAACAAATATTTATGCAGAATCTACTATGTCAGACACTAAACTGCTTGCTGGGAACAGATTTGATTCTAATTGCCTTCACCGAGCATGCATTCATTTTCTATATTTACTCTAAATATGCTATGTACAACTATTCAAAAACACATTTCCATTGAGTGTCCAGTGTGGCTTCTAACTTGTTAGTATGTCATTTAAAAAGTGCTCAACTTTTTCTTTCTTATAAAGTACTGTTTAAAAGTAATTTGTTTGAGATTTTGATATTTAATAAATTAAATGATTTTATTAATTTTGTAGACTATTTAGATACTTAGTATGTATTTGGCATATAATTTAACTGACATATCACATGTTTGTATTTAAATGAAGTACAAATCAATACTATTCTTCCAGTTCTATTTTTCCAGAGTGGAAAAATGAGTTTCAGCTCTCTGGAGCTACATAGAAAATCAGTTTCACAATCCCTCTGACTGTCAGCAGTTTGCAGAAGGACAAGGAGCAAGGTTGCCACTCTGAGCTCCATCCACATTGAATTGTGCATGATTGATAACTGTCTTTTTGTTAATTTAATGGAAGCAGACAGCAGGAAAGGAGGGAGGAGTGGAAAAATGAGTGTATTGACTTAGAGAAGGAAAGAAGGCAACAGGAAAATGGTTTTAAATTTCATATTGTCTTGAACATTATGTGGTCCCTGACCGTTCTGGACACATTTTGATGAGCTTTCATTTGTACATTTCCTATGATGTGTCAACATTTAGGGAATGAATTCAGATCAAGTTTTTCTGATGCTAAATTGGACACAGCATTATTTGCTTCGAATGAAAGTGAGAGGGTATGACAGGACTGAAGTTACCCAGAGATGTCTCAGATGTCTTCTTAAGAGCTAATACATTTATTAGGAGCAAGGACCCAGTGAGAGTCTTCTCCAGCTTTTTAAATCCAATGAGAGAAAAGGAGGAATCTCTCAAATGAAAAAAACTAGGATGGAGTAGCCTGCTGTAGACTCTTGTCACTGTGAGTGTGGACACACAGCTGGATGTTCACAAACCCAACACAGAGGCACACCTTTCTTCCTTCCAAGCTAGTTATTTTTGTGGTGAGGCTCTGTGGTGAACAGCTGTTGACTCTGCCATGTAAGGTTCCATTCTTCTTTCTTAAGTCAGAACCTGACTTCCCGTTGGAAATTTCCTCCCATTTCAGTGATGCTGTATTTTCTTCTCCCAAGCCAGCACCATCTGTGGGCAAACAATTCAGGCTGAGCCAATCTATACACTCTATCCCCGCCGGAGATAATGGTTCTGGGATAAACATATGCCTCAAGTCTGGCCAATAAGACTTAATTCTGGGATTTTCTTTTGAGCTCAAAATAGACTTTTTTTTCCTAATAAAATTCTTAGGATGATATAGACAAAGAGCTACTAGGAACCCAACCGTAGACAGAAGTAACAAGAGAATAAGACCCTTCAGAGAAAAGAAGAGCAGGGAAAGAGAGTAGTATTTGAACTTTGATGACACTGTTGGAGACCCTGGATCAAGCTATGCCTGAAGCCAGATTCCACTGAACATTTTGTCATGTGAGCCAAATAATTCTTATTATTCTTAAAATGAGTTGAATTTTATTTTCTTGTAATAGAAATATTCTTACTCTATCCCCAGAAATCGTATTATCTTCTCTTTAGATCATTTTCCTTCCTTGTCTCCCAATTGCTTTTGGGAAATCAGTGTGGAATTCTTTTAGTTTCTTACTTACATTCAATAAGCATGTCTCCAAAATGGCCTTCATCCCTCAAGAAAATAAAGTATTGCCAAAGGAAATTAAACTTCACAGGAAGAGGAAGCTGAGTATGCAAGATATCTGACATTTTTCAATTAACTTAAGGCAAAATTACCTTTTATCTTACCTTATGTGATATATAGAGAGGGCAAAGCTCTTTGGGGGTATTTGAGGAACATCTATGCATACTTATATCTTACAGTAGCTTTTGCTCTTTCCTTCCTTTTGGTCATGCTTTCATCACCTCTTGAGTGAGTGAGTGAAAGTCACTCAGTCATGTCCATCTCTTTGTGACCCCATGGACTATACAGTCCATGGAATTCTCCAGGCCAGAATATTGGAATGGGTAGCCTTTCTTTTCCCCAGGGGATCCTCTCAACTCAGGGATTGAATCCAGGGCTCAACTGGTAGATTCTTTATCAGCTGAGCCACAAGGGAAGCCCAAGAGTACTGGGGTGGGTAGCCTATCCCTTCTCCAGTGGATCTTCCCGACCCAGGAATCAAACCAGGGTCTCCTGCATTGCAGGCAGATTCTTTACCAGTTGAGCTATCAGGGAAGCCCCTCATCACCTCTTATATATATGAAATTTCTTATTAGACATCCTTGCCTCAGATTCAGTATGTACACATCAAAACCAATTATCCTTCCTTCAAACATAATACTCCTCCTCTTTTCTCAATTTTAGTTTGTGCCTCCGTCATTCAGCCCTGCACACAGTGTGGGATATGGGGGAGTTGAGTTTAAGAACTTCTAATCCCATTCTCTGTCTTAATCACCTCAGGCTGCTATAAAAAAATACCAAAGGCTAGCTAGCTTAGGCAACAGACATTTGTTTTTCATAGGGATCTCTCTTTTTCAGGCTTGCAGATGACCACTCTCACTGTGTCCTCATGTGATGGAGACAGAGAGGGAGGGAGAGAGAGAGAGAGCACACTCCTCTTATAATGGCACTAGCCCCAACATGGGGTACCACCTTCTTGACCTCTTCTGAATACAATTGCCTCCCAATAGCTCTATCTCCAAATACCAACACACTGAGATTTTGGGGGAACACAAACATTCGAGTGATGGCACCTTCCCACACACATATCAAAAGTAATCCATGTACCATCTTATGCTTGCATGAATCGATCTGTTCAACTCCATCTTTACTACCATTTCTTTTACTCGAGTCCTCATCATCTCCTACCTCAATAATCATGATAAAGTCCAGTTTGTTCTCATCATTGGTTATGTTTCATGAAAATTTGTTCCCCAGATTAAAGATGTTGTAATCTATCAAGAATGCAAATCTAACCATGTCAGTTCTCTGCATAAAATTTTCAGTGTATTTCATATATTTATTTATATAACAGACCTACATAGCTTGATCTGCATATGCCTGTGCAATTTCTTGTGGTGCCATTCCATCATTTCTATGTCATGCCCTGACAGTCATGAGGCACTTATTCAGAGGCACTTAGACAGACAGACAGACACACACACACATTTCTGTTTTTCATATCAGTGATTACAGAATGCAGTTCTGTTGGAATCCCATTCTTCATCACAATCATTTTGTTAATCCATTGACCTTTCAAAAATCAGGGAGAGGTTCTTTCTGGGTTTCCATAATTCTTCATGTGCACTGCATTCGCTCTACTTCTCACTCTCTGTATTAGAGTAATAGAATTTTATTTGCTATGTAACTATTTTCACCACTAGATTCCTTGCTCCTTGAAGACAGAATTCACATCTCACTTTAGTTTTTATCGTGTGCTTGGTATATTATCCAACACTGAGTAAGAGCTTGCTGAAAGTACCCTAATCCTTAAGTGTCTTTAAAATTCAGTAATTTATTACATAAATTAATTGCATATGTAATCACTCATTTGATGTGTTTGAACTGTGGTGTTGGAGAAGATTCTTGAGAGTCCCTCAGACTGCAGGGAGATCCAATCAGTCCATCCTAAAGGAAATCAGTCCTGAATATTCATTGGAAGGACTGATGTTGAAGCTGAAACTCCAATACTTTGGCCACCTGATGTGAAGAGCTGACTCATTGGAAAAGAGTCTGATGCTGGGAAGGATTGAGGGCAGGAGGAGAAGGGGATGGCAGAGGATGAGATGGTTAGATAGCATCACTGACTCAATGAACATGAGTTTGAGCAAACTCTGGGAGTTGTTGATGGACAGGTTTGCCTGGCATGCTGCAGTCCATGGGGTCACAGAGTCGGACAAAACAAAGCGACTGAACTGAATTGAACTGAATCACTCATTTAGTTTTTCTTTTTAATTGTTGAGCTTATTTGACTTTAAATGAATCTTAAGAAAACAAATATTAAGCAGAAGTATGAGGGAAGACTGTTTGACCTTTAAACTGAAACATTACTTCAACACTTTGTAAATATGAACTGTAAACAAAATACCATAACTGCAAGGTACAAATGAGTAAAAGAAAAGAAAGAATGGAACAGATATTAAGCATCTAAGACAAAATGTGATGGTAAAAAGCTTATTAAAGATTGTTGATATAGCCCAGAGAACTGTGCATCTAGGATAGAAAAGAACTTTTGAGTTCTATGAGATTTCTGTTTACAATGACACAACTTTGTTAAACTGCTACCAGGCTTTACCTTCAAATAGCATTTTTCACAGCAAAAGCATATTTTGAACAGGAACTTCTCTATTATCGTCATTATATTCCCTTTTCCCCATCAAATCTAAAATAGTTTTATAAAGTCATGCAATTATATTGGGATGGAAGAGAAAGGTGGGTACATACATGAATTCTTGAGTCAGATCAGTCCTGAGTTTTAGCACTTTTATCAATCTCAGACAATTCTAAGTTTTAGCAAAACAATATTTTCTCATGTACAAGCCTGTGTAATAATAACATATATTTCTTAAAGTGGTTATGGAATTAATGATACCATGAAGGTGAAGTGCTTAATGTGATCCACGGTGCATTCAGTTCAGTTCAGTTCAGTTCAGTTGCTCTGTTGTGTCCAACTCTTTGCGACCCATGGACTGCAGCATGCAGGCTTCCCTGTCCATCACCAACTCCCAGAGCTTACTCAAGCTCATGTCCATCAAGTTGGTGATGCCATCCAACCATCTCATCCTCTGTCATCCCCTTCTCCAGCTTCAATCTTTCCCAGTATCAGGGTCTTTTCCAATGAGTCAGTTCTTTGCATCAGGTGACCAAAGTATTGGAGTTTCAGCTTCAGCATCAATCCTTCCAATGAATATTCAGGACTGATTTCCTTTAGGGTGGACTGGTTGGATCTCCTTGCAGTCCAAGAGACTCTCAAGAGTCTTCTCCAACACCACAGTTCAAAAGCATCAATTTTTGGCCTTCAGCTTTCTTTATAGTCCAACTCTCACATCCATACATGACTACTGGAAAAGCCATAGATTTGACTAGACAAACTTTGTTGGCAAAGTAATGTCTTTACTTTACAATATACTGTCTAGGTTGGTCATAGCTTTTCTACCAAGGAGCAAGCATCTTTTATTTTCATGGTTGCAGTCACCATCTGCAGTGATTTTGGAGCCCAAGAAAATAAAGTCAGTCACTGTTTCCACTCTTTCCTCATCTATTTGCCATGAACTGAGGGACCAGATGCCATGATCTTAGTTTTCTGAATGTTGAGCTTTAAGCCAAGTTTTTAATTCTCCTCCTTCACTTTCATCAAGAGGCTCTTTAGTTCTTTGCTTTCTGTAATATGGGTGATGTCATCTGAGGTTACGGCATATCTGAGGTTACTGATATGTCTCCCAACAAACTTGATTTAAGCTTGTGCTTCCTTCAGCTCAGCGTTTCTCATGATGTACTCTGCATATAAGTTAAATAAGCAGGGTGACAATACACAGCCTTGACGCACTCCTTTCCCCATTTGGAACCAGTCTGTTGTTCCATGTCCAGTTCTAACTGTTGCCTCTTGACCTGCATACAGATTTCTCAGCAGGCAGGTCAGGTGGTCTGGCATTCCCCCCTCTTTAGGAATTTTCCACAGTTTGTTGTAATCCACACAGTCAAAGGCTTTGGCATAGACAGTAAAACAGAAGTAGATGTTTTTCTGGGACTCTCTTGCTTTTTTGATGATCCATTGGATGTTGGCATTTTGATCTCTGGTTCCTCTGCCTTTTCTAAAGCTAGCTTGAACATCGGTAGTTCACAGTTCATGTACTGTTGAAGCCTGGCTTGGAGAATTTTGAGCATTACTTTACTAGAGTGTGAGATGAGTGCAGTTGTACAGTAGTTTGAACATCTTTGGCATTGCCCTTCTATGGGATTGGAATGAAAACTGACCTTTTCCAGTCCTCTGGCCCCTGCTGAGCCTTCCAAATTTGCTGGCATTTTGAGTGCAGCACTTTCACAGCATCATCTGTTAGGATTTGAAATGGCTCAACTGGAATTCCATCACCTCCACTAGCTTTGTTCGTAGTGATGCTTGCTAAGGTCAACTTGACTTTGCGTTCCAGGATGTCTGGCTATAGGTGAGTGATCACACCATCGTGATTATCTGGGTCATGAAGATCTCTTTTTGTATAGTTCTTCTGTGTATTCTTGCCACCTCTTCTTAATATCTTCTGCTTCTGTTAGTTGTATACCATTTCTGTCCTTTATCGAGCCCATCTTTACATGAAATTTTCCCTTGGGATCTCTAATTTTCTTGAAGAGATCTATAGTCTTTCCCATTCTATTTTTTTCCTCTGTTTCTTTGCACTGATCACCACGGAAGGCTTTCTTATCTCTCCTTGCTATTCTCTGGAACTCTGCATTCAAATGGGTATATCTTTCCTTTTCTCCTTTGCCTTTAGCTTCTCTTCTTTTCTTTTCTTCTCTTTTTTTTTTAAACTTTTTAAATTAATTTTATTTTATTTTTAAACTTTACATAATTGTATTAGTTTTGCCAACTATTTGTAAGGGCCCCTCAGACAACCATTTTGCGTTTTTGTATTTCTTTTTCTTGGGGATGGTCTTGCTCCCTGTCTCCTATACAATGTCATGAACCTCTGTCCATAGTTCTTCAGACACTCTGTCTATCAGATCTAATCTCTTGAATCTATTTGTCTCTTCCACTGTATAGTCCTAAGGGATCTGATTTAGGCCATACCTGAATGGTCTACTGGTTTTCCCTACTTTTTTCAATTTAAGTCTGAATTTGGCAATATGGACTTAATGATCTGAGCCACAGTCAGCTCCTAATCTTGTTTTTGCTGACTGTATAGAGCTTCTCCATCTTTGGCTGCAAAGAATTTATCATTGGTGCATTATCAGTATAATTATCAATACAGTCAGTGGTGCATTATCAATTCTTTATTTCTAATGAGTCACATGGTAAATGTCAAAAAATGTTGGCAACCAAGTTAAAGAGATTTCTTGACTGTATGATTTATTGGGCCTTAATATATCAATGTGCACATTGAATTGCTAAATGGTAACGGGTTTGTAGTATTTTCCAGGCTTATATGACAATGGTTCCATTTTATTATAGAATACATCATGGCATTACTCTTTCATGCCACTCACTTAAGTAAGTGTTGCTTTAGGTGAACATTATTAAACTAAAATAGAATAAAAAATTGAGAAAGCCTAAAGGAGTCCAGGCAAGGAAGGCGAAAGTAAGAAACAATGGTACAGTTACTAGCTTAGAACAAATAGATTTGTTAATAAACTTCTATACTACTCTAACACACTGGCTATCTTTACCCTAAAGCCAACTAAAGTATTGAAGTTCTAAGGCTCATCACAAAATTCCCTTCATAGTTATAGTCATTCTCTGTAGGAATTACAGATAGACATTCAATCATGCAGATATCAAAACTGGAAAATTTCTTTGAGGGAAATAGTTTTTTAAACAGTTTTTTGCAATGCAATTTTTAAGAAATGCCTGTTTCACTCATCTATTTCTATTAGCTTTATCATTTTAAAATTTGTATGTAACCTTTTTCTTAGGACCTATTGATGCTGTAAGGAAAGGATTGATTGTCTCTAAAATTTATTAGAATAATCTGAGAGACATAATGAAATGTTGGCACAAAATCATACACCAATGAATTGCTTTTATATACTAGTGCTATGATTTAGATAATGCTCAACTTGCCCCTTTATTTTCTATGATTCACATAATTTATAAAGCTTTATCAAAGGACAAGACTGAAGCAGAGGATACTGGCTACTGAGTTGCAATTTAGCAATCATATAACAAAAGAGTTTGATAGGAATATATGACTAGTTATTTTTCTGAACCCCATTATTTGAGAGCAAATTATATTGTGAGAGTTCTTAAAACTAGAATTATGTAAAATTATTAATATGTGCTACAACTACTTCTGTACCCCTTTTAGGATTAAACAGGTAAGGGCTGTCTAATGGGCTGCTCAATTTCACTATTTAGCAAACATTTATGGAGCAAAGTACAGTTTTAGGGGTTGTGAGTGATGATTCATCAATCAGTAAGACTCATAAAAATAAGAAAACAGCAAAAATCTATGTTAACACAAATTATGGTAGAATATAAGAATGATATTTGTATGGTATTACATAAAAGACAATGCCCATGTATTAAGAAGAATCATTGGGTAAGAATAATAATGTAGAATTCAATGAGTATTTGAAAAATGGAAAAGACCTTGAAACATGGAGCCAGTGGAGAAGCCTCTCCAAGCAGAAAGAAAATCTGGCTATGTTAAATTGTGTACTCTAGCGAGAGAAAGGTAGTTTTGTCAAAATTACAGGTTTTTGAATTTAGGTTTTAATAAAAAGATATTTTAAGAAATACCAAAAATGATAAGGGTGCGTTTCATACTATAAATCCAGCAGCAGTAGTACCAAAGAGTGGCTTGTGAGGTTTATGATCTTGGTTTCCATCACTTCTCTCAAATTAAGTGCAACTATAGCTTTCAGATAAATGCTGTAGTCCTGCTCTTAATTCATTTCCAGCCCTTTTTATACATACATTTTGAAGTAAATACTGAATACCAGTCTACTTTCTAACAGCAACATATGAAGTTTCAAGTAATGATGAGAATAGCTACTTGTAGAAATTATTTAAGTATTTCAGAAATACCCAGAATAGAAAGGAGCTGTAAGCTGTGAATCCTTCTATGGCTTCCTGTCTGCTGCTTAGAAATTCAGGTGAGCCCAGTGCCTGCTCCTTCTGTGCTCCCACACTTTCTGGTTAGTACCTGTCAGGCCATTTTGAGATGATTTGGCATTTTGTTTAATTTGGGAACAATGAGCTCCTCAAAATTAGGAGACTGTCTTATTTTTCTTTACACTTTAGGTGGCACTTTATGTTTAATGATTAGGAGTTGATCTGTAAATGCCTTATAAACAGAAGGGAGTTTATGCATGTGTGAAATTATAATATGTAAAATTTAAGGATGTCTTCTCATGCTATATTTGGAAACCTACCACATTAAGGGATTTTCATCTCTTACTTCATTTAATCCTCAACAAATTCATGATGTAACTACTTTCATTATTCACAATGCTCAAGTTCACTGTCCCAGTGACAGAACAAGAATGCAAGCTCAAGACTCGGACTCTAGAACTCCAGTTTAGAAATCCTTTCTCTGAGTTCCTCCCAGACACTTAAACTTTGAATACTTCCAGAGATGGCGAGCTCTCCCCGCTACAGAACATTGTTAGGTATTATTGTTTGCGCACACACAGGCTTCAGTGTCACTGGCTCCTCATGACCACCATTCACCCCTCTGTACAAAAAAGAAAGAAAGGAAAAAAAAAAAAAAAAGAAATAACTCTATGCTACAAAACAGCCATTCTAAGTCTATCTTCTGCAAGTTTTCTTTTCTTGAGAAGAAGCATTTCTGGTTTCATCAATGTCATTTTATGCATCATAGTCTTTAAAGGCACAGGTTGGTATTTTTTAATGATGTCGTACACTTGTGCAGGAACACATGGCTGGTTTCATACTTTTTATCAAATGCAAAGCTATCAGTCTAGAATCTTATTCCATTGTCCCCCACTGATGTCTAAGCTTATAAGAGTTTACAAATTTAATTTATTTAAAAAGTGCATAATAAATTTGAGCTTAAAGAGTTGTTAAAAACAAATGACTTCACAGGTGGCTCAATGGTAAAGTATGCGCCTACCAGTGCAGGAGAGATGAATTCCATCCCTCAGTTGGGAAAATCCCCTGGAGAAGGAAATGGCTACCCACTCCAGTATTCTTGCCTAAGAAATCCTATGGACAGAGGAGCCTGGCAGGCTACAGTTCATAGGGTTGCAGAAGAGTAGGACACAACTTAGTGACTAACTGACAACAAAAACAAATGACACAATTTATCTGAATAAATTTTGAAAATAAAATGCATATATTTGCTGAATTATTAATACTTCCTAAAATTCATTTATTACAATTTCATAAATTTATTTATGAAAGCTTCTTTGATTTATTTTTCATAGCTGTTTGCTTTTTTAGTTTGTTTACTTTAAGTTTTAACTTTTTGGTAGAGTATTTTTTTTCTAAGATTATTCTGTTTCTTTCAAAAAATGGATTAAGCTATTGAGGGCAGGACAGACCCAATAATTTGTGTTATACATCTAAATGACTTAATTATAAAAAATATAACTTGGAGGATAACCAAGACTTGAAATATCGTTGCCAAGTATGACAAAACACTCAAACAAAGACACTTTTCCCACCACAACAGAGTTTTCAACTGATAGTTGGATGTATTAATTTGTTACTAATGTAGTAATAACTCAGGTATTTCCTGATCTAATGTCTAGTTAAGCCCTTGCAGACAAGACTTAATTTTTAAAAAAATGTCTTTATTATTATGATGTGCATCAGACCTCTCTCTCTCTTTTTTAAAACCACTGAGAGTTTAGTTAAGATGCGTGTGGTACTTTGTGACAATTGAAATGAATAGAGAACTTATGAGTGCATACCTTATGACAAATGTATAACCAGATTTGTCTTCCATAACCAAGTCTATTGTATTCTCTAGTAATACAATATTGCTTTCAACAGAAGTATGTATCATGGTATAAATCTAATATGGTCCATTGGTTTAGCAGCATTTGACAATCCTTGATATTTCTCTGAAAGATTCTCCATGACACTGAATTAAGACAAATGGTTTTTCTCAGATATAGCAAACTTTACCATTTTATGCTTTATTTCTGATGGAGTTAAAGATAACTCAAATAATTTGAAGCTCAAAAAGCATGCTCAGCTCTGAAGGAAGTCTTCATGTTAAGTGCTAACTTAAAATCTCTATCAACATTAGTGAGAAGTCTTTCTCAGATTACTTCCTGCTCATTTAAGTATAGGAAAAAATAATATTTTAAATAAGATAGGTTTTAATTCCTCCTACATGTTATTCATTCCTAGACTTTCCTTATGGATCACTGGAAACAGATTGCTGAAAAGAAACTTGAGATCAATGATGATATATTATAATTTTCCAGGTGATTCTAAAGCAGTTATTTTTTTTAATATATTAATTCCTGTAGGATATTTTTTCATTCTCAGAAGAAACATTTCATTTTTATGTTATTTTCAAATCTGCTTTTTAAAAAAGCAATTCTTTAAAGGAAATGTCCTCTAACGTGTCATAATCATGTTTTGGAATTCATCACATTTGATGGGCAATGGTATAAACTGTGCCTCAAAGATGTTCTGCCATTAAAGTGATTTTTCTTAAAACCTATCAAAGAGGAGGCACAGCAACCCACCTTCCAGCTTGCACTGAAGTAGCAAATGCTGACAAGCTAGTTAATAATTCAAAAGTCTTTTTGGTGGATTGTGTCTATCCCTAAGTTTCAGTTTTATAGAAATGTTCAAATATATTACTTGCAGTTCTTTGCAATTTTATTTTTTTAGAATTTTGTATTCCCTCTTATCATAAAACAGACTGCTTTTGAAACTCATAGCAAACACTTCTGCTAAAGCACCTCTGTTATTTTTACTTCACTCTGCATAAATGTTTTCTCATAGCATCCAAGAAATAGACATCTTAGCTAGAATGAGATAAAGCCTATTGCCCCAAAGGAAGATATATCTTTAATATTTTTCCTTTGAGGTAAAGAACCCATGTGATTTATTTCATAACTGGAACCATAATTTCTGTCTGTGATTTTGATCAAACTATTTAGCCTCTTTATCTCAATAGTCTTCATTTTTAGTTGAAAGTGAAGTTTAGATGGAAAAAAATAAAGGCATGAAAATGAGAAAAATTTTTTATTAACACAAACACAAGAGTTAATTTTTGAACAGTGTTAACAGTCCAGGTTGGGGCTTATTCATGGAAATTATCAAAATAGAAATTTCTTCAGCTACAAAATGGAAGTAATCATAGGGTTATACAAGTATTAATTGAGACATGAATAGTTAAGCAGGTCACATTAAGTGGGTCTTCAATTTCTCTTCATCTGACTTTAGTGTTTTTTTTTTTTTTTAATGTTAGCACTTTGTGTGTTTGCAAGTGTTGTTATTTTAACTCAAAGATGCTAATGAATTAAAGGTTAACATTTTTCTTCTCATTTCTTATTCCCACCCAATACATTCTAAATTTCTGGAAATCAGATTTTTGTGTTTTCAAGGCAAAAATATTAATTAAAAAGACAGTGTTTTCTTTTTTTCTTCACTTTGAGTAGGGCTGAAAAAAAGTAGTCTAAAGAACACAGTAAGTATTTTATTTCAGAAACCAAAAGTAATATCCTTAGAAATGCGAGCCAGAAGCAAAAGAATATGCACAATGAGAAACACAAAGGTTTTAAATCAACTATTAGAAGGAATTCTGGGAATTCAATTGGATTATTTTAAACTCTGAGTATTTCAGAGAATCTGAGAAGCTTATTCTAATTAGATGTTACTCATCTTTGATTTCTTGAATCTTAAACTTTGTGATTTGGTTCTTTTCAGTTTCATTGTAAAACAATTTAAGAAATTGGTCAGTTAAGCGATAAAGGAGTTATATATTGACATCAACCAGCCACAAGAGGGAAGTCTTGGCTATATTAGAAGTAGTGTACATATAGGGAGGGGTCCAGTTTTGCAGAAAAACAGGAATAAAAACAAACAAAAGAGGAAAAAGCATTTTATCTTCTACTTTTTGTTTATTTATTTTTGGTATATCTAGATGCTGTACCAACAAGAGAAAAATTACTTGTATGTTTGGTACATTATTAGACTTTACAAGTACTTTTGTCATACAATGTGTTTTCCTTAAAACTTAAATCACATGTTCTCTGTGAAAGTCACTATAAATCTACTAATATATATATATGCATATATGATTACTCACACATCTATATTTTATTCATACAATATAATTCATAAGAGTAATTATTGCTTAGTTTTCTGAGCTGTACCCGTTAGTTCTCTCTGTTATGCATTAGTGGCATCCTTGGAATGCATTCTGACTGTATTTTATCCTTCTTGAGGATCCTATGTGTATAATTATGGGATTTAGAATCTTATGCATATGTTGGCCAAGAAATAAATGAAAAGGATAAAGCATTTCTTAATAAGATCAGCTATTAAATGATTTGGAAATTGACAGTGAAGAAAGTTCTGAAATAGACACTGGAGTCTGGAACTGTATGTTTTAACTGAAGGGTGTTTGGTTGGAAATTTTTGTTTGGATTCACTGTTGGAGTGTTTCTGTTTGAATTCATGACCACTCACCAAATAGTCAGCCTAATTACACATGGTGTAATTAGACAATATAATCATCATGTTATCTACAGAACAGAATGTTCTAGTGATTTGTGGCAGGGCATGGAAACAGAATTCTTAAATCCCAACTTCTGCTTTTAAGAATTTTAACTAATGACCTACACAATAAGTATAAAATATTGTGAATGCTTCTGCTCTATTATCTTAAAAAGTATGTGATTTTGTTCTTTAGCTTTTCATTGAAAAAAAAATAGTGAAGTTCTGTGAAAACTTGAAATACTTCCACTCATACAGAAAAAAAAAACCAAAACAACAATACTAACAAGACTTTTAAAACACATAGAATACATGCAAATTATGCTGTTTCTCTTTCTATCTGTAATCATCACTATACCCATTACAGTTTGTGTGCTTTGACATTGTAGCTATATATAAAAAATTTATAAGTTATTTTCTCCAGTTATTTAAGAATAATTCATTTTAGTCTAACTCTAGCAACTAGTTCAAGTTGGTTAGTGACCTGGTGGTAATGCAAATTAATAAATGCTATGTCTTTGCATAGGTTTAACTTCATATTTAAGTGCATCTGTATACTCTTAACTGAAAATTGTAAGATTATATCATTTAATGTTGAGTAAAATCATTATATCATTTGAAATAGAAAAATATATATAACATATTGGATGTAATATAATAATCACAAATGCTGAAGTCCTGTTTTGGCTAATATGTCAATATTGACATTTTTTTCAGGTGCACAGTTTAATAAACTGTGAAGTGTGTACATTTTATTGGCATTGAGCTCATCAATTCCCACTTTGAATGGAGTCAATTCTACTCTCAGATTTTTTTTTCTTTTTTTTGGCATACAATTAGCCATCATTCATGTTCTGAAGAACTTTTAGTGGCAGGATAGATAGAGTCTGTTATGTTTTCCTTCTATTAGGATGGATCACTTACAAATAATCCTGCTGTGATTAGGCATTTATTTTACAGTGCAAAATCTATATGGGGATCATTCTTGACATGTCTCTGGAGTTCATTTTCATCATCAATCAAGAAATACAGAGGTGAAGAAGAACATCTAGAGAGGACAAGAGAATGTCTAAGCATAGTCAAACAGGCCTCCCAGAGAAAAATGCTTTTATGAAAGATATGTTGTTTCTTAAACTGTATATGGAATATCAAGCCCACACATGGCATTTTCCTTTTTGTCTTAGCCCTATTAAAGTCAAGCCATATTTAATGGTGGAACAAGATTCAGTATTAATAAAAGACATATTACAGACACATTACTAATTTAGAATTTAAGGTAAGCAGTGTTTCAGCTGCCAGCATATGGTTGCATGAAGAATTAGTAAGCAGAATGAAGGCTGTTCAATTTCCAAGTCACTATTCCAATTACTGGGGATTAATACTGTCTTATTTTCACCTTGTTTTCTGAGTGTATTGAATAAATGTGCATTTGTTGAAACTTCAATAAATTATTATTCTGAGAGAGATGTATGTTTCCTTATCAAACAGAAATCAAGCCCTCTTTATTGGAGTGTTATATAATGTGTATTTTAATATTGTACACAAGTATTTTAATAATTTTATTATAAAGCAAACAATTATTAAGAGTTTAAATAGCATGAGTTTAATGATTATTTTTCCATCAACACATTTGGTATAGCACAGAACAAGTTTTTTTGTTACTATCTATGAACTGAGCTTGTTTTCCTTCCAAAGTATCATCAATGGTTTTTGATCCCTTTTACAGACTTCTATAGGAAATTAAATATTTCCATCATCTTCAATAAAGTGGTCATTAATTTATGAAAATAACATTCTGCACTTAAAAATCAAGCTGCAGCTTCACAGTCACAGACAAACATCTTTTAGCTAAGGATTACGTAAAGTTCCAAACCATAGCATTCTTCCCATTTTACAAGGTTACCACATATGCCTAATAAATGAGTGTACTAGCAACAGCATTAGGGTAATCCTCATATATTAGGGAAATGAATGTTTAATGGATAAATTAACATAAAATTTCCAGAAATATTTACTATTACATTATTCTAGTGCTTTATAGATCTGAATGATCTATCAACAAATTTAGGGTGTCTAAACTTTGCATCCTGATTAGACTTGTAAAGTAGTTTCTAGGCAACATGAGGAAGGAGAAATTTATTGGTCTCGGGTTGTTTCTCCCACTTAACTGATGTCTGTTTATGTCCTTATGAGACACATGTTGTCACATCATAATAAATTCAACACATCAGAGGTAAGTCAAAAGGAAGAGAAATTTTGATTAATTTTTAAAAAATCTATTATCCTCCTAACCCTTTTTCTGATTTGGTTAGTCTACCCACAAACTCAGATTTGGGTAAAAAGACTAAAAGAGTTGTGAGAATTGGATCATAAAGAAGGTTGAATGTCAAAGAATTGATGCTTTTGAATTGTGGTGCTCGAGAGGACTTTTGAGAGTTTCTTGAACATCGAAGAGTTTAAATCAGTCAATCCTAAAAGAAATCAATTCTGAATATTCATTGGAAGGACTGATGCTGAAGCTGAAACTCCAATACTTGGATTACCTGATGCAAAGAGCTGACTCATTGGAAGAGACTCTGATGCTGGGAAAGATTGAAGGCGGGAGGAGAGGGGGACAACAGAGAATGAGATGGTTGGATGGCATCACTGACTCAATGATCTTGAGTTTGAGGAAACTCTAGGAGACAGAGAAGGATAGAGAAGCCCAGAATGCTGCAGCCTGTGTGGTCGCAAATAGTTGGACACAACTTGGTAACTGAACATCAACAATAGCTGACTAGAAGCTTTCCCTGATTTCTGGCAGATATAGTTGAATATTTGATCTTTATTCAACCAATGATATGTTCTTGTGTTAAATTCAAATTAGCCAGTGTTGTTTCTATTATTAATATTTGAAACCATACAACCTGGCCTATATCAATTTATTTAGATTCTATCATTGTCATCCTCTAACCCAGAATGAGAATAAATGAGGCACCATTAAATGCTGTGCCTTGACAAAGGGTGCAACCCAGGACTGTCATGGGCAAACTGTTCACCCTTCTTAAAGTTAGATACTTTAACTATAAGCTACATCGATTTAAAAGACTGCCTTCCTGGAAGAATTTGGGTTTTACCTTGTGTCTTTAATTTGAAAGGCATCTGATACTTGAGGAAATTAATCTGTAATGGTGCAATTACCAGGATTATTTTAGAGCAGATCTCTTATAAACTCCCTTAAAACACATGCAGAAGAAGTCTTACTCAAATAATGCATCAAGTTCTCTCTGGAGGAAGGGAAATTTCAAAGAGAACCCTTCTTCTCTTCAGAGATAAAGAAGCTGTGCTCTTGCTGTTAGTCACCATATTTCCAGGGTGACAGACCAGTGTTTCCTGAGGGTTTCTTCATCACCTGGCTGCAAAAGTGATCATCTGATGAATAGGTAATTATGGATTGAACTAGGAATCTTGCCGGGATGTAAATGTCTAGTAACCACAGAGTGCTTGCATTGTAACTAATGAATAGTCCCATGCCTAATATAACCCAACCTAATTACCCATAAAGCTTTGGGTAATTTTCACTTGACCCTAAACTTTGTACATTTAGCTGCTTCTCTACCCAATACTGAATGATAACTCAACAAGAGAGTAGTGAGCGTGAAAAGGTTGTTCCCTCTGCAATATGTCATTACAGTACATAGTATTTTAATCAGAGGAAATCAGTGGTTTTAGTAAGGTCTCATTCATTACCTAATCATCAGTTGTCATTTGGAGAAGAGCCAGCCCAAGAAAGACAACTTCAAATAGTTTTGCCATTTGTCTCTTTTGCTAATGTTCATCAATTCTTTTGTGTTAGCATCCACTGTAGAGAAAAAGGGTATAGGGGCCACTGTAATGCATGAAGGAAGCTAAGAACTGAGTCTCACTGGGGTGAAATGCCTTACTCACCTCTCCATCTCCAGTGCCTGGTAGCTCACCTGAAGCATAGGATATGTCTCAATTAATATTTGCAACTTATTTACTTTTACTCAATATTTACTTATTCACAAGATTTGAGATTGTTCCAGACCAATACCAGGGGTGATATCTAAGCACTGATATATGCTGTGGAGGTTGTTTTTAAATGTTTAATTTTCTGATGGAAATGTACACATTATAGAATAGCAGATTCTGAGAGTAACTTTAATAAGCAATAATAGAAAAATTTTCAACAGAACAGCTGCTTTACAGCTGTGTTATCTAACATGCAGTATAAATGAAACTTTCACAATATGCCCTCACTCGCAATTCAGACACCATGTTAAACCCAAACCAAGATGAGAAAGGAAAAGAAGTACATCAAACTGTGAGCATCAGGAATATGTAGAACATGTATGACACTAGGGATCGTTGATCTACAAAAGTGATGAAGTTAATAAGAGGACAAGTGAGGAGTTTGAGAGGGAGGCCTCTGAGATGAGAAAGAAATCCTTTATATATACTTAGGTTTTGGGGAGAAGTAAACATATGCTTGATACACTTCTGGGGAAATTTGAGATCAGCACCTCCGATGTGGCTATCACTGAGGTCCTAGTACTTAATGTCTTTTTTAAAAACCTGCTTAAAGCACAGTTCAGAGATCTATCCTGATTATGCTGAGGATGATGGTGCATGTGAAATTTCTACCTAAACATGTGGTCAGACCTGTGCCTGTGAAAATATTCTTCCTTTCACACACAGTGTTAGTGTTTTCTTTCTTTAATATATTGTACTGACTCCCTCCATATGCCCAGAGGAGATACGAGGACATGAATAAAGATGTCAGTAACTACATTGAGGAAATGGTCTACAGCGGAAAGTCAGATGCATTTTGTGCCAGTTTTTGGTTGGAATGGTGACAAGCTTTAAAATGCTTGGAACAGGAATACAAAATCATCCGCACTGTTTCTGGAACTATATTGCTTTAAAAATTAGATTCTATCCTGCCACAACCTCATGCAATTTAAGAACTAATCTGCCCTTCCAGGATGACTATGAGACTGGTGCTATTGGTGCGGTAATGGGAGTCAGATTAGGACCTTCTAGGACCGGGGAGGGTAGAGCATCTTTGTTCCATTCAGTGTTAGAACTGAAGAAAAGTCTATCAGTGTGAATTTAGATTCTAAATGAAGCTCTGCATGGTAATGAGGTGGATGTCCAAGTGATTAATTGGATTCACGGTCGTGTACTGTAGTACGTGGCTGGTGGAGGGAATAACAACCCCCATGGCGGGTGCTGGCTTTAGCAGTCCTCATCCTGAACCACCCAGGCCTGACTCTTGCTGACCAGGCACCAATGCTGAACTGTTACCTCTCTCATAATGCTGGAAACTTTCTGGGATTTAAGTGGAAGACTGATCTCCATGTTGATAAAAAGATAGCATCTTTAAATCTGATGATATTGTCCTCATCAATGGGTGTCAGGCAACTTCCTGTATGTAGAGATAATCTCCAGCTAGTCTTCCTAGGACGTTTGCTAAGCTTGAGACTAACTTTAGCTTTAAGGTTTTTTTTTTTTTTTTTTTTTCCCTTGAAATTTATTAAAAGGCTATTGAATTTCCTCAGAAGATTCTGAAGAATGACTGCTAATTCCAAAACATGGAAAACATTTTGGGAGGAAAGGCTTTGGAGATCACTCTATTTTATGTTTATGGCCGTACACAGAAGAACTTTACGAAAAAGATCTTCATGACCCAGATAATCATGATGGTGTGATCACTCACCTAGAGCCAGACATCCTGGAATGTGAAGTCAAGTGGACCTTAGGAAGTATTGCTATGAACAAAGCTAGGGGAGGTGATGGAATTCCAGTTGAGCTATTTCAAATTCTAAAAGATGATGCTGTGAAAGTGCTGCACTCAATATGCCAGCAAATTTGGAACACTCAGCAGTGGCCACAGGCCTGGAAAAGGTCAGTTTTCATTCCAATCCCAAAGAAAGGCAATGACAAAGAATGTTCAAACCACTGCACATTTGTACTTATCTCACATGCTAGTAAAGTAATGCTCAAAATTCTCCAAGCCAGGCTTCGGCAATTCATGAACCATGAACTTCCAGATGTTCAAGCTGGTTTTAGAAAAGGTAGAGGAACCAGAGATCAAATTGCCAACATCCACTGGATCATCGAAAAAGCAAGAGAGTTCCAGAAAAACATCTATTTCTGCTTTACTGACTATGCCAAAGCCTTTGACTCTGTGGATCGCAATAAACTGTGGAACATTCTGAAAGGGATGGGAATACCAGACCACCTGACCTGCCTCTTGAGGAACCTGTATGCAGGTCAGGAAGCAACAGTTAGAACTGGACATGGAACAACAGACTGGTTCCAAATATGAAAAGGAGTACGTCAAGGCTGTATATTGTCACCCTGCTTATTTAACTTCTATGCAGAGTACATCATGAGAAAAGCTGGACTGGATGAAGCACAAGCTGGAATCAAGATTGCCTGGAGAAATATCAATAACACTAACACCTCAGATATGTAGATAACACCACCTTTATGGCAGAAAGTGAAGAACTAAAGAGCCTCCTCATGAAAGTGAAAGAGGAGATAGAAAAAGTTGGTTTAAAACTCAACATTCAGCAAACTAAGACCATGGCATCCGGTTCCATCACTTCATGGGAAATAGATGGGGAAGCAGTGTCAGACTTTATTTTTTGGGGCTCCAAAATCACTGCAGATGGTGATTGCAGCCATGAAATTAAAAGATGCTTACTCCTTGGAAGGAAAGTTATGACCAACCTAGACAGCATATTAAAAAGCAGAGACATTACTTTGTCAACAAAGGCCCATCTAGTCAAGGCTATGGTTTTTCCAGTAGTCATGTCTGAATGTGAGAGTTGCACTATAAAGAAAGCTGAGCGCAGAAGAATTGATGATTTTGAACTGTGGTATTGGAAAAGACTCTTGAGAATCCCTTGGACTGCAAGGAGATCCAACCAGTCCATGCTAAAGGAAATCAGTCCTGAATGTTCATTGGAAGAACTGATGTTGAAGCTGAAACTCCAATATTTTGGCTACCTGATCCAAAGAGCTGACTCATTTGAAAAGATCCTGATGTTGGAAAACATTGAAGGCAGGAGGAGAAGGGGACAACAGAGGATGAGATGGTTGGATGGCATCACTGACTCAATGAACATGAGTTTGAGCAAGCTCCAGGAGCTGGTGATGCACAGGGAGGCCTGGTGTGCTGCAGTCCATGGGGTCACACAGAGTCAGACATGACTGAGCGACTGCCCTGAACTCATGATGTGAATGACAACAACAAAAAAAAGGTTGAAGGTGTTCTGATTGTATGCTTATTTAGTAGTTTTTGTATAAAGCGTTTAATATTCTCATCCACATTATAGGGAATGAAGTATAACACCACACAAGAAATATCACAAGTTGTGTTTGCTGCCACTTTTTGTAGAGAAAGTGAGCTAAAGAGACAGTGATTTAATAGCCAGGAGGCTGAATTACTCTCCTACATCTGGAGTTGCTCTCTGAGGGTCAGGGTTGTGGTCTGTGGATAAGGTAAGGAACAGGGGAAGAGAAAGAAAAACCACGTACAACTGTCTGTGTTACAAATGCTCTAATGGCAAATAGGAAACATTTGTCCCTAAGGACTTGCAATCTGACACCTGTCAAGAACACTAAAGTCTTCTTTAAGAATAAAATGGGGCTAAATTGACTGCTTGTCTTGAAGATTCCTGAAGGGAAGAAGAGAATAAAAATATGGCTTAAGTCACTTTGGTATAACTTGCTGAGTGTAGAGCCCTAGAGGCTGTTGTACCATCTTTTTAAATGAAATTAAACGGTCCCTTGAGTTTAATAGGAGTTAAAAAAATGACAAGAATGTCGGGATTTTTTGGATAGAATTCCTATGGATTATTTAAATAGTACTTAAACAGAACATTTTTTCTAGTAAAAACAGCTGAAAGCAGGAAAGCAAAAAAAAAAACAAACATACAAACAAACAAACATATATCAATGAAAATTGAAAGAGGAAACAGGGGAAACAGGATAAGCTTGAGATAATACAGTATGATGACTTAGGAAACAAAGAGGAAAGTGTTTTATTTATTCATATAACACATTTTAAATGAATTCCTTCAAGTGCTGACAATGCTGATAAATACGGAGAGATACTTGTGTGAGAAAAAATAAAAGCATGTATAGTCAGGCAGTGGAAATGAATAGTGATTAAAGAATCACAAAAAATGGAAAGGTCCATCTCTAACAATGGCTCCAAAAGGATAGTGACTAGCTATCACATACAAGGGGAGTGTTGGTATGATCTGGAAGGTCAAGGGAGACATCCTTGAGGAATGATGGTGAAGAATGGGTCTAATTTCAAAGTTATGCTGAACTGGGTGAAGAACTAGAGGAAGGTGACTGAAGCTTAAACTATAAGATGTAGTAAACTCTACATACAAAATTTTTGAACCCAAGATTATGTCAACCAAGAATAGCTGATTGAAAGCTGACATTTTTGTTCATAGAACAGTTTTATTGTTTTACCTATTTTTGCCAGTGCTGGAGCTGACTGAATTCTTGTGAAAAGTGAAGGTGATGTTTAATAAAGGCTCAAATGCATGAGACCTTGATCTTGGTTTTGCACTGACCTTATGGATGTGGTTGGGCAAAATGATGGAAAGCAAATAGATGAATATAGTTCTTGATCTCTGGAATTTTAAAATACAACCATTAAATGCCATTGACATAAGAAAATATGTGTCATATTTTCACCAAATAAAATGTAGAGTTACAGGTTTTTTTTTTAAAAGACTGCTAGTGGGGTGAAATGAAGTCATTTAGTCATGTCTGACTTTTTGTGACCCCATGGACTGTAGCCCCCCCGGCTCCTCCATCCACGGGATTTTCCAGGCAATAGTACTGGAGTGGGTTGCCATTTCCATCTCTAGGGGATCTTCCTGACTCAGGAATTGAACCCGGGTCTCCCTCATTGTAGACAGACACTAAGTTTGGAATAAACAAAATGGTTCAATTACTTCCTTTGACACTGTCTTTGAAAATAACTTGAAAATTCTGATTGACTAGACTAAAACAAGGATACAATTGAAAATAAAAACTGGTAACTGAACAAAATTGAGACAGGACCACTAATTCCTTCTGTGTTACATTTTACATAATAGTGCAAGCCACTATACTCTCATTTGTACAACTCAAAAATATAACATTACTCTGTACTCTTAATTTTCAGTCTTTTGGTCGTAAAAGGAAACTGCTTCTTAGTTGGTACTCTCATACTTCACCCCTCTGCATGTAACTTTCAGTAGTTGCCTGTCTAGCTTTCTTAGTGAGGCACTTGTGCGCTACTAGAACTTGAACTTTGCCCGCCTTTTCACATTTATAGCTTCACCGCCTGGAACATATGGTTCCTCAGGTTGCTGGCAGAGGAAGAGAGGATGTGGGGAATGAGCACCTATTTCATTTTCCTAGCACCACAGGTGACATACCGCTTCCTCTCATATCCTATAGATGAAAGATAAATCACAAAACTCTTCTAGATGCACTGCTGAGATCAGCAAAACATTTCATTTTACTAGGCCCACAGCGACACTACACTTCCCAGTCTAGCAATATCTCTGGTGAGATGAAATGGGTTAGTAAAGATATATTTCTCTAGCCCAGTATCAAAGTTTTAGTTTACACTGAAAAATGACTTTCCAGGAATGGGAATATTTATGTTTGCATGATGAACATATTTTCTCCCTATAAACAAGCAATATATAACATAGTATCAAGCCTGATGTAGGAAACTCCATTATGATTAAGGAATTGAAGAAAAGGAAATGGATTAATGAAATGCTTACTAGTAGAACTAAGATAACTTGATAACTCAAATGGGGATGATTTTGCCAGTAGGGCTAGAGATCTGAAGTCTATTGGAAAAGAATCTCTGTTGAACAGAGCCTCAAGGTCTCACAAGCTATACTTTCCTGTATTCTTTATTAACTTCCTTATTCTCTGCTTTCTTACAGAACAATCCCACCCTACACACTGCTGTGATATAGTCCTTCTTGAAATATACTAGTGCCTTTGGTTACGTTACAGCAAAATTTTCCTCATCAACTCTTTTGAAGATAATTATGTACATACATAATTATGTGTTTGTTTTAGGGGTCAAGTCTCCAAATACTGTCTACTGTTTCTCATTTCCAAAGTTTCAGAAATTCTACTCTATGGACTCCATATAGTACAAGGCCAAACAGAAAATGTTTACTGTCAAGATAAGGGCTACCATTCATTGTATGCAAATCTGTTCAGAGAATGCATGTAATATCAAAGCCTTACTGGCACCCACAAATCATGCTACCTATTTTGCTCTATTCCAGACACATGCACAGAGAGCTCTTTGTCATCTATGGAAAAAGGAAACAAAAAGTAATACTGAATTCAATTAGTGTTGGAAGAGTTTTCTGCCACACACACACACACACACACACACACACACACAAAAGGACCGAAAAGAAAACAAAGAGAGACTAAATATATTGACAGACAGATATTACCCACAAATGCTATTAAGGAAAAAAAACAAAAAAAAAGGGCAAAGAATTATTTCTAAACCAAATATACATAAAATTGGACCACTAATTACCAAGATGGATTGTGTATTCTCAGAAGAGCTAGCAATGATCATTAGAAACCAGGATAGGTTCACTAAGAATAAGTGTTAGTTAGTCATGTCCTAGTCCTTGAGACCCCATGGACTGTAGCTCACCAGGCTCCTCTGTCCATGGGATTTTCCAGGCAAGAGTACTGGACTAGGTAGCTATTCCCTTCTCCACGGGATCTACCCCACCCAGGAACCAAACCTTGGTCTCCTGAATTGTGGGCAGGTTCTTTACTGTCTTTTAAATAACTTTTTGGGGGCAGAGGGATCAAGTAAATATGATGGGGAAACATTCAATTTTATTACCATTTTTGACAGCTTCTCAGATTATTTTTGTAGACAAGACAAAGGTATACCTGTGGCGGATTCATTTCGATATTTGGCAAAACTAATACAATATTGTAAAGTTTAAAAATAAAATAAAATTTAAAAAAAAGAAAAAAAGAATGTATGTTAGAGATAGCATATTAGATGAATTTTAAATTGACGTAGTTGGTTAAACATTCATGCTAAAGAATGATGGAAAGAAGTTTCTCTTAGACTCTGTCTTCAATTCTATTCTAATCAATGTTTTAATTAATTACTGGAAAGAAGATATGTGAGGCAGAGTTTATTCAGTTTACTGATTGAACCAAAAACTAATTCAGAGAATTAAATATTTATTAGGTACCTATTATGTTTCTGGCATTGTGCAAGAAGAAAAAAACTAATAGTATGTGAAGACTACCAAGGAATTTTAATTTATTATAAATTCAATTTAAATATGAGTGGTTGTTAAAACCAGAAAATACAACCTGAGCTTGCTTGAATAAAATGCATTCAAAACAAAGGGAAAAAAATGGACTGTGGTTTCAGACTATTTGATGTTTTATATGGTCTCCACTACAACTTAGCTGTGTGACATTGTACAAGTTAATTTTCCTAAGCCTCAGTTTTCTTTCTCTAAAATGGTCAATATCTTTCTCATGTTTATTTGTAAGAAATAGTGAAATGCACAATGTAAGGTATTAAACGTCATTGTGGAAAAAGATTATGACCCAGCTTATGTCTGCTAAGTCGACTCTGCGATTCTATGGACCGTAGCCCACCAGGGTCCTCTGTCCGTGGGATTCTTCAGGCAAGAATACTGAAATGGGTTGCCATTTCCTACTCCAGGGGATCCTCCAGGAATGAAACGGGCGTACTTAGGTCTCTTGCACCAGCAGGCGGGTTCTTTACCACTAATGCCACCTGGGAAGCCATTGCTCAGTAAATAGCTTCAATCATTCTTAGTTCACTGTACAGATCGAGAGACACACACACTGCATCAGGAGACATGAAGCTTGGGTCTCTGTCTTAAGTCTTCCTACCACTGACAATGACACTTTTAATCTATTTCTAAGTGATCATTCTTCAATTTTGGTATTTCATTTTATTAAGAGTTTTGAAAAAATGGAATCCAGTCAGAGAAGAGGAACTGAGATGGCAACAGATCTAGAAACCATGCCATGAAAGAAGGATTTTGAAATATTCAAATTAATTAATTAACGCCTTGCTTTGTTCCACACAAAGTTATAAGTTGCTGACAAAAATGCATACAGTGCAATAGGATAAAAATAGCTAAAGCAGTGGAGGCAAAGAAGAAAGAATATTATGAAACAGGGATTACTAAATGAATCACAGTTGCATTAAAAGATGAAGCAGGGAATATTTAAGAGCAGGACAGCACACAGTTGTCACTAGAAATTGCTTCCTTCACTCTGCCCGTTACCTCCTAACATTCCAACTCACTTACCCAAATGCCTCTGCACTGATAATCCTTTTACCCCATTGAGATATCTCATCCTTTTACCCCACAGCTTACAACCTGTCAGCCTTGTCTCTTCATTTCCGTGTTCTCTAGTTTAGATGGTGTAGTGTTAGTCTAAATATAATTGCTCACTCCTTTCGCTGTCAGTCATACTCTGAAGCCAAACGGAAACACTGGATAAACCACAGTATTTGTCTTAGCCTACAGCCACACTGACCAGCCACACTTGAAATCAATCATCGAGTCTGCTATGTTTTCTTTATCAGCTTGATATTTCTGCTTAACTGTTTCATTCCTGCTCATATATTACTAAGGTCTCTCGCCCTCTCCTTACTCCTGATTTACCCTCACTTCACTGAGGGGATCTCACAGTCGCTCTCTCTCCATCACTCAGTCCATAGAGCTGTCTGCCCCTGAAGCACCATTGTCTGCTGCAGTCAAGTAAAGATGAAGGAATGAACTGACCTCTTATTAAAGTCCAATGTCTTCACATGTGCTCTGGGTTCTGTCCCTTTCCATCATCTCAAGGAATTCATGCCTGTGGCTATGATTTTTTTCTAGTATGTCATAAATCTCTTTCCTAATATAGATTATTTCCATCAAGATGAAACAAGCTTTGGTGCCTCACATTCTTTAAACATCCTCCACAGATGCGTGACACTTTCCAGGAATTTTCCTATTTCTTCTCTCCTTTTCAATAAGCTTCAATTTGCTAAAGAGAGGCACACGCACCTCTTTGACTGCAACTCATGTACTACCTTTCTTGGTCCAGATTCTTCCTTCACTGACTATTTCAAAATCTCTAAGAGTCTCTCATGTTACCAAATTTCATAAATACTATTCTTCTCTAACTCACTTGGTGTCTCAACAGCATTTGGTGGATGTGACAAATCACTGTATTTTGGAAAGACTTAATAATTCCTGTTATATCATTTTAATGCATTCACCTCTTTCTCAAAATGGATTCTTTTCAGTCCTCTTCACTGGCATTGCTCTTTACTAAATTCCTGGTGGACTGATGTTGTGCAGGGCTCAATATTGGGTTCTCACTTTCCTGTCTATATATGTTTTTGCTAAGAAATTATATTCATATCTATACCTTTAAATGGCATTTATATTGTAATAATTCACAATTTTATATTTCCAGCATGGATATTACCCTTGAACTTCAGTCATATGTCCTGTTGTCTACCTGACATCCATGTAAACATTTCAGAGCAAAACAAAAACTTATTGGGCCCAACTTTGAATTCTCCATTTCCACTCACCATAAAAAGCCTGTACTTATGCCATTCTTTCAGGAAATGGCACACCAAGGTTACTCTTTATTCTGTCCTTAATCTCAAATTTTATTCTACTCCATTGGCAATTCCAGCTGATTCCATTCTCATATTAAATTTTTCATATGGCCACAATCTTCATGGCTCTTGTCCTAGTCCACGTCCCCATATTGTTTCCCATGATTACCTCAAAGGTGTCTTAGTGCTTTCTTCTCCTTCCACCCCATAGAGTAGGCAGAGTGACCTTTCACATGTGCACACCACACCTTTGTCTACAGTCTTACAGTTGACTCATTGCTTTCAGAACTCATTGCTATTAACTGTTCAACAGTCTTCAGCTCACACTGACTTCCTTTCAATTTTTGACATACATCATGTTCTTTTTTTCCCTTTAGCTTTTTGATCATATTATCACTACACTTGATCCATTCTTACTTTATTCAAAATCTCTCATATTTTGTTAATTATCATATTTGTCAAACTTTGGTATAAATTCTGTCTCCTTACAAGAGGGCTTTTAAACACAGTATCTATTTCAGTCTCTATCTGTCCACTCCTCTTCTATCATAATATATAATCAGTTCCATCCATTGCATTTATCTCAATCTCTAATTCTTTGTTGTGTTAAAAACATTAAAAATAGGTTTCTTTTTTTAATGTAAGTTCTACACAGAACTTATATGTCTTTTTAGTGCTGTGTTCCCAGAATCTAATAATGACTGGAGATGAAAACCTATTTGATAAATGAATAAATGGATGAATTCATTCACAGTACTTCAGGACAGAATAGGCTTTGCTGTAGTTACAAACAACAACCACACGTCAGTGACTAACAACGCAAAGGCTTATTTCTTGTTCATGTTGTAATTTTTCTTGATATGGTTTTTATTGCAAGAGCTTTACTAACATAGACACCCCCACAGCAAAGTGAAAGGAGACCTGGAAAAATGTGAATTACAATTGCTTCTTGAGGTTTCTGCTTACAAGCAACATATTCAATTCCATGCACATTTTATTGGCCAAACTAAGTCAAATATGTGTTTCAAAGTTAGATCCTACAGGTAAGGGGGAAGTAAGGTCAGCATCCCAGAGACAGACTGTGGATATTTTCAACAAGTATACAGTTTATTCTAGGTACCACTGATCATCCACAGGCAGAAGTTGCCCACAAAACTTAGTAAAGAACTCTAAAGTTAGATCTAGATTCAACAAGAAAATTGTTTTGAATTACATGATCACGGTATGGAGGAGTGACAGCCCTATACCCCAGTGATGTGCTGACATTTTCAATCTCTGACATACATGTAATTTTATTGTTGTACACAATTGAAAGAATGTCATGTGGAAAAGGAACTGAGCTGAAATAACAGATCAGAATTGAGTTTTTAATGACAGGAAAATTTAGTTAAGCATGAATTACTTAGTTAAGGTAAAAACACTCTATATTTATATCTGTTTAAAAATGATATAACGCTTTGTAAAAAAAAAAAAAAAAAAAAGTGAGCATTTTTAAAATCACAAAAAGTATTCACAAGGTAGCTGCATGTCAGGCCATCAACTAAGGTATAAATATCTACTCTGAGTGTTGAGTAACTCTTTATTTGCCTCTAAGTTCAAAAGTCTGTGAGTTCATCACCTAATACAAAGGACCCTGGGCACTTTCTGTCAGTGTGGATTCTAGTGTGATCTTGTTATGCCATCCACAAAGAAAGCATATTGAATTATATAATCATCAAGGGTCTTTTATGCTTAAAATTTGAGATTTTTCTTTTATATCAGTATCTATTGAATATCTACTCTCTACAAAATTTTGTGTCAGATCCTAATAGTATCTAATAGGTCTTAAAAACTGTGAATAGAAATTATAACTTCAAAAACGACTGAGGGAAGAAGATATTATATATGAGCCATGAGAAAGGATGTGTTAAGAACACCAGAGCTGGTGCAGTGAATGAGAAGTTCTACTGAGGAAGCAGCTAGAGATGGCATAAAATATGGCCTTTGAAAAACAGCCCTTGAAAAATTTTGTTAGACCAAGGAGGAAGAAGGGGAAGACAGAGTATTCCAGAAATTATTAAACTTTCGGTTCAAGATGATAGACTAAGTGCAAAGTTTTTTCTCATCTCCAAACTTTACTGAAAGACAACAAAGGTACTAGACACAGGTTAATTTCTAATTCTGGAAAGCACAGTGAAGGACCATAAAGATAAAGCAGTTTTAAGGTTTTTTTTTTGAGGATAGAAAGTAGTTGGGATATGACTGAAAAAATCCAATGAGTGAGAAATACCACCTGGAACACAGGTAGGAAAGTGTCATGGCCAAGGTGACAGCCATTCTTGTCTTTAGTTTTGTGACTCCAGTTTAGTACTTTCTTACATTTTCCATCTCATTGTGGAAGTCCTCACTGTGTTCATCCATTCTTCTCCTGAGTTCCTGAAAATCCTTATGACCATTACTTTGAAGTCCTCACTGTGTTCATCCATTCTTCTCCTGAGTTCCTGAAAATCCTTATGACCATTACTTTGAACTGTTTATCAGGTAAATTACTAATCTCCATTTCATTACTTTTTCCCCTTAAGACTTTATCCTTTACTTTTGTTCCAAACATATTTTCCTGTTTCATCATTTTGCTTGACTGTGTGTCAATTTCTGTACATTAGACAAAATAGCCACTTCTCCTAGTCTTGAAGAAGCAGCTTCCTGTAGGAGATGAAACGCGTTGTTCAACCCACCCTAGGTCTTGGTTGCCTCTTAAACCTCTGTGTTTGTCCAAACAGCTTACTCTATTCTTAATGACTCCCAGTAGTTGAGTCTGTGCCAAGACCTGTGAGTGTCTCAAATGGGAGAATCTCAGTAAACATATAGATTCAGGCTAATTGGAACCTGGACCCTCAGGGAGTAGCTTTTAGAGTATGCAAATATATACCGTATGTGGGACCATGTAATCTCCACTGGCTGCCAGTGCCAAGGAGATTTAGAGTGTCCCCTGGCTGGTCATCAAAATCTTGGGGCTGCTGCATAAGCTCTTGTCTGTGAGATTCTGGTGAGCTGGGGTGAGGCAGAGGGACAGTGCTTAGATGGTGTGCAGTGGCTTACAGGCCCCAAGAGCAGGTGTATAGTCCTTTGTGAAGTGAAAATGAAAGTCGCTCGGTCCTGTCCGATTCTTTGCAACCCCATGGACCGTACAGTCCATGGAATTCTCCAGGCCAGAATACTGGAGGGGGTAACCTTTCCCTTCTCCAGGGAATCTTCCCAACCCAGGGATCGAACCCAGTCTCCCACATTGCAGGCGGATTCTTTACCAGCTGAGCCACAAGAGAAGACCTTTAGATGTGATATAGATATAGGTCTTTAGATGTGAGCAAAACCTGAAGTCTGTTTCTCACGCTGAAGCTTTAGAACAAGCAAATAGGCTTTTTCCACAGAATGACAGGGGGTGTATTTTAGTCAGCTGCGGTCTGTACAGTGCCCCGAGGTGGCTGACTGCTAAGAACTATTAATATTTTTCTGATTGCTACAGTCCCATGGGCCCCTGGTTGCCAGAGCTAGCTGATCAAGGGGCACCTGCTGGGTCGGTGCTGCAAAAACCCGTGGCACCAGAAGTAAGAACCAAGATGTTAGACATGGATAAAATCTTCCTTGCAAAGGGTACTGGCACCAAGGAGCATGGCGGAAGGAGAGCACAGAAATGTCCCTGCAAGCCTCCATGTTCCAACAGCTCCCCAGCAGGCCCCCAAATATGTGTCAAACAAGATGCCTGCCCCTCAGGCTGACACGCTGAGACAAAGTCTCGGCACAGGTGCCCCTCAACAGGCTGCCTCTCTACTTGGGATGGGTGATTCCAAACACGTGAACCCTAAAGAGCCGTTTCTAAGGTTGGATCACAACAACTCCATGGACCTCATGGGCAAGAGCCCTAACAGATTTTCACATTTAGATGTGTTGGCGGTTCATCGCTCAGATACAGATCTTTAAATGTGGGGATGCCCAGTGCGGTGCTCAAACCCTTCACTCCTCATGGAAAAGCTCGGGATTTTGAGTCTTCTCCTAACTGTGTTTCACTGAGCTAGGGTGGGGTTTATGGTAAAACTGGGTTCCAGCCTCTTCTACACTGTATCGATGTGGGGTTTCTATCTCTCCAAGTGCAATTTTCAGAGGAAGTTGTTATATCTGTAGCTGTGCATTCAGTGTGTTTGTGGGAGGAAGTGCAGGGTCCTCTTACATGAATATCATGAGTTGGAACCCCGTTTTCCTCATAAAGAAGCTGATCAGAAGGACTGCCTAGAGATATCTCCCCGCACTGGACACCGACCCCTGAATTGATTATATTTACATGTAACAAATGTTGACAGTCTACCCATGAAACTAAAAGCCATTGTTAGAATTCTGCCAACAGTAATGCAAAAGAGAATTATGATTCTGAAAGACATGAAAAAATTTTGATAAAAGATATGCTGAAGCTTTTCATAGAAGATATGCGTTTGAATATATATTTTAAAATCTAAGAGCAAGTCATACAAAGGGACAAGAAGATACATAAATTTCAAGTTAGAAAGGAAGACCAAAAAGACTAACAATAAAACTACAGTACACCATGAAAAGAGAGACTCTCAGGTTCAGGAAAGTAACTTTGTAGATGAATATTTCTTAATTAGATTTGTATGTGGAGAAGGAAATGAGAATCCACTCCATTATTCCTGCCTGGAAAAATCCCATGGATTGATGAACCTGGCAAGCCACAGTTCATGGGGTCACAAAGAGTCAGATAGGACTGAGCAACTGAACACAGATGTGTACATAAAATAAAATATACAAAAAAAAAAAGCTGAAAATAAGAGATTGACAAAGATAAATGTGTCAAGTTCAAACAAATCGACAAAAGTATAAATTTTTATATCAAGCAAAGCAAAAATAAGACAGAGTTTTGAATGGGAAATATGCTTGCTCTCTGTCTCTATATGCATGAAAGTGAAAGTGAAAGCATTAGTTGCTCAGTCCTCTCTGATTATTTGAGACTCTGTAGTCTGACCATGGGATTCTCCAGGCAAGAATACTGGAGGGGGTTGCTATTCCCTTCTCCAGGGGATCTTCCCAACCCAAGGATCAAACCTGGGTCTCCTGCATGTAGGCAGATGCTTTACCATCTGAGCTAACAAGGAAGCCCATATATAAATACAACTATATTACTAATTTGAAGAAACTCAAAACCCAGAGCTTCTCCTAAGGAACAAAGAGTTTGAACCCCACAACTGGGGTTCAACTTTTAAGACCTACACCAGACAGAAAAACCCTCAAAGCATCCAACTTTGAAAATTCAACAGGGCTCTTGCCCAGGAGAGCTTCTGGGTTGTTCTGATCTGAGGTGAAAAATGGCTGTTTAGGAGTCACATGCTTGGATTCATCCACCCAAACATCCAGCACAAAAGTAGCCTACTGAGGGGTTCCTGAGCTCTATGTTTGGTTGTCCTGGAGTATCAGTCTGAGGAGCACGCATCTGACTTAACCCATATCTGGGGACCTGCTGGAGAGCCATCTGAAAATGAAGGCTGGTAGAGACAGAGGCACAGACTGAAACAGAGCAGGAAAGAGACAGAGAGATCAAAATAACAAATTAAATAGCGTAAGTGAATCTGCTCTGTTTCTTATCAACGAAAATATTTCCATTTCTTCTCACACCACATGTTACCAGAGTAAATATTTTTGTGTTACTTAGATGTTGTTGTTTACTGCTACGTCATGTCTGACTCTTTGTGATCCCATGGACTGCAACACACCGGGCTTCCTTGTCCTTCGCTATCTCTCTTTTTTTTAAATTTGTTTATTTTAATTGAGGTTAATTACTTTACAATATTGTATTGGTTTTGCCATACATCAACATGAATCCACCATGGGTGTACATGTGTTCCCAATGCTGAAGCCCTCTCCCACCTGCCTCCCCATATCATCCCTCTGGGTCATCCCAGCGCTATCTCTTGGAGTTTGCTCAAACTCATGTCCATTGAGTCAGTGATTCCATCCAACCATCTCATGCTCTGTTGTCCCCTTCTCCTCCTGCCTTCAATCTTACCCTGCATCTGGGTTTTTCCCAATGAGTTGGCTCTTTGCATTGGGTGGCCAAAATATTGGAGCTTCAGCTTCAGCTGTCAGTCCTTCCAATGAATATTCAGGGTTGATTTCCTTTAGGATTGACTGGTTTGATCTCCTGGCTGTCCAGGAGACTCTTAAAAGTCTTTTCCAACACCATAATTTAAAAGCATCAATTCTTCAGCAGTCAGCCTTTTTTATGATCCAACTCTCACATCCATACATGACTATGGGAAAAATCATAGCTTTGACTATACAGCTTTCTGTCTGCAAAGTGATGCCTCTGCTTTGTAATACACTGTCTAGGTTTGGTATAGCTTTTCTTTGAATGAGCAAGCATCTTTTAATTTTATGGCTGCAGTCACTGTTTTCAGTGATTTTGGGACCCAAGAAAATAAAATCTGCCACTGTTTACTTAGATACACATTTAAAAAAATAAAAGTTGCCCTTTAGATGCAAATCAATGACTTCATTCTGTATTGTTCAAAAGTTCCATTAGTCTGTTCCAGTATGGTTCTACAGGTCACCAAACTAAAACATTCTTAAAGAATTTTCAAACAATACTAATTCTTATAATTTTTTGTGTTATACACTAATGCTAGATTCAAAACCATGGGTAAAATATCATATAACTATATGTGTTTATATGTGCTTTTGAACCCACACTAGAACTTTTCAAATAATTTGCAACTTAAAAAAGTGATCATTAAAAAATATAGTCACAAAGAAAACCGTAAATCATAAGTTGATTTTGTAAATCACTTTTGTTACATTTTATAATCATTGTATAATAGAAAAATAAATGACTCTCAAATCAATAAGAAAAGGGTAAGTGCTATCTTGACTCTGAAATATGCATGTGGGAGTTTAAATAGCAATGTTTTAAGAAATAGTTAAGAGAGAAAAGTAAAGCAGATACTGCTGCTGCTGCTGCTGCTAAGTCGCTTCAGTCGTGTCCGACTCTGTGCGACCCCATAGACGGCAGCCCACCAGGCTCCCCCGTCCCTGGGATTCTCCAGGCAAAAACACTGGAGTGGGTTGCCATTTCTTTCTCCAATGCATGAAACTGAAAAGTGAAAGGGAAGTCGCTCAGTCGTGTCCGACTCTAGCGACCCCATGGACTGCAGCCCACCAGGCTCCTTCATCCATGGGATTTTCCAGGCAAAAGTACTGGAGTGGGGTGCCATTGCCTTCTCCGAAATTAGAGGTTGTTAAAAATGGTTTCTGGTATATAAATTTCAAAATTAATGGAAGATGATATTTAGAGCAAACTGAAAAGTTATGACCAACCTAGATACATATTGAAAAGCAGAGACATTACTTTGCCAACAAAGGTCTGTCTAGTCAAGGCTATGGTTTTTCCAGTGGTCATGTGTGGATGTGAGAGTTAGACTATGAAGAAAGCTGAGCGCCAAAGAATTGGTGCTTTTGAACTGTGGTGTTGGAGAAGACTCCTGAGATTCCCTTGGACTGCAAGGAGATCCAACCAGTCCATTCTGAAGGAGATCAGCCCTGGGATTTCTTTGGAAGAAATGATGCTAAAGCTGAAACTCCAGTACTTTGGCCACCTCGTGTGAAGAGTTGACTCATTGGAAAAGAACCTGATGCTGGGAGGGATTGAGGGCAGGAGGAGAAGGGGACGACAGAGGATGAGATGGCTGGATGGCACCACCGACTTGATGGACGTGAGTCTTGAGTGAACTCCGGGAGTTGGTGATGGACAGGGAGGCCTGGCGTGCTACGATTCATGGGGTTGCAAAGAGTCAGACACGACTGAGTGAGTGAACTGAACTGAACTGATACTACCTAAACATATTTATGAGATAATATAAAACATTTCAAATAATATCTGCTATTTTTACTTAGCCACACATTTTTTAAAAATAAAAAATAACATTTATCTTATTAACAAAAGTGATTTACAATACTGATTTATGATTTACAGTTTCTTCATGACTATATATTTATAAAATAAATAAAATAATTTTCAAGTTCATGAAGACAGAAAACATAATGGCAAGAAATTTATTGGAGAAAAGAGCTAGTGCAGTGGCCAAAAGGTGGCTGATGATTAAAATAAGTCAGTGCATCTGTGGCACAGAAATCATGGAGGAAGGGAAAGTCTAAGACATAAGATTAGGGGCCAGTTGAATGAAGGCTCTTTAAGGCTAAGATATTGAGTTTGAATTTTTTCTCAGAGTACTGGTAGACATTGCAGAGTTCTAATCAGTAAAATGCTGAATTAATTCTAATGAAGCAAGAAGATCAATTGGGAGGCAACTGCAGTCTTTAAGAAGAGAAGTAATGAGGGAGGCCCTGGAGTAATGTGCCAACAGTGAAATAGAAAATAAGTGGTTAGATTCAAAGTTTATTTTGGAGCTGAAGTTAAGAGCAACTTGCAATGAATCAGATGAGGGCTGGGGGTGAGGAAGGGTTAAATTAAATAAGACTAAGGTAGGGAAGGTTTTTGGAAAGACACCTCTTTTTGGTTTTGATATCTTTATGCTACCTAGTATTTATAGAAGTTGAAATGTCAACTAGATTTTGAAAATATTAGTCTAGAATATGGTGAATTGATAAGAATAGGAGGAATATAAAGGTATAGTAGATATTTAATACATATTGATAAATGAGTTTGTAGATACATTTCTTCATAATGATGACAGATAAAGGAAAATACCTTTCAATTTCTAGGAAAACAGCTTGAAGTATGTGTTATGTGGTCTGTTGTATGATAGCTGGTCTTTCAATGGTTTTGACACAAGGATTCCTCTACTCCTGGGTGTCTGTGTGACAGGATAATACTTACTAGAAGTCAAATTTGAATGCGAAACAAAGTGCTGCTGTAGCTGGGCAAATCTCTAACATTCTGAGTTAGAGCTGTAATAAAATTTAAATTGGAGAACACTGCTTAAGCCAGGAGAACAAAACAAGACTTGTGTTTCCATCTCCTTTCCTTGAATCTAAAATGAGTGGGATTGTGTCCAGGTCCTTTGCAGCTCACTGGTAAGAATCTGCCTGCAGTGTAGGAATCCCAGGAGATGCAGGTTCAATCCCTGGGTCAGGAAGATCCCCCAGAGGAGGGCATGGTAACCCACTCCAATATTCTTTCCTGGAGAATCCCATGGACAGAGGAGCCTGGTGGGCTACAGTCCATGGAGTTGCAGAGTCAGACACGACTGAGGCAACTTAGCATGCATGTACCCCATTGTTAGTCATAAGAAAGATGGAGAGGAAGAGGGGAAGATAGGGACAGGGGTTTAAAAAGTACAAACTGCTACATATAAAATAAGCGAGAAAAGTACATTGGACAGCTCAGGGAACACAGCTAACTTTTATAACAGTTTGAAAGGAATATTATCTACTCAACTTTTGAATCACTGTGTTGTACACTTGAAACTAATATTGTAAATAACTATACCTTAATAAACTAAAAAAAAATAAAGTGAGAGGAAGATGGTCAAAACAGAGCCACTGTCTGGATAGAAAACTTGCTTGGATGTAATCTGAACACTATAATCTGAAAACTGCATTTGGCTCGTGACTTCTAAAGTGTTAGTAAAACAGGCTCCCAACTAATGTCTCAGGCACTGACCACTCCCCTCAGGAATGACTCCGGCCTTGGGAGGAAAAAGGAAAGGAACTGAGTAGACATTTGAAAATAAAGGGAGATGGGCCTGATGAGACACCTTCTCTTGCAGGTAGAATCTTAAAAAGCTGTTTTTCTGGTTCTATGATAAAAGAGCAAAGGAAGAATCAAAGGGATTAAAACACAACCAATTCCAAGTAAAATCCTAGGAAATACTTTTTAAAGCAATGTATAATTAACTTGTCAAATGCTTTACCTTACACATTATTCAAGCAAACAGCTTAGAAATATTCTATCGACAATAGAATATAAACTGTTTTGTTGAATAGGACTACTTGTAACTATACTTTCAATGTTCTACCTGTATTATGCCTTTTCTGTTGTGACATACAAGGAATGTGAATAGCCTTTGTAGTTACATTAGCATAGATAGCATTACAAAGATTATCAATCCCTATTCTTTATGACATACATTTGTTATCATCTTTTATGAAGATAAAACTACCCTTCTTGATGAAAGTGATGAAGACAAGTTTATGGAACACTCATTTGGGGTAGGAGAGAGGTAGAGAAGGTAAGCAAAGGAAATATATTTCTGACCAATAAGGGATTCTCTCTCCATTCATGATTCTTATTTTTGATAATCTTAGAAGATGCTTCAAAATGAAATCCAAAGTACAAAATAACTGACATAAATCTTTTTAGGGCAAAAAGGTAGATATTGAATAGAATCTTATACATACAAACACTCTCATATAAATAATTATCTTCATATAATGCAAATGTCTCCTTTTGACCTGCTATTGCATTTCAGTCTTGTTTTATATTTGTTATATACCTAATGTATCAGTCAAAGTATGCTACTTAAGGCTCTCCCAATCTAGCCACTCTGCACACAATATTTTTGAATATGCCTCTTAAGAATAGCTTGTAGAAGCTTAAAATTGCCATACTTACCCCTCTCATTACCTACATGCTGCATTTTATTTGACTGCATCCTGCTTGTTCAGGAGGATCCAAAGCTGAGATGTCATTCTCTGGAGACGTCTCCCCAGGTCTCTCTAGTCTCTGTTCTTTGCAGGCTGTATTCTCTCAGTTATTCTAAGCATCACACTACAGGGCTACCTTGAGTTTGCCTGTCTTTCTCCTCCAGTCAGCTGCTTTGAGTGGGGAAGGTATGTTCTAGATCCTGATATTCCTGTGTTGGGGGAGTTTGTCATTTCCTTGGTTCTGTCTCACCGCAGCAAAAAATTGAAATGCCAGATGAACAAGTGTTACAGCTCAGTTTTATTTGACAAGCAAAGGAAAATACCTCCTTGAGGTGTGAGGGTGGGCTGACCCAAAAGATGCGAAGAGAAGAGAGGCCTGAGGCTCAATTCTGGCTCCTCCTTTTATATGCTTTTTTCTCCTCCCCCTGAGCCTGTCCTGTGTAAATTGAGCTAGCCAGGAGGGCTGTTTGTTTCACCTGAGGTCCTCAACCTGGTCCTGGGACCTTCCTTTGTTCCATTTTCATGGGTTTGTCCCTTCTTTGTCATTTAGCCACCACCATTCTGGACTCCTTTTTCCTATTCTAACTACCTAACACCTGGAAACTGACACAGTGTTGGTCATATGGTAAGTACTCAGGAAATATTATTAAATAAATTAATATATGGATAAACAATGCTATTTTGAGAAAACTATCTTAAGGAAAGTAAATTTTTTTCTAACTTTTCTAATTTTTTCTAACTAGAAAGATGATATGCAGAAATCTGTTTGTAATAAAAAGAATTAAAGACAAGAAATAATATCTATTTCCATATTCAGTAAGATGTATAAAACTCTTCATATATATGAATTCAAATATTTGTAGAAAGGATTATTTTTTGATATTATCTAGATAGACAGTTTATTGTTTATTTGGAAGTGAATGTTTTTTCATATTATTTGCTTCCTAATCATATTAGGAAAAATCAAAGCATTCATTGAAAAAGGTCCACTATCCCCTAGATAAAGCAATCTTTGCATACAGCAGATGCAAATATCAAACAAAACTGTATACATCATTTCATGTCAATTACCATTCAACTTATGAAAGCAACTCCTTTTGCTGTTAATTTTATTATACTGATGGTCATTTTTTCCTCACTGGGTTTCTAGAACAAGACACACAATTATTACTCTAATTGATACTCTCTGTCTCCATACACACACACACACACAAATCAGTCAAAAATTGTATATTCTGTTTACAGTTGCTTGTCCATTCTATGTAGTCTCTTTTCTATGTACACACTTTCCTATTTGCTACATCTCTACAATGGAATTGCTGTATATGGCTGTGACAGTTTCTGTTGCTAGTAGTACCCTTTCTGCCAACAACTGGCCAGGCTACCTTAAGTTAGTCATTGAAACCTTCTGATATCTTCACGTTTCCGTCTATACAATAGAGTTAGCAGTAATATAGGAAGACAATTATATAAATTACATTATTGTTACATTATATAGATGTACTACATTTTAACAACATTAAAGCAGCAATGGTCATTGCCCATTTGCGTCTTCAACTATTTTGTGCCATTTGTTAGTGAGAACAGACAGCATCACCAAAAATTAGCTTCTTTCTTGCTTCTGCCTAGTATGAGATGACAGGAGTATACATATACATCTTTCCCTTCTTTTATATATTTATTTCCTTTCTATTTTTTAAATATAAAGAGTGTATTTACTATTTTTTCCTAGCACATCTGCATTAAGCTCAAAACAGGATCTAAAGCTATGTACTTTATTTCTTTTTTTTATTCAAGAAAAGGATTCCTGAAATGCGAGCTACCTTTATTTTCCAAATGATTCTGATTATTATGTATTCTTTCTTCTTACATAAATATATGTAAAAATAAATTTAAAAGTTGTTTATTTTGGCTTATTAAAAACACTAAGCCTGGGAAGGAATGTTAGCCAAGATAAATGTTCAATTTGTTCTTCAGCTGATTACTGAATAACTTGAAATGACTTTGGCTTTTTATTTATTCATTTTTTTTAGGTATGCAGTGAACACATGATTTAAAAAGGTTGGAAACCAAATAAATCGATGTTTTGGCAAAGACAAAAACTTTAATGGCACACTATGCACATAATTATAATTATCCTTTAACCCACTGTTTATGGGTAGGTATAATCTCAACACAAGTGTGAATGAAACAAACATCTCTGAATTGCTCTGGGCAGATTTGTTTTACTTTATTTATTTATTTGTTCTGTTTTTCTAGCTAGTAAAAATATATTGTGTCAGCAGGTGTCTGTAAGACTTACAAAGGAAGCCCTCACTTGTACCCTGTGAACCTAGGGTGGACGTCAAGTGCTCCTGAATCTACTAGGGCTCGTGGGCTAAAGAGGAAGCTTCTACTTCTAAGCTGTCTAAACCCACAGTTTCTTGGGAGACCTTTTAAAAATGACTCTGAAGTAATTAAACTGCACTTTCAGTAATCTGTCAATGCAGTTTAGATACTCATCCTTTCAATATAAGCACTGTTTATCAGGCCTGAGAGTTGGCAGTTTTCTCTGTGAATGTCCAGTGCTAATCAATGAATTATCTGAGCTTCAGGTATGTTCTCATTATATGAATACAGACTACTTGAGTGAAATTAATTCTTTTCACTATTTTTTATCAATAGTGTCAAGAATATTTCTAATGAGTACGTTTCCAGTCACACAAATAGTAGCACCCAAATCAATAAGCATCATGCAATTTGAATATTGAATTCACCCTTTGAAATGGCCTTAGAAACTTAGCTTATTGATGTGGGAAAGCTTTAATTGCAATTGTCATTAGAAGAACACAAAATCCAAATGTCAAAAGCTCCTTTGCAATTGGGAGAGCAATGAAGTTAAAATAGCCATGGTCGTCAAAGTGATGAGTTCAGGAAATTCCAGGAAGTCACAAGAGTCCTTTGAAAAGCCAAGAGCAGTTGGGTCAACATTAGCATACACTGTGTGAATAAAGGACTGCTTTTATTCACTGTTATGTTTCATTTTTTTAAATGTAAAGATATATTTCTATTAAAGTGCCAAGATGATAATGCTTAAGAACGTTTGAATGGCTTCTCTAATATGCAAGATTAAAAACAGTTAACAGAGCTAAGTAGGCAGTTTAAGAGTCTAGATGTGAGGCTAGGAAGTCAGGGGTGAGGCTATCAAATACATACATAAATCATGAACTTCTGTGTGTGCAGGTTTCATAGCACTAAAGAGCTTAAATCTGTTATAAAAAACGGGCAATGGAATAATGGCATAATTTAAATCGCTGAGGAGTATAACTTTGCATTCAGGTGGTTAGACTGGATTTGTGTAGATGGTGGACGGGAAAGAATTAGGTGATAAAATTTCAACCTGAACTTTTAAAATTGATTGTCACTCTGAAGATTCATACATTGTTTTTATTATAATCACTTTCACATAGTGGAGGCTCAATAAATATTAAGGAAATTGTTTACAATAATGGTGTGAGGAGAGGGAGAAAATTCCTTTTATTCTTTTAGGTTCTTAACTGAGAATCCTGTGATAAAAGATAGATTAATTAGTAAAAAAAGAAATACATTAATATGTTTATATGGGAGAAACTCAGGAATAAGTAAACTCTAAGAGGTGGCTAGAACCTGAACTCAACTATAATCTTTAATTAAAGCATAGAAAAGTGCAGAGGAGGCGAGTCCTGGGATTATTATCAAAAATAGTTCAGTAACAAGGAAAAGACTTGAGTCTATGCCTTCTCCACTGATAGAAATTGCTCATGACTTAGAGTCATCCTTCTCTTCCAGGTACAGTGAGAGTTGTTGTTTAGTCACTAAGTCGTATCTGACTCTTTTGTGACCCCATGTTCTGTTGCCTGCCAGGCTCCTCTGTTCATGGAATTTTCCAGAGAAGAATACTTGGAGTGGGTTATCATTTCCTTCTCCCGGGGATCATTCTGACAGTAGAAATCAAACCCCCTTCTCCTGCATTAGCAGGCAGATTCTTTACCATTGAGCCACCAGGGAAGCCCAAGATGGAGAAATTCTTTATAAATGTAAATTTCCATTAGAAAAGGGTAGCTTACTGTTCCCAGAGCTTCTGTTTCTACTGTTTTTCAAAATAACAAGACCAAAACAATCCTTAAGCCAAAGAGCCACGTTTTGCAGAAGCATATAATCTCCTGCAATAGCACAATCACAATAACAAGAATACTACTAATACTTGATGAGTATTATGACAAGCTGAGGCTTTGTTCTAAAATTTCCTTGTATGCCAACCTATGTGATTTCAACAAAATTATAAAGCAGATTTATTACTTTCCATGCTTTAAAGATGAAGAATTTAGTGAATTTAAAATACAAAGTTAAAATGTGATGGAGGTCTGTATAGCTCATCCTTATTCTCCAAGATCCTCCTGTGAAATTTAAAGTAATTTTATGTATGTATTTATTTTATAATCACTACTGTAAATTACTAACTTCAGATTCAGACAATTGAGCTGTCTTTGTTTTCTATTAGTAGTTTTAATTCCAATCATTTTTACATTGCTTAATCACTATAGCTGCCAGATGCAACTGGGTAGGGTTTCTTTTTGTTTTTTTAAACTACATTTGTTAGTATAACTTCTCCTTTTTTTCTGGTCGCATCTTTTTTTTTAATTAATTTATTTTTTATTGAAGGATAATTGCTTTACAGAATTTTGCTGTTTTCCATCAAACCTCAACATGAATCAGCCATAGGTCTCATTTTTGATGACCACTTATTCATAAAAATCATCTAGAAAACAAGGACAACTTCACCTCTCTTTTACAAATTTGGTGCATTCACAGAGGAAATTTATATAATGCTTATTTCATGTATAGCAAGAAAGGGAGAAAAAGATGAGGATTTGCCCTCAACCATAAAGCAGCACAAGTACAAGCTGTGTATGTACAGCAAACAAAAGAGACATAATACATTCAAGTAGGAGCTAACCGAATTGCATTCAACTCCCAGAAAGTGTTGTCAATTTTTTAGTGATTAAAAAGTTGCTATGTCAGAAGGATGATGATGTTATAAAATAAAATTTATATTTTGTGATAAGATTAGAAAAATTAAAAATAAAATATGTTCTCTGCCATTTGGCCTCCACTGTTAACATACTGTTGAAGCTTGGCTTGGACCAGTTAGAACCACACATGGAACAATGGACTGGTTCCAAATTGGGAAAGGAGTGTGTCAAGGCTGTATATTGTACCCTGCTTATTTAACTTATATGCAGAAATCATGCTAAATGCTGGCCTGATTGAAGCACAAGCTGGAATCAAGTTTGCCAGGAGAATATCAATAACCTCAGATACGAGGATGATACCACCGTTAAGGCAGAAAGTGAAGAGGAACCAAAGAGTCCTTTGATGAAAGTGAAAGAGGAGAGTGAAAAAAGCTGGCTTAAAACTCAACATTCAAAAAACTAAGATCATGGCATCTGGTCCCATCACTTCATGGCAAATAGATGGGGAAATAATGGAAACAGTGACAGACTTTATTTTCTTGAGCTCCAAAATCACTGCAGATGGTAACTGCAGTCTTGCAATTAAAAGATGCTTATTTCTTAGAAGAAAAGTTATGACCAACCTAGACAGCATATTAAAAAGTATAGACATTACTTTGCTGGAAAAGTCTGTCTAGTCAAAGCTATGGTTTTCCGGTAGTCATGTATGGATGTGCGAGTTGGACTATAAAAAAAATCTGAGCACCAAAGAATTGATGCTTTTGAACTGTGATGTTGGAGAAGACTCTTGAGAGTCCCTTGGACTGCAAGGAGATCCAATGGTCCTGAATATTCATTGGAAGGACTGATGCTGAAGCTGAATCTCCAATACTTTGGCCACCTGATGCAAAGAACTGCTGCTGCTGCTGCTAAGTCGCTTCAGTCATGTCTGACTCTGTGCGACCCCACAGATGGCAGCCCACCAGGCTCCCCCGTCCCTGGGAGTCTCCAGGCAAGAACACTGGAGTGGTTTACCATTTCCTTCTCCAATGCATGAAAGTGAAAAGTGAAAGTGAAGTCGCTCAGTTGTATCCGACTCTTCACGACCCCAGGGACTGTAGCCTACCAGGCTGCTCTGTCCATGGGATTTTCCAGGCAAGAGTACTGGAGTGGGGTACCATTGCCTTCTCCGGATGCAAAGCACTGACTCACTGGAAAAGACCCTGGTGCTGGGAAAGATTGAAGGTGGGAGGAGAAGGGGATGACGGAGGATGATATGGTTGGATGGTATCACCAGCTTGATGGACATGAGTTTGAGCAAGCTCTGGGAGTTGGTGATGGACAGGGAAACCTGGAATGCTGCAGTCCATGGGGTTGTAATGAGTCGGACATGACTGAGAAGAAAGTGAACTGAACTGAACTCCTTCTACTGTGTATTGTGTATCTGGCATTATGCCTCAACCAAACCTCCCTGACAGCAGAAACACATGCTCAGTCATAAAAAGCCACATTCTCATAGGATCAACAAGACAATTCCTTGGAAGACGACATTCCTTCCTGCTCTTGTAAGGGGGTCACCATGGCCCACCACTTTGTACTTGCAGATCTGGATTGTATAAACTACTAAAAATATGTCATGTACAGCTGTCTGTCTCAAAAAACTTATATAACTGTGCTTTGCCTTCTAATGGCAACCCACTTCCAGTATTTTCCAGTATTCTTGCCTGGAAAAACCCATGGAGAGAGGAGGCTGGTGGTCTACAGTTCAGGGAGTCACCAAGAGTCGGATATGACTAAGTGACTGAGCACCTGTGCTGTCTTTTAATAAGTGGAACAAGTCTTAGAACTTTCTCAGATGTTGTTCCTGGGTTATAAACCTCAATTTGACTCAAATAAAAATTTTCACTTCTTTCTTAGGTTGATTATTTTGTTGACAGTGTTATACACTGGTCAAGGTACTAAGCAGTAATTAATACTTGGTTATCTAAATTGAGACTCACTTTATTTTGAGTGCAACAATAAAATCTGGACAGGTTATCAGCATTTAAAGTAAAGCAGTAACACTTGAGACTATTTACCTTCTGACATAGTCATAGTTTATACTCAACATTAATTGCTAATATTTGTCATTTCACAGTTTATTGATTGGTTGTACTTTGTTGCTTGTTAAGACATGAGTTGTCAAGTATTTGCCAATAAACTCAGCTAAAAAGAAATTCCCTCGGGAAATTGCAGAAAATGTGGCTCACAATTATAAAGCTGGGTCTCATTATCTAAAAAGTGGGCCTGTGATTTCTAATGACTTTATTCTCCTATGTTGTATTGCTTTCTAAAGAGATTCTATATGCAGTTCTTTGTAATGGAATGTAATCAGTAAGTAACTTAACCTTTCTGTTATTTTTTCACTACAAGTTGTTCTTCATTGTTTAATCTGGCTGTTTCCTTGTGGCATTAATTCAGTGTTTTTCCCTTCAGTGAGCATTTATTAAGGGTTCACTATGAGTGTGGAAGTGTCTGCCAGGCTTTCTATCGTTTTATTTATTTATTTTTATCAGGTGTGCAGCCCTCAGTTCAGTTCAGCCACTCAGTCCCATCTGACTCTTTGCCACACTGTGGACGGCTCCCTGTTTGTCACCAACTCGTGGAGATTGCTCAAGCTCATGTCCATTGAGCCAGTGATGCCATCCAATCATCTAATCCTCTGTTGTTCTCTTTACCTCCTCTCTTCAATATTTCTCAGTATCAGGGTCTTTTCTAATGAGTCACTTCTCATCAGGTGGCCAAAGTACCAAAGCTTCAGCTTCAGCATCAGTCTTTCCAATGAATATTTAGGACTGATTTCCTTTAGGATGGACTGGCTGGATCTCCTTGAAGTCCAAGGGACTCTCAAGTGTCTTCTCCAACACCACAGTTCAAAGGCATCAATTCTTCAGCATCAGTTTTCTTTATCGTCTGACTCTCACATCCATACATTACTACTGGAAAAACCATAGCTTTGACTAGATGGACTTTGTTGGCAAAGTAATGTATCTACTTTTTAATATGCTGTCTAGGTTGGTCATAGCTTTTCTTCCAAGGAACAAGCGTCTTTTAACTTCATGGCCACAGCCACCATCTGCAATGGTTTTGGAGCCCAAGAAAATAAAGTCTCCCACTGTTTCCATTGTTTCCACATCTATTGCCATGAAGTGATGGGACCAGATGCCATGATCTTTGTTTTTTTAATATTTTTTTAAGCCAGCTTTTTCACTCTCTTCTTTCACTTTCATCAAAAGACTCTTTAGTTCCTCTTTGCTTTCTGCCATATGGGTGGTGTCATCTATGTATTTGAGGTTATTGATATTTCTTCCTGCAATCTTGATTCCAGTTTGTGCTTCATCCATCCCAGCCTTTCCCATCATGGGAAATGCTGTATATAAGTTAAATAAGTTAAATTATTCAGTTAATTATATATAAGTTAAATAAGTTATTTAAATATAGGTTAAATAAGCAGGGTGACAGTATACAGATTTATGTACTCTTTTCCCAATTTGGAACCAGTCCATTGTTCCATGTCTAATTTAAACTTGTTTTTGACCTGCATACATGTTTCTCAGGAGGCAGGTGAGGTTTAGTATTCTCATCTCTAAGAATTTTCCACAGTTTGTTTTGATCGACACAGTCAAAGGCTTTAGCATAGTCAATGGAGCAAAAGTAAATGTTTTTCTGGAATTCTCTTGCTTTTTCTGCAAAATATTAGTTTCTCTTTGTACCATAAATCCTTCTTTTTCTTTGTATTATGAATTAATAATTGCATGGTAATGAAAGTCCACATATCCTTAACACTTCTTGCATCTCCACTATTGACTATCTAAAATGTTACTTCTAAGATGCAAATAATTTAGATTTAAGTACGTTTCTTTCCATAAATGAACCTTGGATTTGATCCCTTTATATTGTATATTGCTTCTCTTCTGTCAGCCTAAGAAATTCAAGTCTTCCAGTTCATTCAGTATCACTAGGCCTTTTTTTTTCTGAACATCTTCTAATTTGATTCAATATCTCATCACTCTCCATCTCAACTCATCAAACTCTTTCACTATGTTCCCTGGACTAATAGTGATAGCAAAATCCTCTATTGTACAGTTTGCTAGGGTTATCATAGCAAGCAACCCAGATTGGTGACTTAAACAACAGAAATGTTTTTTGTAATTCTTGAGGCTGGAACTCTGAGATCAAGGTACTGGCAAGGTTGGTTTCCTATGAAGAAAATGGCTTGTAGTTGGCCATTTTCTCACTTGTGTCTTCACATGATCTTCTATCTGTAACTCTCTGTGTCCAAATTTCCTTTTCTTATGAGGACACCAGTCACGGTCAATTAGGGCCCAGCACAATCATCATTTTAAAGTTAAGTGCCTATTTAAAACTATATCTTAAAATATGGTCACATTCTGAGGTGCTAAGTTTTAGGACATCAATCTGTAAAACTGCTGGGGAACACAGCTTATCCCATAACACCTATATATACAATTTCTTCTCTAAGCATTATATTTTGGAGAAGGCATTGGCACCCCACTCCAGCACACTTGCCTGGAGAATCCCAGGGACGGGGGAGCCTAGCGGGCTGCCGTCTATGGGGTCGCACAGAGTCAGACATGACTGAAGTGACTTAGCAGCAGCAGCAGCAGCAGCAGCAAGTATTATATTTAGCTCTTTCTGTGGTTTGAATCAAGCTTTCTCCTAAGGTCACTGCTTCCCCACAGGCATTTCTTTATTTTTAGTAGTTTTGGTACATAGGTGTATGTGCACACAACAGCATCTGGAAGTGAAATAGTTATCTTTCTTCCCATGGTTATAGCCTATACTTTATTATTATCAAAACTGTAACACTTTTAATATTGTGATTTTGCATAGTACACTCTTTGACAGCCCACTCTCAGACTGTGGTGTGTGTGCTGTCGCTTCAGTCATGTCCAATTCTTTGCACAATTCTGAACTGTAGCCTGCAAAGCTCCTTCTGTCCCTGGGATTCTCTAGGCAAGAATACTTGAGTGGGTTGCCATGCCCTTCTCCAGGGAATCTTCCTGACCTAGGTCTCTTATGTCCCCTGCATTTGTAGGTGAGTTCTTTACCACTAGTACTACCTGGGAAGCCCACTCTAAGACTCACACCTCTGCTGTTTCTTAATCAATTCTGATTATCAGATTGACCCTATAATTTTCCCGCTACCTATACACCCTGTCTTAGCTCTTCCCTTTTCAACTCAGTTTGTGATTTCCTCTCTTTCTGCTTACTAACCTGGCAAAATCCCAGTCCTATTAAACCCAAAGGTTTTCTGACTACTCATGGGTATTTGAGAAATTAATAAGCCTGGAGACATAATCTACTGTGGTAGAGGTGTTATTTAAATTAAAGGGCTTAATTTGAGGTGACGCTTGTAACAGGCTTCCGTGGTTGCTCAAATGGTAGGGAATCTGTCTGCAATGCAGGAGACCTGAGTTCAATACCTGGGTCAGGAAGATTCTCTGGAGAAGAGAATGTCAGCCCACTTCAGTATTCTTGCCTGGAGAATCCCATGGACAGAGGAGCCTGGCAGGCTATGGTCCATGGGGTAGCAAAGAGTTAGACCCGACTGAGCGACTTTCACTTTCACTTTCTTTAGAGCGTGGAGCCCTGGGATCTGGACATAGAGGATAATCTCCATCTTCTTTTATTGATTCCAACTGAACAAGCAATACAACTTATGGGAACTTTTTGTAGTGCAATTAAGATTAGATAATGGAGACTATATAGGTTGGTTTTTTTTTTTTTTTTTTTTTGTATAACAAAGTATTAAAGATATGGAGCCTGGTGGGCTACAGTCCACGGGGTCCCAAGGAGTCGGACATGACTGAACGAGCAACTTAAGAGGCTTACCGTCTTCTTGTGTACATAGCCCAACTAGACTCTGAGCTTTCTAAATGGAATTTCCTTCCTTCCTTTACTTCTTCCCTTTCCTGTATCTAAGATCTTCCAGCTATCCAGGAAAAAACACAGATGCACAGAAAAGCAAACATACAAACAAAAAAACATGGAGATTAGAATAATTGATCATCTGTGCTTAAGTGGCTAAGTCAAGGCAAGAATGAGGAATTGGAGGAAGGCACTGCCTCATTCACTGAATATTTATGGAACTGCTACCACATTCTAGACAGCATTCTGTTGCTGGAGATACACTGGCAAACCACAGAGTATTTGCTCTATAAGGAGTTAACACATGTTAGACAATTTAGAAAGTGGTAATTTCTCTGATGGGAAGTGTCTCAGTTTTGAGCCTCTCTCCCCCTCTGATCCCATCGCTCCAGGTCATCCCTAAACCCCAGGCTGGGCTCTCATTGGTATGTAATAGCTTCCCACTAGTTTTCTGTTTTACACATGATAGAGTATCTATGTCAGTGCTACCCTCTTCTTCCCCCAATATGTCCACATGTCCATTCTCTACAGTTGCATCTCCATTCTTTCTCTGCAAATAAGTTCATCAGTAACATTTTTCTAGATTCCATTTTTATGTGTGTATATACAATATTTGTTTTTTCTCTTTCTTACTTACTTAACTCTCTGTAACAAGTTCTATGTTCATCCACCACATTAGAATTGACTCAAATTAATTCCTTTTTATGACTGAGTAACCTTTCTCACATGCTAGTAAAATAATACTCAAAGTTCTCCAAGCCACACTTCAGCAATACTGGAGAGTACCATGAACTTCCAGATGTTCAAGCTGGTTTTAGAAAAGGAGGCGAACCAAAGATCAAATTGGCAACATCTGCTGGATTATCAAAAAAGCAAGAGAGTTCCAGAAAAACATCTATTTCTGCTTTATTGACTATGCCAAACCCTTTGACTGTGTCGATCATAATAAACTGTGGAAAATTCTGAAAGAGATGGGAATACCAGACCACCTGAGCTGCCTCTTGAGAAATTTGTATGCAGGTCAGGAAGCAACAGTTAGAACTGGACATGGAACAACAGACTGGTTCCAAATAGGAAAAGGAGTACATCAAGGCTGTATATTGTCACCCTGCTTATTTAACTTCTATGCAGAGTACATCATGAGAAATGCTGGACTGGAAGAAGCACCAGCTGGAATCAAGATTGCTGGAAGAAATATGAATAACCCCAGATGACACCACCCTTATAGCAGAAAGTGAAAAGGAACTAAAAAGCCTCTTGATGAAAGTGAAAGAGGAGAGTGAAAAAGTTGGCTTAAAGCTCAACATTCAGAAAACCAAGATCATGGCATCCGGTCCCATCACTTCATGGGAAATAGATGGGGAAACAGTGGAAACAGTGTTTATTTATTGGGGCTCCAAAATCACTGCAGATGGTGACTGCAGCCATGAAATTAAAAGAAGCTTACTCCTTGGAAGGAAAGTTATGACCAACCTAGATAGCATATTCAAAAGCAGAGACATTACTTTGCCAACAAAGGTCTGTCTAGTAGAGGCTATGGTTTTTCCAGTGGTCATGTATGTATGTGAGAGTTGGACTGTGAAGAAAGCTGAGCACCAAAGAATTGATGCTTTTGAAGTGTGGTGTTGGAGAAGACTCTTGAGAGTCCTTTGGACTGCAGCGAGGTCCAACTAGTCCATCCTAAAGAAGATCAGTCATGGGTGTTCATTGGAAGGACTGATGCTATAGTTGAAACTCCAGTACTTTGGCCACCTCGTGCGAACAGTTGACTCATTGGAAAAGAACCTGATGCTGGGAGGAATTCTGGGCAGGAGGAGAAGGGGACGACAGAGGATGAGATGGCTGGATGACATCACCGACTTGATGGATGTGAGTTTGAGTGAACTCCGGGAGTTGGTGATGGACAGGGAGGCCTGGCATGCTGCGATTCATGGGTCGCAAAGAGTCGGACACGACTGAGCAACTGAGCTGAACTGAACTGAATCTTGGTTACTTTAAGTAAATTGAAAGTTCAGTAAGCATTTTTTCTGACCATAGAGTTATAAGGTTAGATATCAAACACATGGGGTGGGGGATGGTAAAAAACATAAACACATGGAGAGTAAATAATATGCTTCTAAATAGCCGAAAGGTCACTGAAGGAATAAAAAAAATATCTTGAAACAAATGACAATTGAAACAAGATGACTCAAAACCAGTGGGATGTAGTAAAAGCGGTGGCAAGAGAGACATTTATAGCAATACACATCTACCTCAAGAAATAAGCAAAGCATCAAATAAACAATCTTACAAATAAACTAATCTTACACCTAAAGCAACTAGGAAAAAAGAAAAAGAAAAATACCAAAGTTAGTCGATAGAAAGAAATCATAAAGATCAGAGCAGAAATAAATTTACAAAAATGATAGAAACAATAGCAAAGATCAGTAAAACCAAAAGCTGGTTCTTTGAGAAAATAAATGAAAGTGACAAACCTTTAGCTAGACTCATCAAGAAAAAAGGGAGAAGACTGAAATCTATAAAATTAGAAGTGAAAAAGAAGTTAGAGCAGACACCGCAGAAAAATAAAGGATCTTAAAAGACTGCTACAAGGAACTACACGCCAATAAACTGAACAACCTGCAAGAAATGGACAAGTTCTTAGAAAAGTATAGCCTTCCAAAACTGAACCAGGAAGAAACATAAAATATGAACAGACTAATCACAAGCACCGCAGTCAAAAACCTTCCAGTAAGCAAAAGTCGAGTCAGATGGCTTCACAGGCAAATTCTACCAAAAGTTTAGAGACGAGCTGTCCCACTCAAACTCTTCCTATCCCGCTCAAACTCTTCCAAACTCACCTATCCCGCTCAAACTCTTCCAAAAAGTTGCAGAGGAAGGAAAACTTCCAAAATCATTTTACAAGGCCACCATCAGCCAAAACCCAAATCCTCAACAAAATCTTAGCAAACAGACACCAACAACATATTAAAATGATCATACACTTATGACTACATCGAGTTTATCCTGGGGATGCAAGGATTCTTCAATATGCTCAAATGAATCAATGTGATACATTGTATTAACAATTTGAAAGATAAAAACCATATGATTATCTCAACAGATGCAGAGAAAGCTTTCAACAAAATTAAACACCCATTTATGATGTACAAAAAAAAACACCTCCAGAAAACTGGTATTCAAGGAACCTACCACAACATAACAAAGGCCATATTTGACAAACCCACAGCAAACACTATTCTCACTGGGAGTGTTCATTTTGATAGAGTTACTAGGATACCTTTCTGAGAAGAAGATGACTTCACAGAGACCTGAATGCTGCTGCTGCTGCTGCTAAGTCACTTCAGTCGTGTCCGACTCTGTGTGACCCCATAGACGGCAGTCCACCAGGCTCCCCCATCCCTGGGATTCTCTAGGCAAGAACACTGGAGTGGGTTGCCATTTCTTTCTCCAGTGCATGAAAGTGAAAAGTGAAAGTGAAGTCGCTCAGTCGTGTCTGACCCTCAGCGACCCCATGGACTGCAGCCTTCCAGGCTCCTCTATCCATGGGATGAGGAGTCATCTATTTAAACTTCAGAGGAAAGAAGTTGATGAATATGAGGACCAAGCAATTTGTACTTTATGAAGTGCCTGTGCAGTCCATTCAAGGGGCTTCCCTGGTATCTCAGCTGCAATGCATGAGATCCCAATTTGATTCCTGGGTTGGAAAGATCCCCTGGAGAGGGGATAGGCTACCCACTCCAGTATTCTTGGGCTTCCCTTGTGGCTCAAATGGTAAAGAATCTACCTGCAATATGGGAGACCTGGGTTTGATCCTTGGGTTGGAAAGATCCCCTGGAGGAGGGCATGACAACCTGCTCCAGTATTCTTGCCTGGAGAATCCCCATGGACAGAGGAGCCTGGCGGTCTACAGTCTAAGGTGTCACAAAGGGTTGGGCATGACTGAGCTACTAAGCACAGCACACACAATCCATTGAAGAGGCAAAGTGTAGGAGAGAGACTGTATCACAGATCATGGAGGCTGTTTGAGGCTTTGGCAAAGAGTTTGGAGTATGACTAGAAGCTAACAGATGGTTTTTAGAGGGGAAAAATATGATTCATATAAAAAACAATCTGGCCTCCGTGTGACAAATAAATAATAAGGAGACACTAATGATTGTAGGGAGACAAATTAGAAGGCTATCATGGCAGTTCAGTGAGAGAAGATGACGGTTTTGTTCTAAAGTGGTAATGGTTAAGTTGTATAACAAGAAGTATTTTTGGATTGACTGGATTGTAGGGGGAAAAAAAAGGAAAAGAAAGAATTGAGAGAGGAAGTGCATGGAGTTTGGGGAAGTGGGTCTCCCTGAGAGCTCAATATGAGTCGCCATGTGGGCTACCATAGAAGGATCCAGTCCTACTTGTATCTTGAAAATCAGAGGCAAAGGCAGATGTTGATGTGATAAGATGAAGTAGGTACTCCTGAGTGGATTTCATAAAAAGTATAATAGTCTGAGCCCTAAATAAATACTTCCTTTACATATCCTTCTGGATTCTATGCAGGAAAGTCCTTTTTGATAACTGACTGTGCAGTCTGATATTAAGGGCTTCCCTGGTGGCTCAGGAGGTAAAGAATCCACCTGCAATGTAGGAGACCTGGGTTTGATCCCTCGGTCTGGAAGATCTCTAGAGAAGGGAATGGTTACTCACTCCAGGATTTTTGCCTGGAACATTCCATTGACAGAAGAGCCCGGTGGACTATAGTTGACTGGGTAGCAAACAGTCAAACATGACTGAGTGCCTAACACTTTTCACTTTTTCTGATATTAAAGGCCAGGGGGGTACTTTAACAGAACATTTGTTTGAATTGGTGAAATGTCAACGAGTGGGACCATGATCACTATAATATTTTAGTCATGACATGGATATCATGTCATACGTGTTCCTTTATGATATCTGTCAAGACTGCAGAAACTTGATTGAAATCAGTGAACTGATTAAGTCTTATTCCAACTTGGATGGGGATAAAGCACTGTTTAAAGTCCCCATACCGGGACTCTGGGTTAATGTACATTATCAAATAGAAGTAAGATGACATAGGTAGTCAGTTTTCAATTGGTTCCACTTGTCAGGCTCATGATAGAAAAGAGATTTTTTGGAATTAAGTTTATACAACATTGACTTCTCTGATTTCCTAGCATTGAATCCATGGTTCTTTCTTCATTAATGGGATATGATAACAATGAGAACAGAGTGAGTGTAGCTGCCGGTATTCAAGACATTCAAGGAGGATCACTCTATCAAAGGGTTTAAGGACAAGAGACAATAAATGCTAACAAGTAAAATTATATTGAATTCTCAAGTTTACCACTATTCAGGGCACTATTCAAAAAATCTAGAAAGATTATTATGTAGTCAGAATTTCAGTCACTAAACACACAGCTGGAATCCAGATGTGTTGCAGTCTTGTAGAGAGATAGCAGTTTTCAGTATTGGCTTTAAAGAATATTACCAGGTACCTAGTTTTAAGGATGATAACAAGATATTCTTTATCTGTCATGGACTATTTTTAAATTTTATTATTATTTTGAAGTTTGAATACTTTTTCTTAGCCTGTCTATAAATCTCATCACCTTTCAGGGATGTTGATAGAAAAGTACTTAGGAGTGAGGAGTGCTGGGAGAAGTGGTAAGGTTGATATAATCATTTTTGAAAGGAATTTATAAGAACATGAGAAATGGCTCTTTAAAGTTTTAACCACAGTGAGAAAACAGTGCTGAGGCTCATTTCTAACTGTGCATTATGGTGTAGTTCACAAGTCTCTGAAGTAATTTATCGAACAGGAGTTGGGTAGGAGTTTTACTAAGCAGACATTCTGAATTCTTCTGAAATAACTAGCAAATGCTTCTGAATTTAATTTACTAACTCCAACAAACATTAATACCTGTCTGAAAAGACTGGAGACAGAATGATACCAGAAGGCTGGTGGGAACAAAAGAAACTCAGAATTTTCAATAGTTGTAGACAGTTTGACAGAGAGCTGGGATACACCACGCGTTAAACTAGTGTTGAGATGGGCTGTCCCAGACACTTTCAAGAGCTTGGTGGGTAGAATTTGAAGTGTTGACTAAGATGATTGCACTAAACGTTCCCTTATCAACCTCAGATTGGACATATTACTGGGTGGTAAATCTTGGTGACTGTCATCAGTATTTGTTGTTTTTTGGGAATGAGCAGAGAATATACATGCTATTGGCCCTGCTGTCAATAAGTGGATACCTTTATAGGTATTGTTAGAGAACTTGAGGTATTGTTGGCTCTCTGGAAAGGCAAAGAGGATAATAGGCTAAACAAGTGACCGCAGCCCGGCTTGTGGAACCAAAGCCCTTCAGTGGCATTCTTCTATGCCTTAAGGAGATTGAGGCAAAAGAGAGGAAACAGCCCTCTGTATCAGTTTGGAGGCACAGGTAGTAGAGGGCGGGAAGAGGTAGGTCCTTCAAGTAAGGATATGACCTTTCTGAGATGCAAGACAATCGTTATGTCTTGAGAATTATAGGTTATTATCAGGAGTTAATGAGATATTGTATAAAACAGTGATTTTTGAACTGGGATGGCTTTTCCCCTGTATCACAAACTGGGCAATTGTCAATGCCTGGAGACATTTTTAGAATAATTTAACTAATGTGTATTGAAGTATAGGTGATTTAGAATGTTATCTTAGTTTTGTTTTAGAGAAATCAGTTAACCATTTACATATATCCATTCTTTTTTAGATTCTTTTCCCAGGTGGGTCATTACAGAATATGGAGTAGAGTTATCTGTGCTATACAGTACGCTTTTATTAGTTACATATTTTAAGTATGCATGTGTGCGAAGTCACTTCTGTCACGTCTGACTCTGCAACACTATGAACGGTAGCCCTGCCAGGCTCCTCTGCCCTTGGGATTCTACAGGCAAGAATACTAGTGTGGGTTGCCATGCCCTTCTCCAGGGGATCTTCCTGACTCAGGAATTGAACCCACATCCCTATGTCTCCTGTATTGGCAGATGAGTCATTTACCACTAACGCCATCTGTAGAGTAGTGTACGTATATCAATCCCAATCTCCCAGTTTATCCCTCCCCCACATCTCCCTTGGTAACCAAAACTTTGTTTTCTACATCTGTGACTCTATTTCTGTTTTGTAAATAAGTTCATTTGTACAATGTTTTTTTATATTACACATATAATTGATATCATGTGATATTTGACTTTGCCTGACTTCATTTCAAATGATGACTTCTAGGTTCATCCATGTCCCTGCCAAAGACATTATTGTGTTCTTTTTTATGGCTGAATAATATTACATGCATCTTTTCAAATTATGCTTTTCTCTGGGTATATGCCCAAGAGTGGGATTGCAGGATCATATGGGAGCTCTATTTTTAGATTTTTAAAGAACTTCAATACTGTTCTCCACAGTGGCATATCCATTGACATTCCTACCAACAGTGTAGGAGGGTTACCTTTTCTCCACACCCTCTCCAGCATTTACTGTCTGTAGAATTTTTGATGATGATCATTCTAATTCGTGTGGTATGATATCTTTTTGTAGATTTTATTTGCATTTATCTGATGTATAATGATATTGAACATCTTTCTGTGGGCTTCTTTGTCATCTATTTGTTCTCTGGATAAATTAGAGATGTTTCTTTGTGGTCATTGGTATCTGGTAGGCAGACGTCAGAGATGCTGCTAAACATCCTATGGTGCACAGACCAGAGCCCTCCACCTCCGGGAACACGTTCAGTAGTGCCAAGGTTGAGAAGCTTTATAAATATTGCAGTGTCCTGTAAACTGGTTATGAAGACAACTGGCTCCACCTTAAACATATCTCCCAAATAAAATCCTATAATGAAATGCATGGTGATGAGGTAATGGGAGCGACCATATTCTAAAGCTCTTAGAATGTCTGTCTTTTGCCTCAAATGAGAAGATTATTTCTATCTACCAATGCAGGCAGCAGAAAACACTACCTAATCAGATCAGATCAGATCAGATCAGTTGCTCAGTCATGTCCGACTCTTTGCAACCCCATGTCCATCACCAACTCCCGGAGTTCACTCAGACTCACGTCCATTGAGTCAGTGATGCCATCCAGCCATCTCATCCTCTGTCGTCCCCTTCTCCTCCTGCCCCCAATCCCTCCCAGCATCAGAATCTTTTCCAATGAGTCAACTCTTCACATGAGGTGGCCAAAGTACTGGAGTTTCAGCTTTAGCATCATTCCTTCCAAAGAAATCCCAGGGCTGATCTCCTTCAGAATGGACTGGTTGGATCTCCTTGCAGTCCAAGGGACTCTCAAGAGTCTTCTCCAACACCACAGTTCAAAAGCATCCATTCTTCGGCACTCAGCCTTCTTCACAGTCCAACTCTCACATCCATACATGACCACAGGAAAAACCATAGCCTTGACCAGATGAATCTTTGTTGGCAAAGTAATGTCTCTGCTTTTGAATATGCTATCTAGGTTGGTCATAACTTTCCTACCAAGGAGTAAGCACCTTTTAATTTCATGGCTGCATTCACCATCTGCAGTGATTTTGGAGCCCCCCAAAATAAAGTCTGACACTGTTTCCACTGTTTCCCCATCTATTTCCCATGAAGTGATGGGACAGGATGCCATGATCTTCATTTTCTGAATGTTGAGTTTTAAGCCAACTTTTTCCCTGTCTTTCACTTTCATCAAGAGGCTTTTTAGTTCCTCTTCACTTTCTGCCATAAGGGTGGTGTCATCTGCATATCTGAGGTTATTGATATTTCTCCCGGCAATCTTGATTCCAACTTGTGTTTCTTCCAGTCCAGCGTTTCTCATGATGTACTCTGCATAGAAGTTAAATAAACAGGGTGACAATATACAACCTTGATGATCTCCTTTTCCTATTTGGAACCAGTCCGTTGTTCCATGTCCAGTTCTAACTGTTGCTTCCTGACCTGCATACAAATTTCTCAAGAGGCAGATCAGGTGGTCTGGTATTCCCATCTCTTTTAGAATTTTCCACAGTTTGTTGTGATCCACACAGTCAAAGCGTTTGGCATAGTCAATAAAGCAGAAATAGATGTTTTTCTGGAACTCTCTTGCTTTTTCCATGATCCAGCTTTGGCAATTTGATCTCAGGTTCCTCTGCCTTTTCTAAAACCAGCTTGAACATCAGGGAGTTCATGGTTCACATTTTGCTGAAGCCTGGCTTGGAGAATTTTGAGCATTACTTTACTAGCGTGTGAGATGAGTGCAATTGTGCGGTAGTTTGAACATTCTTTGGCATTGCCTTTCTTTGGGATTGGAATGAAAACTGACCTTTTCCAGTCCTGTGGCCACTGCTGAGTTTTCCAAATGTGCTGGCATATTGAGTGCAGCACTTTCACAGCATCATCTTTCAGGATTTGAAATAGCTCAACTGGAATTCCATCACGTCCACTAGCTTTGTTCATAGTGATGCTTTCTAAGGCCCACTTGACTTCACATTCCAGGATGTGAAGGTCAGGAAGGACGGCGGTGAGGAGATACCCCTCGTCCAGGGTAAGGAGCAATGGCTGCATTTTGCTGGAGCAGCCATGAAGAGATACCCCACACCCAAGGTAAGAGAAACCCAAGTAAGATGGTAGGTGTTGCAAGAGGGCATCAGAGGGCAAACACACTGAAACCATACTCACAGAAAACTAGTCAATCTAATCACACTAGGACCACAGCCTTGTCTAACTCAATGAAACTAAGCCATGCCCGTGGGGCAACCCAAGACGGGCGGGTCATGGTGGAGAGATTTGACAGAATGTGGTCCACTGGAGAAGGGAATGGCAAACCACTTCAGTATTCTTGCCTTGAGAACCCCATGCACAGTATGAAAAGGCAAAATGATAGGATACTGAAAGAGAAACTCCCCAGGTCAGTGGGTACCCAGTATGCTACTGGAGATCAGTGGAGAAATAACTCCAGAAAGAATGAAGGATACAGCCAAAGCAAAAACACTACCTAATAGGTATAGTTAAAGGCAAGAAGGACTAGATAAACCCTGTAAATATTGTTTTAGAACTGTATAGTCAAAGTATATGCAATATCTTTGTAGCTATGGATCATTTAACTCATTATTATGCACATCTGTTTCATATTTGACAAAATAATGAATAACTTTCTCCAAGGTTGGCCTAACTTTTAAACAGAAAGCTAGCAACCATTGAGTCCTCTGTACCCTGGACATTGTGAATATTCTCTGCTAGATCTAAGGGTTGATGGTGAAGGCACATAATCATTTTCTTATTAGATCATTTCAGTCAGTTTCAAAGTCAGGTCTCTTATTTTTTAATGGCAACACTAAACAAAATCTGTCACACATTTCTCCAACAAATTCTTATACAAACTTTGTAAGCTTCACATGTTTCATTTACTTTAATTATATGGTGTTCATCTTTCTGGGAAAGGTATACAAAGATTTTCTGGGAGTTCACTTGAGTACCAGAGTTTAATCTGATAATTTTATGTTTTCATTTCCCCCCCAAGGTACAGGAAGCAATATTAAATATATGGTGTGGGTTTAGGAGACCTTGTTCTTCAAAGCAGATTTTAGCAAAGGATTTCCTAGTCTCCCCACCTAGAATAAAAAGGCCTCTACTTTGGAGATGGCTATTGTGAGTTTTTGTGGGTTTTGTGGGTTCATGTTGGGTGCTTAAAACCATTCAGAGCAATTGAGATGTTTTGCTATATGGCCACGGAGGGTACTGTCAGTAACCTACACAATAAGGGCAGTGAGTAGCCCATGTCTTCTCTAAGAGGCTGGAGATATTTGTCAGAACCTTACTAGATAGGCTAGAAACATTCCATCCAGAATGGAACCCCCTAAAATAATATGGATAACTATGAATAGTTTTTCAAGATGGTGATGCCTGCTTTCTTAGCCCATTTGCTGAAGTTTGGGTGAAGTTCTAAATGATGCTACACTTACACTTTGAGTTAGGATAATGTCTTGGATGGGAGTGAAGTGTGGCACTCCATACGGAGCTGAACACAAGGATCATATTGGTTGGTGGATGCTTTAGCTCTGGGAAAGAATGTTAATGTGGCACCACTTAGATGCAGAGCTAGGAGCCTTAGAATTGCAAAGGCCTTCAAGTTACTGTAACTAAGCAGACTACTGGAAGAGGGTTCTGTTTTTGATAATTGTTAAGTAAGAGCCTGCCAAATGATGAAGTGCAGCTGGGTTTGGGCTGTGCTTATTAGAAGAGTATATCACAAAACTACTTTCTGGTGAAAGATGGGGAGAAGGTAAACTTACAGTGTTGCATTTTTCTGGTCCAAAGGGAAAACGTCTCTAGCTCTTGGTGAGAATAGAGTGCTGGTGGGACAGTGAAGACAGAGGGCCCTTCAGACCAAACTATGGAGTGGTAATGGCAATTTGGGGAAGGAAATTTCTTGCCTGGAAAATTCCATGGAAGAAGGGCTACAGTCCTCGGGGTAACAAAGAGTGGGGCACGACTGAGTGACTTCACTTTCTTTCTTTCTTTTGTGGAGTGGTAACATGATTTTTTTTAGCCATTAATGTCTACCTTGCTCATTACCCATTAAGGAGAAGATGAAAGGAACCAGGCAGGAAAGAAGAGCCAACCCCAACACCCTGGATCCACAGCAGCAGGGGATGAAGACTATGCATGGTTGACTTGAGGAGCTGGACCCAAAGCAAAGTTGCATGTCCAAGAGGAGAGACAGCAGGAGTAATGGCAAGCAGCTTGGTTTGAAACATGTGTAGTAGATAACATTTCTTAATGCTTTGTGTTTAATTAGTTGGAGATCTGAAGGGTGGCAGGGAGGGGATCCAGAAGTGAAACTGTTCCTTCTTGCCTTCCAATGAGAGAGGACACATTTTGGAGGTAGAGATGATAAGTTTAGCTTTAATCATATATATATATATATATTTTTTTTTTTGATAATTGAGAAGCAATTTATTAGCATTTCACTTTTCTATCATATCTAAATAAAAATGCCTAAAAGACATTGGAAAACACACTTCTGAATATTAAGAGAAAAATCTGGGATCCATCTATGCTAAAAATGAGGATGGAAGCCTTGGGGATATATGCTTTTCTACGGAGATTGCAAGGAGTGTGGACTTAAAACAAAGTAGATGACCTGGTAACACTGGCGTTTTAAGGCTAGGTAAAGGAGAGAAACCTGAACATGAACTAGGAAAAGGATTCAGACGCACAGAAACAAGAAAAACAGACCCCACAGTCATGAGCGTCCAAGAAAAAATCTAAGGCATAAGGAGCACTAGTGTCAAATGCGACTTCAAGGTCAAGTAAGGTAAAGACTATGTCCACTTGATCTAGCAAAATTAATACTAAATTTGATAAGAGAAAGTTCAGTAGATTGGTATAGATTAAGGTCAGATTTCTGAATGTCAAGTAAGGAAGAGGGAACAGTGTGTATACATGACTTTCAAAAGGCTGTAAAGGGCAGGAGAGAAATAAGGAATCATTGAGAAAAACATGGGGTAGATAGAGAGTAATTGAGTTTGGGAGATGAGTTTGTATGCTCAGTGTTCTTGAGGGAATGGGCAGTAAACACAGCATACTGAAGACACAAAAGAGACTATGATATTTATTAAGTTGATAAAGGATAGAAATAAAATAAATCAGGTTGTCATACTTAGTAAAAAAAGTAAAACAAAATGTCAGGGTGTCCAAAAAAATTTGGATTTCAGATAAACAATAAATACAATTTTTGGTATAAGTATATATCAAATAATTCCAGAGACTTAGTTATACTAAAAGAAAAATCATCTGAAATTCAAATTTAATTGGGAATCCTATATTTTATCCAGCAACTCTTAGAGATACCAATCACAGGTGAAAGGTTAGCTATATTAAAATACATATTTTCCATTATGATGAGATGTGGATTAAGTTTAAGTCTCATAGCAGGAAATTTTCACTGAATTCCTTTCAGCAATTTCTGTTTCCTCTGCGAAGTGAAAAATAGACCACTGGCTAGGAGAGAGGCATAGTGGCAGTATTATAGATTTGAAGGAGATGTAGAAGGTTTGAAATAACTGCTGGGGAGAATAGGAGAAGAAATTGATTAGGAAAGCAGGATTATTTTCAGGCACATTGAGACCTTAGTTGACATCAGGGACCTTGAATTGATAAAGGTACCAATTCATGCAGGTGAGTGTCACTAATCTGCTGAGGAGAGCCAATAGGCAAATGGAGCTGTCAATACTGAGAAGAAGGTGATGGACGTGCCGGAACAGTAATCCAAGGCGGATAGTGAGGGGGAGCAGTTCAAAGAGTGGACAAGGAAATAGAGGAATCGAAAGATGAGGAGGGTATGAAGACAGCAAGCAAAGAAGTAAGAATCACTGAATAACTAACTGAGCTAACTGGGAGCTGTGATAGGAAATGTAATGTTAGAATCTTAGAGGTTAAAGTTCTAAGTTCTGAGTAATGATAAATTCTAGCTGGGACCATGAAAAAAAGAGACTGAAGAGGATATGAGGTGACACTTACTTGAGATGGAAAGGTAAAAACCAAAGGCATTATAAATTTTTTTTTTTTAAGAGCATACAGAAAGCGTCTCATAGTCCTCAGGCAAATGATATGGGTAAATGAACAATGTATTCACTAGTGCCCTGCTAGTTGCTCTAACAGAAAAGCATCCAGAACTTCATGGCTTAACATAAACAAATATTTATGCATATACACAATACTAACCCAGTCATCACCTGAGTTCCTTCAAGCTATGGCTCTATTATCATCTTACCAGGCAGTTTCCAAGGCTTCCTTGGAGTGATCTCTATTGCAGTCAGAAAGAAAGGGATGGTCCTTTGGAAGAGTCAACAGGAGGTTTTGAACGGTTTGGTTTGAAGGCAACACTCAATGCTTTTCCTACATGAATTGACCTGAATGCAGCCACGTGGTCACACAACTGCAAGGGCTGTAAGGACCTGTGACCATGAACAAGACGGAAAGGTAGATGAACAGGCAGCCTGCCTCAGACAGCTTCTACCTGTGAGTGTTTCCAGGCTAGCAGTATCTTCAGAGAAGAATGCTTTTACTTAAGGAGAGATGTTAAACACATAATTCAGTGAAACCAGAGGTCTGAGGGAAAGGTGAGGGAGAGAGAAGCCCTGTGAGGCCAGGTTAAGGAAGAGGACAGACGGTGATGGGATGGCACAGGCTCCTGGAGGTACTCACATCCTGCCTGAGGATCAGCCCCTTGGATTTGCTAATGGGGCTTTTGGAGGACTCAGTCTCTGCTCCCTTGGTCCTGAGCAGTGTTTCCAGGAGCATAGAGGATGCTGGGCAGAGGGTCTGGGGTCAGACCCTTGAGGCACTGTGGCGCTGGATGCCCAGTGTGGCGGCCTGGGTCTGTGCCTCTGAGGCACCTTCACCCACTCCACCATACAGTCCATCACCCCAAATCTTTTGTTAAGCATTCTGCTGTGCTCTGTTACATTAAACTCAATTTCACATAATGGCTTGCGGTGCTGTTCTCCTTTCTCAAGCTATATATCCTTGGAGATGAAAGTCACTCAGTCGTGTCTGACTCTTTGCAACCCCATGGGGTACAGTCCATGGAGTTCTCCAGGCAAGAATACTGGAGGGGGTAGCCTTTCCCTTCTCCAGGGGATCTTCCCAACCCAGGGATCAAACCCAGGTCTCCCACATTGCAGACGGATTCTTTACCAGCTGAGCCACAAGGGAAGCCTTATATATCCTTTAGAAACCTAAGATTATGTGGGTATATCATCTCATTAAATGTGATTAAATGTGATATTTGTGACTACTTCTATGAAAAATGGACATCCAGCCCACTTGGAGTTAGAAATGTGACTTTCTGTTATAATTTTGCTCCAATGGAAAATAAGAAGCTAGTATCATTATTCCAAATTACAATTACTTTTCTAGGAATATTTAATCTGCAATATATATTTAAGACTATCTTTAGAGGATAATATGTTAATATACTATTAAAAAGAAGATAAAATTTAACTTGATATAAAACAAGTTAGTAGTAGTAGTACTTGTTTATGTTCTTACTTGAATGAGAAAAATTTTCTCAAGTTTAAATTTTTTTGAACAGGAAACACTTCAAGACTCATGTGGTATACTCACTATATTTTGAAATTAAATAACACCATAAATTTTTTAAATAAATTAAGAAATACATACAACCATTTATTAATTCATATGCTTTCTCTTCAGTCACTGGGTTATTACTATGCATATGATGCTGTCCACATGCAAGGTTCTTTAAGCCTTTATTTATAATCAAGTTAAGGAAAATGAAGAACTAGAGAACAATAGCAAAGTATTAGTCAAAAACAAATCAAAAATAAAAAACAGTGTTTACTCATATCACACAGGCACATATTTTCTGAAGTTTGGATGAATAATAACCAAAAATTCATTCTAACAAACATACATTTTCAACTTCTACCTCCATTTCCTTCTCCCAATCTCTTCTCAAACTTCTATGTCTTGGTTTTACCAACTAAAATGTAATTGGCTTAAGTAGACTCAGACTGAATTTGAATCTTTCCTTCTTTGTAGCAGCTGATGGCCATAATCATCACCTTTTCTGTATATTGTGGTTCCATAAATAATATTTAGAGAATGGAACTGAGATAAAGAGAAAAGGCATGCCTATGTCTCCAATAAGATCTGCACTTCCATTAAACCAATGGATATTTTTCAAAATCTAATTTTAAAAGGACTAAGAGAATAGAAATTGAAGGGAAAAGAAAGATTATATACAGTGCAAAAGAAGTAAAGTAGTGAATTATTTATATATTAAAAGAATAAAATGAATATTGTTCTTGTAAGACACAGAAAGAAAAGATCAATCTTAAAAGAAAGACAAGTTGAGACTGATCTTCTGTCTGCCTCTGTTCAATTGACTTTAAACCAGTACAAATCAGAATGATTAGAAGAAGCTAAGAAGCTAAAGCCCCTTTTTAGTTGGCTTGCAGTACACATAATACTGTCAGTGAATCACGTAAACAGCTGAGGAAGCACATCTACTATGTTAGAAGGCCACGAGAATCAGAACTGTCTGGGAACAATAAATCACTAAGCAGAGCTAAGGCAGCAAGAAGCGAACAGGATTCGGGGTGTCATTTACACGGAAACACCAATACTGCAGTTGAGGGGAGAGAGAGAGAAAGAGGCAGGGGGAGAGAGAATGTACAACAACAGTTGATTATAAGTAAACAAAATTAAATCTAGGACATTCAAAGGAATGAGGGAAACAGTGTATCATGAATGGCTTGATAAAAGAGTATGCTTTGTTTTCATACAGATTTCAGTGGTAATTTCTATTTTCATTGAGTGTATAAATGACACAGGCTAGAGCTTTGCATTTAAATATTTAAAGGAAGACTTATAATTTTTTTTTAAAATCCAAGTGCTATTACTGAATGTGAGAAAGAACCTCCTAGAAGAAAAGAAGTAGCTTCATAAGCAGCCCATGGCTAGAATTTTTTTTCAAAGCTTGTGCTTCATCTTTGAAATGCATGTGAAATGTTACAGAAACATTTAGTCTCTTTTTATAATGCACAAAGTTGTGCATTATAGCTAGTAGCTGGTAGCATCCTTTTTGGGAAGAGCCTGGACAAAGAAAGGGAAGTTGTGAATTTTATTCTTGATTCTGCTTTTAACAAAAAATTCACCTTGATAAACTCAGTTACTTCAAACTCTCTTAACTTCAGTTTCTTCATCAACAAAATGAGATCATTCATCTCTTCTCAGACAAACTACAGCATGTGAGAAAGAGTTGTACCAAAGGTTGTAGGGACTTGTAGCAAGTCTCAAAATATGTCACTTTTACATGGTGATCATTTTAAGCTAAAGGCAATTGAGATCCTTCAGCTGCCCCTACATTAACTAGCTAAAATAATTTAAACCAGGGATTTTTCCCAAGAAAGAGTTATTGCCAGAGATACATATTATCTAAGTGGTCCCATCTTTATTGCAAGTCCAAAAGCTAGTTATCAAACATTTGTTCTTCTTTTTGTCCTGTGAATGATCATTCTGTCCTTGAAAGCCCCAGGTTCCCACCCCATTGTTTGGCTTAGAATGACTTCTGTACCTCATTTTGCCCTACTGTCTTTAAACCTCTCATTTACATGAAGTTCCCAAACATGAAAAATTGTTCAATATTCTCCTGTTAATCTGTCTCATGTCAGTTTAATTCTTCAACCAGTCAGAAGGACCTTGAAGTATAGAGGAAAGTTTTCCTTGCTGACAAGGTCAAATGAGATCAACTATATTAAAGGAAGGATATTTCAGAACATACTGCTGCTATGAAGATCCATATTTCTCCTACAGGTATGTACATATTATAAGTTGTAAACAAAATGAATGGATATACAGTTATAACCTTAATGAGTTTGGCAAAATTACTAAAGTTTACTAGACCAAGGAAGTCCATGCTGCAAAGTGGTCATCTTGTGGGGTTTTCCAGGTTAGCTAAAATACCCAAACAATAAAAACAGCAAAGTAGACCCTATACTTTAGTGCTTATTTAGAATCAGACATGCTTAATTTGAATGATAATGTAACTTCTATGAGACACGTAACTTCAGGCAAAATAATCCTCTAAACCTTGATTTTCTCATAGGTAGAACAGAATTATAAGCAGTCTATACTGGGCTCCTTCTTTGCAGTCAACACTGGTAAATTATTCAGTAAATGTAAACTTTTATTATAGCTCAGCAATTTCAGGTCACAGTTAAGGCATGAAATGGAAAAACATACTTACTCCTGGCTAAACTGTATTTATTTGTTCTTGTGTGTGTGTGAGCATTTAGTTGAGTCCATCTCTTCACAATCCCGTGGACTGCAGCCTGTCAGGCTCCTCTGTCCATGGACTATTCCAGGCAAGAATATTGGAGTGTTGCAATTTCTTCCCCAGGGGATCTTCCCAACCAAGCAATCGAACCTGCATCTCAGATGTCACCCGAATTACAGGCAGATTCTTTACCCATGGAGTGATAACATAAAATTCACAGTCTTATCCATTTGGTTTCCCTCGTTGCTCAGATGGTAAAGAATCTGCCTGCAAGGCAGGATCCCCGGGTTCGATCCCTGGGTCAGGAAGATCCCCTGGAGAAGGGCATGGTAACTCACTCCAGTATCCTTGCCTGGAGAATTCCATGGACAGAGGAGCCTGGCGGGCTACAGTCCATGGGGTGGCAAACAGTCGGACCTGACTGAGCGAGTAACACTTTCACTTCACTTTCATACCAAGAAATAGAATGGCTATATGGTAGTTTTATTTACTTATTTTTGAGCAAACTGTTTTTCATAGTGGCTTCACCATGTTACATCAAGTTCAGAAGAGTTCTAATTTCTCTACATCCTTGCCAGCATTTGTTATTTTCTGCCTTTTGTTGTTGTTGTTGTCTAATAGTGTTCATCTTAAGAGGTATGAGGTGATGACTTTTTTGGTTTGCATTTCCCTGATAATTTGTGTATCATTTCCTATGCCTATTGATAATTTGTATATCTTCTTCGGAAAAATGCACCTCTTTGTCCATTTAAAAATCAGGCGATTGATTGATTTTTGTTTTTAAACTGCAAAAATTCTTTAATATTCTAGCTATGAGCCATTACTAAAAGTCTGTTAAATTCACACTTGTTGAGAACAGGGTGAAAGATGGCAAGGAGTGGTTCAAAAACAGACCACAAAGTAAATTGAAATATACAATTTTATTAGACATATGTCCTGGGGGAAGTGACTCACATTTCTTGAAGGGACACATTGAGAGGTCAAAGGAAAATGTAAACAGAAAGATAAGATTTTTGACGAGGTGTGACCAATATGGCAGAGTAGGAAGACCTAGAGCTTCCTCCTCCCATGAACACATCAAAATTTCATCTATTTCCAGAGAAAGTACTGATGACTGATGAGAATGACCTAAATGCTAGCCAAAAAGAGTCTCTACTCTAAAGAAGGAACCACAATGAGACAGATAGGAAGGGCAAAGACGTGGGAGAGTTAAGAGCCATATCCCCAGATGGACAACCTACAAAGGAGAGGATAACTACAGAGTTATAACTGCAGAGGTTCTCCTGAAGCAGTGAGGGATCCAAGTCCCATATCTAGCTTCTCAACCCAGGAGCCCTACATCAGGAAGACATCTGGCTTTGAAGGCCAGCAGGGATTGCTTACTTTCAGGGGAGACAGAAGGCTGTTGGGAAATAGAGAGTCCACCCTCAGAAGGCTCACACAAAATCTCATGAACTTTGAGACACAGGACAAAAATAGTAATTTGAAAGGAGCCTGTGTCAGATCAACTTGCTGATCTTGCAAAGCCACCCAGAAAGACAAGAAGCAGTTGGAGCTCACACTGCGGACATATGTCCTAACAGCAACCATTTCTGAGTCCTTGTCTTATTAACAGGAAACTGGTGCAGGCAAGAACCTTTTTAAAATACTAAAGTCTAAAATCCTCTAGCTTGTAAGCACCAGCACCTGATGCTGGACATCAGTCCTGAAAATCCAGAGGCCAAGAAGCTAGCTGGGCCAGGACTCAACCCACTCATCAGCAAGCCAGTACTAGCTCTAGGACCACTTGGTCCCTGGCCCTGCTCACTATCAGGCTGACACCAGATCCAAGGCACTCTGTGCCCCTCCGCCAGTTGCCCCAGGATTTTGCCCAACTCACCAGCAGGCTGACAACAACTTTGGGATACCCTCAGTGTTTCAGCCGTGGAAGGAACTGACCTGTTCACAACAGGTTGACACTAGATCTAGGACCCACAGGCCTAAAACTAGGTAACTCCAAAGCTGGCCACACCCACCAGTGGCCAGCAGCCTCCACATAAAGCAGGGCCTCAGAACTAACCTGACCAGGGGTTAGCCAAGCATATCAGATCACCAAGAGTAATCAGCCTGCTACAATAGAAGGACCCACACAGCTTACACAGGGGGAGACCCTAGAGAATATAGCTCTAGGTGGCCAGAGGGCAGTGCATTGTTGGGACATAAAGGATATGTCCCAACATACAAAGACCACTTCTACTACAAAAGACCACTTTTTTCATATTGGGAAACATAGCAACCCTACCAGATATGTAGAAATTAAAAATAACAAAAATGGCAAAATGAAGTGACAGAGGAATATGTTCCAAAGGAAGGAAAAAGAAAATAAAAAAGAAGCACAAGTGAAGTGGAGAAGCTGAGAAGAGTTTAAGGTAGTGATCATAAAGATGCTTAAAGAACTCAGAAGAAGAAAGGATGAACATAGTTTAACAGAGTTAGTAACTATAACGGATAACCAAACAAAGCAGAAAAATATAATAACTGAAATAAAAAACTATACTGGAAGAGATCAACAGTAGATTAGATGATACAGAGGCATGGATCAGAGAACTGAAAGAAAAAGTGAGAGAAATTACTCAAGCTGAACAGAAACACATTTTAAGAATGAGGACAGTTTAAGAAATCTCCGAGACAGCATCAAATATACTAATGTTTGCATGGTAGGGATCCCAGAAGGAGAAAAGAAAGAGAAAGTGAGAGAGAACATATTTGATAACATAATATCTGAAAACATCCTTAACCTGGGAAAGGAAACAGACATGCAGTTCTAGGAAGTACAGAGAATCCAGAGCAGGATCAACTCCAACAGGCCTAAACAGACACATTGTAACTAAAATGGCAAAAATTGAAGACAAAGAAAGTATATTAAAGCCAGCAAGGGAAAAACAACAAGTTTCAAAGACAGAGGCTCCCAGAAGTCTATCACTGACTTTTCAGTAGAAACTCTATGGACCAGAAAACAGTGACATAATATATTTAATGTTATGAGAGGGAAAAAGCTTACAACCAAGAATATTCTACCTGGAAGGATTTAAAGGAATAATAATCAAAAAGTTTTATGGACAAGTAAAAAATAAAAGAGTTCACTAAACCAGTTTTACAGGAAATATTAAAGGGATTGTCCTAAGTTAAAAAGAAAAGAGACTGAAATCAGAAATATCAAAATCACAAAAGGAAAAAAAAAATCCCACTGGTAACAGCAAATAAACAGAAAAGATAGTGAATTAATCATTTATAATGCTAGTAGAAGATTAAAACAAATAAGTGGTAAAATCATTTATAAACAGAGTAAGAAGTTAAGGGATACACAAAACAAAAGATGTAAAATTCAAAGTCAAAAACAGTAAATGTGATGGGAGATAAAAATGTAGGATTGTTCAAATGTGTTTGAATTTAAGATATCAACAACTTAAAATAATTGCATGTATATTTACATATAGATAGTGATATACAAACTCAGGTAACCACAAACCAAGAATCTATAATAGATACACAGATACACAAAAGAAAGAAATTCAAAAATAACACTACAGTCATCAAATGACAAGGGGCAATAGCCCCAGAAGAAGGAAGTAAAAGACTAAAAAACAAAAACCTAAAAGCAATGAGCACAATGACAATAAGTACACAGTTATCAATAATCAATTTAAATGCAAGTAGACTAAATGGTCTAATCAAATGACATAGAGTGGCTGAATGGATACAAAAATAAAATTCATTTATGCTGCCTACAAAAGACTCACTTCAGATCTAAAGATACACACATACATTGAAAATGAGAGGACAAATAAAGGCATTCTGTGCAGGAAATCAAAAGAAAGCTGGGGCAGCAATACTTCCATCATGCAAAGTCAAACAAAAACTGCAACAAGAGACATATGAACATTATGTAGTGATCAAGGGATCAACCTAAGGGGAATATGGTTTATTCTTATATGGCCGTTGTAAACTTATTGCACTATGCACCCAATATATTAGCACCTACATACATAAATAGCAACATATCTAAAGGGAGAAATTGACTGTAACACAATAATAGTAGGGAACTTTAACACTCCATTTATATAAATGGAAAGAAAATACAGACAGAAAGTCAACAAGGAAACACTGGTCTTAAAGCCATGGTCCCCAGTTTTTTGGCATCAGGGACTGGTTTCATGAAAGACAATTTTTCCATGGACCAGGATGGGGGAGAGGGGTGGTTTCAGGATGATTTAAGTGAATTGCATTTAGAGAGTGGTTGTAAATATGCTTAACTAAAGTCTTGATAATTTTTATCAGATGTATCCATTGCAATTATTTTCTCCATTTCATAGGTTGCTTTTTCACTCTGTTGAGTGTTTTCTTTCTGTGCAAGTTTTTAAGTTTGACATAGTTTTGTTTTCGCTACCTATGTTTTTGTTGTCATATACAAGAAATATTTGCCAAATGCCGTGTAATGAAGCTTTTCTCCTATGTTTTCTTCCAGAATTTTGTGTCTTTAAACTTTATATGTCTTTAATGTTGGCTTAAAACTCAACATTCAGAAAACTAAGATCATGGCATCTGGTCTCATCACTTCATGGAAAGTAGATGGGGAAACAATGGAAACAGTGACAGATTTCATTTTCTTTGGCTCCAAAATCACTGCAGATGGTGACTGCAGTCACAAAATTAAAAGACCATTACTCCTTGGAAGAGAAGTTATGACCAACGTAGACAGCATATTAAAAAGCAGAAACATTACTTTGCCAACAAAGGTCCATCTAGTCAAAGCTAAGGTTTTTCCAGTAGTCATGTATGGATGTGAGAGTTGAACTGTGAAGAAAGCTGAGCACCAAAGAATTGATGCTTTTGAACTGTGGTGTTGGAGAAGACTCTTGAGAGTCCCTTGGACTGCAAGGAGATCCAACCAATTCATCCTAAAGGAGATCAGTCCTGAATATTCACTGGAAGGACTGATGCTGAAGCTAAAACTCCAATACTTTGTCCACCTGATGCAAAGAACTCACTCATTTGAAAAGAACCTGATGATGGGAAAGATTGAGGGCAGGAGGAGAAGGGGACAACAGAGGATGAGATAGTTGGATGGCATCACCGACTCAAGGGACGTGAGTTTGAGTAAACTCTAAGAGTTGGTGATGGACAGGGAGGCCTGGTGTGGTGCAGTCCATGAGATCACAAAGAGTCAGATATGACTGAGCGACTGAACTAAACCTATTTTGAGTTAAATTGTGTTGTAGTGTAAGGCAATGGTTCAGCTTCTTTATTTTTCATGTGGATATTCAGTTTCCCAATATCATTTGTTGAAGATATGGTTCTTTCCCCATTAAGTGGTCTTGATACCCTTGTTGAAGATTATCAGATCACATATGCAAGGATTTATTTCTGGTCTCTATTCTGCTCCATTGGTCTCTCTCTATAAATGTTTTTATTCCAAAACCATACCATTTTGATTACCATAGTTTTGTAATATGTTTTAAAAGCAGGAAGTGTTAGACTTCCATCTTTGTTTTCCTTTCTCAAGATTTTCTTGATTACATAAATCTTTCAACCTACAATATGAATTTTAGATTTTTTTCTATTTATTTAAAAATGACACAGATTTTAATAACTGCTCTATTGAATCTATTTATTGTTTTGGTGGCATTTAACAATATTAAGTTTTGCAATTCATGAACAATATTTTTTTCATTTATTCTTAATTTAAGACCTACATTACAAATGGCACTTATCTACTTTGAGAGATTTCAGACCTCTTGTTTAGTGAAACAAATGTGCAAATTTCATATTAAGTTTAGAGACTTTTCTTGACTTTCAAATATTATTTCAAAATATAGTTGTCACTTTATATATAGTTGTTACTTTATTCAACAAGTTCAACTGCATGATATAAGATGACTCACTCTGTCCTGAGATTTCTTTCTAGTAGACCTTTGCTTTTTTATCCAATGGATGTTCTCAACTCCTTTCTCCCTTGTAGCTGAACGCCCATTACGAGACCAAAGAGGGTGAGTGTTCATTTCCCTAGGACCCATGACAGCAAGGCCTCTGGAAATTTACTCAGTGTTAGTTAAAAAGGTACAAAATGTGGGAATTCTAGGAAAATTTTCTTCCTGTATAAACTATTTCTTCCTAAGAGAAGAAAAGTTCCCTTCCTTCCAACTTTTACATGTTGCCATATGAAAATGTGATTCTTGGAGCTCTGAAGTCTTTCTGCAAAGAACTGGAACAGAACCTCTCATATTGCATTGATAAATTAATCATACCTAGAGTCGCACAACTCTCAACTTCTTGCAGTGTGAAATATGTTGATGCATTTTTGTGTGTTTGTAAGTCCATGAGCAGAGAAGGCAATGGCACCCCACTCCAGTACTTTTGCCTGGAAAATCCCATGGATGGTGGAGCCTGGTAGGCTGCAGTTCATGGGGTCGCTAGAGTTGGACACGACTGAGCGACTTCACTTTCACTTTCCACTTTCCTGCATTGGAGAAAGAAATGGCAACCCACTCCAGTGTTCTTGCCTGGAGAATCCCAGGGACGGGGGAGCCTGGTGGGCTGCCGTCTATGGGGTCTCACAGAGTCGGACACGACTGAAGCGACTTAGCAGCAGCAGCAGCAGCAGCAAGTCCACAAGACAAGCAAAACTATTTTAAATGATACAGTTCCACTACCTCATTGTTAGCGTAACATATGCTTAAGAGTGAGATCGCTGTGCTCTTAAGCAAGTTTTCTAATCTCAATGTACTTTAGTTTTTCATCCATGAAATATGGATAAATAATATTTATTATATAGGTTTGTTATAGGGATTCAATTAAACAAAATTTATGAAGCATTTATCCTGGTATGCATGAAGGGTTGTACAAACCTGAGATGAGCTGGTGTTTTCTTTAATATTTATGTTGTTGACACTTCTTTTCTCCCTGAGATAATTTTTCTATTTTTGCTATCTCCTATTGCTCTTTACCAATTTCCTCTTAAACATATATCAGTCTTTCATCTCCAATACTCCATGTCAAGATCACCAGTGATGTCCACATTGTTGATCATTTCTTATTTTATTTAACATACCAGAAGCATTAAACTGTCAATCCTCTTCCCTAAAACACTTTCTTCATTTGACTTGCAGATAATTACACTCATTTTGCTTGTCTTCTACCCTTCCAGTTATTTCTTCTGCTTCTATGGCTCATTCCTCTTCATCACTTCTGAAACCTCCTTTCCGATCACTTCTATCACCGAAACAAACAAACAAAAACTTTCTCCTGTCACAGTACTCCTCATTTCAGTAAATGGAAGCTCCATAAGCCAAATTTTTAGGCAAAGATATCTGGATTTGACCTAGACTCTACTTTCTCTCAAATTCTAAACTCTATCAGCACTAATTGACTCTGCCTTCAATGAATTCCCACCAACTACAAGACTTCTCAACAAAGTGGCCAAAGTGATCTTACTAATAAGTGAAGCCATGTTCAATATTTTAACTCTTCTATTGCCAATCAGGATTAAAGTCAAAATCCCATGACTAATCTATATTCTGCTTACCCACAGCTTCCCACTCTTACCTTTGACTCCTCACTCCACCAGTACTCTAGTCTCTGTTCCTTAGTTGTATTAGGCATGATTTCTTTTCAGAGCCGTCTTCTAAATAGCTACAGAGGTGACTTCCCATTTCACTTAACTTTTTACTCAAATGGTACACTTTGAGTGAAGTCTTCCTTATGTGAAAACATCTCTCTTCCTCAAAATCTTGTATTTATTTTCTATGTTGTATAGTGTGTTTTTTTTCTCCATGGTACTCAACAACATTTCATATACTAGGTAATTTGTTTATTTCTCGGCTATGTTTTTGTGTTCTTTCTTAAAAATAAGTTCTGTGAGACAGAAAGTTCGTTTTGCTTTGTTCACTGTTGCATCCTTAGCAAATGAGACACTTCTTTTCCACAGTGTGTGCGTGCATGCTTATCACTTCAGTCATGTCCAACTCTGGTGACCCTGTGGATTGTGGCCTGCCAGGCTCCTCTGTCCATGGGATCCTTCAGGCAAGAATACTGGAGTGGGTTGCATGCCCTCCTCCAGGGGATCTTCCCGACTCAGGGATCAAACCCACATCTCTTATGTCTCCTGTGTTGGCAGGTGTGTGTTTTTTTTTTTTTTTTCTAAATCACTAGCACCTTGCCTGGAAAATCCCAGGGACAGGGGAGCCTGGTGGGCTGCCATTTATGCGGTCACACAGAGTCGGACATGACTGAAGCGACTTAGCAGCAGCAGCAGCAGCAGCAGCAGCGCCACCTGGAAGGCCCTATATAGTGTATACTTAATATAAAAATATTTGTTTGGTGAATGTATTGAGGCAAGGAGACAGGTATTTTAATCTGTTACTTGCAATGTAAATGAAATCCAATCCCCTATTTCACATAGCTATGACATTTTCAAACAACACCATTAAATGTTCTTATGGATGCAGAAATTTAGGGGGATTATTATTGAGTTATGTCATGCTCAATGTCATGTGATTTTAATTTCAATACAATAAAAATTAGAAACTTTATTACTCAGAATTCTTCAGGATAAAAACTTGGGTTTAAATGAAACAGATTGTGTATGCTAGTTTTCTATTCAGAAATAATAGCTTCATTTGGTTAATTCAGTTAGTAGAAACTATGAAGTTTCTAAACAATATGTAATAACCAATCAATCACTAAAAGTTTATATACCTAAACAATGTGGAGAAACAGTGCTCTGTTTGGCCAACCCTACCTAGTAGAAGTACACTGCCTGATTTATGGGTTTCCCTGGTGTCTCACATGTTAAAAATATCTGCCTGCAACGAAGATCTGTGTTTGATCCCTGGGTAGGGAAGATACTATGAAGAAAGGAATGGCAACACATTCCAGTATTCTTGCCTGAAAAAGTCCCACGGACAGAGGAGCCTGGTGGGCCACAGCCCATGGATTTGCAGAGTGAGGAGTGGGTGGGAAATCAGGTCCCATTTAGCCCTGCTGAAACTGGGGTTGTGGGGTGTGTGTATTAGGTATATTAGGCTACCCTTTGCCTGGAGTGAGAAGGCTTTTCATGATGCTTACTTTCGTCGAGGCCTTTTGGCAGACTTGGGATGCCAGTTTCTGTAGCGCTCTGTCAGAGATATACAAAAGGCAATAAGGTCCCCCAGGAATTCAATACCATGCCATTCTTCCAGCTCTGAGGTTCCTAGGAAGTTTGCCTTCTTCTTTCTACTTTACAGCGTTTTCCTATGCTTATTTATTGTGCTCTATACAGGGGATTTGGGTTTTAGTAAAAGAGAGGAATGGGGTCACTCCATCTTGGCTGGAATCTAGAGCTTTATTTTATTGTTTTGTTTATTTAGTATCTTAGTCTGAGAGAAATCAATCTGCTAAAGAGTATAATTTCAATTAAATATGAAACATTTATTTTTATCATACAATCTTACTATGAAATGTCTTTAGCAATCAAGTGAATCAGAAGTTGTTTATATGCTAATTGATATCATTTTATAAAAACAAAAAAAGTCATAGGTTTTCTGATACTCCAAAGAAATCTGCATTTCTCCTGGTAACCAGATCTCAACCCCAGCTTCCTTCCTTAGAACTCTAGGAGAATGAAATAATTCTTAATTATATCCATTATAAACCTTTGGAAAGGGCTTATATAAAGGATTTGTGAAATATATTCAAATGTTCAGCATTCATCTTATTTGTATTATATCTTCTGTCCATTTTTACAAAAGCAAATTTCTATCACTAGTCCTTTTAAGCTGAGTTGCTTCTTAGGAAAAGAGATATGTGGAAAGTAAAGGGTGGTAAGAGTTTTTAAATTGGGATTTTTTTTTTCTCCAAAGTTCTTTCCATCGGGGAAATTGAAATTTAATGATATAACTTTACATTCTCACTTTATTTTGAAATAAAAATGAATGCTCACCAAGGACATGAAGCTTTTGAACATGCTTTTTTTTCAGGATAAAAATGAGAAGAAACTTTGAGGCTATTTTATTCATAAATAAATTAGAATTACAATTCATACTTTTCATCTAACTACATGAATACTTAGTTTTTACAGTAAAGGATTAGAAACATTTCTAACTCACGTAATATCTATAGTTAAATGCTAAATGTTTGAAAGATCCATATATACATAAATATGAAAAAAGCATATTAAAATTCAGTGAGTAAGTCATGATACCATCCCATAAAATCAAAGAGTGGAGTCAGGGACTAAATTATTAAATACAGGACATGATGGTAAGAAAATTCATCAAATTACTAAGATTTGAAAGCCTAACTGAACGCTGAAAATGTAATACTTATATGAATTACAGACTATATTGAAAAGAGCAAGTATCTTTGTGCTAATGCCCAGAGAAATACCAAATGAACTCCTTGACCTACACATTTACATGACTTTGTATTAGCACATTTGCAGTGTCCAGAATATTAATGTACTAGAGATCAGTGTGGTATCTTAAAACATGAATATATAATTTAAGTGCTAAATGCTTTTATATGATTTTGGTAAACAGCTTGTATCATTCTGGTAAACATTCTGGATTTTCTAGGGCAATTTTTATTTCAAATACTCTGTTCAATGTTGTTCCAACCAAGTGTTATGTATTTTAGCACAGAAAAATGTTCTCTCTACATTTTTAAGTCCTTTAGTTTTTGTAATATTCCTGTCTCTACAAAATCTTTGGGTGTCATTCACAAAAAAGGTATATTTTTGCAATATCTGCTTCCAGACATTGAAATTCCCTTCCCAAACACTGCATTTTAACCCCACTAGTACAAACAAAACCTGAAATTCATCAGAACCCAAACTATCACAATCTAGACTGTGGTATGCATTTAAAACAAAAATCTTTTCTATGAGTATGATTATTCATTTTAGAATGCTATTTCTTTCTCTCCATTTCAGAGAGGATCATTTTAGAGGATTATGAAATCATTTTAGTGGGCCCTGCTCGGCATTAAAAAAAATAAAATAATAGAAGCAAGTATAGAATAGTGTGGAAAAAAATATATATACATATATACCAGAGCTCACTGCACATGGTAAGAGAAATATAATTAGACAAGAATGTATTTAGTTTATCAATGTATTTGCTTGTTATTTAATTATATTATGTACTGTGCTGTCAAACAATCAAAAGCCGTTTTCCTATAAGACGTGTTAGATATGTTAAACTAATGTCCATTAGGCACTTGATATGCGTCATATACTCCACTAAACACTTTATATGCATTTCTCTTACTTAATCCTGACCGGAATCTCATGGAATAGGTATTATTACTATTTTGAAACTTTACAAGCTAGAGCTTAGTGAAGTGAAGATAACCAAGTTTACAAGGCTAATAGATGGTAGAGACAGGTTTCAAACCCACAGGAAGACTGTGAGTTCCACGTTATGTATTACTTTGCCCTCTGTGTATCACAGCAATTTGTAAATAGGTGGATGCACACACTCATGCAGACACAGTTACCCTATAGCATAAATCATTTTGTGAGTGAATGAAAACAGTCTGGGACATATGACTTTTACTCCCGGGGGAAACAATGAGGCTTCACTGGATTGCAGTGTGTCATAATATGGATTCAGTCAGTGTCAACCAATGGAACGTGTCTAGAGTTGAAATTTAGTAATGTTTAATTCAATATTATTTTTTATTGATAAAAATAATATCCAGCAAGTAATATGTATATTTACCAGAACTTTGGGGCAGTGGAAAACATAAGCAAGAAATATTTCTTTTCTTGTATGAGTACAATTTCTTATTTCAAAGAAGTCTGAAGAAAGATAACTAGAAAAGTGTGCGTTAAAATATCAATAATATGATTTTCATTTTGTGTGAATTTTATTCTATAAATGTAATGAGTTATTGAAAGAAATATTAGGTACTTCACGTAGACTCAGCATTACCACTGAGCTTTCAACAACTGGTAGACTCAGCATCCATAAGAGAGTGAAGGTTCAAGACTTTCTCTTTATTTCCTGGGTACCAATCAGGCCTTCTGGTTTCTCCTTCAACCTTAGTGAAAGGGATTCAAGAGCTGGAGCAATACTCTGGAGTCAGATTTAAATTGATTAAAAAAACAAAAAGAAAAAGCTTTTGGTTTTTTATAAACAATGGTATTTCATCCACATCAGAGTTTTTGAACAAAAATTTTTATTTGCCATTTAAGGCAATTCAACTCAAACTGCTAAAGTCCTTGGTTAAGTAGAATCCTCAACACAGATTTATTTTAGCCACTGAAACTGGAGACAACTACTTTGTAAACTATTGTGAAGAAGCAAATGTAGATACTGAAGTCATCGCTGATTGGAGATTTTCTAGTGGAGTGGGGACTCTGAGTTTGAAAGATTGTACAGAATGAATAAAAGCATTATAGTGAGTCCTGTGTAGCACCTAAGCACAGTTCACCCACAGAGGCAGGCAGCACAGACAGCTCTTTGCGTACAACAGAAATGAGGATGTACCAGAAATGAGCCCTAGGTATTAAAGCAGTGTGTCAGGAAGCAACAGTTAGAACTGGACACAGAACAACAGACTGATGTTCAGTATATCTGTAATCCAATTTTCTGTTGATGGGTGGATCTGTGTTCCCTCCCTGCTGTTTACCTGGGGCCAGACTGGAGGTAAGGAAGATAATGGTAACCTCCTTCAAAAGAGAAACCTCATTAAGATGGCAGGTGCTGGAGCAGCTGTGAGGAGATCCCCTATGCTCAAAGACAAAGGAGAAGCCCCAGCAAGACAGTAGGAGGGGTGAATTCAAGTTTAGAATCAAACCCCATTCCCACCAGAGATGCCTAGAAGGCTCAAACAAACCTTGTGTCCACAGGACCCTGGGACCCCACAGAGACTGAGACAGAACTGTGTTTGAGCATCTCTTCTGAAGAGATTAGAACAACAGACTGATTACAAATAGGAAAGGAGTACATCAAGTCTGTAGGTTTTCACCCTGCTTATTTAACTTATATGAAGAGTACATCATGAGAAATGCTGGGCTGGATGAAACACAAGCTGGAATCAAGATTGCTGGGAGAAATATCAATAACCTCAGATATGCAGATGGCATATAACCTAAAGGACAGAAGAACTAAAGAGCTTCTTGATGAAAGTGAAAGAGGAGAGTGAAAAAGTTAAAGTAAGATCATGGCATCTGGTCCCATAACTTCATGGCAAACAGATGGGAAAACAAGGAAACTTGTCAGACTTTATTTTTTGGGGTTCCAAAATCATTGCAGATGGTGATTGCAGCCATGAAATAAAAAGGCACTTACTCCTTGGAAGAAAAGTTACGACCACCTAGACAACATATTAAAAAGCAGAGACGTTACTTTGCCAACAGAGGTCCATCTAGTCAAGGTTATGGTTTTTCCAGTAGTCATGTATGTGAGAGATGTGAGAGTTCAACTATAAAGAATGCTGAGCACCGAAGATTTGATGCTTTTGAACTGTGGTGTTGAAAAAGATTCTTGAGAGTCCCTTGGACTGCAAGGAGATCCAACCAGTCCATCCTAAAGGAAATCGGTCCTGAATATTCATTGGAAGGACTGATGCTGAAGCTGAAACTCCAGTACTTTGGCCACTTGATGCGAAGAAATGACTCATTTGAAAAGACCCTGATGCTCGGAAAGAATGAAGGCAGGAGGAGCAGGGGATGACAGAGGATAAGATGGTTGGATGATATCACCGACTCAATGAGCATGAGTTTGAGCAAGCTCTGGGAGTTGGTGATGGGAAGGGAGGTCTGGTGTGCTGCCTTCCATGGGGTCCCATGGCGGCAGACACAACTGAGCGACTGAACTGAAAGGTGTGGTATGCTGCTACAAGCCAGACTTGACTGAACATTCTAATCTCTTCAGAATTGGTGAGACTGATGAGAGAAATGAGAGATGGAATACTGTTGGTTTTCCTATCTGAGGGAGACCAGGAAATTATTGTTTTATTATTGTATTCCAGCTAAGGTTGCAGAAAGCTCATTTCACCTGTGAAAAGTCCTGACCTAACTAGAGTCCAAGATTAATCGATGGGTTGCGGTTGCTGAGGGTCGGACACGACTGAGCGACTTCCCTTTCACTTTTCAGTTTCATGCATTGGAGAAGGAAATGGAAACCCACTCCAGTGTTGTTGCCTGGAGAATCCCAGGAACGGGGGAGCCTGGTGGGCTGCCGTCTATGGGGTCTCACAGAGTCGGACACGACTGAAGTGACTTAGCAGTAGCAGTAGACCTTCTCAACTCTACTTTGCAAGAAAGCAGAGGATGAATGTCTACTGCAATTCTGTTCATGTTCTTACAACTTCTCCACACTTCTAGCACCCGTGCCATCACAAATCATAGTTCTCTGAAAACTCTCTTCTTTCCCATATGCGTATTAGTGGGAAAACCTTTTTTTGTTTCCAGTTGGTGACTGTCCTGGCTCCTGTGTAGTTTGCTGCTTCAGTAACCATAAAAAGACCTTCTCTGCTCTGTCCATTACTGTTTCAGGGAGTCTTTAGTGGGAGAAGCTGCCTGTGCATTGAATCCATCCTCGGCTGGAAACGTTTTGCTTCAAGTCTGGTTGTTGCTCTCTGAAAGCGCCCCAACACCTGCGCTCGGGACTGGACTTCGATTTTCCTTTGCTTCGTGTTTGTTAGGGAGCCCTGCCTCTCTGACTTGCACTTCTGCTCTGACAGAACCTCCAGCTTTCCCTTTGCCACAGGGCAAAGTAGGATTAAGAAGGTCTAAGTATTTGGGGACAAACAAGGCAGAAACATTGGCAAGTTGTTTGTGAAAACCTGCGTGTGTCCAGTAACCACCATCCAAATCACTTGATTTATTATTTAACAATTTACCATAAAAGCAGAGAAGCTTGTGCAGATCCTATTTCTTTAAATTCAGAAAGTCTTAATTCCTATGAAATATTCTTCCATTCTGAAGGCTGCAGTTAGTGTTGTGATGGGACTCTGCCTTGTCAACTTTAGAGCGTAGGGAACATTTCCAGAAATAAGACAGACTTCCTGGCTGTGTCTCTTGTTTATGAAATATTTTATACATTGACATTTAGAAATTTCTATTTACTTGCTCTCAGATGGTCATATATCACATAAAAGAAAATTAGAAACGATTACAACTTTCCCAAGTCAGGGAAAAGTCAATATCTAGCACGTTGTGCATTTTTTCCTATGCACCATTTAAAAAATACATTTCTAAATTCATTTAAAAAATACATTTCTAAATTCCAATTGCCTTTCTAACTCTACCACTAGTAATGATGATGGACTTGTGATTTTCCAGCATAACTTTGAGTGTAATCCAACTCAGCCATTTGCCCTTACGTTCTGACGTTTTGTAACAGAAATACAGGTGATGTAAATTGCCATACAATGGAGTCATATTGTATGGGTATCTCTTCTTTTAGGTAGATTTTTTTAGGATTCTAATTAAGAAAAAAATTCACAGTAAGAAATTATAAAAGTACAAATGAGAAAGTGAAAAGTATATAAAGTGCCTGAAATGGGCTAGACATTGTAGATTTTTAAAGAATGAATTAAAAGAAATTATGATCAATTCTAATGAAGCAGGGCTCTGCTAATACATCAAACACATTATATAAGGTAGACATTGAACTTCTGAAGCTTGTGTTAACATTCTGCTGTTCAGCTTTATCAAGTCAGGGAACAAAGAGAGAAATGTGCTGTAGAAGAACTGTAATACGATAAGACCGTCATCAGTGAGAGATTTCACCTGTCAACCCTCCACCAAAGTGACAGAGGTTTTAATACAGTAATTATTTGGACAAGATATGGCCCTTATTTCAAAAATCCATTTCATATTTAGTCATATACCTTTTGTGGATAGAGACAGTGGTTGGCTTGGCACTGTCTCAGTAATATATCTTGAATCCTTTTGTTTGTGGTTTGTAGCAAGAGCCCGTTGTCATTTCTGTAGCATACTGAGACAAGGCAAAGCCTTGCCATTTTTTCCTTACTAAAGGAAGTACAGTAGTATGATGCTGGTTTAAAAAATCTTATTTGTGAGAATAGATCAAACTTTATTTAACTTTTCTGCCTGCTCCTGTAACGTCATTTTTTTTTTCACTCTCAGTATATGATTTCGCCATTGTTTTTCTAGACTAATTTTTTTAAAGGTAGCTCTGTGAATATTTATGTATTTGTTCAATATATATTCACTAGTAATCTACTATGTGCCAGCCACTGGTCTTTGTATCTAATTAAATATAAATACCAGAAAAGAATCTGTTACGTGGCTCCATTAATGTTGATTAGAAAAATCCCTTTATCCTGTGGGCAAGAGTGAAACAGAGGAAAGCCACTTCTTGAGAAACAATTTAGTTTTTTGGAGAACCACTGGGAAATTTACTTTGTTTCTGATAAATAATAATTTAAATTATAGGAAGCAAAACCAACCAAATTTTACCATGTTTCTTGTAACATGTGGCATTACAAGAACTAATCATCCTAACAACCTCTAGAAAATACCCTTTCAAGGGTTTTATAGAGTTGTCAAAACTATCTTTCTGAGTTTGACTTTGGCTCACTTGTGGATACCTGTGCTCTAAGATTTATCTCACAGCCGCACAGCTCTGAAGCAGACCACGTTATGATGATCCATTATTATTGGAAGGGCGTGTGAGATTTTATATCATATAAGCATTTCATTGCTGAAGCTTAATTCTATAAATTCCTCATTCATTATTTGAAGGTCATAACAAAGAAATTACAATTTTACCCTTTCTCTCTCAAAATATGAATAATTAATTTATTATATTGGAGTCATAGTCTTGAGTGCCTTTCAAGAAAGGAGTTTCCATTGTATTTTATCTATTTTTGCTTTGTTTATGCCAACAAATTCATCTGCTTGTCTATTACCGTCTCTCCAATTAAGTCCTATATGCATTAAGGGAACATAAGGACAGCCCGATTAGTAAAAAATAAAGCAAGAGTAAATAGCTTAAATATAAATACAGTAAGAACTAACATTTAAATAACAAGGAACATGCCATGAACTCCTAAGTGGTTGACTTTGATACCCAGTTAGGTTCTTAAGTCTTGACTTCTTGCTTTTTTCACTATGGATCTCCTTGATTCTAAGTTTTAAATATCAGGATCTACATGTATGTAGTTTTCTTTGTGTCGCCCTGCACATTCATCTTACTTTATTGCAATTTTTCTCGTTATGTGTCTTTTTCAATCTGTTGTGGGCTTCCCAAAGGCATGAGTATGTCTATTGTGCTACTACTGTGTCCTTTGTATTTAGCATACTGCCTGGCAGACAGGAAGCCTTAAAAATAATGTGTAGAAAGAACAAATTAATACTTAGAAATGATGGCTATTTTCTCATGGATAATAAGGATTATTATGGCAAGGATTATTATTACTCTCTCACCAACTTAAACATACATATTTCTCCCTGAAGTTTCAAGTCCCTAGGAGAAAAGATTAAAAACCTTTTTTTTCCCCTTGGGGCAGAAAGTGGAAATTAACAACAACAAAAAAATGGATATATGAAGTATTATTAAATGTATTTTAAAAATATAATCATTTGGTTATGAAATCAGTGACCAAAGAAAATGTAGCCCATACTAGTTGTTCTTGAGATCATGCATGTTTAATTTAAAATTATTTGAATTAAACACTTGAATAAAATAATTAGATATTAATTTGGATAATTATCAGCAAATTATGATTGCATGTGCTCTGAAGAATTCTTCTAGGAAAAATGACAAGATATCATAAGAGAGAGACACAGAGTGAGATAGAATAAAAATAAGAGGATTTTATTTTTTATGAAGCGTTTTTCAGTTTATTAATCACATTCCAAACATTTTCTCATCTTATCTTCACAAAAGCTCTGTGGTGAAGCGGGACTCATTATTCTCATTTTACAGAAACTGGGTCTCAAAAAACTTAAGGACTCAATTTGTAGCAACAAAAGCTGATGAGTGGAGGAATCAGGGCTCAAGCTCATTTCTGCTATTTTCAAATTCCATTGTTTTTCTATCAAGAGGTCTTATGTTTCAGGGTAAATATTCTGCAGAGGATCTAGTAGACAGAGTCAATTGCTCATTTTCAGAAAACTGGGGGAAAAAAAGATTAAAAAATTTAGAATCTACCCTAAACATAGTACCACACTGTTTAATCTGGCTCTCTCTAAGCTATCACTAGCAGCAGTTTATATTTCTTTAATTCATCATTTTTACCATTTCCCTGCTTTAAATAGATGCCTATCTTTGACACATTTCTCTACTTTCACACAAACATTTAAAAAATTGACTTTAAGAATTTTCAAACACTGATTTCATTTCTTCACACCTTTTGTGACGTCTTCTCTTGTCTTGAACCCCACATTCAAACCTAAGTTGGGGATTCCTTCTCGTGTTGGCAGAATATCTCATATGGATTTCCAGTGTGTACTTACCAATTACACTTTAATTGTATGCATGTATTTCCACTTAACTCTGAGATCTTACAATTGAGTTTATTGAAGCATTAAACAAATAATGTGCATAGGAGGGACTGTGCTAAATATTGAAAATACAAAGTTAAGAGCAACCACTTTCTTATCTCTGATGAAATTAAACTTAGTAGGAGAAAGCATGCACACAAATTGGTTATCCAATACAATGTGTGCATGAGGATCATCAACGTACCCTGTGAACAGGGTCTAGGAATACTGGTGTCTCAATGTGAATGCCGAACTGTCAGTTACTTCCTATACTAAGAATTCTAAATCCCTGTTTAGTGAAATCAAAATACACTTTTTTTTTTTCCCATGAAAGTCAAGGTAGATGCATTGATTGGCTGTAGAAGTAGCCAGATCATGGAAGGTTATTTTATTTTATTTTTTAATTAATTTTTAATTTATTGAAGCATAATGGATTTACAATGTTGTATTAGTCTTTGCAGTAAAGTGAATAAGCTATACCTAGCTGGGATTAACATATACACACTACTGTATATAAAGTAGATAATCAACAAGGACCTACTGTATAGCACAGGGAACTCTACTCAATAAATGTCTGTAATAATCTATGTGAGAAAAGACTCTGAAAAAATATATATATGTATATGTATAACTAAAACATTTTGCTGTATATTGGAAACTAGCAAAATATTGTAAATCAACTATACTCCAATATAAAATAAAAATTAAAACAAAATTCCATCTAGCTGGACGTTCCCATTGTTGGCCAGTGTAGACCTAGCTGAACAGCAATTATAGGGAAATATTATTAGGTGTATTACATTGTATCAATACAATATTTTATATTTTTATAAAATATTGATTAAATATAAATATATTAATCTCCAAAAATGATGAATTGTTAAATGGATTGCAAGACTCATATTTTCCAAAAGAATTTGCAAAAGTGATTCTGATATAAGTCAAGTTTAAGAATCAATGCATGGGTACTCTGCAAATTAGTTTCAGTTGGTAAATCACAGTTCCAATTAGATTGTAGTCATAGCCTTCTATTAAGGGAAGCTGTAAGAATACAGGAAGTTTTGAATTTAGAAAGATGGTAACAATAACCCGGTGTACGAGACAGCAAAAGAGACACTGATGTATAGAACAGTCTTATGGACTCTGTGGGAGAGGGAGAGGGTGGGAAGATTTGGGAGAATGGCAATGAAACATGTAATATATCATGTATGAAACGAGTTGCCAGTCCAGGTTCGATGCACGATACTGGATGCTTGGGGCTAGTGCACTGAGACGACCCAGAGGGATGGTATGGGGAGGGAGGAGGGAGGAGGGTTCAGGATGGGGAACACATGTATACCTGAGGCGGATTCATTTTGATATTTGGCAAGACTAATACAATTATGTAAAGTTTAAAAATAAAATAAAATTAGAAAAAAAAAATAAATACAGGAAGTTTTGAGAGCTGAAACTTTGAGAAGCCTCAGAAACGTGATGTTCCAAACCTCCATGAACAGCTGCTAGGGAGTCTGTAGTCAGCTCGCTAGGACCTTATGCCTAGCCACAGGGAAGTGCAGCTTAGAACAGCTATTATCACACATGGAGGCCCCTGAGAAAGTTGGCAGCATCCCACGAGCATGAATAAACATCACAGAGATGCCATCGCATAAACAGGCATAAGCATTTGTGAGCACAGCGGTAGGTCTGCCTGTCCACACTTATCTTGGTGATTACAATAATTATTCTCATCTTCCCTTCTTGGCCATCCCTTTTTACAGTGATAATCACTCCCACATTGCCCTGTAACATCTCTGAACTAGACCTAATCCCTATTCATTTCCCACCTCTGGAACATTAGCTCTGTGACCATACATCCTTGACTATATACTAGATGAATTCCTCCACGTTTTTTGCCTTAATTAAAACTTGAAGATATTGTTTCCTTACAATTCTCTCAAGGAGAGGATCTTTTCTTCTTTTACAACTTCATGAATCTCTGGGTGCGAGGGTGTAGAATATTATTTCCTTTTTCATTATCACCATTTTTCTCTATTGTTCCCTCTTGTTTCTCCTTTCTTGCCCACCTAGAATATATGATATGTTATTTCAATTATCCTGTTAGAAGGAGGATATCCTTTTTTTTTCTTCTTATAGCACTAGCAAACTCCAAACATGGATGAGCTCTGATATTTCAACCTCAATAACTTCACCTCAATAGCTAAACATTGACGGGGAACAGGGCAGCACTCAGCTGCTTTGTTTCAATTAAGTTACTGTCCTTGGAATTTCTTTACTTCAATTTTCTAGTGAGCTTGCTTTCCAACTCTTACAGATGGTTTCATTCTTCCCCCTGCTACAACTCTAGTCTCCCGTATGCACCTCCTCTTTACCTCACAGCAGAGGACCTCATGCCAATCAAGGCATGTTTTTACCTGGATTTCTTCAACAGCCTATGGAGTAGTACCTTTGATTCCATACTCACTGCCCTCAACTCAAGTTTCTGTTTGTTTTAAAAATGTCCTTTGGATTATGTTATTCAACTGCTTAAAATCCGTCAAGGGCTTCCCACTGTACTCAGAATACAATCTGAACTTCTTTGTATACTCTTCTAGGGGATGAGTATATCTGGACCTCCCTTCTTCAAAGTCATGGCTCTATGGATACTCTGGTGCTGTATTCACTTTTTCGAATATGCCAAGTGTTGTCTGGCCTTGAGGGGTGTTTTTCTCTGCCTAAGATGCTTACCAACTATCAACACATGACTAGATTTTTCTCTTCCTTAACATCTCAGAAAATGTGTCCTTTTCAGCCAGGATTTCCTTAACTATACTCTACCTAAGTAATCCTTGATTCTTCAGTTCCCAGTATAGGCCTTATGTTTGTTTACTTCCTACATAATATAGAAAAAAAAGGACCCTACAACCATAATACAGAGTCATTACAATGAAGTCATACTTGTTTCCTGTTCTTTGGCCAGCCCCTTTCTTGCTCCTTTACAGATATGCAAGGGGAGAGAGCTGCTAAATTCTTACCTCCTGGTGGAGTGGCAGATTATTTATCTACATTTTGACTGTACTTATCACATTATGGCAAGGTTTTAATATATGAACTGAATTTTAGAGTCTAAATTTTATGCTTTCTTAAATTTATCTCCCCCACTATAGTGGAACAGAGCTAATAAGGACAAAGACCACTTAACTTCCTTTCAATATTTCTGTGTTGTAGGTATTCAGTCACTCAGTCGTGTCCAACTCTTTGTGACCCCATGAACTCTAGCCCACCAGTCTCCCTCTTTACCAGTAAGAATGCTGGAGTGGGCTACCATTTCCATCTCCAATGTGTTCTGTACCCAGTAATAAATACATATATATATATATATTCCACAGAATATCCAACTTCACTTCAAGAATATTTAAAGTAGAGCATTTATATGTATACACATACTTTTCTTGGAGAAGGCAATGGCACCCCACTCCAGTACTTTTGCCTAGAAAATCCCATGGACGGAGGAGCCTGGTAGGCTGCAGTCCACAGGGTCACTAGAGTCTGATACGACTGAGCGACTTCACTTTCACTTTTCACTTTCATGCATTGGAGAAGGACATGGCAACCCACTCCAGCGTTCTTGCCTGGAGAATCCTGGGTACGGGGGAGCCTGGTGGGCAGAGACGGACATGACTGAAGCGACTTAGCAACAGCATATTCTTTTCTACTTGAATTCAAAAATTTTTAAATTTTTCAGAAAACTAAATTTGAAATTTTCAATGACACTTAGTCTCTTTCATCATTTTTCCTTCTTAAAGTTTCAGATTTAGAAATCAAATTCCCAAGCATCAGAGGGATGGTATGGGGAGGGAGGAGGGAGGAGGGTTCAGGATGGGGAACACGTGTATACCTGTGGAGGATTCATGTTGATATATGGCAAAACCAATACAATATTGTAAAGTTAAAAAAAAAAATCAAATTCCAAAACTTAGACTTGCACAGACTACTCTATGCCTCAATTATTCTATAAGCCTCTGATTATAAGCCAACTGTTACTTAAGTAGATTGAGCAAAACTCTGTTTCTATAACATGTTAGTATTATAGAGGGGAAAAAAAAAAAACTGTCCAAGTTAATGTAACAAATGCTGGTTTTAAAAAAAAGTATGCCACCACAGAAATTCACAAATTAACATAAGACGATGTCTTGAAAATTGCATTTGGTATACCTATACATCCTTGAAATCCTTATATTTTAGACTGCTGTTTCATAGTGCTAATATCCAAAATATGTGGTATTCATAATAGATTGAATATATTCATAGTAGATTAATAGATTGATATCTTTGCCAGTATTTCAAAGTATTTAATTTCTTGAAGTTTTGATGGAGAACAGCAGTTACTTATTTTCTAGTTTAATTCTGGTTCTGGATATTTTCAATTGAAAAAGATTTGGTTGCTTCCATGTCCTGGCTATTATAAACAGTGCTGCAATTAACAACAACAACAAAAAGATTTGGGTTACCATTTTTAGAATATCCAGTTGCAGTAGAATAAAAGGATTCCATACCCTGATTGCTGTGGGCTATTTCTTGAACCCTTACCACCACCCTACAGAGACTTATGGCTCTGTCTGTGCTAATTTCTTGTTATGGCTTGGAAGAGCCTAGCAGAGCACTCCGACCTGGTTATGTCAGCCCCATCAGTCACCCATCAGCTCCAACTTGCTTAGCTGATAGACTCTCACAAGGTACCCATCTTCACTTCCTCTACAGCTAGAATGCAAAAATAGCTAGTTCTACTGTATTATCTGCTTCATTTTTATCTTTCCAACAATTTCTATTATTCATACTAACTCTACTTTCCATCCTCCAGATAAAAAGGTTAATATAAATGAAGAGAAGGCAATTTCTTCTCATTATCTCAAAAATCATGCTTTTTGAAGACAAAAGAAGATTTATAGTCTATGAGTAAGGTGTGTGTGTGTGTGTGTGTGTGTGTGCTTAGTCATTCAGTCATGTCCAGTGTTTTGCGACCCAGTGTAGCCCACGAGTGTAGCCCACTAGTGTAACCCACGAATATAGCCCACGAGTGTAGCCCATGAGTGTAGCCCACAAGTGTAGCCCACGAGGCTCCTCTGTCCATTTGTAGTATAGTGCTTATTCCTGGGATATAAGAATTTAATAATCTCACGGACAGATTGCTCTAAACAAAGTAGTATTGAATAGGTTTTATATGCATATTTGGTTGAGTAAAATTTGATTGAAAGTATACATTTGCTTCATTTTATATATTTTATAATTACATAACCTTTAAAATATTTTATAATTATATAACCTTTAAAATATTTTATAATTTATCTTATTTTGAAATTGTCTATCCTAGCTATTTTTAAATGTTCACATGTATGTATGTGTATAGTAATGTCCATATTTAATATAATTTGTGTATATATTTTTCAGTGTAGAGCAGGGGTCCCCAACTTCTGGACCACAAACCAGTACCTTCTGTTAGATCAGCAGTAGCATTAGATTAGAAGTAAAGTGTACAACAACTGTAATGCACTTGAATTACCTGGACCCCCGCTCCTGGTCCACGGAAAAATTGTCTTCCATCAAACTGGTCCCTGGTGCCAAAAAGACTGGGGGGCCACTGGCTTAAAGGAATACAAAGTTACCAGAAAACAGACAGAAAATCACATGGTTGCTTTAATTTCAACTGCTATTAGCTCTATACCATTTGAAAACCCATCAAGAAACGGAATAGCATAGTGTAAGCATGTGGGTTTGTAATTATTGCATCCTTTTGTAAGCTATCACATTGATAAAATTATTGATGCCTTGAGTTAATTATAATTTTTATAACAAGATGATTGATGTAAAATTGTCGAGCTTAAAGAATAATAAAACAATTGAATAACATGTACACTGCTGATACTGAGAAGCCTCTGTATTCTCCTTCCCAATGTATTTCTTGCACCCTTGCACCCAGGCATTCTCCAGCATAAACAGTGTTTTTATTATTTCCCAAATGCAAATCAAGCTGAGATACAACTTGCTTTTTCAAACCATTTTTAGCTTGTGTAATTTAAACATGTTAACGTGTGTCATTCTAGTTCTGTAACATTTATTCCATGAAGCTTGTTATGATTTTTACTTATCCATTTCACTGTTAATGGAATTTTAGAATACTCTATGTTTTTTTCCTTTATTTTTCTTTTCTTCTGTCCCTTCCATACTGTCATTCTTTTTTCTATATTTCCTCTTTCTTTTTCCTATTTTAAGCAATATTAATACAAATATTTCTGTATCTATTTCTTGGCACATGCATGTGAGTGGAATTGTTGATTCATCAGGTATGCAGATATCTCAATGCATTTATTGCAATATTGAATTGTTTTCAAAGAATATTGTTAGCATTTATGCTACTACCAACAGAATATGAAAAATTCTAGATGAAAATTCCTGTGTTCTGCATCTTTTCTAAAGTTGGGTGTGCTTTTAAAAAAAAATTTTTTTTTGCCAATATTGGGAACATAATTATATCTCATTGTGGTTTTACTTTGTATACTCCTGTTCACAAATGAGTTGATCATATTTTCAAAAACTTGAAGGCCATTTATTTTGCTCAAAGAATGTCAAGACTATTGCCCTTTTTTCTTTTGTCTTTATCCTACTATAGGAGTTCTTTATTCTTTATAATAATCTTTCATATATATCTTGCAAAAGTATCACAGTTTGTGGCTCTTCTTTTCAGTGTCCCTTTTCTCTAATTTTTAATCAGTTGAGCTCTCAATTTAACTTAAGCTTTATCAATGTTTTTTTTTTTGTGATTTATACTTTCAAGTCTTAGAAATAATTTTATATTCTGTTATTATATGGTTTTCTTATATCATATTTGGTAATTAAATTTTGAGAATGGTATAAGGTAGGCCAGCAATATGCCAGCAAATTTGGAAAACTCAGCAGTGGCCACAAGACTGGAAAAGGTCAGTTTTCATTCTAATTCCAAAGAAAGGCAATGCCAAAGAATGTTCAAACTACTGCACAATTGTACTCATCTCACAAGCTAGTAAAGTAATGCTCAAAATTCTCCAAGCCAGGCTTAAGCAATACATGAACTGTGAACTTCCAGATGTTCAAGCTGGTTTTAGAAAAGGCAGAGGAACCAGAGATCAAATTGCCAACATTTGCTGGATCATGGAAAAAGCAAGAGAGTTCCAGAAAAACATCTATTTCTGCTTTATTGACTGTGCCAAAGCCTTTGACTGTGTGGATCACAATAAACTGTGGAACATTCTGAAAGAGATGGGAATACCAGCCCACCTGAGCTGCCTCTTGAGAAACCTATATGCAGGTCAGGAAGCAACAGTTAGAACTGGACATGGAACAACAGACTGGTTCCAAATAGGAGAAGGAGTTCATCAAGGCTGTGTATTGTCATCCTGCTTATTTAACTTCTATGCAGAGGACATCATGAGAAATGCTGGGCTGGAAGAAGCACAAGCTGGAATCAAGATTGCTGGGAGAAATATCAATAACCTCAGATATACAGATGACACCACCCTTATGGCAGAAAGTGAAGAGGAACTCAAAAGCCTCTTGATGAAAATGAAAGAGGAGAGTGAAAAAGCTGGCTTAAAGCTCAACATTCAGAAAACGAAGATCATGGCATCTGGTCCCATCACTTCATGGGAAATAGATGGGGAAACAGTGGAAACAGTGTCAGACTTTATTTTTTGGGCTCCAAAATCACTGCAGATGGTGACTGCAGCCATGAAATTAAAAGACGCTTACTCCTTGGAAGAAAAATTATGACCAACCTAGATAGCATATTCAAAAGCAGAGACATTACTTTGCCAACAAAGGTCTATCTAGTCAAGGCTATGGTTTTTCCTGTGGTCATGTATGGATGTGAGAGTTGGACTGTGAAGAAAGCCTAGCGCCAAAGAAGTGATGCTTTTGAACTGTGGTGTTGGAGAAGACTCTTGAGAGTCCCTTGGACTGCAAGGAAATCCAGCCAGTCCATTCTAAAGGACATCAGCCCTGGGATTTCTTTGGAAGGAATGATGCTAAAGCTGAAACTCCAGTACTTTGGCCACCTTATGCGAAGAGTTGACTCACTGGAAAAGACTGATCCTGGGAGCGATTGCGGGCAGGAGGAAAAGGGGACAACAGAGGATGAGATGGCTGGATGGCATGAGTCTGAGTGAACTCCAGGAGTTGCTGATGGACAGGGAGGTCTGGCGTGCTGTGATTCATGGGGTAGCAAAGAGTCAGACATGACTGAGTGACTGAACTGAACTGACAAGGTAGACATTATAGTTCTTCTCATGTGAATAGCCTGCTTTTCCAACAGCAGTTGGATAGCCCATTCTTCAACAGTGATCTGTAATGTATTTTGTCTACCCCATTTCTTGGTCTTTTTTGTACCAAATATGACTGGCTTTACTATGCTGACTCATATAAATCTTACTATTAATTCAAGTTTGTCCAATGTGTTTTTCTTTTTCATAAGGCTCTTGGTTATATTTGCCTTTTTTTAATTTTTCTGCTATTAACATTTAGAATTAACATGTCAAGTTATCCCAAACCAAAAAATAAACCACAAAACAAATATAAATATTATTGGAATAAGAAATTCATTGAATCTATTAACGTATTTGAGAAGGAGTGATATATTACCATTTATATATTATTTAAGGTTTTTCAATAATACTTTATATCTGAATTGAAGATTTTTGTAGAATCTTTATTAAATACTTTAATTTTTTCATGGAATTATTCAGGGTTTATTTTTCTACTTTATTTATAAGCATAGGTTCATTTTGTTTAACTTCTGCTAAATTTGTGGTATAAAATTAAAATATTTTATTTACTGTTTGATCTCTGCTACATCTATAGATATAGATCTTTTTGCATTCTTTAATGCTCTTCGGCACTCCTTCATTCTCTCCCTCCCTCCCTTCTTTTCTCTCTCTTTGTCCCTCTCTCTTGCATGCACACACACACACACACACCTTTTGTAATTCTCTTTCTGTATTAATCTTGGCATAGATTTGACAATTCTATTAGACTTTTACAACTCAAGTGCTTTATTAAATTTGTTTTGTTATAATATTAAGTCATAATTTACTAATTACTTCTCACATTATTTCATTTCTGTGTTTTTATTTTGTTGTCCTTTAATATCTGTTAGATGATTTAATTACTTGATTTGTATTTTTTCTTTTAATTACCAAAAGGTTCTAAGTGTAACATTGATTCTTAGCTGAATCTCAAAATTATGATATAGTTTTTAAAATTTTTCATTCCTAATTAAAATAAAATTCTGTAGAATGATTTTCTTAACCCACAAATTGTTTTGAATTGTATTTTTAACATAACCTGATGACTTTCTCTGTTTGTTATTTTCTCAGTCTGAATTACTTTTGAACTAAGAATATGATCTGCAGTAAACACATCTATTTAATTTTTTTTGTTTTCTGGCCAAGTGTATATTCCGTCTTTTATATCTTTGAGAAGAACGTTCATTCCCCGAAATTGTGCAATGTTCTATTTGCATACATTTTTTAAAGCTTCTTAATTGTGTTACTCAAATCTCTATTATTCTAACTGATTTATTTTTTGATCTGATTTATAGTTTACTGACAGAGGTTTATAAATTTGTGGATTGGATTTGTCCATTTTTCCCTGTTTCATCAGTTTTTCTTCTTCATTGTTAAAGCCATATTGTTCATTTTAAAGAGATGTGAATTATTGTCTTTTTTATAACTTGAATATTTTATGACTACATCATGATTCTACTTATCTACTTTCTCTGTGTGGCTGCAACAATATCTTCCAACCCTTATGTCTCTCTCACAGTGTGACTTTGACACTCCCTCCCTTGAAGGTATGTGTTTGTTCCCTCCTCCTGAATTTGGGAAATCTGTGGTTAAGGAGGAAGTAGTAATAATACTATGTGCCTTCCAAGACTAGTTTATAAAGGCAGTGATACTTCCTCTTGACTGCCATGCTGTGAGGAACACCAAGGAGACCATGTAACTGAAGAATGTGAGGAGACCACGTGGAGGTCAGGTCTAAGGTGGTAGCTGGTAAATAGCAAGTCTTGGAAGAAAGGCTCTTCCAGATGATTCTTACCCTTTACATTGGATCAGCCCCAGACTTTCAAAATTTCCAACCAGGGGCCCAGATGTTAAGACTCAGAAGCAGGCTGTCCTGTGCACTGTTTGGATTACTGACCCACAGAATATAAAAATAAAATGTTTAAGTCAATATTGAGGGAGTGATTTATTTTGCTTGAATGGAGTAGTCAGAATCATCTGATCACAATTAGTCACATCAGCACTCCTTTGATTATTATTTCTGTGATATGTCACTTAAGATTTAGTACAGTTGTATGTAACTAAAGACCCAAAGTGAACTGCAAGATTTCTTTTTTTCTCCTACAAAAATGAACTCTGGAGATAAGCAACCCCAAACTGAAATGACAGAGTCACAGTTACCATGAAACTGCGCCATATCTCTTTCTCTTATGCCGTATTTATCACGATGCTCTAATTTTCACCTTCACCTCATATCCACACCCCAGGCGGCAGAAAGGGGAAATGAGAGGAGTGCAGAGTGAGTCTTCCTCCCAACTGAGGGGGTCTTGAGTCAAGAGATTTCCTCGAAGCCACCACTTAAGCTTCATTGGTTACACTTTACTGCAAGGGAGCAGGGAAAATGCAGTTCTAAGACTGACAAACTGCCATTCGGAAGAAAATCAGCATTATTACTAAGACAAACTGAAAAAAACTATTTAAAGTATTCCCTACTAGCATTTTCTGTTACAAGTGGCATATCTGTTACTTTTATTATAATAAAAGTAATAGCTTTACTATTCTAGATTGCCTCTCATGAATGGCACATAGCTGCAGTTTTTGCAATTGAGGGACCATTTTGGCATATTATTAATATATTAATATTTATTGTGATTAGATTCCTATCTAATAAACTTATTTTGTTTATTAATGTGAATCTCTCAAACTTTAACAAGTATAGAGATTTATTAGGGACTGGTATCAGGGACTAGTAATCCATATTTTTATATTACTCTGAAAAATTGAAAAGACTCTGGAATAATTCTTGCCTGGAGAATTCAATGGACAGAGGAGCCTGGCAGGCTACTCTTTTTTTTTTTTGTCCATGGAATCAAAAAGAGCAGAACATGACTGATTGACTTAATGCTTTACTTGTTATGTGCTATTTCCCTGCATTTATTTCTCTTGTTTTAAGATCTCACAAACTATAAAATGCTAATGCTGACTTAGATTTATATCCAAGCCTATCACTTCTTTCCCCTCAGTATTCTTTCTTACCCTTCAGATTTTATTTAAAGATAACTTTTCTTATTCCTGAAATGCATCTTTTTGGAGCTTCTTCATATTGTTTCCATGTTTTGCAAACTCTGTTTTGATTAATACATATAAATAACATATCATATATATATTTGAGAAAACATGAAATTTTGGCTAACAAATTTTCTTTCATTTTGATTCCACTTGACTAAGTATGAATAGAATGCTAGATTTCTAATTAATAGATATGCAACAAGAAGCAAAGATTTACTGTATAGCATAGTGAACTATAATCAATATCTTGAAATAAGCTATAATGGAAAATAATTTCACAAATATTTATATGTATATATATAACTAAATCACCTCATTGTGCTTCTGAAACATTGTAAGTCAACTATACTTCAATAGAATATATACATTAAGAAAAGTATATATGTATTTCTCATTCTTGAAATATGATTTCATGAGGTAAATAATAAAATTATTTTTCTCCTCATTTTACAGTAATTATTTCATTATTTTCTGACACCTTTTTAATGTTTATTTATGGTTTTTGTTCTTGGTGTGGTTGGCTAAAGAAATGAATGTCTTTCTACTTTTTCTTTATTCATTCAATATTTTTTTCCAGCAACAATGTACCAATTACTGTTCTAGGTTCTGAAGATATAATGGTAAACAAAACATTACTGACCTCATGAAATTTAGAGATTTGTCAAAAGAAAAGAAAAGTGATACAATTACAGAAAGAGATGTGATATGTACAATATTAAGATTTCTATAGTAGCATTTGCTGCTAAGTCACCTCAGTCGTGTCCGACTCTGTGTGACCCCATAGACGGCAGCCCACCAGGCTCCCCTGTCCCTGGGATTCTCCAGGCAAGAACACTGGAGTGGGTTGCCATTTCCTTCTCCAATACATGAAAGTGAAAAGGGAAAGTGAAGCTGCTCAGTAGTGTCCGACTCTTCGCGACCCCATGGACTGTAGCCCACCAGGCTCCTCCATCCATGGGATTTTCCAGGCAAGAGTACTGGAGTGGGGTGCCATTGCTTTCTCTATGCCTCTTGAGAAATTTGTATGCAGATCCGGAAGCAACAGTTAGAACTGGACATGGAACAACAGACTGGTTCCAAATAGGAAAAGGAGTTCGTCAAGGCTGTATATTGTCACCCTGTTTATTTAACTTATATGCAGAGTGCGTCATGAGAAATGCTGGACTGGAAGAAACACAAGCTGGAATCAAGATTGCCGGGAGAAATATCAATAACCTCAGATATGCAGATGACACCACCCTTATGGGAGAAAGTGAAGAGGAACTAAAAAGCCTCTTGATGAAAGTGAAAGTGGAGAGTGAAAAAGTTGGCTTAAAGCTCAACATTCAGAAAACGAAGATCATGGCATCTGGTCCCATCACTTCATGGGAAATATATCGGGAAACAGTGGAAACAGTGTCAGACTTTATTTTTCTGGGCTCCAAAATCACTACAGACGGTGACTGCAGCCATGAAATTAAAAGACGCTTACTCCTTGGAAGAAAAATTATGACCAACCTAGATAGCATATTCAAAAGCAGAGACATTACTCTGCCAACAAAGGTTCGTCTAGTCAAGGCTATGGTTTTTCCTGTGGTCATGTATGGATGTGAGAGTTGGACTGTGAAGAAGGCTGAGCGCTGAAGAATTGATGCTTTTGAAGTGTGGTGTTGGAGAAGACTCTTGAGAGTCCCTTGGACTGCAAGGAGATCCAACCAGTCCATTCTGAAGGAGATCAGCCCTGGGATTTCTTTGGAAGGACTGATGCTAAAGCTGAAACTCCAGTACTTTGGCCACCTCATTCGAAGAGTTGACTCATTGGAAAAGACTCTGATGCTGGGAGGGATTGGAGGCAGAAGGAGAAGGGGACGACAGAGGATGAGATGGCTGGATGGCATCACTGACTCGATGGATGTGAGTCTGAGTGAACTCCAGGAGTTGGTGATGGACAGGGAGGCCTGGCGTGCTGCGATTCATGGGGTCACAAAGAGTCGGACATGACTGAGTGACTGATCTGATCTGATCTGATTCTCTGATGATCTAGGATTTTTCTGTCTCTCAATGTCTTAGATGTAACTTATCTATATATAAGCTCAATAAACAATGATAAATAATTAGCTTATTGATGAGGAATAACTATAAAGGCCAATGCCTTTTTAATTTTAACTTTGACACTAATATATATAGTAATGACAAAGTCATCTTTTGACAAGATTATTTAAAAATAGTTCAGAGGGTAATGTAATTTTTGAAAACTGCAATGTTACAAATTTAAACCCAAAGCTTATCTTTTTTTTTTCCTTTTTAAAAAATTTTTATTTATTTATTTTTAATTTTTTTAGTTTAATTTTATTTTTAAGCTTTACAATATTGTGTTAGTTTTGCCAAATATTGAAATGAATCCACCACAGGTATACATGTGTTCCCCATCCTGAACCCTCCTCCCTCCTTCCTCCCCATACCATCCCTCTGGGTCATCCCAGTGCACCAGTCCCAAGCATCCAGTATTGTGTATCGAACCTGGACTGGCAACTCGTTTCATACATGGTATTATACATGTTTCAATGCCATTCTCCCAAATCTTCCCACCCTCTCCCTCTCCAACAGAGTCCATAAGACTGTTCTATACATCAGTGTCTCTTTTGCTGTCTCGTACACAGGGTTATTGTTACCATCTTTCTAAATTCCATATATATGCGTTAGTATACTGTATTGGTGTTTTTCCTTCTGGCTTACTTCACTCTGTATAATAGGCTCCAGTTTCATCCACCTCATTAGAACTGATTCAATGTAATACACCACATTAACAAATTGAAAAATAAAAACCAAAGCTTATCTTAAAGGTTCTGATCAAATGCTGGCAATTTTTGTTTCTAAAAGAACCCAAAAACCGGCTGGTGATGTTGGAAATAAAGAAGTATCATAGGTAGAGAGGCACTCCAACAGGCAGGCATAGTGACTATTATAAACCTGGTGTCTGTCTTAAATGGGTTCTTTTTATGATAGTTTCAAAAGAACGACCTCTACTTAATCTAAGAAAGAGGGATATATTTTAAGCAAATGAGACAAAGACAGAAATAAAAATACAACCAGTCCTCACTACATTCAAAACAGAAGCACAGAGAGAACTGTTGGCACGGGATGCCATTCTCTCAAAGGCAGACTCTGCTTCTTATTTTATTTTTCTTCTTCTCTTTTTCTCCTCTATTCCTCATCTCCTGTGGATGTCCACATGTTTCTTGCATCTATTTTATTCACCTCTTTTTGCATTTAGGTTTTCTTGATTGCTTTTCTCCTCTATATCCCAAGATAATCACCCAGGTTCTGCCACATTGTGACAGCTTAGGGTGCATTATTTTTGCCTCAACTGGAAGTGCAAATGTTGTCTTCACTTCATAGTCAATTATTCCTGAAAAGGGAGATCTGTTTGGCTCTGCTTACATTGTTGAACTAGGTCACTACCCTATTCATTGGGCAGAATATGGATGGATTTTCCTTGATCAGATTTCCATACCTATCTAATCATTTGAAGCCAGGGTTTCAGGAAATCCTATGATATATAACTCAACAAAGGAAATAGAGGGTCTTCCTAAAAATACATGCAATGTATTATGTGTCACATGTATGTTTCATTATCAGTTACTCTCCGAGATTAAAAGTTCAATAATAGATTTCAAAATTCTTATCCATACACCTACTACTCACTGGGAAAACAATTTCAATGTTCTTCATTTGTAAAGAAAAATTTTGTTAAGAAGAATAGAATGAAGATTGAAAGTTGCTAGTCTGTCTCTCACCAAATGTTTTTGACCTGTTAATGAGAAGATAGATAATAATGCTTTTAAATTCATGAATATAGTTTAAATAAACTTTTCACTTTAGAATAGCTATAGATTTACAAAATTATTGCAAATATAACACAGAGTTCATGTATGCGCCGTATCACATTTTCTCCATTATTAATATTTTTCTTTAGTTAGTAAGGTTAATTTCTCACAGTTGAGGCAATATTGATACATTAGTATTAACTAAAAGTCATATTCTTATTTCTTCAGCTTTTCCCTTTGTCAGTCCCAATATCTCAACAAAGATAACACATTATTTTAATAGTGATGGCTGCTTATGCTGCTCTTGGTTGTACCTGTTTCCCCTGTTGCTGTTGTCTTCTACCTTAAAAATGTTTTCCATTTTTTTATTTGTTTCAAAATATTTACTGACAGAGCTCCAGAAAGTGCTTTGTAAATATGCAACAAGACTAGAAGCTTAATTAATTCTGTAGCTTAAAGGAAGTAAGAAATCATATATAAAGTGTAATAATATCCACAAAAATAAACCATACTTTTAAAAATGATTGACATCTAAAGCCTGATGATACTAATATTCTTATTGAAATTATTTTACTTTGCACATGTATTCATGGTTTTATTTATGAAATAAATTATTGCTACGTTAACAAGTACTTAAGCATTATAAAAGATACAAGTCACATTTGTTTAAAGTCCTTTCACAATTTTAAATTAATTATCTAAAAACTATCTATCATTTTATTAGTCAATACTTGATATTGCAGGCATGTCAGTATAATTATTAATGCCAGCCCGTTCAACTAGCTCATTTACTTCAGTTATGCACGATTATGTGTGACATTTAAAAAAGAACACTATTTTCATCATGATACAATCACTTTTCTGAAGATCAACAAAAGATATATTTCTTATAATTCTGTTACTTATTGTTTCCCTGATGAAATTCATAGAGCCAGATGGTAATGGAAAATATAACAGTAGAAATCTATTTAATTGGTATCTTAATTTATTTCCTTTCTACCCCACAAGAATCTATATTTTATTTCTTTCACTACTGCTGCTGCTGCTAAGTCACTTCAGTCGTGTCCGACTCTGTGTGACCCCATAGACAGCAGCCACCAGGCTCCCCCATCCCTGGGATTCTCCAGGCAAGAACACTGGAGTGGGTTGCCATTTCCTTCTCCAATGCAGGAAAGTGAAAAGGGAAAGTGAAAAGGGAAAGTGAAGTCGCTCAGTTGTGTCCAACTCTTAGCGACCCCATGGACTGCAGCCTACCAGGCTCCTCCATCCATGAAATTTTTCAGGCAAAGTACTGGAGTGGGGTGCCATTGCCTTCTCCGTTCTTTCACTACTAGAAGGCAGGAAATGCAATATTTTACATTTTATATTTTTATACTCATTTCTCATTTGAATCTTGAAATATTTGGTACTATAAGTAAAGTTAATATAAATGCAACATCAGCAGGGTTCACCCACCTTTGAATATAAGTGAGGGGGAAATAACTTTTAATACATAGATATTAATAACTCTTAACTGCATTTGCAAAACATAAGACTTCCATTTTTCTGCCTGCAAAGTCCCTCCATTCTCTTTTACTATGGGCTTTTTGATAAAGTCCAATCTTAAAATGTCATAGGGGGAGAATGCAATTTTGATGCTAACATATTAAATGTGCTCATTATTTGATTGATTTTTCTTAGCTTATACATTCCATCTGCTTTTCCATTTGCACTTTTAAAATTTAAACATATGCATATAATGCCTACTATGTGCTTGCCTTTTCTTTATATGGGATGGTTTTAGTGTTGAATCCTAAATTACTATTTTGGCTTTACAAATTTTATATCTATGTAACAACTGACAAATAATGAGCAAATAAGAAATAGACAAGATAATCTCAAAAAGTGATGGTTGCTATGATGAAAAAAAAGTATGGTTACCTGACAAAGATAATTTGTTGCTACTTCAGGGACATGTAAGTGGAGATTCCATGATGAGAGGAAGCCAAGCATGTGAAGAGCCAGGGGAGCAAAGTTCCAACTAAAATGAAAGGGAAGAGAAGAAGCTTAGTGAACTGGAGGATTTCCAAAGAAATATGTGCATGTAAGGCACTAAACGGAGAAGGCAATGGCACCCTACTCCAGTACTCTTGCCTGGAAAATCCCATGGAAGGAGGAGCCTGGAAGGCTGCAGTCCATGGGGTCGCTAAGAATCGGGCATGACTGAGCGACTTCACTTTCACTTTTCACTTTCATGCATGGGAGAAGGAAATGGCAACCCACGCCAGTGTTCTTGCCTGGAGAATCCCAGGGACAGAGAAGCCTGGTGGGCTGCCGTCTATGGGGTCGCACAGAGTCGGACACAACTGAAGTGACTTAGCAGCAGCAGCAGCAGCAAGGCACTAAAGGAAGGAAAGAGTTTCTCTTGAAGCAGTTTGAGGAAGCCTTAGTAAGATCGAAAAGCTTCACTTTTAAAAAAATGAAGCAATAATAATTCCTATATAAAGGCAATTGTGTTGATTAATATCAAGCAACTTTTCTAAGTTCCAACCATTGTTATTGTTCAGTCACTCAGTTGTGTCCTATTCTTTGCAATCCCATGGACTGCAGCATGCCAGGTTTCCCTATTCTTCAGTATCTCCTGGAGTTATTTCAAACTGTTATTCATTGTTTCTGTGATAACATCCAACCATCTCATCTTTTGTCATTCCCTTCTCCTGCTCTCAATCTTTCCCAGCATCATGGTCTTTTCCAATGAGTCAGCTTTTCGCATTAGGTGGCCAATGTCAGCTTCAGCCATCAGTTCTTCCAATGAGTATTCAAGATTGTTTCCTGTAGGATTGACTAGTTTGATCTCCTTGCAGTTCAAGAGACTCTCAAGAGTCTTTTCCAACACTATAGGTCAAAAGCATCAATTCTTTGGCATTCAGTGTTCTTTATGGTCCAACTTTCACATCCATCCATGACTATTGGAAACTATATGAATGCTTGCTGGCAAAGTGATGTCTCTGCATTTTAATACACTATCTAGGTTTGTCATAGCTTTTCTTATCATTTGCAGTGATTCTGGAGTCCAAGAAAGTAAAGTCTGTCACTGTTTCCCCATCTATTTGTCATGAAGTGATGGGACTGGATGCCATGATCTTAGTTTATTGAATGTGGGGTTTTCTGCCAGCTTTTTCAGTCTTCTCTTTCACCTCTTTCAAGATGCTCTTTAGTTCTTCTTCATTTTCTGCTATTCCCATCTCTTTAAGAATTTTCTGGGTTTCCCTTGTGGTTCAGCTGGTAAAGAACCCATCTGCAATGCGGGAGACCTGGATTCTATCCCTGAGTTGGGAAGATCACCTGGGGAAAGGAAAGCTACCCACTCCAGTATTCTGGCCTGAAGAATTCCATGGACTATATAGTTTATGGGGGTCACAAAAAGTTGGACATGACTAAGCAACTTTCACTTTCACTAAGAATTTTCTTTTTTAAAAAATATAAATGTATTTATTTTAATTGGAGGCTAATTAATTTACAATATTGTAGTGGTTTTGCCATACATTGACATGAATCCAACATGGGTGTACATGTGTTCCCCATCCTGAACCCCTCCTCCCACCTTCATTAAGAATTTTCATCAACTTGTTGTGATCCACACAGTCAAAAGTTTTGGGGTAGTCAATAAAACAGAAGTAGTTGTTTTTATGGAATTCTCTTGCTTTTTCTATGATCTGAAGGATGTTGGCAATTTGATCTCTGGTTCTTCTACCTTTTCTAAATTCAGCTTGTTTCTCTGGAAGTTCTCCATTCATGTACTGTTGAAGCCTAACTCTAAGAATTTTGAGCATTGCTTTGCTAGCATGTGGAATGAGTGCAATTTATGGTAGTTTGAATGTTCTTTGGCATTGCCCTTCTTTGGGGTTGGAATTAAGGCTGAACTTTTCCAGTCCTGTGACCACTGATGAGTTTTTCAAATTTGCTGGCATACTGAGTGCAGCCCTTTAACAGCATCATCTTTTAAGAATTGAAACGGCTCAGCTAGAATTCCATCACTTCCATTAGTTTTGTTCATAGTAATGTTTCCCAAGGCCCTCTTGACTTAACACTCCAGGATGTCTTGCTCGAGGTGAGTGACCACACCATCATGGTCATCTAGGTCATTAAGACATTTTTTGGTACAATTCTGTGTATTCTTGCCACTTCTTAACATCTTCTGCTTCTGTACCATTTCTGTCCTTTATTGTGACCATCTTCGCACGAAATGTTCCCTTGATATCTTTAATTTTCTTCAAGAGATCTCTAGTCTTTCTCATACTATTTTGCTCCCTCAATTTCTTTGCATTGATCACTGAGGAAGGCTTTCTTATCCCTCCTCACTATTCTATGTAACTCTGCATTCAGATGGGTATATCTTTCCTTTTCTCCTTTGCCTTTCACGTCTCTTCTTTTCTCAGCTATTTGTAGGGCCTCCTCAGATAACCATTTACCTTGTTGCATTTCTTTTTCTTGGAAGTGGTTTTGATCATCACCTCCTGCACAATGTTATGGAATTCTGTCTGTAGTTCTTCAGGCACTCTGTCTATCAGAACGAATCCCTTGAATCTATTTATCACTTCCACTTTATAATCATAAGTGATTTGATTTTTTGGCGTACTTGTTCTCCCAAGTCTGAATTTTGCCATAGGGAGCTCATGACTGAGCCACAATCAGCTGCTGGTTTTATTTTTGCTCTACTGTTAGAGCTTGTTTATCTTCTGCTGCAAAGAATGTAATCAGTCTGATTTTGGTATTGACCATCTGCCTATGTTCATGTGTAAATCAATTGTATCAATTAATATCAAGCAAATTTTCTAAGTTCCAACCGTACTTAGATTTTAGCTTTTCTCCAACCTAATGTATTCTTTTTAAAGTCTTCCCTCTGAAGATCTCCTCTTTTACTTTCTTCTTCTTTCCCTCTAGGAAATTCTTACTCATCTTCCAGGGCAAACTGGTGCTCTCCCTTCTCTGGGGAAGTACTCTTGACATCCTCAGGCTATATGCTCTCAGAGCACTCTGGGAACATCCTTTTTATGGAACTCATTGCACTGTAATCTGCCTGCCCCCATTATGAGTTTGTCAATGAAGGGGACTTCCCTCATTCCTTTTTTGCATCCTTTTACTCCTCACTACAATGACCTTACAGAATTGAAATATTTATAAATGTTCATTGAGTGGGCTTCCCAGGTAGCACCAGTGTTAAAGACATGCCTGCCAATACAAGAGTCACAAGAGATGCAGGTTAAATCCATGGATTGGGAAGATCCCTTGGAGGAGAGCATGGTAACCCACTCCAGCATTTTTGCCTGGAGAATCCCATGGACCAAGGAGCCTGGTGGGTTACAGTCCGTAGGGTCACAAAGAGTCAGACATGACTGAAGTGACTCGGCACGCAGACACAAGTTGAATATGTAAAGAATACACTAACAATCAAAGTAATTTAAAAAATGCTTTTAAAGAAATGTTTAATATTTATTTGAGATAAAAAAATGTCAAAAAAAGGCATGACATTGTACAGAAGAAATATGACTCTGAAGAAATTGATACCAATGAAGTAACAATGCATATTGGTTATATTCTGATAAGGTTTATGGAGAAGATATAGAAAGGTGATCATCAATTACTCTTAATTGGCCACAGAGTAAAGTTTGGCCAATGTATATCCAAATATTTTAGTCAATTACTGCTCATATTGCTTTGTGGGAAGAAAAGAAGAACACTGAAAAGTTTTACTAGGTATTTTTTTGAGACAAACCTGAAAACACACATTGCAAAGTAGGCACTAAGCCACTTGATGGCTAGGATTTCAGTATTTTTCCAGGTTGATACAGCTTATTGTTGTGGAGCAGTGTCAGGAGGTTGGTTGATCTTTGACATTTTGGTGACAACATTACCATCAAATGCTAATGTCAGCAAACTGAAGAGGCTAAAAAGAAATTTTAAAAGGAAATGAACATTGTTTCCACATGTTTAGAGACACGGCAGATATTCATAATGTTAGTGACACACGTCAGATATATATATTTAAATTTATCTTGACTATTTCCTGAAAGTAAAGGGCCCAATTGCTGATGTTCCCATGATCTCTTGATTGCTTTGAGAGATAAAACTTACTTAAATGACAAGGAATTTGTTTAAAATCACTCTATACTTTTAAACAAAGATAGATTTTGTGAATCAACAAAATGCAAGTGAAACTTTCAGATAACTGTCTACAATTTTAGCTATCGGCCAAAATTGGAAGCTATAATTAGCTTTACAATATAAAATATTTACAAGGAAAATACCTATTGTAAATGAAATGGTAATATTTCTTGCAAACAGACACTGGAGACTATTAATATACATCCAATAGCCTTAAGTCCTATAGGAGCAAGAGCTTAAAGTTTTGAATAGTGAGCGGAGGTTATCCCATTGCCTACAAATATCCATTTTTTTTTTCAAACACAGAAACTCAAAAAATGTGTGTGGCCTATTCTAAAGTGCTATAATGAGCTCTTACTTCTGAAAGTAAGTGCAGGTGAATGTTGCTTTGAGAGTGATACGATGGTTTTTTACACTGACTCAGTTACCTCTTTTTAGGACCTGCAGTTCAGTTCAATTCAGTTCAGTCACTCAGTCATGTCCAACTCTTTGTGACCCCATGAATCACAGCACACCAGGCCTCCCTGCCCATCACCAACTCCCGGAGTTCATCCAAACTCATGTGCATCGAGTTGGTGATGCCATCCAGCCATCTCATCCTTTGTTGTCCCCTTCTCCTCCTGCCTCCAACCCCTCCCAGCATCAGGGTCTTTTCCAATGAGTCGACTCTTCGAATGAGGTGGCCAAAGTACTGGAGTTTCGCCTCAGCATCAGTCCTTCCAATGAGCACCCAAGACTGATCTGCTTTAGGAAGGACTGGTTGGATCTTCTTGCAATCCAAGGGAATCTCAAGAGTCTTCTCCAACAGCAGAGCTCAAAACCATCAATTCTTCAGCACTCAGCTTTCTTCACAGTCCAACTCTCACATCCATACATGACCATTGGAAAAAACATAGCCTTGACTAGATGGACCTTTGTTGGCAAAGTGATTCTCTGCTTTGTAATATGCTGTCTAGGTTGGTCATAACTTTCCTTCCAAGGAGTAAGCGTCTTTTAATTTCATGGCTGCAATCACCATCTGCAGTGATTTTGGAGCCCAGGAAAATAAAGTCTGACACTGTTTCCACTGTTTCCCCATCTATTTCCCATGAAGTGATGGGACCAGATGCCGTGATCTTCGTTTTCTCAATGTTGAGCGTTAAGCCAACTTTTTCACTCTTCTCTTTCACTTTCATCAAGAGACTTTTAATTCCTCTTCACTTTCTGCCATAAGGGTGGTGTCATCTGTATATCTGAGGTTATTGATACATCTCCCAGCAATCTTGATTCCAGCTTTGCTTCTTCCAGCTCAGTGTTTCTCATGATGTACTCTTCATATAAGTTAAATAAGCAGGGTGACGATATACAGCCTTGATGTACTCCTTTTCCTATTTGGAACCATTCTGTTGTTCCATGTCCAGTTCTAACTGTTGCTTCCTGACCTGCATATAGGTTTCTCAAGAGGCAGGTCAGGTGGTCTGGTATTCCCATCACTTTCAGGATTTTCCACAGTTTATTGTGATCCACACAGTCAAAGGCTTTGGCATAGTCAATAAAGCAGAAATAGATTTTTTTTGGAACTCTTGTTTTTTCGATGATCCAGTGGATGTTGGCAATTTGATCTCTGGGTCCTCTGCCTTTTCTAAAACCAGCTTGAACATCTGGAAGTTCACGGTTCACATATTGCTGAAGCCTGGCTTGGAGAATTTTGAGCATTATTTTACTAGCTTGTGAATGAGGGCAATTGTGTGGTAGTTTGCACATTCTTTGTCATTGCCTTTCTTTGGGATTGAAATGAAAACTGACCTTTTCCAGTCCTGTGGCCACTGCTGAGTTTTCCAGTTTAGGACCTTAGTTACCATGAAACAGTTAACAGAAGCCAGTAACTCCTTCATAATGTAGACCCACAGCCAGGAGTCTTCAATGTTGGCTATTACAGTGAGACTTGAGTTTGACCTTGATACACCTTGCCACATTTTATCTTCTGTTCTTCCACCTCCCTATTAATAATGCACTTGATTTCACTTCACAAATGTTTTGTTTACCAAAGTTAGCAAGGTCTTGCCTAGTGGCTTTGACAGTGAAGAATCTGCCTGCAATACTGGAGACCCAGGTTTGATCCCTGTGTTGAGAAGATCCCCTGGTGAATGGAATGGCTGACAACTCCCATATTCTTGTCTGGAGAATTCCATGGACAGAGGAGCCTGGAAGGCTACAGTTTATGGGGGTGCAAAGAGTCAAACATGACTGAGTGACTAACACTAATTAGCTAACTAAAGTCAGCAAAATCTTTCCATCCTATAAGGATGGAAATTAAGAGTTTTTGTAAGGTACAGAAATATAAAGAGGAAGGAAGTATTCATATTCATTCATAATCCCACTAGGTAGAGACAATAGCTATGTACATTTTTAAATGTGTAAAGACAGTATTTAATCAGTGCATAATATTTTATTGAATAGTTGAATCATAATATTTTAGTTTTATTTTTTATGTTGTTTCCAAATTTATATTGATTAAAATCACAATATTATCTTTATGTTTAAAATTTTAAATCATTTCTTAAAATAATTTCTAAGATGGTTTTTAAGATACAGTTTAAATTTTTTTATAAAAGGTACTACTTTGGTTTCCACAGAAATTCTCTAAAATTATACTTCACTGAATGATTACTAGTGTCATAAACTCTTATGAGACTGAATATCATGAAATTTCACTGTTACTGCAGTATATAAATAAAAGATTCTTCATTGTTTCCATTACCATTAACAATTTTTGATCAATAGTGAGATTGAATATTTCATAATACATACATTAAGCATTTGTTTTCCCCTGTTGTGAAATGATTTTTCTTTATCTAATGGATTTTAGTGTTTTTGTTATCAATTGTATGATTGGCTTTATATTTTTGTTAAGATCTCTTGCACAATCACTAATTTCCTTGTATAGATTGATGTAAAACCTTTGTTTTGTTCTTGGAAATTTTCACCTATTCTATATGAAAATAAAAATATTTGTGATCCTTTATATAATTATTTGTGCTCCACTTCAGAGCCCCAATTTGGGGGATCACAAATATATGCGGTAGAGTCTCACCTCTCATGCAGCATTTGAGATGTTATGTACGATCTCAACTAATTTTTTTTTCAAAGATATTCCTAATTAATCACACCCCTAGTCACACTAGTCAGTCCTAAAGGAAATCAACCCTGACTATTCATTGGAAGGACTGATGTTGAAGCTGAAGATCCAGTCTTTTGGCCACCTGATGGGAAGAGCTGATTCATTCATTGGAAAAGACCCTGATGCTGGGAAAGATTGAGGGCAAGAGGAGAAGGGGACGACAGAGGATGAGATGGTTGGATGGCATCACTGACTTGATGGACATGAGTTTGAGTAAGCTCTGGGAGATAGGGAAGGGCAGAGAAGCCTGGCGTGCTGCAGTCCATGGGGTTGCAAAGAGTCAGACACAACTTAGCGACTGAACAACAGTAACTCATTTTTTTGTTTCCATTTTCAGGATCTTTTCCTTTTAATGAAATACTTCATGTTCCTGTTTTGTGCTTGTTTTTAAAGTCATATTCTTTGAATATGTAGTCTGTTTTCTGCATTGTGGACTCATCAATTTCTTCATAGGACAGTGAGAAGTTAGTTTAAGTGATTCCTTGAGTTATACATTTAAGATGTTCTGTGATTTGCCTTTTAAAGGATAAAAGCTAATTCTTTTATTATCATTCAGCATTAAGTAAAACAGGAGTATGTGCAATAAACACTTAATTATAACGTAAAATAATAGCTACTGATTAATTAATAATAGCTATTGTTGCTCATTTTATTTTTTTAATGAATTTATTTTTAATTTAAGGATAATTGCCTTATAATATTTTGTTGATTCCTGCCATACATCATGATTCATCATGTTGATGAATCAACCACAGATATACGTATTTCCCCTCTCCCTTGGGCCTGCCTCCCACATCCCACCCTATCCTACCCCCGCAGGTTGTCACAGAGCACCAGTGTGAACTCCCTGAGTCATACAGCAAATTCCCGTTGGCTATCTAGTCTGCTGCTGCTAAGTCACTTCAGTCGTGTCCGACTCTGTGCGACCCCATAAACGGCAGCCTACCAGGCTCCTCCATCCCCGGGATTCTCCAGGCAAGAGTACTGGAGTGGGTTGCCATTTCCTTCTCCAATGCATGAAAATGAAAAGTGAAAGTGAAGTTGCTCCGTCGTGTCCGACTCCTAGCGACCCCATGGACTGTAGCCCACCAGGCTCCTCCGTCCATGGGATTTTCCAGGCAAGAGTACTGGAGTGGGTTGCCATTGCCTTATCCTACATATGGTGATATATAAGTTTCTATGTAACTCTCTCAGTTTGTCCACCCTCTCCTTTCCTACTGTGTCTGTCCTGTTTCTGCGTCTCCATTGCTGCTCTGCAAATAGGTTCATAAGTACCATCTTTCTAGATTCCATAAAAATATGTTAATATATATTTGTTTTTCTCTTTCTGACTTGCTTCACTGTACAATAGGTTCTAAGTTCATTCACCTCATTAGAAATGATTCAAGTGCTTTCCTTTTTATGGCTGAGCAATAGAAAGTGAAAGTGAAGTTGCTCAGTCGTGTCCGACTCTTTGCAACACTGTGGACTGTAGCCTACCAGGCTTCCCCGTCCATGGGATTGTCCAGGAAAGAATACTGGAGTGAGTTGCCATTTCCTTCTCCAGGGGATCTTCCCAACCCAGGGATCGAACCTGGGTCTCCTGCATTGGAGGCAGATGCTTTAACCTCTGAGCCATAATTCCATTGTATATATGTACCATACCTTTTTTAGGCTTTCATCTGTCAATGGCCATCTAGATTGCTTCATATCCTAGCTATTGTAAATAGTCCTACAATGAACATTGGGGTACACATGTCTTTTACAATTATGCATTATATGCCTAGTAATAGGATTGTTGCATCACACGATAGGTTTATTCTTTTCTTTAAAGGAATCTCCACACTGTCCTCCCTAGTGACTGTATCAATTTACATTCCCATCAACAGTTCAAGAGGGTTCCCTCTTCTCCACACCCTCTCTGGCATTTATTATTTGTAGGTTTTTTCAATGATAGCCTTTCTGACCAGTGTGAGGTGATATCTCACGGTATTTTTGACCCACATTTCTCTAATAATGAACAATGTTGATCATCTTTTCATGTGTTTAGTAGCCATCTGTATGTATTCTTTGGAGAAATATCTGTTTAGGTCTTCTGCCCACTTTTTTACTGGGTTGTTTATTTTTCTGAAAATGAGTTGCATGAAGTGTAATATACTTTGGAAATTAACCCTTTGTCAATTGTTTCATTTGCTATTATTTTCTCCCATTCTAAGGGTTGTCTTTTCATCTTGTTTATAGTTTCCTTTGTTATACAAAAATCTTTTAAGTTTAATTAGGTCTTATTTCTTTATTCTTTGCTTTTATTTTCATTTCTAGGAGGTGGGTCATAGAGATCTTGCTGTGATTTGTGTCATAGAGCGTTTTGCCTCTCAAATGTTTTCTTCTCAAATACTTTGTACTCAGTAGGTATTCAATAAATAGTTTTCAATTTGGTAGAATAACCAGGAAATTTATTTTGTTAGAGTGCTAATATTAAATGCAAAAGTAAAAGTTAATCTGAAATGTGAATCAGAGGTTAGGAAGAAGTACGTTTTAAAACACTGAAACTACTTACTTTAAAGGTAACTGGATTATGGAATAGTGCAAATCTAGCTTTTTTATTTGTTTTAATCTTGACTGAAAATATAAAGCATGTTAATTTTATCTTCAGAATTTTCTGTAATTACTACATCCACAGAGGGTAGTCTCATTTAGTTTGGGAGTCTTGGGTGAAACATCTATTTAGAAATCTCAGCAGTGTTCCACATTGTGCGTTTACCTACTTATTTGTTGTTCAGTCGTTAAATCACGTCAGACTCTTTGTGGCCTCATTAACTGCAGCACACCAGGTTTCTCTGTCCTTTACTATCACACAGGGTTTGCTCAAACTCATGTCCATTGAGTCAGTGATGCCATCCAACCATCTTATCCTCTTTCATCCCCTTGTCTTGCTCTCACTCTTTCCCCAGGATCAGGGTCTTTTCCAGTGATTCAGCTCTTCACATTAGATGGCCAAAGTATTGCAGTGTCAGCTTCAGCATCAGCTTTCCAATGATTATTCGGGGTTGATTTCCTTTAGGATCTACTAATTTGATCTATTTGCTGTCTAAGGGCCTCTCAAGAGTCTTCTCCAACACTACAGTTCAAAAGCATCAATTTTTTTGCATCCCAGCCTTCTTTTTTTCATACATGACTACAGGAAAAACCATAGGTTTGACTATATGGACCTTTGTCAGCAAAGTGATGTCTCTATTTTTTTAATATGCTGTCTAGGTTTGTCAGAGCTTTTCTTCAAAGGAACAAGGGTCTTTTAATTGAGTTGGAATCAACACTGCCATGAGAAATATCAACAACCTCAGATATGCAGATGATGCCACTCATTTGAGGAATGGCTATAACTGTTATCCCAGGTACATTATGCTTTTGCTTTGCTCTGTAATGTTTCAGCCAAATTTATTTATTTAAAATCTCTGCCACTTTTTTTCCTGGCTTTCAAAATTAATATATACTGAGCTGGGGCATATAAAACATAGTCAGAAAAAGAGAAATATTTTTCAATGTGTTTTCTTTTTCTTCATATGCATTCTCTAAATCAAATTCAATGATGAAGATTTTTCTTAATGTGTAGGAGGATTCTAAGATAAACACAGAGCTTTTAAAATTGATTCATAACTTGTCAGAGTAGAAGGATATAAAATCTTCTTTAAAAATTAATGAAGTATAACTACATTTTTATTGTATTTTAAAACTAGGTAATTTGCCTTTTGTGGGTATAAATATAACTCATATTAGAAATACTTCTGAAAATACAATATTAATTGTTATCATTGGATATGATTATATCTAGATACACATATTATAAATTGCATTTTATAGACTTTATAGCTATAATTTATACACAATATTAAAAGCCTTATTGGTTTTTTAAGTTAACAGAAATTGGTTGCTTTTATTCTACAGACATATTTTAGATGGTTATAATATGTATTACATGTGTATGAATGTGGACAAATAGACACACAAAGGCATATTGTCCTACTAATAAATATAAGTACGTCTCCATTTTGAAGGTATGTAAGATATTCCTTGCTTGCCTATGAACCTATTACATACAGTTTGGCAAAAAATAATAATTGAAAACCTGGAACTAAAGATCAAGTTTCTTAAAGCTGAGATCAAGAGATTTAAAATAATCACCTTCATATAATTATTTCATTGTTTTACTTTAATAGCTCTAATCCCTGGAGAAGGGAAAGACTACCCAGTCCAGTATTCTGGCCTGGAGAATTCCATGGTCTATATAGTCCATAGGGTTGCAAAGAGTTGGACTTGACTGAGCAAATTTCACTAACTCAATGGCTGGATAGACAAGACGATGTGGATTTCTGCCTTACCTACTGCAATATCAGTGTGCCTGATCAAGCAAAGGCAGTCAATAAATATATATTGAGTAGCAAAATGAATGCATAAATATAGTATATATACATGTATCTGTACACATGAAAATCGAAGCTTGAGACTAAACTAGATTTCTAGCTGCAACAAGAAGACATTGTGTCATTGTTAATTAAGGTAACGTTTGGAAAGCAAAAACACTTTACCTTTTACTGACAAACATTTATGATTGATGAAAACTAAGCAATTTACTTCAAATGATTCAGATGTAAAAATTGGAATAACAGAATTGAATGGGCTTCTCCTTTATCCTGTGAATGAGGCTTAATTCCATCTTTATCGAGTCAAGAGCAGCATATATCTCAGTTATTCTTTGTCTTTTGCTCCTACCTTAGCTGCCCCTTCTGGAGGCATCTGTCACACTCTATTCAGTTCACTCTGCATTCTGTTAGCGCTCTGAGCTAGCTGTAGGGTATCTGCTTAGGAGCAACTAGAGTACTCCCGGTAGGGACAAGTTACAAGCAGGAAAGAATAAGCAATACTACCCACGGAGGTACTGACTTCCAACAATTTTGCAGAAGTGTGAAGACTTTCAGTAGAAAATAAAACATCACATGCTGGGTCTGGCTCCAAGCCTCCCCCAAGAACTTTCCACTTAAGCAATCTTTTTTATCCTGTGAGCTTAGTGTTCTTTCTGAAGGAGTTTAAGTTTCATATTAACAAATTGTCTTAATTATTTTTAACCAAACTGTTAACTACCTGCAGTGAGTGTAGAAAAAGCTCCCAACAAGTTTTAGTTTTTCTTTCCAGAGGAAATTAAACAAAGCTGTTGACAATTGAATATGGTTTCCTCTGGGAAGGAGCCTGGATTCCTCTCCCTAAGAGAGACTGAACAGCCAGTTGGGCAGCTTACAGGAAAAACTATAAAGGATATGAGCTTGCCCATAGTGACAGGGTTTATTTATTATGAAAGACATCTGTCTGTTATTTTGCTTGAATTTCTAATGTGGTAATCATCAAACAGTGTCAACAAGGTATGTTAATTTCAGTGTGTTCCTTCGAACTCCACAGAGCATATAGATGTGAATATTTTACTACAAAGGACACAAGTCAAAGAAAATGAATCTGATGGATTTCATTTTGCCCACTGGTATGGAAGTACTCATTTAAACGGTATTCACTCTTCTAAATAGAAAAATGTTGAGAAGTTTAAAATTATAAAATATTACATCCATTGGTGTTGACTAATAAGAATCATATTCTTATTAAAATGCAAAAATACATATATTAGCACCATTCATTCCATATGATGATTTTAGGAAAATGAGGCTCATTCATTTTTCATCATCATGTTGATGGTATTAAATATGATTTTGTTTTATTATACTGAGCACATTTGTGCACATAACCATAATTTTCTATTATCCTATGACGTAATGGTAGTTGTTTTAGTCTGCTGTGGAAATTGATATCCTTATTTTGTTAATTGAAATCAGTTTGGAATATTTCCAGGTGCTGTCTCTCTAGGACAGATGCTTCTAGGCAGTTGAGTTAAGAGATACATATGGCTGACCAGTATGGCTTCATGCTCCTTTCAGTTTGACTTACCCTTAGACAGGTTTCTTCCTGACTCTTCCTTTTCTTAGGATATTGACCTCAGACATCTTGAAATTAGAAATTCTTTCTCTCCCCTTTGAGATATAAACTTTTTCCCAACTTCCTGACCATTTTATAGCCCAGGGTTATATTTTACAAGGACCAGGAGCCATCCTTTTGAAATGTAATCATGTAATCATTGAGGAAGATAGAGCTCATCTCTCTGTTTCTGTGGAATGGGAGTAGGGAACCTAATTTCAATAGAATAATTGAAAATCAGCTAACATGGAGAAGCTAGTCATGGATCACCTAACATTAAAAATCCTCTTGACTTTTGTTTCAGAGGGGTTATGTTCAATCTCTCTCCCTTATTGTAATAGTCTTAAATAAATTCTCCTTGGCTTTTTAACTCCATTTGGTGCATTTTTTTCTTTTTTTTTTTAGGACATGGAAATTTTAGAGAGACAAATTATGAGTATTACATACAATGTAAAAATTATGGTGAGTGGTTTGCACATGGGGAAATAACTTACCAAATCTTTATAGTGTTGGATAATAATAGTGACAATACCACAGTTACATCACTTTTCTTCACTTAAGAATCCTGTATTCTTCACTAAATTTTAAAATGGGACATTGATAAGGTTTCTATGATCTAGAGGCAAAACAAATTCAATAGATCTAGAAAGCGTAATACTTTTTTCTTTTTCTTTTTTTAAAATTTATTTTATTTTATTTTTTAACTTTACAATATTGTATTGGTTTTGCCAAATATCAGAATCCACCACAGATATACACGTGTTCCCCATCCTGAACCCTCCTCCCTCCTCCCTCCCCGTATCATCCCTCTGGGTCATCCCAGTGCACCAGCCCCAAGCATCCTGTATCGTACATCAGTTCTAATGAGGTGGATGAAACTGGAGCCTATTATACAGAGTGAAGTAAGCCAGAAAGAAAAACATCAATACAGTATCTTTTTCTTTTAAAAATCAACAACATCTTAGAAATTTCATCATTAGACAAAGACAATAAGCCTTGAATGACTGCTATGATGTCACTTTAGCATCTCATGTTAAATGTGCACTCTCCTGGTCCTGATACTTAGACTAGAATACTTAGTCCGCAAGCATTCTGTTGGTGGAATGCTTGTTTAAGGCTCTCCGTCTAGTCTGTATACTGCTGACTGTGTCATTCCTTGACAGAACTCTATGGTTTTGAATTTTCTAGAATTAACACAAGACGCTTTGGATCATTTCTTTATCCCCTTATTGTCCTTTCAATTTGCTCCTTTTGGAAGTGATTTGTGCTTGCCAAGTTACTTTCTGATTCCCCTGGGGCTTGTTTGCAATCCTATTTTGCTTTATATTTAGATATTTTTAGCAAATAACATTATTCAGTGCTGTGGCCCGTGGTGTCATATGCATGCAGACAGCACTCAGATATTCTTTCCAGTCCCTGCAGACCTATGAAGTGGCTTGATGTTTGCATAATTGTCTGTGTGATATTCAGGCATGGATGTCTTCAAATTTCCCTGAATTTAGTACAGATAAAATTGGGTTGCTACTGGTTGGTTCTCTAGTATAAATATTTAAAATATAAACCATGCTGGTAACCTTAAAGAGGTGATTTTCTTTGCTTCAAAAATCACAGTTTTGACTTTTGGTTTACTATAAACTTGTGTGTATATTTGTGTGCATGTATGTGTGTACGTGTATATGTGTGTTTTACTAGCCATATGATTTCATTTTTGTATCAACCCAGTACACACTTGTCACATAAAGATTTTCTGATTCTCGAAGCATTTCTGTCACAATTTACAAGCACTGACCTCTACCTGCCACTTTGCAATCTGATTCTAATAGATCACAAGTTCTTCTACACCCTGTTCTTCAGCCAGGAAATCTATTCTTTTATGCATGAGAACTTTAAAATTACTGTTGATTTTTAAGGTTCAAAAAAAAAAACTTATTTGTTTGATTTAGCCTTTTAAATATTTATTGTATCTTATTTTATATTAAGTCTGCATAGCACTGTGGATGGACACATGAAGGACACTCATAAATGTAAATTGGGTAGATTGATAGGCCATCTGAAGTGTTTGCAGGAAGTACCATTTTACAATGAGAAGGACTATTAATGAGTCCATGGTGATTCTGAGTTTTGAATAAATGTATACCTATCCTATCTTCCTACCAGGCAGTCAAGGAGTGTACAACATTTTGGATACTGCATTAAATAAATGGAGTAGAATAAAATTCCTATGAAATGGTCTCAATTCATTAATCTGGTAAAGTTTAGGTATCACTTTAACTAAAAGGGTATTTTGGATGATAACTGGTGCTTTCTTCCAGCCCTTTAAAGAAATGGGGCTTTACATTCCTGTTCGATAGCCTGAAAAAGTTGAATTAGTTGAGTCTGCATTAAATATAAAAAATTCATTTAATTGATAGACCAGAACATAGAAACATCTGAAAGTAATGCCTGCCTTGCCAAATACATTTATGAGATTTCTGAATCTGATCAAGCTTTTCTGCTATGAATTGAGACTGTAAATACATGTGTTGGTTAGAAATGGCTACCACAACTTGTAGGAAATGGGGTCACAAATGATGTGCAGAGTTCTTATACACAGGGCATTCCAAGCTTGGCTTCTGGAGTTACTGACTCATCAAAAAAGTCTGGGCATGTCTGCTGTCTCCGAAGAGGAGCCTTCTGACCCTGGGATGCTACTATTTTAACTAAGCTAAAAGAGCAGCCTACAAAGTAAGAATGCACCCGTGCTAAGTCACTTGTGTTTGACTCTCTGTGACCCTATGGACCGTAGACTTCCAGGCTCCACTATCCATGGGATTCTCCAGGTGAGAATGCTGGAGTGGGCTGCCATTTCCTTCTCCAGGGAATCTTCCTAACCCAAGGACTGAACCCACATCTCTTACGTCTCCTGCATTGGTAAGTGGGTTTTTACCCCTGCTGCCACCTGGGAAACCAAACATAAGAATATAAAATGGTAATTAACAAAGCTAATTAAATTATATTTTTCATGGTGCAAAGACGATTAGACCTCAGTATAGTAGTACTTTGGGTTGTGGTCTGCATTTCCTTTGAGATAAACTAGAATACATGATCTTGCCTGGAGAATCTCAGGGACGGTGGAGCCTGGTGGGCTGCCATCTATGGGGTCACACAGAGTCGGACATGACTGAAGTGACTTAGCAGCAGCAGCAGCAGAATACATGAACCTTACTCCCCAAGGGGAGCATTGGTAAGGATGGTCAGAACAATCATTACATCTCAAGTGTGCAAAGGATGCTATCTAGGAGCAGTTGTATACACTGGGTTTAAAATTTACTGAGATGTATCTTGTTGCATTATTTCCAAGTATTACATACACTGTGTGATACCCCCTGGCATTTGCTTTGTAGAAATAATACATTTCAGGGTACGTTTTTCCATTTTATCCCTCTCCTTCTTCATCCTTTAGTATTTCAAAGTGTCATTCTTTCACCCTTACTGGAGTCACCTGTGAATTGTATAATATTCTTCCCTTCCATTTATTTTCTATGGCTGCTGAATGGTTCAGAAACGAGTGAAGGGCTTTCCTGCTGGCCGGCTCACACAGACTCTGTTATCCTTGTCATGGTTTTTGCCACAGGTCAGGATTCTCTGAGAAATTCCTTTAATTGTAGCAGAACAATAATGTGCTATGGACCTTAATTATTCAGGTTGTTTTATATTCTACGGAATTGTATACTGGATGACTGAGATGTTACCAAATACATTTTTAAGTTTACAAATGAAAGGAAACTAAAATCAAGAGGAGCTGAGCTACTTGTCCAGCTGGTAGGAAGTGGGAGAAAAAAATATTTTTTTTTCCCAAGTCATGCTCTCTCCACTGAACTAGCAGTCAAACCTCTCAGTATAGGTTAGAAGGGAAACTGATACCTTGATAGCAGAATATTCATAATGCATCTTTCATACAAAGTGTGGAAATGGGGTAGAGATTTGGACTCATATGATTCTGGGGACTGATAGTTTTATAAATGTCTCTCCAACTTTGATCAGTCCTCAGGTCCCCAAAACCCACAAATAATTAGGTATATATGAATATGTGTATATATATATATATATATATATATATATATATATATATATATATGCTTTCCAGGTGGCACTAGTGATAAAGAATCTTCCTGCCAATGCAGAAGAAATGAGGCGTGAGTTTGATTCTTGGGTTGGAAAGATCTCCTGGAGGAGTGATCCCCTGGAGTGGCAAACCACTCCAGTATTCTTAACTGGAGAATCCCATGGGCAGAGAAGCCTGGCAGGCTACAGTCCATAGGGTTGCAAGGAGTCGGACACGACTGAAGTGACTTAGCAAGCACACATGTATACACACACACACACACACACACATATTTGTTGTAGTTCAGTTGCTCAGTCTTGTCAGATTCTTTGCGACCCCATGGACTGTAGCACGCCAGGCTTCCCTGTACTTCACCAACTCCTTGAGTTTACTCAGACTCAGGTCCATTGAGTTTATGATTCCATCCAATCATCTCATCCTGTCATTCCCTTCTCCTCCCGCCTTCAATCTTTCCCAGCATCAGGGTCTTTTTAAATGAGTCAGTTCTTCACATCCGGTGGCCAAAGTATTGAAGCTTCAGCTTTAGCATCAGTCCTTCCAGTGAATACTCAGGACTGATTTCCTTCGGGATTGACTGATTTGAACTCCTTGCTGTCCAAGGGAATCTCAAAAGTCTTCTCCAACACCACAGTTTGAAAGCATTAATTCTTCAGCATTCAGCCTCCTTTATGGTCCAGGTCTCCTACCTGTACATAACTACTGGAAAAACCATAGCTACAACTATACAGAACTTTTCGTACTTAAAAATTCCCTTTATATTTATTTTCTATTGGAGTTTAATTGCTTTGCAATATTGTGTTAGTCTTGCTGTACAACAGCATGAATCAGCCATCAGTTCAGTTCAGTCGCTCAGTAGTGTCTGACTCTTCACGACCCCATGAATCGCAGCACTCCAGGCCTCCCTGTCCATCACCAACTCCCGGAGTTCACTCAGACTCATGTCCATCGAGTCAGTGATGCCATCCAGCCATCTCATCTTCTGTCGTCACCTTCTCCTCCTGCCCCAGTCCCTCCCAGCATCAGTCTTTTCCAATGAGTCAACTCTTCGCATGAGGTGGCCAAAATATTGGAGTTTCAATTTCAGCATCATTCCCTCCAAAGACATCCCAGGGCTGATCTCCTTCAGAATGGACTGGCTGGATCTCCTTGCAGTCCAAGGGACTCTCAAGAGTCTTCTCCAACACCACAGTTCAAAAGCATCAATTTATCGGCGCTCAGCCTTCTTCACAGTCCAACTCTCACATCCATACATGACCACAGGAAAAACCATAGCCTTGACTAGATGGACCTTTGTTGGCAAAGTAATGTCTCTGCTTTTGAATATGCTATCTAGGTTGGTCATAACTTTCCTTCCAAGGAGTAAGCGTCTTTTAATTTCATGGCTGCAGTCATCATCTGCAGTGATTTTGGAGCCCAAAAAAATAAAGTCTGACACTGTTTCCATTGTTTCCCCATCTATTTCCCCTGAAGTGATGGAACCAGATGCCATGATCTTCATTTTCTGAATGTTGAACTTTAAGCCAACTTTTTCACTCTCCACTTTCACTTTCATCAAGAGACTTTTTAGTTCGTCTTCACTTTCTGCCATAAGGGTGGTGTAATCTGCATATCTGAGGTTATTGATATTTCTCCCGGCAATCTTGATTCCAGCTTGTGTTTCTTCCAGTCCAGCTTTCCTCATGATGTACTCTGCATATAAGTTAAATAAGCAGGGTGACAATATACAGCCTTGATGTACTGCTTTTCCTATTTGGAACCAGTCTGTTGTTCCATGTCCAGTTCTAACTGTTGCCTCCTGACCTGCATACAGATATCTCAAGAGGCAGGTCAGGTGGTCTGGTATTCCCATTTCTTTCAGAATTTTCCAGTTTATTGTGATCCACACAGTCAAAGGCTTTGGCATAGTCAATAAAGCAGAAATAGATGTTTTTCTGGAACTCTCTTGCTTTTTCCTTGATCCAGCGGATGTCGGCAATTTGATCTCTGGTTCCTCCGCCTTTTCTAAAACCAGCTTGAACATCTGGAAGTTCACAGTTCACGTATTGCAGAAGCCTTCCTTGGAGAATTTTGAGCATTACTTTACTAGCATGTGAGATGAGTGCAATTGTGCAGCAGTTTGAGCATTCTTTGGCATTGCTTTTCTTTGGGAATGGAATAAAAACTGACTTTTTCCAGTCCTGTGGCCACTGCTGAATTTTCCAAATTTGCTGGCATATTGAGTGCAGCACTTTCACAGCATCATCTTTCAGGATTTGAAATAGCTCAACTGGAATTCCATCACCTCCACTAGCTTTGTTCATAGTGATGCTTTCTAAGGCCCATTTAACTTCACATTCCAGGATCTCTGGCTCTAGGTGAGTGATCACACCATCGTGATTATCTGGGTCGTGAAGATCTTTTTTGTACAGTTCTTCTGTGTATTCTTGCCACCTCTTCTTGATATCTTCTGCTTCTGTTAGGTCCATACCATTTTTGTCCTTTATTGAGCCCATCTTTGCATGAAATGTTCCCTTGATATCTCTAATTTTCTTGAAGAGATCTCTAGTCTTTCCCATTCTGTTGTTTTCCTCTATTTCTTTGCACTGATCACTGAGGAAGGCTTTCTTATCTGTTCTTGCTAGTCTTTGGAACTCTGCATTCAGATGCTTATATCTTTCCTTTTCTCCTTTGCTTTTCACTTCTCTTCTTTTCACAGCTATTTGTAAGGCCTCCCCAGACAGCCATTTTGCTTTTTTGCATTTCTTTTCTATCAAGGGCCTAGATCTGATAGATAGACTGCCTGATGAACTGTGGAAGTGATAATCAGCCATACGTGTACATATATCTACTGCCTCTTAAGCCTCCCTCCCTCCCCCCAGCCCACTCCTCTAGGTCTGCCCCTCAATACCACCAGGATAAAGTAAATAATTGTTATCATGGTCCATGGGTCTTTCACAAACTTGTCCCTCTCCATATGCATCTCTCAATACTGCCATCCTCATATTGTAAGCTACCAGTGCACTATCTGCTTCTCCCGGTTTCCATATTCTGCTTTGGAGTCTTTTTACAAGTTTCCCCAGTTTGAAGTTTCCTTATTTTCTCCTTCAACTGGATAACCCCTAATCCCACTAAATCCTAGTTTCAGTTCAGTTCAGTTGCATACTCATGGCTGACTCTCTGTGACCCCATGGACTGCAGCACGCCAGACTTCCCCGTCTATCACCAACTCCCGGAGCTTGCTCAAACTCATGTCCAGGAAGTCGGTGATGCCATCCACCAATCTCATTCTCTGTTATCCCCTTCTCCTCCTGCCTTCAATCTTTTCCAGCATCAGGGCCTTTTCCAATGAGTCAGGTCTTTGCATCAGGTGGCCAAAGTATTGGAGTTTCAGCTCAGCTTAGTTTAGGCATTGCATTATCCTGAGTGGCCACTCTGATTCCCCATAGTTGGGTCAGGTTCCTGTATTTGCCACACACTATAACTGTCTTTTTACCTATTTGATTTTAAGCTTCTTGAAGAGAAAGATCCTTGTCTTTTTCACCAATGTGCCCTTAGTTACATTACAATGTACGAGTATACAACAGATGGCTCAGTGAACAGATGGCTCAGTGATAAAGAATCTGCCTGACAAGGCAGGAAATGTAGGAGACGTGGGTTTGATTCCCAGATTGGGAAGATTCCCTGGAGTAGTAAATGACAACCCACTCCAGTATTCTTGCCTGGAAAATTCCATGGACAAAGGAGCCTTGGTAGGCTATCATCCATGGGAGTGCACAGTGTCAGACACTCCTGAGTGATGGAGCACTACATGTACATATAACAGATACTCATTATATGTTTTAAGGTAATTGTAAAGATAAAAACGAAAGACTCCAAACAGCAAATGTACCAATGAAATCCACAGAAACCTTTATTTTTTTTTTTTTTTTATTCTTCCAATTTTATTTTATTTTTAAACTTTACATAATTGTATTAGTTTTGCCAAATATCAAAATGAATCCGCCACAGGTATACATGTGTTCCCCATCCCGAACCCTCCTCCCTCCTCCCTCCCCATACCATCCCTCTGGGCCGTCCCAGTGCACCAGCCCCAAGCATCCAGCATCATGCATCGAACCTGGACTGGCAACTCGTTTCCTACATGATATTTTACATGTTTCACTGCCATTCTCCCACATCTTCCCACCCTCTCCCTCTCCCACAGAGTCCATAAGACTGTTCTATACATCAGTGTCTCTTTTGCTGTCTCGTACACCGGGTTATTGTTACCATCTTTCTAAATTCCATATATATGCGTTAGTATACTGTATTTATGTTTTTCCTTCTGGCTTACTTCACTCTGTATAATAGGCTCCAGTTTCATCCACCTCATTAGAACTGATTCAAATGTATTCTTTTTAATGGCTGAGTAATACTCCATTGTGTATATGTACCACAGCTTTCTTATCCATTCATCTGCTGATGGACATCTAGGTTGCTTCCACGTCTTGGCTATTATAAACAGTGCTGCGATGAACATTGGGGTACACGTGTCTCTTTCCCTTCTGGTTTCCTCAGTGTGTATGCCCAGCAGTGGGATTGCTGGATCATAAGGCAGTTCTATTTCCAGTTTTTTAAGGAATCTCCACACTGTTCTCCATAGTGGCTGTACTAGTTTGCATTCCCACCAACAGTGTAAGAGGGTTCCCTTTTCTCCACACCCTCTCCAGCATTTATTATTTGTAGACTTTTGGATCGCAGCCATTCTGACTGGTGTGAAATGGTACCTCATAGTGGTTTTGATTTGCATTTCTCTGATAATGAGTGATGTTGAGCATCTTTTCATGTGTTTGTTAGCCATCTGTATGTCTTTTTTGGAGAAATGTCTATTTAGTTCTTTGGCCCATTTTTTGATTGGGTCGTTTATTTTTCTGGAGTTGAGCTGTAGGAGTTGCTTGTATATTTTTGAGATTAGTTGTTTGTCGGTTGCTTCATTTGCTATTATTTTCTCCCATTCTGAAGACTGTCTTTTCACCTTGCTAATAGTTTCCTTTGATGTGCAGAAGCTTTTAAGGTTAATTAGGTCCCATTTGTTTATTTTTGCTTTTATTTCCAATATTCTGGGAGGTGGGTCATAGAGGATCCTGCTGTGATGTATGTTGGAGAGTGTTTTGCCTATGTTCTCCTCTAGGAGTTTTATAGTTTCTGGTCTTACGTTTAGATCTTTAATCCATTTTGAGTTTATTTTTGTGTATGGTGTTAGAAAGTGGTCCAGTTTCATTCTTTTACAAGTGGTTGACCAGATTTCCCAGCACCACTTGTTAAAGAGATTGTCTTTAATCCATTGTATATTCTTGCCTCCTTTGTCGAAGATAAGGTGTCCATATGTGCGTGGATTTATCTCTGGGCTTTCTATTTTATTCCATTGATCAATATTTCTGTCTTTGTGCCAGTACCATACTGTCTTGATAACTGTGGCTTTGTAGTAGAGCCTGAAGTCAGGTAAGTTGATTCCTCCAGTTCCATTCTTCTTTCTCAAGATCGCTTTGGCTATTCGAGGTTTTTTGTATTTCCATACAAATTGTGAAATTATTTGTTCTAGCTCTGTGAAGAATACTGTTGGTAGCTTGATAGGGATTGCGTTGAATCTATAAATTGCTTTGGGTAGTATACTCATTTTCACTATATTGATTCTTCCAATCCATGAACATGGTATATTTCTCCATCTATTAGTGTCCTCTTTGATTTCTTTCACCAGTGTTTTATAGTTTTCTATATATAGGTCTTTAGTTTCTTTAGGTAGATATATTCCTAAGTATTTTATTCTTTCCGTTGCAATGGTGAATGGAATTGTTTCCTTAATTTCTCTTTCTGTTTTCTCATTATTAGTGTATAGGAATGCAAGGGATTTCTGTGTGTTGATTTTATATCCTGCAACTTTACTGTAGTCATTGATTATTTCTAGTAATTTTCTGGTGGACTCTTTAGGGTTTTCTATGTAGAGGATCATGTCATCTGCAAATAGTGAGAATTTCACAGAAACCTTTAAACTCTTAGGGATCTTATAATTTGGTCCCACCTCTGGGGAAAGTTTTCTGAATATGACCCCACTTAAGAAATAAAGCACCTCATGGAAGTTATGGTTCCCACTACGATAATACTGGCTAGGCCTTTAACTTAGAAGAACTCAACTTTCTAGGGTATAAAACAAGACAGTGCATCATTATCTTCATTCTATAGTAACTATCCAAGGCCCATTGGACGGCAACAGGGTTCTCAGGGCTCATCTCAATGTCTACATGCCGCAGCTACTCTGGGAGACAGTGACAGACACGGAGCCTGGAGTGCTGCAGTCCCTAGGGTCACAAAGAGTCGGACACATCTTAGTGACTGAGTGACCAAAGTAACGTGTTCACAAAGCAGGTCACGAGATGCGCACATGAATATACACAAATAATCTGGGATATGGAGGTATAGGAAATCAAGACAAAGAGTGTGAAAGATGTTTTAAAGCTCTGGAATGGCATCAAGAACCGGCTAAGGCCAAGTGAAGTTATGGTTCACTTCATTACACACAGTATCAGACGACACTTTGAAAGTCTAGAAGTCTTTAGGCTGGGTGCACCTTTTCCTGCTTCACTTTCTGTGAAGGTTAAAAAGCAGTTATGAGAAGCTTTGAGATTGTAGAAAATAAATAGAAATAAAGAGAGAAAGGAAAAATGGAAGGAAGGAAAGAGGGAAGGGCGGGAGGGAGGCAGAGAAGAAGGAAAGCAAATTTACTTCTCAGTTTAGCCACTTATAAGGGCCCCAAATGGCCTTCTATGTTGGGCTCCAATCTTACAAATGCTCTGTCAGAGTTCTGTGATGGGATAATTTACCTCGCCCAAATTAAGAAATGCTTTAATATCATTTAAATGCACATAGAGGAAAACCAATTTGAAAGTACCCTTTATGTGGTATTTCAAGCTAGCAGATACCCAAACTTGCTGTCACATTACTGATCCATTAAGGGACTATGGCATTTAAAGTTGTTCATTCAGAAAATTATGATTTGAAGCAGGAAATGAATGAATTATTACATTATCATCAAAAGAAAATATTATACATGAAAACAAAGAATCCTGGGGAAAAGCCAAAGCATCTGGGTCATTTTTTCTTTTCTTATTATTAATAAAGGTGAAAAGAAATTTTGACATAGAAGGTAGTTCCCCATATTAAAATTAGTCAGAAAGGAAGAAAGAACACATCAAAACAAAAATTTCCTATTAGAAAAAACCTGACCCCTAATTCTTCATTTTGGAACCGTGGGGGGCAGGTGGGTGCGTGCCCACCCCTTGTGTTAATCTGGAAGCACCCTCCCAGCACCCTTTGCATCTGCCCTTATCCAGCCAGCCGGTCTGTGCATATTTAATACCGCTTTCATTTTCATGCCTGTGAACAAGCCCGTAGTAGCAGCACATCTGGGAGCAGGATGTCTTATGCATATGCAATGTTTACCTGAAGACGAAAGTTTTGATGAACACTTGGCAAACAAATATTCATCTCATTGGAATACAATTTGTGAATTTTTCAGCAGTTTCATGAAAAACTGAAAACTACTTGAGAGGAATAAATGAGCAATTTCACACAACTCTAGTTTGCTTCCTCTTGTTTCCTGTTTTGCTCTGTTATGCATGGTGGAGAATCTTCTAAAAAATGCCTTATATTACTGACCCAGCACTTTCTGAAAGTGGTTTTGTCATCCTTCAAGTCCTTAAAGAATAGATGAAAGTAAAAATCTGAAAGTGTTTGCACTGAGAAAAATGAAAGTTGAAAGGCACAAGAAGAGTTAGGAACACAGACGGCGGCTACTGATAGACATTCAACATCTAATGAACATTTCAAAATGGAGCTGCAATGAAAAGAAATGGTCTACTTTAGCAGAAAAAGAAGAATATTAGAAAATAATTCCTAAAAGAAATAGAGCAGATTTAGAGTTACTAAAATGTAGAAAGGAGGATTATAGCCTGGAATCCATAACTGAATTGGTAAAGGCATTACTCGATATAATATTCCGTCTAATATTGAAAAATGAAAATACATTATGTCCTCATGAAATTTAGGAATATATTCACAATTCAATGGCAAATAGACTTGAGCACAACCTGATGAACGGTTCTCTTTCAAAAGACTGTGTTTAGATTAAATTTTTATCTTTTTTTCTGTGGAGTAAGAACAGTATTTTCCAGTTTCTTGGAAGTTAACTTTTATTTCTTCCCTCAAACATCAAAGATGCTACCCTGTTGAAAGGAATCACTGGTGATGAACCACAGGACAGGGCTCTGACTATGAGGAAAATGGTAAAAGAAGGATTTTTTGCGTACTCCAATGTATTAGGCCATCATTTATTCTTTCTAAATGGTGACTCAGGGTATGATATCAGGGTATGATCATTTATTTGTACTCATATTCTATGTCAAAATCCACATGTAGCAATACCCTTCCAAAACAGTTGTGCAAATCAGAATGCACTGTGATTTGGAAAAGAAAATCTCCAATCTTTCTCAGTAAGAAAAGAGGGGGAGAAGTACTCAGACACCATCACAACAGAAGTCCTTATCTTCATTTTCTGGTCTCAATTACAGATAAAGAAAAGAGTCAAATTAAAAAGACGATATGGTAACATAAGAGATTAATATGATATTCTATTGAAAAATTCTTAATTTTAGGTCATGGCATAGACTATTAGGAGGAAGTCTAATGACTGGAACGTGACTTGATTCTGGTTCAGTTCAGTTCAGTTCAGTCTCTCAGTCGTGTCCAACTCTTTGCAACCCCATGAACCACAGCACGCCAGGTCTCCCTGTCCATCACCAACTTCCGGAGTCCACCCAAACCCATGTCTATTGTATCAGTGATCTTCTATCATCCCCTTCTCCTCCTGCCCTCAATCATTCCCAGCATCAGGGTCTTTTCCAATGAGTCAGCTCTTTGCATCAGGTGGCCAAAATATTGGAGTTTCAGCTTCAACATCAGTCTTTCCAATTAACACCCAGGACTGATCTTAAGGATGGACTGATTGGATCTCCTTGCAGTCCAAGGGACTCTCAAGTGTCTTCTCCAACACAACAGTTCAAAAGCATCAATTCTTCGGGGCTCATTTTTCTTTATAGTCCAACTCTAACATCCATACATGACCACTGGAAAGACCATAGCCTTGTTGACAAAGTAATGTCTCTGCTTTTTAATATGCTGTCTAGGTTGATCATAACTTTCCTTCCAAGGAGTAAGTGTCTTTCAATTTCATGACTGCAATCACCATCTGCAGTGATTTTGGAGCCCAGAAAAATAAAGTCAGCCACTGTTTCCACTGTTTCCCCATCTATTTCCCATAAAGTGATGGGACCGGATGCCATGATCTTCGTTTTCTGAATGTTGAGCTTTAAACCAACTTTTTCACTCTCCTCTTTCACTTTCATCAAGAGGCTTTTTAGTTTGTCTTCACTTTCTGCCATAAGGGTGGTGTCATCTGCATATCTGAGGTTATTGATATTTCTCCTGGCAATCTTGATTCCAGCTTGGGTTTCTTCCAGCCCAGCGTTTCTCATGATGTACTCTGCATATATGTTAAATAAGCAGGGTGACAATATACAGCCTTGACGTACACCTTTTCCTATCTGGAACCAGTCTGTTGTTCCATGTCCAGTTCTAAATGTTGCTTCCTGACCTGCATACAGATTTCTCAAGAGGCAGTTCAAGTGGTCTGGTATTCCCATCTCTTTCAGGATTTTCCACAGTTTATTGTGATCCACACAGTCAAAGGCTTTGGCACAGTCAATAAAGCAGAAATAGATGTTTTTCTGGAACGCTCTTGCTTTTTCGATGTTCCAGTGGATGTTGACAATTTGATCTCTGGTTCCTCTGCCTTTTCTAAAACCAGATTGAACACCTGGAAGTTCACAGTTCACATATTGCTGAAGCCTGGCTTGTAGAATTTTGAGAATTACTTTACTAGCATGTGCGATGAGTGCAATTGTGCAGTAGTTTGAACATTCTTTGGCATTGCCTTTCTTTGGGAGTGTTACATTAGTCTTATTCAAAATTTGCTAAAATTCTGAGTTAAAACATTTGGCTGAGTCATTTGACTTGATTTTTGAAATGACCTTCATCAAATTTGGTATAAATGTATCTATCAACAAAGAAACTAATGACTTATAATATAAAAGACATTAATGGAATTTTACTTGTTTCTTCACTTATATTTAACCATTTAAATTATTTTAAGTTATTATAAAACACTGGTTGTGGTGAAGATGAAATATTGGGGCATTTTTATAAAATATTTTTAATGTATTGGATATATTATATGGCTCTTTGTAAACGCTTAATAATATAATGATCCTTTCAAACCTGCATTTAGCTCTTAATTTTATAGACAAACAGACAAAGAAATGATCTCTAGTTCCTTAAGTTCCAAAATTTACTAGAAGCCTGTATTTTACAACTGTAGCAACTGTCAAGAATCTTTTTAGGTCACTATATTATCCTTCGGCAAAGATCAATAGAAGTCACTTATTGTGCTTTTTGTGGGTGGGATTAGAAGGGAGACCACTGATGGGCATAATTCAAATCACATACTGTGTGGGTAAGTATTGGGGAGTGAGCAGAACAGTCAAAGTGGCAGCCTGCAAAAGTTCTTTAGATTCATTTGAAAGGAGAACGGCAGAATAAGGCATTCTACAAGACTGGACTGTCTCTGTAGACATTTTAATGGCTCTCATGGTAAATATAAATTCACATACATTATCTACATGTTTGAATGATCTAAGTAACATATATAAAGCATCTGTACCATGGCACCTCCTAAAGTCTCCTAAAATCTTGACAATATAATGAAATTTGGTGAGCAACAGTGTTTGAAAGTTGCAGAGAGGCCAAGAAGGATACAGTATTCTAAAATTCCATAAACAGTGACAGTTGAGAGATATAATTTCTTCAGTGTAAGAGACATAATTCCTGCATTAAAAAAATATAATGATCCTTTCCATGGCTTGCTAGAAAATAGGTTTTATATGCTTAATAAAAATCAGTTGTTCATATCTTAGGCTAGAGTTAATGCAATCATTATGATACATGAGCCAAGTATAATCACAGAGTAGGCTCTCAAACACATAAGTCTGTTACAAGGTACTCAATAAAAAGGCTTAAGTTGAATTAAATGAATAACTATACACATTTATGTGATATTATATAACAAATCATATATAATACAATTAATTTTTGTTGACACTTGCTATTTGCCAGGCAAAATGCTGACACTGCAAATATTACATCTGAGAGAGATGTTATTACTTCTCTTCTCCAGAGAAGAAATCCCAGAATCACATATTTCACGTTACTAAAAGTCCTCCTAACCTACAGTTTACTTTGTTTAGTTCTGACCAACCTTCTTCTTGACATTGAACTTGTTTGCTAGTCAACCTCACTTTTTAAAGGTGTGTTTATATTTTACATGCACATGAAAGCATATTTAGTCTTTATTGGTATGTTATCGCAATGATAATATATGCCTGCTAAAAACTGCTAAGGTACATTTTAAAACAAATTGACAGGAAGAAAAGTGTCAGATAATTTAGCTTGCTACCTATTGGAGATTACATAGCTCAAAGACACAAGAGTGGCAGGCAACTAATTAAAGTAGAAAACAGCTAATAGAAGACTTTCAGGCCCTTAATACACCAAAGAGAAGGCATGACACCATAAAATAGACGGAGCATAAACAGCTATTTGCAGTACATTTCATACAAAGGAAAAATGAAACACAAGGAGACCCATCAGGGAGTCTCATTGTGCAAGAAAAGGCTGTTAGTGGAGACAGTTGAGCCCTGAGCAGAGTGCTGTGTTGCAACAAAGCTCCATGGGAGCTCATGGAGAAACAGCTGCCCCCTGAAGACTGAAATGCAAAAACAATGGGCTGGACATTTGCTGACAACAGAAATCCCACAGATCATTGTACGAATAGCACCACTGGGCCAAATGATTAACCCTGAAGTCATCCATGGTCCCTTTTGCTGTGTCCTCCAAGTGGCCTTCTCTGTAGCTGTTTAATTAAACAATGTAAATTGAGAACACTGTAAAGGAGTCGAATGTGTCTCAGTGCTTCATAGGAAAGAAGTTGTGATGTGTTTTCATAATCATTCTTACTGGAATCAGAAAAAAATTAATTGCCTCCTCTAGGTAATTACAAAACAGACACCTGTTAAAAAATAATCCTATGATTTCCAACTACTAAGCAACATGTAACCAAGGTTTGCTGATAGACAGCTAGTATGGTTTATTTTTCTGGATGTAATTTAATGCAAAGAATGGTAAAGTTATGGGGAAAAGTGTTTAAATGACCAGATAACTATTGCTCCTTGACATCTTCATTAACTGTCCCCATATCTGACAACCACTGAGGATAGGCATCAATTTTATATTTATCAGCCTTTCCAGATAAAACTTGCATGCAAAATTTCACAAGAGAAAAGTGAATTTTGAATGACTTTGGGACAAGGAAAATTTTATCATCCCAAATATTTTGCTTGCTCTTGTAGCACACTAGATTTAAAAAAAGCCACCCCCCCACTGTCCCCCCCCCAATACCCCCCACTCTGCCCTCCAACACCCCACACCCTGCCAAAGCAAAGTATATGCTTTTCAAAACACTATGAATAATATGTCAGAATTCATTAGGAAGAATAATCTCAAGATGGCTTACCTTATAGCTCAGCTGGTAAAGAATCCTCCTGCAACACAGGAGACTCCGGTTCAATTCCTGGGTTGAGAAGATCTACTGGAGCAGGAATAGGCCACGCACACCTGTATTCTTGGGCTTCCCTTGTGGTTCAGCTGGTAAAGAATCCACCTGCAATGCGGGAAACCTGGGTTCGATCCCTGGGTTGGGAAGATCCCCTGGAGAAGGGAAAGGCTACTCATTCCAGTATTCTGGCCTGGATAATTCCATGGACTGTATAGACAATGCGGTCACAAAGAGTCCGACATGACTGAGTAACTTTCACTTTCACTTTTCAATCTCAAGATATATACAAATACACCCGTGGTAGGGAGTAACTGTGGGCTTCCCAAGTGATTCAGTGGTAAAGAATCTGACAGTCAATGCAAGAGATGGGAGATATAGGTTTGATCCCTGGGCTGGGAAGATTCCCTGGAGTAGGAAATTACAACCCTTTCCAGTGTTCTTGCCTGTGAAATTCCAGGAACAGAGGAGCTTGGCAGGCTACAGTCCATGGGGTCTCCAAGAGTCAGAAAAGACTGAGCACGCATTCATGCAGGGAGTAGTGTACCCCAATACACCCAAGTCATAATCCCTGCATCCTATGAGTCCTACCTTAGGCGAAAGAGACTTTGACAATTTGATTAAAGTGTTATTGCTCAGTTGGATCTGACTCTTTTGCAATCTCATGGACTAGAGCCTTCCAGGCTCCTCTGTTCATGGAATTCTCCAGGCATGAATACTGGCATCGGTTGCCACTTCATTCTCCAGGGGATCTTCCCAACCCAGGGATCAAACCTGTTTCTCCTGCGTTGGTAGGCAGATTTTTTACCAAGCCACCTGGGAAACCCTCTGTTAGATAGTAATAAACTCCCTCAGCTTTTGTTTATCTTGGAGAGTTTTGATTTCTCCTTTACCTTTAAAGGAGAGTTTTGCTTGATACAGCATCCTTGGTTGACAAAAAGCCTTGGGAAGCTTTTTGGCTCAGATGAGCAACTCAGCCGTCACACTCACACAGTGTGTTCGGTTCCCGTTGTGTTAAGGAAGAGGTGTTTATAACTAGCAGATGTGGTGACAACTCAAAGAGAAAGGTGATGCCCCAGTTCCCTTTATTCGGGCCTGGTGGGCAGGGCTCTTAGGCCAGAGTCCTTGCGGGTGATACCTTCAGATTTCTGTCATTGGTTTCCACCCCGGACAGCCCTGGTGACAGCGCAGACCTCAGGTGATAGTCAAAATAAGCTCGAAGAATCAAAATGAGCAATGGAAATTCTTTGAGTTGTACTGTGTAAAAACCTCTAAGAAAGCTATCAACAGCCTGCAACATCCGCGTGTACCACCAACTGCGGTGCGCTGCGGGGCTCTGACCACCGCCCTGAGGCTGAGAGGCCAGAGCTGGCTCCCTTGGCAGCGCCCACGGCATCCGGAGCATCAGCGGCTGGTCCTTTCTCTCGCTTCCACCGGGAGGCGGGAGCCTGGGCATGAGAGGCTGTCCTCCAGTTGCTCAGCACGGTGCCACATGGGCAAGCAGCCTTGGGGGACGCTGTAAATGCGCCGACGCTCCTGCAGGAATCATGTTGGTATCACAGCAGCCTGGGTGCTATGGCTTCCCAACTGCTCCCTGGAGCTCTCAGACAGGGGTCCTCCTCTGTAGTTTTCACTAACTCCATGTCTCCTGAGGGAAAGGGGGCGGCTTCCTAGTTTGCTGTCTTGCCGACATCACACTCCTACGGGCTCAGTTTAATATTTCTGAAATAGGGATGACTTTTTTCATGATGTCTTCTAATTAACTATTTCTTTTCCCTTTTGTGAGTGTGTAAAATAACATTATATCTTAAAACAAGACTGATTTAAATGTGATGAAATACAGAAAATTTATGAGTTTAATTAAAAAAATCTCAACCCCTTTATCTGTAAAATGGAGACAAGATAAGAACAAAGTTCACAAGGTTCCTGAGAGTTCCCTGCACTCAGCTACCAATAAATACATGTCTGTGCTTTCCCTTCCCTCTGTCTCTAGTCTTCAGGGGAAAAAGCATACAAACTAATAAATGAGCTCTCTCAATCACCTCCTGTATTAGATAGCAAGTCCTCTGAACAATTAGAAAATATTGAAAAAGAGATCTCCCATAAATTACCAGAACTACAGGCATTTCCAGGATCTTTCACTTGGGACCTTGTGATCCCAGCAAATCACGGGTTCAAGTGGCCTCTCTCTCTCGTGGGTGTGGCTCTTGCCCTAGCTCCAAATTCAGCCTCTTGAAATAACCTTTAGTTTTTCTCTCCTCCCTATATGACCAATAATTCACCAATTTTTATTAAAACATCTCCAGCGTTTGTTCCTTCTTTCTCTTTCAACTGCCACTATTTAAACCCAGCATCATATACTGAATTACTGCAATAGCTTCCTGATTAGTTTTTCTCTCCAGGCTTTCCCTTCCGATCATTCCCGCATCCAATGACATAGCACCGTTTCTGAATTACCCTTTTCATCATCCTATTTCTCAACTCAAAAAGTTCCTCTGGGTTGTCCTTGTGGGATAAAATACAAATTCTTCAGCTTGGCATGAAATCTCTTCCACCACCTGACACTGTCCTCTCATTCGACAAATATTTATTGGGAGCTGACTGTGTGGTTAGCATTCTGTCTCTTGTAACTCCATATACCCTGCAGATTTTCACGTTCTGGCTGGAGATTTTTTTTAAAATATTCCAGGTAAATTAAATAACAGAGCCAGATAACCATTTAGGAATTACTATAAGACTGTATATGTTATTGTGTGCTTGTATGTGTGTGTGTGTGTACTTTATATAAATATGTTTTAGAAATATATATTGAAGCAGTAATAGTATGTTTTACGCTGCATTGCAGTTACTACAGTTTATAATGCACATATACATGTGTTTTATTTTAATCCATCTGAACAATTATAAATAGTAATGAATTGATGCTGAAGAGAGAAGGAATTTTATGAGAGAAATAATATATTTTTGCACTGTAATCTCAAAAGCTAAATATAAATATGGCAGGTTTGGAGGTTGTTATTTTGTCTGTTAAACCAAGTGTTATGCAGGAATTGTTTTCCACTGTGACAGCTATAAATTTTATAGTACGTATCCAACATACTTCACTAGTTATTTTGACTGGAGCAATTTTATGAATTTGTATATTTCCTCTTTCTGGTCACATGGAAAATCTCTAAATCTATATTATCTCATCTGTCTTGCAGGTAGGTTGGGTCATGTGACTGAGTTTTGGCTAAAGTATATACATGGAAGTAAGACTAGGCCATTTTGGATTCATCGTTTTTACTTCCACTATTCTCAAGGCTTCTCTTCATCTGTTAGGGTGTCTTTGGAAGCACCCTGTTTCTTATGATTTAGCTACCAATATGTAGCATTATCCAACTTGCTTTAGACTTTGCATGTGTAAGAAATAAACTGTATTTAAGTAAATCACTGAAGTTTTTAGGGTTTTCCATAACTGCAGCATCCTGCCTAATGCAGGCATATTCTGTACCCAATGTAAATTCTAATACTAGTTGTAACAATGTCACTTTCTTTAGTCTCAGTAAAGTATGTTAGAAAACAAGAAAGAATAGCATTAAAACAAAGTCAACTTTGTATCAACACTAACTATATATGTGTATGTACACGTGCTGTGCTGTATTTAGTCACTTAGTCATGTCTGACTCTCTGAACATCATGGACTGTAGCCCCACCAGGCTCCTCTGTCCTTGGGATTCTCCAGGCAAGAATACTGGAGTGGGTTGCCTTGCCCTCCTCCAGAGGATCTTCCCAAACCAGGGACTGAACCCAGGTCTCCTGCATTGCAGGAGGATACTTTACTGCCTGAACCACCAGGGAAGCCTGTTTATATACATATGGTTGTGTCTATATACACTGATTTGTGTATTTATATAGTTACACATTTATCCACGTATGCACATGTGCTAAGTCGCTTCAGTCATATCCAACTGCTCCTCTGTCCATGGGATTCTCCAGGCAAGAATACTGGAGTGGGTTGTCATTTCCTTCTCCAAGGGATCTTCCCGACGCAGAGATCGAACTGCCTCCCTTATGTCTCTTGCATTGGCAGGGGGGTTCTTCACCTCTAGCTCCACCTGGGAAGCCCATTCTATCTACATCATTATGCAAATACATACATGTAGATATACGTAAATTTTCAAGCACATATTTTCAATATAGGTACAAAAAGAAATCATGTACAAATTTCAAAGCCTTTATTATCCATAAATACACCAAATTCACTACTTGCTATACACTTTAGTTACATTCAATTCTTTCAGTCCTTAACGATCTCCCTAAGAAGCATGTTCTCACATGAAACAATTTTACAATGAGAAAGCAGGCAAAGAGAGGGTACATGATTAGTATTAGCATCATTAGAGACACATTACTTGGGACGCACCATGAAAGTAGGGCCTGGGATACGAATGAAGATGCTGGTCATCAATGTCTTCCTGGAAAGCTCTCTCTGTGGCTGACTGGCCCCTCACCCTCTGTATCTCAGATTTCCCCAGCCACACAGTTACCACCCTCCTCACATCCTCTATTTCTAGGACAGTGTGTTCGTTTGTTTATTACCTTTCTCCTTTTATCAAGACCTAATATTTATAGGGCAGATGCCTTAGATGTGCTGGTTACTCTTCCTTAACACAGTGACTGAAACATAGTATGTTCTCAATAAATACCGTTTAATTGAATGAATGGATGAGTGAACAAATTAATACTGTATTTTGGCAAGGAGTTATTAAGGTGATTTAAGCTTTATAGCCCTGTGAATTGGGAGGAACTGGAGCGAATTCTTGACACATGCAGAGCTTTCTTCTTTACAGATACCAACGTCAGTGTGGAGATTACCCAAACTTTATCACACAAAAGTATTAAAGTTAGTAGACCTCTTTGGAGCCCTGGAGGCAGAAAGTAACATAAAACACTTTCTGAAGGTGGAATTATTATCCTTACTTACTGATGAAGAAACAGAGGCTCAGAGAATTTCAGTGACTTCTACAAAATCTCAGAACTGTTTGTGGATTTGAAGCCAGGCAGTCTATTATATAGCTTAGAACTCATCTTCTATTAGCACAAAATGGACACTCTATAATGATGATGGTTAATGACAGTGGCTTCATGGAGATGAGAAAGGATTTGACCAGCTCATGAAGCATTCACACAACTTCCCTCCTTCATCAAATCTTTCCTGCTCCCCCTAAAACTTTTCTCAAAGTTATTGTCGTGGGGCTCCTCTTCTCATATTTATTATTTTATATATTCTCACAGATTCACTTGCTTCTGATGTTAGTCTAGCTTTCATATCCTTCAAATGTGTCCCCTTTTTACATTTCACTAGTATATCCTGAAATAGGCTTTCACAGCTTCTCACTTCTAGTCCATGTTTTGCAAATGACCCCTTTGCCAGTCTTAGTCAATGCTGAAAATTTAGGGCAATTTAAAGTTCCTAAAGTATGATTGCAATGATCAGTTCAAAATCCTTGGATCTTTCCAAAATCTACAGGTAAAGTCCACACACAAATCATATTAATTCTGATATGTTAAGCCCTCTACCTCTAGTTCCTGTCCATCTCCTTTCTCACAGCTTTTATCCACATACAACTTTCTCACACTAGGCTACTCTCTGAGCCATCTGCATGCCATTTTGAATAATGAAAACATTGCTAAAATTTACTTAAACCATCTTACTTCTGTGTATCACTCTTCTTTATCAAGGATCAACTCAGGAACTCTTTCCTAGATCCCTATTTACTGGCCTCTCCCTTCCCCACACAACACTTCAAACCACCACTTGTGAATGGCCTTCTGTAAGGATTTGCACCATCTATGTAGGCTATGTTTTTTGCATTTAATATTCCATTCCTGTTATTGGCATGTGCATCTCTTTCCCTTCTCTAAAGGATATGTTTTTCAATTCATTCTCATATTTCCTAGAGTATCTGCTGCTGCTGCTGCTAAGTTGCTTCAGTTGTGTCTGACTCTGTGCGACCCCATGGACTGCAGCCTACCAGGCTTCTCTGTCCATGGGATTCTCCAGGCAAGAACACTGGAGTGGGTTGCCATTTCCTTCTCCACCTAGAGTACCTAGTAAAGGACTATTTCTGAGCAATTATGGAGTGACCAAAATAGCTTACATTTCATGCTTTAGATTAACCAGGGGTTTTTAATGGAAGGAATATTTTGACTTAAGCAAATAAACAAAAATGGTAAAATTGATGTGGAATGCAATGCTTTCCTGCGTGCATGCTCAGTTGCTTCAGTTGTGTCCGACTTATTACAACCCTATGGACTGTAGCCCGCCAGGCTACTTTGTCCATGGTATTCTCCAGGCAAGAATACTGGTGTGGTTTGCCATGCCCTTCTCCAGGGGATCTTCCTGACCCAAGGATTGAGCCCTGGTGTCCTGCATCTCTTGCATTGCAAGTGGATTCTTTACCTCTGAGTCACCAGGGAAGTCCTTGGAATGTAATACCTAAATATAAATATATTTTAAGTGGAGAACACCCAGGAGTAAAAGTATATTGCACGATTTAAAGGTGTCAAAGAGTAATACAAAAAAGCAGGTAATCAATCATAATTTCAAATGACTTCTAAACACATATTAATATTTACTAAAAGCAAATCTTATCTTTAAAGTAATCCTTGAAGAAATTGTAGGACACATTTTTCTAACTAAAGGGCTTTCTATTATTAGGCTATTATACTCTTCTATAATATAATGCCAATTATAGAATCATTTGCATAGCATAGTGATTAATTTTAGTGTTATCCTTACAAGTGAATAAGTTGTGTCTTATTATATAATGAGTTGCTTGATAGTTTTTTTTTACATACCTAACTTGTAAAGGGTTCATAATTAATTTACATAACAGAAAGTTTTAAATGTCTATTTAATTTTAAAATAGTTCAGACTTGAATGCACTCTTTAATGTATATTTAACTCTAAACTGATGATCTTTAACTCTATATCAGTCCAAATATAGTACATTTGTCACACTCCAAAAGGTGAAATATTTGCACAGATATTCCCTATACTAAGAGATGGATGTTCTTCCATGTGATAAAACAGCCCATAACATACAGATTAAAATATGTTTCTTAATCTATATTAAAAATATCTACATGTTTTTGAATCATATATATAACAGCCATTCTTCAGTAAAGCAGCATTGCTATCAAGCACCATTTCAGGGAATCATAGACTTTTACGTATCCTTTTCCCAAAAAGTAGAAGACATTTCCTGCACAGTAGGAGACACTTCAGCCTTTGCTACAGCTTATTCATACTCCCAACTGTGTTCTTTCCCTCCTCTCAATATAGAGAGATGTAAATGTGCTCGAATTCTCCATAACTGCCCTGTGTTCATGTAGATTTCCGGCCTCCTTGTGGAGAGCTGCCATTCTGGTGTCTGTGTTGACAAGAGCTCACACAAATTACAAATGTAAATGAGAACATTTCATGACCAAATTCAACACAGCTTGCCTGTTTCATCCCCCAGATGGAAAAGAATCAGCCATTCGAACCAGTGCTTTTGGTAGTATCAACACAATTAATGAAGGTGCCCTAATTTTAGGCACCATTGGCCAGCAAAATTTTGTGTTTTACCTGGTTAAACAGAATCGCATACTATAAGTTTACTTTTTATGCCTAATAAAATTTAATCTTTGAGTCAATCTTCCTAAAGGTATATAAAATAATATAGGATGAGGCACATATTTTTAGAAAGAGAATAAAACACAAATATGCCACATAGACATTTTTTGAGAGGGTGAGGGATTAGAGCTGGCCGTGGTTGCTCTAATTTTGTCTGTTCTTTGGCAAATAAACAAAGCCTAAATGTATACAGAAATCTCTCTTTGCTGAGCAATTTCGCTGCAGCCTATAATTGCACCACTATTAGTGATAAATTCTGATTTACAGCTTAATTGGCCAGAAGTGAATATAGCCTCAAGGTCATTGCAATAAAGATAGCAGGAACTTTAGGGAGGTACATAAGTTAGCCTAGAGATTGTCTGGTGCAGCTGGCGGAGAAGATCTGTTTAAAATATTAGAATACTACATAGGGTCATATTGTGTAGTGCTGACTCCATACATATAACACAAAAGGTCAATTTGAAGTGCTCACAGAGGTTCCACAATAAAATATTTCACATTTAACAACAAGCGTCTGGTGATTTTTTTCCTACAAAGAAAACCAATAATTATATGGTGTCCAAAGGGACTAAAAATGGACCAATTAAAGCTTCCCAGAAAGTTAAGTTTTAAAGGAAATGCAGCAGAAAATTGGTGAAAATAGAAACAAGAATTTTAGTCACCTAGTATTGTAATATAGAACTGATGCATTTGAGAGAGCTTGTTATTTCTCTATAAAAATAAGAGAAAGTCCAGGATATTGCAAGTGATTCTGAATATGATAGAAGCAATAACAAAGGTATTCACAAGTAAGCTTGAAGGATACTGTTTCCTAAAGTACAACAAAATATATGGAAGGTACTTTTGCTTTCACAAGAAAACAGATCAAAGAGGGGAGATCTCATTGATCAATGGGCAATTGATTTTTAACTGATATTCAAGTCATGAGAATTTGAGACATGATTTAAAAAAGAACATCATGTGAAATTGCATCAGACTAACAGTAGGATGAGACTAGTCCCCAGAGACATGAGCAAAGTGAGAGAGTATAAGCATTTCAACTGTCTACAATTTAAGAAATACCCAGAAAGCTAACAAAACCTCTACTATTAATAGTATTGCCTGTCACCAGGGACTCTAGCATATTTGCTTTCTTAAAAAGGACATTAAAACATCTTTAACAGTATCTAAAACTAATTATTGCTACTGTGTTAAATATGCATTATGCACTAATAATACGGTCTCCATTTAATAAAGTGTAGGCACAAAAATAGGTTCTTTTCATTGGTTTCACATAGTTGAATTCCCTTCAGTTGTACAAAAAGGAAGGAAAAGCCTTTAAGGGAGAAAACACATACACACACACACACACAAACGAGGACTTTGAGCAAAAGCTACATTAAATACTGACATTTTTATTGGTGGGTGTTGACAATTGGGATGGGACATTCTGATAAGAGCTTCCAGGAAATGAAGCATTTGCTCTATGGGCATGAATGTATTCTAAGAATGGTGTGTCACAGGAGAGGGAAAGGAAGGAACCATCCAGAAAGTGGATCTCTGGATACTTTGTTGATTTGAATTTCTTTGCTTCATGTACAGATTTTGTCCTCCCTTGAGATAAACTATAGTCACAAGATACATACATACAGCTTATAAATTAGGAATTTATAGCGATTGTTAGATTTGTGTTTTTCTCTCCTAGAGCTCTTTTTTACCATGAGAAGTAGCCACTAGAGGCTCAAGAGAGCCAAGAAATTCTATCATAAATAAATCCACAGGCAGGCAAGGGCCCATTGATGACAAATACCTGGAAGATATATGGGCAGCCAGCTGCAGTCACCTCTGCTCAGACACCTCTGAAACCATGAGCCCAGACCCTGGAAGCAGGGAGACTCCATAGGTCCCTGTCATCAGCTCATGTCTGCCTTTGGAGGAGAATACAACTTGAGGAGGAAATTATATAAAAAAATAAAACTAGCACATAAAAGTGAAAAGGGGAAGAATTAAAGATTAGTCTAATAAGACATCTCAAAGGCAGAAAATTATGGAAGTTAGGAAAATCTTATATTAGATTATGAGTATATTAGATTATGAGATAAGTGGTCAAATAAAAGATAGGGAGAGTGAAGGAGGATCAAGGGACAGGTGATTACTTATTAAAATAAACCTATTTGCCTGGTATATGGGACTTTTGTAGTGCTAGACTGACTCAGAGGTGACATGGGGGGTGATAAAAGAATAAAGAGTTGCAAAAGTGCATCATGTTTCATGATACCCATATGGATTTCCACACCATTTTCACTTCTCAGAAATTGAATGGAGGTTCATACAGTGAGAACACTCCTAATTATATGAATTTAAATGAGGGTGCTAAAATGCACCAGCTGTGTGACATTGATGCAGGCACTTAATCTCTTTGAGTCTTATTTCCTCCACTATAATATGGAATTCATTATACCTGTGAAATTATATTATTTCAAGGTCTCTTCTCATTCTAAATTCCTGTGGCTCCAAACATTTTCTCCCCTAATTGACTATTTTTTGAAAAATGGGCATATCGACTATCCTTATCTTCTAAGTTATCCTTTCCTGAGAGGCTTGTACTTATGGTGGCAAGAGCAGTGCTAAGCACAAGAGAGAAGTGCATGCTTTTATTTCCTGATTTTCTTTACCTGCACACCCGAGCACAGTACCTGGGTCTAATGAGTTCTCAACTTTCTCCCCCATGGAAATACACTCGTTGAGAAGTACAATGTACTAATTTGTTCATCAAACATTTATTACATGTCTGTGTTTTTGGATAGGGGGAGCAAAGACAAAACTTTCAGAGCACAGATGGAAGAAATTAATTGTCTAGATTTATATAGGTTTATATAAAGAGAAGGGAGTGGCAAGGCATTCAAATATGGTAAATTACACTAAATACTGAATGTTGAGTGTGTTGAAACTGACCACATAAAGATATGGAGAAAGAACATTCTAACACGTTCTGAGAAGTAGAGAGGAGAATTCAGATTTGTGCTTTAGATCAATTGCTGTGGTAATACGGAGAAAAGAGAAAGTATAATGCTGAGACAGGAGATCAGATAAAGGTTGTTTTGCAAATTACAGTGACTACACATAAAACAGCTGAAACATGGTAGGGATTAGTCTCTAAACCCCAGAAAGCTAAGGACTCTATGGCCTTTAGCACATTTTATTTCTGGTATATAGCACAGAACCTGGCCCACAGTAGTCACTGACAAAATGGCTATTAAATAATACATATAATACCTGTAGCACAGTATTGAGCAAGTATCCAGCTTTGGTTTCTTCTTGACCTGATTCATGTTGGTCTAAGATGATTAAAGAAAACAGAGAGGAGGATATGAGTTGTAGGCAGGAAGTAGATATTTTAGATAGGGGCCTAGAGAAAGCTCTGGAACGCTGTTATTTCAAGGGATTGAAGGATGTAGCCCTGTGGATGTGGAGTGTGAAGCACAGGAAATCATTCCAGGTAGAAGGGACTGTAGTGGGAAGGACTGAGAGAGAACATGTCAGGTGTCTCTGAAAAATGGCAATTAGACTATCCCTCCAGATCCTAGGGCACGAGGCATGTGAGACAGGCACTTCAGAGAACGTGTTATTAGGGGAGACCTGGGTTTCAAGTAAAAAGGTAAAAAGGTACGGTGAATTTTCATATAAGTGATGAGGATAAAGGTTATTCGGCTTATGCTTCACTTTGAGTTTCAGAGGGCACAGGGAGACAAGGCAGACAAGACAGGCAGAACAAGCACTGTTAAATCCCGTGAAGATTACTTAAGTCTTAGACGGTCTTGCTGCTGCTAAGTCACTTCAGTCGTGTCCGACTCTGTGCAACTCCATAGACGGCAGCCCACCAGGCTCCCCCGTCCCTGGGATCCTCCAGGCAAGAATACTGGAGTGGGTTGCCAATTCCTTCTCCAATGCATGAAAGTGAAAAGTGAAAATGAAGTCACTCAGTTGTGTCCGACTCCTAGCGACCCCATGGACTGCAGCCCACCAGGCTCCTCTGTCCATGGGATTTTCCAGGCAAGAGTACTGGAGTGGGGTGCCATTGCCTTCTCCGCTTAGAGGGTCTTAGAGGGTAAGTAATGATCATGATCCAAAAGTCCAAGATAGTGGCAACCAAGATAGCAGGAGTCTGGGCTGGGATGAGCCTACCATTCACTGTCATATTCAGCTACTAATGGAGAGTCTGCAATAGTTGAGACTAAGCCTTGCCTCTTTGTCAGCATTTCAGCTAAAACCGCTACAACAGTATGGAGGTTGCACTGTGTAAAAACCAGTTTAAAAAAAAAAAAAAGGAAAGTACACAATAGTCACCAAATCAAGTGTGGCCTAGATTTAAAGAAATGGTATGACCAAAACTGCCATGTTTGGTGGGGGCCAGAGCTAACAAAATTTATCTAGAATAGGGAATTCAGAATCAGAAGAAATTTAGTACAAGCCAGCCAAGCTACAGCTTAGGTTCTCAGAAGAGGACTGAGCTTGCAAAGATGAGACTGTTGCTGCATGTCTTGTAAAAGTAATTTCTATTGGGAACCTAGGTCAATTTCAGATAAGTATTTATAATAAACTGCAAGGGTATTACTATCATCGTCCAATATTCTGAATATTTACTGAGAAATATGTTTTAAATACCAATAAAAAATTATTTTATTAGAAGATTAAAAAATTAATTTTTGGAATAAATTTAGTTTCTGTCTCACAATCAAAACTATCTGTTTTGTTTTGGGAATTGAACACTATCCAGTATGAACTAAGCCTTAGACATCTGATTTGAAAGCTTGATTTCTCAAATTATTTTCTCTCCCAGAATATTCTCATTCTATAAGGCTCAAAGATGCTCATTTCCTATTTTTTGTTCTTTAAAAGAATGGGACTATCTCATTCCACAATGTGTGAAGGTTATCTTAGAAATTAGTACTTTTTTGCTTTTGTTTTTTATTTTGCTTAAATTACATCTATTTTTTTGGTAAGCAGTTCAAGCTTGATGAGCAGAATATAAAGCTGGACCTCAAAAAAGCTGCTACAATTATATAATAAAATAAAACAAAAATAATTCTCTAGAAAAGGTTGATTCCTGTTTAAAATGAGTTGATCATATATATGTATATATTCATGTATTTTAGTTGCCTTTGAATAGCATAAACTTTGCAACCTACTGAATGGGAAACTATCTCCTTGATTTTAAAACTGTGGTCTTAATATCGTGCTACCGTCTGCTGAATGGATGAGGACAAATCTGTTGGTAGACTGGAGTTTATCAATCCTTTGTTTAAAGTTCTTTATATGCTATCCGTCTTTGTCTCTAGATTTAAAGCTAGTGGGTTGAGGAAAGAAATGAGCTGAATAGGTGATTACTGCATTTTCATTTAACATCAGCATTGACTAGGCTTTTAGTTTGAGTCAGGCACTCTACTAGCTACTTTTCATACATTACTTCAAACAATCATCAAGCCAAGGGATTCTGACTAGAGTCTCCCTTCTTGTTTGCTAGACTTTGTTTCCTCAATTCCATTCTCTCACATACTATCAAGGCCCGCCATAGCCACAAAACACCCGTGACTTATAAAATTGACATTTTTCTTTATACAGATTAACTTTTCAAAATTGTATCTTTCACATAAACATGGATGTCAATAAAATCATTTTTATGTATTAATGTGATTCTTGAGAATAAATGTTAAAATAAATTGAAGGGGATCTTTAAAATAATTAATTTTATAAGTACATTTAGATTACTAAACCATTATTTAATAAAATATGTGTCTCCATCACTTAAAATTGCCTTGTGTATTACCAGTGTCACATATGCCACAATTTGAGAGATACAGCTGTTATGTTTTCTTATTTCACACACTAGCAAAGTAATGCTCAAAGTTCTCCAAGCCAGGCTTCAACAGTATGTGAACCGAGAACTTCCAGATGTTTAATCTGGATTTAGAAAAGGCAGATGAACCAGAGATCAAATTGTCGACATCTGTTGGATCATAGAATAACATCTGCTTCATTGTGTATGCTAAAGCCTTTGATTGTGTGGATCACAACAAACTGTGGAAAATTCTTCAAGAGATGGGAATACCAGACACCTTACCTGCCTCATGAGAAATCTGTATGCAGGTCAAAAAGTAACAGTTAGAACCAGACATGGAAAAAGAGACTGGTTTCAAATTGGGAAAGGAGTACGTGAAGGTTATATACTGCCACCCTGCTTATTTAACTTCTGTGCAGAGTACATCATGTAAAATGCAAGTCTGGATGAAGCACAAGCTGGAATCAAGATTTCTGGGAGAAATATCAATATCTTCAGATATGCAGATGACACCATCCTTGTGGCAGAAAACAAAAAGGAACTGAAGAGCCTCTTGATGAAAGTGAAAGAGGAGAGTGAAAAAGCTGGCTTAAAACTCAACATTCAAAAAACTAAGATCATGGCATCTGGTCCCATCACTTCATGGCAAATAGATAGGGAAACAGTGGAAACAGTGACAGACTTTATTTTCTGAGGCTCCAAAATCACTGCAGATGGTGACTTCAGCCATGAAATTAAGATGCTTTCTCCTTGGAAGAAAATCAGTGAAAACCTAGACAGCATATTGGAGAAAAGAGACATCATTTTGCTGACATAAGTCCATATAGTTAAACTGTTGTTTTTCCAGTAGTTACGTATGGATGTGAGAATTGGACCATAAAGAAAGCTGAGCACCAAAGAATCGATGCTTTTGAACTGCGGCATTGGAGAAGACTCTTAAGAGTCCCTTGGACTGCAAGGAGATCAAACCAGTCAGTCCTAAAGGAAATCCTTCCTGAATATTCTTTGGAAGGGCTGATGCTGAGGCTAAAGCTCAATAATTTGGCCACGTGATGTGAAGAACTGACTCATTAGGAAAGACCGCGTGATGCTGAGAAAGATTGAAGGCAGGAGAAGAAGGGGACAACAGAGGATGAGATGGATGGCATTGCCAACTCAATCAGAGAAGGCAATGGCACCCCACTCCAGTACTCTTGCCTGGAAAATCCCATGGACAGAGGAGCCTGGAAGGCTGCAGTCCATGGGGTCACTGAAGGTCGGACATGACTGAGCGACTTCACTTTCACTTTTCACTTTCATGCATTGGAGAAGGAAATGGCAACCCACTCCAGTGTTCTTGCCTGGAGAATCCCAGGGATGGGGGAGCCTGGTAGGTTGCTGTCTATGGGGTCTCACAGAGTCGGACACGACTGAAGCGACTTAGCAGCAGCAGCAGCAGCCAACTCAGTGGACATGAGTTTGAGTAAACTCTAGGAGATGATGAAGGACAGGGAGGCCTGGCATTCTGCAGTCCATGGGGTCACAAAGAATCACGAGTGAGTGATTGAACACCAAAATGCTTTCTCCCAACACAAGGGTATAAGTTTGGGCCATGGGACAGAAGATGTGTACTATGTATCCATGTTTTTTTCTGTTTTTTTTTTTTAATTTAATTTTATTTTTAAAACTTTACATAATTGTATTAGTTTTGTCAAATATCAAAATGAATCCATCACAGGTATACCTGTGTTCTCCATCCTGAACCCACCTCCCTCCTCCCTCCCCACACCATCCCTCTGGGTCGTCCCAGTGCACTAGCCCCAAGCATCCAGTATCGTGCATCGAACCTGGACTGGCAACTCGTTTCATACATGATATTTTACATGTTTAAATGCCATTCTCCCAAATCTTCCCTATGTATCCATTTTTACAGTAGATTCCAAAACCATCTGAATCACAGAGGACACTCAAAATGATCTAGGGTATTGAAAAATATTAAAACATTTGTTTGCTCATGTTTTTTTCATTGTTTTCAATCTCAATATTTTTGAGTTTGATATTGTATATAATATATAAATAGGGTTACCTTTAATTTATAAATACATACTACTGAAGGTAAAAACTATTTTACTGATGGAGTAAAAACATGATTTTAGTCTTTTACTTAGTACCTAGAGATGTCCATTTTGTAACTCAACCCTAGCTTCATAGCTTTTGCTTGAAGGAGAATTGGGATGAACATTAATAGTCATCTATTTGTTGTCCTTTGGGGAAAAAATGCTATAGTCTTTAGTACTAGTAGAAATAAAGCCTTTCCATATAAACACAAAACTCAGTTTTTATTCAAGTATTTTCTTGCATATCATGTAATCCTAAAAAAAGAAAACAAAATCATGATTCAGAATTTTGAAATTTTGAAATTTCATAAGCATGGGAAACATAAATATTTGTTATAATGTATTTTGATCATAAACACTGATTTGACCTAAACTTGTTTAAGAAAAAAAACTGACTTGAACTGACATGAGGATTGTTTTTTTCTTTATGACATTTAGTATGAATATATATGTTTGCTACAGAAATATTTGGCTATGAAGCCCTGCCTCAGGTCCTACTTAATATTCTGCATATTATCTTCCTAAAACTGTAACAATTTGGAACTCCAAGACAGTTGTCTTCAAGGATATCAGAAAAAAGACTCTGGACCTATAGATCAATGTTGTATGTAATTTGTTAAGGTTGCATCATAGGACACTCTAGAAAATGCTCATTCATTTTGAATGAGCCCCAATTTATTATTATTATTACAGGACCCCAATTTATTAGAGTTTCACATATTACTTTCCAAGAGGTTTTAGAAATGCAAGCATTTGAATAGGTGGCTATTTGAACAGGTAGGAGGTAGATGAGCCCCTGGGGCGGACAGCTGGTGTTTTGTCAAAAGGAGTGAAGCTTTTTTCTCACCCAGACACTCCAAGGACAAAGCTGGTGGCAGAAGCTGAGCACCGCTAAAGTAAAGGGATAAGAGGACCACTCCTGAGGTCACAGAGAACTTCTGCACATGCCCAGGAAGGCTCCACGGGGGTCTGAAAGGGTGGGAGTGCCCCCAGATGGTAAGTGGAGAGAGCCCCACTGGCCTCTGAACTGGGGTGCCTCTTAGCAAAGAGTTGCATACACCTATTGGGGAGGTCAGGTGTGGGGAAGAAAGGGAATAGTTCACCAGAGTTAAACAAAGACCTGGGTGAACTATCCTATACAAGGGATTTAAATCACCTCTTTGCTGCACTCCTCCTCATTTGGAAGGACACCTGCACTCTTTCTCTGAGTGTGTGTATTTCCTCCTTGCTTCAGTCTTAAACACACTGTCCTTGTGTGCTCCCTCACTTGTGCTGTGTCTCTAATAATAGACTTTGTACCTGTTTTTGCAACTTTTACCTTCTTAAAACACTCTTGCTTTCAAATGGGGTAATAACCCCAGGAACTTAGCTTCTAGACTCTAACCCCTGGTGGTCTAGCAGCTGGGATTCCTGGTTTTCATCCTTTGAAAGTGACACTATTAGTTTCTCAGGCTTGTCCGACTCTTTGTGACCCATGGACTTTCCCAGGCAAGAACACTGGAGTGGGTTGGCATTCCCTTCTCCAGGGGATCTTCTGAACACAAGGATAGAACTGAGGTCTCCTACATTGCAGGCAGATTCTTTCCCAACAGAGCCACAAGTTATCCAGGCTACCCAGGTTAAATTCCTGTGCAGGGAACTAAGACCTCTCTTCAGGACGTTTCACTGCTATCTCTCTGACATTGGTCGTATCAACTAACATGTGAGGAGTTCTCTAAACCTGGCATTTTGTGATTCTCTGAAATATTAACAAAGTTATATATGTATATATATTTAACCCAGAAACATACACACATATGTATGTGTGTGTGTATAAGCAAGTATATTTTGATTATCTGTCAATTTGAATTAGCCTTATACACTTCTTTTCCAAAAATGATTTTTCCTAATATTTTGATTTGATAAATAACAATATGTATTACACAGCTCCATTAACTTTTTTTTAATGAAAATATGTTGAGCAAATCAGGAGATGGAATTGACCAATACATAGAGGTTAGCTTAGATATTTAAGCTGCATTTTTGATTCATGGTTTTAACTGACATGAGTTCATTTTATATATACATGAGGTTGTATTGCCAATGCTGGCAGATTTTACTGAGGCAAGGGAGCTAAAATAACAAGTTCATAGATTAGTCTCAGAAGACAAATGAAAACTATCAGAGAAATATGCTACTTAAGTCACTACTGAGGGATAACTTAAAAAAAAAAAGATGACATGACATATAATGGTGGTTATCGCTACGATAAAAAATTTGTAGAGTCAGGCAGATTTTATGCTAAGAATGGTAATATAATTATATAAAAAAATGATGACAGTTCTCTGTGTACATGCTGACCTCACCACTGAGACTATTAAGAAGAGAAGTTCAAGTGAATGTTAGTGCATGGAATGATGGACAAAGAGAAGAAAAGTAATAACACTGCCATTCTTAAATATTTTAATATGAATAAAAATTTACCAGAGGATATAAATTCTTTGGGATTAGGGAGTCTATGCCTTGAAAAGCATATGAATGCATATTCATAGAACCACCAAGAGCCACCCAGTAAAACTCTTCTCAAATATAAGCTAAAGGATTCATGCTTACAGCTGATGTACGCACCAATATATCTAAAGAAAACCATGACCCTTGAAACTGATTCCTGCTTGAGGTTACTTTTGGACATTTTCTGCAAGTCATGTGAGGAAAGTATCTATAATTACTTTCTGGCTAGAAGTGTCAGGAAGATCACTTTAAAGATATTGGTCTAAGTTCTCATAATTTGTTCATAAATTCACAATGTACCTTCTTATATACATATTCATGTACTTTATTGCTGTGTCTGTGTATGACTCCTCTAGATTCCTCAGGTCCACTCTGGCTCATAGTCACAATCAAGCAGATGACCTTAATACCTCAGTTGTAAAGTGACTTACATAAACATTAAGATTTCCGCTCTTTCATTGAAACAATTTAAGTGACAGCTAAATGTTCAGTTGTATCTGTACATATATTTCATTAAATATCTGTGGACACGTTTGGGGATAAAGGCCAGTGTTACGCTATCGAACGTAAGGAATCAGTGACTATGGATGAGATTGAACCAATGGAAATTCAGAAATGAGAAAGTAAATTGAACAGAGACTTTGCCAGGTGCTGGGGTGGGGGAAACGGAGACATGTTGTTCAAAGGGTACAGTGTTTTAGTTATCACATGCAGGCATTCTGAGGATAAAGTGTACATCATAGCAACTGTAGTTAATAGTACTGTATTATATACTAGAAGTTTACGTAAAGAGTAGATGAGTTCTCATAAAAAGCAAACTGAAAAATAACAATATGAGATGGTAGATGTGTTAATTTCATTTAATTTCATCGTGGTAATCACTTCACCATATATATATATATATATATATATATATATATATATAGTGAAAAGTGAAAGTGTTAGTCATTCAGTCATGTCCAATTCTTTGCACCCTCATAGACTGTAACCCTGGAGAAGGCAATGGCACCCCACTCCAGTACTCTTGCCTGGAAAATCCCATGGATAGAGGAGCTTGGTAGGCTGCAGTCCGTGGGGTCGCTAGGAGTCGGACACGACTGAGCGACTTCATTTTCACCTTTCACTTTCATGCATGGGAGAAGGAAATTGCAACCCACTCCAATGTTCTTGCCTGGAGAGTCCCAGGGACGGGGGAGCCTGGTGGGCTGCCATCTATGGGGTCACACAGAGTCGGCCACAACTGAAGCGACTTAGCAGCAGCAGCATCAGACTGTAACCCACCAGGCTACTCTGTTCATGGGATTCTCCAGGCAAGAATACTGGAGTGGATTGCCTTGCCCTTCTCCAGGGGATCTTCCTGATCCAGAGATTGAATCTGAGTCTCCCACATTTCAAGCAGATTCTTTACCATCTGAGCCACCAGGGAAGCCCAAAGAAAGTCCTGTATATATGTGTGTGTGTGTGTGTGCGTGTATATATATGTATATGTAAAATCATTGCAATGTACACTTTAAATGCATACAGTTTTGTTCGATTATACTTCAGAAAAATTCAAGGAAGAAAATTGGAGAGAGCCTCTGACATCAGAAATGTGATTTTTTTAATGCATTTTGTTGATGTTGCTTCTAGCTTTGTGGGAGTGTGGCTCCACTGGTATTCATAACCGTGTTTACAAACGAGCAACTCTGGTCCTTAATTGCTTTGCAGTTTGCCATAAGCAGTGAAGGCTTTAGTAGACAAGGCACTGGGAAACGTGCTGTGGTGTAGTTTGCTTTTTATTACAACTTTCCTTTGATTAAATTCATTTTACCGTTGATACAGTTAATGGGACTAATGTTTTTGATAATTAGTGTAAATTGCTCACTTTTTAGAATTACATATCTTTAAAAAATCATAATAAATAAATAAAGAAATTACTTTGGGTAGCCAAGGTCCATTTAGTAAATGGCAATAAAGTGATTTTATAGGATACTGCTGCTGCTGCTGCTAAGTCGCTTCAGTTGTGTCCGACTCTGTGCAACCCCATAGATGGCAGCCCACCAGGCTTCCCCGTCCCTGAGATTCTCCAGGCAAGAACACTGGAGTGGGTTGCCATTTCCTTCTCCAATGCATGAAAGTGAAAAGTGAAAGTGAAGTCGCTCAGTCGTGTCAGACTCTTTGCGGCCCCAGGGACTACAGCCTACTAGGCTCCTCTGTCTATGGGATTTTCCAGGCAAGAGTACTGGAGTGGGGTGCCATTGCCTTCTCTGTTATAGGATACTAAAATAGTCTACTGTAAATAAAAGTTACCTTCAATTTTCCCACATTGAAACAATGTATGCTATATTTGCATACTTACCAATGTAATGAAGAAAAACAATTACTATAGGTTCCATGAGCTACACTACCATACAAATTTATGTGCCAAAAATATTTCTCATACTGATGAAAAATTATTAAACTGGAAAGCTTTAATCATATCGTATATGGCTAAGGAAAATAAACTGTTACTAAGTATAATATGAATTTATTTTTTAAATAAATAAATAATTTTAGATTTGCAGAAAGATTCCCTTGTAGTTCAGTCAGTAAAGAAACTGCCTGCAGTACAGGAGACCCTGGTTCGATCCCTGGGTTGGGAAGATCCCCTGGAGAAGAAAATGGCAACTCATTCTAGTATCCTTTCCTGGAACATCTCATGGACACAGGAACCTGGTGGGCTGTAGTCCGTGGTGTTGCAAAGAGTCGGGCACAACTGAGCGACTAACACTTATTTACTTACGTACAGATAGTATAGAGAATTTCTATACAGCTGCTAACTGTTTCCCACTACTCTTAACATTTAACATCAGTATGGTTTATTTGTCATGATGAATGAAAAATTATAAATACAGTGTTATTCACAGTCCATAACTTATTCGTATTTCCTTCATTTTTACCTAATGTCATTTTGGGTCCTAAGATTCCATCCGGGATACCACACCGTATCATATTTAGTCATCATCAGACTCCTCTTGTAAAAGTTCCTGAGTTTATTCCTTAATTTTCTGGCTGTTAAAGAACATATTTATATTCACAAACAGTTGTTCTAAATATGAGCACCCTATTGATTTCTAAATTTTTATGATGATGTGAGATAAGAATAATTTAAATCTAAAAGTGTGCATACAAAAGCTAATATAAACACAATGCACGCATATTTATTTCTGGCTTTGTAAATCCTTTGAAGACAATGTGTATTAATAACTCGTACTCGGTTTGGGCACACTTTGGTATCTTCAGTCTTTTCAGTGGAACATCTGGAGAATACATGTGGAGAATATTTTTTGATAATTATTCTAACATTGCTACTTCAGATTTCATTAAGTGTATTTTCTGGACAATTATCAGAAATTTTCACTATAAGTCACATTTTAGAAATTGGTACTTAATACAAAAAACCCCTAGCTTTACATTAGTCCTTCCACCTCCAGAATATTGGTACAAAGACCTTTATTATAGCTTGCTGTCTATAAGTTAGAGTTCAATTCAGAATTTTAATTAGATGGTAGAGCTTTTGAGATAGAATTTCAGTTAAGATATTCAACAAACACCATTAATTATATTGAAAAACCAAGGAAGATTTCAGATTAAAAAGATCTGAGAAAGGATCAAATAAGAGAGCTTAGGGAAAACCTAGACTAATTATACTATATATTTGTAGAGAAAAAAGGAAGATATTTAACAGCTATGGTGAGAAAGAGTAGATCATACAAAAAGCAAACATTAGATTAACATCAGATTTTTCAATGTCAGTACTGGATTCAAGAAAGCCTTAAGATGACATTTATAAAATGTTGAAAAAAAGCGTAGAACACCAGTTCAAGATCCAGATGAACTCTTATTTAAATATTCAGTTTAACTCAGTTCAGCCCCTCAGTCGAGTCCGACTCTTTGCAATCCCATGGACTGTAGCATGCCAGGCCTCCCTGTCCATCACCAACTCCCGGAGTTTACCCAAACTCATGTCCCTTGAGTCGGTGGTGCCATCCAACTATCTCACCCTCTGTCGTCCCCTTCTCCTGCCTTCAATCTGAAGAGATGGTAAAAATATACTTAGGAAATATTTGCAAAAATATATAATGTCTCAGAAGGGTTATTACACAAATATCTTCAATAAAAAATGTTTGGAAAATGACTTAAAAACAGACACACTCAAGAGATGCTGCTAGATTTACTTTGGAAAAACACAATCAAATATATTTATCATAATATTTAAATAAATAAGTAAATATTGCTAAAATAAATTTATATTTTGTCCTCAAATCTATGGCTGCCTGTGTGCACATATATAAATATAAACAAAACATATATATATATAAACAAAAAGAAAAAATAAATATATTCATAAGAAGCCTCAAATGAAAATCTACTAATATTCATAAAATTGACAAGATGGGCTCGTATTGTAGAAGAGAAAACACCAACAGAGGGGAGAGTATGCTATAAAGTTCTTGATTGAGGGAGGTTTGGGCATAATTTTAGAAGAATAGGAAGAAATTTTTCAAAACTTTTTTTAAAATTGAAGGATAATTGCTTCACAATATTGTGCTGATTTTGCAATACAATGAGAAAGGGATTCAAGCAGACATATGTCTCTTCCCCCAGAACCTCTCTCCCACCGCCCCCTCGTCCCACCCTTCTAGGTTGTCACGGAGTACCAAGGTGAGCCCCCTGTCTTATACAGCAACTTCCCATTAACTACCTATTTTACATATGGTAATGTGCATTTTTCCGTGCTGCTTTCTCAAGTTGTCCCACCCTCTCCTTCCACCACTGGGTCCACAAGTCTCTTCTCTATGCCTGTGTCTCTATTCCTGCCCTGCAAATGGATTCATCAGCAATATTTTTCTAGATTCCACATATATGCCTTAATATGCAATATTTGTTTTTCTCTTTCTGACTTCCCTCACTCTGTATAACAGACTCTATATTCACTCACCTCACCCGAACTGACTTAAATTTGTTCTTTGTAATGGCTGAGTGCTTTCTGAAATATACGTACCACAACTTCCTTATGCATTCATCTGTCAGTGGACATCCAGTTTGCTTCCATGTTCTAGCTATTGTGAACAATGCTGCTATGAACATTGAGGTACATGTGTTGTTTTCAATTATAGTTTTTCTGAGATATATGCCCAGTAGTGGGACATGGTAGTTTTATTCTTAGTTTTTTTTAAGGAATCTCTGTATGATTCTCTATAGTGGCTGTATCAATTTATATTCCTACAAACAGTGCAAGAAACTTCCCTTTTACCCACATCATCTGATATTATTCATTTGTAGATATTTTGATGTTGAGCATTCTGACTGGTGTGAGATGACACTTCATTGTAGTTTTGATTTGCATTTCTCTGAAAATAAGCAATGTTGAGCATCTTTTCATGTTTGTTGGCCAACTGTAGGGGCTTTCCTGATAGCTCAGTTAGCAAAGAATCCACTTGCAATGCCGGAGACCCCAGTTTGATTCCTGAGTCAGGAAGACCCACTGGAGAAAAGATAGTCTACCCACTCCTGTATTACTGAGCTTTCCTTTTGGCTCAGTTGGTACTGCGATGTGGGAGACCTGGGTTTGATCCCTGGGTTGGGATGATCCCCTAGAAAAGGGACAGGCCACCCACTCCAGTATTCTGGCCTAGAGAATTCCATAGACTGTATAGTCAATGGGGTCACAAAGAGCTGGACACAACTAAATGACTTTCACTTTCACTTTTCAAAGATTGCTTTGGCTATTTGGGGTCTTTTGTGTTTCCATACAAATTGTGAAATCTTTGGTTCTATTTCTTTGAAAAACGCCTCTGGTGATTTGATAGGGATTGCATTGTATCTGTAGATTTCTTTGGGTAGAATACTAATTTCCACAATATTGATTCTTCCAATCTAGAACATGATATATATCTCCATCTGTTTGTGTCTTTGATTTTGATTTCTTTTATCAGTGTCATAGTTTTCTGTATACCAATGTTTAGTTTCCTTAGGTAGTTTATTCCTAAGTATTTTATTCTTTTTGATGTAATCATGAATGGGATTGTTTTCTTAATTTCTCTTTTAGATTTTTCATAGTGTGTAGAAAAGCAAGGGATTTTTGTTTGTTATTTTTCTATCTGGCAACTTTACTAAATTCATTGATTAGCCCTAGTAATTATCTAGTGGCATCTTTAGGATTTTCTATGTATAGTATCATGTCATCTGCAAACAGTGAGAGTTGTACTTCTTTTCCAAACTAGATTCCTTTTATTTTATTTTTGTTCTTCTCTGATTGCTGTTGCTAAGAATTTCAAAGCTGTATTGAAGGACAGCAGTTAAAGTGGGCACTCTTGTCTTGTTCCTGATCTTGGCGGAAATACTTTTAACTGTTTAGAATAATGTTTGCTGTGTGGTTGTCATATATGGTCTCTATTATGTTGAGGTAGGTTCCTTGCATTCCCATTTTCTGGAGAATTTTTATCATAAATGAGTGTTTCATTTTGTCAAATGCTTTCTCAGGATCTACTAAGGTGATGATATGGTTTTATCTTTCAATTTGTTAGTATGGTCTATCACCTTGATTGATTTGCATATATTGAAAAATCCTTGCATCCCCAAGATGAGCTCCAATTGATCATGCTGTATAAACCTTTTAATGTGTTGCTGGATTCTGTTTGCTAGTATTTTGTTGAAGATTCTTTGATCTATGATCATCAGTGATATTGGTCTGTGATTTTATTTTTTGTGATATCTTTGTCTGGCTTTGTAATCAGGGTGATGGTGGCCTCACAAAATGAGCTTGTGAGTGTTCCCCCTTTATTTTTAAAATGATGAAACTAAATTCCATATATATGAGGAAAATATTTAAATAAAAAACTAGGCTAGAAATATATATATATATACACACACACACACATTTTGAATAAAATAAAAGAAGTAAACTCACCAGTTAAAAAACAAAGTAGACAGATTTATTACAAAAATACTTTTAAAACATAATAAAATACTCCTAAAGATATAAAAGTAAAAGTTTTGAAAAAAGAAATATTAGATATGATATATATTAGTTATGAAGAACCTGGTTTAGCAATATTAATATTAAATAAAATAGACCTTAAGACAATAATGTGCTTTTAAGAATGAAGAGGTTTATTTGCCTTTTGTGACAAAGCATGATCAAGTGGACTTTATTCCGGGAATCCAAGGTTGGTTCAACATTTCAAAATCAACCCATATAATTTGCTATATTAACAGATGAAGGAAAAGAACTGGGAAAAACTAAACATGCTGTTTAAAGTAAGAAGAGAATGGACCTTCCTCAGCACAACCTCTAACTAACAGACTAATCAAAGGAAAAAGAATTCATGCTTTCCCCTAAAACCAGGAATAAAATTCAGATAGAATAATAAAAGTCTTCAAGATAGGAAAACATGATTGTGTACCTTAAAAATCCACAGAAGCATAAACATTGGAAATGAAAATAATAGAATTCTCTGTATTTGAAAACAACCTCATCATAGACATAGAATATGCCAAGCATTTTACAAGAAGTTACTAGAACCAAGAAGTAAATTTAGCACAGTCACAGAATTCAAGATCAATGTGAAAAAGTCAATTACAAATCTCCAAATTACCAAAATAAAAACTGGATGATGAATTTTAAAAATACCATTTACACTAGCATAAAAAGATACAAAAGGATTTTGGAATAACTATAAAATAAACTATACAGGATTTATATAATTATAACTAAAAAACATTGTAAATAAAATTAAATAAAAATGGTCAATCATTCTCAGAGATTAGAAGATTCAGTGTTATAAGATGTCAATATTTCCCTCAATTGATCAATAATTTCCATGCAATCTTTATACAAATTTCAGCAGGCTCTTTTCAAGAAAGAAATAATTCTAAAATTTATATGGAAGCATCAAGAACAATTCTATGTCCAAGGTAGAAAAGAAAACACAAACATAAAGAACAGATTTTTGGACTCAGTGGGAGGAGAGGGTGGGATGATTTGAAAGAACAGCATGGAAGCATTTACATTACCATATGTAAAATAGATTGCCAGTGTGAGTTTTATGCATGCTGTAGGGCACCCAAAGCTGGTGGTCTGTGACAGCCTGAAGGAATGGGGGGTGGAGGAGAGGGAGGCGGGAGGGGGCTTCAGAAGGGAGAGCACACATATATGCCTATGGCTGATTCTTATTGATGAATGACAAAAACCATCACAATAGTGCAAAGTGATTATCCTCCAATTAAAAAAAAAATAGAGAACTTAAGCAGTCTTAAGAAAAGACAAATGTGCAGTAATTGCACTGCCTGCAATTCAGATTTAAATTAATCTACATTATTCAAAGAATGTGATTGACCTAGAATAGGCGGAGAGATCAATGGAACAGAATATAGGTTCTAGGTCTGTCTAAATTTAAAATGATAATTAAACAAAGTGAAAGATTAGTTGTCTCAGTGTCATTTCAAGAACTCATTAGGTGGTGTGGCTAGTGACTACCCTATCAAGCAGTATAGATAGAGTACATTTCATTATCACAGAAAGTTCTTTTGAATTATGCTGTTCCTATTAAACATACTCATGTATGGTCAATTTGATTTTTGATAAGGGCATTAGGTCAACTCAAGAGAATTGGATATTTTTAATGATTAGTATTGTTAGAACAACTGGATAACTCCATTAGCCAAAAGAAATAAAACCTCAAAACTCAATACCTATTTCATTCTGTACACAAACATCTGGATTGTAGGTCTGCACTTAAAACTCAGAGCCATAAAACTCTAAGAAGAAAACAGGAGATAAGAACTTTGTATTTTGAGGGTTAAGAAATGACATGCTTGGGCAGAAAAATCACTAAGAAGAAAAACATTTTCATGAAGGAAGCTCCATAAAGTTAAAATTCCAGAGGGTGAGATGTATGAAGAGAGTAGCATGGAAACTTATATTACCATATGTAAAACAGATAGCCAATGAGAAACTGCTATATGAATCAGAAATCAAACAGGGGCTCTGTGACAGTCTAGAAGGGTGGGATGGGGAGGGAGGTGGGAGGGAGGTTTGAGAGGGAGGGGACATGGTGTACCTATGGTTGATTCTTATTGATGCTGGACAGAAAATAACAAAATTCTGTAAAGCAGTTATCCTTCAGTTAAAAAATAAAGTGGTGGAAAAAAATTAACATTTCCCTTTCATTAAAGTGCACTATTAAGAAAATAAATACAAGCCACAACATGGGAAAATTTTTTGCAATAAATGGATCTATCAGCAGTCTTGTTTTCAGAATATATATGGAAATAAAAACATTCAAACTAAAAAACTCAACAATCAGGTGAGAAACAATAAAAATTGTCAAAAGACTTAAAAAGACACTTCAAATCACCAGTAACACTCAGAAAAAAGCTGTCACCAATGCTGCAAAGTAAAAGCACTCTGCACCACACAGAGAATAGAACAGCTACATCTATCAGTAAAAAAGACTGGTAAAACCACATGAGGGCAAGATGCGAAGCAACTGAAAGTTCTGTACATTACTGGTGGTGACGCACTCATCTCACATGCTAGCAAAGTAATGTTTAAAATTCTCCAAGCTAGGGTTCAGTACGTGAACCGAGAAGTTCCAGTTGTTCAAGCTGGATTTAGAAAAGGCAGAGGGAACAGAGATCAAAGTGCCAAAATCGTTCAGATTATAGAAAAAAAAGAGAGAGAGAGAACTCCAGAAAAACATCTGCTTTGTTGAATACGCTAAAGTCTCCAACTGTGTGGATCAAATAAACTGTGGAGAATTCTTCAAGAGATGGGAATACCAGACCTCCTTATCGACCTCCTAAGAAATTTGTATACAAGTTAAGAAGCAACAGTTAGAAACAGACATGGAACAACTGACTGGTTTCAGATTGGGAAAGGAGTATATCAAGTCTGTATAGTGTCACCTTGCTTATTTAACTTATATTCAGCGTACATCATGAGAAATGTCAGTTGATGAAGCACTGGCTGGAATCAAGATTGCAGGGACAACTATCAATAACCTCAGATATGCAGATGACACCACCCTTAAGGCAGAAAGTGAAGAAGAACTAAAGAGCCTCTTGATGAAAGTGAAAGAGAAGAGTGAAAAAGTTGGCTTAAAGCTCAACATTCAGAAAACTAAGATCATGGTATCTGGTCCCATCACTTCATGGCAAATAGTTGGGGAAACAATGGAAACAGTGAGAGACTTTATATTCTTGAGCTCCAAAATCACTGAAGATGATGACTGCAGTCATGAAATTAAAAGACTCTCCCTCCTTGGAAGAAAAGCTATGACCAAACTAGGTAGCATATTAAAAGACAGAGACACTACTTTGCCGACAAATGTCCATCTAATCAAAGCTATGGTTTTACTATTAGTCATGTATGCATATGAGAATTGGACTATAAAGCCAGCAGAGCACTGAAAAATTGATGCTTTTGAATCATGGTGTTGGAGAAGGCTCTTGGACAGCAAGGAGACCAAAACAGTCAATCCTAAAGGAAATCAGTCCTCAATATTCATTGGAAGGACTGATGCTGAAGCTGAAACTCCAATACTTTGGCCACCTCATGCGAAAAACTGACTCCTTGGAAAAGTCCCTGATTTGGGGAAAGATTGAAGGCAGGAGAAGGGGACGACAGAGGATGAGATGGTTGGATGGCATCACCGACTTGATGGACATGAGTTTGAGTAAACTCCGGAAGTTGGTGATGGGACAGGGAGGCCTGGCATGCTGTGGTTCATGGAGTCACAAAGAGTTGCACATGACTGAGTGTCTGAACTGAACTGACTGGTGGTGAAGTGAAGTGGTTAAATCAGTTTGAGAATTATTTGGCAGCTTCTCACAAATTTAAATATACATCAACCTCATTACGCACCAACTTCATTCCACAAGAAATGAAAATGTATGTCAATAAAAAGACTTGTAAAATATTGTTTAAAAACTGTCTTATTCATAATAGCCCAAACTTAAAACCATCCATATGGCCATCAGCAAGAGAATGGATAACCAAATAGTGATATATCCAAAAAATGAAATATTACATATTCATTTTTCTCATCTGTTCAGAAGGAATATACTCTTTATACACATATTCTCACAATTATGCTCCCTCATTCTTTGTAATAGTTGTGAAAGTGAAAGTGTTAGTTGCTCAGTTGTGTCTGACTCTTTTCTATCTCAATGACTGTAGCCTGCAAGGCTCCTCATTCCTTGAAATTCTCCAGGCAAAAATACTGGAATGGGTTGACATTTCCTACATGAGAGAATCCTCCAAACCCGGGGATCAAACCTGGGTCTCCTGCATTGCAGACAGTTTCTTTCCCATCTGCGCCACTAGAGAAGATCTTGTAATAGTTACTGAAACTTATTCTTTACATAACAGGCCTGCTAACTAATTTTATTGAATTTTTTACTTAAAGTATATCAAAATGCAAAGAGTTTTTGAAAACGATGTTTTCATATAAATATTCTCTGCTAACAGTTTCTATGTTTTTCTGTCACAGTTAGATTGAAACATTTTGTGGTTAATCACACTACCCAACTGCTCCCCACTTGCAGCTTATAGGCGTAAGCAACTTTGAGAGATTTCCCATGAAAACCCATTGCTGTCCCACTTCCTTCCCTTGAATTTCTCAGTATCCCATAATACAGTGTCTGCACTTACAGCCTGTAAAATGTTCATCTTGCTATCCTGGGTACGGATTCTGACCTCATTGTATGCCACTATCCATTGCTATTCTATAGATAAGACAGTCAGTACACAACCATATGAACTTAGGAAAGAACTTAGGAAAGAACATGAATGAATCTGCAAAGGCTGGTAACTTTTGGAGTGAGACACATGTGCAGGTATAACGCATCAGAAGGGGAGAAGCAAAGAGTAAGAAAAGCAAATTTTTTAAATATAATTGTCTGGAAAAGTTGTGGGAAAGTTTTTTAAAAATTAATTTTATTGGCATATAATTGATTTACAGTATTATGCTAGTTTTGCTCTATAGCAATGATAGCAAAGTGAATAATATATATATATATATATATATACTCTTTTTCAGATTAAGGATGTATATATTCCACCAGGAGAGTTTCTCTGTATGCATGCATGCTCAGTCATGTCCAAATCTTTGCAACACCAGAGACTATAGCCCACCAGGCTCCTCTGTCCATGGAATTCTCCAGGCAAGAATACTGGAATAAGTTGCCATTTCCTCTTGCAGGTAATCTTCTTGACCTAGGGATCGAACCCACGTCTCTTGCGTCACCTACATTGGCAGGCAGATTCTTTACCCTGAGCCACCTGGGAAGCCCATGAAAAGAGCAGGCTAAAGGAACCTTTCTTCTTCAGCTTGATCCTTAGCAAAACAGATGTAGAGATACCTGGAATTCAACTTGTAGCCGGGAGCTGCTGCTGCTGCCAAGTCACTTCAGTCGTGTCTGACTCTGTGCGACCCCATAGACGGCAGCCAACCAGGCTCCCCCGTCCCTGGGATTCTCCAGGCAAGAACACTGGAGTCGGTTGCCATTTCCTTCTCCAATGCATGAAAGTGAAAAGTGAAAGTGAAGTCATGTCCCTCTTAGCGACCCCATGGACCACAGCCTACCAGGCTCCTCCATCCATGGGATTTTCCAGGCAAGAGTACTGGAGTGGGGTGCCATTAAACCCAGCTAATCCACAACTGAAGACAAAGCAACATAGTTGAGTCTAGCCTAAATCAGGCAAGTCACAGCCTGTAGATCATGCACAGGTGATTTATTTCAAACCACTGAAGTTAGCTGTGGTTTATGTGGCATTGATGTGACAACAGCTGACTGCTACATCCTCAAAGACACTGTCTACTCAAAATACTCCATATTTCTCCTGTTTCCTTCATTTGTTCTGATGGTGAATACTGCAGTGCATGTAATATATATATATATATATATATATATATATATATATATATATGAAATAATAAAATATCCATTTGAACCAGTTTTTTACCTTAACTTCAGATACAACCTTTCAGGGCTGCTACAGACCTAGGATCTTCATGAAACGCCCTTCTCTTTTCCTATTGTGTTAGTCATTCTTTCTGTGTCTTCTAATTTATTATAGAACACTGACATCAAGTTCATGATATTTAGCTTTCCTGTATTTCTATCCTCATCTTTGGACAAATAGTATTTGTGCTAATGATCTAATCTGAGACTGCCTTCTCATTTCTATGAATTCTGTTCATCTGTTAATCCAAGTTAGAGATATCTTCACGGATGTTATTGTCACTGAAACTGTGCCACATTTTAAATCTCAAGTCCTAAAATTGACATTTCAGATCATCCTTTCTCCATTCCTAAGTCTGTATGTCATGACAATTTGCTCATTCAAATAGTATCCATGTATTGTTTTTGCAAAGTGTTAAATGAGATTAAATTTAATATGAGTATGTACTCATTACTCTCTTTTTGTCTATTTCTAATCCACTCCCCTAACTTGTACCTGAAAACTGAATCTTGTGCTTTGAGTCTTTGTGCTCAGCAAATAACAATATTCTTTAAGGTGCTATACCCTAAACACATAAGATATTAACTTTGCTACAGTAACTTTGCATCACTCCCTAAAAATAATGATATTTCAACATTGCTTCACAATGCCTCACATAAAATAGATGCTCAATAAATATTTATTGAAAGATTGTTGACATAGCCAAGGAATAACTCCAAAGGAAGAGTTTTTGATATTGTGACTAAACATTAAATCTTTTAAATTATTTAAAAGGGAAAATAATACCCACTTTCATAAATTCTACATAGAACTCTGACTTCCAAATGTTGCTTTGGAAATAAAATATCTCTTCTACTGTTTGATGGTCATAGAAATAAAGTTTTACTTCCAGTACTCCGTTTCGGACAGAATTTAGAGTAAGAGGGAGAATTACAGCTCTAGAAGAACTGGTTATAATCATGCAAGCTTATTAAAAGGGGCACAATGATCTGTTCACTGACTTCGTTGTTCCCATCAGTGACCTTTGAGTAAATTCAAAATAGCAGAATATTTTTTTCTACATTTCTGAACTGTCCTTTTTATCGCTAAGTCATGGAAATCCTACAAAAAAACCCACAGTGTATATAAAGAGGATTCTTGGATGACAAGGAGAGCCATTTATTTCCAGTGAATAAGCCAATCACAAGATCAAAATAATCTTTTTCCCACTGGACTCAGTACCAGTTTTATTGGCAGTACGACACTCTGACAGAGAAGAGAGGTGAAGTCTTTCTACTACATTTGCTGAATTAAGCTGGATGGGAGAAACAGAAAGGCAGAGAAATTATAATCAAATGCTCTATGAAAAATATTCAATATGACCGTGACAGATTCAGTTAAGTGAAACAAATAAGATAATTAATTATTATTTTTAATAACTTGCCTTCAATTACTCTTTAGAGAATAGACACAGTGGATAAACTCTTCTGAAATAAATTAGCAGTAAAGTCACCTGGCAAATGGAAACATACATTTGAACAATCTTTGTTCTATATGATAAGACCACAGACTTTTATTGTGAGTTTCTTGTGAGAACTTGAGTAAGTAGAAGATTTTTGTCACTTACATATTTTGGTATTTTACGATTTTATTTTAGTCAGCAATTTTATCATTGTAGGTTTATGTGTTTAAGCTCCATATTTCATCTTTGCTCATTTTAAAAATAGCACATCTATGCATAAAATCTGCATTATTCTCATATATACATAGCTATGAAAGAGCACATTATGCAGTGGAAACATAATTGCCCCTTTAGAATTTTGATGAAAATTCAGAAGGAACTTATCTGTGTTGAAATGTTCTAGAATATATACACCCTTTCTTGACTGCTTGCTCATCACCTCCTTCAGCATTTATCCGGCCTCTCCCATGAATTTCTACACTTACATATTATATATATCCTTGTGTTACATATTACATACATCCTTGTGTTACATATTCACAAACTTTAGGCTTCCACCTGAAAGACTACAGAATCTTTTTTTCTAGTCTCTGCTGTGCTTAACACAGAGCTGGACAACTTCTTCATCTTCATAAAGGACTTACTGATAATATTCTTATGCAGAGAACTGCAAAATGTTTGAAATTTGAGTACTGGAAATGTATCTTTACTAAATAATTTCACAGCCAATTCAAGCTGCCAATGTCAGAGCAATATCACTATGACCTTATTTAGTCAATTCAGTTAAAATATCCAGGACAAAACTCAAACACACCAGATTCTGTCGATCGGTTCCTTTTCAATTTTCTTCTTGAAACCATGGCATCGTGTAGACATAAATTATTTGTGTTTCTCTTGGGCATTCCTATTATACCTTTGGCTCAGCATTACATGAATATATGCATTCTTGTGTTCAAATCAGATTTATAACTGGGAAATACATTTGCAGAAAATTATACCTTCACTTCTTCAGCATTAAAAAAGTGTGAAAGAAAGAGCTATAAATTGCCATTTGAAGTAGTAAAAAAAAAAAAAGATAACTTAGTTCTGACTATATAACAATCTGTGACAATAACAATATTACTGTCTGTAAGAAAGGTTCCTAATGGCAAGGTACAATTTCTCACTCCAAATTCTACTCCTGAGGAAAGCTAAAAACTATTAACTTGAGACAATTTTTCACTTAAGCTATATAGGAAAAACAATAAGTCTATTACCATTTGTGTTAGACTTATAAATTCAAATTTCTTTTGCTGGTTTTGGCTGAATGTGAAGGTAGTGAACATACAACCTTAGTAGGAAAAGCTGTAGTTACAGTTTCACAGGTCTTTAACTTTGTGAAACTGTGAGTGAAATAAACATGGTCATTATAAAACAGTTTGAAAATGCATAAAATTTAGAAGGAAAATATAAAGAATCACATTTCTATTGTTTTTTTTTTCACTTAATTTATAATAATTTGTATAATACTCAAGTTCTTCTAGGTGTCACATGAATAAATAATGTCCCATTATATAGATGCAGTGAATCTCATTAAAATTTTCTCTTATTTTTGTACATTTTAATTATTTACAAACTGTGATATTAAAAACACTGATATAGTAAAGAAATAATTCAATATTTAGAGATGTAATTGTGCCTTTAATTTGTGAAATATATTTTATCTATTTTTCTAAGTCAATATTCTGCATTTATTCAGAGAATTACATAGTGTTAGAGATTATAGTTTCCTTTTTTTCTCCTCTCACTCTTAAACACCGTAAACTGTTTTAGCTAATTCCTTGCTGATGTTGTTAACCACCATATCTCAGCTTAATGTAATTGTTTTTCTCCTTAATTTTTCAGTTTGAGGCATTAACAAGTGACTTTACACACTGGAGGATGACGACTTAGTTTATATTTCTCTCTCCATCTCCACCTCACACACGCACCCGTGTTGCCTGACTCATCCTCCCTATATGTGTACAGCATGTTAGTAATTTCATGATTAAGGACATACACTTTTATAGAGCTACATTTGTATGTAACCTACTTTTTACCCCTGGAAGCATGTCAAACTTTTGTCCAGCCTCAGTTTTCTGAAATTTCAAAATAATGTGCCTTGGTGGTGATACACTTTTTCTAGTTTGTGGAGTAATGTGTGCCCTTTGTAAACACACATGCACCAGCTCTGGAAAATGTTCTTGTTTTGGTTGGTAATTCCTTTCTTTCCTTTTACTCAGTTCTCTCTCTTTCTGGAACTCTTTATTGGCTCCTTTTTTTTTTTTCCTTTTCTCTTCCCTTCTTTCTTTTGCACTTCTGTTCTCTCTTGAACTCTGTCTTCTGGGAGATTTTCTCAACTCTATTTTCCAAAACATTTTATTAAATTTTAATTTTTAATTTTCAATAGACCTATTCCTGTTCTCCTTTTCAGTAAAGTTATTTCCTTCTTATTTCCTGCTATTACCTCTCTCTGAAATACAATTTTATTTACCACAAATATGTCTATTTCCTTTCATTGTCTTCTGTGTTTAGTGTAGAGGATTCTGTGGCTTGTGGCTTAGATTTGCTTCTTGAGGGCTTGCCTGAGGGTGATTTGATGCCCTTGTATCTTTTATACAAGAAAAAATAAAAAGTATGACTTGTTTACCCCAAAGTGCAAGAAGTGAGGCAGTTGGGAGAAGCATACTGGTGGCTTCCTCTTTCATTAAGTGCATCTTTTCTTCATTCTTAATTCTACCTGATACATGCATTTAAATAACTTCTGTTTAGTGGTTTTCTTTCTTTTCTTTTTTTTTTTAAAGAGAAAATGTTCAGCTTTTTCCTGGAGAGTGAGCTGTTACATAATGAGAGAGGATTGTCGGATTACTTAGAGTTGAGGTGGGGTTATGGAGAGGGAATGGACCTAGCAGCTTCTTAAATACTTTCCAACCAGTTAGTTCTCCTTATTGTAAAGCCTTTCCTTTCTACTCATCTGGATGTGCCCATTATTGAGGACTTGAGGAACTTGGTAGCAAAAGTGATATTAGAGCTCAGCCTTTCACATAATCAGCTTTAACTGAGTTTTCTCCAGTCTCCTAAATCTTTCATCTGTGAATTTCCACAGTGTTGCTCTTTATCTTACTTTACCTCTCTCCTTCTCCTTGAGGCATTTTTACTTATTAAAAAAACTCTTTCTATTTTCTCTAAGCAAAATTAATGCCCATGTCCTCTATCTCTACCAAGAAGTCAAATTTCAAAACTATGAATACTTGTGCCAATGTATTTCCAGAAATGGTGTATTAATTTAAATCCTTACTAATGGTACATAAGAGCTGTTATTACTTATTTCCGAATATCTTTGCCAGCTAATGCAAATTTTTTCTCAATATTGCCAGTTTGATAGTAACAGAAATGGCATAATTTAAAACAAGAACAATAAACAAAAGAATGAGGGTGACTGAAGACCAGACATATTTGGTAACTCTGAGTAAGTCACAGATGATCCACAGACATTGATATGACTATAGCTGATTAGACTTCTGCTTCATTGCATGCTTTCGTGAAGAAGAAATCCATGGACAGAATAAGAGAGTCTTGCAAAGTGAATGGGGAAAATGATACCATAATTATACTGTATTGTAGTGTTAGTAATAGCTACAATATTGTCACCAGAATCATACTGTATATATTTATATACATTTTGACTCTAGGCCCGAAATGCTTAGTATGATACAATTACAGAACGTGCATAACTGTGACTATAGTTAAAAAAAAAAAAACAAAACTATATTTCATATCTAGTGGCTAAGATGGTAAAGAATTTGCCAGCAATGCAAAAAACCTATATTTGATGCCTGGGTAGGGAAGATTCCCTGGAGAAGGGAATGGCAACCCACTTCAGTATTCTTGCCTGGAGAATGCCATGGACAGAGGGGCCTGATGGGTTACAGTACCTGGAGTCTCAAAATGCTGTACATGATCGGGCAATTAACACGTTCACTTTTTTCATTTTCAAGAGAGTGAATCTTAAAAATTTTCATCCCAAAGAAAAAAATCTATAATTCTATGAGGTGATGGATATTAACTAAATTTATTATGGTATTTGTTACACAATATATGCATATAACAAACCAACATGCTGTACATCTAAAACAAATATTTAAGTCAATAAAAATGGAAAAGTAGGCTTCTGTTTCAAGATGGCCAATAGAAGGATATGTGCTCATTTCCTGCTGCAAGAGCAACAAAATTGCAATGAGCTGCTGAACAACCATCAACAGGAGGATGCTGGAACTCATCAAAAAAAGATACCCCAAAGACAAAGAAGCCTCAGTGAGACAGTAGGGGGGTGGAAATCACAATAAAATCAAATTCCATACCCGCTGGGTGGGTGATCCAAAATAATTCCAAAGAGGTTCTCCCTCTGTTGTGAGGTTCTGAACCCCACGTCAGGGTTCCCAGCCTGGGGATCTGGCAAAGATTGATTAGGAACCCCAAGGAATTTGTCTCTGAAGGCCAGTGGGATTTGATTAAAAGACTTCCACAGAACTGAGGGAAACAGAGACTCCAACCTTGGAGGGCAAAAACAAAAACCTTGCACACATCAAGACTTAGAGGAAAGGAGCAGTGATCCTTTCCTGCTGAATCAAAATGACTTGCTAGTGCCGGAGGGTCTCCTGTGCAGGCATGGATCAGCAGAGGCTTACCACAGGGACATGGACACCGACTGGATCAGGCCGGGAAGACCCCCCACCCCTCCTTGGTGTAAACCCTCTTGGAGTTCACCCTTAACCCTATCATGGAGCCCCTAGACCCCAGGGCTGTGTCATCTCCGGCTAAACAAATACCATGGAGGGAGTGCAGCCCCACCCATTAGCAGACAACTGAATTATAAGCTTTATTGGGCGAGGCCCAATAAAGAAAAGACACTGAAAGATGAACTCCCCATGTCAGTAGGTGCCCAATATGCTATTGGAGATCAGTGGAGAAATAACTCCAGAAAGAATGAAGGGATGGAGCCAAAGCAAAAACAACACCCAGTTTGTGGATGTGACTGGTGATAGAAGCAAGGTCTGATGCTGTAAAGAGCAATATTGCATAGGAACCTGGAATGTTAGGTCCATGAATCAAGGCAAATTGGAAGTGGTCAAACAGGAGATGACAAGACTGAACATTGACATTCTAGGAATCAGAAAACTAAGATGGACTAGAATGCATGAATTTAACTCAAATGACCATTATATCTACTACTGTGGAGAAGACCCCCTTAGAAGAAATGGAGTAGCCATTATAGTCAACAAAAGAGTCCAAAATGCAGTACTTGGATGCAATCTCAAAAACAACAGAATGATCTCAGTTCGTTTCCAAGGCAAACCATTCAATATTATGGTAATCCAAGTCTATGCCCCAACTAGTAATGCTGCAGAAGCTGAAGCTGAATGGTTCTATGAAGACCTACAAGACCTTTTAGAACTAACACCCAAAAAAGATATCCTTTTCATTATAGGGGACTGGAATACAAAAGTAGGAAATGAAGAAACGCCTGGAGTAACAGGCAAATTTGGCCTTGGAGTACAGAATGAAGTAGGGCAAAGGCTAATAGAGTTCTGCCAGAGAAAACACTGGTCATAGCAAACACCCTCTTCCAACAATACAAGAGAAGACTCTACACATGGACATCACCAGATGGTTGACACCAAAATCAGATTGATTATATTCTTTGCAACCAACGATGGAGAAGCTCTATACAGTCAGCAAAAACAAGACCGGGAGCTGACTGTGGCTCAGATCATGAACTCCTTATTGCCAAATTCAGACTGAAATTGAAGAAAGTGGAGGAAATCACTAGGCCATCCAGGTATGAAAATCAAATCCCTTATGACTATACAGTGGAAGTGAGAAATCGATTTAAGGGACTAGATCTGATAGACAGAGTGCCTGATGAGATATGGACGGAGGTTCATGACATTGTAAAGGAGACAGGAATCAAGAACATCCCCAAGAAAAGGAAATGCAAAAAAAAACAAAATGGCTGTCTGAGGAGACCTTACAAATAGCTGTGAAATGAAGGGAATCGAAAAGCAAAGGAGAAAAGGAAAGATATACCCATTTGAATGCAGAGGTCCAAAGAATAGCCAGAAGAAATAAGAAAGACTTCCTCAGGGATCAATGCAAAGAAATAGAAAAAAACAACAGAATGGGAAAGACGAGAGATCTCTTCAAGAAAATTAGAGATACCAAGGGAATATTTCATGCAAAGATGGGCTCAATAAAGGACAGAAATTGTATGGACCTAACAGAAGCAGAAGATATTAAGAAGAGGTGGCAAAAATATGCAGAAGAACTGTACAAAAAGGATCTTCACCACCCAGATAATCACGATGGTGTGATCACTCACCTAGAGCCAGAGATCCTGGAATGTGAAGTCAAGTGGGCCATAGGAAGCATCACTATGAACAAAGCTAGTGGAGGTGATAGAATTCCAGTTGAGCTATTTCAAATCCTAAAAGATGATGCTGTGAAAGCACTGCACTAAATATATGAGCAAATTTGGAAAACACAGCAGTGGCCACAGAACTGGAAAAGGTCAAATTCCATTCCAATCCCAAAGAAAGGCAATGCCAAAGAATGCTCAAACTACCACACAATTGCACTCATCTCACATGTTAGGAAAATAGTGCTGAAAATTCTCCAAGCCAGGCTTCAGCAATAAGCAAACCATGAAATTCCAGATGTTCAAGCTGCATTTAGAAAAGGCAGAGGAACCAGAGATCAAATTGCCAACATCCGCTGGATCATAGAAAAAGCAAGTGTTTCAGAAAGACATCTTTTTCTGCTTTATTGACTATGCCAAAGCCTTTGACTGTGTGGATCACAATAAACTGTGGAAAATTCTGAAAGAGATGGGAATACCAGACCACCTGATCTGCCTCTTGAGAAACCTATATGCAGGTCAGGAAGCAACAATTAGAACTGGACATGGAACAACAGACTGGTTCCAAATAGGAAAAGGAGTATGTCAAGGCTGTATATTATCACCGTGCTTATTTAACTTATATGCAGAGTACATCATGAGAAACGTTGGGCTGGAAGAAGCACAAGTGGGAACCAAGATTGCTGGGAGAAATATCAATAACCTCAGATATGAAGATGACAGAAAGTGAAGATGAACTAAAAAGCCTCTGATGAAAGTGAAAGAGGAGAGTGAAAAGGTTGGCTTAAAGCTCAACATTCAGAAAACTGAGATCATGGCATCCGGTCCCATCACTTCATGGGAAATAGATGGGGAAACAATGGAAACAGTGGCTGACTTTATTTTTTGGGGCTCCAAGATCACTGCATATGGTGATTGCAGCCATGAAATTAAAAGACACTTACTCCTTGGAAGGAAAGTTATGACCAACCTAGACAGCGTATTAAAAAGCAGAGACATTACTTTGCCAACGAAGGTCCGTCTACTCAAGGCTATGGTTTTTCCAGTGGTCATGTATGTATGTGAGAGTTGGACTATAAAGAAAGCTGAGCACCGAAGAATTTCTGCTTTTGAACTGTCATGTTGGAGAAGACTCTTGAGAGTCCCTTGGACTGCAAGGAGATCCAACCAGTAAAGGAGAGCAATCTTGGGTGTTCATTGGAAGGACTGATGTTGAAGCTGAAACTCCAATACTTTGGCCACCTGATGTGAAGAACTGACTCATTTGAAAAGACCCTGATGCTGAGAAAGATTGAGGGCAGAAGGAGAAGGGGACGACAGAGGATGAGATGGTTGGATGGCAACACTGACTCGATGGACATGAGTTTGAGTAAACTCTGGGTTGGTGATGCACAGGGAGGCCTGGTGTTCTGTGGTTCATGCGTTCCCAAAGAGTGGGACAAGACTGAATTACTGAACTGAACTGAATTGTAAGGTTGCCCACCAGAGAAAGGTTCAGTGTTACCCATCACCAACCCCTCCCATCAAGAAATTTACACAAGCCTCTTAGCCTCCTCCATCAGAGAGCAGACAGAAGAAACAAGAAGAACCACAGTAGCACAGCAGCTAAAACAATAAGTGTATTACAGAAACTTAATCAGCATGAAAAAGCAGAAAGTTATTTCCCAGATAACGGACAAGACAAAATCCCAGAAATAAAGGGGAGATAGGCAATCTTCCAGGAAAAGAACTCAAAATAATGACAGTGAAGTTGATCAAGGATCTCTGGAAAACAATAGATAGGGGGAAAGAAATATTTACCAACATTTGGTCCCTACAGGAATTAATGAACAAGCAAGCAGAGATGAATAATACATGAGAAAGAATCAATAGCAGAATAATTGAGACAGAACAGCAGATAAATGATCTGAAGGACAGATTGGTAGAAATCACCACCATAGTACAGAATATAGAAAAAAGAATGTGAAGAGATGAAGACGGTCTAGGAGACCTCTGGGACAATATTAAAGGCACCAACATTCACACTATAGGGATGCCGGAAGGAGAAGAGAGAGAGAAAGGACCTGAGAAAATATTTCAGGAGATAATAGCTGAAAACTTCCCTAAAATAGGAAGGTAAATAGTCAATTAAGGATGCACAGGGAGTCCCTGGAAGCATAAACCCAAGCAGTAACTCACCGAGACACATAGTAATCAAACTGACAAAAATAAACACAGAGATAAAATATTAAAAGCAACACATTTAAAATAATTTAAAATATTAAATAACATACAAGAGAACTCCTATCAGGCAACCAGCTGATTTCTCAATAGTAGCTCTACAAATGAAAAGGGAATGGCACAATATATTTTAACTTATGAAAAGGAAGAACCTACAACCAAGAATATGCTACCCAGCAAGACTTTCCTTCAGATTTGATGGAGATACTAAAAGCTTTCCAGACAAGCAAAAGTTAAGAGAATTCAGCACCACCAAACCAGCCTCACAACAAAACTAAAGGAACTTCTCTAGGCAAGAAACAGAAGAGAAGACCTACAGAAAATAAACCCAAAGCAATTAAGAAATGGTAATAGGAAAGTGAAAGTCGCTCAGTCATGCCTGCAGGTCTCCTCTGTTCATGAAATTCTCCAGGCAAGAATACTGGAGTGAGTAGCTGTATCCTCTTCCAGAGGATCTTCCCAACCCAAGTATTGAACCCAGGTCTCCCACATTGCAGGCAGATTCTTTACTATCTGAGCCATCAGGGAAGCCCTGTTGATATGTATAGAATCATACATATCAATAATTATTTTAAATGTAAATGGATTAAATACACCAACCAAAAGACATAGACTGGCTGGGTGGATGAAAACATGTTGCATATATGTACTTCCACTTACCACATCACTCTGCTTGACCCCCAAATTGTATTTAGCTGTTTTATATTATTAAGTTAATCATGTTTCCATTATGGCTTGCAATTTTAATAATATTTTATTTTTTGCCTGGCTATTGGTTGTGAAAACTGATAAAGATCTTTCACTATTTTGATTATGAAACTATTGCATAATACCATTGGATCATGATAGGTTAACAGAAAAATAATAGAATTTCATATCATCAAAACTATGATTTAATAGAAAAACCTGTAATCACTTTTTAAATTCCAGATGCATATCAGAATTAGCTTGAATATTTTTAAAAAAACACAAACAGCCAGCTATTGTTTTTAACTCGAGCTCCAGATATGTTTCTAATGAGCAATCATGTTTTAAAACAACTGGGCTAGATGATAATCATTAACTTTCACCTACTTGGTTTAACTTTTAAATTCATATTTAGTGTTCCCAATTCATTTAGTTTATGCTTTCCAATTTCTCCACCTCTTTTTTTTAATGTTCTTTCTCAAGCCTTTATCAAGTGTAGTAGAACAACTTTTGTGTACATATATATATAGTATGCATAATGTGTATATTTTAGAAAAATTATGAATTATTATCTAACTAAAAAATTAATGACATTTGGGCCGAATCACTGGAAAAGACCCTGATGCTGGGAAAGACAGAGGGTAAAAGGAGATCAGGGAAACAGAGGATGAGATGGTTAGATAGGATCACTGACTCAATGGACATGAATCTGAGCAAACTCCAGAAGATATAGAAGGACAGGGAAGCCTAGCTTGCTGCAACCCATGGGGTCATAAAGAGTCAGACAAAACTTTGTGACTGAACAAAAAAAATAACAAGTTGAACACACTAGAGAATGGAAAATTTGGAAAAAATTAAAATATATTAACAACAGGAGTAGGAAATCATTGACTATTAGCTACTTAGCACAACACTGTCAGTATTACTATTTCAGTTGCATGAAATACAAAAGGAAATCTGTTTATTTATATTAGCTTTTCCTGAAGACCATTCCATGAGGTAGTTTATTTGAATGACATACCTAGATAAAATAATCTGTGTTGAAAACATTGAGGAAATATGGCACAGAATATATCTGTGAATTTTAGACAATTTGAGACTAGTATAGTCTTGAGACCGTGTACATTAGACTTAATTGAATTCCTACAGTAAGGATAATTGTATTAAATTGGCTGCTAAAAACATTCATTAATATCAATTCTAATGAAAAATCAAAACCTTTGAAGCATATTTTGGAAATGCTGCTTTGATAGATTTATCTCAGTCTCAGTTCAGTCACTCAAGTTGTATCCGACTATATGCACTTCCATGGACTGCAACACTCCAGGCTTCCTTGTCCACCACCAACTCCTGGAGCTTCTCAAACTGATGTCCACTGAGTCGGTGATGTCATCCAACCATCTCATCCTCTGCCATCCCCTTCTCCTCCTGCCTTCAATCTTTCCTAAATTCAGGGTCATTTCCAATGAGTCAGTTCTTCACATCAGTGGCCAAAGTATTGAAGTTTCAGCATCAGTCCTTCCAATGAATATTCAGGACTGATTTCCTTTAGGATGGACTGGTTAGATCTCCCTGCAGTCCAAGGGACTCTCAAGGGTCTTCTCCAACACCACAGTTGAAAAGCATCAATTAATTCTTTGGCGCTCAGCTTTCTTCACAGTCCAACTCTCACATCCATACATGACCACTGGAAAAACCATAGCTGTGACTAGGCAGACCTTTGTCAGCAGAGTAATGACTCTGCTTTTTAATATGCTGTCTAGGTTGGTCATAACTTCACTTCCAAGAGGCAAGCGACTTTAATTACATAGCTGCAATCATCATCTGCAGTGATTTTGGAGCCCAAGAAAATAAAATCTGCCACTGTTTCCATTGTTTCAACACCTATTTGCCATGAAGTGATGGAACAGGATACTATGATTTTTTTTGTTTGTTTTTAATTTTATTTTTAAACTTTACATAATTGTATTAGTTTTGCCAAATATCAAAATGAATCTGCCACAGGTATACATGTGTTCCCCATCCTGAACCCTCCTCCCTCCTCCCTCCCCATACCATCCCTCTGGGTCGTCCCAGTGCACTAGCCCCAAGCATCCAGTATCGTGCATCGAACCTGGACTGGCATCTTGTTTCATACATGATATTTTACATGTTTCAATGCCATTCTCCCAAATCTTCCCTCCCTCTCCCTCTCCCACAGAGTCCATAAGACTGTTCTATACATCAGTGACTGATTTTAGTTTTCTGAATGTTGAGTTTTAAGCCAATGTTTTCACTGTCCTCTTTCACCTTCATCAAGAGGCTCTTTAGTTCTTTTTTGCTTTCTGTTGTAAGTGTGGTGTCATCTGCGTATCTGAGGTTATTGATATTTCTCCTGGCAATCTTGATTTCAGCTTGTGCTTCATCCAGCCTGGAATTTCACATGATGTACTCTGTATATAAGTTAAATAAGCAGGGTGACAATATATAGCCTGGACATACTCCTTTTCCTATTTGGAACCAGTCTGTTGTTCCATGTCCAGTTCTAACTGTTGCTTCCTGACCTGCATACAGTTTTCTCAGGAGATAATTCAGGTGTTCTTGTATTCCCATCTCTTCCACAATTTTCCACAGTTTATTGTGATCCACACAGTGAAAGGCTTTGGTGTAATCAATACAGCAGTAGTATATGTTTTTTGGAAATCTGTCACTTTTTCCATGATGCAATGGATGTTAGCAATTTGATCTCTGGTTCCTCTGCCTTTTCTAAATCCAGCTTGAACATCTGGAAGTTTTTGGTTCACATACTATTGAAGCCTGGTTTGGAGAATTTTGAGCACTACCTTGCTAGAGTGTGAGATGAGTGAAATTGTGTGGTAGTTTGAACATTCTTTGGCATTGCCTTTGTTTGGGACTGGAATGAAAACTGACCTTTTTTTCCAATCCTTCAGCCACTGCTGGGTTTTCCAAATTTGCTGGCATATTGAGTGCAGCACTTTCACAGCATCATCTTTTAGGATTTGAAATACCTCAACTGGAATTCCATCATTTCCACTAGCTTTGTTCATAGTGATGCTTCCTAAGGCCCTCTTGACTTTGCATTCCAGGATGTCTGGCTGTAGGTGAGTGATCAAACCATCATGGTTATCTGATTTCACTAGATTTCACCTAGTGACATATACAATAAACCCATACATATACATAATCACATTTTTCTGCTTAATAAACTCTTTTGAATGAAACAAGTAGAGTGAAGTTTAAAAAACTGGAAAATGATGAAATTTTTAAAAATCACTAAGAGTACAGTTTAAGATGTTTCTTTTATGGTATGTTTTTATTTTGCAGTATTAGGTACACTTACTAAATTCATTGCTAATTTCAAGATTAAAGAGAAAATCCAATAAATAGCAATTATTTTAGAATACTGAGGAGAGCAGTTATTTTTAATTTTGGAAATGGTATTTGAAAGTTTAATTGCTGATGTAACAGTTATAATTGTCATAGTAATTACAAGTGTATCATATACACAATCCATATACCTACTTGAAATACTTCAGAAATTGGCTTCCTAACCCTACATATTTTTTTAATCAAAATAGCAGTGAAGCTACTAGTCAAGATAGTTTGATTGAACATTTTTGAATAATTAACAGACTTTCCATTATGAGAGAAGAAAACTACTTGTGAATGTGAATGACATTCTTTCATTATGAGAAGAAAACTCTGAGGAAAAAGTACTCAGTCTTACAAGTAATAATATATTCCAAATAATTGCAATGCATTTTCTATTCAACATAGTTCAGATTTTAGAAATTTTGAGAAAAAGGAGGAAAAAATGCTTACTTAAAACTATGGTGAAATTTAAGAAAAATATTTATACAATAAAGGATTAAATAGTCATCTTCATTGTATATTTAGATTATAATTACAGACAAGATATACCATTCCTCATTAGAATGGCAAACTTAATTGAAATTGGAAAAATAAAAAAGACATGGATACAATCAAAGTCATCCAAATCAAATCAAATAAAGGCCATGAGAAGAGATGGGAGTTCTTTTAGACTAAAAGCATAGTAGTGTAATTTGTAACTAAATAGGAGATCAAAAGGGAATTACACGTTCAGTTAGGGACTAATGGGACTGAGCCAAATGATGGTTCATTGTATATCTGCTTAAGAATATTGTGCCAGAGAGAGAATAACAGAACAAAAGTTGCATTTTTAAAGTGAAAGAAAGCTGCATTTTGAAGGTTCATAACTAATATCACTTGGCATAGAAGTAAAGACACATTTAGAAAAATGGTGATGAACCAAATATTTGAATTCGTGTGTAATTACGGTTATTCCAATACAAACATCATGTTTTCAAATTAGTGAGACTTTCCAATTTGACAGCAAATTAATTTTATATTTTCTTAGGAGGAAATTTAAATTTAAAGCATATATTTTTAAGGTGTTTTTGTTATTTTCAATTTATATAATACGAATCAATGCTTCAAGATGTTCAGCCATGTTTCAGTCATTCACATCACTCCAAACCATGGCCGATTTCTTCTCTGTTTACATCTGATTGTGTTGCAGATATTCAATTCTATCCTAAAGTGATATTTTGTTGGATATTTTCCCAATCTACTGTGATATTAAGCCAGGCAAGTCATACAAATGACTGGCAACAACTGAAATTGGCATGTATTCTAAATGCTTATGAACGGGATTGGCTGTCTTGAAATTCACTCGAAGGGCCTAACAATTTTCAAACCATTAACTCAAGTGTTCCTCCATGAAGAAAATCAGAAGATGGTCTCTAAGGCTGTAGCAACAAAACAAAAACATCAATTATTTAGCAAATTTAGATTTTATTTGCTTCTTACTTTGTTTCTATTTCTTGATTGTATTCCTTGGAGTAAAAGATCATGGAATATCCAAAGAATTACTCCATTTTGAGACACTTAAAAAATGCTTTTTCAGAAATTTTCAAAGTGTATATCAACCTTACACTGTGTAAAGTCTCAGATCAGTTTGATTTTTATATTATCGTTTACTGACTTGACTCTAAAATATCAAAAGTTGAGGATTTCATTATGCATATCAATCTCTGATGGTCTGAATTGAATTGAGTAATCAATGCACACCTTCAGAGAAAAAGAGCTTGGGTTTATAACTGATCTTTATTTCCACTATAATTCTCAAAAATTAGACTCCTTGAAAACACTCAAAACATGATTTTTCTCTCTTTACTCATTTAAAAAAAATATTAGTGAATCAGGAACACAATCTTCACATGGAATAATAAAAATAATTTTGGTAAAATGATCCTATTGTTATAGTTTAATTAAGCTGTGTATTATCAATGGGCTTCCCAGGTGGCACAGTTGTAAATAATCCATCTGTCAACACAGGAGACTCAGGAGAAGCAGGTTTGATTCCTGGGTCAATAAGATCCCCTGGAGAAGGAAATGGCAACTCAATCCAGTATTCTTGCCCAGAAAATTCCATGGACAGAGGAGCCTGGCAGGCTACAGTCCACGGGGTTGCAAAGAGTTGGACATGACTCAGCGACTGAACATACACACATTATCAATAATTTAGATCAGGTTTATAAGTAGTGTAGTGTTTATATAACTTCTTTTAATTAATAATTACAAAGTAGGTGCACATACCATATTGTGTGAAAAAACTCATAAATCATTAGTATTATCAATTCTACAGTTAAACTATTTAAATTTATTAGCAGCAAAACACTTAAATATGTATTACGTTTTTATTTATTGGATGCTCAGTATGTGCCAGACTGTGCAAGGCATAGAAGATACAAAAGTAAACAAACAGGTATCCCTTACAGAGATTATATTTTAATCAAGGAGATGGGAAATATACAAATATGATTGTATTGACATAGAACAAATGAATAATTCATCTAGTAATTTGTTCCTAAGCTTGGCAAACATTAACCTATGGATTGTAAATGACTGTGTTATGATTTCAAAGGATCCTTGGTAGGCAACCTAATGTTAAATGTCTACAAATATGGCCAACAAGGTTTTGATCATGCAAAGGTAATTTTTTATCTCTTGAAGCCATGCTGCTGCTGCTGCTGATGCTAAGTTGTTTCAGTCGTGTCCGACTTTGTGCGACCCCATATACGGCAGCCCACCAGGCTGCCCCTTCCCTGGGATTCTCCAAGCAAGAACGTTGGAGTGGGTTGCCATTTCCTTCTCCAATGCATGAAAGTAAAAATTGAAAGGGAAGTCGCTCAGTCGTGTCCGACTCTTAGCAACCCCATGGACTGCAGCCTACCAGGCTCCTCTGTCCATGGGGTTTTCCAGGCAAGAGTACTGGAGTGGGGTGTCATTGCCTTCTCCCTTGAAGCGCTAGTCATGTCTAAAATTTTGTTTTGTAAGTGATTAATGAGAAATACTATGAAGAGGGTCATTATATATTACATGGCATTTATTGAAAGTATTTGTAAGTGGAGACTACTCTAAATACCAAACCAATCAAAAGCGTGCTTAGGCCTTTCAATTCTCTTAGCAGCCTTACAATTCTCTTAGCAGCCTTACAAACTCTTGCAAATTCTTATAAACAGGTAAGAATTATGAGGGATAGAAAGTTGGAATAATTTACCTAAAATTGTATAACTGTTGAGACTAGGTATATATGATTAAATATATTGTAAATAGTATATTTCATTCTTTGTTTATTACTAGAATTAGGAATCTATTGAAAGTATACAAGTATAGGAGGGAAATTCAATACTGCAAGGGTATAAAAAATAAAGTAAATAGGTCAGGGAAAATGTGACTTAAAGTTTAAATTTTCTTCAAAGTAACTGGAAAACATGAAAATGATTTTATAAAGAGATATATCTAAATGATAAATATAGGAAAACAGAGTTACTGGTGAATGCCCAGAAACTATCAAATACAGAATTCACAAATAGGTTAGGGGAAGAAAAAAATTAGCTTGTTACAGATTCATAACTTTGAAGCCTCTTTATGAAAGAATGGAGGACTTGGAATGGAAGCAAAAACAAAACTTCAAAGAGGATGTGGCCCACACAAAAGTCAGTGTTAACGTTTTTAATGATATAATTTGGGGCATTTGTATTGTGGATAATATTTGTTAAAAATTGTATGGAATGTGTCATGGCATTTATTTTCTGCCTAACAGGGGAATTCCAGACTCAGTCTGGAATGCATTACTACTGCCTCAAAGCAAACCGGATGCCTCAGCCCTCTTATTACCACAGTGGTGACTGAGCAAAATGCTGATCAGCCAGGATGCAGAGGCAAGGAGCCAGGGAACAAAGAATACACATTAGAAAGGGACGAAAATGTACCAGCAACTGTTAAGTAAAGAGAGTACATTTCTTAGTAGTTTGGCACATGTTTTGAGCACATGTTTGTAAATGATATTTTCTTAGTAATGAAACTGAGTGCATCTTCAGACGCACCAATAGGAAGGTAATATACCTTTAACTCAGTCTAGTTTTAGAGCTAAATTCGATATTTTGGGGTTTCCCTGGTGACTCAGTGGTAAAGAATCTGCCTGCTGATACAGGAGCCGTGTTCAGTCCCTGGGGCAGGATGATCCCCAGAGAAGGAAATGGCAACCCACTCTGGTATCCTTGGCTGGGAAATCCCACGGACAGAAAAGGCTGGTGAATCATAGTCCTTGGCATCGGCAAAAGAACCGGACAGGACTTCGCAACTGAACAGCAGCAATAACCAGTATTTTCATTTGCATAGCCTCAGGAAATGTGACAAGTATTCAGCTAGGTATTGAAAATAAATTAGAAACTAAAGGCTGAGCTTGGGTCCTCAAACAGTGCAGAAGAGAGATAATTAAAGTATGTTGGCTAGGGTATCTGCTTCTGACCTTAATAAGTAGTTGGTATTAAACTAAATTTTATTAACTATGACAAAGCCTTTGACTATGTCAATCACAATAAACTGTGGAAAATTCTTCAAGATATAGGAATACCAGACCACTTGACCTGCCTCCTGAGAAATCTGTATGTAGGTCAGGAAGCAACAGTCAGAACTGGACATGGAACAACAGACTGGTTCCAAACAGGGAAAGGAGTACGTCAAGGCTGTATATTGTCACCCTGCTTATTTAACTTACATAAAGAGTACATCATGAGAAATGCTGGGCTGGAGGAAGCACAAGCTGGAATCAAGATTGCAGGGAGAAATATCAATAACCTCAGATATGCAGATGACACCACCCTTATGGCAGAAAGTGAAGAGGAACTAAAGAGTCTCTTGATGAAACTGAAAGAAGAGAGTGAAAAACTTGGCTTAAAACTCAGCATTCAGAAAACTAAGATCATGGCATCCAGTCCCATCACTTCATGGCAAATAGATGGGGAAATAGTGGAAACAGTGGCAGACTTTATTTTTTGGGCTCCAAAATCCCTGCAGATGGTGACTGCAGCCATGCAATTAAAAGATGCATGCTCCTTGAAAGGAAAGTTACGACCAATCTAGATAGCACATTAAATAGCAGAGACTTTGTGGACAAAGGTCCATCTAGTCAAAGGTATGGTTTTTCCAGTAGACATGTATGGATGTGAGAGTTGGACTATAAAGAAAGCTGAGCACTGAAGATTTGATGCTTTTGAACTGTGGTGTTGGAAAAGACTCTTGAGAGTCCCTTGGACTGCAAGGAGATCCAACCAGTCCATTCTAAAGGAAATCAGTCCTGAATATTCATTGGAAGGACTGATGCCAAAGCTGAAACTCCAATACTTTGGCTACCTGATGTGAAGAACTGACTCATTTGAAAAGACCCTGACACTGGTGACTCATTTGAAAAGACTGTGATGCTGGGAAAGATTGAAGGTCGGTGGAGAAGGGGATGACAGAGGATGAGATGGTTGGATGGCATCACCGACTCAATGGACATGAGTGTGAGCAATCTCTGGGAGTTGGTGATGGACAGGGAAGCCAGGCGTGCTGCAGTCCATGGGGTTGCAAAGAGTAGGCCGTGACTGAGCGACTGAACTGAACTGAGAACAATTTAAAAAAAAAAAAAAAAAAATATATGGAATAGCTATTTTTGTATATTGAAAAAAAAAAGCAGCATAATCCTGTGTCCTATATGGAAAAAAATATTTTTTTTCTGTCTTTGTTGCTGTTGTTGTTAATCTGGAAGTATTTACTATATCTCCAACCCAGAAAAAGACTCCAATCAGAGATTTATCGTCTTGTTGAGCAGACAGAGAAACAATTCAGGAAAGTTGAGGTAGTTGAAATTTGAGTTGCAGTGCAATTAAATCTGTATGAGAATCTTTTTAATCCTAGTTTTAACTCTTTAAGCTACTGCTGCTAAGTCGCTTCAGTCGTGTCCGACTCTGTGCAACCCCATAGACGGCGGCCCACCAGGCTCCCCCGTCCCTGGGATTCTCCAGGCAAGAACACTGGAGTGGGTTGCCATTTCCTTCTCCAATGCATGAAAGGGAAAAGTGAAAGTGAAGTCACTCAGTCGTGTCCAACTCTTCACGACCCCATGGTCTGCAGCCTACCAGGCTCCTCCGTCCATGGGATTTTCCAGGCAAAAGTACTGGAGTGGGGTGCCATTGCCTTCTCCACTTTAAGCTACAGATACATAGAATGATAGGGAATGAATTCAGGCTAATAACTACTACCAGGAAAGGATTAATTACCAAGAAACTATAACCTGAAGAATTCTTAGATCTCATGGGATTACAAGAATTCATGACATGAATAATCAGTGTATAAAGACTCCATCGAATATAAATAGCATTCAGTAGAAAGTTCAGCAAGGCCATACTGTAGGTGTATGGCTAAACAAGTCATAGAGCAAAAGATACTTTATATTCATCCTCACAAAGTTCAAATGATTAAATGTATTAAATGTTTGCCAAAACAAAATTCAACACTCTTTTATAAAGAAGGATACAAAACCCAAAACTTAACAATGTTTATAATCCCTATTATATCATATACATTTCTAGACATGTGAATAGGCAGCAGTTTATACCCCATAATCAGAAGGAAAAGTCATTCAGTAGAATGAAAGCCCATAAATGACAGGAGTTATACAATAAGACTATTCTGACTTAGAAACAGTTATATTACATGCACAAATATGTGTGTATTTATATGTATATGATTAGTCCATTTGTTTTAATTATATATGAATCTTATGAAGACTATAAGAAAGAGCTAAATTGAAATTCTATGTCTGAAAACACAAAATACGAATTAGAACTTCACTTTATTGTTTGAAAATAATTAGATACCACAAAAATTATCAAACTAATGAATTTGAACAAAGAACACCAGAAACTATCCAAAATTAAAATATAGATTGCAAAATGGCAAAAGGCAGAAAGCCCAGAATCTTAGTGGTCTGTAGAACAATATCAAATAATTCATGATTGATTTAGTGAGAATACCAGAAAGAGAGGATATGGAAGAAGGAGCAGAAAATTTTTTGAATGTACAAAAATATTTCAGACTTCATGAAAATCTGAAATGGGCATATTCAAAATAATCAATATGCATGCATGTGAGCTCAGTCCTGTCTGACTCTTTGCATACCCAAGGACTGTAGCTTGCCTGGCTCCTTTGTTCATGGGATTTTTTTTCAGCAAGAATACTGAAGTGGGTTACCATTTCCTCCTCCAGGGGATCTACCCAATCCAGGGATCAATCCTTGTCTCCTGCATTGTATCCCACATTGGCAGGCAGCTTCTTTACTGCCAAGCCACCTGGGAAACCCCACTTAACCAAGATAAACACAAAGAAAATAACAAGATGCACTACAGAAAAATTTCTGAAAAATGACAAAGAGAAATCCTATTTAAAAAACAATCAGAAGGGAGAACAGGACTGAAAGCCACATTCGTGTAAAAAGGAACAACTATCACAATGATGTTCTATTTTTGATTTTAAAAAGCAGTGCAAGGCACATGAAAATGAAATAGCATTCCTCAAAGTATTAAATGAAAAATATATTAAACTAGGCTGTGTATCTTACTAAATTTACTTCAAAAGTGAAGGAAAATTAAGCAATTTTTTTATTATATACTATTCCTGAGAGGATCTGTTGACAGCATATCTACACTACAGAATTTGCTAAAGAGTTTTCTCCAGGCAGAAAGAAAACAATTGGAAATGGAATCTAAGATGTGGACATAGAGAAAATAGTCCAGTAACATAGAGGCAAAGGAAACATAATTTTTTTTTCTCATTTCTAAAATTCATTCTAAAAATTTGGAACTTAAAGAAAAAATAATAACATACTAATGGGTTTATAATATATATTGCAAATATATGACAATTATAACATAAAGGACAGGAGGGGGAATGAACTCATACAATTTTAGGAGATGCACATTATAGATGAAAAAGATTAATATTATTTGACATTAGAATGTGTATATAACACATTGTTATATACAATTGTTGTTATATACATTGTCATATACATTGTTGTTATATACTGTTGTTAACAACAGTTATATGTTGTACGTTCTAGAGAAATTAATAAAATGACAAAGGAAAGAAATATTAATGAGTCAATAGAAGAAATAAGATGGAACACTAAAACAATTCTTGTGTAACAAAATTGGATGGAAAAAGTAATATAGAATATTAGGAAGTATAATAAAACAATTACTGTGATGATATATTTCAACCAAATCATATCACTAATTATAACTGATTCAATACTCCAATTAAAAGACAAAGGTTGTTCAGTTCAGTTCAGTCACTCAATCATCTCCGACTCTTTGCGACCCCATGGACTGCAGCACAGCAGGCCTCCCTGTCCATCAGCAACTCCCAGAGCTTACTCAAGCTCATGTCCCTCAAGTCAGTGATGCCATTCAAACATCATCCTCTGTCACCCTCTTCTCCTGCATTCAATCTTTCCAATCATCAGGGTCTTTCTTATGAGCCAGTTCTTTGTGTGAGGTGGCCAAAGTATTGGAGTTTCAGCTTCAGTATCAGTCTTTCCAATGAATATTCAGGACCGATTTCCTTTAGGATAGACTGGTTGGATCTCCTTGCTGTCCAAGGGACTCTCAAGAGTCTTCTCCAACACCACAGTTCAAAAGAATTAATTCTTTGGGGCTCAGCTGTCTTTATAGTCGAAATCTCACATCCATATACGACTATTGGGAAAACCATAGCTTTAACTATATGGACCTTTGTTGGCAAAATTATATCTCTGCTTTTTAATAATCTAGGTTGGTAATAACTTTCTTTCCAAGGAGTAAGCGTCTTTTAATTTCATGGCTGCATTCACCATCTGCACTGATTTTGGAGCCCCCAAAAATAAAGTCTGCCACTCTTTCCATGGTTTCCCTCTTTATTTGCCATAAAGTGATGGGACCAGATGCCATGATCTTCATTTTTTGAATGTTGAGTTTTAAGCCAATGTTTCTCTCTCCTCTTTCACTTTCATCAAGAGGCTCTTTAGTTCCTCTTCCCTTTCTGTCATAAGGGTGGTGTCATCTGCATATCTGAGGATATTGACATTCCTCCCAGAAATCTTGATTCCAGCTTGTGCTTTATCCAGCCAGCATTTCTCATGATGTGCTTTGCATATAAGTTAAATAAGCATGGTGATAATATACAGCCTTGACATATACCTTTTCCTATTTGAAACTAGTCCATTGTTTCATGTCCAGTTCTTACTGTTGCTTCCTGACCTGCATACAGGTTTCTCAGAAGGTAGGTCAGGTGGTCTGGTATTCCCATCTCTCAAAGAGTGTTCCACAGTTTGTTGTGATCCACACAGTCAAAGGCTTTACTGTAGTCCATAAAGCAGAAGTAGATTTTTTTTTCCTGGAATTTTCTGTTTTTTTCTATGATCCAACAGATATTGACAATTTGATCTATGATTCTTCTGCCTTTTCTAAGTCCAGCTTGAATATCTGGAAGTTCTCAGTTCACATATTGTTGAAGCCTGGTTTGGAGAATTTTGAGCATTACTTTGCTAGTGTGTGACATGCGTGCAATTGTGTGGTAATTTGAGCGTTCTTTGGCATTGCCTTTCTTGGAAATGGAATGAAAGCTGACCTTTTCCAGTCCTGGGGTCACTTCTGAGTTTTCAAAATTTGTTGGCATAGTTAGTGTAGCACTTTCACAGCATCATCTTTAGGATTTGACATAGCTCGACTGGAAATCTATCCCCTCTACTAACTTTGTTCAGTGATGCTTCCTAAGGCCCACTTGAGTTTGCCCTCCAGGATGTCTGACTCTAGGTGAGTGATCACACCATCGTGGTTATCAGGGTCATGAAGATGTTTTTTGTATAGTTCTTCTGTGTATTCTTGCCACTTCTTAATATATTCTGCTTCTGTTAGGTTCATACCATTTCTGGCCTTTACTGTGCCCATCTTTGCATGAAATGTTACATTTGTATCTCTAATTTTCTTGAAGAGATCTCTAGTCTTTCCCATTCTATTATTTTCCTCTCTCCTTGCTTTTCTTTGGAACTCTGCATTCATATAGATAAGAATTGTTAGATTGGATTAAAAACATGATAATGTGTGTTCCATCTACAGAAAAAAGTTATACCATTCTAAGAATGTCTTTCTTAGACATTCTAAGAATGTCTTTCATTTTTTTTTCTCACAGGCACCTTAACTATGGCTACACTGAGTGACTTGCAGCTACCCAAAGGCAAATACAACATATTTAATCAAATATCTCAGTATTTCTATGTTTATTTTCTAGAATGTACATTCCCACTTCTAGCCATTGATATTTCTTACAAATCCTTAGTATATTTAGCTCCAGTATTACTTATTTCATGAAGCTTTCCATTATGCCTTCATCTTAGGTTAGGTTTCCCTTTCATGAGTTTCTAAAATGATCCCCCTCTTTGAACGTGTTGACTACTCCAGCTTTGTTTCTGAAATGCGTTTCTTGGGCTACAGTAAAAGAACTCCTTGAGAAGAGAAATCTTGCTTTTTGCCTCTACTATTTTAACACCTAAACTCAATAAACAGTACAGATAGATGACAGTATTACAGATTTTATGGAAGCTAGGATATTAGATTCCAACATTTTTATTTCAGCACTGGTACATTACTTTGCAGGCTACACATTACTAAAATTGAAGACTTTTGTTGTTGTTTCTTTACAGTTAGCAGGAAATGTTTACAGTACTCAGCTTAACCACATTTCCACACTCCCCCATTCTATCTAAAAACAATGTTAACCTTCATGAAGCTTCAGCAATTTTCAGGTCACTCTCACTTAGAAATATAACAAGGCACGAGATGAAGAAAAGTTTTCATATTCTAAGAATAGAGAAACTTACTCTTAAAATATATCATTCCCTTTTTCCATGTGAGAGTTGATTTCTTGAAATGAAACATTTTAAATACAAATTATTGTAATGCAAATAACTGGATTACCAAGTTTTTTTTTTCCCATTTATTGTTACTATGTATTGAATTTTCATGGTAGCAAATTCATTCAGTAATTATTTGAGAGTTTACCATTTGTCACGTGCTATACTGTATGCTGAGAATTTAACAGTGGACACAGACAAGGAGAAAAGACAAGCATTAGATAAAGTATTATGTAAAATTAATATATTCATGTTGTTGTTGTTTAGTTGCTAAGTCCTATTCAACTCTTTTGAGACACCATGCACTGCAGACCACCAGGCTCACATGTCCATGGAATTCCCTAGGCCAGAATACTGGAGTGGATTGCCGTTTCCTTCTCCAGGGGATCATCCCGGCCCAGCGATCACACCCATGTCTTCTGTGCTGGCAGGTGGGTTCATTACCACTGCACCTTCTGGGCAGCCCCACCGTAGTCATGATATGTGTTAAAAACAAAGCCTGGTGGATGCTGCCTGTGGTTGTTTTAGGAATGCATTGCTGGTTAACAAAATGAGAAGAAATACAAAAAGTTAGACACTAGGTAGCAGATATGAGCTTGTCCTTAGTGTTCACTGAAATTTGTTTTTCATTCAGTAATTTTCTCAGTTACAATAAACTCCTATCATTTTTAAAATTTGATGTTTTACCTATTCATTACATTTTTAGCACCACAGAAGGCTTTCCCCCAGAAAAAGAAATATATATATATGTGTGTGTGTGTGTACACACGCATGTGTGTATATTTCCCCCAAGAAATACTTATATTTCTCCAGAATATAAGTGTTTCAACACTGTCCCTTAATTTTTAGGATCACTTAAATTTGGTGAAATGGATTTCTATGTTGAAGAAAAACTTCAAAGGAAACCTATAAAATTTAGAACTTCTTGGATAAATTCATGGTGACAACTCATAAGAAGGAACAGTAGAGAACTTAAGAAACTATCCCACCCTCAGTAAGGAAGGGACTAAGTGAATAAAATTAGGGTATTATCATAAGAATAGATTTAAATTTAATTTTCTTGCTGTCACAACTATAGTTGATTTTTTTCATAATTATTTCATATTATTCATGGGAATAATTTCTGGGTCTAAGCCTGGCCATGAAAAATGGCTTCAGATAAATTCCACAACTTCTACAGAAGGGTTTATGGAAAAGACTTTATTGGATAAGATGTGATCCCCATCGTCCCATGAGAAGTAAGAGCTTGGGACTCTTAGATTCTTAATGTGTGTCTGAATTCCAATATGGAAATTCTGATTTTTTATCTCACTTTTTATAGGTAGAAGATCTATGGAAAATTACCCTTCTTAATAGAGAATGAACAGGCTACTGGATGCCCATTCTGCAATTGGGAATATACAAGGTTACTATAAAAAGAAATTTTGGAGAACTGGCTGTCTCAAAGTGTGTGGTACCCACCATTTCCAAGTTAAACCTACTCTGGTCAGCCAAGTCTATATATGTTTCCAGTTTTCTACTTTACCCTACAGCAAAGCTCACTTCTTATACTAAATAATGCATACACTCTTAACACAAAGAATTATCTAAAACAAAGCTTATTTGATCTCTTACATTCCTCTTAGATATGAACTTTAGCCAGTTTAGAAGTTACTCTTTTTACTGAGGAAGATTAGTTCCTGTAAGTCCCAGCTAGTCAATAATTAAGTGATCTCCTAAGGTCATTTTTGGAAATTCCTTCTTATTTCACTACTCTTAGATATGTAAAAAAGTAATTCATTTTGAACTTGCCAAACTGCAAACATTTAGGAAGAATGTAGGGAATTTTCAAAATGAGTTATTCAATGACAAAGAGAATGAACTGTTCCCTGAATGGATAAAAAAATCCTCTGATGAAGTAGAATAAATCTTTAAAACTAATTAATATAAAAAATAAAGAATTTCTCTCTTTTCTGTATTAGTCAATTTAACTAACAGAACATGTTAAACAAATTTATATCTTGAATGTGAAACCATGCAATGAGTGTGCCCAGCCATCTGAAATATGTCTTAAGTGGACAAATAAAATTAGCTATGTTGTTGCTGAATACTGATGCTAAGCACTATTTTTCCAGTAAATGTCTTTCTACTAAAATTTCTTTTAGAGTTTAACAGATATCGTTTTACTCATGAGAAAACAAACAATATTATATTTTCTTAAGACTTACTGCCTTGTACCACACTAGCAACTAAAACAATTAACTGTCATTTATCTTTATCCTTAACAAAAATAAGTTACGGTTTAAGCCAGATAAAGAACAGAGATTCTAGATCTCCAGGGAATGTGCACATAACCCAGCATCTTCAGTAGAATATGTTGGCTTTTTATTTTTCCCATCAAATTTCAAGTGCCTCTGAGTGCTCAAAAGTAATGAGGAATAAGCCTGTCTCATTTTCCCCATGGCATCTATTGTTCAGATGGTGATATAATCTTTTGAACTTAAATTCTTTATTATTATCAACACCTTCTTAAACTATTTTTTTCTTTTTTTTTTTTTAAATTTTATTTTATTTTTAAGCTTTACAAATTGTATCAACACCTTCTTAAACTGTTAAATATTTTTTGGCAATAAACAAGATGTCACTTAATAACCTTAAAAATTTACTTATTTATTTTTGTCACCAAAATAAATTACATAAGTAATTTGAACTCTGCTTAACTCAGTGACTCTTTTATGAAGTTTGATGGCAATATGATTACTTAGAATATTCTCAAGAATTTTAGATGTCAAACTTGGAATACGTTTTCTTTACTTATATAACAAACTCCAAATATAATTTTCAGTGCACTTTGAGGTTGATGTAGGGTTCTGATTTAAATAAAACATAAAGTGCCTCAATAAACAATTTAAATAGGTATCATTAACCCTGATTAAAACTGGTTAAATCAAAACAGTCAAATTGCTTTCTGCCCTGATTTATGTGGCTATTCACTGACAGAAGCAGGGCAGAAATCAAATGTCTGATTCTGAAATCAGTCTGTTGTCAGATGACAACTGGGTGAGTTGCAATGATTTCATTTAAATAACTCACAGAAATGATGAGTTCATTGGACATATGTGGCCTCTTGTACCTATGACAATAAGATGCCAGTATTCTCCATTCAGGAAAGGAGTGACCTGATTCAACTGTGCTAGGCAAAATGCCATGGCAACAGCTGGCTTCTCCCTCTCACAATGATTTTACAAGCCTGCTGGAAGGCCATCAGCTACAGGCCTTTCCCCCTTCTTTGTTCAAACTCTTTCTATTACTGCAAGTGAGTATCAGATGTTCTTCAGAATATGATAAAGAGGGAAGGTGGCATCTGCAGGTGTAGTGTTTCCTCCCATTAGCAGGAGAAAGGGAGAGGAAACAGAGCTGGCAGAACAAACCGGTAGCAAATAATAAAAGAATTCTGGTGAAGCTGATAAAAGTTAAAAAGTTCTGGTTGTATTAAGTGAATAAAAGATTTATAACAGATGAAAATTAAATTTAGCAAGAATAGTAGCACTGAAAAATGGTGTATGAATAATCAGAAAATGAAGCAAATAATGATTGGAGGGAAGGCTAAGTAGAAAAAAATCAGTAGGAAAAAGAGACAAAGGAATAATTCTTATTCAATCCTCTTTCAGTAAAGCTATTAAAAACTAAGTAAAAATAGCCTTTTGTACACCAATATAGATCAAAGGAGGGCTTCCCTGACTCAGAGGTTAAAGCGTTTGCTGCAATGTGGGAGACCGGGGTTCGATCCCCAGATCGGGAAGATTCCCCTGGAGAAGGAAATGGCAAGCCACTCCAGTATTCTTGCTTGGAAAATTTCCATGGATGGAGTAGCCTGGTAAGCTATAGTCCATGGGCTCACAAAGAATCACACATGACTGAGCAACTTTCACTCTTTTTTTTGAAAAATTTACAAAAACATTTAGTTAGAAGACAAATGGAAATTGTAAATTATTTTAAGCATAAGGTAGCTGAAACTTGACTTAGGAATATTTTGTTAAACTTGATACCATGAATTATACAGTAGTTAAAATATGTCTCATTGACACAATAGGTAAATCAATGATATACTTCATTGTTCTTAAATTTATACATTAGCATTAATGTATGATTTATTATGGTACATAGCAAAACATTTCAAAAGATTTTAAGTCTCTTGAGTGATTGACCCATGTTTCAGAATTATGAGATTTATCTGTCAATTGTATTTAAAATTTCATTATTTAAATGTTGATAATGTATGGAAAAATAGCTTCCATAAACCTTCAAGTTTATTCAATATTTACCTTAGTATTTAGTCATATAAGACACTAGAAACTTTCTAGACTTCCTAGTCATTAATAAAAGATGAGTAAAGAATCTCACACTCAGAATTGCTTTATTAGTAGTATTTTACTGTGTGTGTATTTACACCAAAGTAAATTAATCTCTTTTAAACTAAGATTCACAGTTTTCATCTCTTTTGTCTACATTACCTTGCATGGGTCTTTATGCCTAGTAAACACTAAATAAATATAAATAAATTGTTGAAAATTAAAATGAATTTGTCTGTAGTGCTTTAATTTTGCCTTATACGGACATGTTAGTTATTTAGTCCAATTATTATGATGTTTCATATATTTATTCCAATGTTGCTGCCACAAGACTACAAATGTTACTGTCAGTGACTTTTTAAACCTCAGAAGTTTCTCTGACTCATGTCTTCATCAACAATAAAAGAAGTTAAGGTCAATTATTAATTAATTAATTAATAATTTTAATGTTTCCATTAGATGTTTGTGTCTTCTTAAGGATAAATTGTACACTGATGGACATCTTAGGGAATTGTGTGGTCTGGCTGGTCTCAGGTGACTTTAATAGTGACACCAGTTCCTCTGAGGAGCTGACATCTTCTAGGACAACCTTGTCAAGCTCTGTCCTGGAATGACAATCGGTTCAGCAACAGCAAGTATGTGATCATGACCTCCACCTAAAGAACAGATGTCCCTGTCCTCCTTTAGTTATGGGAGAAATAATACTCTCATCATATGACAACTTATGTCATGATTTACTGGAAGCGTGACATCTATTACAGATTTTTACATCGGATACCTATTGTTAAAATCGACACTAATATCACATAAAAAAGGAACAAGCAGTAAACAATCAGGAGAACCAGGGGGGAGTATGAGCAAGAAAAAGAGATAAAGAAATAAAAAAGAACATATCCACATTGTTATTTTTTGTAAGTTGAAAGTCTTTTTACTTGGACATTATTCTTCAGGAAAAATAAGTGCAGTTCAGTTCAGTTCAGTCACTCAGTCGTGTCCGACTCTTTTCGACCCCATGAATCACAGCACTCCAGGCCTCCCTGTCCATCACCAACTCCCGGAGTTCACTCAAACCCACGTCCATTCAGCTGGTGATGCCATCCACCCATCTCATCTTCTGTTGTCCCCTTTTCCTCCTGTCACCAATTCCTCCCAGCATCAGAGTCTTTTCCAATGAGTCAACTCTTCGCATGAGGTGGCCAAAGTACTGGAGTTTCAGTTTTAGCATCATTCCTTCCAAGGAACACCCAGGGCTGATCTCCTTTAGAATGGACTGGTTGGATCTCCTTGCAGTCCAGGGGACTCTCAAGAGTCTTCTCCAACACCACAGTTCAAAAGCATCGATTCTTCGGCATTCAGCTTTCTTCACAGTCCATCTCTCACATCCATACATGACCACAGGAAAAACCATAGCCTTGACTAGACGGACCTTTGTTGGCAAAGTAATGTTTCTGCTTTTCAATACGCTATCTGGGTTGGTCATAACTTTCCTTCCAAGGAGTAAGCGTCTTTTAATTTCATGGCTGCAGTCACCATCTGCAGTGATTTTGTAGCCCCAAAAAATAAGGCGTCATATGGTTTCCACTGTTTCCCCATCTATTTCCCATGAAGTGATGGGACCAGATGCCATGATCTCAGTTTTTTGAATGTTGAGCTTTAAGCCAACTTTTTCACTCTCCTCTTTTACTTTCATCAAGAAGCTTTTTAGTTCCTCTTCACTTTCTGCCATAAGGGTGGTGTCATCTGCATATCTGAAGTTAGAGGTTATTTAAAAAATATACTCTTTTGATGTACCCACAGGCACCATGGTAGTTATGAGGCTAACCATAGAAAATCAAAAAGTGGGTGGTGGCCCCGTTTCTGGAAATCCTTTCATCTTCTGTGAAATCATTAAAATAATCCTCCCACTCATTAACCTATGAAATACCCAGCCCAAAGACACTGACCATGCCATATTTCAGAGTCTCTTGTCTTCTGAGATGGCCCGTACTACGTCTGTAGAGTGTGTTTCCCTCTAAATAAATCCACTTCTTAGGCATCTATCTTTATTTCTTAAAATTTGGCTATATAAATAATATTTGTGTTTCCTTGCCCAAGCAAATTCATACAGTTTTGTTGGGCTCTTTTCAGTAATGGATTGTACTATGTTTTCCAGTTTCCTAACCTAGAAATAGCTGTTTGTAAGAAGCTCCTACATATTTTTCTCTGGTTTTCTCTTGGTAATCTGTGCAAGTTAATCTACAACCTTTTCTATTTCTAAAAGCTTCATTTACTTTCAAATAGCAACTTTTTAAATATGTTTCAACTTTCTAATGTATTTACCAAGACAGAGTTCTAAGTGTTTTTGAGCACTACTTCTTGATCCAATCTCAGTAATTCCTACTTAAATAAGCTTTTTATATTCTTAATAAGGGACTTTCCCAGGTGATATTAGTGGTAATGAACCCACTTGCTAATGGAGGATACAGAAGAGACAGGGGTTCAGTTCCTGGGTCAGGAAGATCCCCTGGAGGAGGGCATGAATCCATTCCAGTATTCTTGCCCAGAGAATCCCATGACAGAAGAGCCTGGAGGGCAACAGGCATGACTTAGCATTCACACACATTCTTAACAAACTTATAATGTTTACTAAAGTAGCCCTTGCAAAATAAAACACATCAAAACTGTTTGCTTCAATTGTCCTTTATTACATTTACTATGTGTGTATGTATGGGATACACGTGTATGTGTGTGACTTTCACAATGTCTAGGATGAACTAGCTGAAAAAATACAGATACAGATATCTGCTAAACACCATCATGCAATGGTGAAATCTGTAACCTGATAAAGGAGACTTATGTGGTTCTTTCACCAGCACACTTCAGATTTTCCTCTTTCTTAAATGCTCCAATTATTAATAATAAAACCAGCTATTTTGTCTATCATACACTGAATTCCATAATATTTTGAAATTACCCTAATTTTACCCTAAAATTCATAGCACAGCACATGGTAAACAAGTATTTGAATACATTCATAATTATATTGGATATATGAAAGTCTATATTTTTCCACACAAAATCACTTTGTTTGATTAGCTACTATTAAAAATGTTATGAAAGATGTATATTATCATATGTGAAATAGATCACCAAGTTCAAGTTCAATGCATGAGACAGAGTACTCAAAGCCACTGCACTGGGACAGCACAGATGGATGGAGTGTGGAGGCGGGGGGGTGGGGGTGGCAGGGGGGAGGTGGGAGGGGGATTTGGGACAGGGGGACACATATACACCCCTGGCTGACTTATGTCAATGTATGACAAAAACCACCACAATATTGTAAAGTAATTAGCCTCCAACTATAATAAATAAATAAAAATTTTAAAAAAAGTTATGCTTCATTCAGTCCCTTCAGCAGTATTTATTGAACACTTCCTACATGCACTTTTGTTGTGTATTATTAAGACTTCCACATAGATGACATTTATTATTATATTTATTACCATACTGTATACAATATAATAAATCATTATTGACGTTTATATTGCTCTAAGCTTCTCTTCCTCTTAAATTTAGTGCTGCTATATATTTAGATCTGATTGAAAATCTGTGATGGTTGTTGCACAATAGAAGTTGAGTAGATGTGATTCTTTGGCATCTACAAATGTAGAGAAAGAAAAAGAGCAACAGAGAGAGCAGCGACATGAGAAAAAATTCATCAGTTATATTTATCAACATGAATATGCTAGGTATATTCATAGTCAATCAGGAGAGAATGACAAGAAAATACTTTTTAAAATAAGTGAAAATTGAGATAATTATTATTATCCTTAGTCCTGTGGATAAACAAAAGTGATAAACTCATAAAGTTATTATAGATGATACTTGTGATTCTGAGTCCTATAATTTTCATTCACCATAGATATGATGTAGCTTCCTTCCTAGTTATTTGTAAGATTTTCTCTCTAGATTCTTTCAGTATTTGTTTTTAAAATCTTATAGGATAAATAAATAATTTAGTTCAAGATAGAGTTACCTGACCAAAAGAGACACAAAAGTGTTTCTGCTGGTTCTCTTTTTATTGGATTCCATGAAATGTGATTTTAAATAAGCTTTTATATATGATTGACTTTTATTTGCTGTTAAAATTAGCTTTTGGACTGCTGTATTCATTTTTACCAAATAATTTAAAAAGAATCAAAGACTCTAGAAATGCTCCTATTTATACACATATTAGGAAATCATCCCTGAACATTCATTGGAAGGACTGATGCTGAAGCTGAAGCTCCAATACTTTGGCCACCTGATGCAAAGAGTTGACTTAGTGGAAAATACCTTGATTCTGGGAAAGATTGAGGGAAGGAGGAGAAGGGGACGACAGAGGATGAGATGATTATATGGCATCACCAACCCAATGGACATGAGTTTGGCTAGGCTCCGGGAGTTGGTGATGGACAGGGAGGCCTGGCGTGCTGCAGTCCATGGCGTCACAAAACGTCTGACTTCAAAAAATGACTGAGTGACTGAACTGAACTGATTAGAATAAAATCCTTATTTATATAGGTGTAAATGATAGATTGGCTAACTGAAACTATATGAGTATGCATTAGTTTTGTCCAAAGGAGATAAAGGAGACTATGATTCATGCCTCAGAGAACAAATATGTGAAACAAGTAGAGAAATTTTGACAAAAATCTGAGAAACTGTGTTTGGAAAGTGGTGGTTGGGAAAACAATAAGAAAATAGTAATTTTTATATCTAGCTAATGAACATTTACAATTTCTGCCAATTAAGACAAGATCCAGGCCAATCAATATACAGCTATCACTGTATAGGTAGTTTGACCAAACTTAGAATACACATGATTTATATAATAAATAACCTTTCATAGTCTGCTTCTCAAAATGAAAAAGAAGCATGTTATTTCTTTTCTCCATCTTGTGGCTAATCTAGTTTTTTAACCTCCTTTCTTCTCTCAGACTGAGTTATGTTTGACTGGATCATTGCCCATTTTGTGAGGTAATTTCTCAATGTACATTCTGAGGTCTCCTTGACTTATTTTTGGAGAGCAATTTTATTATTTAGGATTGCTCTCTGCACTGCCTGCATGGAAGCCTTGTGTGTCTGCTATCCATTTTGACATTCAATAATACATCCCAAGTTTTCCTTCCCCCTTCCCTCCTTCTTTCCCTTTTTACTTCCTTCCTCCCATGCTGGCTCTTCCTACTGCTACTAGTTTGATACAATTGTTCCAGGTATTAAAGATAGTATGTTGACCCTCCAAATTAGTTTACAACAATTTTGAATAAAATTTTACTATTTTTCTTGGTGACAATTAGCCAATCAGAATTGCAATATTGTGGTGTTTATAAACCATAAACTTTATGCACTATCCTTACTCTATTCATGGCAAAAGAAAGTTGCTTTAAAATTCAGATTATTAGTACAATTAATATAGGCACCTGTATGCTACTGCTAAGTCACTTCAGTCATGTCCAACTCTGAACGACCCCAGAGATGGCAGCCCACCAGGCTCCCCCGTCCCTGGGATTCTCCAGGCAAGAACACTGGAGTGGGTTGCCATTTCCTTCTCCAGTGCATGAAAGTGAAAAGTGAAAGTGAAATCGCTCAGTGTGTCCACCTCTTAGCGACCCCATGGACTGCAATCTACTAGGCTCCTCCATCCATGGGCTTTTCCAGGCAAGAGTACTGGAGTGGGGTGCCATTGCCTTCTCCACCTGTATATTATTACCTAAAAAAACCTGCTATTAATGATACAATTAATGAAGGAATTTCAGAGATTACCTGATGTAAATTTCTTTTTCAGTAAGCAAAGATTTGGAGATTCAGAGATTACACAAAGAAAACAACTGAAGAATTTGCAGACCATAAATAAAACTCAGCTCATCATTCTTTTAAATCAATAATTTTTAATTACAAATAAGCCTAATGATATATTTATATTTTTGTTTGGCATACATGATTAGCAGTAATAGCCAGCAACATGTGTTTGCATATGACTAATATAAAGTTGTCAATTAGTTTCTTTTGAATTAAATAACAAAAATGTTTCAATATATAATATTAACTATATTTCCATATATCATATTTTGTGGAATAGGAATTGGAAAACTAAGACTGAAAATGAATTGTCAAAGCTTACTTAGCTACTAATTACAAAAGTCTAATTTTGAATCTGAATATTTCTGATCTTCTGAATCATTACACTTTGGATCAGAATTTGAAAATATCATAGCTGTGTTTTTCATAATGTAAAATAGAATGACATTCAAAATAAATTTCATACTTTGAATTTTATCATAGCTGATTCAATCTGTGAAAGCTAGTCTGGAATGGAAATATATGTCATCTAATACAAAAGAATTTATTATCTGATAATCTTTGGATTAGATTTTCTAGCCTTTTTAGCATTATCACCACAGAATAACATAAAAACATTTATTTAGATACCAGCTAGAAGAATAATGGAATTAAAGAGACAGTAGGATCCATTTTATGACTTATTTATCGAAGTCACATTTTGCAAAAGATGAATAATTTTAGATGAAGAAAGATATAATCAATTGGAACTGAGTTCTAGACATCAGTGTTCAATATTAATATGAGAAATAACATATTAATCATTCAACAGTTGCTGCTTAACCCATACTAAGTAATTTACGGCAAAGGTGAAAGAGGAGAAATGACTCAAAACTGCAACTGTAACCTACAATAAATATTGAGCAAATATTACATTCTGTCTTTTCATCCTTTCTTTAGTAGGCTATACTCTCTATGGTAGCTAGTTTTGGTGGTAAATAATTTTTACCTATTATCTAAATCTCTTTCTAGTTTTTCTCTGCAATTAATGGTATTTTACACACACACACACACACACACATATACACATATACAGAAAGGACCGAATGACCAAGTGATGATACATTATAAATTGAAAATACGATGTTTTCATTGAAAATAACAAATAAAACTCTAAAATAGATAATAGAATGATCTGCAAAGAATATTATTTCAAACAAACAAAGAAGCAAGGCAGTTGAGAGTGCTAGTGTACAACAGGTGTTAAAATGGCAGGGCTGAAGTCATGCATACATTCTCTATGTTTGAACACTGCATGTCTCTAAAATTATATCTAGGAGACCACTATAGTGTCTGTCTTTGGGGGAGAGTGTCTAAAATTATATCTAGGAGACCATTGTAGTATTTGTCCTTGGGGAGGAAAGAAGATGGGACCAGGATGTTAAGAATGAACTGATTTTTTTCCTTTATTTATTTGGCTGAACTGGGTCTGTTGTGGCACTCAGGCTCTTCCGTGGCAGAATGTGGGATCTAGCTCCCTGACCAGGGATTGAACCCAGGGCCCTGCACTGGGAGCAGGCAGTCTTAGCCATTGGACCACCAGGGTTGTCTCTGATTTTTCTTTATAGGATCTTTGAGCTGTTGGAATTCTTTATGCCATGGACATATATTTATATTAAAAAATAAAATGCAGATTGTTTATGATCCTTATAAAAGCTTGTTTTGTGCAATATCAGGCTATCAAAGTTCTTAAGTGTTTTCTGATATTATGTCAATTGAAAATGCTATGGGAGCAAAACATACATTTTTAAAAAAATCCTTTAAGTTCTGAATTATTTATAATATTTTCATTTAAGCATGCTTTACAATGGAGAGTCAGGTTAACATGCAATATTATTATAGCAATAAAATATAATTTTAAAACATAGCTTATAAGAATCATTTTAATTTTACTGCAGCTTCTTGGCATTTTTTTTTTTAATTCAATTTCAGGGCAAATTTCTCTTAGTGTTTAAAATGGAAATTTGGATGCCAGTTTTCATTTTGGACATCCATCAGAAGGAAGAAAGAAGACAATATTACAGAAAGGAGAAGAATACAATAAAGATTTGAAAACAATTTTATTATTCAGTTCAGTACCGTCACTCAGTCGTGTATGACTCTTTGCAACCCCATGGACTGAGGCACGCTAGGCCTTGAGGTCCAAAGCAACTCCCGGAGTTTATTCAAGCTTATGTCCATTGAGTCGGTGATGCCATCCAACCATCTCATCCTCTGTCGTCCCCTTCTCCTGCCTTTAATCTTTCCCAGCATCAGGGTCTTTTCAAATGAATCAGTTCTTCACATCAGGTAGCCAAAATATTGGAGTTTCAGCTTCAGCATCAGTCCTTTCAATGAACATTCAGGATTGATTTCCTTTAGGATTGACTAATTTGATTTCCTTATTGTCCAAGGGACTCTCAAGAGTCTTCTCCAGCACCACCATTCTTGGAGACTGATAAAGCATTAAATGAACTTGAGATTGCCCTTGAGAGAATGTCCTAATCTCTGTGGCTGTGTCACTTAGCTCTCTTTAGTCCTATTTAAGTAATTGTATTTGTTTCTAACTGCCATTGTAATAAATTACTACAAACTTACAGACTCAACCAAAGCAAGTTTATTTTTTTACACTTTGAAGGTCAGAAGTCTAAAATCAGTCTCGCTTTGACAGGCTGGTTCCTTCTGGTGTTTCTGGCAGGAAAAATCGTTGCCCACCTTTTTAGGCTCCTACAGAGTCACCTGCACTAGTTGGACCCTTTTCTCACATCGTTTTCTCAGTCTCCCTCTAACGTTTCTCTTCACGTTTATGACTTTTTGTGAATCTCTCTTATAAGAACTCCTGTGTTTACACTGGGTCTATTGTTTTTGTTGTTGTTGTTCGGTCACTCAGTCGTGTCTGACTCTTTGCTATCCCACAGACTGAAGCCCACGAGACTCCTCTGTCCGTGGGATTTTCCAAGCAAGAATATACTGGAGTGGATTGCCATTGTCTTCTCCAGGGGATATTTCTGACCCCGGAATTGAACCCATGTCTCTTGCAGCTCCTACACTGGCAGGTGGATTCTTTACCATCCTGAATAATCTCCTCATCTCAAAATTACTCAGTCAGATCTACAAAGTTCTGTTTGCCACATAAAGAAATGCAGGTTGAAGGGATCAGCAATGGACATCTTTGTGGAGTCACTGATCAGCCTATCATGTAGCCTATAAAGAAGGTTCCTGGAAAATATCTCAGCATAGGCAGGTCCATAGTTTCTCTTCTTCTTAGATAGGAGACGTGAGAAACCATAGCCCTCAAGTTATTTTTTAAATAATTCTGCTATCGGTTATTATGCTATTAGCTCATAATACAATTCTGGATTTTAGCTCATTATGTAATTTTGGCTTTCATTTTAGTGGCTTAGAGGACTTATATCTTGAGAAGGTGGCAACGGGTAATAAACTGCCTTATTACCTCCTTAAGTCACAACCACCATTTTTATGATAATTTAAACTTTCATAATCTATTTTTTATAAATTCCACTGAGTATGTAACAAGGTCCAAATTTAATGCATCCTGTAGCCATCAACTATATTAAGAATCTTGGGACAGTGCAGACATGTGGCCTTTAGCATTCACGGTACTTCCAAACGACTCCTCCTCGTGAGCATGAACTGTTCATCACCCATTCTCTTCTGTCCTATCTTATCAGAAAGTTCAGATCCAGAGAAAGAGCTCATATTTTTATTATTACACATCAAACATAAATAGATTGTAATGTAGCATGTGCTTATATCTTTTTAAATGCTGCTGTATATTGATAAGCAATAACAATTTCTCACTTTGTTTAAATATTTATTAAAGATAATTAAAGAATTTTCATTTTCATACATAAATCAGTTCAAGAACATCTGTGAAATAGGGAAAATGTCTTCATATATGTCTCTTTTACATACATGTTTGGGTGTTAATTTGGCGCTAATTTGAAAGTCAATCTTTCAGTGAATAAATTTTTCTCATGTATGCTTACTGTTGAAACACATATATCTGAAATTTTTTTAATGAATTCTGCTTTTAATAATTTCTTGATATTTCCTTTGTAATATATTTTGTTATATAATCTCTGCATGTCCTATTGTATTATTTTTTCTTTGAATTTTCTTCTTTTAAATATGTATTGTTATGTTTTCTCTCCAAAGAGATATATGTGTGCATAATATATAGCTTAATAATTTTCCTATCAGTATTATTAGTTGTGTCACTTCTGCTCAGTTGCTCAGTTGTTTCCAACCCTCTGCAGCCCCTTAGACTGTAGTCTGCCAGGCCTCTCCGTGGGATTTTCCAGGCAGGAATACTGGGTTGTGTTGCCATCCCCTGACTCAGGGGTGGAACCCACGTCTCTTGCATCCCCTGCTATGGCAGCCAGTTTCTTTAGCACTAGCACCACCTGGGAAGCCTCGTAAGGTTAAAAATATTCTTGAAACTAATTTCCTCCAGGTTTAATGACAGCTTTTATCATGTGTATATATGTACGTATACACAGGTACAACTGTCTGTGTATATATGTATATAATTATTAAAATAAATTACTGCTGAAGCCAAAGGACACAAGTTAAATAAAACCAGACTATGAAAGAAATTTCATATGGAAATTTAGCTTTTAGAAATTTGAAACTTTATAAGATGTTAAAGAAAAATATTAACAAATATTTACATAATTGCTACCATAAACTGAAAGCTAAATACAATTCTATATTTTGTCTTTGATACCAAAAACATTACAGTAATTCTGAAAGTTCAGTTTTAATAACTCTGAGGACTATTGACTTGTAATCTTGAGAATATGAATGTTTGTCAAAAGAAATTGCTTGTTAGAATGCTTGTTGAGTAAATCATTTCTTCACTTCAGCATATAAATTATGCTTGTCATTAACCTGTTGACTGTAGTTACACTGATTTAGTTGTGAAAACAGAGTGAAGATTATTGAAGAAAGAAATATATCTGAAATCATTACTCTTTGCAAGATATATTTTGCAATTAAAATAAACTTTAGAACACAATGTAAAAATATCATTCTTCCACACTACTATAACTCTGTAATGATGATGAAGCAATTCTAACATGTGGTTTTGTTCCAACTCTACCCCCCAGGTCCTATTGCCCAGTTCCTGCATCCACCTTTCCATTTATATGAATGCTAGTACTAGTTTTCTATTGTTTCCATAACAAACTACCACAAACTTGGTAAGACACAAACTTGGTGTCTTATAAAAGCAACATAAATTTATTACCTTACATTTCTGTAGGCTAGAAATCTAACAATGGTTTTGGTGGGAGAAAGTCAAATTATTGTCAGGGCTGCATTATTTTCTGGAAGCTTCAGAAGAGGAGGCATTTCCTTGCCCCTTCTGGTTCTAGAGGCCACTCACACATCCGGCCTCCTCCCGCTTCCTCTGTCCTCAAGGTCAGCATCCTTGTGTCTCTCTCCACTATCACATCCTTACTCTGACCACAGCCAGGAAGGGTGCTCTGATGGGACCCACTTGGATAATCCACAAAAATGGCCCCATCTAAAGTCCTTTAGTTTAATCACATTTGCCAAATCTTTTTTATTTTTGCTGTTTAATCACAAATTCATCTCCATTTAATATATTTATTCATCAATGACAAGTTTAACATGGACAGTTACTTTTCAGAGGCTCCAAAGGCAATGAGAAAGTAAGAAGTGTTCATTATAATCACTAGATTTTTATTAGGAAATATTCTTACAAAATGTGTTGGTTAAATTTCCAATAGTCGTGTATGGATGTGAGTTGGACTATAAAGACATCTGAGTGCTGTCACAGAATTGATGCTTTTGAAATGTGGTGTTGGAGAAGACTTTTTAGAGTCCCTTTGATTGCAAGGAGATCCAACCAGTCCATCCTAAAGGAGATCAGTCCTGGGTGTTCATTGGAAGGACTGATGCTGAAGCTGAAATTACAATACTTTGGTCACCTGATACAAAGAATTGACTCTTTGGAAAATCTTTCCCTGAGGCTGGGAAAGATTGAAGTCAGGAGAAGGGGACGATGGAGAATGAGATGGTTGGGTGGCATCACTGACTCAGTGGACATGAGCTTGAGCAAGCTCTGGAAGTTGGTGATAGACAGGGAAGCCTGAAGGGCTGCAGTTCATAGGGTTGCAAGGAGTTGGACACGACTGAGCTACTTAACTGAACTGAAAGTTTGATAAGTGACAGCTCAGTCTCTGAAGAATAAATTACAAACATTTTAGATTAGAGAGCAGAGAAAAATCTCTCTTGATCTGTCTACCACATTAACATTACTTTGCACTTGTCCCTGCACTCCAGGTTTATGGAACTGGATAAAACTCCTCAAATCTGCCTCACCATTGTACCTGGGGGGAAAGGCTTTGTCTGTTCTGTACATGCCCCAGCTGATTTCTCCCACTAGTTTAATTTGGTGCATGTAGAGCCACTGTATAAGGAAAGGACACCCAATTGCTCTTTGTACCATATGATCATGGTATAACGATCCAGAAATGGATACCTGTTGCAAGAATGAGGTAGCCTTGTGTGAAAGGATTTAACCTTAGGAGCAAGTGTAATGAATATACCAATCAGTCTGATTCCTTCTGCATTCAGATTTCAAGAATGCAATGACTGTTGGCCACTCAGTTGCAAAGATATTACAGCAGATTGCCAATGCAAATGTGAATGTAAAACAAATTGTTCAGTCATGAGTGAGAGAGAGATAATTGTCAATCCTCAGATAATTCCATTAGTTCCTCATAATTACTATTATTGGGTGCATGCGTGTTAAGTGGCTTCAGCAGTGTCCAACTCTTTGTGACCCAATGGGCCATAGCTTGCCATGCTTCTGTGTTCATGGGATTCTCCAGGCAAGAATACTGGGACGGTTGCCTTGCCCTCCTCCAGGGGATCTTCCTGACCCAGGGATGGGACCCCTGTCTCTTATGTCTCCTCCATCAGTAGGTAGGTTCTTTACCACTAGTGCCACCTGGGAAGTTCATTGTTAAAATTCCTGATCTCTGATTAGGCTACACCAGTGGTTCTCACACTTTTCAGCCTCAAGTTAACTTCATACTCTCAGGTTATTAATGATCCCAAAGGCCTTTAGTCATAGGGATTATATCAATATTTACTGCATTAGAAAATCAAATTGGGAAAATTTTAAATGCTAATATTTTAATGAGATGTGACTGACATACTATAAAATTCATGCTTTTAAAGATTAGTTCACCATTCAGAAGTCCTGCATCTTTACCCTAGAGGTGAGACATTACCCATGTCGACCAACTCGCCCTTCTGCACTGTAACAGGGCTGGCAGTGAGCTTGCTGCATGCAGTGTGCTGAGCTGGAAGGAACACCAGCCTCGGAGCTGAGATAGATGTCTTCAAGTCCCAGCTCATCTTAGCCCAGTGACCTTGATGGGATGACCTTGAGAGACATGTGCTCAGAACAACAAAGTATGTGGGATGAATTGAGGACCAGGGCTCAAGGTCCTTGCCAACTCTGACGTGCTATCGTTCTTTGATTTTATGTACACATATATATTTTTTCTGTTTGTTAAGAACTAACTCAAGAATATTTCCTTTAGCTAATTTAAAAAGAAAAAAAATATTTTATTTAATAAACAAGTTTGTGGCCAAATGCTGTGCTGAGGAGACAATCATCTTATACCTTTATAATTTTTCTTCCTGCTTCTGAGTGCCATCCAATGATGCCGATAGGCTTATTGTGTTGGGTTTTTGCTTGCGGGTCTGGTTTGATTGCCTTGGTTTGTCACACGGAGGAAGTTATCTTGGCAGCTGCCTCTTGTAAGTGAACTCCTGGAGAAAGCGAGTTTGCCTTTCAATAAACGATATCACCCCTCTCCCCCCAAAAATAAATAAAGATTATAGTTCAATTATATTTAATATTTTCACAAGGTTGTGCAACCAGCAACAGTATCTAATCCCAGAACATTTTCATCACTTCCTAACGAAACTCTGAACTCATTAGCATCCCTCACCATTCCCTCTCCCCCAGCCACTGCTGCTGCTGCTGCTAAGTCGCTTCAGTCGTGTCCGACTCTGTGTGGCCCCATAGATAGCAGCCCAACAGGCTCCCCTGTCCCTGGGATTCTCCAGGCAAAAACACTGGAGTGAGTTGCCATTTCCTTCTCCAATGCATGAAAGTGAAAAGGGAAAGTGAAGTGGCTCAGTCGTGCCTGACCCTCAGCGACCCCATGGAGTGCCTGCAGCCTTCCAGTCTCCTCCGTCCATGGGATTTTCTGGCAACCACTAATCTTTCTATCTCTATAGGTTTGCATAAACAGGACATTTCATAACAATGGAACCATATTAAAGGTTAATTTATAAGTTTATTTTAAAAGAACAAAATCTTATAGCATGATTCTTATAAGGTTTCCAAAATTCTAATTTGTGCCTGAAATCTCAAATTTCATCATTGAAATACAAACTGTCCATAAAAATGACAGGCTTACATCATTCATTTTTGAGAAAATATTTGTGGATATCCTAACTAGGGATAACCACATAGGTTTTTCATCTGTTGTTCATGTAAGTACAACTGGTGTTTTATTTAAAGAATAATAAATAAATACTGGCTAGTTCATCTCTCATTTTAAACATTCTCATGAGTGCTTTGCTTTATCTTCAGATAATCACAGGACCTGAGTATGCAGCAGAAATGCTCTAGAGATACCCCTCATTTTATCAGTAGAATATTAATTAGTCACACATTTAAGTCGAGATATAGTAATATGAATGACTTTTTTACTTCATTGTTTTACTGTGAATATGTGGCAGTGAAGATACTATAACTGCTAGTGAAGTTTGATATCATTGCCTTGATTCATGAAAGGTACCAGCAATTTTACCCCTCGTTGGTTTTGCACCATCAGTGCAATACCTACACAGAGAAAAGAGCAAATATCTTGGCGCTATTATAAAAATAGTTTCAACACATACCAAACACCCCTCAATCCTAAAAAAGTTTTGAAGTTTCCCAGAAGACTATGAACTCACCTAAAAAGCACATTCTTTTTACATCTGTGACTCTATTTCTGTTTCGTAAATGGATTCATTTGTACCATCTTTTTAGATTCCACGTATTAGTGATAGCATATGGTATTTGTCTTTTTCTGATTTACTTCAGCACATTCTTTTTAAATAATAATATCTAACTCAAGCAAAGTAACTAGCTTATCTTATTTGAATGATAATTCTCTGTCTAACGTTTTTCTCCACCTGCTTTCTGCAAAATTTCTCTTTGTTCAGCTGGTAAGAAGGCCTCACTCAAGAGGGATTCCTGTTCTGTCACCTTTTTCTATAAGCTGAGCTAATTTTAGGGGTTTACATTTCGCATTTGGGAATAGAACTTTGCAATATTCTTTAGCAAATGATTAGGCAGTGTTTTTAAAACTCAGAGCACAGAGAAAACTCAACTTCAACTCTTTTGAGATCTGCCATCACCAAAGAAATACCAGTAATACAGCCTGGTTAGCATGCTTGCGAGTCGGCTGTGAGGTGCTTGTGACACACGCCACTTCAGAAATTCAAGGAAGAGCTACATGATGTTTGAGCCTGCTGTTAAATTACACAGACTGCCACTTTAAAAAAGGGAGTTTCATATCACTGCATGCTTTGTCAAGGGTGTCGTTGGACGGCGAAGCTTAAATATCCCTTTTAGCTGAAGAATTATACAGAACATAATCCTTTAGAATGAAATATCCGTGTACATCCTGATAAATTATTTTCTCATATGTTGTACTCAAATATCTAATCCTTTAGAACATATTTCTAAAAAGACTTTATTGTACTGTGATGTATAAAATGAATGCATCATCTCCAGCTAATAATATTTTTGCTTCTATAAATTTCTTCACAAATTTCTGATATGGGTAGTAGAGACGACATTCAAAGTTTTAGTTTGAATGTCAAAATACAGAGAGTCAATTGCTAAGATGAATTATTCAACTCAATTTAGTAACTTTATTGCCGACACTCTGCTATCAAAAAACAATAAATATTATAGTTGGAAAATACATTTTGCACTATGTCTCACACATCTAAAAATACCACATATGAAAAATTTTAAATCTGCTATTTAAATAATATCAATTTTCTTTAATAGTATAAGAAATGTTAATATTTTATTAATAGAATTACTGATGGTCCCGCAGGAAAAAAATAACTTAGATAAAACTATGACGTTTATTTACAAATTTTTGAATGCCTAGGGAAAATGTAACCTCCTTTAGCAATTCAAATATACACCTTTGTATGCTATAGAGACATGTGTACTTTTTAAAAAGAATAAACAGGATTAGTTTATAAGCTATGAGATACACACACACACACACACACACACACAGAGTCTATACCCTAAATGTGCTTACTTTGGTAATGCTCATTAAATCCGTTAGTTTTAAATTTCTTGCTTCACAGACTGTCAAGCTGTTCAATGTTTGCTCACAAATATATGATGAACACTTACTATATTTAAGACTCTGTGCTAGGTAATCTCAGGTTTCAAATATATAAAAGCTGAAGTGTCTCTTATACAGGAAGGTAAAGAAAATAGCATCATATATTGCATCATCCATTAAACCCTCATGCATTGTGCAAAGATTAAGAGGTTTTAAATTGTCTGCTCTGATTTTCATGGGTGGGCCTGTAAATTTAACTCTCTTACTATGATAATTGTTTCAGGAACCCAGACCCAAGTCAATCAGTAAATGACATCCCCAAGGGCATTAGGGTGGTTCCACCAGGTATAATTCAGGAAGCAGTTTGATTGTAAGGGGAGGGAGTATCCTCCTTCTCCCTGGATATGAATGATGAAGAATGCACTTGTGGTTGATTGATGCTTGTGGCTATTTGCGAAGCCAGCGTAGTACTGAAGCTGAATCACAGGATAGGCAGAGACTTGAAAATCATAAAGCGCCAGAGCCAAAGGATGAAAACAAAAATGTGGCCCTACCCTACTATTGAATTTTAGAAACAAATCAATAAATTCTTATTTTTGTTAGTTTTTTTCAAGTTGCACTAAAACATCAAAAGACAAGGATGCTTGAAAGAGATGAGTTCAGACTGAAGAAATGCAGTGGAAAAAGAGATCAAATGAGAGTTCTTACTTGTTAATTCAGGGTTGCAAATTCAAATGCTTCAGGGCTAAATCAGGAAACTTACACTAGTGAAGCAAATCAGGCAAAGATGAATATTGTATGCATCAATACAATAAAATACAACATCAATACAAAATATTTTTACTTTTTATTTACTTTTGCCATGCTAATGTAAGTCCAGTGTTATTATTCTATTTTCAGAAGTTTTAGAAGATTAAATAAGATGTTGTATGGAAAATGCTTCTCACCATGTCTTTTTTTTTCTTGACTGCATTGAGTCTTTGCTGCTGCATGCAGACTTTCTCTAATTGCGGTGGGGCTCCTCTTCCTTGAGGTGTACAGACTTCTCATTGCGGTGGTGTCTCTCGTGAAACACAGGCTCTAGAGTACATGCCCAGCAGTTGTGACACATGGGCTTAATTGCTCTGCAGCGTGTGGGATCTTCCTTGACCAGGGATTGAACCCCTGTCCCCTGCATTGGCAGGAGGACTTTCAACCACTGGATGACCAGGAGAGTTACTCTGTGTTCATGCATGCTCAATCATTCAGTCACGTCCAATTCTTTGCAACTCCATGGACGGTAGTCTGCCAGGCTCCTCAGTCAATGGGATATTCCAGGCAAGACGACTGGAGTGGGTTGTCATTTTCTCCTCCAGGGGATCTTCTCTAATCAGATGTCAAACCCATGTCTCCTGCCTCTCTTGCATTGGAAGGCAGATTCTTTACCACCTGCTGCCATGTCATATTGACACAAAACAATAAATAAGTGGCAACATTATTTAGGAGAATGATGGCAAGGTGTGCAACATTTGGTACATTTTAGCTCACTTCTTGTATTCTTAATTCTTGATAAGGGGTATATGACAAGCTCATCTCTTGTATTCTTAATTTTTTGATAAGAGATATATGACAAAGGGACAGGTGGATACAGGACTGCAGAACAGGTAAGTGACAGGTAAATAAAGTTAACCTTTGAAAACTAAAGAATAGGTGAAGGGTCAAAAGTGGAGTGATTGAAATGTGCATTTGAATACAAAGGATAGCAAAAAACCAAAGAAATAGTGATATTAACATCAAAATAAAGAGGAAAATATGAGAGACAAATATTTATTAGCCAAATATAGTAGTAATTAATTCAATGTCTCTGAATGTAGACAGTTTAAATCCAAACTCTATCATGTAATACCTGTACAAACTTAGCCAAGTTAATTCACCTGAGTTTCATGGGTATTTTTTTTTTTAAATCTTCAATTTGGGGGTATTAATCACAACTCTTTCACAAGGTTTGTATATGGTTACAAGAGATGCAGGTACTATTAAACATGTAGTTCAGTGTCTAGAAGAGAGTAGGTGCCCAACAAACATGATTAAATTTATTGTTATTTATTTAGTGAGAAGTAAAGAAGAACTAGTAAAAAGAATGAGCAGAAACAAAGGAGGCATAGTTAAAAGAAAATTGAGATAATAAAACTACACAATGAAAGAAGGTGTAGGTTTCACAGAGTAGTAGAAAATTGATAGTTGAAGAAAAGGTCAAGGCTAAAAAAATGCAGAGAATGAGTAATTGTCCTTCCTAACTCATTAAAGACTTACAGAACATTTCTGCTGAAGGTTCAGTTCTCAGTTTAGAGAGGAAAAGGAAGGTGCATAGTAGGGAATTAAAAAATGTGTCAGTTCTAAGGTTACCTCCATAGAATGTAAATGATTATTTGAAATCAGCAACAAAGGCAAAGGAAAATATATAAAGAGAGAAATAATGGAGGAGGGGAAACATTTTAAATAGATCAGAGGATTTGGGACAGCTATAAACTGAGACCATGGGGTTCATAGTTCACGATACTAATCTTCACTATACATTATAACATTTGGCCTATGTTTGAACATGGAGTATATGGTGCATTTTTAATTATAGAAAAGTCTTGGAAGAGTTGCTTTGGGAATAAGTGATGGTGTTGTCAGGAGATGATTAAAGGAGAAGGGGGTGGCAGAGGCTGAGATGTTTAGATAGCATCACTGGTTCAATGGACATGTGTCTGAGTAAACCCCAGAAGACAGTAGAAGACAGAGAAGCCTGGTGCCCTAATCCATGGGGTCACAAAAGGTTGGCTATGACTTAGTGACTGAATAACATCAAACAGGGATACAGCAGTTGATATATCAGTGACAGTATATCCATTTAATCAAATTCAGGATTTTACTCTAGGAAGTATTGTTTGAGTGAGAGCAGGAGACCTAGTGTTGAAAATTGCCTAGTATTTAATATGGGTATTGGGAGAACATTTGAGTTTCAAAGAAAATGACTAATTTTCTGGAGACATCAGAGTTGGCCGTGCTGAACATGAGGTTCAAACAAGTAAGAGAAGCACGTGAATGCTAAGGGACTAGACATTTAAAAAAGGGAAGTACTAATAAATGTAGAAGTGAAAAATACCAAATTATAGGGTTTTTAAAATCAAATTAGAGGTTTAATAGTTGTGAGAAATGCATAGAAATAACAAATATTAGAAGAACTGCACTCTCATGTCACTTAGTATTGTGGTAGGATATTTGCAAAATGGTCCAGTCCCCACATCTCCATTTATATACATCCATTACAATGTGACTTTACTGTACTCTCATCAAGAAGTGGTACCTCCTATCCTGCTCTTTGTATTTAAGCTGTCCTTGTGATTTGCATTAGTCCAGAGAATGTAGCAAAAATGACAATGTGCAAGGTCTAAGCTTAGGTCTTGAGTAACTTTGCCTCCTCTCATTTTGTCTCTTGTCTGTATGCCTTTACCATAATAAGCTTCTCTGACCTCTTAGAAGATTCCAAGTATAGACCAGGCTTGCCAACCCAGTGATCTAGTGGAGGCACAAGATACATGATGAATGCCAGTCAAGATAAACATAGTTCCTGAGTCAACCTGCCACTGAACACAGACACATAGGTCCACCTCAACAAGTGGTTCAGAGCAATAGAGCCATTCAGACGATTCATAGATTAAGGACCAAAGTAATGTCTGGCACTAAGCATTGTGAATGCTTATTAAACAACACAGTTGTGATAATAAATGATGTGCTATTTTTTATAGAGACTATGCTGGGAGGGATTGGGGGCAAGAGGAGAAGGGGACGACAGAGGATGAGATGGCTGGATGGCATCACTGACTCGATGGACGTGAGTCTGGGTGAACTCCTGGAGTTGGTGATGGACAGGGAGGCCTGGTGTGCTGCGATTCATGGGGTTGCAAAGAGTTGGACATGACTGAGCAACTGATCTGATCTGATCTGATTCTTGCAATGTATTTCATTTGAAATACTTGTTTGCCATTTTCTGTGGGCACTTTGGTGTATCAGATTCCTTATTAAATTATATTTCTCCAAATGAATGTAAGATGTGGTACAACCATTTCAGAGTATAATAGAATAATCTCTTTCTATAAATATATTACTATTGATGCATTTAAGATTCGCTCAGCCATTTGGCAACAATTTTATGCTGGTGAGATTTCCATAGGGAAAAAGAAAAGCTGGCCTGTGTCTCTAAGGTATGAGCTGCTATTCTTCAGCTTCTGCTTTAATTAAAGAATAAACTTGCATGATATGTTGAAAGGCTTAACGTGAGCTTTTTAAATAGATACTGTATTTAGAATCAGAAAGACCTGGGCCTAAGTTTCAGCTCTAACACATAATCTTTGTATAACCCCAGTCAAGTTTATTTTTTAGCTTCAGTTTTCTCAACTGTGAAATGATTGAAGTATAGCTAGCCTCAGTTCAGTTCAGTTCAGTTCAGTCGCTCAGTTGTGTCCGACTTTTTGCGACCCCATGAATCACAGCATGCCAGGCATCCCTGTATCAGACAAAAACTAAGCACTAAATCAATATATGGTAAGTATAATATTGTTAATGATCCATTGCAAAGCCTTCAGTAATTTGGGTATTATATTCCCAATTTAATTTTTTTCTCTATACTACAGTCTGTCCCCAAACACAAGTACACACACACACACACACACACAGAGTCACACCTTAAATATATATATTTGAAATTCAGTTTTAAATGTTTGTTTTAAAATTTAGAATATATTTGGTGCTAAATGAATTTATATTAATATTATTTATATTTGTCATTTTTTACTTCTGAGAAAATTAAGAAGGCTCATAAAGCACCAAACATCCAGCAAAATAACAAAGTAAAACTTGCTGCAAAGAGGTCACCTGGAGAGAGGTATAAATAGACCTAGGAATGAGGATAGAACACAAAAAGTTTGGAGATCTGACTCTAACCTCTAACCTCTAGAAAATTAGAAGAGAAAATTGGATAAGTGGATGATTCATAATATCTGTAAGATAAAAGCAAACATATTTTCCCAAGTTCCTTCTAAAGAGGACACTGTAAACTGACAGAACAAATGTCTCAGTCATATCTTCTGTTAAACCCAGATTTAAATTGCACAGGACTATTTCTTATATGTACTCAGTATAGGGCTAATGAAATTACACCAAATCACAGTTTAATCAAACTAGTCTTATGGAGCACCAATATAATAGAATTTGGATATACAGCTATCTGATAAGCTGAATAAAATCATAGGATTATGGAATCTAGAGAGCTAGGTAGATCATATAACCTTCAGGAAATCCTGCCTAAATATTATTTTCTCTAAAATGAACTTTGGATTTGGGGACAGTAATGATTTTAGTATTATTCATCCTGACAAAAGTCTAGAGTACAGATCAACTATCTTGGCAGCTAACTATTAAATGGTAAGCTTATTAAAGGAGCCCAAATTGATATTGAGTTATCAAAACTGAAGAAGCAATTGAAGACATATTCCAATACATAAAGCCACCCCAATACTCTCAAGATCAACACAGGGCACAACTTCTGGCAGGGTTAATAATCTCCTTAGTTATTTATTTTGAGTCCAGATAGTTCTTAGGCAGATGATACACTATTTTTGAAGATGTCAGTTGTTCATACAAAATAAAGAATGTAACACTTCAGGATCATTTGAATGTTAGTTTATAAAATGGAAAAAACAATAGTATATTCATCATTCCCTTGATCTCACTAATAAATGATTTTAATTTTTATTTATAAATCTTCTTTGTTCCCATTTTCTTCCATTTCTCTTCTTTTTATCAAAAGATGTACATCGTGTCTATGTCTATGTGGCTCCTTGCCAAGTTCTAGAGCTTGCATTGTGAGACAGACAACGGCTGTGTTAACAGACACGTAGAAGGCACGCTGACGGCAGGAGGACGATGTCAAACACCTCTATACCTCTACAGACAGGCAGTTCTTTCTCTGAAACTATTCTCTCCGATCCCACAACTTTCCTTCCTTTGTTTCATTTCTGACGTTTCCCTTCCACGGTCAATATTGCTGGGCCTCTCCCTAACCTGAGCTTTGCATAAGATGCCTCCTAGATCTTTTAATCAGTTCAATCAATGCATCTTATAAATCAAATTATGTTTACAAAATATTTACACATTTATAACCTCTTAGTTCTGCTAGGTCTACGGTAGAAGCAAAGGCTGTAGTTGCTTCTTCAGTCACAGTCCATCATCTCAACCAGATGGTTTATTCTGCTTATGTCAAGGTAGGAAAATCTTATTTAATAGTCCTTGGGGGGTGTGAGAAATCAAGGCAATTTCATAACAGAAATGCTGGATGTGCTGTAGCTCAGGTTGTAAAATGTTTTTCTGTGCAAAATCTACTTGACCTGCAGCTGCTCAGCTGCTTTTTGCATGCACACGAATCCAGCTGCAGTTTTATAATGTCTGTTCATTCAGAAAAATATGACTATCAAATTCTCAAGTATTTGCCAAGACAGGAAGTATGGGTGTGGGGGAGAACTAATTTGTCTCTGACATATAAAATTAAAAGCAAAAACAAATAAATAGCAGATTATTTTTCCACCTTAAGATCTTCATGTTCATTTGTCACATAGATCAAATTGCTTTTTTGATAGTCAGCTCTTAGTTTATAAGGAAACATTGAATTACTCAAACATTCTTTAAGTGTTTGAATACCAATGTTTGGATGTATATTATGAAAATACTTTGTCTCTTTCTATTTACCTAATGCGGGAATGAATTAATGTGCATGAAGGCAAAATGCAAGTCAAGTGTGCTTAATTTGAGCTAAAGCATCATGAGTTTATATTAAAGTTTATTATTTTTTACATTGTAATTAAGCACTTGTCCCAAAGGCAGAGTCACATTCCATAAGGACCTTCTGGCAAATATTCATTATCCTATAACAATTCATTATTCTATAATAGTCATCCTATTATTAAAATTTTGCAAGTGACAAAAAATCCATTGCAAACTGATTGAAGGATGCCTATCTGTCTAATCTATATCTATCATCTGTCTATCATCTATCTAACCTATCATGATAAAACAAAACAGTATATTTTCTGGGGCTTTATCCTTGCCCCAGACCACATTTACTGAAAGTGGAATCATAGATATTTTCTGAACAGGGACATAAATGCTGAGGATATTTGAGAAACTGAATAAAGTATTCCTACTAGTCTGCACCAGCATGGCATGAAGCTTAACATAATAGCAGCTAGCTGCTAGGAACAATGCACAGATCTGTTTTGTTCATGGGTTAACACATATTTATTCTTACTGTCTCTAATCCCAGAAGAGAATTGCATTTTAGGAGGATCCTCAAGTATCTAGCATATTGCTATATTTGACTCAAATTAAAATTTAACCTTTTTGATAAGTTCTGTTAAAATATAAAATTTAAAACATAGAGATGCAGCATATATAGTATATTATTAATAAGACTAAAGGAAATTTATGGAAAATGTCTGAATAATTAGCCAAGAATTTAACATAAATACATGCCAATGCCAAACACTGATGTGAAATCTGAAAAACATCCTGTGAAATTTTCCTTTTTATTATGTTAATGACCTGGATCAATTGAAACTTTAAATGTATGAAGATTTAATTTTTAAGGCAAAATACATAAGAAGAGCCATGCAGATTTGGAAGTAATATGTAGATTAAATTGGGAGAAGTTAGATTCTTTTTTAAGGGAAAGATCTTATCAAGAAATTATCATAACTGCTAAGCAGAGTTAGCCTAGATTTTAGAATCTCGGTATGATGGGAGTGATCACATTCCAGTTTGCAAAAGATGACTGCAGCTTAGGCCTACTGTTCTGGCATCACACCCTGTCTTGTTTTGAATTGTCCCAGACTTTTGTTTTGTTTCTTGGTAATATAATTTTATTAATAATTGCATTAAACTACAGAGAAGGCAATGGCACCCCTCTCCAGTACTCTTGCCTGGAAAATCCCATGGATGGAGAAGCCTGGTAGGCTGCAGTCCATGGGGTCGCACAGAGTCGGACACGACTGAAGTGACTTAGCAGCAGCAGCATTAAACTAAGCTTAGATTTGATGGTTTGTTTGATCCCAATTTGAATTTATACTTTTTGCCATACTTTCTCTTAGTATGGTGTTACAAGTTTGTGCAATTAAAAGCACTCTCTGATAAAATCTGAAAGACAGTTGGTTATGATCGACATTTCCTTTTCCAACCCTTATCAGATATAACATGATTAACACTCTTCTATCAAAAAAAGCTCGCCGGGTGCTGTTTAAGTGTCCCTCCACACTGAACGGTAGGAAGTTTCTTTCCTCTTTCAATTTTACCAATGTACTGCCCCTAGTGGCCACATGGTGCAACAGCTTGCCGTTCCCGGGGCCCATGGAGTGGCCCACCAGGTTCAAGAACACTTTAGGTCTCCATTTAACAGGATAGATTTTAACATGAAAAACATATGGGAAACGTGTACGGAATAAAGGCTGAGTAGTCTTGCCATAGAGAATATAGAGAATAGTGTGAATGCTTTTGCTAGAGTAAATTTTAAAAGGAAAATCATTCAACTAACATCTATTTATTTTTTTATTTTTTAATTTGCAGTATATGCTGTAAAGAGCAATATTGAATAGGAACCTGGAATGTCAGGTCCATGAATCAAGGCAAATTGGAAGTGGTCAAACAGGAGATGGCAAGAGTGAACGTCAACATTCCAGGAATCAGCGAACTAAAATGGACTGGAATGGGTGAATTTAACTCAGATGACCATTATATCTACTACTGCGGGCAGGAATCCCTTAGAAGAAATGGATTAGCCATCATGGTCAACAAAAGAGTCCGAAATGCAGTACTTGGATGCAATCTCAAAAACAACAGAATGATCTCTGTTCATTTCCAAGGCAAACCATTCAATATCATGGTAATCCAAGCCTATGCCCCAATCAGTAACGGAAGTTGAATGGTTCTATGAAGATCTACAAGATCTTTTAGAACTAACACCCAAAAAAGATGTCCTTTTCATATAGGGGACTGGAATACAAAAGTAGGAGGTCAAGAAACACCTGGAGTAACAGGCAAATTTGGCCTTGGACTATGGAATGAAGCACGGCAAAGGATAATAGAGTTTTGACAAGAGAACGCACTAGTCATAGCAAACACCCTCTTCCACCAACAAAAGAGAAGACTCTACACATGGACATCACCAGATGGTCAACACTGAAATCAAATTGATTATATTCTTTGCAGCCAAAGATGGAGAAGCTCTATACATTCAGCAATAACAAGACCAGGAGCTGACTGTGGCTCAGATCATGAACTCCTTATTACCAAATTCAGACTTAAATTGAAGAAAGTAGGGAAAACCACTAGACCATTCAGGTATGACCTAATTCAAATCCCTTATGATTATACAGTGGAAGTGAGAAATAGATTTAAGGGATTAGATCTGATAGACAGAGTGTCTGATGAACTATGGACGGAGGTTCATCACATTGTACAGTAGACAGGGATCAAGACCATCCCCATGGAAAAGTAATGCAAAAAAGCAAAATGGCTGTCTGGGGAGACCATACAAATTGCTGTGAAAAGAAGAGAAGTAAAAAGTGAAGGAGAAAAGGAAAGATATAAGCATCTAAATGCAGAGTTCCAAAGAATAGCAAGGAGAGATAAGAAAGCCTTTTCCAGTGATCAATGCAAAGAAATAAAGGAAAACAACAGAATGGGAAAGACTAGAGATCTCTTCAAGAAAATCAGAGATACCAAGGGAATATTTCATGCAAAGATGGGCTCGATAAAGGACAGAAATTGTATGGACCTAACAGAAGCAGAAGATATTAAGAAGAGGTGGCAAGAATACACAGAAGAACTGTACAAAAAAGAGCTTCACGACCCAGATAATCACGATGGTGTTATCACTCACCTAGAGCCAGACATCCTGGAATGTGAAGTCAAGTGGGCCTTAGAAAGCATCACTATGAACAAAGCTAGTGGAGGTGATGGAATTCCAATTGAGCTATTTCAATTCTAAAAGATGATGCTGTGAAAGTGCTGCACTCAAAATGCCAGCAAATTTGGAACACTCAGCAGTGGCCACAGGACTGGAAAAGGTTAGTTTTCATTCCAATCCCAAAGAAAGGCAATGCCAAATAATGTTCAAACTTCTCAGAAATGCACTCATCTCATATGCTAGTAAAGTAATGCTCAAAATTCTCCAAGCCAGGCTTCAGCAATTCGTGAAGCATGAACTTCCAGATGTTCAAGCTGGTTTTAGAAAAGGCAGAGGAACCAGAGATCAAATTGCCAACATTCGCTGGATCATCAAGAAAGGAAGGGAGCTCCAGAAAAACATCTATTTCTGCTTTATTGACTATGCCAAAGCCTTTGACTGTGTGGATCACAATAAACTGTGGAAAATTCTGAAAGAGATGGGAATACCAGACCACCTGATCTGCCTCTTGAGAAATCTGTATGCATGTCAGGAAGCAACAGTTAGAACTGGTTGTGGAACAACAGACTTGTTCCAAATAGGAAAAGGAGTACATCAAGGCTGTGTATTGTCACCCTGCTTATTTAACTTATACGTAGAGTACATCACGAGAAATGCTGGGCTGGAAGAAGCACAAGCTGGAATCAAGATTGCCAGGAGAAATATCAGTAACCTCAGATATGCAGATGACACCACCCTTATGGCAGAAAGTGAAGAGGAACTCAAAAGCCTCTTAATGAAAGTGAAAGAGGAGAGTGGAAAAGTTGGCTTAAAACTCAACATTCAGATAATTAAGATCATGGCATCAGGTCCCATCACTTCATGGGAAATAGATGGGGAAACAGTGGAAACAGTGTCAGACTTTATTTTTTTGGGCTCCAAAATCACTGCAGATGGTGATTGCAGCCATGAAATTAAAAGATGCTTACTCCTTGGAAAGAAAGTTATGACCAATTGGATAGCATATTAAAAAGCAGATATTATTTTGCCAACAAAGGTCCGTCTAGTCAAGGCTATGGTTTTTCCAGTGGTCATGTAGGGATGTGAGAATTGGACTGTGAAGAAAGCTGAGTGCTGAAGAATTGATGCTTTTGAACTATGGTTTTGGAGAAGACTCTTGACTGTCCCTTGGACTACAAGGAGGTCCAACCAGTCCATCCTAAAGGAGATCAGTTCTGGGTGTTCATTGGAAGGACTGATGCTAAAGCTGAAACTCCAATATTTTGGCCACCTCATGCGAAGAGTTGGCTTATTTGAAAAGACCCTGATCCTGGGAGGTATTGGGGGCAGGAGGAGAAGGGGCGACAGAGGATGAGATGGCTGGATGGCATCACCCACTCAATGGACCTAAGTTTGGGTTAACTCAGGGAGTTGGTGATGGACAGGGAGGGCTGGCATGCTGCAATTCATGGGGTCACAAAGAGTCGGACATGACTGAGTGACTGAACTGAACTGAACTGAACTGAACTGATATCCTTTTGGCAAAAACTAGATCACAGAAGTAAAGCTTGTATATTAAAAGCATAATTTCCACCCTATTGTCTCATTCACAAAAGAAAGTTGAAGATGAATGTATAACTTGCACAAAATATTTTTGTGTCCGTGACCACATGAAAACCAGGAGACACAGATCTACTGCATCAGAGTCAACATCTGCTTCAATAATTTGCCATTACTTTAAAGACTGCTCACTGATAATGGTTTAATACATGAACTGTAAATGATATATTAGCATATTCTGAAGGATAACTTTACATTTGGATCAAATAATGTTTCTTCTATATTATTTCCACTTATTTTTTAGTGAAAGTACTTTTTTTTTTTTTTACAAACAAAATCTACCCAGATTCTGAACTTACAAACTTACTTATGTTTTTTTTTTCTCAAATTTTCTTCTGTATATAGAAAAAGTGAACTGATAGCTGTTCATGTGTTAGCTACATTAGAACATGAAAACTTTCATGGACAATTAGATGATGGACAGTTATATGTGTCATCAGAAACTTCAAAGAGCAAAATAAACTAATTCTGGTAATGATTCATTTTTCTCTCTTCCAATTCAAGGGATCAACTTTTTGATGTTTTTTGTGTTTAAAAGGTGAAACATCTGAATTAATATAATTACTTTTTAAAATTAATTTTAAAAGTTTATCAGTGTAAATAAACGCATTTTTAAGATAAAAATACAAATACCAATTTAAGTAGAATGAAGCAGAGGAATATAAAACTGTCCTAATAATTTAAGAAAGTTTTGAAGCATAAATGTACTTTGATTTGCCTTTGGTACAATTATCAAAAAAAAAAAAAAACAAACAGTGCTAATCCACGAGTCAAATAAAAATTGAGGTTGTGAAATGTATAATATTCTATATTTTAGTTGCATTTTGTTAAAAATAAAATTTAATTAAAATAATCAGTAAATGGGACACTAAAATCTTTATTTTTGAAACTTTAGTGAATTTCACATATTGAAATATGTTTGAAACTGAAAGACACTGAAATTTATCCCTATAAATTAAAGGAGGAAAACTCCTTAAATTTTGCTACTGCAATTGGAGTATAAAAGTTAACTCTGAATTTTAGAGTGTCACCTGCAATATCTTGACTTGTAGAAGAAATCTTTTTATGGAGTTTATTTTTAATTGGATACATTTATATTCATTGCTAAAATGGAATGAAATTGAAGTCTATGGTTTTTGAATTATTTAAATTTAGGGAAATAAAGCAATTATAAGCGAAGACAATTATTCTATGAGCATTTTCTTATACAATACTTATAAAAAAAAGATATTCTAAATAGAAGCAAAGGGTTACTCTCTTGAAAAATCTTTGGTCTGAAATATTTACACATTTAAATATTAAAAAAAAAAGAATTAAGAACATTCCCTGTTTTGAAGAATTTGATTTGATCTTATCAGGTGTCGCAACACTTTCAGAGAGAGTTTTATCTATTAAAAATAATGTGTCCTAGAGAGAAGAATCATTTGAAAATTGGAGTAATTCATTTCAAATTTAGTAATTATAACATGAAAGTTTGAAAATGATTATGAAAAATCTTAAAAAGTCATATTAAAAACAAATTCCTCACAAAATGTACATATCATTGTCATGGACACAGACATAGCTAAGCCAGTGTAGATTTGCACAAACCCTAAATATATATGAAACCCATTCTACTTATATAATTTTTAAAATTTCACCTAAATCAAACCACTGACAATTTTTGCATTGTATTTAATTTAAAAATTGTAGAAATCACTTTTTCTCTGAAAGTAAAATAAGGCAATTTTATAGATTCACCAATATTCTTGAAAATTGGTAAATATTTCAAAAAACATATATATATTGGAGAAGGAAATGGCAACCCACTCCAGTGTTCTTGCCTGGAGAATCCCAAGGATGGTGGAGCCTGGTGGGCTGCCGTCTATGGGGTCGCACAGAGTCGGACACTCACTGTTGTGCTCACAAATGTCTGGTTTATTCTGTCAAAAAGTAAATCAGTAAAACCAGGGTTTTTTGCTGATTTCTGTAATATAAGCCAGAGCACGTAGAGCTTTTGCTTAGCCTAGGTTTATCCAGGATTAGATTTCAAAACAGCCAGATGAATGTCTATCAGACAGTTATCCAAAAATGCTTTTCCTCAGTGGGTATTCATATACATAACATTCCCTGACGAGTATCTGAAGCAAAACTAGCCCATGTTGCCAATTAAAAGGGAGGTAGTTAAGTTAGGGAGAGACCATCTTGAGTGAGCTGATGAGAGAAACAGATTTCTGAAGAGGATGCTCCAGCTCTATCCAGAGGTAGTATAGATACGTGCCTTTTTTTTTTTTTTTTCTAATTTGAAAACAAGCATGAGGATACTTGAAGAATTAGTATCAGAGAAGAATTAGGATCAGAGAATTAAAGAAACTGGGTTTAACTTGAGCAAACCTCTACATTTACTTTGCACCAAATTTATTAGAGGCAGTCTTTCAAGTGATTTACTGACCCATATCTACATGGAGATCACCCAGCCTAAATTTGAAGGAAGAAAGCAGATGAAGCACTCACTTTCAAAATTTCATGGTTACACTAGATTTCCCACTCAACTTATAGCTAAATTTCTTCTTGTTTATATTTCCCCATCAGGTGTCAGAACTTTACAGGATTGAGAGAGCTGTTTAGAGAGTGAAGTATGGTGTGCTAGAGTATTAATACTAGCCTCCATAATGTACTGCAGTTTATTTATGATTCTGAAGGAAGTTAAACAATTTTAAAGAGAACTATTTTTCAGACTTAACCTGAAATTCATTCAAACATTCAATAAATTTTGTGGTTTAGTTGCTAAGTTGTATCCAACTCTTATGACCGCATGGACTGCAGCCTGCCAGGCTCCTCTGTACATGGGATTCTCCAGGTAAGAATACTGGGGTGGTTTGCCAGTTCCTTCTCCAAGGATCTTCCCTGTCCAGGAATCGAACCCGGGTCTCTTTGTTGCAGGAAGATTCTTTACCAACTGAGTTAGGAGGGAAGGCCAATAAGTATTTACTGAGTTCATTTATTTTGTGTGTGAAAATATGTATATGTATATATGTGTGTGTGTGTGTGTGTGTGTGTGTGTGTGTGTTAGGAGCTGCAGATAAGCTGTTGTTTTACCCCTTTGATCCCTTTGTCAGATTATCAAGATTGACTGCATGATGGGAGAGATTTTTTTGACAATACTGAACGTAGAAATCATCTTCTTCCTGTTGGAAGTTATTGTGTATACATAATTGCTCATCCTGGAAGTGTAAATGGCAAAAAGATAATTCATTTCCAATAATTTCACAAGAGTAATGATTGTTCTGCAAGGGTACACATTAGCAGAGTGTGAAAAACGAGAAAGCGCTAGTAGCTCATTCACGTCCGACTCTTGGCGACCCTGTGGACCGTAGCCTGCCAGGCTCCTCTGTTCATGGATTCTCCAAGGCAAAAATTCTGGAATGGGTTGGCATTTCCTTCTCCAGGATATTCCAGACCTAGGGATCGAACCCAGATCTTCCTGTATTGTGGGTGGATTCTTTACTATCTGAATCACCAGGGAAGCTCATATCAGAAAGTGGCATTCATAAAATGGTGTATTTTGTGCTATATATGAACAATAAGGGAAGAATAGCTTATGACTTTAGAAACAACGTTGACTCCAAAAGTATTCTTCCAGTTCAGTTCAGTCGCTCAGTCATATCCGACTCTTTGCGACCCCATGAATTGCAGCAGGCCAGGCCTCCCTGTCCATCACCAACTCCCAGAGTTCACCCAAACTTACGTCCATTGAGTCGGTGATGCCATCCAGCCGTCTTATCCTCTTTCGTCTCCTTCTCCTCCTGGCCCCAACCCCTCCCAGCATCAGAGTCTTTTCCAATGAGTCAACTTTTCGCATGAGGTGGCCAAAATATTGGAGTTTCAGCTTTAGCATCAGTCCTTCCAAAGAACACCCAAGACTTAAGTATAAGCGGTTATGAACAAACTGAGAGCTTTCAGAGGTTTTAAAATGGATGTTATTGCAAAATCAGTAAATGACATGGAAATAAGATACATAATATAGGCAACTATATTCAATATCTTGTAACAACCTATGATGGAAAAGAACTAAAATACATACACATATATATATGTATGACTGAATCACTTTTTGCTGTATACACCTGAAATTACTAAAATATTGTAAATAATAATACTTCAAGAAAATTATATTAAAAAAGAAGATACAACAAGAAGCAGCAACAGATAAGATCAAAACCATGTTAGAGATATTTCCATATAGTGACATTTCCTTTATTCTCATTAGGCATAGTGAGGAGCATAATACTGGGATAATATTCTCTTTGATCTCTCCCTCGGGATGTACATATACCTGTATCCATGTCTCTACCTTTCGACCATCATTCACTATCACTGCTGCTGCTGCTGTCACTTCAGTCGTGTCCGACTCTGTGCGACCCCGTAGACGGCAGCCCACCAGGCTCCCCCGTCCCTGGGATTCTCCAGGCAAGAACACTGGAGTGGGTTGCCATTTCCTTCTCCAGTGCATGAAAGTGAAAAGTGAGTGAAGTCACTCAGTCGTGTCCGACTCCTAGGGACCCCAGGGACTGTAGCCTGCCAGGCTCCTCCGTCCATGGGATTCTCCAGGCAAGAGCACTGGAGTGGGGTGCCATTGCCCTCTTCGCATTCACTATCAGCATGAGGTATAATTTCTGATCCCATTTAAAGAGTACAATTTAAGGAGTCTGACAAATGTATATCTCTATGAGATCATCACTTAAATGAAGCGCCAAATATTTATGTATCTGTGTCTTTACCTGGCTATTTATTGTATATATTATGTTATATATATACACATTTATTTCTCTCTATGTACATTTATATAAATATGTATATATGTATATATACATGTATGTGTGTGTATATAATATATATATATAATCATACAGAATTTTCATCTTGGTATGGTTTCTTTCATTCTGCACAGTGATTTCTAGATTCATTCAGTTTGCAGCATATAGCAGTAGTTTCTAGTTATTGTCTACTAATCATTGCATTGATACATTTATTATTTACCATTCACCTATTGTTGGACATATGGATCATTTACTATTTTTGGCTATTGTAAATAAAACAATTATGGACATTTATGTACAATTTTTTGTGTAGACATATGACAGCCCAATAAAAATGAGCAAAATTTTGGGGCAGATATTACACAGACTAGCCATACACCCAAGAAAAGATGCTTAATATAATTTGTCACTAAGAGAATGCAAGAAAAATCCTCAGTTAGATATCAATACATATCAATTAGAGTGGTTACAATTTTAAATTGCTAAAATTACCAAGGTCTGGTAAAATATTGGGGAGCTGGAATATTTACAAACTGCTAGTAAGAATACAAAATTCTGAAACTGCCTGTAAAATTGATCAAAAGTTCCTAAAATAATTAAAAAACACATTTATCATATAACTCAGCTTTATCTCTCCCAGCTATTTAGTCAAGAGAAATAGAATCTTATTTTATTTTTTATTTTTTTTACTTGTTTTTTGTGTTTTAAAAGCAGCATATTGAGTATAGATCTGACCACTGTTATTCTGACTACACGACATTGAGAAGGTTGGTTAACCATCCTGAGTTTCAATTTTTCATTATTAAAATTTGAAAACAAATAGGATACATCCACAAAAACCACTGAAAAGTATTAGAATATATCAATACTCAGTAAATAGTAGTTATTTTCTTACATATGTTAATTGTTTATTTGATTCTACAATGTTCAACGCATAGAGTGTATTTATTCTTTCTAAATAATTTACTGAAGTTTAAACCTCTAAAAGAATTTTTAAGTGAAAAAATATCAGCCAAGTGTATCTAACCTGGGAAACAGTAAAGATTCTGGAGGATCAGGAAAGAAGTCAATCATACAAAGTGTTGTCCAGCTACTGTCCTGCAGATACAAGACACAAGGTGGACTGGAAAGAAGGCAAGAACACCACAGGCAGGTGGGGACCGTGTACCTCTTGAAGTTTCTTCATTAACTCTGTTGTGACCTTTGTTATTTGCAGATAATTCACTTTCACTTTTCACTTTCATGCATTGGAGAAGGAAATGGCAACCCACTCCAGTGTTCTTGCCTGGAGAATTCCAGGGATGGAAGAGCCTGGTGGGCTGCAGTCTATGGGGTCGAACAGAGTTGGACACGACTGAAGCGATGCAGCAGCAGCATTATCCATGGTGAAGGAAATGGCACCCCACTCCAGTACTCTTGCCTGGAGACTCCCATGGACAGAGGAGCCTGGTAGGCTGCAGTCCATGGGTCACTAAGGGTCTGACAGGACTGAGCGACTCCATTTTCACTTTTCACTTTCACGAATGGCAACCCACTCCAGTGTTCTTGCCTGGAGAATCCCAAGGATGGGGGAGCCTGGTGGGCTGCTGTCTATGGGGTCGCACAGAGTTGGACATGACTGAAGTGACTTATTAGCAGCACCAGCAGCAGCAGCAGCATTATCCATGTTCAAAATTCTGTAACTCTTCTGACTGTTGGTAAATATATCAGTAATTTTTTATTTGCATGAATTCTCAGTTATGTCCAACTCTTTGCAACCCCATGGACTGGAGCCCACCAGGCTCCACTATCCATGGAATTCTCCAGGCAAGAATATTGGAGTGGGTTGCCATTTCCTCCTCCAAGGAATATTCCCTACCCAGGGATCAAATCCGATTCTCCTGCATCTCCTGCATTGGTAGACGAATACTTTACTACTAGCACAACTTGGGAAACCCTAACTCAACTGGCTAATGATTGAGTAACTAGGGAGGGTTTTTTTTTTTTTTTTTTTAGTCCAAACAGAGGGACCATCATGAGCTGCATGTCCTCACTTTGAGCTCAAAGAAACAGGCTATGAGAAAATCATGAGCACACTACTAACTAATCAGTTCAGTTAAATCGCTCAATTGTGTCCAGCTATTTGCGACCCCACAGACTGCAGCATCCCAGGCTTCCCAGTCCATCACCAACTCCTGGAGATTGCTCAAACTCATGTCCATCATGTTAGCGATGCCATCCAACCATCTCATTCTCTGTCGTCCCCTTCTTCTCCTTCCCTCAATCTTTCCCAGGATCACGATCTTTTCCAAGGAGTCAGTTCTTCACATCAAGTGGCCAAACTATTGGAGTTTCAGCTTCAGTATCAGACCTTCCAATGAATATTCAGGACTGATCTTTAGAATTGAATAGTTGGATCTCCTTGCAGTTCAAGGGATTTACACTGACTCCAAGTATGCCTTTTTGGTGCTACATGCACATGCGGCTGTTTGGAAAGAAAGGGGCCACTTGACCACCCGAGGGTCCCCAATCAAATATGGTGATCAGATTCTTCGACTCTTGGAGGCAGTCCATCTGCCCACTGAGGTTTCAGTCTCCCACTGTAAAGGACACCAAAAAGGGAACACGGAAGTGGCACGAGGGAACCAAGCAGCTGATCAGGCAGCTAGGACAGCAGCATTACAGAACCATGACTTAATAGGGATTGCCACCTTAGTTCCACAGACTAATTTGCCAGAAACTCCTTCATATACTGAAGGTAAGACTCTTAAAGCTAAGAGCAAGGGCTTTCAAGAAGATCATATGGGGTGGTTCCAAAAGGAGGGACTCCTTTTTCTGCTTGGAAACCTCCAATGGAAGTTGGTTAACTCCTTACATGCCACTACTTATTTAGGAGAAAAGGCCCTCCAAAGATTACTAGAAAGGTCCTTCAGAGGAACAGGCCTCCAAACAACTATAAGACAGGTGGTCTCCTCTTGTCCCACTTGCCAATTAAACAACCCCCAGGGAGCTCGAAGACCCCAGCTGGCCCAGCCCATCCAACGATGTGGGGCCTACCCAGGAGAGGACTGGCAGATGGACTTCACCCAGAAGCCAGCTTCTCAAGGGTATAAATACCTATTAGTTATGATAGATACATTCACAGGATGGATTGAAGGCTATCCCACCCGGACTGAGAAGGCTGAGGAGGTGGTAAAAAAACTGCTCCATGAAATCATTCCAAGATTTGATCTGCTCAGGTCATACAAAGTGACAATGGGACACCATTTACTTCTAAGGTCACCCAAAGAGTCTCGAAAGCATTGGACATTACTTATTATCTCCATTGTGCCTGGAGGCCTCAATCTTCAGGAAAAGTAGAAAGAGCCAACCAATTCTTAAAATCAGCGATAAAAAAGATAACCCAGGAGACCTCCCTGGGATGGAAGGAGGCTTTACCAATAGCTCTCCTCCGCACCTGCATTGCCCCTAAGGAACAGGTTGGTCTTAGTCCTTATGAGATGCTATATGGGAGACCTTTTGCTTATGTCAATGACCATCTCCCTAGATCCAGAGGCTCAGACCCTCCAGTCTTATACCATGGCCATTGGGCAATTCCAACAGGATATATGCTTGTGGGGTATGAACCAGGACCCAAAAGATTCTAAAGAGTCACCACTATATGCTCCAGGAACTCAAATCCTAATTAAAGTCTGGAAAGATGGGTCCCCAAAGGCTCAACTCCAGCCCACATGGAAGGGCCCCTACCCTGTAATACTTTCTACCCCCACAGCAGTCAAGGACATGACTCCTGGATTCACTACTCACGAGTCAAGCCATGGAAGAAAACAGAAGAGAACACTCAATACACCTGTGAGCCCCTGGGAGATATCAGATACCTATTCAGAACTACCAATGATTGTCATTCTAATGAACACCCCCAAAATATGGTTTCTGGGGATAAGATTTCTCAGGATAACTCTAAGGAGCCAACACAGCTTGACAGAGACTATACTTCTGATCCCTGAACAAGGAGGGACTTGAGCCATCCTGGCAATGTGAATTTAAAATTGACTAATGTCCCTGCTAGTCCTTGTTATGCTATATTGATGATGCTTATGCTTATTCCATGTACTGTCAATTGTCTAACCTGTTTTGTCTCTGTCCAGGTCAACCAGCTAAACATGCAGTGCCAGTTCAACAAAGATATAAAACTACAGCTGACCACAGAAAATATCACACACCCTTGGACACCGCTATAAGGACTCTGAGGATTGAGACTAGCAAGAGGGGGAGGCCCAATACCCCTCGCCATCCCAGTTCAGCAGGAAGTAGCCAGAAAGACCTCGACGCCCCTATTCCCAAAGAATTGGGCCTCCCATCTCTTGAGGGGGGAATGTTAGGTAGGTAGAATAGGGAAAAGGAGTCCAAAATGGCGGTGGCTAAAAGACAAGGAAGGTCAAAGGAAGGTCCGAGGACCAGAGTGAAGACTTCAGGCAGAATAAACAGCACTCCTGGCTAAGCCCAATTTGCATAGGGCAGGCCCAGGTGGAGGAAAAAACATATAAAAGGAGGAGCCAAAGAGCTTTCTCACTGACTCTCTCTCCCACATGCATGCGCGCGCGCACTCTCTGTCTCTGTCTCTCTCTCTCTCTCTCTCCCTCCTCATGCATTCCTCCACCCTCTTCTCTTCGAGTCTTGGATTCTTCTGCTATCTTCTAAATAAAATGGAGCTGTAACACTGAAAAAAAAAAAAAAAAAGAGTCTTCTGCAACACTATAGTTCAAATGTATAAATTATTCAGTGCTCAGATTTCTTTATGATACAACTCTTACATCCAAACATAACTACTGGAAAAACCATAGCTTTGACTAGACGGACCTTTGTCAGAAAAGATGTCTCTGCTTTTTTAATATGCTGTCTAGGTTTGCCATAGCTCTTCTTCCAAGGAGCAACAAGCATCTCTTAATTTCATGGCTGCAGTCACCATCTGCAGTGATTTTGGAGCCCAAGAAAATAGTCTGTCACTGTTTCCATTGTTTCCCCATCTATTTGCTATGAAACGATAGGACCAGATGTCATGATCTTAGGTTTTGAATGTTGAGTTTTAAGCCAGCTTTTTCACTCTCCTCTTTCACTTTCATCAAGAGACTCTCTAGTTCTTCTTCACTTTCTGCCAGAAAGGTGGTGTCACCTGTGTATCTGAGGTTATTAATATTTCTCCCTGCAATCTTGATTCCAAGTTGTGTTTCATCCAGCCTGGCATTTCGATGATGTACTCTGCCTATAATTTAAATAAGCAGAGTGACAGTATACAGCCTTGACCAACTCCATTCCCAATTTGGAACCAGTCTGTTTTTCCATGTCCGGTTCTAACTGTTGCTTCTTAACCTGCATACAGATTTCTTAGCAGGCAGGTAAGGTGGTCTGGTATTCCCATCTCTTTAAGAATTTTCTACCTTTTTTTTTTTTTTTCCCCCTCTGGAACTCTTCTGCTTTTTCTATGATCCAACGGATGTTGGCAATGTGATTTCTGGTTCTCTGCCTTTTCTAAATCCAGCTTGAACATCTGGAAGTTCATGGTTCACATACTGTTGAAGTCTGGCTTGGAGAATTTTGAGCACTATGGATGTGAGAGTTGGACTGTGAAGAAAGCTGAGCACCAAAGAATTGATGCTTTTGAACTGTGGTGATGGAGAAGACTCTTGAGAGTCCCTTGGACTGCAAGTAGATCCAACCAGTCCATTCTAGAGGAAATCAGTCCTGGGTGTTTATTGGAAGGAGTGATGTTAAAGCTGAAACTCCAATACTTTGGCCATCTCATTCAAAGAGTTGACTCATTGGAAAAGACTCTGATGCTGGGAGGGATTGGGGGCAGGAGGAGAAGGGGACAACAGAGGATGATATAGCTGGATGGCATCACTGACTCGATGGACATGGGTTTGGGTGGACTCCGGGAGTTGGGACAGGGAGGCCTGGTGTGCTGCAATTCATGGGGTCACAAAGAGTAGGACATGACTGAGTGACTGAACTGAACTTGCTAGTGTGTGAGATTAGTGAAATTGTGTGGTAGTTTGAACATTCTTTGGCATTGCTCTTCTTTGGGATTTAAATGAAAAATGACCTTTTCCGTTCCTGTGGCCACTGCTGAGTTTTCCAAATTTCCTGGCATTTTGGAAAATGCATCATCTTTTAGGATTTGAAATAGGTCAACTGGAATTCTATCATCTTCATTAGCTTTGTTTGTGGAGATGCTTCCTAAGGCCCATTTGACTTTGCATTAGGATTTGAAATAGGTCAACTGGAATTCTATCATCTTCATTAGCTTTGTTTGTGGAGATGCTTCCTAAGGCCCATTTGACTTTGCATTCCAGGGTGTTGGCTCTAGGTGAGTGATCACATCATTGCAGTTATCAGGGTCATGAAGATCTTTTTTTGTATAGTTCTTCTGTGTATTCTTGCCACATCTTCTTAATATCCTCTGTTTCTGTTAGATCCATACCATTTATGTCCTTTATTGTGCTCATCTTTGAAGTGGTATTGGAGAAGACTCTTGAGAGTCCTTTGGACTGCAAGGAGTCCAACCAGTCCATCCTAAAAGAAATCAGTCCTGAGTATTTATTGAAAGGACTGATGTTGAAGCTAAAGCTCCAATACTTTGGCCACCTGATGCGAACGGCTGACTCATTTGAAAAGACCCTGATGCTAGGAACAGACTGAAGGTGGGAGAAGAAGGGGACAGCAGAGGATGAGATGGTTGGATGGCATCACCGACTCAATAGACATGAGTTTGAGTAAACTCCGGGAGTTGGTGATGTATAGGGAGGCCTAGCGTGTAGTCCATGGGGTTGCAAAGAGTCAGACGCAACTGAGTGACTAAACTGACTGACTTGCATCAAATGTTCCTTTGGTATCTGTAATTTTGTTGAAGAGATCTCTAGTCTTTCCCATTCTACTGTTTTCCTCTATTTCTTTGCATTGATCACTGGAGTTGAGATTTTAATATTCTTTTTTCTTAGAATATTTGGGGATCATATCAATGAAAAGGAGGTTTCCAGAGAAGCAGTTAGACATGCAAGATGTGTGTCTGAGAATGGTCTTATGGGTTGAGGGTGTGAGGCAGTGAAGTTTTAATTCACACTAGAGCAACATGGAGTAGCCTGGCTGCAGTGGAAACTTTACATAATTGAGGAGTATAGAAGTGCGGCAAGATAAGTGATGGGCAGAGGGTTTAGGGGATAACATTGACACTTCACATCTAAGAGGCCATTGAACATTTTTCTTAAGGTTGCAGCCTGATCAAAGATGTGTGTAAGAAAGAATAAATCTGCAGTCAGGTGAACATCGAGCATCTGGAGGGGTCATAGGCACCATGAGAATATCTAGGTGACTTTGGTGATAATCTAGGATCAATACTAATCTTTTAATTCAATACTTTTCACTCTCCCCCTGTTTTGTGGCCTTTCAAAGTCTTAGCTGTAAAATAATCCTTATTCCCCTGACTTGGCACTAAACTTGGCCTACTATGCAAGAGCTGGATTATCACAAAATATGAGTTCAGACCCATTAACCTTAGAGGAACATCAAAAACTAAGGGCATATTGTGCTTTTTAGAAGGAACAAAATGTGTAAATACAGAGAATTACCAGCAGCTGTCATTTGAAAAGGAAGCTCTTTCTCTTGTTGTGTTGTGTCCCCTGAGAAGCCTTTGAAGGTCATGTTGTTAAAAGTGCTCAAATAATACTTGTGTCAGCTAATTAAATCTGTCATAACAAACATCTTCTGTTTTGCCTGATGCTTTCTCTTAATTCTGTTTTTACTCAGTTAAATAATAAATATAGCAAAAACCATATAAGCAAACAAACAATAATAATAAACATCCTCAACTCTCAGGGTCAAATTTACCAAATGCTGCCAAATAACCCTTTAAGTGTTTCCCTGCATGTGCTAATTTAAAGGGAAGCGTTTATTGAACTCTTTCACATTTTCAGTCATTTTATACTTATTAATAAGCCATCAGGGAGAATAGTTTAAAAGTAATGTCTTCATTCTGGGTTCTTTTTACCAACCAGACTATTACTGAGAATTATATGGTTTTTAAAGCATCTTATAAAAATTAAGAAAAAGTGATGAAGAGAGACTTTTCTTTAAAGAATTCTTACAGAGATGAAACTTGTGTTTTGGAGTAGTTATCCAGATGAGAGCTCTGTGCTCTTAATTTATTCTTAAGCAATTTAGAATTTCCAGTTACCTCAGAATAGACTCTAGAAAATAGTGGCTTGTTTGAAGTGGTTGCAATTACACAGATGATGGTCACAATCTGAAGTTGCTCTAAGAACGCACTACTACTCAGTCCTAAGTGATGTTAACCTTCTGCTATAGCAATTCGTCTCAAAGAAAGTTTTACTACCACCATCAAAACAGTGTTCGGAAAATAAACTCATAAACCAGGTGCTCCCTCTCCTTGGAGGTCCCTATGCCTTTACCAATAAATTTTGAGTTGGTCTTCTCTGATAGAATAGCTTTGCCACTTCACCTTTGCTAACTTTCTCATTTTAATCTATCATCGTTTAGTTCTTCAACTTTTCACACTGATTTCAAATAATGCTTTAACTTAGTTTTCAAAGAATTCAATCCTAATTTAAAAAGGAAAAAAAAAAAAAGAAAGCTAATCTGAAATGAAAACCCTCAGGTGGTATGAAGCCAATGTCTCCATCACCGTCTCTTAATTCTTCCTCCTGATCCTTTTCTTCCACGGGGTGGAATATTAAGTACAGAATATTAAGGACACTGTGGACAGGACAGGAGGGTCTATCTTCCTGCTGAGGAGAGATCTCTGTTTGGTGACTGTTGTTATATTAATTTTTTACTAATCTTGTTTCCCAATAGTGCAGTTTAGCAAACAGAGTAAGAATTGACGCGAGATTTTCAAGAATCTTGGATGTATTAACGAAACATAGGTTTCTGGCTCTACGCTTTTCCTCCCCAATAACTTTACAAAACTGAGCTTCAGGGTATAATTGCCTTGATACTGGTCAAGACCATCCTTGAACCCACGTATTTCTAATTTGTTTCTTTACTACCACTAATCCAACTCACCTCACATGCCCACTCTGATACCATTCCTCTCTCTCTTAAGCTAGCAGTAGTAATTAGCTGATAACTCGTAAATCTAGTGTGCACTGTGAACCTGAAACTGGTTTATTCAACTTAATGCAACTTTGTATCATTTCGGGGGAAGGCAGAAAGTATATTGCCTTCTACAGGTCTCATGTATTATATATGACTGAAAATACAAATGATATTTATATTGTAAACATTTTAATTATAATGTGTGTGAGTTGGAGATATATATTTAATAATATGTAATAATACTCTTGGAGAAGGAAATGGCACCCCACTCCAGTACACTTGCCTGGAAAATCCCATGGATGGAGGAGCCTGGTGGGCTGCAGTCCATGGGGTCGCTAGGAGTCGGACACGACTGAGCGACTTCACTTTCTCTTTTCACTTTCATGCATTGGAGAAGGAAATGGCAACCCACTTCAGTGTTCTTGCCTGGAGAATCCCAGGGACGGGGGAGCCTGGTGGGCTGCCATCTATGGGGTCGCACAGAGTCGGACACGACTGAAGTTACTTAGCAATAATACTCTGATGTTACAAGTTAGATGTGAGAAGATTGAATGTAAGTTGGTTAATAAGTCAGTGCTTTAAAATTAGAAAACTTTGTTTACAATTCTCTTTATTATAGAAGCTGTTACATAACTCACTTAAGCATCAGAAATCATACTTTTAAAAATCAGTTTCTAAATTAAACTGACCATGAATATAGGGGTACCCAATCATGAGATTACCCATGTTAGTTTGTATCTCTGAAGTTATTTTTCCCTTGTTTCAGCTCTTGCTTTTAATTTCATCCGTTGTGATTTCAATTGCTCATTGGAAATGGCATAAACAGTTTACAATAGAATTTGAAAAACAATAGCTGCATGTATCGGAGAAGGCAATGGCAACCCACTCCAGTACTCTTGTCTGGAAAATCCCATGGACGGAGGAGCCTGGTAGGCTGGTGTTCATGGGATCGCTAGGAGTCGGACATGACTTCACTTTTCACTTTTCACTTCCAACTGCATTGGAAAAGGAAATGGCAACCCACTCCAGTATTTTTGCCTGGAGAATCCCAGGGACAGGGGAGCCTGGTGGGCTGCCGTCTATGGGGTCCCACAGAGTCGGACACGACTGAAGCGACTTAGCAGCAGCAGCAGCAGCAGCTGCATGTATATATATAACTGAGTAACTGCTATACACTGGGAACTGAGACAACACTGTTAATCAGTTATACTCCAATATGAATTAAAAAATTTAGGGAAAGAACTTAGAGTCACTATACAAAGTGTTTTTAAAAATTGAAATATTTTAATAAAATGAGAAAATGTCCAAAGCTGAATAAGTAGATAACTGTATGATCAGCACAATCATATGCATATATTTAGTATATCTATAGGAAAATCCTGTTAAATCGTATATACACCATTAAGAATGGTTACTTCTAGGCTGGTAGGAAAGATCAGTTAATTTTATTTTCTATTTTATAAACTTTCATATTCTCCAAATTTTTACAGTGAGCTACTACTCAGTTACTATATGGAAGATATTATCTTCATTTTAAATGAAATGTGATATCTATAGCAATCTCACACATAGTAGGTATTACAAAAATATCAAATGTCTTTGTACTCAAATAGCATCAAAGAAACGAGGGAAGATTTATTTTGTTACTAATAAAAAGTTATTTGAATTGCCTAGAAAGCAATTGCACTAAAATATCTTACTGCCCTGGCTAAGAAGAAGAACATAAAACTTAGAGACAGGGGTTAGCCCTTGGCATGAAGAGCCTTCACAGGAGAAAGTTAAAATGACTCATTGATGCACTGGGGTCTAATTAAGCAAGTGAAGCATGAGGGTGATATCATCAAAAATTGTTCTAACGGTAGGGAAGCGATTATGGAAACTATTGCAATGGTCAAGTTCACTCATAATGAACACATGAATAAGAAACTGCATTAGCCACTGAAAGCAAAGTTTCATCTGAGTTATGTTTTTTTTTCAGGGATAACAAGCAAAGTCAATGCCTATTCCCATTTGCTTTTTGGAAGAAAAGTGAAAGATTAAGGTCTCAAATGACCATAAAATTCCAAATAAAATCAGGCAAATAACATAGTCAAGGCCATACAGACAAACTGAGATTTCAAAAATCACTTAAGTAATCATTTTGGCTTCACCTAGAACATATAAACATAAGGGAATTCAAGCAGAAGAATAATTGCATTTGTCTTTAACTTTGACACATCCCTCTTCTCGGGCTTCTGACCTTTGGGGCTTTCCTATTTCCTGATGACCCATCTCACTAATACACTAGTGGAATGTAGTGATCAGAGGTGTCTTTGGCAGAATATCACTCCATTTATTCATGGCTCTATTATTCACTCATTTATTCAATACGTATTTGTGGAGCTTTCTTTTTAAAAGATTTTTGGAGTGCCTTAAAGCTGCTAAGAGGTGTCCTAAATGCTAGAGATATAAAAGGTAATTAAAGTAGAAAAATTTCCACTTTCCTGAAACCCTTATTCTACAAGGAAAGATAGAAAATTAATAACCCAGTTGGGCTGGGATGATGGGCTGCACATTTAACTCACATTGTGAGAAAACTCTAAGGAAAACTCAGTGTTGTCCTAGGAGTCGGCTTCATACTGCTTCCCTGCTGGACTCGGGCGCTGCTGGGTTTTCAGTTCAGTCTTTCCCTCTGGGTGTAGGCAAGGTTTCCGGGGGGTGGTGATGTTTTCCCTCAGCTACCTTAGCTCCTCTCAGTTCTTACGGGCTGTGGACCCCAGCCACCATCCCTCCTGTCCATCTTGCTCAGGGACCTGGGGGAATCCAGCCTCTGCTGTGGGTTGCTCTCTGTCCCATGCTGAGCCGCCAGCAGACTGCCAGTTTCACTTAGGTGACTTTTCATTAGGCTAAACTTCAGGGCCTCTGCCATCAGGCTAGACTGTCAAATTTATTATGCTATGTCCTGATTTGGACGGGGCTGTTGAGGGAGAAAATGTCAAGAGAAGAGATCTTAGTTACACTATTTGCTATTTTAAAAGCAAGAGGCTCAATAAAATAAAGCTGAAAATTTCCCCTAAGTTAATCAACAACTTTAAAGAAATCCAAAATAAAATTAAGGTAATTTGAACTTCAAAACCTGAGTCTAAAGTTCATATGGAGAAATAAGTAAGCAAGATTATTCATAAAATTTTTGTAAATGAAGAATAATATTGAAATTCTAAACACATATTATAAAATTATGCTTTCCAAAATTCTGTAATGCCAGTGCATAAATTAACAGATTATTTAAGAAGAAGAGAAAATATATAAATACATCCAAATACATATACAAATTTAATGAACGATAAAGTTGGAGTTTCAGTTTTCTAATAAATGACATTTCAACAATTGTGTAGACCCATGGAAAACACAGAAATTAGAATCCTGTCTCACACTATTACTCCAGGGAAAATTCCACATAAGTTAACTATTTAAACATAAAAATAAAACCCACAAAAATCCTAGATGATACCATGGAAGAATATTAAAAAAAAATATGTCAGGTGGAGAAGGCTTTTTCTCACCATGGCACAAAACTCAGAGCTCATAAAAGAAAAAAAAAATTAAAACCAATATGTATTTTTAAATTCCATAACAAAATCAATACTAGTACAATCAAAGGATAAATATTAATCTGAAAAAAAAAAAAAAATCCACAACTCCTATCCATAGGACTAATATCTTAACATGAAAAACTTCTCTAACTAATGAAGAAGAAATACTTGGGAAATAAATAACTAACCAATATGGGCAAATATCATCACATAAAATTAATTACACAGGTTTGATCCTATAAAGTATGTGAAAAATCACATTAAATAGCCATGCACATTAAAACTATTATTATTTTTTTACTTATTTTTACTTATTTATTTTTACTTATTTTTTACTTATTTGTGCAATATATATATATATTGCACAAAACTTAGCTAAATTGAGTTATATATTTCTCCTGAATACTTCTGTTTAATCCTGGCCTATTTTCCTAAAATATCCCATATTAATTTGCTAACCTATTTGAGCTTTATTTTTACCTTCCTGCCTATTCTCCATCAAATAAAATTTCCCTGTTTTCTGAACTCCTTATGAAATGCTGATGCATCCTCTATTTTCAACTATATATGAAATAGTCAAACTATACTGTAAGTATCATGAAATTTGGACCACATTTTACTCTTTATTAAGCCCAGTGCCTGAACTTTTTATTTATTAATAGTAAAGATATCTGTAATAGTATTAGATTTTACAGTTTCTACAGATTTCAAATGTTTTTTCACTTGGTACCACAACAACTTCCAGGGCTAAGTATCTCTATTTACTTTATTCTAGATGGTGACAGCAGCCATGAAATTAAAAGACAATTGCCCCTTGGAAGGAAAGCTATGGCAAACCTAGACAGAGTATCAAAAAGCAAAGACATCACTTTGCCAACAATACTGTATGGTCAAACCTATGGATTTTCCAGTATTTGTGTACAGATGTGAGAGCTGGACCATAAAGAAAGCTGAGCACTGAAGAATTGATGCTTTTGAATTGTGATGCTGGAGAAGACTCTTGAAATTCTTGAGATTCCCTCAGACTGCAAGGAGATCAAAACAGTGAATCCTAAAGGAAATCATTCCTGAATATTCACTGGAAAGACTATTGCTGAAGCTGAAGCTCCAATACTTTGGCCACCTTATGTGAAGAGACAACTCATTGGAAAAGACCCTCATGCTGGGGAAGATTGAGGGCAGGAGGAGAAGTGGGTGACAGAGGATAAGAAGGTTGGATGGCATCACTAACTCAATGGACATGAGTTTGAGCAAGCTCTGGGAGATAGTGAAGGACATGGAAGCCTGGTGTGCTGCAGTTCGTGGGGTCTCAAAGAGTCAGACACAACTTAGCAACTGAACAACAACTGAATAAAAATTGATTCAAGTTATGACTACATATTGACCAGGTAGGACGTACAACATAGGAGTTTTAATTCAGAGGACTTAGATAGATAGCTAATTAGATGGATGGATGAAATGGTAGATAGATATAGATGATAATAGACAAATGGTTATGGAAATATCAATTCTGGCTCTTCCACATACTGATCATGTGAGATTTAGCAATTCGTTTTCTGAAGTTGTCTTACCTATAACATGGAAACGAGAAGGAAACCCTACCTGAGGGTTTCTGGGAATTTAAATTTAAAAAATGAAAATAAAACATTTGACAAAACCAGTCCCATAAAAACTGCTCAACTACTGTGACTATATTTGGTTTTCAATAATGCAGCTTTTGTTAGCTAGATTTATGTTTCTAGAAAGTTTCATTCTGATTCAGCTCCTTTGTAGGTGACTCAAAATTTTGGCAGTTGGTCATTTTTGGTGATATATTGATGACAAATTCAATAATTGAAATATATTTAGTACTTTACTAGTGTACTTTTCTCATATATAATCCGATCAAAGAACTAGTAATCATAAAATGGGAGTTAGCATTGAAGGATTTTATTATTCATTGTTACTCCAATATCATCTTTTCAGGCCTGTTCTTGGTTACATTGTATATAATGCTTGAATGATACTTTGCTTGATTAGTGTCTATTCTTTTTTTTTTTTTTCCTAAAGCTTTGTTAAAACGTTTGTTCAATAGCAGTATGAATTTCTCTTTTCTTTTTGGTTTTGTACACAATCTAATCTTGTTCATCCATACAATTTAATTCTCTTAATTACCAGATATTCTTGTCAGAAGTCCCAACCCCTATGAAATAATAGATCATCAATTCCTATTGTGGAGAGACTAGCTACATGAAGTAGCTTTAATTCAGAAGTCAGTTTCTGTTGATGTGAAAGGGAATGTTCCTTCATCTTTTTCAGCTACTAAATTATAATGGATATATACACAAATACTAGCAAGAACAATGTTAAATGTGAAAATTTGGATACAGGAAATAATTTTATTTCACTAATATTTTCCTCTTTTTAATTAGGAATAATAAAAACTAAAATTATACTATTAAAACAATTTTAGCAATAATTTAATTTTGATTTACTGCATAATTATAGCAATAATGTTTTCTACTTTCAGAATGATTTTCTTCCTCATCTGGAAATGAAATTAATAATTTCATATTCACAGTAGCTTATGAAGAAGGTAGCTATAAAACCCTATGGGGAAAAAAAAAGTTTAAAAATAAAATAAATTCAAATTTTTAGAATAGCATGTTGCTACTTAACTAAGAGATTTTCCATCTTCCATCATAGATTAATCAGACCTGAAGAAAGGGCAAATTATTAACAAAGCTATGGAATTTAAAATATATCTTAATAAAAACAAATTTTCTAAGCCAGTGTTTTGAAAAGCACAGGCAAGATGATAGAACTTGGTTCTGACAGTAAATTGTAAGATTAAATTGAATTATCCGAATAGATTCACTTCTCCAGCAAAATACTTTTGAACGTTTACTCTGTATGAGAATACTGTCTTATGAGTAAAGGATACTGTGATAAACTGAAGTCTATTTTGGTTAAAAACATCTATTTATGTAATATATAATTGCTAACATATTTAATTTATACTTTATAGCTATATCTTCTTTTTTATATATAATTTATTGGTATATTTAGGGTTTCCCAGGTGGCATTAGTAGTAAAGAATCCACTTACCAATGTAGACACATTGGTAGACATTCAAGAAGAAGGAGAAGCTTCAACAAAATGGCAGAATCGGTACAATCAGGTTAAAATCAAATCCCATACTTTCTGGGTGGAAAACTCACAAAATGGAGAACAATAATACCCAAGAAGCTCTCACACTGTCGCAAATGTTCTAGGCCCCACATCAGACTTCCCAACCCAGGGATCTGGCAAAGTGCCTGGGGATCCCCAGAGACCTGACTTTGAAGGATAGCAGGATTTGATTACAGAGCTTCCACAAGATGATGAAACAGAGACACTTGGAGGGCACAAACAAAACCTTGTGTGCACAAGGACCCAGGGAAAAGGAGACGTGACCCACAAGTGACTGAGCCAGACTTGCCTGTGGGTTTGTGGGTGCCCTGTGGATGTGAGGGTTGGCAGCAGCCTGCAGAGGGGACAAGGGCGCTGGCAGGAGCAGTCCTGGGAGGCACATGTTGGCATGAGCTCTTTTGGAGGGCCCCTTGGTCTCTTATGGCCAAACAGCTAACAGAGAGAGAGCAGAGACCCACCCGTCAACAGAAAATTGGATTAAAGGTTTGCTGAGCACGGCCCTGCCCACTAGGGCAAGATCAGGTTTTCCCAGAATCCTTCAGCTGATACAAGCCTCTTATGCTCATCCATCAGAGGACAGAAAGAAGAAGCAAGAACTACAATCCCACAGCCTCTAGAATGAAAAACCACAACCACAGAAAGCTAACAAAAATGATCGCATGTATCACAGCCTTGTGTACTTCAGTGAAACTATGAGCTATGCTGTGAGGACCACCCAAGATGGACGAGTCATGGTGAAGTGCTCTGACAGAACTTGCTCTACTGGAGAAGAGAGTGGCAAATCATTTCAGTATCTTTGCCTCAAGAACCGCATGAGCAACATGAAAATGCAAAAATATGTAACACCAGAAGATGAATCCCCAAGTTCGGTAGGTGTCCAATATGCTATTTGGGAAAGAGAACCAAAGTGCAAATGATACTCAGCTGTGGATGTATCTTTTGCTCACAATAAAGTCTGATGCTGTAAAGAACAATATAACATGGAGACCTGGAATGTCAAGTCCATGAATCAAGGAAAATGGGATATGGTCAAGCAGGATATGACAAGAGTGAACATCAACATCTCAGGAATCAGTGGAACAAAATGGATGAGAATGAGAAAATTTAATTCAGAAGACCATTGTATCCAATACTGTGGGCAAGAATACCTTAGAAGAAGTGGAGGAGCCCTCATTGTCAATGAAAGACTTTGAAGTGCAATACTTGGGTGCAATCTCAAAAACTATAGAATGACCTTGGTTCATTTCCAAGTCAACCCATTCAACATCACAGTAATCCAAGTCTGTGTCCAAACCATTAATGTCAAAGAAGCTGAACAATTCTTGAAGATCTACAAGACTCTCTAGAACTAACATCAAAAAAGATGTTCTTTTTATCATAGGTAATTGGAATGCAAAAGTAGAAAGTCAAGATATACCTGGAATAACAGGTAAGTTTGACCTTATAATACAAAATGAAGCAGGGCAAAAGCTAACAGAATTTTGTCACAAGAACATACTGTGCAAATAACTTCTTTGAACAATACAAGACTCTACACATGGACATCACCAAAAGATCAATATCAAAATCAGACTGGTTATATTCTTTGTAGCCAAAGATGGAGAAGCTCTATAATGTCAGAAAAAAAACAAGGTCTGGAGCTTACTGTGACTCAGGTCATCACATCTATATTGCAAAATTCAGGCTTAAATTGAAGAAAGTAGGGAAAACTGTTAGATCATTCAGGTATTATCTAAATCAAACCCCTTATGATTCTATAGTGGAGATGATGAATGGATCAAGGGATTAGATTTGGTAGACAGAATGCCTGAAAAAATATGAATAGAGATTCATAACATTGTACAGGAGGTGGTGACTAAAACCATCCCAAAGAAAAATAGATGCTAGAAGGCAAAATGGTTGTCTGGTGAGGCCTTACAAATAGCAGAGGAAAGAAGAGAAAAAAAAAAAGGCAAAGGAGAAAGGGAAAAATATACCCAACTGAACGCAGAGTTACAGAGAAGAGCAAGGAGAGATAAGAAAGTCTTTTTAAGTAAAATAATGCAAAGAAATAGAGGGAAACAATAGAATGGGAAAGACTAGAGATCTCATCAGGAAAATTGAAGATACTACAGGAAAATTCCTTTCAAAGATGGGCACAATAAAGAACAGAAACAGCAAGGACCTAACAGAGGCAGACATGATTAAGAAGAGGTATCAAGAACACACAGAAGAACTATTTAAAAAAAAAAAAAAAAAGATCTTAATCACCGGGATAACCACAATGGTGTGGTCACTCACCTAGACCCATACATCCTGGGCCTTAGGAAGCATTAGTACAAAGTTAGTGGAGGTGATGGAAATGCAGCTGAGCTATTTGAAATCCTAAAAGATGATGCTCTTAATGTGCTGCTGCACTCACTATGCCACCAAATTTGGAAAACACAGCAATGATGATCAGACTGGAAAAGTTCAGTTTTCATTTCAATCTCAAAGAAGGGCAATGCCAAGAAATGTTCAAACTACTGTACAAGTGTGCTCATTTCACATGTTAGCAGGGTCATGCTCAAAATCATATAAGCTGGGCTTCAACAGTATGTGAACTAAGAACATCCAGATGTACAAGCTGGATTTAGAAAAGGCAGTGGGAATAGAAATCAAATTGCCTACATCCGTTGGATCATAGAAAAAGGAAGGGAATTCCAGGGGTGGAAAAATCTACTTCTGCTTCACAGACTACGCTAAAGCCTATGATTTTGTGGATCAAAGCATATTGTGGAAAATTCTTAAAGTTATGGGAATACCAGACCACCTTACCTATCTCCTGAGAAACCTGTATGAAGGTCAAGAAGCAACTAGAACCAGACATGGAATAATGGACTGGGTCAAAGTTGGGTAAGGAGTATGACAACACTGTATATTGTCACCCTACTTATTTAACTTATATGCAGAGTACATTATGTGGAATGCCATACTGGATGAATCATAAGCTGGAATCAAGTTTGCTGGGAGAAATATCAACAACCTCAGATATGTAGATGACATTATCCTTATGACAGAAGGTGAAGAGGAACTTGATGAGGGTAAAAAAGGAGAGTGAAAAAGCTGACTTAAAACTCGTCATTTGATAACCTAAGATCATGGCATCTGGTCCCACCACTGCATGGTGACTGAAGCCATGAAATTAAAAGATGCTTGCTCCTTGGAAGAAAAGCTATGACAATGCTAGACAGAGTACTAAAAATCAGAACTTTACCAACAAAGTTCCTTGCATTCAAAGCTGTGGTTTTTCCAGCAGTCATGTACAGATGTGAGAATTGAACCATATACGAGGCTGAGCACCAAAATAATTGATGCTTTCAAACTGTAGCACTGGAGAAGACTCTTGAGAGGCTTTTGGACAGCAAGATCAAAACAGTCAATCCTAAAGGAAATCAGCCCTGAATATTCACTGGAAAGACTAACGCTGAAGCTGAAGCTCCAATATTGTTGCCACCTGATGTGAAGTGCTGACTCTTTGGAATAAAATCCTGATACTGGGAAAGACTGAAGGCAGGAGAAGGGGATGACAGAGGATGAGATGGTTGAATGACATCATCAACTCAATGGACATGAAGTTGAGCAAACTCTGGGAGACAGTGAAAGACAGGGAAGCTTGGCATGCTGCAGTCCGAGAGGCTGTCAGCATGTCAGGCTGACTTGGGCCTGATTTAATGACCGAACAACAACAACGATTTGTTTATTTTATTTTATTTGGTTTTGCTATATCTTTGGTTGTCCTATTGCTCTGTCTGGGCTTTCTCTATTTGCAGGGAGCAGGGACTACTTGATTTGTGGTGTGAAGGTTTCGCCTTGCAGTAGCTTGTCTTGCTGGGGAGTATATGCCCTGGAGAGCATAGGCTTCAATAGTTGATGCAAGCAGGCTCAGTAATCGTGGCACCCCAGCTCTGATGTTCTGAGGCATGTTAGAATCCTTCTGGACCAGAGACTGAGCCCGCGTCTCCTGCATTTGCAGTTAGATACTGTTCCACTGTGCCACCAGGGAAGTCCTAGAAGTATATCTTCTTGTTAAAACTAGTTCAATGATTAAGTGCGTAATGTAATTCAAGCAATGATCCCTGTAGTTCACTTCAGTTGACTCATTCAGTTGTGTCAGACTCGTTGTGACCCAATGGGCTGCAGCACACCAGGCTTCCCTGTCCATCACCAAAACTCAGAACTTGCTCAAATTTATGTCCATTAAGTCAATGCTGTCATCCAACCTTTGCATCCTCGGTTGTCCCCTTCTCCTCCTGCCTTCAATCTTTCCCAGCATCAGGATCTTTTCTAATGAATCAGTTTTTGCATGAGGTGGCCAAAGTACTGGAGCTTCAGCTTCAGCATCAGTCCTTCCAATGAATATTCAGGACTGATTTCCTTTAGGATGGACTGATTTGATCTCTTTGCAGTCCAAGGGACTCTCAAACGTCCTCTCCAAAGAAACAGTTCAAAAGCATCAGTTCTTTGGCACTCAGCTTTCTTCACAGTCCAACTCTCAAATCCATACATGATAACTGGAAAAACCATAGCTTTGAAGACATGGACCTCTGTTGGTAAAAGTTTCTCTGCTTTTCTATTATGCTGTCTAGGTTGGTCATAACTTTTCTTTTAAGGAACAAGTGTCTTTTAATTTCACATCTGCAGTCTCCATCTCAGTGATTTTGGAGCCCAAGAAAATAAAGTCTGCCATTGTTTCTGCTGTTTCCCCATCTATTTGCCATGAAGTGAAAGAACCAGATTCCATGACCTTAGTTTTTTGAAGGTTGAGTTTTAAGCCAGCTTTTTCACTCTCCTCTTTCACTTTATTCAAGAGGCTCTTCAGTTTCTTTTCGCTTTATGCCATAGGGTGGTTATCATCTTGATATCTGAGGTTATTGATAGTTCTCCTGGAAATCTTGATTCCAGTTTGTGCTTCAATCAGTTCAGCATTTCATATGATGTACTCTGTGTATAAGTTAAATAAGCAAGGTGACAATAGCCTTGACATATCTCTTTCTCAATTTGGAAGCAGTCTGTTGTTCCAAGTCCAGTTCTAGCTGTTGTTTCTTGACCTTCAAACAGATTTCTGAAGAGGCAGGTTAGATGGTCTGGTATTCCCATCTCTATAAGATAGTTTTCCACAGTTTGTTGTGATCCACTCAGTCAAAGGCTTTTGCGTAGTCAATGAAGCAAAAGTAGATGTTTTTGTGGAATTCTCTTGCTTTTTCCATGATACAACAGATGTTGGCAATGTGATCTCTGGTTCCTCTGCCTTTTCTAAATCCAGTTTGAACATCTGGAAGTTCCTAGTTCGTGTACTATTGAAAACTATCTTGGAGAATTTTGAGCATTACTTTTCTAGCATGTGAGATGAGTGCATTTGTGCAGTGGTTTGAACATTATTTGACATCACCCTTCTTTGGGATTGGAATGAAAACTGACCTTTTCCAGTTCTGTGGCCACTGTTGAGTTTTCCAAATTTTCTGGCATATTGAGCTCAGCATTTTCACAGCATCATCATTTAGGATTTGAAATAGCTTAGCTGGAATTTCATCACCTTCACTAACTTTGTTCATAGTGATGCTTCCTAAGACCCACTTGAGTTCACACTCCAGGATGTCTGACTCTGTGTGAGTGATCACACCATCGTGGTTATCTCAGTCATTAAGATATCTTTTGTATAGTTCTTCTGTATATTCTTGCCACCTCTTCTTAATATCTTCTGCTTCTGTTAGATCCCTACCATGTCTGTCCTTTATTGAGCCCATCTTTGCATGAAATATCCCCTTGGTATCTCTAATTTTCTTGAAGACATCTCTAGTCTTTCCCATGCAATTGTTTCCCTCTATTTCTTTGAATTAATCACTGAGGAAGGCTTTCTTATCTCTCCTTGCTATTCTTTGAAACTCTGCATTCAGACGGATATATCTTTCCTTTTTTCCTTTGTCTATCACTTCTCTTCTTTTCCCAGCTATTTATAAGGCCTTCTCAGACAAGCTCTTTGCATTTTTTCTTCTCGAGGATGATTTTGATCACCACCTCTTGTTCAAAGTTACTAACTTCCATCCATAGTTTATCAGGCACTATATCCAATCTAAGGCCTCGAATCTATTTGTCACTTCCACTGTAAAATCCTAAGGGATTTGATTTAGATCATACCTGAGTGGTGTAGTGGTTTTCCTACTTTCTTCAATTTAAGTCTGAATTTGGCAATAAGTTCATGATCTGAGTCATAATCAGCTCCTGATCTTGTTTTTCTGACTGTATAGAGTTTTTCCATCTTAAGCTTCAAAGAATATAATTGATCTGATTTTGGTATTGACCATCTCATGATGTCCATGTGTAGGCTCTTCTCTTGTGTTGAAGAGGGTGTTTGCTATTACCAGTGCACTGTCTTGGCAAAACTCCGTTAGACTGTGCCCTACTTCGTTTTGTACACTACAGGCAAACTTGCCTGTTATTCCAGGTATCTCTTGACTTGCTACTTTTGCATTCCAGTTCTCTATGATGAAAACGATATCTTTTTTTTTTTGACGCTAGTTCTAGAAAGCCTTGTAGGTCTTCTTAGAACAGTTCAACCTTCAGCTTCTTTGGCATTAGCGGTCGGGGCATAGACTTGGATAACTGTGATATTGAATGGTTTGCCTTGGAATCGAACAGAGGTCATTCTGGCCTTTGAGATTGCACCCAGATACTGCATTTTGGACACTTTTGTTGACTATGAAAAAGTGAAAGAAAAGTGAAGTCACTCAGTCGTGTCCGACTCTTTGTGACCCCATGAACTGCAACCTACCGGGCTCCTCCATCCATGGGATTTTCCAGGCAAGAGTACTGGAGTGGGCTGCCATTTCCTTCTCCAGGGGATCTTCTCAACCCAGGGATCAAACCCAGGTCTCCTACATTGCAGACAGACACTGGATTGTCTGGGCCATCAGGGAAGCCCACTATGAGGGCTACGTCATTTCTTCTAAGGGATTCTTGCCCACAGTAGTAGATATAATGGTCATCTGAATTAAATTTGCCATTCTGGTCCATTTTAATTCACTGATTCCTAAAATATCAATGTTCACTCTTGCCATCTCCTGTTTTATCACCCTCAATTTACCCTGTTTCATGGACTTAACATTCCATGTTCTTGCGCGATATTATTCTTTACAGCATCAGATTTTACTTCCATCATCAGTCACATCCACAACTGGGCACTGTTTTCTCTTTGGGCCAGCCTCTTCATTCTTTCTGGAGCTACTTTTCCACTCTTCTCTAGTAGCATATTTGGCATCTACCAACCTGGGGAGTTCATCTTTCAGTGTTATATCTTTTGGCCTTTTCATACTGTTAATGGTGTTCTCAAGGCAAGAATACTGAAGTAGTTTGCCATTCCCTTCTCCAGTGGACCATGTTTTGTGAGAACTTTCTACCATGACCCATCTATCTTGGGTGGCCCTGCACTGCATGGATCATATGTTCATTGAATTAAATAAGGCTGTGATCCAAGTGATCAGTTTGGTTAGTTTTCTGTAATTGTGGTTTCCATTCTATCTGCCCTCTGATGGTTAAGGATAAGAGGTTTGTGGAATCTTCCTGATGGGAGGATCTGGCTGTGGGAGAATCTGGGTCTTGCTCTGATGGGCAGAGCCATGCTCAGTACATTTTTAATCCAATTTTCTGTTGATGGGTGGTGCTGTGTTCCCTCCCTGTAGATTGGTCTGAGGCCAAACTATGATCTGGATAACTGGGTAATGGCGACCTCCTTCAAAAGTGTTTATGCCAGGACTGTTGTATTCAGTGCCCCTGACCCCATGGCAGCCATTGTTGATCCAGGCCTCCACTGGAGACTCTTGGACCCTCACAGGAAAGTCTGGCTATGTTTCTTGTGGGGTCACTGATTCTTCCTCCTGGGTCCAGGTGGGCACACGGTTTTATTTGAGCCCTCCAAGCTTTTCTGGTGGGTATGGTGTTTGATTCTAAATGCAATTTTGTCACTCCTACCGTCTTGTTGGGGCCTCGCCTTTGCCCCTGCATATGGGGTATCTTTTTGTTGGTGGGATCCAACATTATCCTGTCAGTGATTGTTCGGTGATTAGTTACAGTTTTTGAGTTCTCAGAGGAGAAGATGAGCACATGTCCTTCTATTCTGCCATTTGAGTCACATCACTTAAATGAAAACTTCTTCAGCTTGTCAGTTCTTCGGTCTGTCAGTTCAGTTGCTCAGTCGTGTCCAACTCTTTGTGACCCCATGGACTGTAGCACATCAGGCTTCCCTGTTCATCACCAATTCCCAGAGCTTGTTAAAACTCATGTCCATTGAGTCATTGATGCCATCCAACCATTTCATCCTCTGTCATCCCCTTCTCCTCCCACCTTCAATATGCTCTTTTCCAATGAGTCAGTTCTTCACATCAGGTGGCCAAAGTACTTTAGCTTCAACTTCAGCATCAGTCCTCCAATGAATAGTCAGGACTGATTTCCTTTAGGATTGACTGGTTTGATCTCCTTGTAGTCCAAGGGACTCTAAAGAGTCTTCTCCAACAGCACAATTCAAAAGCATTAATTTTGAGATACACAATATTGCTTTACTGATTTAAGATGAGAAAAATGTTGTTTAGTGTGATTAGATAATATAGTCTATTTTGCTTAGTTAATCAGAGGAGAATCTTGCATTCTGTGTTAAATTATATAAATGGCTTCATTTGCAATAGCTAATTCATAGATGGATAAAGGGGATTATGATTTACTCATAATTTTTTTTCGGATAAGATGTGAACCAACATGAACCAATATAGTAGGGTTCATGCTTGCATACTCTAGTCAAATTTCTGGAGGAACAAAATACCCAAAAGGATGTAGCTTATTATAACTCCTATGATTCTCTTAGTATCCATACAGTCTCTTTTTGTTCTTATGGCTCTAGCTATACCTTACCCTACTTTCTTTCCAAAAGAATATCTTGGAAGATGTCATTTCTATCCTTGAAAGATTGTAAGGCAAGTTATATAACCTGTATTGAGGCTACTTTCTCCTTTGCTCTGTGAACCAGACATGTCAGTTAAATTTGAATTTCAGATAAACAACTAAATTTTTTAATATAAATTTATCCCATACATTACAGTAAAGCAAATAGATCTGAAATTCAAATTGTACTGGGCATATTGCATTTATCTGAGAATCCCAGTTCCGCGGATGCATATAAGAAGTAGAAGTTGACTGCCTATTGGCTAGAATGCCAGATGGAGGTAGTTGCTTGCTGGTCAGATTGCAGCAGACTTCTGCTTGCTACCAAACCCTTACTGAAGCTTCAGCTGATACCCCTTCTGACAACTCCCAAATAACTGTACTGGAATTGGACTGCATGGCATCCATTCAATCAAAAGTGATAGAAAAATTGATCTTATGCATATATAAAAATGTACTAACAATGGAACCAGCAAGAAGGGTAAATTGTGAGAAAATTTAACAAAAGTTTGTGGGGGGAAAACTTGAGCATGATATGGGTCAACTTACTCATGAGAACTTGGGGCCATCACCTGGGGATATCAGTCATGGGCCATAAATCAGAAATAATAAACAACAAGCCTGTGACTCTTAATCAAATGTGGTAAGCAATAAATAATCAGAGATGCATCTGTAGCTGTTGACCATGCATACTAAGAAAGAAAATTTTATTCCCTAGTAGTGTCAGATAGGGGCTTGCCAGTAGACATGCCAGAGGCAAATTTCTTTCTTCTATTTTTACCACCCTCACCTCCCCAGCAACTCTCAGAAAATTCTCAAACATAATAAGGATTACCAAGACACATACTCCTGCTTATCTCTCAGGTTTGGAAAACAGAGTTTTAATTTTCACTAGTGAACAGTAATACTAGTTGAAATATTTCTTTATCTAAGCATCTTGGAATTGTACCAAAGCTGAATGATGTTGGGTGAAGAAGGGTAGACAAATTAGGCCCGGTCTTCCTTGTTAGATTATATCCTTAGAGGCAGAGGACTTGGGTTTCCAGAATGAGAACCACAGGCATTCTTCTTCACTTTCACTTTCTCATTTTTTTGTTTTGTGGTTGCTTACCTGCTCAGTCCTGTCTGACTCTTTGTGACCCTTTGACTGTAGCCCACCAGGCTATTCTGTCCATAGGATTTTTCAGGCAAGAATGCTGGTGTGTGTTGCCGTTTTCCTCCTCTGGGGGATCTTCCTAACCTGGGGGATGAATCCCCACATCCTGCACTGCAGGCAAATTCTTTACCCTCTGAACCACTCTCTTAAAGCAATTTACTTCCTTTCGGGACCTGCCCATCTAGTATTCCTGCTTCCAGTTCCAAGCACCTTTTCTTGAAAGAGTATCAAAATCATTGGTCCCTTCTTTTTGCCAGCAAACTTTACCAGTTTTGCAATGCTTTCTCTTCTGCATGGCTTCCCTGATAGCTCAGTTGGTGAAGAATCCACCTGCAATGCAGGAGACCCCGGTTCAATTCCTGGCTCGGGAAAATCCACCGGAGAAGGGATAGGCTACCCATTCCAGTATTCTGGCCTGGAGAATTCCATGGACTGAATAGTCCATGGGGTCACAAAGAGTCCAATACGACTGAGAGACTTTCACTTTTCTCTTCTGCATAGTTTTTGTTGCTCTGCTTATGATGCAGAAAGGTGAACTCTATTTCTAAGGATAGCATCAGAGAGGAAAAACAGGGGAGAAAAATAACAGTATTATCTCAAATAACATAAATGCCTAGGTCACCTCTTTACTTTGAACATGAATTGATGTTTATACTCTGCATTTCATCCCCAAGTAACAAAAGTTTCTGCCAAACAAATACCTATTTAGCAAGGAGATTCATGTGAAACAGACTTTCTGAGAGGAGCAAATCCTGTAGATTATGTTCTAAGCGAGCTTTTACTAGCAGAAAAGCAAAGATCAAGAAGTGGATTCATTTCCTTCAAGGTGTCACATCTTCTTATTACTGAGAGCCAAGGGAAATATGAATGCATTTTAGTTCCCGTCATTTAATTTTGTTTTAATTCCAAAATGTCGTATTCTTTTTCAGAAGGCAAGTGTGTGATAAATTATAAACTCAAATTATGTATTAACATGTGCGGGACACTCTGGGGTTAGAATAGAGATAGTAATAAGTTTGAATAATTTCTTGATTTGGGTCTAAAAACATGATAAGTTTGGAAATTAAAAATAAAAACCCAAACTGTATATCAATGACAGCATAGTTATTGATGCACACACTTGTAGTTCTCAGATTTTACTTACAAGCAATAAGTTGTTACAATGTGACTTAAAATACAATCATTTATTTTAGAGTTATTACTATAATATTAATGCTATATATTTTAATTTATAGTTTGTATTAATTATAGAAGTTGATTTTGCTGCTGAAATAAATTCATGTTGAACCATTATTATACAAAATACAAGTAAGTGCTGGAACATGTGTTCAGAAAAGAATAAGAATATTAGATTTATTATAGATTTCAAAATGGCTGTTTTAATTGATCATGGCATTGCTATCATAAAATGTCAACTACCTCTCACACTAGCCTTTAATAGAGGAAGAATGTGACAAGACTCTTAGAGGCTGTGGTATCTGGTGATTAAAATTTAGGATACTGGTTTTGGAGAGATGAGGGTTGAAATACCTGCCAGGTCAGGGATTTAACTGTGTAATCTTATAGATATAATATTTACTTTTTGTAAGTCTTTGCTTCTGCATATGTAAAATTTGATGATAATGATATTACACATTGAATAAATACTATATTTTAGGATTTCAAATGAGGATTAAATAAAACAATATGCTAAGTGCCTCTATTGAAGCCCAAATGTGATAAGCACTGACCAAATAATTTTACCATCACAGGTCTAAATTTACCTGTGCAATTGCATACATGAAAAAAATTTTTTTTTCATTTATTTCACCTTTTTCTAAGTAGTTTAAAAGTGTGCATTCTAAGATTTTTCTCTTAAAGCATTTGTCTAGCCTTGTAGGTGGAGGGGCTTCTTAATTCACTCAAACCTTAATGCTTCCATTTTCAGCTGTTCTTTTAAATAATTTCTGGATTTGAATTAGTTCCTTTTCTATCACAAATGCATCATTGTTGTTCATTTTTACCTTATGTCTGTCAAACCTAGAATATCCAGTAGAAATGTCCTTGATGATGGAAAGCTGCTAGATTTTTATTGTCCAATATGCTGGCCACTAATCATATTTCAATGTTTGACTTTGAATTAATTTAATTCAATAAGATTTGAAATGTAGTTCCTCAGTGATGCCAGCCACATTTCAAGTGTTCGATAGTCACATGTAACTCTTGTTTACCATTTTGAATGGCACAGTGACAACTGGTCCAATTGTCTCCAGTTTCTCTACAATCAAATCTATTCTTCAGAGTAGTCCTAGTTTAATATTAATAGTGAATACTTCTGATTACATTATTCCCATATTCAGTCTCTTTGGGAATAACTTAGTATCAAATATAGAAGGGAATTTTATTATCATATATCCATCAATTAATATTCTAATACTTTGCCTTCCAACTAATATTTTCCTATCTTCTTCCAAGGATATCAGTGAAGAACTTTCCTGAAGACAAATGTAGCTTTGCTGAAATTAACAAAGTTTGTCTATAAAATTCACCTAATTTGCCAGTCTAGCAACTCTATCAAAAAAGAAGTTATTCTTTGTGAGCCCATGCTGGCTCCTAATGATCATTGCTTTTTCTCTCAAATGCTCTCAAAACATCTGTTTAATAACTACTAGAAATTCACTAAGTCCTCTCATGTCAAGCCAAGGAATTTTACTTTTATCCTATGCACAACGGGCAAAAGTTAGTGTTTTTATTTTCATGTCTAATTCTCATTTAAACAATTTCTTAAAATTAGGGATTATACTTGTTTGTACCTGAGCGACTTCACTTTTCACTTTCATGCATTGGAGAAGGAAATGGCAACCCACTCCAGTGTTCTTGCCTGGAGAATCCCAGGGACGGGGGAGCCTGGTGGGCTGCTGTCTATGGGGTCACACAGAGTCGGACATGACTAAAGCGACTTAGCAGCAGCAGCATACCAGAAATGCCTAAATTACAGTATTCAATAAGTATTAGACTAATAGAAAGTAATGACAATAACTGAATATTTTGAGTAGGTGAGTTTAATAATTAAGCATTTACTTATGAAGAATTAGTTTGTATAAAGGATTGAGTGGAGATGGGGGATAAGCAGAGATGGGGGATAAGATTTGTTAAAGGCCCACTGACAATTTTCAGCTAAGAAAAGATGAATACCTGAATTAAATGAGGGAATTATAGGGATAAATGGGAAGAATAAATGACAGATAGGTAGATACATACATACACAGATGTATGTGTGCACATGACTGATCAAGCAAGAGAAACGCAGAGGTCTACAATGACATTCAAGTTCTGGGATTAGCTGTCTTTATTTTTTCGTGTGTGTGGTATTCAACGTAATAAAGTCCCTCAAATGACTAATGGTATAATACACCAGGAGATTATTCCTCACTCATAAAATGGAATTCTGGGGGGCAGTTCTCTCCAACACAATCATACAGATACTTAAACTGAGAGAGATTTTCCTAATTTCCAATTTCTAGCAATCAAACTGATCTCAAGTTTCCTTCCAACTTAAAGAAAATTAGGATAAAAGAGCATATATTAAAGATGTCTCTGGTCATATATATAAATAGAATATATTACTTCCTCTCCCATTACATCTATTGGAGCTCAGTCCTATGGACACATGTAAGACCAAGGGAGGGAAAAACATATATTTTAACTGTGTTCTAATAATGAAGAGATACAAAGGGAACATTTCATGCAAACATAGGCACAGTAAAGGACAGAAATGGTATAGACCTAACAGAAGAAGAAGATATTAAGAAGGGGTGCCAGAATAGAGAGAAACTGTACAAAAATGGTCTTAATGACCTGGATAACTATGCTGGTGGGATCACTCACCTAAAGTCAGATATCCTGTACTATGAAATCAAGTGGGCTTTATGAAGCATCACTACAAACAAAGCTAGTGGAGGTGATAGGATTCTAGCTGAGCTATTTCAAATCCTAAAAGATGGTTCTGTTAAAATACTACACTCAACATACCAGCAAATTTGGAAAACTCAGCAGTGGCCACAGGACTGGAAAAGGTCAGTTTTCATTCCAATCCAAAGAAGGGCAATGACAAAGAATGCTCAAACTACTGCATAATTGTCTTATTTCACACACTAGCAAGGTAATGCTCAAAATCCTTCAAGCTAAGCTTCAACAGTGTGTGAACCAAGAACTTCCAGATGTACAAGCTGGATTTACAAAAGGCAGAGGAACCAGAGAACAAATTGTTAATATCCACTGGATCATAGAAATAGCAAGAGAATTCCAGAAAAACATTTACTTCTGCTTCATTGACTGTGCTAAAGCCTTTGACTGTGTGGATCACAGCAAACTGTAGAAAATTCTTAAAGAGATGGGGATAGCAGATCACCTTACTTGCCTCCTGAGAAATCTGCATCAAGAGGCAACAGTTAGAACTGGACCTGGAACAACAGTGGTTCAAAATTTGAAAAGGAGTATGTTAAGGCTATATATTGTCACCCTGCTTATTTAACTTACATGCAGAGTGAAAGGGAAAAGTCAGTCAGTCGTGTCCAACTTTTTGTGACCCCATGGACAATACAATCCATGGAATTCTCTAGGCCAGAATACCAGAGTGGGTAGCCTTTCCCTTCTCCAGGGGATCTTCCCAACCCAAGGACTGAACCCAGGTTTCCTCCATTGCAGGCAGATTCTTTACCAGTTGAGCCACCAGGGAAGCCCAAGAATACTGGAGTGGGTAGCCTAACCCTTCTCTAGGAGATCTTCCCAATCCAGGAATGCAACCAGGGTCTCCTGCATTGCAGGCAGATTCTTTACCAACTGAGCTGTGAGGGAAGCCCTAATATGCAGAGTACATCATTCAAAATGCTGGGCTGAATGAAGCTCAAACTAGAATCAAGATTGCGGGTAGAAATATCAATAACCTCAGATATGCAGATGATACCAACCTTATGGCAGAAAGAGCATTAAAGCATTAAAGAGCCTCTTGATGAAGGTGAAAGAGGCGAGTGAAAAGTTGGCTTAAAACTCAACATTCAAAAAATGAAGATCATGGCATCTGGTCCCATCATTTCATGGCAAATAGATGGGGAAACAATGGAAAGTGACAGATTTTATTTTTGGGGGGGGGGGCTCCAAAATCACTGCAGATGGTGACTGCAGCCATGAAATTAAAAGACACTTGCTCCTTGAAAGAAAAGCTATGATAATCCTTGACAGCATATTAAAAAGCAGAGGGATCACTTGTATATATATTCAAACTATGGTTTTTCTAGTAGTCATTTATGGATGTGAGAGTTGGACCATGAAGAAGGCTGAGCACCAGATAATTGATGCTTTTGAACTGTGGTGTTGGAAAAGACTCTTGAGAGTCCCTTGGACTGAAGGGAGATTAAATCAGTCCATCCTAAAGGAAATCAAGCCTGAATATTCACAGGAAGGATTGCTACTGAAGCTCCAATATTTTGCCACCTGATGCGAAGGGCCAGCTCATTGGAAAAGTCCCTGATTCTGGGAAAGATTGAGGGCAGGAAGTATTGGGGACTACAGAGGATGAAATGGCTGGATAGCATCATCGATTTAATGGACATGAGTTTGAGCAAACATCAGGAGATAGTGAAGGACAGAGAAGCCTGGCATGCTTCAGTCCATGGAATTACAAAGATTTGGACATGACTGAGTGACTGAAAAACAACAACAAATAATTAAGGGAGAACTATGAATTTAGGTGAGTGCCTTTCATTAACATGACCACAAGAATGGAAGGAGGGCTAATCAAAGAAATTGTTATAGGGTTATTAGTTCATTTTGGATTATAAACTTGAGATATCATTTAAATATGCTCATATAATCCATTAAGGAGACAGAAATACAATGGCTGAGTCCAAGTGAGAGGTTTGCTTTGAGTTGCAGATTTAGAAATTGCTGCTTTACAGCTGCTTGATGTTAGGAAGTATCTCTTTCAATAAGAGTGTGAACTGAAACTGGAGTAGATGAAAAGAGAAAAATAGGGGAAAGAAGAAAAAGCCAATGGTTGAAATTTAGAGTGAGAAAAAAGCTAATTATGTGTAGTCAGAAAGAACTATACAGAGAAGAAAAATAGGGAAAAATATCATGACTGTTAAGAGACACAGATTATAGATAATAGTGCTGAAAATGAGGAGTGGATTTCAATTTCAAATACCATAGATTAGTCAGATTGGGATGAAAGTATATTGCATGCTTTTGTCAATAATGAGACCCTAATGCTTTAGCAAACAAATTTCAATTATATTGTGAAGGAAAAGTCAGACTAAAATGTTAATTATCAGACAAAGGAGATAGTTTTTAGTCAGAGAATGAGAGAAGGGGAAACACTCATTTTGATGCTGTAGCGATAAATAAAGCATCTTAAGTGATTTTACACATTGAAAAAAGTAATTAAGGGTGAAAATAATTTAGATACAGGTCCAGAGATATGCAATAAGAAGTATGAATAGGAGGATAATTCTTATATAAGAAAATGGGTTGTCTTCCTTTAAATAGTCATGAAAAGATAAAAGATGAAAATCATCATCTCTACCAACCTGAGATATAATTTGTTTGGTTTTTAAACCTGAATTGACTTAAAATAGTTTGAAATATATCTAATAATTAGTTAGATTTAATAGTTACACCATAGTTACCAATCATTCATTATTTTTGTCAATAACATCTGACAGTAGTTATGTACTATAAACTTACATGTTAATAGTGAGCTAAGTTTTTTTTAAGGATCAAAAGAAATAAAAACCATAGAAAATGCTTCAATTAACATGGTATAGAGTTACAGTTAGATATATATTAAACAGTGATGTAAAGATTGCTATAAGAATGTCAACATTAATGTGAGTTTGATCATTATTTTTGTTAATATTTATATTATTTTAACAAAATATATATGCTTACTAGGATTCATGTTATTGAATCTTTCAACCACCCCATATCGAGACTGCTCTTATATTTATCCTGTTCATTCAAATCCAATTATACTCACAGTAGTAAAGAGAAAACTAGCTAATTGTTGAGTGTGAAACTTAGAAGTTCTCACTTTTTATAGTTACCTGGGATAAACAACATAATGAGTTTGATCCTCTCCACCCCAGGGTGCGTGAACTTAAACTTGGGGAGAAGGATTTTTAGAATCATAATAGGTTAGATATCTTCATGACTGTCTTGTTTAACTGTATTTCCCCAAAGTTTGGAGTTCAGTGAAAGAGTTTGAGGTTAAATGCAAAAAATAAATTCAGCTTGTTTCCTGACTTCGTATCAAAAAACTAAGATATAATGATTTTGGGGCACAGAGGGATGATGGAAATTGTATTTTCTCTATGCCCCCTGCTGGAAACTGATGAAGATGAGACCTGAACTCGAAGAAGTGAGCAAAACTACATGGGATGCACAATAATTATCATTATTAAATTGTATAAACCCTGCCTCTAGCTTCCTTTATTTTTCTACCTTCTCCTCATATGCTGATCTCCACTTTTTCTTCACATATATTAAAGAATATTACAGCTATCTGGACTTTTAGACTTTGGAGCTCCTATAATTCAACTTTTCACCCCAAGCAAGAATTATATCTATAATATTCATATAATGAATGGTCATTGATGCAGGATGATGGCCAATCATGTTCTCCATTTTCCTGCATGCCCTCAGAAATAACATGTTGCCATGGTTTTATATTTGTGACGAGGATATATCTCTAAGACAGGAAAGAAAATCTAACTTCCTAAAAAAAATGTTTTTTTTTTTTTTTGCTATGTTTTAAAAATAAGCAAAAACAGAACACATTACCTCGAGGGACCAAATTTCCACCTGAGAGTTATGATTGCTAAAGGAGCTTAGAGTTCTAATCTCCTGGTAAATTTACTACTCAAGTCACTTTGATTTCAGGATTGGTGGATTCTTAAAATCTTAATTTCTGCAGTTTTAGTATTACAAAATCAGTAAATACTTTAGTTTTCAGATCTGAGCAAGAATTTAATGTCAGGTAAGCAAATGTACAAATATGCACCCCAGCTCTTCCCTATGTTAGAAACCAATAACCAAGTCAACACAATGTTTATTTTTTAATCATGATTAAGTGATTAGAAAATTCTAACCAAAAACTTGGATTACATAGTTTTAAGAATTCACAAAAATATTAATTTCTTATTTTACCAAGAAAAAAATTTACCAAATTTGGTTTGATTTCAGACATTATTTATGGTTGGATGGAATCACTGACTCAGTGGACATGAGTTTAGAGTAAACTCCAGGAGTTGGTGATGGACAGGGAGGCCTGGCATGCTGTCGTCCATGGGGTCTCAAAGAGTCAGACATGGCTGAGTTACTGAACTGAACTGAACTGAACTAAATATTAAACTTTCTTTTTAGTAATCAAACAAGTAACCTGTGAAAAAACTGACAAATCTTTAGTTTAAAATGAATTCAGTAGCTATGACTGATAGTAAACCTAAAAGATACAAACAAAATCATATACATGGTTTCATGATATGCTTTGATATTTTATTTATAATTCATTGATTTATGTTCATAGTTAAAACATAATGTGCATGAAATATTTACTCATAGATATATAGGAGCTTCCCAGATGGCTAGTGGTAAAGAATCTGCCTGCCAATGCAGGGGACACAGGAGAAATGGGTTTGATTCCTCATCTGAGAAGATCTACTAGAGAAGGAAATGGAAACTCCAGTATTCTTGCGTGGAAAATGCCCTGGACAGAGGAGACTGGTGGTTCATAGTCCATGGGGTCGCAAAGAGTCAGAGAAAACTGAAAGACTGAGCATGCATGCATACATAGTTATATATTTATAGGATGAAATGAAAGTAAGATTCCAATGTCTACCAAAATATTTTTTAAATGATTTTTGGACATATTACAATGGAAAATCTAATGCAAAACTCATAACATAAAAGATAAAACTTTTGACTCCCTTGTTTACTTGCATAAAAAAGAACAATGTAGTAGTAAGAAAGTGATACAAATATATTTCACTTATTAGCAGTTAATATTTCAAAGAAATAAAACTCCCTGTATTTGAAATGACTGTTAAAAATGGGACAGTTTGAAAGAGAAGATAATTCTTGGTTAATGTAGACCGATATGTCAAGATCACTAGCTATAACACCGTGTGTTTCTATGTGATTCCTCCCTTTAACCAGACTCTTTCTGACTTCCAGTCTTCTTAAAGCTCTGGTCTATTTTCCCTTAACCCCCAGTATTTCTCCTATTTCTTCAAGTCTACTTCACTCCATACCAAAAACTGAGCCTTTCAAGAGGTCAGTGCTACTCTGAGCCATTCAGACAATTCCCTCCAAACACAACTTCCTATTTGCAATTCAGCTTCAAAACATACCATTTTCTGTGTTTGTGGATATCAAGTACCAGAATTCACAATTAAAAGTTACTAGATGATAAGAGGCTCTGTTGGGAAGCTATGAGGATGATAATACAGCCAACACAGAATATTTGACAAGACCAGACCAAAGAAAACACACTAGATGATGAAGTTTCATGACAGCTGAGTTTTGCAAGGCATTCCAATGAAAAGTACATAACAAATTTAAGGGCTTTTAAATTGTATCTGAAAGAAGAATAAAGGGATAGGTATACTACCAGCAGCTGATGATTGATTGTTGATAAGTGACAAAAAGAAGGCAGAACCACTCAACTCTATTTTACCTGTCTTCTCTGTCATTGTGAGTGATCTACGAACTAAAAAGGAGAGAATGAACCTTGTTGAGAAGGATTTAAGTTCAAAGTGGGTGAAAAGATTCTAATAGTCTCTCTGAATAAGTTCAGCTCTTCTGGCTCAGATGAAATATATCAAAAACCAATGATGTAGCTTGCCCATAATACAGTCAGTCCATCGTAACTAACATCTGACATTTTAAAGAGCAGAAAAAGAGTCAAAATACTAGTGAATGTTTCTCAAAATAATAACAATGGTTTATTATATAGGATGAGAGGAAGATAAATAGGCTAACATAGTGATGAATTAGTAAGCTTAGTGTTAATCTCAGACCAAATTTAGGACAAATTTTTAAAGACTGATTTATAAAAAGTAACAATTATTCAAGACCAGCAAGAATCACTGAAAATGAAATACAACAAAATGACTTTTCTAATCTTCTTTTAGGACACTGAATGCATCTTGATTGGGTGTACCTGGCAAAAATAAAGTTTTTTTAAATTCTTTAATTTTTCCTTTTGGCCATCTATGTCTGTTTTCAGTTGCCCATATATATACATGTAAAAATATAAATAGCAGTACTTATTTAACTTTAATGATAAAAATTGTGTGTTCAAGCACTTAGCAGAGGGCTGCCATTCCTTCGGATGGAAGCTACATGAAAATGGAGAACACATGCTTTTGCTTTAAGTGTTCCACAGCAGGAAGCTTATTGTAGGTAGCAAATTAATATCTTTTAAATTAAGGAGTTTAAAATTCTTGAACAAATATTTGCAAGAAATTAGAGGATATATGTTTACTCGTGTAGATGACACATTTTGGCCAACGTGCAACATTACTTGACAGGAAGAATATGATCTTTGAAGTGAAAGCAAACAGAAAATTAGATTCTAAGGTTGGGCTCCACCATGAATGAGTCCTGTGAACTTGAACACTTTACTGAAATACTGAGAGCCTCAAGTTTTACCTTTTAGGTGATGAATTATTCAGTGAATAGATGATTCAGTTCAATTCAGTCATTCAGTCATGTCCTACTCTTTGTGACCCTATGGACTGCAGCACTCCAGGCTTCCCTGTCCATCACCAACTCCCAGATCTTGCTCAAACTCATGTCCATTGAGTTGGTGATACCATCCAACCATCTCATCCTCTGTCGTCCCCTTCTCCTTCTGCCTTCAACCTTTCCCAACATCAGGGTTTTTCCAAGGAGTCAGTTCTTTGCATCAGGTGGCCAAAGTATTAGAGTTTCAGCTTCAGCATCAGTCCTTCCAATGAATATTCAGGACTGATTTCCTTTAAAATGGACTTGTTGGATCTCCTTGCAGGGCAAGGGGATCTCAAGAGTCTTCTCCAACATCACAGTTCAAAAGCATCAATTCTTCGGTGGTCAGCTTTCTTAACGGTCCAACTCTCACATCCATACATGACTACTGGAAAAACCATAGCTTTGAGTAGATGGACCTTTGGTTGGAAAAGTAATGTCTCTGCTTTTTAATATGCTGTCTAGGTTGTTCATGACTTTTCTTCCAAGGAGCACACTTCTTTGAATTTCATGCCTGCAGTCACCATCCACAGTGATTTTGGAGCCCCCCAAAATAAAGTCTGCCACTGTTTCCACTGTTTCCACATCTCTTTGCTATGAAGTGATGGGACCAGATGCCATAATCTTAGTTTTCTGAGTCTTGAGCCTCAAGCTAATGTTTTCACTCTCTTCTTTCACTTTCATCAAGAGGCTCTTTAGTTCTTCTTCACTTTCTGTCATAAGGGTGGTGTCATCTGCATATCTGAGGTTATTGATATTTCCCCCAGAAATCTTGAAGCTTGTGCTTCATCCAGCCCAGCATTTCTCATGATGTACTCTGCACAGAAGTTAAATAAGCAGGGTGACAATATACAGCCTTGATGTACTCCTTTCCCTATTTGAAACCAGTCTGTTGTTCCATGTCCAGTTCTGTTGCTTCCTGATCTGAATACAGATTTCTCAAGAGACAGGTCAGGTGGTCTGGTATTCCCATCTCTTTCAGAATTTTCCACAGTTTGTTGTGGTCCACACAGTCCAAGGCTTTGGCATAGTCAATAAAGCAGAAATAGATGTTTTTCTGGAACTCTCTTGCTTTTTCAATGATCCAGGAAATGTTGGCAATTTTATCTCTGGTTCCTTTGCCTTTTCTAAAGTCAGCTTGAACATCTAGAAGTTCATGGTTCACATATTGCTGAAGCCTGGCTTGGAGAATTTTGAGCATTATTTTACTAGTGTGTGAGATGAGTGCAATTGTGTGGTAGTTTGAGCATTCTTTGGCATTGCCTTTCTTTGGGATTGGAATGAAAACTGACTTTTTCCAGTCCTGTGGCCACTGTTGAGTTTTCCATATTTGCTGGCATATTGAGTGCAGCACTTTCACAGCATCATCTTTTAGGATTTGAAGTAGCTCAACTGGAGTTCCATCCCCTCCACTAGCTTTGTTCGGAGTGATGCTTCCTAAGTCCAACTTGACTGCATTCAAGGATATGTGGCTCAAGGTTAGTGATCACACCATCATGATTATCTGGGTCGTGAAGATCTTTTTTGTATAGTTCTGTATATTCTTCCCACCTCTTCTTAATATCTTCACCTTCTGTTAGGTCCATACCATATCCATACACTATACCTGTTAGTTCCATAACATATACACACAGCACATAGCATATACTAACCATATGTTAGTGTAACTGAAAATTTTACCAAAAAAGGAAACACAATATAAAAATTGTTATAAAAGCAAACCGAAAAGTTAACGCTGATTCAAAGCAATGATGGTAAGTTAAAGTCTCCTATATTCCACTTCCTATAATATTGCCTATTTATTTTTCAGGGTTTTTATCTATATTTTGTCAGTATGACTCAACATCTTACCTCAAAAAACTGATGTCAGTTTGTCCATTGATTTACGAAATTATTTTTGGCAGTAGAAGAGTGTATGTTTACATAAAATTAATTGCATCATACTAAAGTCAAGTGAAAGCACTGTGAGAATTCCTATAATTGAGGAGAACACTTTTTTCTTAATCAAGTAATTCTTAAATATTGGCTGGAAATGCTTCACTTGCAAGTAAGCTTTGTTAAGTATGTACATTGAGTATATTAAATAATAATAAAATCCCCAGTAATATCAAAACTACTTTAAGGACATGGCTTGAACTGATAAAGCTGGGAAATTTTAAGTTGTCATGGAAATCAAACATTTATAGCAGTTCCTAACCATGAAGAACACCCTCTGAAGTCATGGTGACATTTTCTACTTAAAGCACTGTAGAATTGAGACATTCAACAGGTCCAGGCAGTGCATTGAATCCACAAAGAAGGCAGAGGCTTTATGTGTCTGGCTACAGTGGGTTAGTTGAAAGTTGATGTGCCATTATGAATTCAGAATTCTTCAGGCATTGCCACTTTACGTGGCATTGTTGACATGTGTATTGGAGAGAAATCCACGTTTAAAAGTGAAGTCATTTACAAATAGCCAGCCTTCAATCTCTGTCTCCCAGTCTGTCTCAGCTGCCACTGTGAGTATATCACCCCCTGCTTCAGCCACTACAAGGAGCCCACTACAGAATCAAGGCTGCAGTTACTGTCCATAAAACTGTCTTAATTTTTAATATCAGAGCACAAAAATAGCAATAATAACTATGTGCAATTACTCTCAGAAAAGAAAGGTACCCCTAAGTAATTATTAATTTTGGTGAGCACAAGTATTATAAACATCAGTAGTTGACTTTTGTTTTGTATAAATCATGTAGTTGAGTGGCTTACAATCTCCCAATTATAACATGGGATCCTATGACAATTTTTTACTATTATAACTCACCTAGGAAATTTTTTTTCCTGCATTCTAAATCAATAAAAGCTTTTTAAAACACACACTTAATTAACTTAGCTGATTAATCAGGAATTTATCAAGTGTCTCATAATTTAAAGATATATTAGATATAATATACATGAGTTTATAATCTAATTGGCAAGATAAGTTAATGAAATAATTAAACCATAGCACTTACGTTAAAATGTTATGTTTCTTTACCAAATGGGAGAAAAAAGTTGATATGTGTATATATCAGATCAGATCAGATCAGATCAGTTGCTCAGTCGTGTCCAACTCTTTGCGATCCCATGAATCGCAGCACCCCAGGCCTCCCTGTCCATCAGTAACTCCTGGAGTTCACTGAGACTCACGTCCATCGAATCAGTGATGCCATCCAGCCATCTCATCCTCTGTTGTCCCCTTCTTCTCCTGCCCCTAATCCCTCCCAGCATCAGAGTCTTTTCCAATGAGTCAACTCTTCGCATGAGGTGGCCAAAGTACTGGAGTTTCAGCTTTAGCATCATTCCTTCCAAAGAAATGCCAGGGCTGATCTCCTTCAGAATGGACTGGTTGGATCTCCTTGCAGTCCAAGGGACTCTCAAGAGTCTTCTCCAACACCACACTTCAAAAGCATCAATTGATGGTGCTCAGCCTTCTTCACAGTCCAACTCTCACATCCATACATGACCACAGGAAAAACCATAGCCTTGACTAGATGGACCTTTGTTGGCAAAGTAATGTCTTATCTAGGTTGGTCATAACTTTACTTCCAAGGAGTAAGTGTCTTTTAATTTCACGGCTGCAGTCACCATCTGTAGTGATTTTGGAGCCCAGAAAAATAAAGTCTGACACTGTTTCCACTGTTTCCCCATCTATTTCCCATGAAGTGGTGGGACCGGATGCCATGATCTTCGTTTTCTGAATGTTGAGCTTTAAGCCAATATATAACCAGACATAAACCATAAATGTGACTGCTAGACTTGACAAGATGCAGCAATATCCACTTATGCTGGTTCATGCCTGAAACAAGTAACTTGGTTGAGAGAAGCCTGGCATGTCTCTAATACCTGTGAAGTCCTGTGCAAAAAGACTGAAAGTCTTAGAAACACCTATGAAGTAGTCACATCTTCAGATTCATAATCAAAACTTTGGAAAAGAATGAGGACATAGAGTGGATTATTTTATTCTTATGCAAGAGTACAAATGTCCAGTTCTTTGGTCTGTGATGACCAAAAAGTAGTCTCTTGGCAGGAGATAGTTGGAATTCATGAAGACTAGGGAAACAAATCCACTGTCAGAATTGCCAGGGTAATTAGAATTATTCAAATTGGTATATAGCTCAGTTGGGAAAGAATCTGCCTGCATTCAGGTGATCCCGGTTTGATTCCTGGGTTGGAAAGATCTGCTGGAGAAGGGATAGGCTACCCACCCCAGTATTCTTGGTCTTCCCTTGTGGCTCTGCTGGTAAATAATCTGCCTGCAATTCAGGACACCTGGATTTGACCCCTGGTTTGGAAAGATCCCCTGGAGAAGAGAACAGATACCCACTCCAGTATTCTAGCCTAGAGAATTCCAAGTACTGTATATAGTCCATGGGATCACAAAGAGTTGAACATGACTGACCAACTTTCACTTTCGCTTTTATATGTGGAAAGAAGAAAAGATATTCATTTGAAATTTGATGTTCAACATATTAAACATAGAAATATACATGTAGTTACGCACGTGCATGCATAAAGACCACACTGAAGGAGCATCTAGCAATTCTTAAAAGTAAAAGATGATGTTGTTGGACTTAGCTTCATTTGTCCATGTACAGTGAGGCCAAACAAACTGAAACATCAGAGTTTAGAGCAGGGAGAGCAAGGGTCACGGAAGGCGAATGGGACAGCTTATGCTCAAAAGATCTCAACTCTTAGATAGGTTTCCAGGGGAACTTGGAGCTAGAGAGTTGCACAATTCTTTGATTGATTGATGGTGAGGAAGCAGGGCAGTGTCACAGGGGTTAACATTGTCAATCCTCAGACTCCAGACTGTCTGTAAGTTACATGGTTATATAGTTAACTTCTACCATTTTGTAGGGGTCTTGGTATCTGCAAAACGGCTCAGGAATGTACATCTAATACTTTGACTTCTGTCCTTAAGAAAGCATTAGAGATTCTGTGCCTGCCATATGGCTGACTTACCGATTATATTTTGCCTGTTCTCCTGGCCCAACTGCCACTTTTGTCACTACATGTTTAAATTTTTTCAATCATTAATTCTTGAACTACGCATTTGTGATTCAGGGGAGGCCTAGGAGACTATAGCTTTTCTACAAACAAGAGGCAGGCAGAGGACGTGGAAGGAGGTGTCTTTCCTGGGAAGGCTCCATCAGGTCCTGCCTGGTTACAATGGAAGGACTTACATTATATTCTAACTTGGGGTATATATTGTTGTTGTTCAGTTGCTCAGTTGTGTCTGACTCTTTGTGACCCCATGAACTGCACCACATCAGGCTTCCCTATCCTTCACCATCTCCCGGAGCTTACTCAGACTCACATCCATTGGTGATGCCATCCAGCCAACCCATTCTCTGTAGTCCCCTTCTCCTGCCTTCAATCTTTCCCAGCATCAGGGTCTTTTCCAATGAGCTGACTCTTCACATCAGGTGGCCAAAGTATTGGAGCTTCAGCTTCAGCATCAGTCCTTCCAATGAATATTCAGGGTTGATTTCCTTTAGAATTGAGTAGTTTGATCTCCCTTGCAGTCCAAAGGACTCTCAAGAGTCTTCTCCAACACCACAGTTTGAAAGAATCAGTTCTTCAGTGCTCAGCCTTTTTTTATGGTCCAACTCTTACATCTGTAAATGACTACTCGAAAAACCACAGCTTTGACTCTCTGGACCTTTGTTGGGAAAGTATGTCTCTGCTTTTTAATATGCTGTCTAGGTTTATCATAGCTTTTCTTCCAAGGAGCAGGCATCTTTGAATTTCATGGCTGCTGTCACCATCTGCAGTGAGTTTGGAGCCCCCCCAAAATAGAGTTTGTCACTGTTTCCATTGTTTCCTCATCTATTTGCCATCAAGTGATGGGACCAGTTGCCATGTTCTCAATTTTTGAATGTTAAGATTTAAGTCAGTTTTTTTTTTTTTTTCCACTCTCCTCTTTCACCTTCATCAAGAGACTCTTTAGTTCCTCTTTTTTCAGAAGGGTGGTGTCATCTGCATATCTGAGAATATTGATATTTCTTCTGGCAATCTTGAATCCAGCTTGTGCTTCACACAGCCCAATGTTTTGCTTGATGTACTCTGCATAGAAGTTAAATAAGGTGGACAATATACAGCCTTGATGTACATATACTCCTTTCCCAATTTGGAACCAGTCTGTTGTTCTATGTCTGCTTCTAACTGTTGCTTCTTGATCTGCATACTGGTTTTTCAGGAGGCAGGTAAAGTGACTATATGTAGTCTATGTGTCTGAAGTTCATATAATATATTAAGAAGAGTTAGGTTTATTATGGTATGCTTTCCTAGACATTAACATGACTTGGCAGAGCATAGCAGTGTGAAAAGAGCAGTGGATATTAGGGGCTGAACATTTATGACTCCCTAAAACTTGTATGTTGAAGCCCCAACCCTCTGTATGATGATATTTGGAGTTGTGAGCTTTGGGAGATGATTAATTTTGGATGAGGTAATAAGCTTGGGGTTCTTATGATGGGGTGCTAATCTTATGATGGGATTAGCACCCTTATAAGGAGAAGCACCAGGGAGCTTTTTCTACCTCCAACATATGAGAACACAGGGAGAAGGTGATCATGTACCAGGCAGGAAGAGTGATCTCACCAGGACCTGAGCATTCTGGCAGCCAGATCTCAGACTTCCAGCCATCAAAACCATGAGAAAAAAATTTCTGTTGTTTATGCCACCCAATCTAATATTTTCTTATGGCAGCTCAAGATTACTATTATTTAAAAGAAAGGAATAACAGAAGACATATTGCTAACATTTATAATTTTATGCCTTGTTTTTATACAGGTTATACAAAGCAAAGTAGAAAGCTTTTGAATAAAGGTCAAAATAAAAAAATAAACTAAATTAATATCATTGTGGATTAACACTTAATATCTGGCTGTTAAGAAGTACAACATAAATACAAAATAAATATGCTTTGAAAGAATATTTGTGATATATATTCAAATCAAATGAAGATTATTATGGATAAAAATTCATAAGAGATTTTGAAATTAACACAAAACCATCTGTATAGAAATATTGGAGGACTTAAACTCTGTGAACATCTGTTATAAATCTAATTCTACTAAAAGGATGGCAGGTAATAAATTTGTTATTTACCTTGTTGGCATTTTCATCTTACATGGGAAAGCAAATGGGCAATTCCTGGATTTCATTCAAATAAGGGAAGAAAATTGGCTGGGGATGTGAGTGTGATGGAAATGTTTCAATTAAAGAGACTATGCCTATTTAGAATTTAGGACGGTGAGGATAGAATTACTTAGTAGATTCAAAGACATACTCTTGACTTCAAAAAAAGCTTAAAAACATAACTGTGAACCATGGCCCCATCTGTAACTCTAAAATATATATTTATCGAGAGTGTTGAAAGACTCTGAAATAAATTCTGTATAACCATAATACAGAAAAAAAGCAGGAAACAGCAAATGGATCCTATGTGACAGTTTGGGGAAATCTGTAATACGCTCAAATGTACAAACGTTTTCCAATTTGAAAGATAAGGCATAAAACTTGAATAAAGGCAAACAGAAACCAAAACATTCTAAGAATAGAATTAAAGCACTTAAATCCAGAATAGGTTGAGTTAATGAGAAAAGTGCTATAATTTATTATTAGAATGAGTAGACGTTAATGAGGTAACTGTTATCTTTTAGAGAGAAAAGTATGATCTTCGTGGACGGCAAAACGAAGGCGGAATGTTTAGTTCCCAAATAATTTGCCTTGTTCTGTAGAACTGGTCTTTACCAATTCTTTTCTAACAATCTTTTTAAAACATGAATAATTTGAGTTACAAGTTAGGAGTTGTCTCAGGATTTTCCAGAAGAAGACACTGAGATGGATGGTAGTATAAAAATAATTTCTTAGAAAGTGTTCACAGTGAAAGGAGAGGAAATAGGAAAATGCCTCAGGCAAGGGAGCGCTTAGTTTCCAAAGGCTGCTGTAACAGAGTGCCACACCGAGTGGCTTAACAAAAATGCATTGTCTCACCGTTCTGGATAGTAGACATGTGAGATCAAAGTGCTGGCAGAGTTGATTTCTTCTGAGAACTGTGAGGGAATTTCTGTTCCACACCCTCCTTCTAGCTTCTCGTAGTTTACTGGCCATCTTGGACTTTCCTTTGTTGTAGATGTATAACTCAGCCCCTGCCCCTACGTTCACATGGGTTTCTCCCTGTGTGTCTTTATTCCCTCTTCTCATCAGGACACCAGTCATATTTGATCAAGGCCCACATGAATGACCTCATTTTACCTTTCCCACTTCAGGCTCCTCCGTCCATGGGATTTTCCAGGCAAGAGTGCTGGAGTGGATTGCCATTTCCTTCTCCAGGGGATCTTCCCGACCCAGGAATCAAACCCGGGTCTCCTGCATTGCAGGCAGATGCTTTACTGTCTGAGCCACCAGGGACTGAATATAAATAGGTAATCATGACCTATTTCAAAATAAAATCACATTTTGAGGTAATAAGAAATAAGACTACAACATATCTATGTTTCTGAGGGACAAAATTCATGAAATTACTTAATTTTGAAGGTGATATGTCAAGCAAAGTCCCTTCTAATATAACTTGTGCTCAATCCCAAGGAAGCTCTGCCGACATTGTAACCTACACCTCAGAGTTGTCTTCTCAGGAGTAAGGAAGTGGGTGTGTTCATTCCATTGGCCCATCATTCTTTGGTTAATGGGTAGGTACCCTATGTGGATGCAACTTCCAGGTACTTCCCAGCATACACCTAGTACTCTAATGGTAAAAGTCTAATGATGGACTGCAGGAGCTGGGTCTGAGGGTTGACAGCATGTACATGTGAAAATAGTAAGGGGATTTTAGAGACTATGAGCAGACCATTGACAATGACTGCCACACACACACACACACAGTTCATCATTTAAATTGTTTTAAGTCCCCAGAACTGGAAGAACTACATTATAAGATGGTTAAATATACGCTGTCATTTTAATCACAAAACCACGGTAGTAATCTTTGAGAAACATGCAGTATTTTCTATTGGTGATGAGCACACATGTTCTGTTTTCAAAAAGGAAATGTAACTTTCTGGTAAAGTCAATGGTCACAATTATTCCACATGAATTCATCACAAACAACATGAAGAAATAAAATAATTTCTTTTTAAATAGATCTATAGACTACACTTTAGGGAGATTTTAGGTGGCTTCCTGATGGAACAGCTTCACTGGTATCCTTTAATCGATATTCCCATTAGCTATGTAGTGCACAACTTATGTGGTCATTTCCAATGGCCATATGTATATGGATCCATATAAGAATATAAGAACTTCAGGAGTACATTAGATAAAGTGAAAAATGAAAGTGAAGTTGCTTAGTCATGTCTGACTCTTTGCGACCCCAAAGTGAAAAATGAAAGTGAAGTTGCTTAGTCATGTCTGACTCTTTGCGACCCCATGGATTGTAGCCCACAGAATTTTCCAGGTAAGGGTACTGGAATGGGTTGCCATTTCCTTCTCCAGGGGTTCTTCCCAACCCAGGGATCAAAACCATAAAGGTGTTAATTGTCTCATGAAGACAACAGAGGCTTAGCTGAATTCATAAATGATTGAGTTGAATGTTAATTAACAGAGTTGTGAAAGATTAAGAGATAACCAATAGTGTTCAAATGGATTGGTTTCTACATTTTTTTCCCAAAATGTTATCAGTTACTTGGATAAACACATTTTACCAATTTACCAATAGTGTTCAAATGGATTGGTTTCTACATTTTTTTCCCAAAATGTTATCAGTTACTTGGATAAACACATTTTACCAATTTTTGAAATGTATCCATTCATTGTATTAAAAAACAGTTTGTGAACACCTACCATATGTCACAGGCTACTAAAGGTGAGAAACACAGGTAAAAGATCATGGTTCTTTTCTAAAGATGTTTGCTGTCTGGCTGAAAATCTGTCAGATAATAAACATAATACTACTATAGAACAAGATGGCAGAGGAGTAGGTGGATGCGGACTACATCTCTCTCCACAGATACATCAGGAATACACCTTCAGACACAGAAGTGCATGCAGAACACCAGCTGAGAGCAGACACGAGTACCTGACCAACAGAAAAGAATATATAGAACTATGCAAAACTCGGTAGGATGAAGGAACTATGGGGAAAAACAGGAATGTTAGTAGGACTGGACCTGCAGGTGGGGAAACTGAAGCAGGCATTCGATCCCCACAGTGGGGCAGTTGTCTGGGTCAGAGGAGAAACATTTAAGACAGAGAGTGAAACAGCTGATCCGTGGCAGCCTAAATGGAGTGAGAATCAGACAGTCCTTACCTCAGCCATACATACCCCGCACAGGGACACAGGTCCCCTAGAAGGTGCAGGGGCTGGGAGCTGGAGCAAAGGGATTGTGGAGCAATCCTAGGGTGGGAGCTGCTGTTGACTGCAGAGAGATGAACTAAAGGGACCTGAGGGAGGAGACTGTGGAGGGCATGACCTGTGGAGGAAAGCCAGGCAACCATGGAAGCAAGGGATACTGCTGAGTCATGTGTAAGGGCTGGAGCCATCACCATAGCCTCCTTTTCCCCACACACCAGCATTGGCAGCTGAACAATAGAGAGGCTGGCCCAAGTAGGACCCCAGCCAGGGGACCCCTCTATGTTACTGATATGTGGAAAACAGAGAAGGATCCCAGGCAAGGGAGCTCTCCCAGTGCCTGAACAGGTAGAGCTACAAAGAAAGACTAGCCCAAGAGGCTGTCTGACCGTGAGCTTCACAGGTGAATTCTATCAATAATCAAGAGACGAGCTAATGCCTATCCTTCTAAAACTCTTTCAGAAAATTTCAGAGGAAGGAACACTTTCAAACTCATTCTATGAGGCCACTATCACCGTGATAACAAAACCAGACAAAGACAACACACAAAAAAGAAAACTACAGGTCAATATCACTGATGAACATAGATGCAAAAATCCCCAACAAAATTTCAGCAAACAGAATTCAATAACATATTAGAAAGCTTATACACCATGATCAAGATGGCCTTATTCCAGGGATGCAAGGCTTCTTCAATATATGCGAATCAATCAATGTGATACACCATATTAAAAAATTGAAAGATAAAAATCATGTGATAATCTCAATAGATGTAGAAAAAGCCTTTGACAAAATTCAGCACCCATTTATTATTAAAACTCTTCAAAACGGGCATAGAAGAATCCTGCTCAACATAGTAAGGGCCATATATGAGAAGCCCATAGCAAACATTATTCTCAATGGTGAGAAACTGAAAGCATTCCTCCTAAGATCAGGAACAAGACAAGGGTGTCCACTTTCACCCCTATTATTCAACATAGTTTTGGAAGTCCTAGTTATATCAATAGAGAAGAAAAAGAAATAAAAGGAATCCAAATCAGAAAAGAAGAAAACAGTAAAGCACTCACTGTTTGCAGATGACATGATATGATTCATAGAAAACCCTAAAGATACTATCAGAAAATTACTAGAGCTACTCAGTGAATTTAGCAGAGTCATAGGATACAAAATAAATACACAGAAATCACTTGCATTCCTACACACTAACAGTGAAAATCAGAAAGAGAAATTAAAGAGCCAATCCCATTCACCATTGCAACAAAAAGAATAAAATATCTAGGAACAAACTTACCTAAGGAGACAAAAGAACTATACACAGAAAATTATAAAACACTGATGAAAGAAATCAAACATGACATAAACAGATGGAGAGATATCCCATGTTCCTGGATAGGAGGAATCAATATTGTGAAACTGACTATACTACCAAATGCAATCTACAGATTCAACGCAATCTCTATCAAGTTACCAATGGCATTTTTCACCGAACTAGAACAAAAATTTCACAAATCATATGGTAGCACAAATAGCTAAGGTAGTCTTGATAAAGAAGAATGGAGCTGAAGGAATCAACCTTCCTGATTTCATATTGTACTGCAAAGCTACAGTCATCAAGACAGTATTGTACTGTCACAAAAAGAGAAATATAGACCAATGGAACAAGATAGAAAGCCCAGAAGTAAACCCATGCACCTATGGATACCTTATTTTTGACAAAGAATGCAAGAATATACAATGGGGCAAAGACAACCTCTGCAATAAGTGGTGCTGGGAAAACTGGACAGCTACATGTAAAAGAATGAAATTAGAACCCTTCCTAACAACATATGCAAAGATAAACTCAAAATGGATTAAAGACCCAAATATAAGACCAGAAGCTATAAAACTCTAGAGGAAAACATAGGCAGAACACCCAATGACATAAATCAAAGCAAGATCTTCTATGACCCACCTCCTAGAGTAATGGAAGTAAAAACAAAAGTAAACAAATGGGATCTGATTAAACTTAAAAGCTTTTGCACAGCAAAGGAAATTATAAGCAAGGTGAGAAGACAACCCTCAGAATGGGAGAAAATAATAGCAAATGAAACAGCTGACAAAGGATTAATTTCCAAAATATACAAGCAGCTCGTAGAACTCAATACTAGAAAAACAAACAACCCAATCCAAAAGTGAGAAAAAGACCTAAACAGACATTTCTCCAAAGAAGACATACAGATGGCTAACAAACACATGAAAAGATGCTCAACATCACTCATTATCAGAGAAATGCAAATCAAAACTACAATGAGATATCACCTCACACTGGTCAGAATGGCCCCCATGAAAAAGTCTACAAACAATAAATGCTGGAGAGGGTGTGAAGAAAAGGGAACCCTCTTGCACTGTTGGTGAGAATGTAAGCTGATGCAGCCATTTTGGAAGATGGCATGGAGATTCCTTAAAAATCTAGGAATAAAACCACCATATGACCCAGCAATTCCACTCCTAGGCAAAAACCCTGAGGAAACCAAAATTGAAAAAATACATGTATCCCATTGTTCATAGCAGCACTATTTACAATAACTAGATATGGAAGCAACCTATATGTCCATCGAGAGATGAATAGATAAAGAAGTTGTGGAACATATACACAATGGAATATTGTGTATTCAGCCATAAAAAGGAACACATTTGAGTCAGTCCTAATGAGGTGAATGAATCTATTATACAGAGTGAAGCAAGTCAGAAAGAAAAAACAAATATCATTTTATAATGCATACATACGGAATCTAAAAAGATGGTACCGAAGAATTTATTTGCAGGTCAGCAATGGAGAGACAGATATAGAGAACAGACTTATGGACATGGAGAGAGGGGAGGAGAGGGTGAGATGTATGGAGAGAGTAACATGGAAACATATGTAAAAATAGATAGCCAATAGGAATTTGCTGTATGTCTCAGGGAACTCAAACAGGGGCTCTGTTTTAACCTAGAGGGGTGGAATGGGGAAGGAGATGGGATGGAGTTTCAAGAGTGAAAGGATATGTGTATACCTACGGCTGATTCATGTTGAGGTCTTACAGAAAACAACAAAATTTTGTAAAGACATTATCCTTAAATTAAGAAATAAATAAAAAAACATAATACTAATATATTTTCCCACCTATATGTAAAACCCTGTGTGTGACAGACATTGTAATCAGTAATGCTGCTAAAAGGAGTTTATAATTTCTCTCCTTTACTTTCCCATAGAGAAGTACACTAATTTTTATGGTGAGGTCCAAAGACATTCATTGAATATGATACATTTCTAGAAAACCAAACATTAATGTTAGGGAGGATGCTCTTGTCTAATTCAATGTCCCTTCTGCCTTTTTTGCCTTTTCTTTTTTAAGAATATTATGTTCTATGTATTTGGAGCTGTAAGAACAGTCCAAAACTGTTAAGGGGTCCTGGTTTAGGAAGATTTAGGGCAGTCAACCTTGGCCAGCTTCTCCTTCATGGTTGTTCTACTCTACCAAAGTCAGGTTTTTCCTTTTCATAAAGTTCAGGGATATGGAATTTGAGTTTGGTATTTAAAGGAGCTGAGCAATATAAGTGTTGTATTTGGGCTCACATTTAAGTATCAAGCCTACCACTGATATAATCAAAAGCAACCTATTTTATTTACCATGATTTCATATTGAGTTTAGAGCAAAAATCCTCTATGTAAAGTGTTCCTTTCCCTGATTTTCTTGTTCTCCAAGTATCTTCTACAGAATTAAATGATGGATTTCTTAGATTGGATTTTCTGGAAACAGATTCTAAGATAAGGAATTTTTATGTGAGGAAGTTTCATTAAGGAATGGTCTTGTGAGATACAACCATAAGGAAGTGAGCACTCTGGATTGGGTAGCAGAAACTGACCTTCACTGTAGTGGCAACTGAAAACTTAGTTGTTATGCAAAATTTTGGATTTGGCAGAAATTTTATAGTTGCAACTATTTGACTAACGGGGGGTGGGCCTCGTTTCTCTGTATAAAACTGTCCTTGCCTGTGGGCAGCTCCTGGGCTATAGCATTCCTTGTGACCAAGGGCAATCCTCAGTGAGGGCAGAGCTATGAGCTATCAGCATTAATATCCCCACAAGTCTATTGTGTATAGACTTGGAAAGGAGGTTAGAGTAGAATGCTACAGTACCCGTCACAACTGACTTAAAATGTTGAAAAACAAGCAGGGGTGAGGGAAGGGACAGAGTAGAGGAAACTTATTCCAGATAATTCCATAGATACAAGATATATGCAACTGAAACACAATGGCTGTTTTTGTAGAAGATGTAACACAGTAGATAAAAGGGATGATAAAGAAAAAAAATAATGTAAGACACAGTAGACTCCAAAAGCAAGGGATTGATGTGACTAGAAAAGTCAGACATTCATAGTGGAATCATAGAGAACCATCTATCGGGACGTTAAAGATTGCTCCCCATGGAGCTCAGTGCAAATAATAAAACTTTTAGAAAACGAATTCCCTATGCTCTTTATTTTTTACTTTCTACTCCTAGTAGAACTCATTATAGATCATTGAGATTTCACAAACTAAAAAAATCAAAAAGTTCAAGTTACAATAAGATATTTATCTAGCTTTATCTTTTTTCTATAGGGGAAAATATGCTAACCTACAGTTGTTTTTGCTAGTAACAAACTACAGAAATTCATTGTAAAGCACATTTCAAATACAGCTGTGGTATCTCCATGCTACCTAGCTCCTAAAGTTTAAAATCTGGACAGTGTGTTCCTTTGTTTGTTAAAATTTTGTTTTTCTGGAGCAGTTTTATGTTTACAGCTTAATCGAGAGGAGGATACAGAGACTTCCATATACCACTTACCCCCTCTCATGTGGTTTTCCACATTATCAGTAACTGCCATCACAATGGTGTACATATTAACACTGATGAATACGTTTTGACACATCATTGTCATCTAGAGTCCATAGTTTGTGGCAGGTTACTCTTAGTGTTGTGTATTCTACATTTGGACAAGCGTGTAATGATATGCATCCACAGTTATAGTAGCAGGCAGAATAGTTTTCACTGTCCTAAAATCTGGGCTCTTTCATCCTTTCCTCCTCCCTAACCCATGGCAAACATTATTATTATTATTATTATTTTTTTTTTTTACTATATCTGTAGTGTTGCTTTTCCCAGATATCATAATGTTGGAATCATGCAATCTGTAGTCTTTTTAGATTGGCTGCTTTCACTTAGTAATAAGTCTTTAAGCTTTCTCCATGTCTTGATGTGGCCTGATAGCTGCTTTGTTTTCAGTGCTATATAATATTCCACTGTTTGGATGTACCATTGCCAAAGTTAGACTTAAATTGAAGAAAGTAGGGAAAACCACTAGACCATTCAGGTATGACCTAAATCAAATCCCTTATGATTATACAGTGGAAGTGAGAAATAGATTTAAGGGCCTAGATCTGATAGATAGAGTGCCTGATGAACTATGGAATGAGATTCGTGACATTGTACAGGAGACAGGGATCAAGATCATTCCCATAGAAAAGAAATGCAAAAAAGCAAAATGGCTGTCTGGGGAGGCCTTCCAAATGGCTGTGAAAAGAAGAGAAGCGAAAAGCAAAGGAGAAAAGGAAAGATATAAACATCTGAATGCAGAATTCCAAAGAATAGCAAGAACAGATAAGAAAGCCTTTTTCAGCGATCAATGTAAAGAAATAGAGGAAAACAACAGAATGGGAAAGACTAGAGATCTCTTCAAGAAACTCAGAGATACCAAAGGAACGTTTCATGCAAAGATGGGCTCGATAAAGGACAGAAATGGTATGCACCTAAAAGAAGCAGAAGATACTAAGAAGAGGTGGCAAGAATACACAGAAGAACTGTACAAAAAAGATTTCTATGACCCAGATAATCACGACGGTGTGATCACTGACCTAGAGCCAGACATCCTGGAATGTGAAGTCAAGTGGGCCTTAGAAATCATCACTACGAGCAAAGCTAGTGGAGGGGATAGAATTCCAGTTGAGCTATTTCAAATCCTGAAAGATGATGCTGTGAAAGTGCTGCACTCAATATGCCAGCAAATTTGCAAAACTCAGCAGTGGCCACAGGACTGGAAAAGGTCAGTTTTCATTCCAATCCCAAAGAAAGGCAATGCCAGAGAATGCTCAAACTACCACACAATTGCACTCATCTCACACGCTAGTAAAGTAATGCTCAAAATTCTCCAAGCTAGGCTTCAGCAATATGTGAACCGTGAACTTCCTGATGTTCAAGCTGGTTTTAGAAAAGGCAGATGAACCAGAGATCAAATTGCTAACAACTGCTGGATCATGGAAAAAGCAAGAGAATTCCAGAAAACATCTATTTCTGCTTTATTGACTATGACAAAGCCTTTGACTGTGTGGATCACAATAAACTGTGGCAAATTCTGAAAGAGATGGGAATACCAAACCACCTGACTTGCCTCTTGAGAAATTTGTATGCAGGTCAGGAAGCAACAGTGAGAACTGGACATGGAACAACAGACTGGTTCCAAATAGGAAAAGGAGTACGTCAAGGCTATATATTGTCACCCTGCTTGTTTAACTTATATGCAGAGTACATCATGAGAAACGCTGGGCTGGAAGAAACACAAGCTGGAATCAAGATTGGCGGGAGAAATATCAATAACCTCAGATATGCAGATGACACCACCCTTATGGTAGAAAGTGAAGAGGAACTCAAAAGCCTCTTAATGAAAGTGAAAGAGGAGAGTAAAAAAGTTGGCTTAAAGCTCAACATTCAGAAAACGAAGATCATGGCATCCGGTCCCACCACTTCATGGGAAATAGATGGAGAAACAGTGGAAACAGTGTCAGACTTTATTTTTTGGAGCTCCAAAATCACTGCAGATGGTGACTGCAGCCATGAAATTAAAAGACGCTTACTCCTTGGAAGGAAAGTTATGACCAACCTAGATAGTATATTCAAAAGCAGAGACATTACTTTGCCAACAAAGGTCCATCTAGTCAAGGCTATTGGTTTTCCTGTGGTCATGTATGGATGTGAGAGTTGGACTGTGAAGAAAGCTGAGCACCGAAGAATCGATGCTTTTGAACTGCGGTGTTGGAGAAGACTCTTGAGAGTCCCTTGGACTGCAAGGAGATCCAACCAGTCCAGTCTGAAGGAGATCAGTCCTGGGATTTCTTTGGAAGGAATGATGCTAAAGCTGAAACTCCAGTACTTTGGCCACCTCATGCGAAGAGTTGACTCATTGGAAAAGACTCTGATGCTGGGAGGGTTTGGGGGTAAGAGGAGAAGGGGACGCCAGAGGATGAGATGGCTGGATGGCATCACCGACTCAATGGACGTGAGTCTCAGTGAAATCTGGGAGTTGGTGTTGGACAGGGAGGCCTGGCGTGCTGCTATTCATGGGGTCGAAAAGAGTCGGACACGACTGAGCGACTGATCTGATCTGATCTGGATGTACCATAGTTTATTTATCCATTTACCTACTGAAGGCCATCTGGTTTGCCTCCAAGTTTTAACAATTATGAATAAAGCTTCTATAAATATTCATTGTATTGCTTTTGTTTCAACATAAGTTTTCAACTTCATTGTGTAACCACCAAACGGTACAATTGTTGTATCATATGGTAAAGGTATGTTTAGTCTGGCAAAAAAACAAACAAACAAGCAAACACACTAGACTGTCTTTCAAAGTACCTATAGCATTTTGCATGCCCATCAGTAGTGGATAATCCTCCACATCCTCATTATAATTTGGTGTTATCAGTGTACCAGTTTATTAAATTGAAGTATTGAGCTTCCCTGATAGCTCAGTTGGTAAAGAATATGCCTGCAATGCAGGAAACCCCAGTTTGATTCCTGACTCAGGAAGATCCACTGAAGAAGGGATAGCCTACCCATTCCAGTATTCTTGGGCTTCCTTTGTGGCTCAGCTGGTAAAGAATCTGCCTGTGATGCAAGATACCTGGGTTCCATCCCTGGTTAGGAAGATCCCCTGGAGAAGGGAAAGGCTACCCACTCCAGTATTCTGGCCTGGGGAATTCCCAGAGAATTTGCCTGGGTTGCAAAAAGTCAGAAATGACTGAGCGACTCTCACTTGCATGGTTGATTTATAATATTATATTAGTTTTAGGTATACAACATAGTAATTCGTTCTTTTTATAGATTATACTGCATTAAAATTATTATAAATAATAGCTATAAACCCCCATGTTGTACAACGTATCTTTGTTGTTCATCTATTTTATACACAGCAGTTTGTATAGATTTTGGGAGTTGTGTAGTGATATCTCACTATTTTAACTTGCATTTCCTTGATGGTATATGATGTGGAGTAACTCTCAACTGCTTATTTGCCAGTTTTATATCTCCTTTGATGAGGAGTCTGTTTAGGTCTTTGATTCATTTTTAACTGGATTGCTTGCTTTCTTATTATTAAATTTAAAGAGTTCTTTTCATATTTTGGATAACAGTCCTTACCATATGTGTCTTTTGCAAACACTTTCCCCCATGTCTGTAGCTTATATTCTTATTCTCTTGACATTGTCTTTTGCAGGCCAGGAATTTATCATTTTAATGGAGTTCATTATATCATCTCTCTTTCATGGATTGTGCTTTTGGTGTTGTATCTAAAAAGTCATCACTGTATACAAGGTCATTGAAGTCCTTTATTATCTTTGAGTTTTTTTGTTTTGTGTTTTACATTTAGGTCTCTGATCTATTTTGAGTTAGTTTTGCTATGAGTATAAAATCTATGTCTAGATTATTATTTTTTGCATGTTCATGTTCAGTTGTTCTATCACCTTATGCTGAAAAAACTATCTTTGCTCTGAGAGCCCCCCCTTTTTTTTTCTAGTGTGGGTAAGAAAGATGTACATACAGTATTTGGTGCTCTGTTACGTTATGTCTTCAACATGACATTAGAAGGACATACTGCTTCCAGTACGTGCATTCAATTTGTCCTTTATAAATAGTTTATATCAAAAACTGAAGTGTACAAGGAAATAATGTGGTAATTCTTGCCATTTTGCAAATTATTTGCCATTATGCAAATCTTTTGGATTTTGACTCTATCTCTAATCTTATCTTAATTAATCTACTTCTGTGTGAACCTTATACTTAAACAACTTAATTGATTTGAATGTCCTGAACAGTGGTGGACTGTATTCTTTATAAATTAACATATAGAAGTACAAGCATACTGTGTCTGATTTTATTTTGTCATGCTGTGTGCACCTAGGAATATTCATGCTTTCATGAAATTTGATGAACAAGTGATCAAAAAATGGCTCCTGCTCACTATCAGAAAGCATTTTAAATGTTCAATTATATAACCCACACTTCTTTTTATAAAAGGTGATGAGATTGTTTTTTCAAAAAATACATAGATATGTATTTAATCATATAATAGACATCTGAGTAAGTCCATAAATAAGGAAGTGGTCAATGACTGGAACAGTCAGCATAATTTATTTCAGAATCCAGGATACTGAAATAGAAATTTCCTCCCCTAGGTTCTAGTTTCTCACTCTCTTTTTGCTTGATGAGCCCTTTAGTTAAATTTTCTAGCAGCAGTATGCCATGAGAGGGTAGAAAAGGGGATCAACATGTCCAGTGAACTTACAGATAGAAAGGTTTCATGTTCAAAAGCTCCCTTATTGCTGACTAATTCCAGAAGATTTTGGTGTACCATTGATGTATATTTCAATTATTGAGATTTAAGAGCAAAGATATAATCATGTAATTCATAAGCATGAGAGTACTGATTTCTGTTCAAATTCATTTAGTAATTAAAAAATATATATATAATACCAGTATACTTGTTACAAAAGCATTTTAAGTGTAATAGTGTCATTAAATTTCAAGTGTTACCAAATCCCGTATGACAGCTACTGTGGAGTCACTAGGTACCAAGTCAGAAAAAAATAAAAATAGTCTTCAAGCACAAAATTTCAAAGTTCTACAAAACCATAATAGTAGCAAGAAGTTAAACCTAGGTATCTTAAGGATAAAAAGTATAATATTAATGTTTGTGTCTTTGTTTTTGCTTTTCCAATTAACTTAAGATGGATGTATCTATTTATAAGAGAACTGAAAAGTATTCATTTGATATTTAAGACAAGGAATCTTTCCTTGACAAAGCAGAGTCTGCAATATTATAACTATAAAATTAAATTGTTAGAATTCCAATGCAATTGAAGTTACAATTGCAAGACTTATACTATTTTTTTTTCAGTAATAATGTGTGAAGGTAAGTCCACAGCAGGCAACCTGAAGAAAATAATGTGAAGAATCATATTCATTTTCAAAAGTGTCTGAATGTCCTGCTGCTATCTATAAATCTGATTTTTTTTTGTCAATAATATAACTGATGGTAGTAAGTCCAAACTGTGACCAAAGGTTTCAAGCCACAGCTGACTTTAATTTGCCAACTGATTAATTGTCTTGGGTGAAGTAAGGAAATTCAATCTTTTCTATCTTTATTAAATTGTAGTAGCAGAGGGACCACTTCTTAGTGGAGCAACTGTAGCAATGAACTGAACTTGGAGAAACTAGCTTATAGTGTTTATCTGCCTTTAACTTGGTCCAACTGCCTGAAAAGGGAAAAAAAAAAAAAAAGAAACACTTTTCTTGATTGAAATTTCTTATTAAACCAGGAACTGAACTAGCTGAGCTTAGTTTTTCGGCACTGATACTGTATGCATTTTTTTTTTTTTCCTTTGTAGAAGGACAAAAGTGGTGAGAGGTTAATCTTCAGAATGAAATATCTAAGGTTATAAATTCTGAAAGAAATTTTATTGGGAAGCACCTCAAGTATATTAAGATTAGGAAAAGTGAAAGTCTCTCAGCTGTGTCCGACTCGTTGAGAACACATGGGCTATACAGTGTTCGCGGGATTCTCCAGGCCAGAATACTGGAGTGGGTAGACTTTCCCTTCTCAGGGGATCTTCTCAACCCAGGGATCAAACCCAGCTCTTAGCACTGATGGTGGATTCTTTACCAACTTGAGCCACCAGGGAAACCCAAGAATACTGGAGTGGGTAGCCTATCACTTCTCCAGCAGATCTTCCGGGACCGGGGTCTCCTGCATTGCAGGAGGATTCTTTACTAGCTGAGCTACCAGGGAAGCCCTAAGATTAGGAAAAGGAAGGCATTTTTAATATCAGAGCAAATTGATTTTAATAAGTGGAGGAAGCTGTGTATGTGATGAAATTCCCTCCTGGGGAATGAAGTTGGGACTCATAGCAGCCATCCATTCTGAGTTGGTAACTAGAAATATTGTGTGTAAATTCAGGAAATCTAGTAGGCATTCCATGGTACTCTTTCCTAGCTCCAGCCCTTAGGAGAACAGAACAATTCCTGTCCTAGTGTTCATTTGATATCTTTGCATCTCTCTAGAGAATCCTAAAATAACTTGAATAGGTTTCATTTACTTGCATTTCAGTTAAAAGTCTCATGGAACTGGATTGGAGAACAAATGTATAAGGGCCAAGGGGCTTAGGAAGAGTCTTGATGAAAACCAGCTTTAAGGTACAAGTAATAAAGACGTGACTCATTTGAAAAGACCCTGATGCTGGGAAAGATTGAGGGCAGGAGGAGAAGGGGACGACAGAGGATGAGATGGCTGGATGGCATCACTGATACAATGGACATGAGTTTGGGTAAACTCTGGGAGTTGGTGATGGGCAGGGAGGCCTGGTGTGCTGTGGTTCATGGGGTCACAAAGAGTGGGACACGACTGAGCGACTGAACTGAACTGAACTGAACTGAATAAAGAGGAGCCTGGAAAGGACATGCAATAAGTGATCAGAGAGGCAGAAAAAAAAAAAAAAATAAGGAATGTTGGGATCATGGAAGCTCTGGCAGTGCAATGTCCACATCCCAATTGCTGCAGTGTTCCCACCTTGTTTTTTATATAGAAATTTAATCCTCAATAGTGGGAAATTGTCATCCAAATCCAGCTACAATGCATATTCCCTATCAGTTTTTTAACAATCATATTTCTGTCCTGAAGCCCCTTACAGAGAAACCCTTAAGCTACCATGTCAAAAAAAAAAATGAAGGCAAAGAATGCTTTGCTTGGAAAGGGAGCAAGTGATAATGTTGTCAAATACTGTTGAAAGATGACTAAGAAGATTATTAACATCATCTTCTTGATTTAGTATCATGGAGGCAAAGGCAGTTTGGATTGAGTATTCGGTGAAGAGAGATAGCTCAGGTTTGGAAAATTTGGGATCAAAAAGTGAGTGATCAGTGATTGGAAGGGGCAACACATCAAGTTTGTAAAGAAGAAAAGTTGTTAGGGATAAAGACAAAAAAAAAAGAAAGAAAAGAAATGGAGGAATTGTATTTATAAGTGACAAAGTCTAATTTAATCCTGAATAATACAACAGAGGAACAAATTTAAGGTCACAAAGGAGAGACATATGTCATACAGAAGGCAAGGTTCAGAGAATGGGGTCCAGACCACTTCTGGGGATTTCATAATTAAATCAGTTTCCCAGTTCAGAGTTGGAGATCAAAATCCAAGTTGGCTGTTTTCAAATTCCATTTTCACCCCATACAACTCCCATTTGGGGAAGCCTTTTCTGACATCTCAATTTCTAGTGGCTCCTTCAGTTGTCATTTTTGTTATGAAAGCCCTCTTTACATTTACCTGTCTTATGCTTGCCATGAGCTATATAAACAATTAACCTGATGAGTGTTTTTGTTAAGAAATTTATGTTTAAATTCTGATTCTATGAAAACTAAATGCTCATTGGTTTCTTAAAGGTTGACATGTTTTAGTGTCCTATCTGTCAGGCCCTTTAACATTAGAGATATATTCTGAAGTAGCCCAAGATCACTGAGGTACAGCCATTTATTTGTGTCTCAGTACAAGGTACATTCTTGGCTTCATTTCTTCAGGGAGCTTAACAATGTAATTTATTGTTTACTTGTATAAATCTGAGCTAGAACTTTAGAAACAATCTTATGGTGTTTAAAGTGCTACTAGGAATTAAATGGGGCTTCCCTTATGGCTCAGCTGGTAAAGAATCTGCCTGCAATGCAGGAGACTGGGGTTCAATCCCTGGGTTGGCAAGATACCCTGGAGAAGGGAAAGGTTACTCACTCTAGTATTCTGGCCTGGAGAAGTCCATGGGGTCACAAAGAGTCGGACAAGACTGAGCAACTTTCACTGGAGGAAATAAATGAGAGCCTTGCTGGGTAGGGTATTCTTGACCATACATAGGTTTTTCCTTTTAATCACTTGAAATAGGTCATGCCATCCCCTTCTGGACTGCAGTTTCTGCCGACAAATCAGCTGATAAGCTTATGTGGATTCCCTTGTATATTATTTGTTGCTTTCTTCCTGTTGTTTTTAATATTTTTGCTTTGTCTTTAATTTTTGTCAGTTTAAATAATACACATCTTGAGGTGTTCCTCCTTGGGCTCATCATTCATAGGGCTCTCTGTGCTTCCTGGACTTGGGTGAGAGAACTTTCTTTCTCATTTTAGGGAAGTATTAGGCTATAATATCTTCAAATATTTTCTCAGGCCCTTTATCTTTCTCTTTCTCTTCCTTTTAGGAACCGCTAAAATATTGATGCACTTAATGTTGTCTCACAGTTCTCTGAGACTGTCCTTTCTTTTCATCCTTTCTCCTTTATTCTGTGCCATAACCGTGATCTCCACCATTGCGCCTTCCGGCTCAGTCATCTGCTCTTCTGCCTCATTTATACTGCTATTGATCCCTTCTAGTATAGTTTGGTTTTCAGTTTTTCTATTTCTCATCTTTTTGTTTGTTCTTTAAACCATCTAAGTCTTTGTGGAACATTTCTTGGATCATCTCTGCCTGTGCCTCCATTCTTTTTTTGAGATGTTGGTTCATCTTTACTAGAGTTACTCTGAGTTATTTTTTATTTTTCAGGTAGATTGCCTATCTCCACTACATTTAGTCGTTCTGAGTTTTTATCTTCTTCTTTTGAAACCTATTTTTCCACCTTCTCATTTTCTCTTTCTGTCTTTAAGGTCACCCTTCTATATCCTGCAGGTGTCTTTTTGCTTCTTGTGTCTGACCCCTGGTGGGTGAGTTTGATCTGGTGGCTTGTGCACATTTCTCTGACTTTTTTAATCACTAGGATGTTGCCAAATAAATTATTACTCTATTTAAAAAGAAGAAATATAGTGGTTCTCTATCAATCAGGGTAGATTCATATATACTGCATTAAGAAGAAGTTCTAAAATCTTAGTAACATATTACAATGAAAATGCTTCTTACTCAATAAACATGCCCATTGAGGTTCACTCAGGGTTCTACTTCACATCTCTTCAATCTGTGACTTGGACTTGACCTAACAGTTTTATCCCCCAAAATGTAACTCCATTCTTGTAAACTGCTAGACTCCTAGGCAGAGGGGAAGAAAGCTCTGACAGGTTTTTTTCCCAGCCATTACATGCTCTGTCCTCTTCACCACTGATTTGACTTGATAATCACATGCACACCCTTCTTCTACTGCTCCTCCAAATCCAAAGTCAGTGCACATAGAAAGTGCAATCTTACCTTATATATGGAAAGTGCAAGGCTGGAAATATTTGACAAATAACACTAATGATGAATTTAACAATGAATTAATAATGAATTTGAACACATTAAAATACAAACTCAATCATTTTTAAAGATTTCATGTCCCAAAAGGTAAACATGCAAACATAAACATGCACATATTTTTGCATTTATGTCTATCTTAAATAGGCTTCATTAGCATTTTCTTATATTTGGGGGCATAAAGATCAGTTGACACAATTTGTTCTATAATGTTCTTTAATACTTTTCAGTTTATTTCTGTTACTTGTAATTTCTACAAATCTCTCATATTTTCTCTGATAAAGTATTAAACTGTTAAATCTGATTATGTTTGATAAAATATACTGAATTTGTCTATAAATATTAAACATTCCTGAGTGTGACATTATTTTCTCTACCAATTTGTTGATTAAATTAGTATGAGAGAATAGGTTGTAATTAGATGTTGGTATCATTAATATGTATGGCTGTTTCTTCCTCTTTTATTCTTCACATTTGTCTATATATTTGAAGGTAAACTTGGTTTTTTGGCTGTATGTTAAATACTGCTGGGGCTTCCCTGGTGGCTCAGATGGTAATGAATCCACCTGCAATGCAGGAGACTCAGGTTGGATCCCTGGATCAGGAAGATCCCCTGAAGAAGGAAATGGCAACCCACTGCAGTACTCTTGCCTGGAGAATTCCATGGACAGAGGAACCTGGTGGGCTATAGTTCATGGGGTCACAATGAGCTGGACATGACTGAGCCACTAATACTTTCACTGTCTTAGATATAGCTATTCTCCTTTCATGTTTGATTCTGTCCTATATTTTTAGATTTGACTTAAATGTTCTATGGGATTTTTAAGGAGATGGATGAGTTAAAAACATCTGAAAAAAGGAAGTTAAGTATAGAAAACACTGTCAGTGTTTATCAAGGCTAATCTACATATTCAAATTATCTGAGGTGATGCATTTTAACACCTGAATATATGTGTTTGCGTGTGTGTGTGTGTATATATATATATATATATATATATACACATATACATATATACTCTTACGTTTTCTTTTAAGTTCTTGTTTAACAATTTAAAATATTCAGTGGGTTAAATGATATAGAATAGTATATACATCTTTTCTATGAGTATTTAAGAGCACTTTACAATATGTGAAACAATTATGCTAATATATGTACTAATATATTTAGAGTAATTAGATGCTCTGAAAAGAAAAGAGAACTTCTGGTATATGTTAATGCATTAGCTTTGCACTGATATATGCTTCAAATTCCAGTTTCTTTTATTTTTTTTTCTTTTTAACAATAATATATTGCAAATGACTTACATACATTTAAGAAAAGTATTTTAAAACAAAATTGGAAATATTTAGTTTTTAGAATGCTTTTGTGCAAAACTATGGGAGAAGGCAATGGCACCCCACTCCAGTACTGTTGCCTGGAAAATCCCATGGATGAAGGAGCCTGGTAGGCTGCAGTCCATGGGGTCGCTCAGAGTCCGACATGACTGAGCAACTTCACTTTCACTTTCCACTTTCATGCATTGGAGAAGGAAATGGCAACCCATTCCAGTGTTCTTGCCTGGAGAATCCCATGGATGGAGAAGCCTGGTAGGCTGCAGTCCATGGGGTCGCTCAGAGTCGGACACGACTGAAGCAACTTAGTAGTAGTAGTAGTAGTAGTAGGGCACACTTGCTATTAAGAAGTTTATCCCAAGTTTGCATTTCGGTTAGTGTCTATAAAAGAAATATTTGGTATATGCCATGTTCACTTTGGAACTATATATTTGATTTATTTGGCTTCCCAGGTGGCTCAGTGGGTAAAGAATCCATCTGCTATGCAGGAGACAGAGGCAACGCAGTTTTGCTCCCTGGGTCAGGAAGATCCCCTGAAAGAAGACATGGCAACCCACTCCAGTATTCTTGCCTGGAAAATCCCATGGACAGAGGAGCCTGGCAAACTATGGTCCCTAGGGTCACAAAGAGTTGGACATGACTGAAGCAACTGAGCATATGCACATTTGATTTATTACCAGAAATACGCTGACTTTTCTAAAATTACCAATTATCCAAAACCCACAATAGCATATGTGGGTTAGATTATTGTTTAGTTTTTTTGTTTGTTTATTTAGTTATTATTGTTTAGTTTTGTGGTGTATTAGTTAAAGCTTCCAGCATCAGACATAATGATAACCTAGCCCCATCATCTTCAAATACTTGCAACTGGATAGGAAATTACTTATCCATTGTGAGGTCCAGTTTATACATTTGGAGAAGAGAGATAACAGAGTTGTTGGGAGGAATAAATGTCATTAGTGAGATAATGTATGTAAGTACAATGTCTTGTCTATGTTAGACCAGAGTAAACATTAGCTCCCATTCTTACTATATGGTAGAAATGAAGAGCAGACTAATACAAAATACATATTACAAATTCCTAAAACTGTCTAGAGTTGTATACAATTTATATTTGCATTTATAATGATTAGCTTGAAACTCTGGAATATGGGATACTACTTTTTGTATCACCTGTCAGATTAATTTATATTCAATATAATTTAGTGCCCTTATGTACTTTTCCTCTGTTGTAATTCTCAGGAAATATGTAACAACTGATTGCCATCAATGGTGCACATTCTAGAGTGACTGTATAATTTAGTCAAAATAACAACTAAATTAATGATGCTCAGGAAATGGCTTAATGTTTTCACTTTCTTTTCTGAAAACTGAAGAAAATAATACATGCTGCAGTAGGTAGGATTTATTTCAGTTCAAATGACATAATCCCAACTCAAAGCAGCTTTAAAAAAGTGATCTAGTAAAGATTTGGGATAGCTGACTGAATCAAATAGAAAAGCTGTGGGAACCAGGAGTCATCTACCACCTCAAAGGAAAGACACCAAAGACACAACGCCATTTAAATCTCCCCACTCAATGGTCTTATTGTGGCTTATTCTTCTCCCCCCCTTTTTTTTTTTTTTTTTAGCTGCATATGATTTTCTCCAAAGAAAGAGAGGACCGTAAACTAAGGATTATATCATCAACCCTCACAGAGTTCATAACTGAGATTTCTACTTCTCAGGTTAGAATAACATCCTCAGGGAATGAATCAGACTGGTTTGAGTTACATGCCCAGTGCTTGGCCAAACACTATACTTATAAAGTGGTTATAATGCCACTTAGGTCACCCAGTGTGACCCATAGAGGCCCAACCAATACTACCAAACCCCAAAGAAGCTTCATATTATGAGACTGGGGAGCTGGTTTCTCCAGCATCTGCTCCAAAGGACCAGGTAACCCCAAAATACTATAAATTAGATTTAACCACGGCCACCAACACTACAGGGGCAGAACCATAGCAAGAAATTTCGGCTAATGAGAAGTAGCAGATGGGGAGAAGACTTTCCCTCCCTTCCTGTTTCCCAACGACTACTCTCTCTAAACTCTGCCCAGTGTTAACTCTTATCAACAAATGGACACGACTGAAGCATCAGCCAGTTCCATTAAACGTCACCTTGGATGCTGCCATCCTATCTGCCATGCTAAACTTGCCCCTTACTGTCACTGCCCTGGTTAAATACTTCTCAATAAAGAATGAGTGTTTATGCTTTGATGCAGACTCTGTTTTCTAGTCAAATAGACTCTAAGACATAACTCATTTTATTGTACTTTGCCTTATTTCACTTTTTAGATTTTGTATTTTTTAGGTATAAATTGGAGGTTTATGGAAACCCCATGCCAAACAATTCTATCAATGCCATTTTTCCAACAGCAATCACTCATGTGTCTTTGGGTCACAGCTTGGGCAATTCTCATAGTATTTTAAGCTTTTTAATGAATGTTATATTTGTTATGACAATTTGTAATCATTGATCTCTGATGTTATAATTCAATTGCTTGGGGTATCCCAAATCAAGCACATACAAGATGTTTATATTAAGTAGCATATGTTCGGTGTGTTCTGACTTCTTCATTGACCAATCTTTCCCTCATTTCTCTCTTTTTATTCAGGCCTCGTTTTACCAAATAGTTGGCCAAGTTATGAATGCAAAAAAAAAAAGTTATTGAAGTAAATTAAAAGTGGTACTTTAGTTAACACATAACAGATAAAGAAGTGAAACAGCCTTATTGCTAATACAGGCAAAGTTTTAATGGTCAGGAGAGAAAATCAAACCACCCACGGCATTCCCTATGATGCTTTTGAACTGTGGTGTTGGAGAAGACTCTTGAGAGTCCCTTGAAATATAAGATGAAGCCAGTCAATTATAAATAAAATCAGTCCTGAATATTCATTGGAAGGATTGATGCTGAAGCTGAAACTCCAATACTACAGCCATCTGATGCAAATAACTGACTCATTGGAAAATACCCTGATGCTGGGAAAGAGTGAAGGCAGGAGGAAAAGAGGACGACAGAGGATGAGATGGTTGGATGGCATCATCAGCTCAATGAACAAGAGTTTGAGCAAGCTCTGGGAGTTGATGATGGACAGGAAAGCCTAGTGTGCTGCAGTCCATGGGATCACAAAACTGAACTGATGGCATTCCCCTAAATCAAAGCCAGATCCAGATTAAGGCCCCAACTCTCTTCAATTATATGAAGACTGAGAGAGGTGAGGACATTGCAGATGAAAAGTTTGAAGCTAGCAGAGGTTGGTTCATGAGGTGAAAAGAAAGAAGCGATCTCCACAATGTAAAAGTGCAATATAAAGCTGCAGGTTCTAATGTAGAAGCTGCAGCAAGTTATCCAGAAGATGTAGCTAAGATAATAAAGTGACTACACTAATAACAGATTTTCAATGGAGATAAACCAGTCTTATATTCTCAATGGAGACAAACCAGTCTTATATTAAGACTTTCATAGCCAGAAAAAAAAGTCAATGCCTGGTTTTAAAGCTTCAAAGCCAAACTAACACTGTTATTCAGGGCTAATACAGATGGTGACTTTAAGTCAAAGCCCGTGCTCATTTCCATTCTGAAAATCCTAGGGCCCTTAAGAATTATGCTAAATCTATCTTGTCTGTGCTCTGTAAATGGAACAACAAAGCTTGGATGACAGCACATCTGTTTACAACATAGTTACTGAATATTTTAAGCCCACCCACTACTACTGCTCAGGAAAAAAAAAAAAAAAAAAAAGATTCCTTTCAAAAGATTACTGCTTATTGACAATGTACCTCATCACCCAAGGCTCTGATGGAGATGAGCAATGAGATTAATGTTGTTTTCATGCCTGCTAACCCCACATTTATTCTGCAGCCAATGGATCAGAGTAATTTTGACTTTCAAGTCTTATTATTTAAGAAATACATTTTGTAAGGCTATAGCTGCCATAGATAGTGATTCCTCTGATGGATCTGGGCAAATTAAATTGAAAACTTTTTGGAAAGAATTCACTATTCTAGATGCCATTAAGAACATTTGTGACTCATGGAGAGAGATCAAAATGTCAACATTAACAGGAGTTTGGAAGAAGTTGATTTCAATGCTTATACGAGTGGCCTTGAAAAGTTCAAGACTCAAGTGGAAGAAGTAATTGCAGATGTGGTGCAAATAGCAAGAGAGCAAGAGTTAGAAGTGGAGTCTGAAGATGTGACTGCATTATTGCCATCTAATGATAAAACTTTGGTGGATGAGAAGCTGCTTCTTACTGATAAGCAAAGAAAAGGGTTTCTTTTCTTAGATGGAAACTACTCTTGGTAAATATGCCCTGAAAAATCTTGAAGTGACAACAGTGGATGCAGAATATTACATATATTACATAAAATTGGTTGATAAGCTTGAAAGAATTTATATGAATGTAAACTGCTATCAAATATGTATGCCTCAGATTCATGATTCATGGAAGGAAACATCAATCAATGTGCCAAACTTCATTGTCTTGTTTTAAGAAATTGCCACAGCCACTTCAACCTTTCTCAACCACCCTGAGCAATCAGCAGCCATTATCATAGAGACAAGACTTTCCATTAGCGAAAAGATTACAACTTTCTGAAGGTTCACATGATTGTTAGTGATTTTTAGCAATAAAGTATATTTTAATTAAGGTATCTACTTTTTTTAGACACAATGCTGTTGCACTCTCAATATACTACAGTTTAAATGTGACTCTTATATGCAGTGGCAAAGAAAAATTCATGTGACTCACTTTATTGAATTATCTGTTATATTGTGGTGATCTGGAACTGAACCTATAATAGTTCTGAGGTATGTCTATGTATTACTTACTTACTTATTTTTATTGCTTTTAATGTAATCTCTGTGAGATTAGACTTTTTTTAATCCTCACTTCACTACTGTATCTGCAATGCTAAAATTTCCTAACATATGCCAGTACAAATTAATGTACTTCATTAGGTTTCATGATGTCAGGAAGGTTACCACAAAAAAATATACAAAAGAAGACTTTTCTTGTGGTATAACCATGGTGGGCTAAAAGCAGGTCTCAATAATGCTCCAGTACTATTGGAAAAATATGATTGATTTTATCTTTAAACAGCCATTTACTGTCTACTGTATGCCAGGTACTGAAAGGTGCTGAAGGTATAGTGAAACAAGGTCTATTTTTGCCTTTAAAGACATATAGTCCAGTGTAGAGATTCATAGCTTCATAGTTGCCTTAAGATTCTCAGAATAAAAGAACACAATATAATTGCTTCATTTTTCGTGGGAAAATAAATTGATGTTGTTTATGTATGATTTCTATCCTACTGATCACCCTCCACCCAGTTTCAAAGAGAGAGCTGGTCACCAGGATTGGATGGTCCACTCCAAAGAAAGGACTTTGTTTAGACCACTGTGAGTGTTGAAATGTGGCAGCAGGGTAAGGTGGAGCAGAAATACAATTCAGCTTTCTCCTCCCTCCTAGTATTTATCTCTCCCTTTCCATCTGACAACAAGGGAAGATAAACAAAGGCAACAGCATCTGTTGCTCCTGCTGCTTTGAATTAAGCTCGACTCAGTTTAATCAGTTTGCCCCCACGAAATCCATTGCTGTACCTTTCCATTTATTAATCTTACCCTCTCTTTGACAGTCCTGTTGGTCAAGCTTACTAATTTTTTAAAAGACAAATAAATAAATAAATAAAGAGAGCGACTTTAAAATTAAAAAGTCAAAAGTGTTTAGCATCCTTTGATTCTGTTGTATAGATGCACATAAGCATGAAGCTTTGAAAATACAAATTTCCATATTTGTGTCTATATGTAAAGTACAATAATAAGCCTCTGATATTAAAAGCAAGGGATTGCCTGGAGATTTGTTTTAAATGATAGGCTTTTGAAGCTTTAGTAATGGTTGTAGGGCGTTTCTCCTTGATAAGGAGATGGGATGTAAGAGAGATTACTAAATGATTTTGAGTTCAGGGAATGCACTGGTTTTTATGCAGGTCTTGATATGCTTGAGCACACAAATACATCTCATAAATCTAAGTTCCCCAGAACTCAAGGGTAATGCATTTCCTCCTGAATTCCTGTACTGATCAGCAAAACACACACACACACACACACACACACACACACAAACTCACTCTTAAAGAGCAGGCCCAACACAGAGAAAAAGGTGTAATTCTTCATATACCAATTCAAAGACATGAGAGAATTAGAGAAATTTCTTCTCATGAAATTGTCTGTAGGTATCTGAAATCTGTTCACATCACTGTAGACCAACATTACAGCTGTAAAATGTTTAGAAAGTTGGTCTCTCTTTTGAAGTACTTAATTAAAAGTTTGTTTGATAAGAAAGGTGCTATGCAATTACACTTGCTGACCACATTAATATTTAAATGAGAACAGGCAACATCAAGATATTTAGAATAAGTTTAAGAGAATATTCTAGCAAGGCTCTGACAAAGAAAGAGCATTTAGGATATGTGCTTACAAAGTTCATATGCTAATTTTCAGTTACACTTATAAGAATATAGCTAGCAAACATTGCCCCTCAAAAGATGTTATAAATTTTAACCCATGGTTTCAAGAACTTCGCGTTCAAATAATATGTTTTGATCATTAGTGAACATAAATTTTAACAAGTTAAAGGTTAAAACACACTACTGTTATAACTACCCATTTTCAGTAAAGGCATTAAAAAAATTTTTGTTTACTTGCTACTGTTTTTTATAGCAGCAAACAGTTGTGTTTTGCTTCAACAACAGTTGTAAAGTGTCTTGTGCTGATACTTGGTAAAAATGGAAATATCAACACTGTTTATGTAGAATTTTCAAACCATAAATCAGTCAAAGGAACGTTCTGTTCTGTAGTTGACCTGTTAAGTATGAATGGGCTTTTCTGATTGGTGTGACATTTCCTGGCCATTGTCAAATAACAGAGACAATAATACCCATTTAAAAGTAAAGCAGAATGAAATGTTCATCGTTTTTGTCAAATACAGAACAAATGATCCTTGTAAGAATAAAGCACTCTGCTACTCTCCAAATTGTCCAGCGTTCAAGTGCGCATTTACCACAAGTCATTAAAGTAATTTGCTTAAGAGTGATTTTTTTGTGTACTAGTGATTTTTTTGACTTTTTATTAAAAATGTGAAGTATGTTATTCTTCAAATTGAAACTCTCTTGGTAATAAATCAAAGTCACTAAATATTTTTAAAAATTGACTCCCCTTCTGAATTCTTTTTTTTTTTTTCCTAATTTTATTTTATTTTTAAACTTTACATAATTGTATTAGTTTTGCCAAATATCAAAATGAATCCGCCACAGGTATACATGTGTTCCCCTCCGAACCCTCCTCCCTCCTCCCTCCCCATACCATCCCTCTGGGCCGTCCCAGTGCACCAGCCCCAAGCATCCAGCATCGTGCTTCGAACCTGGACTGGCAACTCGTTTCCTACATGATATTTTACATGTTTCATTGCCATTCTCCCAAATCTTCCCACCCTCTCCCTCTCCCACAGAGTCCATAAGACTGTTCTATACATCAGTGTCTCTTTTGCTGTCTCGTACACCAGGTTATCATTACCATATTTCTAAATTCCATATATGAATTCTTTCTTGTTCTGAATCTCTTCCATGTTACAGACTCACAGAATAAAAGAGAACTGAAATGTGTTGAATGCCTACTATGTGGCAGACGTTTCATTGTTTCATTGAGTATCATTGTCTAATTTAGCCCTGCTATCAGTGCTGCTGTATCGTTCAGTTCAGTTCAGTTCAGTTCAGTCGCTCAGTCGTATCCGACTCTGCAACCCCATGAATAGCAGCACACCAGGCCTCCCTGTCCATCACCATCTCCCAGAGTTCCCTCAAACTTACATCCTTTGAGTCGGTGATGCCATCCAGCCATCTCATCCTCTATCGTCCCCTTCTCCTCCTGCCCCCAATCCCTCCCAGCATCAGAGTCTTTTCCAATGAGTCAACTCTTCGCATGAGGTGGCCAAAGTACTGGAGTTTCAGCTTTAGCATCATTCTTTCCAAAGAACACCCAGGGCTGATCTCCTTCAGAATGGACTGGTTGGATCTCCTTGCAGTCCAAGGGACTCTAAAGAGTCTTCTCCAACACCACAGTTCAAAAGCATCAATTCTTCGGTGCTCAGCTTTCTTCACAGTTCAACTCTCACATCCATATGTGACCACTGGAAAAACCATAGCCTTGACTAGATGGACCTTTGTTGGCAAAGTAATGTCTCTGCTTTTCAATATGCTATCTAGGTTGGTCATAACTTTCCTTCCAAGGAGTAAGCGTCTTTTAATTTCATGGCTGCAGTCACCATCTGCAGTGATTTTGGAGCCCAAAAAAATAAAGTCTGACATTGTTTCCACTGTTTCCCCATCTATTTGCCATGAAGTGATGGGACCAGATGCCATGATCTCTCACTTAATAATGGAGGAAACTGAATCTGAGTGAGATGTGGGAACTTGCAAATGCTCTATGGCTCACTTGCTCCCTTACTCCCGGTGTACAGGGAGCAGAGCCTATATATTACTTACTTCTGTTTTGCTGGGAACAAGCACTAGTTCTGACAGCTTGAAATAAGGGCCTAGCTGTTGTTCAGTCACTAAGCCGTGTTCAACTCTCTGCAACCCCATGGACTGCAGCACACCAGGCCTCCCTGTCCTTCACCATCTCCTGGAGTTTGCTCAAACTCGTGTCCATTGAGTCAGTGATGCCACCCAACCATCTCATCCTCTATCATCCCTTTCTCCTCCTGCCTTCAATCTTTCCCAGCTAAAAACTGAGGCTTACATAGGCTCATGACTAAACAGTGCTTCCCAATCATGTAGCTTTTGTCTAGTCAAGCAACCCCTCTCCAATATGAAATGGAGATGGAAATCCATCTGGGATCCGTGTAAGGTGAGCATGCTGTGCATGTGTCTGTCACAAAGCAAACATGCCATGAAGAGTATTCATTATTTTTATGCTATTTCGTATTTATTTGTCAAACTCTACTGAGAATCTATGAAAGCATTTCTGCTGTTCACAGACAATCAAAAGATTGGAACAAATGAAAAAGTTCTTGAATGATGCTAACTTCTAGGTTAGCAAAGATTTGAGTCACAGTTTAAAGTGGCAGATTATGAAACTGAAACAAAAACTTCAAAAATGTCCTGTTTTCCTCAGTTTGGTGATATTCATTTCCAGTTTGAATACAGTAACAACACAGGTTCAGATAAGATAAAAAAGCAAACACAGCAGATGAACACTTTCTTTCACCCTTATGATGGTATATGTCTAACAAGAAATTTCCTAAATTCTTTTAATAGGAATATTTAGTGTCTGAATATGTATGAATAATTTACTGGAAATTGAGAACAAATCTGACAAAAATGGGGTTGTCTTCAGAAATAAAATATGTATATATACTTATACGTATAATTAAAATATATAAAAATAAAGATGCATTTATGGTAAACCATTTCTGGTGTGCTTCTAGATTTGAGTTAATTTGTCGACTTTTACTTTTTAGACTAGAAATCATATTTTAGCTTAATTTCAAACTGGCTTTGATAATTAATGACATTTTCTTTGTGCTTCTTTAATTCCCTGAAACAGGTTGTACTTTTGGTGTTTTTGTTCAGCTAACTCTTATAGTTTTCTCTTTGCTGAAAAAATAAATACATCATGTTTTGGAGAATTACATGTATTCCAAAAACTTGTAAGTATATGTTTTACTTAATATTTCTTCATATGTTAGAAAGATATGTGAAATATATTTGTAAATCATATAAGATAAAAATGTGTAGAACAGTTTGTATGCTCAGTTGCTCAGTTGTGTACAACTCTTAGCAATCCATGGATGGCAGCCCTCCAGGTTCCTGTGTCAATGGGATTTTCCAGGCAAGAATACTGCAGTGGGTTTCCATTGCCTTCTCCAGGAGATCTTCCTCAACCAGGGGTCAAATCCACATCTCTTACATCTCCTGCTTTGGTAGATGGATTTTTTTTTTTTTTTTTTGCCACTGAAACACCTGGGAAGCTCCAATAATATTTATTTATGCAATAAAAGGCAATGGTAAGAATGCTAGAAGTGACTCTATTCAATAAAAAATGTGGAAAAAAGTATAGTGAACAGTAGAATTTCTTTTTTAAGTAGTTCTCTCTTAGAACTTTCTCTCTTCTACCTTATTTGGAAGGAACACAGCAATAAATGCACAAGTGGTTATCAGGGATTATACTTGAATGGACATACGTTTTATGTTGCAGTTAATGTACGTTAGGTCCAATATTTCCTATATTCATAATAAAGTGCAATGATAATCAATGTAAATATTTGAAAACTCTGAGGCAATGTAAGTATCAAGCTGAAGGATATTTTTGTCATTCAAATTTTGAAAATTATTTAGTACTTATATGAAAAAAATTCTTAGAATACCTCATTTACATCTGTGTATTATTTCACAAGTCTTTCTGAAAGACTAACTTGTACTTAGTATAGTTGAACTAGGTTTCTGTAATTCCTTTTGGTGAGAAGAATGAAAAAATGTCCATTAAATGGGATAATCAAATTCCTACAAATCCACATCAGTACTCACTTCAGTATTCTTAAAATATAATTGGTTGAAGCGACTTTCAGATAAATCCCAGACTGGGTCAATTCCTGTGGTCTGAGGAAGGGAAAGTGAATGAGTGAGAAACACCAGGTAACAAGTAGAAGAACACCAAAGCCAGTTTAGCAGAAAGGAGACAAGAGGAATATCTAGTTTTCAGAATATATTGTTTTTATTGTTTTAAAATATTTACTGTGAAAAATATCAAACACACAAGTGTAATAAACCTGTTCTCTCCATAACCTAGGTGAAGCAACTCACCATGCTTTGCCACTTTATCCTTGCCTCATCTAATTCATTTTTGGTACAATTGTCAAGAATTCCAAAGCAACTTCAAGACCATACACCATTGCAACATACATCTTAAGATTTATATCTCTCCCCAAAATGTAAATAGTTTTTTAAATATTAATAAGACCAATTTTTAAATCTAACAAAATTGATACTTTCCTGTAGTTATCTAATATCCTACCATGTTTAAAACTGTTTATACAAATCAGAATCTAAAACAAGTCCTTAAATTGCATTTTATTTTTATGCCTCTTTTTTTTTAAATTAACTGTCCTCTTCTTATATGTCATTAACTTGTTGGATAATTTGCTCCAGTTATTGGAAGGATGACCTGTATTGAAAGTACTAGTCACTCAGTTGTGTCTGACTCTTTGTGACCCCAAAGACTATAGCCTGCCAGGCTCCTCTGTCCATGGAATTCTCCAGACAAGAATACTGGAGTGGACTGCCATTCCCTTCTCCAGGGGGCATTCCCAACTCAGGAACTGAACCCGGGTCTCCTGCATTGCAGACATATTCTTTACTGTCTGAGCCACCAGGAACAATGTCCTAGTTTCTGATTTTAACCTGCTTTTTCATCATCTCATTTAGCTTCTTCCTACATTTCCTGGAGGGTAGCTGTAAAGATTTAAATAGACTCACTTTCAACTTTCTTTACCTAACAATATTTATTAGTAACCATAAATATGCTATGCTACATTACATTAGGCACCATATACTATCTTATTGTCCTGCTTTTAGTGATGCTGAGAGTGAACAGTAGGTAAAACAGTAGGGGGCAAAACAGTAGGTATTCTGTACTTTCATTGTAAAGTTGCCCATCAATCCTTTACTAATGGTTTTATTCACTAATGTACTTTGCCTGAAACACTTGTTTCACATTTACTAGCTGAGTTTATTCTTTCCATAAAGAATTACTTTTCCTGTTCTGGTTTACCTAAATGGTTATGCTGAAATATAGTTTGCACAGAAAATATAAATTAAATACTGACTTCTTTCCTTTGCCTTACCCTTTCATCTCTTTTAAAAAGTGTCATTGTGAAATTAGAGGGGTTTTTTAATTGTAGTTATTGTTCTTTCCAATGATCAAATCCTTCCATATTTGACCACTGGAAGTCTCTGTAGGCTCTTATGTCATCTTTATCGTCACTCTATTTATTATTTTCCTGGCTTTATTATGGCATATTGACATTTAGCAAACTACATATATTTACAGTGCACAATTGAAAAAGTTTCAACATGTGTAGATCCATGTAAGCATATGTCAGTCTAGAATATGAACGTAATCATCATTCCCCAAGGTTCATTGCCCGTGCAAGTGGAACTCTCCCTCCAGAGTAGAGCTGCCAGGAGCCCCAGCCCCGCCCGAGCCCCTTGGGCACACGTGTGTGTGTGTGTGTGTGTGTGTGTGCTCAGTCCCTCAGTCGTGTTTGACTGTTTGTGACCCCATGGACTGTAGCCCACTAGGCTCCTTTGTCCATGGGATTTTCCAGGCAAGAATAATGGAATGAGCTGCTATTTTCTCTCCTGACCCAGGAACTGAACCCATGTCTCCTGCATCTCAAAAATTTGCAAGAGGATTCTTTACCCCCTGGGAAGCCCTGTGATGTGTGATGGTAGTTTTGCCTTTCCTTTTTTTTTTTTTTTTTTGAGAGTTTGTGTTAAGTAGAATCATATAGTGCATAGTCTTTTCTGTACTTACCATGTTGGTTGTGAACTCTGTTTTTGTGTGTTGATATTTCTTATTACTGAGTAGTTTTCCATGTGGAAGATATATCACATTTCTTTATCTATCTGCTGGCCAAAGGGCATTTCGAACATTTCAGTTTATGGTTACTACAGAAATAGCTGCTGAGAATACTTGTGTACAACATATGATTTGGACACGCTCTTGGGGTAAATACCTAGAAGTGCGATTACTAGTTTTTTGGTAGATGTGTCTTTAGTTTTTTCAAAAATTCTCAAATTGTTTTCCAAAGTGATTGAACAATTTTACATACTGCCAATTCTTCAAGCCAGGCTTCAGCAATACATGAACAGTGAACTTCCTGATGTTCAAGCTGGTTTTAGAAAAGGAAGAGGAACCAGAGATCAAATTGCCAACCTCCGCTGGATCATGGAAAAAGCAAGAGAGTTCCAGAAAAACATCTATTTCTGCTTTATTGACTATGCCAAAGCCTTTGACTGTGTGGATCACAATACACTGTGGAAAATTCTGAAAGAGATGGGAATACCAGACCACCAGACCTGCCTCTTGAGAAATCTGTATGCAGGTCAGGAAGCAACAGTTAGAACTGGACGTGGAACAACAGACTGGTTCCAAATAGGAAAAGGAGTACATCAAGGCTATATATTATCACCCTGTTTATTTAACTTATATGCAGAGTACATCATGAGAAACGCTGGGCTAGAAGAAGCGCAAGCTGGAATCAAGATTGCCGGGAGATATATCAATAACCTCAGATATGCAGATGATACCACCCTTATGGCAGAAAGTGAAGAGGAACTAAAAAACCTCTTGATGAAAGTGAAAGAGGAGAGTGCAAAAGTTGGCTTAAAGCTCAACATTCAGAAAACAAAGATCAAGGCATCCGCTCCCATCACTTCATGGGAAATAGATGGGGAAACAGTGGAAACAGTGTCAGACTTTATTTTGGGGGGCTCCAAAATCACTGCAGATGGTGACTGCAGCCATGAAATTAAAAGATGCTTACTCCTTGGAAGGAAAGTTATGACCAACCTAGATAGCATATTAAAAAGCAGAGACATTACTTTGCCAACAAAGGTCCGTCTAGTCGAGGCTATGGTTTTTCCTGTGGTCATGTATGGATGTGAGAGTTGGACTGTGAAGAAGGCTGAGCGCCCATCAATTGATGCTTTTGAACTGTGGTTTTGGAGAAGACTCTTGAGATTCCCTTGGACTGCAAGGAGATCCAACCAGTCCATTCTGAAGGAGATGAGCCCTGGGATTTCTTTGGAGGGAATGATGCTGAAATTTAAACTCCAGTACTTTGGCCACCTCATGTGAAGAGTTGACTCATTGGAAAAGACTCTGATGCTGGGAGGGATTGGGGGCAAGAGGAGAAGGGGACGACAGAGGATGAGATGGCTGGATGGCATCACTGACTCGATGGACATGAGTCTGAGTGAATTCCGGGAGTTGGTAAGGGACAGGGAGGCCTGGCGTGCTGCGATTCATGGGGTTGCAAAGAGTCGGACACGACTGAGCGACTGAACTGAACTGAACTGAATGTACGCTTTACAATTCCTCAGCATCCTTGCAAATATTTGGTATAGTCAGAAGTTTTCATTTTAGACATTCTAATAAATGTATAGTACATCATTGTGATTTTCATTTGCATTTCCTAATGACTAATGCTTTTAAACATTTTTATGTTAGTGCTTTTTAGCCATGTGTGTATCTTTGTCTATAAAGTGTCTGTTCAAGTCTTCACTTCATTTTTTATTGTCTTGCTGATTTTCCTATTATTGTGTTTTGAGAATTATTTAAATTATGACTATAAAAACTTTGCCAGGCACTTAGACATTGAAAATACTTTTTGCCAAATATTTTGCTAGCCTTTTCATTCTCGTAAAAACATCCTTCTAAGAACAGGTTTTTGTTTTTTTTTTCCATGAATTCCAATTATTTGTTCCCTCATGGGTCATGCTTTTGATATTATATCTGAGAATTATCTATCTTGATTTCCTAATCAAGATAGACAATTTTTTCCTATATTTTATTCTTTTTATTCTACAGGTTTCATAACATTAGATGTTTATGTCTGTTTTATCCATTTTAAATTAATGTGTTTTATTTGTTGCATACTATGAATTCAGTTCAGTTCAGTTCAGTCCCTCAGTTGTGTCCGACTCTTTGAGACCTCATGGACTGCAGCACACCAAGCCTCCCTGTCCACCACTAACTCCCAGAGTCTACCCAAACTCATGTCCACTGAACTTGGTGGTGCCATCCAACCATCTCATCCTCTGTCGTCCCCTTCTCCTCCCACCTTCAATCTTTCCCAGCATCAGGGGCTTTTCAAATGAGTCAGCTCTTCACATCAGGTGGCCAGCTTCAACATCAGTCCTTCCAGTGAATATTCAGGACTGATTTCCTTTAGGATGGACTGGTTGGATCTCCTTGCAGTCCAAGGGACTGTCAAAAGTCTTCTCCAACACCACAGTTCAAAAGCATCAATTCTTCCGCACTCAGCTTTTGGATTACAGTTCTTTTTTGCATATGAACAGGGACCTTCCACTATCATTTGTCAAAAAGGTACCCTTTCTCTGCTGACTAAACTTCATATCTCTGTTGAAAATCAGTTTTTAATATATGTGTGACTCTGTTTCTAACTTGCTATTCTGTTCCATTTATCTACTGTATACCAGTACCACATTGCCTTGATGACAGTAACTTTACTGCAAGTCTTGAAATTGCACAGGGCTAGTTTTTCAAATTTATCATTTTTGTTTTCAATATTGTTTTGATGTCTTAGGTCTTTTGCATTTCTCTCTCTCTCTCTCTCCCTCTCTCTCTCTCTCTGTATATATATAAATATATATAATAGACTCACTTTGCTACTTTTTATTTTTAAAAGTACCTGCTGAAATTTCAATTGGCAAGACACCAAATCTATAGATTGATTTGGGCTAAATTTATTTCTTAATTATATTGTATCTTCTTTTCATGACATGGTCTATTTCTTCATTTATTAAGAATTCTGAATTCAGCAATATTTCATATATAACAGTGTACAGGCCTTTTGCATATTAGCTTTTAGATTTTTCTCTATGTATTTCATATTTTTGATGCAGTAAAAAATAGAACTTTTATTTATTTTTGTTTGTTGTTGTACTGATAAGCATTTCACTGTTGAATTTGTATTCTGTAAAATTGTTAAACTTTCTTTTTAGTTTTGGTAACTATTATAGATTCCAACAGCTTTCTAAACAGTATTACTACTTCTTTTCTATTCTGGATGCCATTTTTTTTTTCATTTTGCTTATATTATTGTGCTGAGTGTAGACTTTACTACAATATTGAATAGAGTGGTGAGATTTTGGTATATTGTTTCTGATCTTTTGAAGTATGCGTTATTCAGTCTTTCACCATTAAGTAGGATGCTAGCCTTAAAATTTTGTAAATACTTTTTATGAGGTTTAGGAGTTTTATCAGGAATAGACATTGTCAAATGTTTTGGGGACAAATTTTGATCTCATGTTATTTTTGCAAATAAAAAAATATTAATGTGTAAATAAAATGTTTGCATTCTATCCTGTGCCTTGCTTTTTTTTTTTTTTTTATTAAATCATATATCCACATGACTGAGAGAATTATCATTCTTTTGAAAAACAACTGAATGTTATCTAATATGTGATTGTATTAATATGTCAGTTTCCTATTGATAGAATTATGGATTGTTTCTACTTTTTCATATTACTAAAAATATTATTATGAATAACATTCTGTAAATCAATTTGTCAGGATATCTTTGGAAAAATTCTTGCAAGTAAGACTGATGACTCAACTGGTAATATAACATTTATAGGTATCACATTTCCACCAACAATACAGAAGAATGAAAGTTTATCCTTTTGTTTGTGATATCTTATAAATTTTTTTCCCAATTTGTTATACTTATTCCAAATTTACATTTCTTATGGTGCCTTCTGCTATACAATTAAATTTATCTTTTTTTCATTGTCTTTATATTCTGAAGGATATTTGATAGAAATATTTTCCTTGTTATGAGGTTAAAAAGAAATGCATCCTTTTTTTCTTCATAGATCCTTGCACTGTTATTATTACTATTATTATCTTTTACATTTATGTGTCCCACTCCTTAGGAATTTGTCTTGTTTATATACGATATATCTTTAGTTGCTGCTTTTATGGGTAACCTGTGACTTAAAAGCAGACTCTTGAGAGTCTGTGTTAGTAGCAGCTTATATACAATTACTACGAAATGACATTTTAAAACTGTTCATGAGGTTCTCAAGGCAAGAATACCAAAGTGGTTTGCCATTCTCTTCTTCCCAATAAAAAGAAATGCAAAAGAGCAAAATGGCTGTCTGAGGAGGCATTATAATTAGCTGTGAAAAGAAAAAAAGTGAAAAACAAAGGAAAAAAGAAAAGATATATCCATTTGAATGCAGAGTTCCAAAGAATAGAAAGGAGAGGTAAGAAAGCCTTCTCTGTGAGCAGTACAAATAAATAGAGGGAAATAATACAAGGGGAAAGACTAGAGATCTCTTCAAGAAAATTAGAGATACCAAGGGAACATTTCATGCAAACATGGGCACAATAAAGGAAAGAAATGGTATGGACCTAACAGAAGCCGAAGATATTAAGAAGTGACAAGAATACACAGAAGAACTATACAAAAAAAATCTTCATGATGCAGACAATCACAATGGTATGATCACTCACTTCAAGCCAGATATCTTGGAATGCAAAGCCAGGTGAGCCTTAGGAAACTTCACTATGAACAAAGCTAGTAGAGGTGATGGAATTCCAGTTGAGCTATTTCAAATCCTAAAAGAGGATGCTGTAAAAGTGCTGCACTCAATATGTGAGCAACTTTAGAAAACTCAGCAGTGGCCACAGGATTGCAAAAGGTCAGCTTTCATTCTAATCCCAAAGAAAGGCAATGCCAAAGAATGCTCAAACTACTGCACAATTGTACTCATTTCATATGCTAGCAAAGTAATGCTCAAAACGCCCTAAGCCAGGCTTCAAGAGTACACAAACAGTGAACTTTCAGATGTTCAAGCTGGATTTAGAAAAGGCAGAGGAACCAGGGACTAAATTGCCAACATCCACTGGATCATTGAAAAAGCAAGAGAGTTCCAGAAGAACATCTATTTCTGCTTTATTAACTATGCCAAAGCCTTTGACTATGTGGTTCACAATAAACTGGAAAATTCTGGAAGAGCAGGTCAGGAAGCAACAGTTAGAACTGGACATGGAACAGCAGACTGGTCCCAAATAGGTAAAGGAGTACGTCAAGGCTGTATATTGTCACCCTGCTTATTTAAATTATATGCAGAGTACATCATGAGAAACGCTGGGCTGGAAGAAGCACAAGCTGGAATCAAGATTGCCAGGAGAAATATCAATAACCTTAGATATGTATTTGACACCTCCCTTATGGCAGAAAAAAAGAAAAACTAATGAGCCTCTTGATGAAAGTGAAAGAAGAGAGTGAAAAAGTTGGCTTAAAGCTCAACATTCAGAAAACTAAGATCCTGGCTTCTGGTGCCGTCACTTCATGGTAAATAGCGGAAACAGTGGAAACAGTGGCAGACTATTTTTTGGGCTCCAAAATCACTGCAGATGGTGATTGCAGCCATGAAATTAAAAGACACTTACTCCTTGGAAGGAAAGTTATGACCAAACTAGACAGCATATTAAAAAGCAGAGAAATTACTTTGCCAACAGAGGTCCATTTAGTCAAAGCTATGGTTTTTCCAATAGTAATACATGGATATGAGATTTGGACTATAAAGAAAGCTGAGCGCCAAAGACTTGATGCTTTTGAACCGTGGTGTTGGAGAAGACTTTTGAGAGTCCCTGGACTGCAAGGAGATCCAACCAGTCCATTCTGAAGGAGATCTGCCCTGGGATTTCTTTGGAAGGAATGATGCTAAAGCTGAAACTCCAATACTTTGGCCACCTGATGCAAAGAACCGACTCATTGGAAAAGAACATGATGCTGGGAAAGATTGAAGGTGGGAGAAGGGGACAGAACAGGCTGAGATGATTGGATGGCATCACTGACTCAATGCACAAGAGTTTGAGTAAACTCTGGGAGTTGGTGATGGACAGGGAGGCCTGGAGTGCTGCAGGCCATGGTGTAGCAAAGAGTCAGACACGACTGAGTGACTGAACTCAACTGAAAACCCATGGTGCCTGGCTTCAGGACCTAATGAAGCTCAGTCTCTGATGTCTCTTCGCATAAATTAAGTTAGAGACACACTGCTGGGTAAGAAGTGGATTTGTTCAGATTCAGAGAGAAGCACACTCCACAGGGTGTGGGCCACCACAGAGGGCAAGTGCTAGGGCCATGGAATGTGGTGTGGCTAGGTTTAGCAGCTGGATAAATTCATATGCTAATGAGTGGGAGGATCACCCAAACCACTGGGGAATCACACACTCCTCTGTCTTTTGATAGTGACTTGGAACTGTCCTGCCACCTCTGGGTATGTCATTTAGCTTACAGACTGGGGATCAAGGTTTAGTTGAATTTGACTTGTCATCTTGGACCCGTTTGATTTTAATTGGTTCATATTATGCCCTTGTGCTATGTCATTCTTTCAAAAGTTGTCCCCTGCCCACTTCCCTCCTGTTTCATGCTCTTTTCCTGAGCTCCATCCAGGCTCACAATGTTGCCTCTACAATCTTCTGGAGGGAAAACCAGAAAATAGTTGGCCCTTGGGAGGGAAATAGCCTCTATTACTGTGGAATAGCCACTCTCTCTAGATATTCAGGCCTTCACCTTCCATGTTTCCTACAACATGTGCAACATCCACATCTCTCAGTGGACCCACTAGGGTGGGAGACAGGCACACAGTGCCTGCTAGAAGATCTGTTGGCATCCCTTCAAAGGCAACTGGGCTTCCAGGGATAATGTTTGCCACTTTGGGAGTTAGCCCTGCAGGCCTTTTCGGCCCAAACCCTTAGCACCCTTCTCCTAAAGTTACAAACATACCCTCGGATCAAATCTCCACTCCACGTTTATGGAATATCTGGTCTGTTGCCTCTTATCAATTCGTTCTTAAGCCACTTACTAAGTCCTGCCACCAGGACCCTGCCCCCTAGTAGGCAACATTGCTCCACCCTGCTTATTATTAAAATACTCCAATGCCCCTAACAGGGCCAGATAGTTCAGTTCAGTTCAGTTCAGTCGCTCAGTCGTGTCTGACTCTTTGCGACCCCATGAATCACAGCACGCCAGGCCTCCCGGAGTTCACTCAGACTCATGTCCATCCAGTCAGTGATGCCATCCAGCCATCTCATTCTCTGTCGTCCCCTTCTCCTCCTGCCCCCAATCCCTCCCAGCATCAGAGTCTTTTCCAATGAGTCAACTCTTCACATGAGGTGGCCAAAGTACTGGAGTTTCAGTTTCAGTATCATTCCCTCCAAAGAAGTCCCAGGGCTGATCTTCAGAATGGACTGGGTGGATCTCCCTGCAGTCCAAGGGACTCTCAAGAGTTTTCTCCAACACCACAGTTCAAAAGCATCAATTCTTTGGCGCTTGGCTTTCTTCACAGTCCAACTCTCACAACCATACATGATCACAGGAAAAACCATAGCCTTGACTAGACGGACCTTTGTCAACAAAGTAATGTCTCTGCTCTTGAATATGCTATCTAGGTTGGTCATAACTTTCCTTCCAAGGAGTAAGCATCTTTTAATTTCATGGCTGCAGTCACCATCTGCAGTGATTTTGGAGCCCAAAAAGATAAAGTCTGACACTGTTTCCACTGTTTCCCCATCTATTTCCCATGAAGTGATGGGACGGGATGCCATGATCTTCTTTTTCTGAATGTTGAGCTTTAAGCCAGCTTTTTTACTCTCCTCTTTCACTTTCATCAAGAGGCTTTTGAGTTCCTCTTCACTTTCTGCCATAAGGGTGATGTCATCTGCATATCTGAGGTTATTGATATTTCCCCTGGCAATCTTGATTCCAGCTTGTGTTTCTTCCAGCCCAGCGTTTCTCATGATGTACTCTGCATATAAATTAAATAAGCAGGGTGATAATATACAGCCTTGACGTACTCCTTTTCCTATTTGGAACCAGTCTGTTGTTCCATGTCCAGTTCTAACTGTTGCTTCCTGACTTGCATACAGATTTCTCAAGAGGCAGGTAAGGTGGTCTGGTATTCCCATCTCTTTCAGAATTTTCCACAGTGTATTGTGATCCACACAGTCAAAGGCTTTGGCAGATAACCCAACAGGGCCAGATAACCCACTCCTTTGTCATTACTTCTGTTATTGCCTAAAGTGGGTCTCTGACAATGAAATGTTTACCATTAGAAACACCGTAAGCTGCTCTTATGGAGGACTAGGGAAGGAAATCAGTGACTTACATTCCTTTAGAGCAGTAAGAGGATAAGCCTCATGGCTGTTTCACCGGGTTCCCAGTCTCAGGGATTGAATTGCTTTACATCATGCTATCTATTTCCATTTGCGGTGAACAAACTGGCAATGAGTTAAGATTACAGCCCCTTAATCCTACCCAGCACTGGTCACGCTGGAGACCTTGGGGAAGTCCAACTCCAGTCCAGGGGTTCCAGGAAGTTGACCTGCCTTGACCTGCCTAGGGACTCAGTCCCTGGGAGGTTGTCACACCTCAACCTGCTCAGGGATCCACCAGTCCAGGGGTCCCAGGAGGTCAACCTGCCTGGACCTGCCTAGGGATCTGGTCCTCGAATGGTTGTCATGCTTCAACTTGCTCAGAGATCCACCAGTCCAGGGGTCCCAGGAGGTGGACATGGCTTGACCTGCTAAGGGACCCAATTCTCAGGAGGCTGACCTGCCTCGACCTGCCCAGGTATTCGATCTTCAGGAGGCTATCACGCCTCAGCCTGCCTAGGGATCTGCACCCTGACCCAGGGACACATGGCTCTTAGGTTGCGTCAGTACTGGGTAGGATAACCTTCAGAAAGACTCACCCCAAAGGAAGTCCACCCATGGAAATAGAAGGAAGCCTATTACCTGTGCCACTATGCCTGGTCTCAGCAATAACTCAGGAGCTCAATGAGAACTCCATTGCCTTTCTGGAAAGGCTAAAAGAGGCCCTCTAAAAGTTGACCAGTCTGGACTTAGACGCTTATGAGGGACAGGTGATTGTAAAGGACAAATTCCTGTCCCAGTGTGCATCTGGCATCAGGATAAAGTTACAGCAGTTACAGAAACAGGACCCTGCTGCCTCTTTAGATGAGGTGGTTCAGACAGCCACCAATACCTTTTATAACAGAGAACAGGAGAAGGAGGCCAAGGCCAAGGAGAGGGAGAAAAGGAAAGAGACAAGGCATGCCCAGATGCTGGCCACCGTGCAGTGAAGCCTTATGGCAAACCCCGAGTCCTTGAAGGACAAGGCACGAGGCAAATGCCTAATCTGTAGACAGGTGAGGCATTGGGCCATAGTATCCAAACCATGATAAGTTTCCTAAAACAGCTTGCCACAAATGCCATCAATTGGGACATTGGGCAGCACTCTGCCCTGGGGATCCAAGAGCCTCAAGGTCAAGCGCCAAGCCTTCCCTCATGGTGGTTAACAGGACTGAAGCAGCTCACTCCAGCCAACCCACCTGTCATAGATAACCATCACGGGGCTGGAGCCAAAGGTGCAACTGGATGCGGCAGGTAGGTTCAAGAATTTCTTGGTTGACATGGGAGCTACCTACTCTGTCCTGACCTCCTACTACAGAGCCTACTCCTCCCAAACTTGTACCATTTTGGGTATTACAGGAAAAACAATTATTAAAAGACTCACTCAAGCACTTCTTTGTTATTGGGAAGGACAAATATTTTCCCACCAGTTTCTGGCTGTCCCTGAGTGCCCTACTCCCTTATTGGGAAGAGATATACTAACTAAATTGGGGACCACCCTTGTGAGGGGAAGCTTTTCAGCCCCTAGAGCCCTATAGCTTCTGGTGACTACTGAAGAACCCATTACACCTTCTCCAATAGAGAGGGACCAAAAACTATGGGAGGACAAAATTAACCCCCACGTGTGGGACCAGGGGACTCCTGGACAAGCCCACCAAGCTGAACCAGTATTGTCCTCCAAGATCACACTCGGTTTCCTAAACAGAAACAATATCCCCTCAGAAGAGAGGCTCAGGAGGGACTACAGCCTCTAATAAATAAATTCCTTGCCTGTTGGCTATTCAGTTCAGCTCAGTTGTGTCCGACTTTTTGTGACCCCATCAATCGCAGCACGCCAGGCCTCCCTGTCCATCACCAACTCCTGGACTTAACCCAAACTCATGTCCATCAAGTCAGTGATGCCATCCAGCCATCTCATCCTCTGTCATCCCCTTCTCCTCCTGCCCCCAATCTCTCCCAGCATCAGGGTCTTTTCCAATGAGTCAACTCTTTGCATGAGGTGTCCAAAGTATTAGAGTTTCAGCTTTAACATCAGTTTTTCCAATAAACACCCAGGATTGATCTCCTTTAGAATAGATTGGTTGAATCTCCTTGCAGTCCAAGGGAATCTCAAGAGTCTTCTCCAACACCACAGTTCAAAAGCATCAATTCTTTGGCACTCAGCCTTCTTCACAGTCCAACTCTCACATCCATACATGAGCACTGGAAAAATCATAGCCTTGACTAGACAGATCTTTGTTGGCAAAGTAATGTCTCTGCTTTTTAATATGCTATCTAGGTTGGTCATAACTTTCCTTCCAAGGAGTAAGCGTCTTTTAATTTCATGGCTGCAATCACTACCTGCAGTGATTTTGGAGCCCCCAAAAATAAAGTCTGACACTGTTTCCACTGTTTCCCCATCTATTTGCCATGAAGTGATGGGACTAGATGCCATGATCTTCGTTTTCTGAATGTTGAGCTTTAAGCCAACTTTTTCACTCTCCACTTTCACTTTCATCAAGAGGCTTTTGAGTTCCTTTTCACTTTCTGCCATAAGGGTGGTGCCATGGCCCCCACCAATTCACTGTGTAACACTCCAATCCTCCCTTTAAAGAAAAAGGGTAGAACCTGGTGAAAGGTTCAAGATCTCCGGATCATAAATGAAGCTGTAGTCCCCCTCAATCCCACAGTACCCAATCCCTATGTAATCTGGGAGAAATCTTGCCCAGTGCCAAGTGGTTTACAGTCTTGGATCTCAAAGATGCATTCTTTTGCATATCACTGGCTAAAGAATCCAAAAATCTTTTTGCCTTGGAGTGAGAGGCTCCAGGAGAAAAACACAAACAGATGTTTGGACAGTATTACCTGGATAGTATCACCAAATGTCAGTATTACCTGAGGTAATACTTGGACAGTATTACCTCAGGGGCTCAGAGATAGTCCCCACCTGTTGATCAGGCTCCTAGCCAGGATCTCCTAGATCTGGACTTAGGACCTAATGGGAAAGTATTACAATACATAGATGACTTACTAATCTGCTCTCCAGATGAGAAAAATGCCCAACACCATGCAATTTAAGTTATAAACTTTTTGGCAGAAAGGGGATATAAAGCCTCCCGTGCTAAGGCACATATGATTGAGACAAAGGTCATTTACCTGTGAGTTCAGATTACACACAGGTCCAGAAGACTGTCCTCTGATCTGTACAAGTAATCCTCCATTTGCCCTCCCCCATGACTTGAAAACAGTTGCAAGCTTTCCTGGGGCTAATTGGGTATTGTAGAATCTGGGTACCCAACTATGGTCTAATTGCCCAGCCCTTATATGAAAGCTTGAAGGGATGGGATGACTCAATCCCTCTGATGTCAGGAAATCCTCAAAAGAAGGCAGAGACTACACTAAAACAAACCTTAACTCAAGCACCTGCCTTGAAGTTGCCAGACACAGAAAAACATTCCAACTTTATGTCCACGTAAAAGAAGGAATAGCCTTGGGAGTGTTAACTCAAAAGTTGGGACCTGAGCCCCAGCCTGTAGCTTACTTATCCAAGAGCCTCAACCCAACCATGCGAGGCTGGCCTCCCTGCCTCCAAAATCTTGCAGCTGTTGCAATCCTAATAGAAGATGATTTAAAACTCTCTTTTGGAGGCAAACCAACCACCAACTGAAACAACTCCCAAATGGGAGAGGCTATTTATATATGTCTGATCAAAGAATCCTCATATATCAAGTAGTGCTGATGGAAAATCAAGGCCTGACTATACCCTCTTGTGAGGTTCTTAACTTACGGCCACCCTTCTGCCTACCCCGAGGGCTCTCTCTCCTTTTACTATTGCCTAGAAACCTTGGACCACTGGACAAAATCCCGAGAGGGATTGTCGGAAGATCCTCTGACCAATCCTGAGGAAATCTGGTACATTGATGCAAGCAGCTTTGTCTTGGATGGAAAAAGAAGAGCTGGATATTCAGTTCAGTTCAGTCGCTCAGTTATGTCTGACTCTTTGCAACTCCATCAATCCCAGGACACCAGGCCTCCCTGTCCATCACCAACTCCCAGACTTAACCCAAACTCATGTCCATTGAGTCAGTGATGCCATCCAGCCATCTCATCCTCTGTCGTCCCCTTCTCCTCCTGCCCCCAATCCCTCCCAGCATCAGGGTCTTTTCCAGTGAGTCAACTCTTCACATCAGGTGGCCAAAGTATTGAAGTTTCAGCTTTGGCATCAGTCCTTCCAATGAACATCCAGGACTGGTCTCTTTAAGGATGGACTGGTTGGCTCTCCTTGCAGTCCAAGGGACTGTCAAGAGTCTTCTCCAGCACCACAGCTCAAAGGTATCAAGTCTTCGGCACTCAGCTTTCTTCACAGTCCAAATCTCACATCCATACATGACCACTGGAAAAACCATAACCTTGACAAGATGGACCTTTGTTGGCAAAGTAATGTCTCTGCTTTTGAATATGCTGTTTAGGTTGGTCATAACTTTCCTTCCAAGGAGGAAGCGTCTTTTAATTTCATAGCTGCAATCACCAGTGATTTTGCAGCACCCAGAAATAAAGTCTTCCACTGTTTCCCCATCTATTTCCCATGAAGTGATGGGGCCAGATGCCACAATCTTTGTTTTCTGAATGTTGAACTTTAAGCCAACTTTTTCACTCTCCTCTTTCACTTTCATCAAGAGGCTTTTTAGTTTCTCTTCACTTTCTGCCGTAAGGGTGGTATTATCTGCATATCTGAGGTAATTGATATTTCTCCCGGCAATCTTGATTCCAGTTTGTGCTTCTTCCAGCCCAGCGTTTCTCATGATGTACTCTGCATATAAGTTAAATAAGTAGGGTGACAATATAAAGCCTTGATATACTCCTTTTCCTATTTGGAACTAGTCTGTTGTTCCATGTCCAGTTCTAATTGTTGCTTCCTGACCTGCATATAGGTTTCTCAAGAGGCAGGTCAGGGGGTCTGGTATTCCCATCTCTTTCAGAATTTTCCACAGTTTGTTGTGATCCACACAGTCAAAGGCTTTGGCATAGTCAGTAGTCTCCAATTTTGAGATCATAGAGGCTAAATCTTTGCCACCATATACTTCAGCCCAATTAGCTGAGCTCATAGCCCTGACTCAAGCTTTAGAGCTGGGACAAGAAAAAAGAGTAGCCATTTACACTGACTCCAAGTATGCCCTTCTGGTGCTACATGCGCATGTTGCTATTTGGAAAGAAAGGGCCCACTTGACCACCCGAGGGTCCCCAATCAAATATGGTGATCAAATCCTTAGACTCTTGCAGGCAGTTCATTTGCCCATTGAGGTTTCAGTCTACTACTGTAAAGGACACCAAAAAGGGAGCACGGAAGTGGCACAAGGGAACCAAGCAGCTGATCAGGCAGCTATAAGAGCAGCATTACAGAAGAATGACCTAACAGGGGTTGCCACCTTACGTCCACAGACTGATTTGCCAGAAACTCCTTCATATACTGAAGGTAAGACTCTTATAGCTAAGAGTGAGGGCTTTCAAGAAGATCCTATGGAGCAGTTCCATAGGAGGGGCTCCTTTTTCTGCCTTGGAACTTCCAATGGAAGTTGGTTAACTCCTTACATGCCACCACTCATTTAGGGGAGAAGGCCCTCCAAAGATTACTAGAAAGGTCCTTCATAGGAATAGGCCTCCGAATGACTATAAGGCAAGTGGTCTCCTCTTGTCAGTTAAACAACCCCCAAGGAGCTCGAAGACCCCAGCTGGCCCAGCCCATCCAACAACGTGGGACCTACCCAGGAGAGGACTGGCAGATGGAATTCACCCAGATGCCAGTTTCTCAAGGGTATAAATACTTATTAGTCATGATAGATACATTCACAGGATGGACTGAAGGCTTTCCCACCAGGACTGAGGTGGCTGAAGAAGTGGTTAAAAACAACAAAAAAAAGCTGCTCCATGCAATCATTCTGAGATTTGGTCTGCCCAGGTCATTGCATAGTAACAATGGGGCATCATTTATTTCTAAGGTCACCCGGTGAAAGTGTGAAAGTCGCTCAGTCATATCTGATTTTTGCAACCCCATGGACGACACAATCCATGGAAATCTCTATGTTAGAATAACGGAGTGGGTAGCCTATCCCTTCTCCAGTGGATCTTTCTGACCCAGGGATCGAACCAGGGTCTCCTGCATTGTAGGTGGATTCTTTACCACCTGAGCTACCAGGGAAGCCATTTAATAAGCATTTTAAAATATAAAGTGACACTATGAAGCAGTGTGACAGGTTTCCTCTGTTACTTTTAAACTGGACTAGAAGGTAGTCCCCAGGATTCCAGTAATGCTGTGGAAATATTACCATTTTAATTTACAATCAGGATAAAGTGCATCCAGCGAGGAGCCAAGGGATCTAAGTTCTAGTTGCCATCTTGCACCAAGTGATCCTGAATACTCTCAACTTCTGAAGTCAGAAGCCTCATCACAAAATGAAAGGGGCTGAATCAGGCCATCCTAAATATCCTTTCCAGCTCTGTACTTTGTAATTCTGTGAAATCAGAGTAACATGTCCCAAGCTCTTTGGGATCAGGGATTTGAGAACCTAAGTTCCATGTCCAGTATTTTAACCTTCATACTTCTTCTTTAAGTCCTGTTCTTATTAAATACATTTTCACATTCTGTGTATTTAAGTATATTTTAACAGTCTTTCCATCATTAACAATAAAAACTTTTTTTTTTTTCAAGAACACACTTTTCATTTCCTGCTTTTATTTTTTTTTCAACTTGCTTTTTCAATTTCTCCAATATCTCTTCTGGAGGTGTGCAGGCCAAAAGCTTCACCACTTTTTCACGAGATTTACTGCCCTTATCCAAAACAACATCACTCTTCCTGAGTTCTAAGATTTTGGAAAGACAGCAGCACAGCTCCACATTGGCCTCTCCCTCTATCGGAGGCCCTGTGATGTCTACACTCACGTCTGTCATGGCGTTTTGTTTGGAACCAGCTTTGTCATGGATGGCCATGGTGAAACCGCCTTTAGGATAAACTGCCTCAGGACCTAAGGTAGGAAGTGGTCACCGAAGGGGTCTCTAAAACATTGAGCATTACTTATTATCTCCATTGCGCCTGGAGGCCTCAGTTTTCAGGAAAGGAGAAAGAGAAAACCAATTCTTAAAATCAGTTATGAAAAAGATAACCCAGAAGTCCTTCCTGGGATGGAAGGAGGCTTTACCAATAGCTTTACAATAGCTTTACAATAGCTCTCCTCCATACCAGTATTGCCCCTAAGGAACAGTTTGGCCTTAGTCCTTATGAGATGCTATATGGGAGACCTTTTTTTTAATGTCAATGACATCTTCCTAGATCCAGAGGCTCAGAGCCCCTAGTCTTAAACCATGGCCATTGGGCAATTCCAAAGGGATATATGCTTGTAGGGTGTCAACCAGGACCCAAAAGATTCTAAAGAGTCACCACTATATGCTCCAGAGACTCAAGTCCTATTTAAAATCTGTAAAGATGGGTCCCCAAAGTCTCAATTCCAGCCTACGTGGAAGGGCCTCTACCCTGTAATACTTTCTACGCCTATAACAGTCAAGGTTTCAGAACATGACTCCTGAATTCACTACTCATGAGTCAAGCCATGGAAGAAAACAGAAGAGGACACTCAATACACCTGTGAGCCCCTGGGAGATCTCAGATATCTCTTCAGTACTACAAATGAGTGCCATTATAATGAACACCCCCAAAATCTGGTTTCTGGAGATAAGATTTCTCAGGGCAGCTCTCAAGAGCCAACACAGCTTGGCAGGGGTTGTACTCCAAAACATACAGGAGATGGATCTCCTGATCCCTGAAAAAGGAGGGACATGAGCCATCTTGAATGAGACATGTTATTTCTGGGTAAATACCTCCAGCTAAGTTAAAGAAAGTCTCACAATCCTTAAGAAAAACATTCAGACCCTACAGGATCTCAAAGAATGAGCTAGAGAGTTCTCGGGGTGGCTACAATCTCTCTCTGTGGGATCCTCCTGATGATGGGAAATTTGGAGTTGGCTAATGCCCCTACTTCCCATGTCCCATCACTTCATAGGAAATAGATGGGGAAACAGTGTCAGACTTTGTTTTTTTGGGCTCCAAAATCACTGCAGATGGTGACTGCAGCCATGAAATTAAAAGACACTTACTCCTTGGAAGGAAAGTTATGACCAACCTGGATAGCATATTCAAAAGCAGAGACATTACTTTGCCAACAAAGGTCTGTCTAGTCAAGGCTATGGTTTTTCCAGTGGTCATGTATAGATGTGAGAGTTGGACTTTGAAGAAAGCTGAACGCTGAAGAATTGACGCTTTTGAACTGTGGTGCTGGAGAAGACTTGCGGGTCCCTTGGACTGCAAGGAAATCCAACAAATCCATCCTAAAGGAGACCAGTCCTGGGTGTTCATTGGAAGGACTGATGCTGAAGCTGAAACTCCAATACTTTGGCCACCTCAGGTGAAGAGTTGACTCATTGGAAAAAACTGTGATGCTGGGAGGGATTGGGGGCAGGAAGAGAAGGGGACGATACAGGATGAGATGGCTGGATGTCATCACTGACTCAATGGACATGAGTTAAGTCCGGGAGTTGGTGATGGACAAGGAGGCCTGGCATGCTGTTGTTCATGGGGTCGCAAAGAGTCAGACATGACTGAGAGACTGAACTGAACTGAACTGAACTGACTAGTGCCCCTACTAGTCTCTGTCATCACCATACTGATGCTGCTTAGGATTGCTCCATGTATTACCAATTGTCTAACCTGTTTTGTCTCTGCCTAAGTCAACAAGCTACAACATGCAGTGCCAATTCAACAAGGATATATAAAACTACAGCCAACCACAGAAAATATCAGTCACCCTTAGATGGACACTGCTATAAAGACTCTGAGGCTTGAGACTAGCAAGAGGGGAGGCCCAATGCCCCTTGCCATCCCAGTTCAGCAGGAAGTAGCCAGAGAGACCTTGATGCCCCTATTGCCAAAGATTGGGCCTCCAATCTCTTGAGGGGGAAATGTTAGGTGGTTAGAATAGGAAAAAAGGAGTCCAAAATGACCGTGGCTTAAAGACAAGGAAGAGAAAAGCCCGCGAAAATAGAACAAAGGAAGGTACGAGGACCAGAGTGAGGATCTCAGGTGAAACAAACAGCACCCCTGGCTAGCCCAATTTACATAGGCCAGGCCCAGGGGGAGAAGAAAAAAAACATATAAAAAGAGGAGCCAAAATTGGGCCGGGGGCTTCTCTTCCCTTTGTGTCTTTTGTTTCGGCATGCTCTCATGCCTCAAGGATGTATTTTCCCTTACTTTCTAAGTAAAACTGAGCTGTAACACCGAGCTGTAGCACTGGTCCATTTGAGGGCTATAACATTGGCCCACCGCTTCAAATTTTTGTTTCGATAAGACAGAACTGAAGAAATTACAAACTCCTCCGACACTGGGATCCTGGGCTGATAGATCCTTGAGCAGGCTGAGGTGCGACAACTTCCTGGGGACCAGATCCCTAGGCAGGTCAAGGCAGGTTGACCTCCTGGGACTCTTGGACTCAAGTTGGGCATCCCCAAGGTCTCCAGCATGACCAGTGCTGGGTAGGATTAAGGGGTTGTAATCTTAATTCATTGCCAGTTTGTTCACTGCAGATGGGAATAGATATCATGGTGTAAAGCAATCCAAGCCTGTGCCCTGAGACTGGGAACCTGGTGAAACAGCCATAAGCCTTATCCTCTTACTGCTCTAAGGGAAGGTAAGTCACTGATTTTCTTCCTTAATCCTCCATCTGAGCCTCCCTGGTGGCTCAGATGCTAAAGCGTCTGCCTACAATGTGGAATATCCATGTTAGATTCTTGGATTGTGAAGGTCTTCTGGAGAAGGAAATGGCAACCCACTCCTTGCTTGGAAAATTGCTTGGATAGAAGAGCCTGGCAGGCTACCGTCCATGGGGTCACAAAGGGTCAGACACGACTGTACATCTAAACTTTCACTTTTTCAGTCCTCTATAAGAGCAGATTAGTGTTTCCAATGTTAAACATTTCATTGTCACAGACCCACTTAAGGTAATAACAGAAGTAATGACAAAGGAGTGAATTGTCTGGTCTTGATAGGGACATTAAGAGTACTTTAATAACAGGCTGGGTGGAGCGATGTTGCCTAGAAGGGGCAGGGTCCTGGTTGCAGGAGTTAGTAAGTGGTTAAGAACAAATTGATAAGAGGCAATAGATCAAATGTTCCATAAAAGTGGAGTGGAGATTTGATCTGGGGGTATGTTTGTAACTTGAGAAGAAAAGTGATAAGGGTTTGGGCTCAAATGGCCTGCAGGGCTAACTCCCAAAGTGTCAATCATTATCCCTGGAAGCCCAGTTGCCTTTGAAGGTATGCCAACAGATCTTCTAGCAGGCACTGTGTGCCTGTGTCCCACCCTAGTGGGTCCACTGAGAGATGCGGATGTTGCACATATTGCAGGAAATATGGAAGATGAAGGTCTGAATATCTAGAGGGAGTGGCTATTACACAGTATTTTCTGGTTGTCCCTCCAGAAGATTGTAGAGGCAACATTGTGGGCCTGGATGGAGTTCAGGAAAAGAGCACGAAAAAGGAAGGAAGTGGGTAGGGACAACTTTTGAAAGAATAACAGCACAAAAGCATGATATAAACCAAGTAAAATCAAATGAGTCCAAAATGACAAGTCAAATTCAACTAAACCTTGATCCCCAGTCTGTAAGCTAAATGACATACCCAGAGGTGGCAAGACAGTTCCAAGTCACTAACAAAAGACAGGAGTGTGTGGTTCCCCAGTGTTTGGGTGATCCTCCCACTCATTAGCATATGAATTTATCCAGCTGCTAAACCTAGCCACACCACATTCCATGGCCCTAGCACCTGCCCTCTGTGATGGCTCACACCCTGTGGTGTGTGCTTCTCTCTGAATCTGAACAAATCCACTTCTTACCCATCACTGTGTCTCTAACTTAATATTTGTGATGAGACATCAGAGACCGAGTTTCATTAGGTCCTGAAGCCAGGCACCATGTGTTTTAGCTGGGCTCAAGTTCCAGGAGAGAGGAGCTGAAGGACAGGAGGAAAAAACAGTGGGAAAAATGTGCCAAGGAATCCCCTTCATAACCTGCTGGAAAATCGCTAAATACCTGACCTATGCTCACAGTTTTCATTGGCCTGATCCTTGGCACAAAGAAGATTAAGGAAAGAAGAACCCCCACCAGCTTAGGTAACAGCTACTAGAGTGCAGAGGATAGTGGAGCCTTTGAGACACACTGAGGAGTAGCTTCTCCAGAGTCCCTCAGTTGCACCCACTGCTGCTAGCCTATTCACGGGGTGTTCAAGGAAACAAGAAATGAGAGATTGTAAAGGAATTAAGATTTGTTAGGCATATGTCCTTCCAGCCATAGGAGAGTTACCTTCCTACCTTAACAAGAGGTCTTCTGGAATCTTAGACTGAGCCTCGTAACCTTTCTGCTGAGTTTGTTTTTCACTGTTCCTGGTTTCCAGTATGCTGGGCTTCTTGTCACTTCACCTGTGGTGGGTTATTTTCAGCTTCCACCATGGGAGTGTTCCCTGAATTGAGCTCCTGATGCTTGGCCTCTTCCTTATGGGGGCCACACCGTGGTGGTGGTTTCAGCCAGTTTAAGTCTGAGAAATGGCACCATAGATGTTGGGGTAGTGTGTAATTTCCTCAGTTCTGTCTCGTTATACAAAAATTGGAAACGACGGACAGACCAGCCTTACAGCCCTTAGACGGACCAATGTTACACCTCTGTGTTACAGCTCAGTTTTATTTAGAAAGTAAAGGGAAGGCAATGGCAACCCACTCCAGTACTCTTGCCTGGAAAATCCCATGAACGGAGGAGCCTGGTAGGCTGCAGTCCACTGGGTCACAAAGAGTCAGACATTACTGAGCGACCTCAGTTTCACTTTTCACTTTCATGCATTGGAGAAGGAAATGGCAACACATTCCAGTGGTCTTGCCTGGAGAATCCCAGGGATGGCAGAGCCTGGTGGGCTACAGTCTATGGGGCTGCTCAGATTTGGACACAACTGAAGTGACCTAGCAGCAGCAGCAGCAAAGGGAAATACATCCTTGACACGTGAGAGAATGCTGACCCAAAAGATGTGAAGAGAGGCCCCAGCCCAATTTTGGCTCCTCTTTTTATGTTTTTTCCCCTCCACCTAGGCCGGCACTGTGTAAATTGGGCTAGCCAGGGGTGCTGTTTGTTTTACCTGAGGTCCTAACTCTGGTCTTCAGACTTTTGTTTGTTCTATTTTAGTAGGCTTTTCCCTTCTTTGTCTTTTACCCACCATCATTTTGGACTCCTTTTCTCTATTCTAACTACCTAACACATTTTAGAGATTGATCATATATTTGAGAATGATGCATCAGTTCAGTTCAGTTCAGTTCAGTCGCTCAGTTGTGTCCAACTCTTTGTGACCCATGATTCGAAGCACACCAGGCCTCCCTGTCCATCACCAACTCTCGGAGTACACCTAAACGCATGTCCATCCAGACAGTGATGCCATCCAGCCATCTAATCCTCTGTAGTTTACTTCTCCTCCTGCCCCCAATCCCTCCCAGCATCAGGGTCTTTTCCAATGAGTCAACTCTTCGCATGAGGTGACCAAAGTATTGGAGTTTCAGCTTTGGCATCAGTCCTTCCAATGTATATTCAAGACTGATCTCCTTTAGGATGGACTGATTGGATCTCCTTGCAGTCCAAGGGACTCTCAAGAGTCTTCTCCAACACCACAGTTCCAAAGCATCAATTCTTTGGTGCTCAGCTTTCTTCACAGTCCAACTCTCACATCCATACATGACCACTGGAAAAACCATAGCCTTGACTAGACGGACCTTTGTTGGCAAAGTAATGTCTCTGCTTTTTAACATCCTATCTAGGTTGGTCATAACTTTCCTTCCAAGGAGTAAGCGTCTGTTAATTTCATGGCTGCAATCACCATCTTCAGTGATTTTGGAGCCCCAAAAAAATAAAGTCTGACACTGTTTCCTCATCTATTTCCCACGAAGTGATGGGACCATATGCCATGATCTTCGTTTTCTGAATGTTGAGCTTTAAGCCAACTTTTTCACTCTCCTCTTTCACTTTCATCAAGAGGCTTTTGAGTTCCTCTTCACTTTCTGCCATAAGGGTGGTGTCATCTGCATATCTGAGGTAATTGCTATTTCTCCTGGCAATCTTGATTCCAGCTTGTGCTTCTTCCAGCCCAGCGTTTCTCATGATGTACTCTGCATTCAAGTTAAATAAGTAGGGTGACAATATACAGCCTTGACGTACTCCTTTACCTATTTGGAACCAGTCTGTTGTTCCATGGTCAGTTCTAACTTGCATATAGGTTTCTCAAGAGGCAGGTCAGGTGGTCTGGTATTCCTATGTCTTTCAGAATTTTCCACAGTGTATTGTAATCCACACAGTCAAAGGCTTTGGCATAGTCAATAAAGCAGAAATAGATGTTTTTCTGGAACTCTCTTGCTTTTTCCATGATCCAGAGGATGTTGGCAATTTGATCTCTGGTTCCTCTGCCTTTTCTAAATGCAGCTTGAACATCTGGAAGTTCATGGTTCACTTATTGCTGAAGCCTGGCTTGGAGAATTTTGAGCACTGCTTTCCTAAAGTGTGAGATGAGTGCAACTGTGCGATAGTTTGAGCATTCTTTGGCATTGCCTTTCTTTGGGATTGGAATGAAATCTGACCTTTTCCAGTCCTGTGGCCACTGCTCAGTTATCCAAATCTGCTGGCATATTGAGTGCAGCACTTTCACAGCATCATCTTTCAGGATTTGAAATAGCTCAACTGGAATTTCATCACCTCCACTAGCTTTGTTCGTAGTGATGCTTTCTAAGGCCCACTTGACTTCACATTCCAGGATGTATGGCTCTAGGTCAGTGATCACACCATCGTGATTATCTGGGTCGTGAAAATCTTTTTTGTACAGTTCTTCTGTGTATTCTTGCCACCTCTTAATATCTTCTGCTTCTGTTAGGTGCATACCATTTCTGTCCTTTTCGAGCCCATCTTTGCATGAAATGTTCTCTTGGTATCTCTAATTTTCTTAAAGAGATCTCTAGTCTTTCCCATTCTGTTGTTTTCCTCTATTTCTTTGCATTGATCACTGAGGAAGGCTTTCTTATCTCTCCTTGCTATTCTTTGGAACTCTGCATTCAGATGCTTATATCTTTCCTTTTCTCCTTTGTTTTTCACTTCTCTTCTTTTCACAGCTATTTGTAAGTCCTCCTCAGACAGCCATTTTGCTTTTTTGCATTTCTTTTCCGTGGGGATGGTCTTGATCCCTGTCTCCTTTACAATGTCATGAACCTCCGTCCATAGTTCATCAGGCACTCTGTCTATCAGATCTAGTCTCTTAAATCTATTTCTCACTTCCACTGTATAATCATAAGGGATTTTAATTAGGTCATACATGAATGGTCTTCAATTTAAGTCTTTCTTCAATTTAAGTCTAAATTTGGCAATAAGGGGTTCATGATCTGAGCCACAGTCAGCTCCCGGTCTTGTTTTTGCTGACTGTATAGAGCTTCTCCATCTTTGGCTGCAAAGAATATAATCAATCTGAATACGGTGTTGACCATCTGGTGATGTCCATGTGTAGAGTCTTCGCTTGTGTTGTTGCAAGAGGGTGTTTGCTATGACCAGTGCGTTCTCTTTTTAAAACTCTATTAGCCTTTGCCCTGCTTCATTTCGTACTCCAAGGCCAAATTTGCCTGTTACTCCAGGTGTTTCTTGACTTCCCACTTTTGCATTCCAGTCCCCTATAATAAAAAGGACATTTTTGGGGGGTGTTAGTTCTAAAAGGTCTTTAGGTCTTCATAGAACCATTCAACTTCAGCTTCTTCACAGTTACTGGTTGGGGCATAGGCTTGGATTACTGTCATATATGGTTTGCCTTGGAAACGAACAGAGATCTTTCTGTTGTTTTTGAGATTGCATCCAAGTACTGCATTTCGGACTCTTTTGTTGACCATGATGACTACTCCATTTCTTCTCTGAGATTCCTGCCCACAGTAGTATATATAAGGGTCATCTGAGTGAAATTCACCCATTCCTGTCCATTTTAGTTCACTGATTCCTAGAATGTCGACGTTCACTCTTGCCATCTCCTGTTTGATCACTTCCAATTTGCCTTGATTCATGGACCTGACATTCCAGGTTCCTATGCAATATTGCTCTTTACAGCGTCGGACCTTGCTTCTATCACCAGTCACATCCACAGCTGGGTATTGTTTTTGCTTTGGCTTCATCCCTTCATTCTTTCTGGAGTTATTTCTCCACTGATCTCCAGTAGCATATTGGGCATCTACCGACCTTGGAAGTTCCTCTTTCAGTATCCTATCATTTTGCCTTTTCATACTGTTCATGGGGTTCTCAAGGCAAGAATACTGAAGTGGTTTGCCATTCCCTTCTCCAGTGGACCACATTCTGTAAGACCTCTCCACCATGATCCTCCCATCTTGGGTGGCCCCACAGGGCATGGCTTAGTTTCATTGAGTTAGACAAGGCCATGGTCCGTGTGATCAGAGTGGCTAGTTTTCTGTGATTATGGTTCAATGTGTCTGCCCTCTGATGCCCTCTTGCAACACCTACCGACTTACTTGGGTTTCTCTTACCTTGGGTGTGGGGTATCTCTTCACAGATGCTCCAGCAAAGTGCAGCTGCTGCTCCCTACCTTGGATGTGGGATTGCTCCTCTCAGCTGCCGCCCTGACCTGGGGCATTGGGTAGCTCCTCTCGGCCGCCGTCCCTGACCTCCAGTGTAGGGTAGCTCCTCAACCCTTGTTTTAGAGGTAGGATGTATAAGTATTTATAATTTTTTCAATTAGAAACTTGGAGGTACTTTCTAGATATACATTTTAATGCAGATTATTTGACTTTTTAGAATGAGATTAAGACTGGTTTACTGGAGGTAAGCAGGAGATAACAATCCATGTTTTTACTTACAATGTGTATATATATATATATTTTTTTCCTGTTATTAAAAACACTAGGAATGGCTTTAACAAACTATAGAGATAGTTTGCCTAGATATTTTACATTTGAGAGTGAGAGTTGAATTGAGACAAGTGAGACCCATGTGTATCATAAATTGAGCTCTGCATCTCTGAAGCAAGGTTGAGAAACACTTGAGTAACAGTTTAGTAATTATTTTCGTAATGACACAGGGCCAGAAGAGCCCACTAGAGGCTATGTTTTCCAACCCCCTGACTTCAGTAAGAATGAACTTAAATAATTTCAAATAGATAGTCATTTCTACTCCTAAAATATATCCAGGAAATGAGAATCTTTCCTTTGGTTAGCTAATTCCACTATCTCACAGTTGTGCCAATATGTACTATTAAGAGGCCTAAGTGCACACGTTATTAACACAATAGGCTATAATTGTGCTTTTGAGACTGCTACACAATATCCAATCTATGATTATTTAGGGAGTTTGCATTCACCCGTTATTGATGCAACAGCCCTTAATAGTGCCTTTGTTGTCAGAGGGGTTGTGTTGCTTAATATCCCCAGCACTATTTGAAACAGTTTCTTAGAACATCTCAAACAGTGGCAAGATTTCAGATATTTACGTGCAAGTATTATCATCTACAATTAAAATTGAATATATACAGTATGTAGTTAGGTAAAAACTTCAATCTTGTGGAATATTTTTAAAGACCATTCCAACTGAACAGGAAGATTCAATTTAACCAGAGCCTGAAATAAAGAAACACTGAGGCCACAATGTGAGAAACACTGGTTAGTTAGGATGCCTTTAAATGTTGTATGTCAAGAACTTAACAAAAAACAGAAAAGTACATTTTCTTTTGTATTATTCACTAGTTCTTTTTATTGAAATAAAATTGAGATACAACCCTTCATGAGTTTAAGTTGTACATATAGTTCTTTAGGTAACAAACTTTAGCTAAGTAAAGCACGGTTTTGTCTGTTTTCCGTTATATTTCACCAAGGCCAAAATATGATAGAAGATCAGAGGTGAAAATTCAGTAAAAAAAAAAAAAAAGAAATCTTTGCTACCATATATTGTTTTGCATGAAGAAAGTTAACAGGTTAATGAAACAAAGGGAATTGGTAGTAGATATTCCAGAACTTAGCTTGCTAAGAAAATTCCTCTGAATATCATATTTAATTTATAGATTTTCTTTTAAATTTTGAATTCCTCTGTCCAAAAACGTTTTTCTGTCCAAAGTTTTTCCCCTGTCCAAAAAGTTTATTTTTTTGGACACAGGCTAGTGGTCACTGATGCTTTTTGGTATGACATAAAAATATCTAGAAGACAGTATTAACAAGACATGTAGTGTCAGAAAGGACAGACAGTCTTAATAGCAACAAAGTAGAAATAAAAGAAGCAAAGGAAATAAATGACTGGAAAAGAAAATCAGAGAAAGAAACAGAGAGACAGATAAATAGCCTCATTTTGTAATTTGGTAAAGGTGGTTAGGAAATAATCCTAAAATTAAAGTCTTATTTATAGTTACTTAAGTTCTTTGACACCTGAGACTTATTGCTAACACATGCAATTTTCTTTTTCCTGAGTGAATCATAAGGTAAATACATTTTTTTTTAGCTTAGTCAAAATTTTGCTCTACGTTTTTGTCTAAACTTTCAAGTTTTTTTTTTTTTTTTTAGTTTTTAGAGGCCCAAGTTTAATTAGCTTTTTCTTTTCTCCCTTTATAATCTCTTCTACAGTTCAGAAGCACATAAAACCACAAAGTAAGATAATGAACAATAAGTGAAATAATTAATATAATGATGAATTTCATTTTCATTTGTATTTCTCTCCACTTCTCACTGGAGAATTAAGAACTTGAAGTTCCCGAGGCTGAAATTCTCCAGTTGCAGTTATTTTGAACATGTCATGGTGCTCAAAGCTTTTGTAAAACTTGAGCCTTTGCAAATATAATTCAAAACCTCCCTTTAAACCCTTTTAAAATAATTTTTAAAGTATTTATAAAATGAGTTGCAAGCTTCCACATTCATGAGGATGGAGTAGATGTACATTTCCACATACCTCCTGGTAAGTATAATCAAAAACACTGGCATTTTTGAAAAGAAGACTCTTAAAGATGTTGAGAAGAAAGATTAGCTAGGCAACCTGGGATGCAAGGAATGACATGGTGTTGCCTTCCCTGGGTATATTTCAGACATGAAGATAAAGGAGCCAGCAATTCAGAAATCAGAACAGATGCAGAAAACAAGAACAGAATTCTGCTAACTCTAGCCTAAGCATCAGGAAAAGGTGGCCTTTCAAGATAGAAAGCTTTAGACAATAACCTCTACTCCATTTAAATACCACAGGAAAAACACTCAGGTCCTTCTTCCAACCATGCCAGCAAAAGCCAGATAAGGAACATGGACTTCCAACTTCTTGAGCTATAAGCAAGGTACTCCAAGTCCCCCTTGTCAGAGAAGGTAAAGTAGGGAGCAAGGGCACCATTAGCATCAAGAGGATAAGTCCTAGCTCCATCTCTCTCCCCCATGCTGCCATGGTGTGAGTGGAGACTTTGTGGAGGCTGGACTTCTACCCCTACTTGGCAGTGATGAGTTGGCATCTTTGCTCCCACTGGTGTGAAGTCAAAGGAGACCTACTGGAGAGTGGGAACATTTACCACCTGCACCCTTTGACCCTCACACAGTATCAGTGGAGGCAATGTGGGTGGGATGGGGGATGGTTACTAAGGCACTTCCTCTCTTCATGTTCAACCGAGGAAGGTATCACTGGAGGAGTAATTAAAGCTAAAACTCCCTCCCATGCCCGATAGTTATGAGGAGAACCCACATCTTGGTGTCAATGGACTTCTAGTATTACCAAGAAGTGATGGAGTAGAGCCCCTCCTCTTTCTCCTACCTAAGTGGTCTCAAAGAAAGCCAGTTTGAACAGAAAGTTTATATAAGACACAAGTTTAATGATATGATACCCCTAATATCCAGATTTCAGCTGATGATCTCTTGTTATATTGAGAACTAGGAAGATCTCAAACTGAGTGAAAAAGGAAAATCAATAGATGCCAACACTGAGACGACAGAGATGTTAGATCATCTGACAAAAATCTTAAAAAGCCTGAATGAGTAATTATAAGTGCACTTACAGAAAATGAAAAATAGCAGGAAGACTCAGCAAAGAAATGGAAGTCTCATCAAAGAATTGGGAGATATAAAGAAGTACTAGTGGGACATTTTAGGACTGAGAAACACAAAACTGAAATAAAAAGCTCAAAGATGACCTCAGCAGCATACTGAAGAACTGAAAGTGATGCTCTGGACTAGTAGTTAGAAGAAAGTGAAGTCTCTCAATTGTGTCCGACTCTTTGCGACCCCATGGACGTAGCCTGCCAGGTTCCTCTGTTCGTGGGACTTTCCAGGCAAAAATACTGGAGTGGGTTGTCATTTCCTTCTCCAGGGGATCTTCCCAACCGTCTGAGTCACCGAGGAATCCCTAGTCCAGGAAATGATCCTCTGGACTAGTCAGTCAGTCAGTTCAGTCGCTCAATCGTGTCCGACTCTTCTCAACCCCATGAATCGCAGCACGCCAGGCCTCCCTGTCCATCACCAACTCCCGGAATTAACTCAGACTCATGTCCATCGAGTTAGTGATGCCATCCAGCCATCTCATCCTCTGTCGTCCCCTTCTCCTTCTGCCCCCAATCTCTCCCAGCATCAGAGTCTCAACTCTTCGCATGAGGTGTCCAAAGTATTGGAGTTTCAGCTTTAGCATCATCCCTTCCAATGAACACCCAGGAATGAGCTCCTTCAGAATGGACTGGTTGGATCTCCTTGCAGTCCAAGGGACTCTCAAGAATCTTCTCCAACACTACAGTTCAAAAGCATCAATTCTTCGGTGCTCAGCTTTCTTCACAGTCCAACTCTCACATCCATACATGACCACTGGAAAAACCATAGCCTCGACTAGAGAAATTAAAAGTATGCAATTTGTACAATACAGAGAATATAGACTGAAAATGGTTGGAGATTTAGGAGTCTGTGGGACTACAGCTAAAGAGCAAATGTTCATGTCATCAGAGTTTTGGAAAGAAAGAACATGCTCTTGGTGAATTTGTGTGATCTGTAATTGTAGATCATAAAACCACCTTTGGAGGAATTGCTTTGTTTGTAAGAGTTCTGTGCATCCAATTTGGAAGTATGTCCCTATAGATAAATTTTTCATTTTATTCTAATAGTACCCCAGAAGAATCACAGGATAGTTTTTTTAAGTCCTCTTTTCTTTCAAATTTACAAATAGCATACCATAAAGTCCCATGAGACATAGTACAGTTTACTTTTTTCTCTCTAAATAGAACTCAAATAAATTTTCCAGTTACTTCCTTACAATATTGAGCACAAAACTACTGTCTTTTTGAGATTAATGACCTTTTTAAATTTACTAAAATAAAAGAAACTAAGGAAACTACCTATAAAAATAGCCAACCAATTTTGGGAAAAAAATTAAAAATGAATAAAGAGACTTACGATATAGTATAACTTATTATAAATCCATAACAATAAAGGTATTATAAAACTGGCATAAGAAGAGTGAGATCAATGAAATAAAGGTGAAAGTGAAACAGCAGCCTCAATGACATTTAAAATGTATTAGAATAAGATGAGAATGGCCGTTCAGTCAGGAAAAGAGTTGACTAATCTATAAATGGTAGCATGGCAACACATTAGCATTTTGAGGAATACCAAAATAAATCTCAGATCAATTAATTTTTTTATATAAGTTACTAAAACCAAAAATAATATACAATGTGAAGGGGAAGTCACATGACTTCATAAAGAGGATGCTAGTGTAGGAATAATTCTTAACATGGAGAACTCAAAGGAACCAGCTTTTAGATATTTAACTTTTTTATTTGAAACAATTTTTAGGGAACTGACACATTGCAAAAAGTAGTGCATTGTATTTATTTCTGTCTATTAGCTTCCATAAATGATAATGTCATATAAATAAAGTACAGTAACAGGACCAAAACTAAGCAATTAATATTGACTCGCTACTAGTGGCAAACTTACTGACTTTATTCAAATTGTGCCAATCATTCCATTAAGGCCCCCTTGCTGGTTCAGAATCCAATCCAGGTTCTCACTTTGTGTTTAATTGTTGTCTTGTTAGTTTCACCAGTCTGGAAAAGTTCTTCAATCTTTCTTTGTTTCTCATGACCTTGGGACTTTTGAAGAGGACTGATCAGGTATTTTATAGAATCTTTCTCAATTTGAACTTGTCATATTTTCTCACATTTAGATTGAAATTATATATTTTTGGCAAGAATATTTAAAAAATGATGTGTTCTCAGTAACTCTTATTAGGAGGCATGCATGCATGTGTGCTAAGTTGCTTCAGTCATGTCCGAATCTCTGCGACCCTATGGACTGTAGCCCAGTAGGCTCCTCTGTCCATCAGGTTCTCCAGGCAAGAATACTGGAGTGGGTTGCCATGACCTCTTCCAGGGGATCTTCAAGAGGCACATGATAGCAAAAGGCTTCACTACTGGTGATCAGTGATGTTACTTTGATATCTGGTTAATGAGATGGATGCCAAATTCGTTAACTGTAAATTCGATACTATTTCTCTTTTAGTTAATAAGCATCTTGTGAGAAGGTACTTTGAAACATTACAAATAAAATATTCTTTCTCTTTGTACTATTTTCTATTAATTTTAGTAACCATTGGTGATTTTTGTCTACAATGAGTTTTATACTTTTATCCTCCAAATGTTAATTTTCTATTTTCATTATGCTTTCTACATTTATTAATTAGAAATTCTACTTTAAGAAAAAGCCATATATTTTCTTCATTTATTAAACTGTTCAATTATTTATAGCAAGTGTTTATTTAGGCTCCTGGATACTTTTTTTTTTTTTTTTTGCATTGAGTTATAGCTGACTTGGAGGAGGAAATGGCAACCCACTCCAGTATTCTTGCCTGGAGAAATCCCATGGACAGAGAAGTCTGGCGGGCTGTAGTCCATGGAGTTGCAAAGAGTCGAACACAACTGAGCAACTAAGCACATAGCTGATATATGTCATAACAACATTGTGAGTTTCAGGTGAACAGCAAATGACTCAGTGGCTCAGTGGGTAAAGAATCCACCTAATAATGTAGGAGACATATCAGGTTCAATCCCTGCATGGGGAAGATTCCCTGGAGAAGGAAATGGCAATCCATTCCAGTAGTCTTGCCTAGGAAATCTAGTGGACAGAGGAGCCTGATAAGCTACAGTTCATGTGGTTGCAAGAGTCGGATATGACTTAGCAACTAAACAACATACATATATATGTATTCATTACATATGTAATAAATATATACATTATATATTCAAACTCACTCCCATCCAGGTTGTCACATAACACTGAGCAGAGTTCCATGAGCTATACAGTAGGTCTTAGCTTGTTATCCATTTTAAATACAGCAGTGTGTGCATGCCCCTCCCAAACTCCCTAAGTACCCCTTCTCTCCATCCTTCCTCCAGCAACTGTAAGTTTGTTCTCTGTGAGACTGCTTCTGTTTTGTAAATAAGTTCAACTGTATCATTTAAGGGATGTCATATGATATTTCTTGTTCTGTACAATTTACTTCACTCAGTATGACAATCTCTAGGTCATCTATGTTGCTGCAAATGGCATTGTTTAATTCTTTTTGATGGCTGAGCAATATTCCATTATATGTATATATAAATACCATTATATTATATACTATATTAAATATAAATTTCATTATATATATATATATATATATATATGCCATATCTTCTTTGTCTACTCCTTCGTTGATGGACACATAGGTTTCTTCATGAATACTTTTTTTATATTGTGATTTGTAATTCAGTACTTAATTATCTTGATGTTCAAATTGCACCAATTTTACCTATTGGCATTTCCTTCAAATTAGCTGTTGCAAGATTGTTGCAATTTACTAGATGAGCATAAAAACTATTTATACATTAGGAAGTTTAAGAAATCAATGAAAGTTTTAAGACAAATGACAAAAATTGTTCAACAATAATGAAAAAAAAATAGTAACTTCAGTGTAAGTGTTCTCACAAATAAAATGATAATTGGAACCAATAAATTGTACAAAACACTCAAAATAAAAAAGTATCCAAAATTTAACATGTCACATAATTATAAACTGTCATTTTTTAATAATGAAAGAAATTAACAGTATAATGTAACTTTTAAACACTTAATTTGGACAGGGTTTTCAGAAAGACAAGTATCTGTTTTCAAGATTTATGGAACTAAATGCTAGCTGACAATAATTGTGGGAGTATAAACTGGTAGTTTTTGGATATAAACAAGGTAATGGATATATAATGCTTATATTAGTATGTGTCTGGGAATATCTTCACAGGAAATGATCACAAGATTATGTAAAACCCAAGGTAAAATGATTTTTACCCTAATTTATTAACAAATATTGAACAAAAGTCAAAAGTTCAACCAAGTGAGAATGAGTGTATGTGTGCGTGCATATACACATACACATACATATACGGCTTCCCAGATGGTGTTAGTGGTAAAGAATCCACCTGCCAGTGCAGGAGATGCAAGAGGTGCAGGTTCAATCCCTGAGTCGGGAAGATACCCTGGAGTAGGAAATGGCAACCCATTCCTATTCTTGCCCAGAATATCTCATGGATAGAGGAGTCTGGTGGGCTACAGTCCAAAGGGTCATAAAGAGTTGGACATGACTGAGAACATGCACACACAGACACACACACACACAATATACATACATATATTTATATACATATCACACATACATCTATATCTATATAGATATAGATATAGATAGATGGATATAGATAGATATATATCTATAGATCTATATAGATATATAGATATATCTATAGATATATCTATATAAATATATCTATATAGATATCTATATATAATCTCATATACATATGTATCTATATATATTTATCTATATATATGCTCATATATATACATCTATATAGATCTATATAGATATATCTATAGATATATGCTTATCTATATCTATATCTATATATGCTCAGTCATGTCCGACTCTTTGTGACCCCATGGACTATACAGTCTATGGAATTCTCCAAGCCAGAATACTGGAGTGGGTAGCCTTTCCCTTCTCCAGGGGATCTTCCCCACCCAGGGATAGAACCCAGGTCTCCTGCATTGCAGGCAGATTCTTTACCAGCTGAGCCATAGGGGAGCCCAAGAATACTTGAGTGGGTAGCCTATCCTTTCTCCAGCAGAGTTTCCCAACCCAGTAATCCAACTGGGGTCTTGTGAGCTATCAGGGAAACCCTATATATAGTTTTTAAATAGATACAAACACACAAACACAATAGCACATTAAACTCATTTTTGATTGAACAAAACATTTTTTTGTCTATATTGCTTTATCTGTAGAATGAAATCATGGTAATGGGAAGGTTTACCTATACCATGGTACTGAGATTTTCATAAAAAATATAGCTTCACATGATTGACAAAAATTTTTTCTAAGTAAAGATAAGCATGCATAATTTTTTTAAAGGAGGACTTTTTTTCCTTTGGTTAAGTGTGACATACCCTTGTACAATCAGAACTGAATTTTGATTGAAGATGACTGGATTATATATAACTCTATGGACCAATTTAAAGAATTTTGCCGTTGAGTTGGAAATCTACCTATAAAACCTTCTGCTATTAATTATGTTGGAGTCTAACCCACACCAGGAAATGACTCACTTGTCTTAGAAGCCCACATTTTGATATTAATAAATGTCTGCAGCAGGCACTTGGCGGGGTGGTGGCAAAATCATAAAAATGTGCTTCTCTTCTCTTATGATCCTTGATGCCTTTTCTCCATGTTAGGGCTCTCACTTCCTTCTCTCATCCTCATGCTACAAATGTTATCTGTAATCAGGAGTGAAAGGATGGATGCACACCGCAGGCTGTCACCTGAGTGATTGCAGCATTAAGACAGGATAATAATACTTGGGAGTATTCAGGATTAAAGAAATGTCCTGTAATGTTTTTCTTTCAAAATATAAATATAGTATAAAAAAATCAGTAATGCATGAAATTTTCTTTACCTTCAGTCATAATGTCCATTTCTAAGGTCATCTGAGGTGAACTGTTTAATTCAGCCAATCTTTCTGCCTTCTATCTCCGGTAGACCATTTGGCGATGTAATTCTCAAGACTGTCATGTTCAGCAATTGGACTGGACAGAGCCTTATTAGAGAAAGGCTTTTCCCTGATTAATCACAATCAGTTCCCATGTTCTGAAGAGCACTGGAAATCTGTGGACCTAGTTTTCAGAGACACTCAAGTCAGATGTTCTTATCAGAAGTGGTACTTTTTGAACCCACAAATTACAACCTGAAATTCATTGTATTACTGTTTCATGAAACCACTTTTTTGTGCTATAAATTGTAAAGCATATGAAGCTTATATGGCTTTTTTCTATTTACATTCTGAATAGAATAATATTCTTAATTTTATAGAACTTATGTCTCTATAGCTTATATACTAGTGTGCTAGATTTTTCTAAATAAAACATTTCCTTGGCTAATAAAACTACAAGTTGTATTATAAAGCTTTAGTGAAAGTGACTTTAATTTAGAATTATTTAATAAGCCACAATCGGAGAAGGCAATGAAAACCCACTCCAGTACTCTTGCCTGGAAAATCTCATGGATGGAGGAGCCTGGTAGGCTGCAGTCCATGGGGGTCGCGAAGAGTAGGTCATGACTGAGCGACTTCACTTTCACTTTTCACTTTGATGCATTGGAGAAGGAAATGGCAACCCACTCCAGTGTTCTCGCCTGGAGAATCCCAGGGACGGGGCAGCCTGGTTGGCTGCCATCTATGGGGTCGCACAGAGTCGGACACGACTGAAGTGACTTAGCAGCAGCATCAATAAGCCACAATATTACTGAAAAATCAACTTTTAAATATTATCTTGAGATGAATCTATGATATAAATTTGATATAATGTCAGTCCAGTTTGGGATTGACATGTGCACACTACTATACTTAAAATAGATAACCAAAAAGGACCTACTGTATATCAGAGGGACTCTGCTGTCATATCCTATGTGGGAAAATAATTTGAAAAAGAGTGGGGGAAAATAAAATGAAAAAAGTCCAATTATTGTAATGACCACTCCCCGTCATTCCAAAATATCACTCAAGGTCAGTTATAATATCAGTCTTTGAAAGACACAAGGAAATGGTATCTCATAGTGGTTTTGATTTGCATTTCTCTGATAATGAGTGATGTTGAGCATCTTTTCATGTGTTTGTTAGCCATGGAGAACAGTGTGGAGATTCCTTAAAAAACTGGAAATAGAACTGCCTTATGATCCAGCAATCCCACTGCTGGGCATACACACTGAGGAAACCAGAAGGGAAAGAGACACGTGTACCCCAATGTTCATCGCAGCACTGTTTATAATAGCCAGGACATGGAAGCAACCTAGATGTCCATCAGCAGATGAATGGATAAGAAAGCTGTGGTACACATACACAATGGAGTATTACTCAGCCATTAAAAAGAATACATTTGAATCAGTTCTAATGAGGTGGATGAAACTGGAGCCTATTATACAGAGTGAAGTAAGCCAGAAGGAAAAACACCAATACAGTATACTAACGCATATATATGGAATTTAGAAAGATGGTAACGATAACCCTGTATATGAGACAGCAAAAGAGACACTGATGTATAGAACAGGCTTATGGACTCTGTGGGAGAGGGAGAGGGTGGGAAGATTTGGGAGAATGGCATTGAAACATGTGAAATGTCATGTATGAAACGAGATGCCAGTCCAGGTTCAATGCACGATGCTGGATGCTTGGGGCTGGTGCACTGGGACGACCCAGAGGGATGGTATGGGGAGGGAGGAGGGAGGAGGGTTCAGGATGGGGAACACATGAGAAATAAAGGAATAAAAAATTAAAAAAAAAATAAAAACTAAAAAAAAAAAAGAAAAGAAAGACACAAGGAATTAGATACCTGACAATCACACTGATTTCTATAATATAAGCATAGATGCAACTCAGTGTTTATGCCACACATGGAAGATAGAAAATATATGATCACATGATGTTCTGTAATATTGACTTTGGTGTCTCTCATTGGTCAAATTAAAAAAAAAATACATGTATATACATATGTAACTCTTGAGAACAAGACATGTTTTTAATTAGATTGTATTGTCAGTTTATGTGTTTTTATATCAATTTTTTTAGACTGTACTAAAACATATGACTAAATAACTGAAATTATAAATAGACATATAAGTGAAAAGTTTCTATTCCAGTCTTGTCTATATATGCCTTGCCTTTCCTAAATTTAATATTGTTGATTTCCTGGAGATTCTTTGCATTGATACATGAGGAAATGTATATCAAAATATTTTCACCTGTTTTATTATGTAATAACATACTTCAAACATCCTTTTGTTCATGTTGCTGTTCACTAAAAAATATACACTGGGCATTTTCTACACATAAAGAGATTTATGACTTTGTATGTTTGTATGACTTCTTAATATTCTGTTATATTGACAGATAAATAAGTGTGAATAAAATTGGTGTTCAGTTTTTGGATTTCTAGACTTTTTAAATTCTTTGGTTTCAAAAACACTGCTACTCTGAGTTAAACTGTATGTAAATGCTTTTGTTTGTGTGTGAGTATATCTGTAGGATAAATACTTAGAAATAAAATTGTTTGTTCAAATGTATATATATATTTGAAATTTTGGTAGGCATTGCCAACATTGTATAAGAGTAAATACCAAATTCACTCCTGCTCCCAAGAGAGTTTAAGAAGTCTTGCTTCTCTATGGTGTCTCTTCCTAAAGGTTTCACTGAAATTTTAAAACTTCCCAGTCATAGAGAGATTTGGGAGGAAATATAAGATCAGATGATAGGGATATATGGTTGGTATTTGAGCTTCTTGGTTTAATGTTGTTCGGATTTATTCTCAAAACTTGGTTTGCCTTGCTGGAAATGTGTCAGCTTCCCTGAGGGTTTATAACTTGAACCAGGCAGAAAACAACGAACTAAAGAGCCTCTTGATGAGGGTGAAAGGAGAGTGTAAAAAAGCTGGCTTAAAACTCAACATTCAGAAACTTAGAATCATGGCATCTGAGTCCATCACTTCTTGACACATGGAAAGGGAATAATTGGAAACAGTGACAGATTTTATTTTCTTGGGCTCCAAAAGCACTGTGGACAGTGACTGCAGTCATGAAATTAAAAGACGCTTGCTCCTTGGAAAGAAAGCTATGACAAATCTAGACAGCATATTAAAAAGCAGAGACATTACTTGGCTGATAAAGGTTCGTATAGGCAAAGCTATGGTTTTCCGAGGAGTCATGGACTGATGTGAGAGCTAGATCACAAAAACGGCTGAAAGTGAAAGTTGCTCAGTCGCATCCAACTCTTTGCGACCCGGTGGACTGTATAGTCCATGGAATTCTCCAGGCCAGAATATTGGAGCGGGTAGCCTATCTGTTCTCCAGAGGATCTTCCCGACCCAGGAATCAAACCGGGGTCTCCTTCATTGCTGGTGGATTATTTACCAACTGTGAGGGAAGGCTGAGGGCTGAGGAATTGAAGCTTTTGAATTGTGGTTCTGGAGAACTCTGGAGAGTCCCTTGACTGCAAGGAAATATAACCAGCAAATCCTAAAGAAAATCAACTCTGAATATTTATTGGAAGGACTGTTTCTGAAGCTGAAGCTCCAATACTTTGGCCACCTGATGCGAAGAGTTACCTCATTGGAAAAGACCCTGTTGCTGGGAAAGATTGAAGGCAGGAGGAGAAGGGGACGACCGAGGATGAGATGATTGAATGGCATCACAGACTCAATGGACACGAGTTTGAGTAAACTCCGGAAGGTAGTGAGGGAAAGGGAAGCCTGGCGTGCTGCAGTCTATGGGTCTGCAAGAGTCAGACACGACTTAGTGACTGAACAACAATGTAACAGAAAAAGCAAATCCAAGTATAGTTGTAGAGATGCAAGTTTCAGTGATCTGAAGTAAGATTTTTCATCTGGCAGTGCTCTTATTTTTCTCTTCCCTCGTGTATCACAGGGATAAGACACTTTGCTATTAGTAACGGTGCTTTTCTACAGCAGTCTCATATATAGAAGGACAATACATATTCTCACCGGGCATACATCAAAATATTAGTGGAAGGAGATGGCAAAGGATACAAACAATTTTCTCCACTAGGAGTTCTTTCCTTATCCTGTGAAGATATGTGACTAGTTGAGTATGATTATAACACTCTGTGAAACTCTTTTTTTAATTTTTTTTTTAATATAGCCATTTACCTACATAAGCCTGGAACACAGCTGGTCAGTGTAAGCAAAAGTATGTTGGAAAACCTGACAGAAATATGTTAGTGCAGTTACTAACACTGTGAACATCAATCAGTGTAAGAGAAAAATAAAGAAATGCAAGTTTGATAAAAATGGGAGGGTTTTTTTTTCACTGAATCTTCTTCATTGTTTAGAATTATGTCTCGCACATGGAAGTTAGTGCCTACTAGTATTATTAAATTAATGCTTTTTTGTAATGTTATACAGTACAGTAGAAATCAAAGACTTTTTAAATGATACTGAAATGTGTTCTAATTCTGGATCAACAATTTTCTAGGTGTCCCTAAGTAGGATACTTTAATTCTCTGGGTCTCAGTAGTTCATCTCTGAGAAGAAAAATGTACTAGTAGCTATAACATAGAGTATTCGTGTGTGTGTGCATATTAAGTCACTTCAGTCATGTCTGACTCTTTGCCACCCTATGGACTGTCATCCACCAGGCTCGTCTGTCCATGGGATTCTCCAGGCAAGAATACTGGAGTGGGTTGCTATGCCCTCCTCTAGGAGGTATTCCTGATCCAGGGATTGAACCCACATCTCTTATGTCTCAAGCATTGTCAGGTGGATTTTTTACCTTCTGAGCCACCAGGGAAGCCCTGAGTATTCACAATTATAGAAATAAAACTTCATCCTGTAGTATCCTGATGTTACAATCTCTTGAGGTTAAAGAATCACACATTATCTCAAAGCAAAAACTTCTAGAGCAATGAAATTTTTCAGAGCTTCATTTTTTGACAGAAAAAAATGAACGGTGAGAGTGAGCTTCCTGCCCTGGTGCACCAAACAGCTCCATCCACAATCATATTAATATAATCAAGTAAAAAAAAATAAGAAAAAAATAAGTATTTTTGTTTGTTTTGTTTTGTTTGTTTGTAAAATAGTTGATTGATTTTTTTTATTCCCTGGGGTGATTGTTACAGTCTAGGCATTGCTTCTATAGTAATACAGCTTTAACTGGGTTGGTACAAGCTTCCCAAAGGTTTTTACTATGTTTAACCTTCTAAGGTCTCCCTGTTTTCACACACTGTAAATAATTCTCTGGTATACTCAGACCCCAGAGTATACTGACTGAGGTTTATTTTAGGAAAGAATCTTGATTTTCCTAGAAGTACAAAGATGGTTTTACAAAACCTTACCTTATCTCTTAAATAAATATCATGCATTTTTAGCCTTATTCTCATGTCCCAAGACTAAAGAAATTAAATATCAAAATTATATTTAACTGACATTAAGGCTTATTGAAGCATATCAGCAAATGGTAGCACATTTGTTTAACTATCGTAGCTATCATCTTTAAAAATCACATATAAGGCTATGAACCTAAAATATAGTACCAGTTATAATTAAAATTTTCTCTAAATTTATATATTTAGTATTATTTAGAATTTAATATTTGCATCCTAATTTTCTCTATTTAATTATATATTATATGTTCAATGAAGCTGTATACAAATTGGTAAGAAGACACATAGGAAATAATACTTAAAAAGTGACTTAGAAAACAGCAAACATTTAACTTTAAAACTGACTAGCTCTGATAAATAGGTGTGTGTGCTTGAAAAACCTCAGTAGTAAGAAGAAGAAGGATAAGAATTGCTTTTGCATTTAAGATTATCTTTATTTCAAGATGCCTACATTTTGCCCTTGTAAGACAAAGATAATGCATTTAATTATGCTGGCATTGAAATAATCATATATTTAAAAGAATGTATTCAGAAAATCTCATGATTCAATGTCTTGTGTGTCTTCCTTAGTGTACAGAAAAGCAGAATTTTCATTAAATTTTATAAAAAGAGGATTTTCTAGATATAAAAATGTAAATATGCACAAATTTACCTATGGTCCATGATCTCTATTTGAGATTCTCAAGTGCTTTCAGAACCCATTTCTAATTTTAAGTATATGTATCACTAGTGTCTCACTACTTTAAACAAACAAACAAACAAACTTCGGCTTCTGTGTTCCTGGCTGTATGATCAAAGAAAACCTTTCTTTTTCTTGGATTTCCTCTTGGTGTGCACTTAATCAAATTAACTCCTAGCAGAAAAAGTGATGTAGACATACAAAGATCAAAGGAAAATGTTTAACTGTAAAGTACCTACATGTACCTTGGAAAAGGATTACCACCCTTTAGATTAAGCGTGGAAATGTTTTCTTCTCATATATCCATTTTCAATCCTCCATGTAATTTTCATACCATATCAAGAAGATACTATGGAAACATAGTCATAAAACTGTCTCCTAGGTTCTGATTTTCTTTAGGTAGTAGCCATTATGTTGTATTAGACAGTTTAGGAAATGGTAAAACGCATGAATAAGATCTATATTATAGATTATATGATAGATTTATGAGATATCATGTGATTATACCTTACTTTTGTTTTGACAAAATTAATTGATGTAGTCCCAATATTTGGGAGACCAGGAAATACTATGAGTTTGTGTTTTGGGCCAAACTTATTACTGACAACTTTCAGTTTACTTCAGTCACTCAGTCATGTCCAATTCTTCGTGACCCCATGGACAGGGCCTCCTTGTCCATCACCAACTCCCAGAGTTTACCCAAACTCATCTCCATTGAGTCAGTGATGCCATCCAACCATCCCATCCTCTGTCATCCCCTTCTCTTCCAGCCTTCAATCTTTGCCAGCATCAGGGTCTTTTCCAATGAGTCAGTTCTTTGCATCAGGTGGCCAAAGTATTGGAGTTTCAGCTTCAACATCAGTCCTTCCAAAGAATATTCAGGACTGATTTTCTTTAGGATTGACTGGTTGGATCTTCTCCAACATCACAGTTCAAAAGCATCAATTCTTTGGCACTCAGCTTTCTTTGTAGTCCAACTCACATCCGTACATGACTACAGGAATAACTATAGTTTTGACTGGATAGACTTTGTTGGCAAAGTTATGTTTTTGCTTTACAATATACTGTCTAGGTTCATCATAGGTTTTCTTTCAAGGAGCAAGTGACAGCTTTAGAGTTGCTCTTATTTTCATGCAAATGTGTAATGATGGTGATATTTTCTTCCTGGTCAGATGTCCACATTCTCAATCTACTTCTACTATTGAAGCTAATTGGCAAGTCTTTTGACATTCACAGCCAGGAGGCAAAAGATTGCTGGACACGTGTATTACATATAGATTAGTGTTAAAGCACTGAGCTGGTACTACCATTGCATTTACTTTTACTATGTTTCAAGAGTTGCAAACAGTCAGACATGACTAAGGGATCCAAACTTGAGAAACTTTGATGTTTCAAGAAGGAAGGATCCAGAACTTCTATCAATTTAAAGTTATTCAAAGGTATTATATTCTAAATTAAATTTACCATTTGTTGGATTATCTGTGTAACTACCAGACCTAAGAGTGTCAAGATGAATTTTGCACAATTCCATCATTATCATAAACATTATACAAAGTTTCAAATCTTTTCTGGCATACAATTAAGTACCATTTTTATTCATTTACACAAGATATGCTAGCAGCATGACCCTCATTCCTTGACACAAATTCCTAAGTGAGTAGGTCATATTGGCACAAACTCTCAATGCTGTGGGCAGTTTTAAGAACCACACAGGTAAATTGTCTCCACAGGTTTGGACTTAATTTTCTAAGAATTAAGAAATGAAACACATATTCAGGAACAAAGTCCTGTAGAGTATGATAGCTGGAAATCTAGACAGATCTAGATATCCTTTTGAATTCTACTCTTGTCACTTAAAGCTGCATGCACTGCAGTAAGTAATTTAACTCTGTAAAAGCCTTACTTTGAGAATCTGTATAGTGAAGGTAATGCTACCTAATGATTTTTTTTTTTTCTGGAGACTACATAAAATAGCCAGAGAATAGTATGTAAAACATCAGAAGTGATTAATATAATACAGTCAAAATTGTTAATTACGAAAAAAGGGGAAATACATATTGTGCACCATCCTTTTCCTTCAATATTTTATGGCTTGCAATACTTAACTGTGATGGCTTGGAAATTGATGGCTGGAGTTAAGCAATCAATAAACAACCCATTGACCCAGTTCTCTTAAGAAATGGAGAACTGTAATAAATTTTTTTTTTCTTTTGGCTGTTGAATTCTTTATCGTGGCTTTCATATTACTTTCTATTTTTTTTTGTATTTTATTGATGTGTAGTTATTTACAATACTGTGATAATTCCTGCTGTATAGAAAAGTGATTTAGTTAAAAAGTAAATAGTTTTTCATATTGCTTTCCATTATGGTTTATAACAGGATATTGAATATAGTCCCCTGTGCTATACAGTAAAACTTTGTTGTTTATCCATCCTATATTTACTACTTTACATCTGCTAATCTCAAAATCCCATGTCTTCCCTCTCCTACTCCATCTCCACTTGGCAGGCACAAGTCTGTTCTCTACATGTGAGAGTCTATTTCTGTTTTGTAAATAAATTCATTTTGTCATATTTGATTCCACATATAAGTGATAACATATAGTATTTGTCTTTCTTTCTTAATTACTTTGTTTAGTGTCATAATCTCTAGATTTATCCATGTGGTTGCAATGGCATTATTTCATTTCATCTTTTTTATGGCTTAGTAATATTCCATCATGGTATGGATCTTCTTTATCCATGCATCTGTTGATGGACATCTAGATTGTTTCCATATCTTTCCTACTGTATAAATAGTGCCACTATAAACATAGGGGTATTTGTATTTTTTTGAATTTTAGTTTTGTCTGGTATATGCGTTGGAATGGGATTGCTGGATCATGTGGTAACTTCAATGTTTAGCCTCTTGATAAAGGTGAAACAGGAGTGTGGAAAAGCTGATTTGAAACTCAATATTCAAAAAAAAGAAAAGATCATGGCATCTTGGTCCATCACTTCATGACACATAGAAGGGGAAAAATTGGAAATGGTAACAGATCTATTTTAATTTTGGGGGTCTCCAAAATCACCGCAGACCATGACTGCAGTCATGAAATTAAAAGATACTTGTTCCTTGGAAGGAAAGTTATGACAAACCTAGACAGCATATTAAAAAGCAGAGACATCACTTTGCAAAAAAAAGGTCCGTATAGTCAAACCTATGGTTTTCCCAGAAGCAATGTACAAATGTGTACATTGTACAGAGCCATAAACAAAGCTTAGGGCTAAAGAACTGATGCTTTCAAATTGCAATACTGAAGAAGATTCTTGAGAGTCCTTTGGACTGCAAGGAGATCAAACCAGTCAATCCTCAAGGAAATTAACCCTGAATATTCATTGTACAGGAAACAGGGATCAAGAGCATCCCCAAGAAAAAGAAATGCAAAAAAAGCAAAATGGCTATCTGAAGAGACTTAACAAATAGCTGTGAAAGAAGAGAAGCCAGAAACAAAGGAGAAAAGGAAAGATATACCCACTTGAATGCAGAGTTACAGAGAATAGCAAGGAGAGATAAGAAAGCCTTCCTCAAGGATCAGTGCAAAGAAAACAATAGAATGGGAAAGACTGGAGATCTCTTCAAGAAAATTCGAGATACCAAGGGAACATTTCATGCAAAGACGGGCACAATAAAGGACAGAAATGGTGGAGACCTAACAGAAACAGAAGATATTAAGAAAAGGTGGCAAGAATACACAGAAGAACTGTATAAAAAAGATCTTCAGACCCAGATAATCATGATGGTGTGATTACTTACCTAGAGCCAGATATCCTGGAATGTGAAGTCAAGTGGACCTTAGGAAGCATCACTATGAACAAAGCTAGTGGAGATGATGGAATTCCAGTTGAGCTATTTCAAATCCTAAAAGGTGATGCTGTGAATGTGCTGCACTAGATACATCAGCAAATTTGGAAAACTCAGCAGTGTCCACAGGACTAGAAAAGGTCAGTTTTCATTCTAATCCCAAAGAAAGGTGATGCCAAAGAATGCTCAAACTACAACACAATTGCACTCATCTCACACACTAGTAAAGTAATGCTCAAAATTCTACAAGCCAGGCTTCAGCAATACGTGGACCATGAACTTCCAGATGTTCAAGCTGATTTTAGAAAAGGCAGATGAACCAGGGACCAAATTGCCAACATCCGCTGGATCATGGAAAAAGCAAGAGAGTTCCAGAAAAACATCTATTTCTGCTTTATTGACTATACCAAAGCCTTTGACTGTGTGGATCACAATAAACTGTGGCAAATTCTGAAAGAGATGGGAATACCAGACCACCTGATCTGCCTCTTGAGAAATCTGTATGCAGATCAGGAAGCAACAGTTAGAACTGGCCATGGAACAACAGACTGGTTCCAAATAGGAAAAGGAGTATGCCAAGGCTGTATATTGTCACCCTGCTTATTTAACTTCAGAATTCATCATGAAAAATGCGGGGCTGTTGGAAGCAAAAACTGGAATCCAGATTGCCGGGAGAAATATGAATAACCTCACATATGCAGATGACACCACCCTAAGGCAGAAAGTGAAAAAAACTAAAGAGCCTCTTGATGAAAGTGAAAGAGGAGAGTGAAAAAGTTGGCTTAAAGCTCAACATTCAGAAAACTAAGATCATGGCATTCGGTCCCATCACTTCATGGGAAATAGATGGGGAAACAGTGCCTGACTTTATTTTTTGGGCTCCAAAATCACTGCAGATGGTGATTGCAGCCATGAAATTAAAAGATGCTTACTCCTTGGAAGGAAAGTTATGACCAACCTAGATAGCATATTCAAAAGTGGAGACGTTACTTTACCAACAAAGGTCTGTCTCTTCAAAGCTATGATTTTTCCAGTGGTCATGTATGGATGTGAGAGTTTGACTATAAAGACAGCTGAGCGCCAAAGAATTGATCCTTTTGAACTATGGTGTTGAAGAAGACTCTTGAGAGTCCCTTGAACTGCAAGGAGATCCAACCAGTCCATCCTAGAGGCAATCGGTCCTGTGTGTTCATTGGAAGGACTGATGTTGAATCTGAAACTCCAATACTTTGGCTACCTGATGCGAAGAGCTGACTCTTTGGAAAGACCCTAATGCTGTGAAAGACTGAGGGCAGGAGGAGAAGGGGACGACAGAGGATTAGATGGTTGGATGGCATCACTGACTCAATGGAGATGAGTTTGAGTAAACTCTGGGAGTTGGTAATTGACAGGGAAGCCTGGTGTGCTGTGGTCCATTGGGTCGCAAAGAGTCAGACATGACTGAGCGACTGAACTGAACTGAACTGATTCATTGGACGGAGTGTTGCTGAAGCTGCAATACTTTGACCACCTGATGTGAAAGAGTGAGGGCAGGAAGAGAAGAGGGCAACATAGGATGAGATGGTTAGATAGCATTAGCAAGTCAATGGACATGAATTTGAATAAGTTATGGGAGATGGTGCAGGACAGAGGAGCCTGGCATGCTGCAGTCCATGGGGTCACAGAGAGTCAGACATGGCCTAGTGAGTGAACAACAACAATATATGATTAAAAAGGTCTGTAATATAATTAATGTTCAGAAAATGATATCAAAATACAGCCTTTATATATGTATATTTTTTCCCTTAATGATTTTTATGTACACTTGCTTATGTCATGTAATGATGTTTGACAGTAATGAATTGACTTAATACCATGCAACTGTCAATGAATTTTAATAGCATTTCTCATTTATTATATATTTATTGGAATTCTGGTAAAAAAAAAATAGAACATAAAAACAATAAAACAGTAGACAAGTACAAACTGGTCAACAGTACCATCTCACTGGAATGCAGATGAATGGAACAGAAGTGGAAAAAATTAGATGAGTTTACATTACTAGTACATAATATATGATTTAATGGTAATAGACCTAACACATTTTCAACATGTCTTGGCCTTTAACTCATGATTCCTACATATTTTGAATGTCAGCAATCAGGAACTAATGAATATTAGGGCAGGCACCTCAAGGAATTTGATTGACAAAGATGTGCTTCCAAAAAGAGTCATATTGATTTAATTTTAAATAGCTGCCAAGTTGTTTAGTATCATTCAAGTCTTGGTAGCTTTATTTCTACAGGCTTATGATGTAGTGTATTTATAGCATACCAAAATTGCCTAACATTTATCAGAAAATCTTTTTAAATTTCAAGAATGACATCTGGGGAAGCTACAAGAGAAAACACTTAAAAATGTTTCTTATACAGTCTTATAAATGTATTCTATTAAGATGGAGAATGATCCCTCTAAAAATCAGTGTTGCCTGTTTTAATCTGAATTTTCACTGTTGCTTATTTCATATCTTACTTTTCTTCACATTATCCTGTTTATTAGCAGACAGAATTATATTGATGTATGATTTGTTAAAAAGGGAAGAATAAATCTTTCAGGGTGTGGGATTTTTTAATAGTTGCGACATGCAATTGGGAACAAGATTGTTTCAACATAAGAACTAGACCTTGAGCAGCTGTGCTGACCATACTTAAGTAATGAGATTATACCATTTTCTCCCATGAATAATCCTAATATTATCAGCTGGAAATATAAAATTAACCATAGGTTCATAATTTATTTTCTCTTTTTTTTAGATACTTGGGAAAGAAAAAGATGACCCACTCAAAATCATTTAGTAGACAATCCCCTGGAATATACACATATTATTTACTGCAGAAAGATAATAGAGAATTCTTATCTTTCATGAGGATAATTCTCATCTCTGTATAATGTAAAGGAATCTACAGTTTATGGATTTATAAATCATGGACCACTGGAAAATATATTTTGTAATTAATAGAGTATAAAAAAGAGATGTTTCATAACTGAATGAGTCCCTCCCATCCAACAGTGCTCCACATGCACTGCTTATATTCACATCTCAAATCTGCCCCAGAATTTTTCCAAATGTCAGAAAGAGATAACAATTGGGAAATTGTATTAAATCTCTTTGGGGGAAAAATTCTTGGCCTGAGTGTTGTTGTTCTTTATCTTTGAATTATTATTGCTCTTGTTGCTGTTCAGTCGCTTAGTCATGTCCAACTCTTTGTGACCTCTTGCACCATAGCATGCCAGGCTCCTCTGTCCCGCACTATCTCCCATTGTTTGCTCAAATTCCTCTGAGTCAGTGATGACATCTAACAATTTCATCCTCTGCCACTGCCTTCTCCTATTGCCTTCAATCTTTCCCAGAATCAGGACCTTTTCCAATGAGTTGCTGTTAGCTCTTCTCGCCTTTGAATCATTAAATGAATTCAATTATATATGTGTGGGCATGTGCTAAGTTATTTCGGTCATGTCCGACTTTTTGCAATCCCATAGACCATAGCCCACCAGGCTCTTCTGTCCATGGGATTCTGCATGCAGGAATGTTGGAGTGGGTTGCTATTTCCTTCTCCTTCAATTATACATAAGATCTATCATTGTGTTGAAAATGATTCAACAATTTGATCATTTTAATTATTTTACCAGTTAACGTGATCTCTCCTCTTCCTAATAATTCACAAAATTTATTTTGCTTACCTGATTCTACTTGTTATTTTATTGATTCAGTTCAAGTCTGCTTGCTATTTTATATTGGCTACATGTTGGTGAATATGCAGATTTTGTTTTACCATCTGCATTGATAGCTCTTTAACCTGAAGGTAAGCATATAGTAGGTGCTCAAATATGACATAGACAACTGATATAAAATTTCAAAGGTGGATAAGGTCACTTATGAAAATCTCTTATAAAAATGAATCAAATGACATGAACTGCATAAGTACATATTGGTAAGAAATATGATGAATTGTATAAGTATAGCAAATTTGACATTCTTAAATCTAAGAGGAAGGGAAGATTGATAATTCTGAGGGGAGCAGACCTTCTTCTTCATAATAAGGAAAAAGGTCATAACAGTGGTTAAACTGACCTAGTTAAATCAAATCTCCCAATCTTAATTTTGCTTTGGGTAACAAGTTGGAAGCATTAGTTAGAGTTTACACAAAAACTACTTTGGAAAACCTAAAAGGAGAGCAAGTTGACAGAAGAAAGCAAATTAATAAACAGTAACTAAGACATCCTATCTGATTTTATTGTGTATAGGCATAAACAATTCCAAATGTTCTAAAAATTCTTTGAAAATATGATATCATTATAACAAGTTAAATCCAAAATTGTAATCCTGTGTAGTAAATGTGTGTTCAAATTTATTCTAATAAGTATACATGGGAAGGTTTTACCAAACTAAACTTTAAAAGAATTTAATAAAAATAATCTATCAAAACATTATCTATCAATTCTGGTTTCCTTGGTGTGTATGCCCAGAATTGATAAGTAATGTTTTGATAGATTATTTTTATCAAATACTGTCTTTTAAAGTTTAGTTTGGTAAAACCTTCCCATGTATACTTATTAGAATAAATTTGAACACACATTTACTACACAGGATTACAATTTTGGATTTAACTTGTTATAATGATATCATAGATGAATGGATAAGAAAGCTGTGGTACATATACACAATGGAGTATTACTCAGCCATTAAAAAGAATACATTTGAATCAGTTCTAATGAGGTGGATGAAACTGGAGCCTATTATACAGAGTGAAGTAAGCCAGAAAGAAAAACAGCAATACAGTATACTAACGCATATATATGGAATTTAGAAAGATGATAAAGACAACCCTGTATGCGAGACAGCAAAAGAGACACAGATGTATAGAACAGTCTTTTGGACTCTGAGGGAGTTGAGGTGGGGGATGATTTGGGAGAATGGCATTAAAACATGTATAATATCATATAAGAAATGAATCGCCAGTCCAGGTTTGATGCATGATACAGGAAGCTTGGGGCTGGTGCACTGGGATGACCCAGAGGGATGGTATGGGGAGGGAGGTGGGAGGGGGGGTTCAGGATGGGGAACACGTGTACACCCGTGGTGAATGCATGTTGATGTATGGCAAAACCAATACAATATTGTAAAGTAAAATAAATAAATAAATAAATAATAAAATTACTATTAAAAAGAAAAAAAATATTACCTATTTTTATCAATTATTACACTGAATGATAAAGCTTCTCTTGTGTGTAATCTTCTGTCCTACATCACCAGTTTTCTAGTAACATCTTTTAGCTATTTATTCTTTGCATAGCAAAGAGTACCCTTTATGTGCAATGGTTGCTCTATACATGCTTTAAGAATAGGGGAACATGAGACATTTACTTTGTGTGACTTTATATTAATACCTGATAAATGAGTTATCACATTAAAACTATGTGGCATATTTAATTTAGAATCTAAACATTGTAAATTTATATTTTTAGATCACTGTTTCTAAAAGATTAATCTATTTGTTGTTAATTGTGAGAAGGGTTTGGAGCACTTATAAGTTTAAGAAATTTAAGTATTTGTCATCACTACATTTTCAGAATATTTAACATGCTAATATATGTTAAGAATGATATAGGACTGTAATATGAGTTAATTTACAACCTTATGTATCTTAGGAAATCATTAAAGCTCTTGTTATCTAGAAAACAATTTTGAAAATTCTAGTTCAATTGTGGTTTATACACTGTTTTAAATAGTTTCTTTATAGAATGTATGCAGAATGAATATTTCTTTACAGCAGTGTTTTTAAAAAATGGCAATTCTGAGGATGGGTGAGAGGAGGTAGTGGAGTCTAAACTTTACTATGACAATGGAAAAGTATTTACAGTAGAAACCCAATTAAAAACTGATTATCATAAAGACAAGGAGTTACAAGAAAACCTCTTTTTCTTTTTACATCCCAGAGGATCTATTGATTACCATGCAATTATCAATTATCCAAAAATTTATGAAACTTAGCTCTAAAACTTGTTACTATCTAGTCTTGGAGTTTCCAGTCTTGGAGGTACTGTTGAGTTATAAACAATCATTTTATGTAAACTTTTAATCTCTCTGTACAACTGAGACTTTGACTTTTTTTTTCACCGCATGCTCTTTATTTTGGGTTTCCCTCGTGGCTCAGATGGTAAATAATCCACCTGAAACATGGGAGAACTGGGTTCAATCCTTGAGTTGGGAAGATCCCCTGGAGAAGGGAACAGCTACCCACTCCAGTATTCTGACCTGGAGAATTCACAGTTGTCAAAATTTGGAAGCAACTAAGATACCCCTTCAGTAGGTAAATGAATAAACTGTGGTATATCCAAAAAATGGAATACTATTCAGTGTAAAAGCAAATTAATTATCAAGTCCAAGACATGTAGAAGAAAGCTTAAATGCATATTACTAAGTGAAATAAGCCAATCTGAACAGGCCATATAGTGTATACTTCTGACTCATGGACATTCTGGAAAAGGCAGACCATGGAAATGGTAAAAAGAACTGGCTGCCGTGGATTAGGGGGGAGATGGGATGAATATGCAGAGCACAGAGGAGTCTTAGGGCTGTGAAACTATTTTGCTTGGTACCATCATGGTGGATACATGTCATTATACAATTGTCTAGACACACAAAGTGCACAACATCAAGAGTTGTAGACTATGAACTCTAGGTGATGATAATGTATCGACATTGGTTCATAAATTATAGAAAATATACCACTGTTGGGGGATATTGATAATAAGGCATGGGTGTGAGCAGTACTGAGCAACCCTGAATATTAAACAGTACAGCACATTCTAAAAGGTTTTATGAATTTTAAAAAAGTGAATATTTTAAAAGAATCATGAAAAATTTTAACAAAAATTTAGTTCTTGGGGCAACATTGGCTAAAACATTGTGTCAAGAGAGAGAAAGCAGAGACTTATTAGACTCTCTGTACATCAGACATGTTCATAACTACATAGGTTTGTCATAAAAATTTTAGCTTACCAATTCCTGGAGAAACTAGTACATGTCATAAAATTCAGCTTTTACTATTTGTATATGATTAGTTAAATATTTCATAATATACATTGTATCTTAAAATGTGTCAAGTTTTGTGTTTATCAGAATGCTCTTCTTCCAAAGAATGATTATCCTAGTAAATGTAACACAATTAGAAACCAATTTGAAAAGTCATGGAGAGGATGGAGGCTCTCAGAAACAAGTTTGTCTTTGGGCTTCCCTCATAGTTGTTGGTAAAGAATCCGCCTGCAATGCAGGAGACCCTGGTTGATTCCTCTGTCGGAAAGATCCCCTGTAGAAGGGACAGGCTATTCACTCCAGTTTTCTTGGGCTTTCCTTGTGGCTCAGCTGGTAAAGAGTCCTCCTGCAGTATGGGAGACCTGGGTTCAATCCCTGATTTGGGAAGACACCCTGGAGAAGGGAAAGACTACCCACTCCAGTATTCTGGCCTGGAGAATTCCATGACTGTGTAGTCCGTGGGGTTGCCAAGTGTCAGACATGACTGAGTGACTTTCAATTTCACTTGCATAATGAAAATTCTCATGAGGCTGTCCGAGGTTTCTGGGTCTTGTGTTCCTGACTATATACTCTGAAACCTGCTTTGTTTCAACTCTCCAAATTGTACTTTCCTTCTGATTGTCCTATTGGGTCCACTTTCTGCTTTAGGAGGAGATTCTCTACTAAGCACTAATCTTTCTTTTAACATCCTTTTAGTTCAAGAAACTATCTCTGTGGGAAATAACATATACTCAAAGGAGATGGTTCTTGGATTAGTAACTTGCAGATGGAGCATGAGAAAGAAAGTAGGAAAAAGTAATAAAATTAAAAGAATTTTTAAGTGCATGATTGGAATCGGTACTACATTCACTGGCTGCTTCTCTTTTTATTGATGTTATTTATCAAAAGCTGTTCAGAAACACAGGGCTTAGAGTTCTACTTTAATACATCTTAAAACTTGAATATTGTGATTTTCAATGTATTGTTCAGATGAACAGAGGTCAGATGCTCGATAGACTTCATCTGACACTGAGTCATCACTTCAGTTCCTTTCATGAGCTTACTTAATATTTCTAGGCTGTGTCCTTCTCTGGCTTACATGGTTCTCATTAAAATATACACCATCCTGTATCAACACACAGAGAATTTTTTTAGTGGAGCCTAAGCTAGAAGTTAAATTTTACTTTTTTGCATGAAGACTATCTTAAGAAATAAACAATGACAAACTCTGGTCAGTTCTTATAATTCACTTGCTACTTTGAGTTGCAAGTGGACTGAAGACTGTTTTGGTTGAGTCTTTCAACTATACTCTGAATTTCCTGAATTTAAATGGGAGAAAATCTATTCCAGTTCCTAGAGTAAACCCAAATGACCTAAGCCAATTAGTGCATTCCATAATGTACTACATCAGATGTAGAACTAAGGCAATTTAATTCCTAACTTTTGAAAGAGCTATTGTTGAGGTAGAAGCTTTGATCTTTTCTATAGGATTAGTGTATAGAAGCATGTTGCCATGGAAGAACTTCTTGTTTATATGATGTAATTTTTTTTATTGTTTAAAGTTATATATATATATGTATATATATATATATTTCAAAAGCACTCTCATTGATAGAGAAGGGTATAATATCAACTTATATTTGTTTTCTTTTAAAGTCAAAAGATGCCTCTAAATCTTGGTAGAACAGTAACTTACACTCTGTTACTAAGTGAAAGTGAAAGTGTTAGTCTCTGTCGTGTCTGTCTCTTTGCAACCCTATGGACTGTAGCCCACCAGGCTCCCCTGTCCATGGAATTCTCCAGGCAAGAATACTGGAGTGGGTAGCCATTCCCTTCTTCAGGGGATCTTCCCAATACAAGGACCAAACCCAGATCTCCTGCATTGCTGGCAGATTCTTTACCATTTGAGCCATCAGAGAAGCCCTCTGTTACTAAACATTTGATTAATTCAAAAGTATCAAGTAAGTGCCATTATTATTTACATTTATTTATTTTCTTCTTGCTTAAAAAAAAAAGTGTAAAGCTAATACATTTAAATGTTCATCTTTTCTTTTAAGAAGATGACCACTGATGAAATGACATTCCTCAAGGAAGAAACATTCAGATTCTTTTGGAATTCTATATTCAGAGATACAGAATCTGAATATTTTTATTTTCTATTAAAGTGTAGTTGATTTACAATGTTGTGTTAATTTCAGGAGTAAAGGAAAAAGATTCAGTTATGTATACACATATCCATTCTTTTCAGATTTTTTTCCTGTATAGATTAATATAGATTATTTAGTAGATTTCCCTGTGCTATACATTAGGTCTTTGTTATTTTATATGTTCATGTCAAATTTTAGTTTATACCTTTCCCACACCTTTTCCATTTGGTAACCATAAGTTTGCTTTCAAAGTCAATGAGTGTGTTTTGTAAATAAGTCCTCTTGTCTCATATTTTATATTCTACATATACATGACATATGATATTTATCTTTGACATTTCACTTCATATGATGATCTCTAGGTCTATCAATGTTGCTGCAGATGGCATTATTTCACTATTTTTATGGCTGATTAGTATTCTATCATATATATGTACCACATCTTCTTTCTCCATTCCTCTCTCCATGGGAATTTATATTGCTTCCATGTCTTGGCTATTATAGATAGTACTTCAGTAAGCATTGGCATGTATGTGTATTTTTGAATTATGGTTTTCCCTGGATATATGCCCAGGAGGAGGATTGCTGGATCATATAATAGTTTTATTTTTAGCTTTTCAAAGAAGCTCATATTATTACCCATAGTGATTTTAACAATTTATATTCTCAAAAGCAGAGTAGGAAGGTTCTCTTTCCTCCACACCCTTTCCAGCATTTGTTGTTTGGAGAGTTTTTGATGATGATCATTCTGACCAGGCTATATTTCTTTTCAATATTGCTGCTTTATCAATATACTCTCAGCATTATATGATACATTTCTACTAAATTGCATTATCCTTTTCAAATAAGTATAGCCTACTAGTCAGAAAATTTGACATTTTTGCTTAAAGTGGACATAAAATTCTTATTTGCCTGACATGGCAAATTCTATAATTCTATAATGAATTATATATAAGTTCTGTATTATAAACTTTAACAATCAATTCTGAAAATTTTATAGTGAATTTGTAGTATCTGGATTAAAATTTGTCTAATTTATTAGTGCTGTAGTAATCTTTCAATAGAAGAAATAGAGTAGCCCTCATAATCAAAAACAGAGTCTGAAATACAGTACTTGGGTGCAACCTCAAAAGTGGCAGAATGATCTCAGTTCATTTCCAGGACAAGCCATTCAGCATCACAGTAATCCAAGTGTATGCCCCGACCACCAATGCCAAAGAAGCTATAGTTGATCAATTATATGAAGACCTTGAAGACCTCCTAGAACTAACACCTAAAAAAAGATGTCCTATTCATCATCAGAAATTGGAATGTAAAAGTAGGAAGTCAAGATATACCTGGAGTGACAGGCAAGTTTGACCTTGGAGAACAAATGAAGCAGGGCAAAGGCTAACTGAATTCTGCCAAAAGAATCACTAGTGTTCTTGCCTGGAGAATCCCACGGATGGGGGAGCTTTGTGGGCTGCCGTCTATGGGGTTGCACAGAGTTGGACACGACTGAAGTGACTTAGCAGCAGCAGCAGTTATAGCAAATATCCTTTTCAACAACACAAGGACAACTTTACACATGGACATCACCAAGTGGTCAATACTGAAATCAAATTGATTACATTCTTTGTAGCCACAGATGGGAAAGCAGTATATAGTCAGCAAAAACAAGACCTGGAGCTGACTTTGGCTCAGATCATCAGTCTCTCATAGCAAAATTCAGGATTAAACTAAAGAAAACTTGGAAAAGCAATAGGCCAGCCAGGTATGACTTAAATCAAATCCAATATGAATTCTTAATAGAAGTAATGAATATATTCAAGGGACTAGATATAGTTAACAATGTGCATAGAGGTCTGTAATATTGTACAGAAGGTGGCAAATAAAACCATCTGAAAGAAAAAGAAAAGCAAGAAGGTGAAGTACTTTTCTGAGGAGGCTTTACAAATAGCAAAAGAATGAAGAGAAGCAAAAAGCAAGGGAGAGAGGGAAAGGTATATCCAATTATACACAGAGTTCCAAAGAATAGATATGAGAAACAAGAAGGCCTTCTTCAATGAACAGTGCTTAATAATAGAAGAAAACAACAAAACAGGAAAGACTAGAGATCTCTTCAGGAGAATCGGAAAGCTCAAAGGAGCATTCCACCCAAAGATGGGCACAATAAAGGATAAAAATGGGAAAGACCTTGTAGACAATGAAGAGATCAAGAAGAGATGAAAGAATACATGGAAGAACTGTATAAAAAAGATCTTAATGAACCTGATTATTATGATCGTGTGGTTAGTCACCCAGAACCAGACATTCTGGAGTGTGAAGTCAAAGTGAAAGTGAAGTCATGCAGTCGTATCTGACTCTTTGCGATCCCGTGGACTGTAGCCTACCAGGCTCTTCCGTCCATGAGATTCTCCAGGCAAGAATACTGGAGTGGGTTGCCATTTCCTTCTCCAGGGACTCTTCCTGACCCAGGGATTGAACCCGGGTCTCCCTCATTGGAGGCAGATGCTTTAACCTCCGAGCCACCAGGGAAGTCAAGCACAGCTGTTAGTAAAGCTAATGGATGCAATGAAATTCCAGCAGAATTATTCAAATCCCTAAAGGATGATGCCACCAAGGTGTTGCATTCATTATGTCAGCAGATCTGGAAGAGCCATCAGTGCCACAAGACTGGAAAAGGTCAATCCTCATTGTAATCCTCAAGAAGGGTAGTACCAAAGAATATGCTAACTATCAGACAATTGCACTCATCTCCCATGCTAGTAAGATCATGTTTAAAATCTTATGTGCTAGGCTTCAGCATTATGTGAACAAAGAAATTCCAGATGTGCAATCTGGGTTTAGAAAAGTAAGAGGAACTAGAGATCAAATTGCCAACATTTGCTGGATTATAAATTAAGGGGATTTCACAAAAATATTTATCTCTGGTTCATCAGCTATGCTAAAGCCTTTGACTATGTAGATCATGACAAACTTGGAAAGCTCTTAGAGAGATGAGAAACCATACCTTCTTACTTGTCTCCTGAGAAACCTGTATGTGGTAAGAAGCAACAGTTAGAACCCTGTATGGAACAACCGATTGGTTCAAGATAGAGAAAGGAGTATGACAGGGCTGTCTGCTGTCACTCTGTTTGTTTAAACTATATGCTGAGCACATCATGAGAAATACTGGGCTGGATGAATTACAAGCTAAAATGAAGGTAGGTGGGAAAAGCATCAACAATCTCAGATATGTGAATTATACCACTCTAAAGGAAGAAGGCAAAGAGGAACTAAAGAGCCTCTTGATGAGGGTGAAGGAGGAGAGTGGAAGAGACGACTTAAGACTAAATATTAAAAAAAATGGCATCTGGCCCCATTCTTGCATGACAAATAGAAAGAGAAAAAGTAGAAGTAGTTGCAGATTTCCTCTTCTTAGACTCCAAAATCACTGCACATGGTGACTGTAGCCACGAAATCTGAAGATGACTGCTTCTTGGCGGGCAAGCGATGACAAACCTAGACACTATGTTGAAAAGCAGAGACATTACTCTGCCGACAAAGGTCCGTAGAGTCAAGGTTGTGGTCTTCCCAGTGGTCACGTACATTTGTGAGAGCTGGGCTGTAAAGAAGGCAGAACATCAAAGAACTGATGCCTTCAAACTGTGTTGCTGGAGAAGACTCCTTAAAGTCCCTTGGGCAGCAAGGATATCAAACCAGTCAGTCTTACAGGAGATCAACACAGAATATTCACTGGAAGGACTGATGCTGAAGCTGAAGCTCCAGTATTTTAAACGTCTGATATGAACAGGTAACTTATTGGAAAAACATCCCTGATACTGGGAAAGATTGAGGGCAGAAGGAGAAGAGAGCTTCAGAGGTTGAAATGGCTGAATGGCATTACTGATGCAATGAGCATGAAATTGTTTAAACTCTGGGAGATGGTGAGGGACAGGGAGGCCTGGCGTGCTGCAGTCCATGGGGCTGCAAAGAGTCAGACACGACAGGATAACTGAACAGCACAACAATCCATTTCTAATGCTTTAGGAATTTCTTTTTTCACAAGAGTAAGTATTAGGGCAAAACAAAATGTTACTTGAGAATATAATTGTATATTCAAATGTAGGTATCATAATCAAGTAAAAGTACACTATTTTGGGTGTCTGGAAACCTATATGTGGGGACAGAAAGTTGGATGCCAACTCCATTGAATGTTAGTTTAGAAGTAGTCAACTGATTGCCTTCTTATAATTGTGTTCTTAAATGTTTTTCTAAGGGAAATTTCTATTGTGTTGACATTATCTTGACTCTAAGTGTATCCCAAAAGACAAATTTTCTATTTCATATTCTGGGGTATAAAGGCATTAAGTTGAAATGTTGGGTTGGGAGTGATTGTTGAGTAGCTGGCTCAAGCAACTGGAAGCAGTGCAAGAACTGGAGATAACATGAAACTCTTTCAGGAGAGTTCTGAGCAGGTTCTGTGGAACCCCATCACAGTTGTCAATGTGATAGGATACTCAGGAACTTTAGTCAGCAACAAGTGAAGTAGCCTTATTATGCTAACAGTGTTCTAGAGGTTTCCCCACCTTTGAAAAAGAACAAAATTCTGGTCTTATATAATTCTGGGCACCTAGGACAGTGTGTATGAATGTGTGTGTGTGTGTGTGTGTGTGTGTGCATGAGTGTCTGCTTCTGTGTGTGTATTTGCTAATCCCATATATAATGAAGCATGCTATTTTACTCCACTTTATAAAATTCACGTTTGTATTTAATTATATAAAGCAAAATATACTTGAAATACCCTATGAATATAATAAATTTTCCTCCAAATTTTTCTGTCCTATGGGTACAAGAGTACACTTTTACTTGGATACTTAAATGATAATTTCTTTTGGTATTTATGTAGTTTTGAGTATTATAATATAATAAACAACATCTCAATAATACCTGTAATACTTTAACACACACACACACATTTCTGCACATTCCTATTTAGGTTTCTAGGATAAATTCCTAGAAGTGATTTCTCTATTAAAGATATGATGAATTTTATGGTTTTCTGCTGGGAGCGAGCTCCGCCCGTGGCAAAGGTCATGAGGAAGGAGGCTTGGCATACGCAAGGGCTGGATCGAGCCTCAGGAGTTCCCCTGGAAATTCTCGAGCATCTACCCCCAAAACCAGAGTCTGCCTACTTTCTGCTTTGTGCTTTCACCTACACCTCTGACTTTACGGGGGGCTGTCCCCCACTACCTCTCTCTGAAAAAAGAGTTAGCTTACAGCTCCAGTTAATAATTCCTGGGTGTGACAGTGTTTCAACCTACAAACTCCTTTGGAAGTCCTCTAGCCTGCCTGAATAGGTTTTTCCGGCCACATGTGATTGCTCAGAGCCTCCCAACCGTGAGAGGCATGAGATGTTCTAAACTGTCTAAATACAGATTCCTTTGAGTAGTTAAAAGATTGATTAGAAATTGTATTGGTGAAGGGATTTTCACTTGTTGGGCCACTATTTGCTGCTAAGTTTCCATATCCCTTTCCTGCTGTGTCCCTGGCAGTGTATTGATTAATATAATTGGTGTAAGTAGTAGCTTTAATGTTTGTAACCTGGGACCCTTGAGTTAATTCTTTTTCTTGTTATAGCCCACCACACCTTTGCTCTGTAGGAATGCGACTTTATCTAACACTTTTGGAGGGTGGCTCCTGACCAATCACCTTTAGAGAAAAATAAGTTTTCTGAAAAAAGGGTCTTAAAATGTTAACAGGCCTCTGGGCCAGAAGATGATGCAAATCACCTAAGCTTTTGCATATGAGAAGTTTGCAGGAAGAAGGCCTGGCTTGCTGCATGACTCCACCCCTTCCCCCATTATCCTCTATGCATAACTTAAGGTATAAAAACTACTTTGGAAAATAAAGTGCGGGCCTTGTTCACCGAAACTTGGTCTCCCCATGTCGTTCTTTCTCTCACCTTCTGGCTGAATTATTCAGCCTCTTTTCTCCACTGAATTTCCTCACTGAGCTATCCTTATTTCAGCCTCTTTTCTCCACTGAATTTCCTCACTGAGCTATCCTTATTCTATTACTCTTTATATATTTAATTAAAGTTTAATTAAGCAGTTATTTCCTGATCCTCGCCAACGCCATCCCCGCTTCGAATTCCCTGGATCCACCAGGGCTGGACCTCGGCAGTTTTCATTATAAATGGTCAAATAACCTCTAAAGAATTTGAACAAATTTATGTTTATGGCAGTTGCATAGTAGGGTGTCTGTTTATTGTGCTTGTTTGTAGTTTTAACCACAGACATTTTCCAACTTCAGGTATAAAAGTATATCCTTTTTTATCTGTCCCTACTTGGTTAGCAGTTGGGATGAACATTTTTATTTTTAAAAGTGATTTTATTGTTCCCAGACTTTCCCACAAGCCAGAGTAAATACTCCTTTCCTCAATACCATTGCCCACTGAAAGGCCAAAAACACATGGCATCTATTTTTGTAGCTTAGGAATGTCATGGGGATATTTCAAAAGGAGAGTGTATAATTAGATACAAAATGGTTTCTAAGTAAAGAGTAGACCTCCCTGATGGGCTACCCATGGATACATTGCAAGGTAATATTGAGGGATGGCATTAGATAACAAGGATCTTGACTTTACCACCAAAGCTTCCTTAGTTCTTCTTTACTAACAATCATGATGTGTGAACTTGAGCATAGTTTCATGTTATCTGTTATCTGACCCACTTTTGAACTGATCCACTTCTGTCCACGTAGCCCCTCAGGTCATCATTCCCTGTATGCCCCCATCAGATTTTCTTTAATGTTATGCTTACATCCTCTCCCTATAGCACAGATGATCCTTCTCTATTAGATTTAGATAATTTTTATCATTCTCTTTGCAGTTTAATATAACAGTAACTCTCTTGCTCTCAGATCCAATTTAGATGTAAAACAAAAAAGACTAATGATATTTTTGCTCTTTCTGTTTCCACTATAGGAATCCATGAAATAATCTGCCTCTGATTAAGTAGAAAAAAAAGTCATAATGAGGAAATGAATAAAATATAATTGCAAAATATGTATTTTCTATTTACCTCAGTACAGTCTTTTTTGGAGAAGGCAATGGCATCCCACTCCAGTACTCTTGCCTGGAAAATCCCATGGATGGAGGAGCCTGCTAGGCTGCAGTCCATGGGGTCGCTAAGTCAGACATGACTGAGAGACTTCACTTTCACTTTTCACTTTCATGCATTGGAGAAGGAAATGGAAACCCACCCCAGTGTTCTTGCCTGGAGATTCCCAGGGATGGCGGAGCCAGGTGGGCTGCCGTCTATGGGGTCGCACAGAGTCGGATACAACTGAAGCGACTTGGCAGCAGCAGCAGCACACTTTTTTTTTACTTCATACATCTTCTTTTGAGAAATCTCTCTTCATCTTTGTCTTTATTTTTTTTTAATATTAGAGAAAAGTAAGATAGCTTTAAAGAGTCATTAGTAGATTTTTTACTTGGAGCCCTCATTTTTCCTTTTTGTTGCTGATTATCTGCTCTTCAAAAAAAGAAATTTTCACAATAAGTTCAAAATCTCCTGTTGCTTAGAAATTTCCCTCATTACTTCTGTTATCAGTTAAGGCTGGATCATAAACAGAACCCCTTAAGAGTTCTGACAATATCGTCATTTATTCAGAGATGTTTCAAACACAAATGTAAAAAAAAAAAAAAAAAAAAAAAAACTAATGGTAAATGTAATTGTTTGGGTCAGTACAGTATAAAATTTATCTTTTGAAATGATTCCAAACTTTAAATTATATTTTACTCTATAAATTTTAAATTTTTATAGAAACAGTGAATCCTTTAGATTGCCTTCAACCTTTCAAAACTGCAAATATTTCAAGGTTTCTTTCAAGCATTTAGGAGGCCTATTAGACCCAGGATTTGACTTTACTCCTGGGTTCTCATCTGAAATAGACATAGGAAGCCGTTATGGTAATTTGTATTCAGATAATTTGTAAATTTCTTCATTGATGAGAAACAGAGATACAAAACCTTGTAAATGAATATCTTAAGATAAAAAATACAATACCAGCACAAACAAAAAGTGTAAGAAAAAACAAATGTAGATTTAAATTAACTTTTTGAATTTGTGACTATAGGCCATACTCCAATTAATAAAAACCTTAAGGAAATAGCCCCTTCATGGATCTGTTTCACTGACTACGCTGAAGCCTTTGACTATGTAGATCATAACACTGAAACATTCTTAAAGAGATGGGAATACCAGAAAATCTTACCTGTCTCTTGAGAAACTCATATGCCAGTCAAGAAGCAACAGTTAGAAACCTGTATGGAACAACTGACTGGTTCTGGGCAGATGGTGACTGCAGCCATGAATTTAGAATTAAGAAGATGATTGCTTCTTGGCAAGAAAGCTATGACACCCTAGACAGAGTGTTAAAAAGCAAAGACATCACTTTGCCAACACAGGTCCATATAGTCAAGTCTGCAGTCTCTCCATTAGTAAGGTATGGATGTGAGAGCTGGACCATAAAGAAGGCGGAGAGCTGAAAAATTGATGCTTTCTAGCTGTGAGGCTGAGGAAGACTTTTGAGAGTCCCATGGACAGCAAGGAGATGAAACCAATCAATCTAAAGGAAATCAACTCTGAATTCTTACTGGAAGGACTGATGCTTAAGCTGAAGTTCCAATACTTTGGTCACCTGATTCAAACAATCAACTCATTTGAAAAACCCTGAGGCTGGGAAAGGTAGAAAACAAAAGGAGAGGAGAGTGACTGAGGATGAGATGACTGGATGGCGTTACTGATGCAATGGACATGAACTTGGGCAAACTCTGGGAGATGGTGAAGGACAGGGAGGCCTGGTGTGCTACAGTCCATGGAGTGGTATAGAGTCAGTCGTGACTGGGAGAATGAACAACAAAACAACAAAAAGAAAGGCAGTAAAGTGGCACAAAAATAGTTTCTGTGGACAGAATTGATGAGGTTGGATTGATAGTTTTAATGATCACAAAATTTTCTGTGCCAAGTTGGTACATCCCAAAATCAAGTGATAGAGTTATATGATTATGAGAATGCATCTACATTGATTACATTTTTTTTCCACTTTGCATCCACATGTTTTCAGTAGTATTGACAAATCTTCCAATTTTTCTAGGACATATAATAAGAGTTCCCACAGAGCAAGGGAAAATAGGAAAATCATAAGAAAGCAGAGGAAATGTGTATTATAATTTTCATTTTAACAAGTGGTCTCATTTTGTTCACATTGTACATTATTCCATAAATTTATAAGAAAAGAGATCTGAGAGAATGCTCGTCCAGTTTTGTTTACTTTGATAGAATATAATGATGAAGGACATGAACAGTATCTTATTACATACTCTATCATTTGTTAATAGGATTGTTTTCTATGGATAGAAGATGCTAAATAAATTTGTGTTTTTGCATAAATCATCAATGTATTTTTGATAAATCAATTTAAGGAAAAAAGTCAATTAAGTTTGAGTACATTGATATTTTAATTTGATCAAATATTTGTCCAAGTAACTCATGCATACCAAATGTTGAAGATCATAATTACACTTTAAAATTCTTTAGTAATAGTATTTTAACTGATCTGTTACTTAGTTTTATACATAGAATTACTTTATTCTGTATCTACAAAAAGAAAATAAACTTCAGATTTAGTAGTTCTTATAACAGATTTTCTTAATCCCCAAAAAGAATCACTCTAATCCATTTTTTTTCCTCCAAAATTTCTCCTCTTTCCAATCACCTGTCCTTTTATTTTGCAGACATATAAGATGTATGGTTTACAGCTTAGCTGCACTGAACTGATTGTGTGATGAGACTGGAAGGCATAAAGATGCCTTGGCAGTTACCTTATGGAAATTTGAAGAAAGTCAATGATGCACAGACACACAGGGAGATGATTCTGAGAATCACAAAGAGAGCAATTTCAAGAGTAATAATGCTAAAATCAGTACTGTTGACATTACTACAACCATACAATACTCATTTATTTTGAGCACCTGTGTCCATACTGGTTGTAGAACATAAGGCAGGGGCTAAAATAATTTCGTGCTTAGCAGGAATCAAATGTTAGTATGATTAAAAATAAAGTATTATTTAAAAAAACAGCTTATTGTAAGAATATGAATGTTTATTCATAGAAGTAAAAATTAAGGTAACAGAGGATAGATGTGGACTGTTGCAATACATATGAAAGAAGGGATTAGATAACAAGTCACGCTTTTCATTATGACTTTAAAATCAACATTTTTAAAGGATGTATTGAGCTTCTGATAAAGTGTGATTTAAAACACACAAAAATGAATATATACTGCTGCTGCTGCTGCTGCTAAGTCGCTTCAGCCGTGTCCGACTCTGTGCGACCCCATAGATAGCAGCCAACCAGGCTCCCCTGTCCCTGGGATTCACCAGGCAAGAACACTGGAGTGGGTTGCCATTTCCTTCTCCAATGCATGAAAGTGAAAAGTGAAAGTCAAGTTGCTCAGTCTTGTCTGACTCTTAGCGACCCCAGGGACTGCAGCCTACCAGGCTCCTCCATCCATGGGGTTTTCCAGGCAAGAGTACTGGAGTGGGGTGCCATTGCCTTCTCTGGAATATATACTAGAGATGTAAAATTCCATTGCACAAAATTTATGTGGTATTTTTTGGGTGTAGGCAATAAGACCACTTAACAAGAGATCTACCTTCTTAACAAATTTTGAAGTGGGGACTATTATTTTCTGGTGTACATACTGTGTTGTACAACAGATACTTAGAATATATTCATCTAGCATAACTGAAATTTTATGCACAATGAACAACACCTCTGATACCTCTGATGGTATCAGAGGTGTCTGCATGTGTCCAAACTCATCAAATTGTGTACATTAAATATGTACAATACTTTGTATATCAGTTTGCATCAATAAAGCTGCTGCTGCTAAGTCGCTTCAGTTGTGTCCGACTCTGTGTGACTCTATGGACAGCAGCCCAAGGCTCCTCTGTCCACAGGATTCTCTAGGCAAGAATACTGAAGTGGGCTGCCATTTCCTTCTCTGATAAAGCTGCTACACACACATATATAATTTTGTAATAATATTTTGTATAGACTACATACGTGCATGTATATGACGTTTGCGTACATAGTGGCTGTCTTTGTTCTGTCCATAGGCAGGGTCTGGTTAAAGTTGGTTCTGTTCTCCGAGCATGCTCATTCTTCTTGACCAAGGCAGCTATGCCCTAGAATAAGAGGGCCTAGAACAGGTACCCTGTTAGGATTGAGGTCAAAGAAACTGGCCAGAACCCCAGGAAGTTTGAGTCTCCTTTCTTTGTGCTGTTCCCAGAAGATCAGAAACATGTGTGCACACCTTTTATGATTGAAGTCTCAGTCTCTTAGAGCTTTCTCCTAAGTCCCACTGGTTTTTGAACCAGCTAAGGAGGCTCCTCAATGCAAAAAAAGAAAGGGAAAAAAAATAGAATGGGAAAAACTAGAAATGTCTCCAAGAAAATTAGACAATATTTTAAGGGAATATTACTAAGGGAATATTACTTGCAAAGTTGGGCACAATAAAGAACAGAAATGGTATGGACCTAACAGAAGCAGAAGATATTTAGAAGTAGCAAAAATACACAGAAGAACTATACAGAAAAGATTTTCCTGACCCAGATAACCATGATGGTGTGATCACTCATTTAGAGCCACAGATCTTGGAATGCAGTCATGTGGGCCTTAGGAAGCATCATGATGAACAAAGCTAGTGGAGGTGATGGGATTCCAGTTGAGCTATTTCAAATCCTAAAAGATGATGCTGTGAAAGTGCTGCACTCAATATGCCAGAAAATTTGTAAAACTCAGCAGTGACCTCAGGACTGGAAAAGTTTTCATTCCAATCCCAAAGAAGGGCTATGCCAAAGAATGTTCAAAGTCCCACACAATTTCACTCATCTCACATGTTAAGAAAGTAAAGCTCAAAATGCCCCAACCCAGGCTTCAAGAGTACACGAACTGTGAAGTTCCAGATGTTGAAGCTGGATTTAGAAAAAGCAGAGGAACCAGAGACCAAATTGACAACATCCATTGGATCATAGAAAAAGCAGCAGAATTCCAGAAAAAAAAACAACAACAACAACAAAACATCTATTCTGCTTTATTGATGTTGCCAAAGTCATTGACTGTGTAGGTCAAAATAAACTGTGGAAAATTCTTCAAAAGATGGGAATACCAGACCACCATACCTGCCTCCTAAGAAATCTGTATGCAGGTCAAGAAGCAACATATAGAACTGAACGTGGAACATCAGACTGGTTCCATATGCAGAGTACATCAACCAAAATGCCAAGCTGGGTGAAGCACAAGCTGGAATCAAGATTGCCAGGAGAAATATCAATAACCTCAGATATGCAGATGAGACCACCCTTATGGCAGAAAGCAAAGAAGAACTAAAGAGCCTCTTGATGAAAGTGAAAGAGGAGAGTGAAAAAGTTGGCTTAAAACTCAACATTCAAAGTGTAAGATCATGGCATCTGGTCCCATCACTCCATGGCAAATAGATGGAGAAATAATACAAATAGTAACAGACTTTATTTTCTTGGTTTCCAAAATCACTGCAGATGGTGACTGCAGTCATGAAATTAAAAGACGCTTGGTCCTTGGAAGAAAAGCTATGAGCAACCTAGACAGCATATTAAAAAGCAGAGACATTACTTTGCTGACAAAGGTCCGTCTAGTCAAAGCTATGGTTTTTCCAGTGGTCATGTGTGCATGTGAGAGTTGGACTATAAAGAAAGCTGAGTGCAAAGAATTGATGCTTTTGAACTGTGGTGTTGGAGAAAACTCTTGTGAATCCCTTGACCTGCAAGGAGATCCAATCAGTCCTGAAGGAAATCAGTCCTGAATATTCATTGGAAGGACTGATGCTGAAGCTGAAACTCCAATACTTTGGCCACCTAATGTAAATAACTGAATCTTTGGAAAAGACCCTGATGCTGGTTAAGACTGAAAGCAGGAGGAGAAGGGGAGGACAGAAGATGAGATGTTTGGCTGGCATCACCAACTCGATGGACATGAGTTTGAGCAAGCTCTGGGAGTTGGTGATGGAGAAGGAAACCTGGCGTGTAGCAGTCCATGGGGTTGCAAAGAGTTGGGCAGGACTGAGTGACTGAACTGAACTGAAGGAGACCCCTCAGTGTCAGACCCCAGGGTTGGGGTGCCAAATATATGACACCATACCCTTACTCCCAAGGAAGGATCTTTAGTTATGTGATCTCCAATCTCCTCTTCTGTAGCCCCGGCTAGGGATGAAGGTTTCTACCTTCTTGCTGTTTCTCCCTTCCTACCTGACTTCCTATAGATCTTTCTTTACAACCTTGGTTGCACAGCCCTTTTCTGCCAGTCTCCAGTTTGTTTTCAGTGAGAATTGCTCAACATGTAGGGTATTTGTTTTTGGGGTGATGAGCTCAGCATCCTACTACTCTGTCATCTTGATTTCCCTCAGTGTAATCCCCTTTTGGAATAATGACAGCATTAAAGGCAATGAACAGGGTGTAATCCAAGCAGAATCAAGAAATCAGTTTAGCCATGGAAAACAGTGGAACAAATTGAGGGCTGGTTACTTTCCAAAAAGAAATGGAAGGGGAACTGAATAACTCCTGCATGGGAGAAAATGCCCTCAAGGTACATTTCCAGAATTACCTGGTACATTAGATCACAATTATTCCTGGTCATTCTTTTCAGTTTTGTTTTACCTGACCTTGTTCATCTATGCTCTCAGTGATCCTTAGCTAACTAAGCCCTTTTTAATCATCAAGACAGCTTCATAGATGAAATTTTCTCTGGCTTCCTCAGGCAAAATAAGCACATCTTACTTTCATATTTTTGCAGTATGTTTCTTGTATTTCTGTTTAGAGTTTCTATAATTCTGTATGACATTTGAGTTAGTTATGTTTGGTTCCTTCCACTAAATATTAAACTCCTTAAGACAAAGACATATTTTAACAGAAAATTTTATTCTCATAATGCCAAGAATAGTTGATTACAAGAAGTAGACATTATCACATAGTTAATTGAAATAGAAGACAATAAAAGTGAACAAATGCAGAATTGTATAATGAAGGAATTCATAAAGACTAAGAATGCTGATTCATAGCATAAAGATAATTCTGTGGAAAATAACAATTAAAATGCATGTGATAATATCACAAACATAATACTGGGCACGAGAATCCAGCATCTCATACTGTATGATCCTATTCTCTGAGGTTAGAATTCATGATATTAGCACCTCTTGGGAGACAATGACTAAAAGAAAGCAACAGGGGCTTCTGGTATATTAGAATTTTCTGATACTTTATTTGATGCTGATTAAATAAAAGTGTTCTAGTTGTAAAATTAATTGAGCTGTAGACTTTGATTTGTTTGCTTTTCTGTTTGTATATTACACTTTGATGAAAAGCTCTGATTCAAAGTGTAGGTTTGTCCAAAGTTTTGTTGGGAAATCACACATGAAAGCAGTGATGAAAGTGCTATGATATGATTCTGGGAAGACTCTTAGTGAAAGTGTCAATTCAAGATATAAGAGACATGGAAATAGTGAAAGATGTACGATTGGGAAATATCATGCATTTGTTATTTTTGTTTGCATTTTCTAGTGTTAGAAGGGTTTTGGAATGTCAGAAGCTGGTGACTTTCTCAGACCTACTACAAGGCATCTGCACCATATTTTGCAATTAATACAATGGGTTATCTTTGAATAACATCACAACATAATAGGATCCCGGTAATGAAAAGATACTGGTTAACCTTCTTTACTATGCCTTGAAATAAACTCAAAGTCTCTTAGAATTATGCAGATAGAAATTAAAAATAAAGCAAAAATGAAAGAAAGAAAAAGTTTGTCACAAAAATTGGATTTTGTGTCTATATGCGGGCATGGACAGTGCATTACCAGTAACATTTGTCACATTCAGTCCATCAGACCAAACAGCACACCACATGGGAGCTGTACACAGTATTTAAACTTATTTGCAATATACTAGAATTCAATTTTATTATCTCCATCTGTTGTTATTTTTTTTTTTAATTTCTGATTTACAGTTTAAAACTATACAAATGCCATTGTGCATGTTTTCTAAATGACCAGTATAACATGTGTGTTAAAATCTCAACTCTTGGCAAGAAAAGAGTAAGTCCAACTGCCTTGATTTGAACTTTCCCTCTATTTGAATAATTTTTTAAAAATAGGTGAGTTTTACATGTTTTGCTCTAAACTCACAACTCACCCCTGATTGCTTATGCTTGAAGTGAAATTGTATTTCTAAAGAACTAAATACTTCTCTAGCTACCTCCCCAGTGCATAGTTATTCTACTTCTGTTTTCCTGAAATCAGGAGGTCACTAAAATGAAAGTTGGCAATTTCTGAACATGGGGCTCATAATAAGATTTGCTTTGTTTTATGAATAGGTTTTTATATAATTGCCCAGTTATTTTAAATGAGTTTTCCAAAAACTGGGTCTAAATGTTGGCCTTTGATAGCCTGGCTAATGTGGCATTTGCAGAAGAGGTATATAGGCACTTTCTGTACTATGGCACCAAAAAATGCTGTAAGTAAGGATGTAATGAGTTTTCACCCACAAATGATTCAGATATACTGTGGACTGTTGAGATAAATTAGTTAAATTTCATTCCTCTGAAATGAATATTTCTGGATACACTGTGCATTTTTTATCAGAACTTTTGATGACATAACAGGGATTGATGGATGGGACCAACTAATGATAATTATTTGCCAATCTAAATTTTGAAGATCTACTTGGAATCCATCTTCATATTTTAGTATAAAAATAATGAAGACAGAATTGTTCCAGTTACCTTGAAATAGAAAGAGGAGAAGTGACGAAAAACATATTTAAATTTTTTCAAGTTGTATTAGTGTTTAGTTTATGACACTACTTCAGTTCAGTTCAGTTGCTCAGTTGTTTCTGACTCTTTGCAACCTCATGGACTACAGCATGCCAGGCTTCCCTGTCCATCACCAATTCCTGGAGATTACTCAAACTCAGGTCCATAGAGTCGGTGAGGCCATTGAACCAGCTCATCTTCTGTTGTCCCCTTCTTCTCCTGCCTTCAATCTTTCCCAGCACCAGGGTCTTTTCAAATAAGTCAGTTCTTCACATCAGGTGGCTAAAGTATTGGAGCTTCAGCTTCAGCATAAGTCCTTCCAATCAATATTCAGGAATGATTTCCTTTAGGATGGACTGGTTGGATCTCCTTGCAGTCCAATGGACTCTCAAGAGTTTTCTCCAACACCACAGTTCAAAAATATCAATTCATCAGAGCTCAGCTTTCTTTATAGTTCAACTCTCACATCCATACGTGACCGCTGGAAAAACCATAGTTTTGACTAGATGGACCTTTGTTGGCAAAGTAATGTCTCCACTTTTTAATATGCTGTCAGGGTTAATCATAACTTTTGTCCCAAAGAAAAATGTCTTTTAATTTCATGGCTGCAGTCACCATCTGCAGTGATTTTGGAGCCCAAGAAAATAAAATCTGCCACTGTTTCCCCATCTATTTCCCCTGAAGTGATGGGACTAGATGCCTTGATCTTAGTTTTCTGAATGTTGAGCTTTAAGCCAACTTTTTCACTCTCCTCTTTCACTTTCATCAACAGTCTCTTTAGTTCTTTACTTTCTGCCATAGGGGTGGTGTCATCTGCATATCTGAGGTTATTGATATTTCTCCCTGCAACGTTGATTCCTGTTTGTCCTTCCTCCAGCCCAGCATTTCTCATGATGTACTCTGCATATAAGTTAAATAAGCAGGGTGACAATACACAGACTTGACATACTCCTTTCCCTATTTGGAACCAGTCTGTTATTCCATGTCCAGTTCCAACTGTTGCTTCCTGACCAGCATATAGGTTTCTCAAGAGGAGTGTCAGGTGGTCTGGTGTTTTCATCTATTGAAGAATTATCCACAGTTTGTTTTGATTTACACAGTCAAAGGCTTTGGTGTAGTAAATAAAACAGAAGTAGATGTTTTCTGGAACTCTCTTGCTTTTTTGATGATCCAACAGATGTTTGAAATTTGATCCCTGGTTCTGCCTTTTCTAAATTCAGGTTGAACATCTGAAAGTTCACAGTTCATGTATTCTTGAAGCCTGGCTTGTGGAATTTTGAGCATTACTTTGCTAAGGTGTGAGATGAGTGCAATTGCGTGGTAGTTTGAGCATTCTTTGGCATTGCCTTTCCTTGGGATTGGAATGAAAACTGACCTCTTCTAGTCCTGTGGCCACTGCTAAGTTTTCCAAATTTGCTGGCATATTGAGTGCAACACTTTCAGAGCATCATCTTTTAGGATTTGAAATAGCTCAACTGGAATTCCATTACCTCCACTACCTTTGTTTGTGGTGATGTTTCCTATGGCCCACTTGACTTCACATTCCAGGATGTGTGGCTCTAGGTGAGTGATCACACCATCATGGTTATCTGGATTATGAAGATCTTATTTTGTATAGTTCTTCTGTGTATTCTTGCCACCTCTTGTGAATATCGTCTACCTCTGTTAGGTCCACACAATTTCTGTTCTTTATTGTGCCTATGTTTGCATGAAATGTTCCTTTGGTATCTGTAATTTTCTTGAAGAGATCTCTAGTCTTTCCCATTCTATTGTTTTCCTCTATTTCTTTGTGCTTCTTACTGAGGATGCCTTTCTTATCTCTCCTTGCTATTGTTTAGAACTCTGCATCCAGATGCTTATATCTTTCCTTTTCTCCATTACCTTTCACTTCTCTTCTTTTCTCAGCTATTTGTATGGCCTCCCCAGATAAACATTTTGCCTTTTTGCATTTCTTTTTTTTAGAGATGGTCTTGGTCACTGGTTCCTGTACAATGTCACAAACCTCCATCCATAGGAGGCACATTATTCAGGCACTCTGTCTATCAGATCTAGTCCCTTGAGTCTATTTGTCATTTCCACTCTGTAATCGTAAGGGATTTGATTTAGGTCATACCTGAATGGTCTAGCAGTTTCCCCTACTTTCTTCAAATTAAGTCTAACTTTGGCAACAAAGAGTTCATGATCTGAGCCACAGTCAGCTTCCACTCTTGTTTTTGCTGACTGAATAGAGCTTTTCCATCTTTCACTGCAAAGAATATAATCAATCTGATTTTCGTACTGACCATCGGGTGATGTCCATGTGTAGAGTCTTCTCTTGTGCTGTTGGAAGATGGTGTTTGCTATGACCATTTTGTTCTCCTGGCAAAACTCTGTTAGCCTTTTCCCTGGTTCATTTTATACTCCAAAGCCAAATTTGCCTATTACTCCAGGTATTTCTTGACTTACTACTTTTGCATCCCTGTCCCCTACTGTGAAAATGACGTCTTTTTTGGGTGTTAGTTCTAAAAGGTTTTGTAGGTCTTCACAGAACCATTCAATTTCAGCTTCTTCAGCATTACTGGTTGGGGCATAAACTTAGATTGATATTGAATAGTTTGCCTTGGAAATGAACAGAGATGATTCTGTCATTTTTGAGATTGCCCCCAAAAACTGCATTTTGGACTCTTTTGTCAACTACGAGGACTACGTTGTTTCTTCTGAGAGATTCTTGGCCACAGTGGTAGATATAATGGTCATCTGAATTAAATTCACCCATTCCAGTCCATTTTAGTTCACTGATTCCTAAAATGTCAATGTTCACTCTTGCCATCTCCTGTTTGACCACTTCCAATTTGCCTTGATTAATTGACCTAACCTTCCAGATTCCTATGGAACATTGCTCTTTACAGCATTGGACTTTACTTCCATTACCAGTCACATCCACAACAAGGTGCTGTTTTTGCTTTGGCTCTGTCTCTTCATTCTTTCCGGAGTTATTTCTCTGTTGATCTCCAGTAACATATTGGGCACCTACTGACCTGGGAAGTTCATCTTTCTGTGTCCTATCTTTTTACATTTTCATACTGTTCATGGGGTTCTCAAGGCAAGAATACTGAAGTGGTTTGCCATGATACTACTTGGGGGTTATCAAAGTTTTCTGTAAAGAACCATAAATTGATTTTAAATTAGGCTTTGCAGGCCTTATAGGGTCTATCATTAACAATTCATTCCACTTTAGTGGTACAAAGGCAGTCATAGGAATTCATTAATGAAGGAACCTGACTGTGCTCCAATAAATCTATACTAAAACAAGGAGTGGGCTGCATTTGGCTCACTAGCAAGTTTGTGGACCAGTACTAGTAGAAAAATGAAACAATTAGTGTGAAATGTATTGAAGTTTTTTCTGTTCCTCTGCTTAGCTACCCATCTCTGCTCTTCTTCATTATTTATTTCACATCCAAGTTTCCTAAAAAACAAACAAACAGACAAAAAATTCGTATGCAGGGCCCTTTTCTAATGAGTATGTTATCTGTGCAGTCACTTTGGACCCTACAGATTTCATGCTCTGGTGCTGTCATCTTACAGTTTTTAATGTTTCTGAACAAGGGTTACAGCATTTCCATCTTGCTCATGGCCCTGAAAATTATGCACATTATCACACCCAAGCCTGCATATGACACTCAATATCTGTGTTTTACAGGTATGCACAAATATGGTGACATTTACAAGGTGCTGTTATACTGTGTTGAGTAAATGATGGATATAGTCTGTGAATGCCAGACAGAGCATTTGTGTTGCCAGATAAGTCCATAAACAAAATAAGTAACACTTCTGAAGACAAAAAAGTCAATCATGAGAGAAAAAGCTTATTTTGAGGACTTAAGACAGTGACTTCACTATTCTACAAGAAGCATTGCTTTAGTTGTTAATCTTTACAAGTTTTATGAGTGGTTATTTTTTATATTCATCTCTTTTAAGGAAAAGAAGAGACGGTTTACCACTTTTTCTTACAGCAGTCAAAGAAATTTATACTGTTGGGAGCTGTGTGTTGTACTAGATCCGTGGCTTTAAATTTGGATGCACATTAGAATCCCCTGTACAAGTTTTAAAGCATGAAAACCTGAGCTCCACTCCCAGAAATATTTATTAGATGGCCTGGGGTTTGGAGTGTACATCAGATTTTTAGCCTCTTCCCACTAATTCACAAAGGTTGAAAATAATTGCAAGTGATTCATTCTTGAAGGGTCCTGAGCAGGAAGGAAGAAGATCTCAAATCTTTCACACAGCTTTATATCAACATTGATTATACTTTTAGATTACCTGCTCTTAGAACAGTTACATTATTTTTATTCTTTAGTCTATTACACCTATTGGAAAATGTTTACCTTTTCATCTCTCTCAAACTATTTTCTTACAGGAACAACATGTGACAAGTAATTTGAATTGTCAGAAGTGAATAAGAGGCTTTAGATTTTAAGGAACACGTGAACTGTTACTGAACAAGCAATCTGAAAGTCCCTGCTTTAGCTATTCAGTTCCAGGAGATCATGTTCCACCTAAAGAACTTGGGTGCATTGTTGCATCATCACATGATTACAGATTTTCTGTGTAGACCAACAGTAACTTCCTGGCTCAGTAAAATTTGCCAGACCATGATTTCTCATGCAAATTTGTGAATTCTTGCAAATTGGTCCTGACAGTCTTCCAGAAATGCCCTGCCCCCTTAACTTCTAATATTTCCACAAGTCATAATTTAAGCTCCTGATCACCACCTTGAGATGTTTAGCCATTTTCATTGTAACACTTTGAAGAAGGAGAATTTTTTTCTTCTTCTTGAAGATGAATAAAAAGAGTCAAAGATGATCCAGGAATCTTTTGGTGCTATTTAATAATCAGCAGCAGAGCCAAAGACTTACAAAAAATCTAGGATTTCTAGCTTCTGGTATAAAGTACTACAGACCAGATCATTTCTACTTCTCTTTAGTAATAGAACACTAAAGTCAGACATCTGTTAAATATTATGTGACAAATTTTCATATAAGTACTCTTTGGCTTATTAGGAACATCTTTAATACTAACATTTCATAGTGCAATGTGAAAGAAATACAGTGAAATATATATTTTATGATATAAATTTTCAATTATTTTTTTATCATTTTTACTGGAGATAATGAATAGAAAGAATATATTGCTTATAAAGCATGGAGATCATGGCTTATTCTGAAACAAAATAACAGTAGAAATTTATTAACTCAGGGGTAAAGACTCCACCTGAAATGTAGGAGATGCAGGAGATGCAGGTTCATTCTCTGGGTCTGGAAGATCCCTGGAGGAGGGCATGCCAATCCACTCCAGTATTCTTGCCTGGAGAATCCCATGGACAGAGGAGCCTGGCAGGCTACAGCCCATAGGGTCACACAGAGTTGGATATGACTGAAGTGATTTAGCACACGTGTGTGTGTGTTTGTGTGTGTGTGTGTGTGTGTGTGTGTGTGTGTGTGTTATATCTACATCTATCTATCTATATATATATATACGTATGTGTGTGTGTGTGCCGTATTTGCTATTTTGAAAGGCAATCTTACCTACTTTTGGGAGTCAAGAAGCTGGAATTTAAGAAGAAAAACTTCTGCTTTTTAGGAAAAAACTCACTGAATTCCTATTCATCAGTATTGCATTCTAGAGCCCATTGAAGACCTTACATTGATTTAGACTTGCAATGTGCATCTTATTTTATGAGATCAACAGGGGCCAATATCAGCTACACCACATACTCTGTGTGAAGAAATTATTTGAGGTGTTCTAACTTCTCTGCTTTTCTTTACCACTGACCCTCTCAACAAAAGCTCCAATTGACTGAATGGAGATTATTTAAGTGAAATGCCACTTGCTGTTAAGGCAAGCATATTGCATCAAATTAATAGTCTCTTCTTTTTTAAAGTAAACTTGTGAAGTGAACCCAATGATGGCATGGTAATTTTACACAGTTGGCTCTTCCTGACTCCTTCCCAGACTCTCTTAAGACATGCTGGAGGACAATTGCTTTTTATATATGAAATTAAAGTCATATAAGAGAGAGATTCTGTCCTTACATATATTTATTATATCTCAATCCTCTGATGAAAGTGTACAAAAAAGGGCAAAAACTTTATCAATAATCTTTTTCTTAAGAAAAAGAAAATGTCATTGGAAGAAGACATTTCTTTCTTTCTTTAATCTTCAGGCAACCTTTCTTTAGCTTTCTGGGAACAGTTTTTTTCCAATCCCATGAGCCTTTGTTTTCTTCCAAGGAACTGAATATCTGACCTCACTTGACCACAAAAAAGCACTCAGAGTCATCTCCAAGACATTAGCTGGGTGTACCCAAGGCAAGGGCTCTCTTCATTTCAGAATTCTCCCAATAAGAGTCCATGTAAATCTGGAGCTGCCTGCCATTGGCCATGGTTGCCATTTCTAGGAATGAACGTTGCACAGAGGAGCTAGAGTTGAAATTCAGACAAAATATATCTTGACTAATATACAAACTACAAACACAATTCCATGGTTATAGTGAGTAGTGTCTTGAATCATCATGCTTATTTTTATTATTTTTTGCATTTCAAGTATAGAGAAATAAATATGTGTAACTATGGGGTTAAACTGGGCTTCCTAGGTGATATAGTAGTAAAGAATCCACCTGTCAGTGTAGGAGATGCAAGAGATTCAGGTTTGATCCCTGGGTTGGGAAGCTCCCCTAGAGTGGGAAATGGCAGCCTACTTCAGTATTCTTGTATGGAAATTCCATACAATTTTCTAGAGGAGCCTGATGGGCTACAGTCCATGTGGTCTCTAAGAGTTAGACACAGTAAGTAACTGAACACACATAAGAGGCTAAATCTTGCTAGTATTGCATTGATATTATCAATATACTTTGGAACAATAACTACACATACAGGGATATACAATGAGCACTCTTTCTAATTTCATTTCCTAGACTACAGAAATATCTGGGCATACAAATGTACTTCCTTGTGTTGGGTGGCATAAGTTTGATTTAATCAAAATGGTGGGCAGAGAACAATGAATGAGTGAGCTAAGTTCAATAAGTAAAATTTCAACTCATAGATTAGTATCAAAAATAAAGAAAGGGTGGAATACTTTATATCTGGACGCTGCTTTTGTTTAGCACATTGTATATTTAGGGGCTTCCTTGGTGGCTCAGACAGTAAAGGATCTTCCTGCAATGTGGGAGACCCAGGTTTGATCCCCTGGAGAAAGGAATGGCTACCCACTTCAGTATTCCTGCCTGGAGAATTCCATGGACAGAGGAGCCTGGCAGGCTACAATCCATGGAGTACCAAAGAGTCAGACATGACTGAGTGTCTAATACTCACTTTTACTTCATGACATTAAATTAGGTTTTGCCGAATACCAGTTTCACTTTAAAATAATTTAATAAATGTCCAATGCCTGTAGTACACTTGCTGATTGGATAAATTCCTTGAGTTAGAACAAAAGGACAAAAAAAGACCCTCACCCCAGTCTAATAAGGAAGACAGGCACTAATCAAATAATCATTTACTATTTGAGTATAAATTAGACTGAAAAAGCTTTTAAGTTTAATTAGGCCCCTTTTGTTTATTTTTCTCTTTACTTTTATTATGCTTGGAAATGAATCAAAAAAAATATTGCTGTAATTTATGTCAGAGAGTAGTCTGCCCCTGTTTTCCTCCAAGAGTTTTACACTATTTTGGCCTTACATTTAGGTCCTTGGCTCATTTGAGTTTATTTTTGTGTACAGTGCTAGAAAATACTTTACATGTAGCTGTCCAATTTTCTCAGCACCACTTGTTGAAGAGACTTTTCTGCACTCTACATTCTTATCTCCTTTGATATAGAGTAGGTAACCAAAGGTGCATGGGCTTATCTCTGGACTTTCTATACTGTTCCATTGATCTATATTTCTGTTTTTGTGCCAGCACCATACTTTTTTGATTATTGTAGCATCATAATATAATCTGAGATCAGGGAACCTGACTCTTCCAGCTGCATTTTTCTTTCTCAAAGTTCCCTTGGCTATTCAGAGTCTTTTGTGTCTCCATAAAAATTTGCAAAATTGTTTGTTCTAATTCTGTGAAAACTGCTATTGGTAACTTGATAGGGATTGAATTGAATTTATAGATTGCTTTGGGTAGTATAGACATTATTAACAAAAAAGATTCTTACAACCCAAGAACATGGTATATCTCATCTGTTTGCATCATTTTTGATTTCTTTCATTAACGTCTTATAGTTTTCTGAGTAAAGGTCTTTTGCCTCTTTAGGTAGGTTTATTCCTAGGTATTTTATTCTTGGAAGCCATCAATGAAATGAAAATAAAACCCACAGAATGGGAGAAAATATTTGCAAGAAGTGATCAACAAGGGATTAGTCTCCAAAATATACAGTTCATTCAGCCTGATAGTGAAAAAAAAAAAAAAAAAGAAAAAAGGATCTTATAGAAAATGAATGGGAGATCTAAATAGACATTTCTCCAACGAAGACATTCAAATGGCCAAGAGGCACATGAAAAGATGCTCACATCACTAATTATTAGAGAAATGCACATCATAACATGTGAGTTATCACCTCACATGTGTTAGAACAGCTATCATCAAATATCTACAAATAATGAATGCCAGGGAGAGTTTGGAGAAAAGGAAGCCTTCCCACAATGTTCCTTGGGATGTAAATTGTCACAACCACAATGGAGAATGGTATGCAGGTTCCTTATATAAACTAAAATTAGAGCTACTATATAATCCAACAATGCCACTCTTGGACATATATCCAGAGTGCCGGAGTCCAGCTCCAGCAGCCAGGGATTCAACCTGAAGAGATGGACGGTGTCAGCGATGATGATGTAGCCTCTGACTCATAGTACAGAGCTACATCGGCGGACAATGACATAGCCTCTGACTTACAGTACAGGACTACATGTTTAGTTCAAGCTTCAGGTTCTCTTTTATACTTTGACAAAAGCATTAGGTCAGAGGTTTTTAGTTTCTCACACCCAGATTTACTGTACTTGTGATTACATTGTAACTCACCCTACATTCCTCAGTTTATTTCTTATCTTTCTAAATCCTGTTTGCCCCTAGCATCTTAAGATCATTATCTCCTAAAAAGGCTTCCAGCCATTCTTAATTAAACCTAAACCTTAAACTCAGCACTTCTTTTGCCATGAACATTCCCTTCACAAACAGGTCTCAGATAATAATCCTTCCCATGGCCTCAAGCTTCGGCCTGGAACATTCTTTGTAAAGATCCTTGAACAGATTATTTTCTGGGCACAACTGCAAAAGGCTTTGTGCTTTCTTATGTTTCTCTCAAGAACGATAAGCACCTTAACATTCTTTCCAGTCAACTCAACCAAAGAAAGGAAAGAACAAGTCAGAATCACAAGGCCTAACTCCTTCATCCTGGGGCCGTGCCTGCAAGATGAGGAGAGGGGGTTGGGGCCGTGCCTCCATTTTGTCAGTAATGCCTCCCAACACCAGAGAAAATCATAATTCAAACGGAAAAATGTACCCCAGTGTTCATTTCATTACTATATACAATAACCAGGACATAGAAGCAATTTAAATGTCTATTGATAGAGGAATGGAAACAAATGTGGTACATACACCCAACAGAATATTACTCAGCCATAAAAAAGAATGAAAAATGTCATTTGCAGCGACATGGATGAACATAGAAATTGTCATCCTGAGTGAAATTAGTCAGATAAAGACAAATATCATATAATATCCCTTGTATATGGAATGTAAAGAAACGGTACAAGTGAAAGTATTTACAAAGTAGAAGTTGAGTCACAGATGTAGAAAACGAATGTGGTATAAACTGAAAGATTTGGATTGATATATACATACTACTATGTATAAAATAGATAACTAATAAGAATCTACTTAATAGTGCAGGGAACTGTATTCATTACTTTGTAATGACCTATATGAGAATAGAATCTAAAACAAGAGTAAATACATGTGTGTGTATAACTGACTAACTTTGCTGTATAGCAGAAACTAACACAGCATTGTAAATCAACTCTACTCCAGTGAAAAATTAATTTAATAAAAGCATAATCGACTGTGGTCATGGAGTTGCTATGATTGCCTATAGAAAGGGTCTGGACTTTAGCTGGTAGATGGGAAAATGGTAGGGAAAGATCCTTGATATGATTCTTGGGAGTTCTTTTCTTTTTGAATATGAATCCTATTTTTTTTTTTTCTTTTCTTTTCTTTAACTTTCCTCATACCATGGCGCTGCATTGTGTTCAACTATGAATCATTGACAGCATCTATATAAAGCAATAGGTAAAGAAGTATTAGTATATTTCTGTTCATGATATCATTACAAGAGAGACAAAAACACTAGACCATGTGGTGTTACCATAAAATCTATTTGCTGATCAACTATGCAAAATATTGAATGAAGAAAGTAAAAGTATTAAAAATGGTAAATGAAATATACACAATTACTCAAGTGTTCCTTTTTATAAATATTCAAAATGAAATGCAAATACATTTATAAACAAGAAAATCAAACAACTTTGCATACACAGCAGTTTTTCTCTTTTCTTCCTTTTTTTTTTTTTTTTTGCTAAAAATTAGTCTATTTTCCTCGTTTAGAGGGGAGATTTACAAAAGCAGCAATCATGAGCTTTAACTACACTTTTACAGTTTTAGCAAAATTGTACTAGAATCCAGGGGTCCTAAATAGTATCTTTCCTATTAATGCATACAATCTCATAAGTTAGTCATACAAAATTAAAAATTCTTTCATTTCTTTGAATATACATGTCTAGAGATAAAATTTGCAAGTGTTTGTTTACAACTGGGGATAATGATCAGAAAAATTGGTGTGCTTTTAAATAATTTTAAGCTTTATTATTGATTTTATTAATATAGCTATTGATACTTCCAAATTTGCTGAAAATGATCTTAGTTAAGTCTATGCCCATGTATAAAATATATAAGCTTAGAAAATGATGCTGGGAAAGATTAAAGGCAGGAGGAGAGGGGGACGACAGAGGATGAGACGGTTGGATGGCATCATGGACTCGATGGGCATAAGTTTGAGCAAGCTTCAAGAGTTGATGATGGACAGAGAAGTTGGCGGGCTGCAGTCCATGGGGTCTCAAAGAGTCAGACCTGAATGAGTGACTGAATTGAACTGAAGCCTAGAAAATAGAAATTGAGTGAATTTAAGAAATATTAAAGTTAGGAAAGAAAAATATAATTCTATTTCAGCTACATTTTCACCTATTATTATCTGTCCCAAATATTCTACAGAGGCCCCAGCAGTGCAGGTGAATTGATTTTATGGAATACTTGCCTAGTTGGAAGATGATGGTCACACTACAAATCACATAATTAATGTCAAATTTGTGGTGCACTTTTGTAAAATATTTTTATTTGTGTGAATATAAATACATTTTTCTTCTCTTCTTCATTTTATCTTTCTGTGCTTTAAGTCTTTTGCCAAAATTGATTTTTTTTTCTTGCTCTTTTTCTTTTAAAGATTTCTGTTATCAAAACCAAACACAAAGAATTTTTCCTTTCTCCTGAGAAAATTAGTTATCGCCCAAGATTATGAAAAGCTCTCCTGTTTGAGACAGGTTTAATTTTTGCTTATTTGTTTATTTAGGCCTTTCTGGGAGAAGTGGTAAGGCATTGTGATAAGAACATGAGTATCTAAGTCCTACGGGACTCTGCCATAGGCATAGGCATTGACATAGTCGCATCAGCCATTGGTATCACTCATGTGTTTTCCCAGTATGGGCCATTCTAAGGACCATGCTCCTCTTGTCTGATTGCCATGGAGCCATTCACCATCAAGTTAAAGTTCCTAGAATGGTGACAGATATGTGTTCAATAAAGCAGTCTTCATTAAACATTCATAATTATCACTTTTGAACGTCTCAGAACATCTCTACAAGCTTTTATGTTTTCAAGACGTTTAATATATCAAAGAGTGAGAATTTACTTTAAAAGATTATAAAAAGACTATGTCATCCCTTAGCTTTAAATTTGACATTGGTTTTTAAATAATGCATCAAAAATACCTTTATAATTGTTAGCTATTAAAGAGCTTGCTTTAAGATAGTAATCAAATGACTTTGATAACAAGAAATGACATAAATCTTTTCAGGTATAACTTGGCCCTTTTAATGATACTCCTGATGGTCTACGTACTTATATATTAATTTTTATGCCTGTGAATATTTAAAAATACATTTTATCATCCATAGGGTAAGGCAAAGTAATATGGAGCCATTCTGATGATTTTACAACTGCTGTTAAAAAAGATTTCTAAAAAAATGAAAAATCCTATATTTTAATTTACTTAAAGTACAATTTTGACTCTTACCTTGAGGATCTCTTAATGCGTTATAAATACTCCTATTTACATACCACACACAAGTACAGGATTTTAGATAGGTGGAAAAAATTAAACAAGTGTATTAACTCTTTCTGCACCCAATATGCACTACTGCCCTGCAAGGGTGAATGGGAGTCTGAGTTCTTGGCAGGGAGTAAATTAAACACTTGGAACATCTTCATTTAATAATCTCATGAATCCTAATAATATTCCTTATGAGGGAGATGACAAGTTGTATTAATCCCACTTGTAGTACAAGAAAAATGAGGCCTGAAGTTGTTACAGAATTTCAGTACATGGATCAAGAAATATGTTGATCTACCACAGTATGGTCTATACTATTATATCATTGCACATGTGTTATAATTACTTTGTACATGTAAAATTACAATTGGGGCCTCTTCAAATGAAATTTATATCCTTTTGCTCTGTCCTTTATATCTTTTTATATATCAATAAGCACCAAGTCCCCAAAGCCTTTTCCAAGGCTTATATTTTGCATTTGTCTGAGTACAGAGGCTTTCTTATTTGTGGAAATGGCTATGTTACAATTTCCCAGGAGACAGCCCAATTCTCACAGAAGATCAAATATTTTAATCCTGAGCACTACTCAGCCTCCCTTTAAAATATCAATATTGTGAAAGGTAATGGAACCATCATTTAAGTAGTTCTGTAAGTAGAAGTAGTACTGTCATTTATAGACTGTTGTGAGAAGACATTTTTTTAGAGATTCAGAAACAAGGAAGACAAAGAATCTTGGCCATGGAAAGTTTGCTTATGGAACTCTAATCAGCAAAGCACTAAGTAATGGAGAATGCATGCTGTGATTAAATGGGAAAAATATTAAACAGAAACAATATAATTTTGAACCGCCATGCCATTTACATCCATATATAGTCCCTAAGGTTTTAATCCTTTCTGAAGGTAAATGTATTAGTGGAGCCTCTATTAGATCATGGAAAAAGAAGTTCAACTATTAGACTTTACAAAATTTTAATTATAGTCTTATCTTTGACATTTTTGAGAAAATATTTGGAATAAACAACTTGATCTGTGTTTGATTTGTACACAGTTATGGCTTTCATGTTCTATGCATTCACACCTTTCTAAGAAGAGGTACATTGAACATTTTGGAATGGAGAATTTCACGAAAATGCATAGAATTTACCATGTTCCAATGGATAGTTAGTTGCCTTTCCATTCTCTCCAGAGACCACCATTAGTTCGAAGGATCTGGAAATTATATTATCTAGTGTGGCATTTCCCAGCTTCTGGTCACATTTCCTGAGACCTCTTCAGTTTCTGTAAGATATTTTTAAAAATTCTGTAAGAAATTTAAGAAAATGAAGAGTGGCCATGAGAAGAATTAACAACAGACTAGTGTCACACACAGTAATGACTTCAGAAAAAAAAAAAAGGAGTATATATATTTGTAGCATGTATGTGAAATAATTAAATTGATGTGAAGTAGGCACCCCACTCCAGTACTCTTGCCTAGAAAATCCCATAGACAGCGGAGTCTGGTAGGATGCAGTCCATGGGGTCGCTAAGAGTCGGACATGACTGAGCCACTTCCCTTTCACTTTTCACTTTCACGCATTGGAGAAGGCAATGGCAACCCACTCCAGTATTCTTGCCTGGAGAATCCCAGGGACAGGGGAGCCTGGTGGGCTTCCGTCTATGGGGTCGCACAGAGTCAGACATGACTGAAATGACTTAGCAGTAGCAGCAGTGCATAATAATGATTACCTCTGGGAAGGGACAAAGAAGATATAGGGTGATGATTAAGCAGGCCATTGACTTCTTTCCTAATGTATCATTTCCTTAGAGTAAAAGCCAATACAAATAGTTAATGGCTAATTCTAGAGTATGACGATATGAATACAATTTTTGTTATATTAACATTTTGTGCTTTCTGTATCTAAAGAAAATCATTAAAAAGTAAATTTTTAAAATAATTTCTGGGAAGGAAGTAGGAAACAAAGACAAAAAGCATGGTTGGAACTGTAATTTTGAAGCCTGATTAATACTTCTTCTATGACTATGAGAAACATTCTGATCACTTGTGCCTGTTTCTTCACCCATTAAGTGGCAAAAATAAATATCACTCAGCATTGCTTCAAATAATCAATGAAAAAATGTCTGAAGAGCATTTATCACTCTACCTTCCAATTGACAAGCGCTCATTGAATTATTTATATTTTTGTTATGAAGTAGAGGCATGTTTAATATTTAAAAATTATCCATATACTGATTCAATAATGTTGCTACAGTGTATATTTCCATGAATATATATGCCTAATAATTCTCAGGTGATAGTTTATATTAAATTGAATGGACTTTCTATTTAAGTATGCAAGCATTTATGTTTACATGAGTATGTAATATAAATTCTAGATAATTTAAAGCAGAATATGCAAAGATTATGTAGAAAATGAAGAATAGTTACTATTAAAAAATTTTTAATTTGGATTCCAAAGAAGTCAAAAAGAAGATATGAATGTGCATTCAGATAGCACTAGTAGGTGATTTATGGGAAAAAATTGAAAAGTATGAAGAAAAGAACTCAACTTATTTGATAACTATAATAATTTACTGTTAAGAATACATGTTCAAATTGGATTGGAAACTTTGAAATTTATGTGTTTTTCCCCCTAAATTCTTCCTATTCACTTTGTTATTTTCCTTACTTTCTGGTTTAATCATTTGTTATTTAGAGGTTTAAGTCTTCTTTTTTCTGTCACAAATTTCCAGAGGGGAAAAAAAAAAAGATGAGTTTTATAGTAACAGCCTCAAGATAATTCCATTCTTCCATTTATTTATATGTAAAAAATATCTGAAATAGATAAAAACTTATTTCTTTGCTCTAAGAATCATTGAATTGGTGCTCAGTGAATAATAAATCATCATAATAAATGGGATTACTAGATTTCTTGCAAAGTTGCTGCACGCTAGTTTCAGTATTGTTAGTGAAAGTGAAAGTAGCTCAGTCCTGTCCAACTCTTTGCAACCTCATGGACTACACAGTCCATGGGATTCTCCGGGCCACAATACTGGAGTGAGTAACTTTTCTTTCTCGAGGGGATCTTCCTAACCCAGGGATCAAACCCAGGTCTTCCACATTGTAGGCAGATTCTTGACCAGCTGAGTCACCAGGGAAGCCCTCAATATTGTTAGACCATGTGTATATATTGCCCCATGTGATATTGCAGCTAATTTAAGAAAGCCACAATGTGGCTAAGCTAGTAAAGATTCTGCCTGAAATGCGGGAGACCTGGGTTCGATCCCTGAGTTGGGAAGATCTCCTAGAGAAGGGAAAGGCTACCCACTCCAGTATTCTGGCCTGGAGAATTCCACGGTGTATATAGTCCATGAGGTCGCAAAGAGTTAGACAGGACTGAGCGATTTTCACTTTCACTGTAAGAAAGCCACAAGTGTCTTCTACAGAAAGAAATACAGGTGGCCCTAGTGGTAAAGAATCCACCTGCTGAGACATTAAGAGACTCCAGTTCTTCCCTGATAGGGAAGTTCCCTTGGAGAAGGGCATGGCAACCCACTCTAGTATTCTTGCCTGAAGAATTCCAAACAGAGGATGCTGGCAGGTTACAGTCCATAGCGTCAGACATGACTTATGGATTTAGCATATAGCTAAGCATATGGCTTAGCATATAGCACACACATGAATTCTGAGCACTATGTCACAAATAAATCCCTTATAAACTTTTTTTTTCCTATTTTTATAAACTTCACTTCAATATATTGTATCCTTTTCTCCTTCTTTTGAACGTTTTGGGTCTTTTTTGTTTGTTTCTTTCAGAACCATCAATTTTGTTTTGGGGACTCATTTTTCTTCTTTTTCTTCAATTTTATTATCAGTAGGAACCATCTCTGTGCCAATTTTGTTTATGATGCTATCTTACAAACCCTTACACTCTTTCTAACCCATATCATTCTCTGGTCTTTTTAAAGTTTCATTTCTGTTATAAGATCACTGCAGTATCTTACAGCTGAATATAAAATGAAGGCAGAAGTAATAAGACATTGCCACATTGTTCTTCTTATGACATGAAAAACAGTATTAAACATGTCCCAAATTATCCTATTCTGTCAGCTTGCCATGTGAAAAATTGTGAATAAGAAATGTATTGATATTTTATTATATTAGAAAGTTCTGCTATGTCTTTGATTGTCAACTTTATCAAATTCAACAATCTTTTAATAACACATATAAAATGAGTTTTTAAAATATCTGCAATAAAAATAATGGATAATAAAATCTACCTCAAAACATGTACTTTTAAAAATCAATACAATGCCCTAAAAGTGTGACAGAGAAATGAAAGAAATGCAGAAGATAGTACATATTTCAATACGCCAATACACAAATATGACCTTACTACAAGATAAAAGAGCCAGTTTGTGCATTGAATTTCTGACAGCTACAAGTGCAAACTGATAGAGACAAATTTGTAATGATTCAAATACACAAGTATTATATGATTAGGTCTTATCTTCTAAATTTATGAATAATTCTTAAAAAAAGTTTCAAACCAAATATGGCTAGTCTTTTCTAGATTTACATGGTTTTTGCATTCCCAGTAAATTTAGTGTATACAAGTCATAGAAAAAAATATTGTGTTTATGCATACAATGGTTAGATTTAGGGTTCAGTTAATTATAGACAGAGTTTTAGTTTAAGAAAATATTGTGTGATGTTAGAGTGTTGTTTGGGATGTAGGAACATTCTTCACTATGTAGGACTGTTGTACTCAGGTCATTCTCTGCTAAGTGCCGTTAGTGTCTCCCAATCCTCGTGACAACAAAAATTTCACAATATTACAATAACACATTTTGGAACACATTGAAAAGTGATTCTCAATGGAAAACTTATGCTAAAGAGCCATCAATGTTGAAATATCCTAATAGGTCTGTAAGAAAACTTTTATAGTTTCTATGAGTATTAGTAGAATGTCATCATGAGATTATAATTCCATTCATTTATATTTCTTCTTCATTTCCCAACTGGTGATTGAGTGTTTTCTACATAATGAATAGAGACAACAATGGGAACAATAATACCCCCCTCATTGTTTGTTTAAGGACTTAAAAAAATTCAATATTGCTTTTATTTATTTATTTTTTTTTGTAGCATGGAAACACAAATTAGGCTTTCAACTACACAGCTTTAATATATATATATATATATAGTTTCTTCAGTTCTGGGAATACTGCTTTTCTATATAACCCTTCCATGTTTTATAGGTAGTGTCTTTTGTAATATGCATAATTAAATGAGACTCTAAGATATTCTCAGGTTCACCAGCATGAGTCATGAAGGGTAATTAGGTGTGCATCTTATCGCTGCAAATGTGAATCTTTGAAAGAACTTGTGGTTCAGCCAAGAGGGGATTTATAAATACTCATAGAAATATGGTCACATAGAGGCATAACCATCAAGGAAACTGAAAGTTTGGCAGTACTCCTCAGAGACATCTCAGTAGAGTGACTAAGGACAATCATGATGCAAACAGTTAAAAAGAGAATGGATGGTGACAAAGAGGAGGTAGCATCCGATGTTGCTAATTGTTTGAAGACAGTTGAAAAGGATGGTAACAAAGCAGACAATAACTTGTCAGGTAACTGTTTTGATTTACATAACATTTTTTTTTTTTGTGCAGAAATTGATACATTTTTGTGAATTAACATTCTCTGGAGATGTAAAAAATTGCAGTATTAGACTGATTAAAGGCAACAATAGGAAAGAAAATCTACAATTAACAATATTGAAAATTAATTACATATATCTTTATTACACATATTAATATTTTATCTCTGGAAAGGTCAAGATTAAAAATCTAAGGCTGACTTATTTTAATATTATTGATAAAATATTTTGTTCTGTCTTCAAAAATGGAAAGAAACTTTAAAAAAACTTCTTTATTCCAAGTTTTTAAATGAAAATATATTAGTTTATACAAAAATAATGTCTCAGACAGCATAATTCATTTTATCTTCTTATACCTATGCACAGAGGCAGAACATTAATATATTTAGACCTTTTGATTGGAGACTTAACATTTACACTGGCATAAAACATTAATACTATCATCCAAGCATGAAAATTCCAAATTAGCAGAAACCAACACTGCTATTCAGGCCAAGTGGGAGTTACTATGAGAAATGAAAACAATTCTATAAAACATGGGTTAGTAGGATATTAGGAATCTAGATTTAAGCTTTATTTTTCACACATGGTAAGACAAGGCATTAATCCACTTACTATCTCTGCTTTGAATTATTTGCCTTCTTTCATATGAATATGATATTCAGTCACTTCAGTCGCTCAGTCATATCTGTCTCTTTGTGAACCTCATGGACTGCAGCACAACAGGCTTCCCTGTCCATTACCAATTCCTGGACCATGCTCAAACTCATGTCTGTTGAGTCGGTGATGCCATCCAGACATCTTATCCTCTGTCATCCCCTTCTCCTCCTGCCTTCAATCTTTCCCAGCATCAGGGTCTTTTCCAGTGAGTCAGTTCTTTGCATCAGGTGGCCAAAGTAACTCTCATATGTATACATGACTACTGGAAAAACCACAGTTTTAACTAGATGCACCTTTGTCAGCAACATAATGTCTCTGCTTTTTATATGCTGTCTAGGTTGGTCACGACTTAGTGACTAAACCACCACTAGGTTGGTCACAGCTTTTCTTCCAAGGAGCAAGCGTCTTTTAATTTCATGGCTGCAGTCACCATCTGCAGTGATTTGGGAGCCCAAGAAAATAACGTATTTTACTGTTTACATTGTTTCCCCATCTATTTGGCATGAAGTGATGGCAGCAGTGGCCATAGAACTAGAAAAGGTCAGTTTTCATTCCAATTCCAAAGAAAGGCAATGCCAAAGAAGGCTCAGACTACTGCACAATTGCACTCATCTCACATGCTGGTAATGTAATGCTCAAAATTCTCCAAGCCAGGCTTCAGCAATATGTGATCCATGAACTTCCAGATGTTCAAGCTGATTTTAGAAAAGACAGAGGAACCAGAGTTCAAACTGCCAACATCCACTGGATCATGGAAAAAGCAAGAGAGTTCCAGAAAAATATCTATTTCTGCTTTATTGACTATGCCAGAGCCTTTGATTGTGTGGATCACAATAAACTGTGGAAAATTCTTCAAGAGATGGGAATACCAGACCACCTGACCTGCCTCTTGAGAAACCTGTATGCAGGTCAGGAAGCAACAGTTAGAACTGGACATGGAACAGACTGTTTCCAAATAGATAAAGGAGTACGTCAAGGCTGTATATTGTCACCCTGCTTATTTACCTTATATGCAGAGTACATCATGAGAAACGCTGGGCTGGTGGAAGCACAAGCTGGAATCAAGATTGCCGGGAGAAATATCAATAACCTCAGATATGCAGATGACACCACCCTATGGCAGAAAGTGAAGAAGAACTAAAAAGCCTCTTGATGAAAGTGAAAGAGGAGAGTGAAAAAGTTGGTTTAAAGCTCAACATTCAAAAAACTAAGATCATGGCATCTGGTCCTGTCACTTCATGGCAAATATATTGGGGAAAAGTGAAAACAGTGGCTGACTCTATTTCTTGAGCTCCAAAATCACTGCAGATGGTGGTTGCAGCCATGAAATTAAAAGATGCTTGCTCCTTGGAAGGAAGGTTATGACCAACCTAGACAGCGTATTCAAAGCAGAGACATTACTTTGTCAACAAGGGTCCATCTAGTCAAGGCTATGGTTTTTCTAGTAGTCATGTATGGATGTGAGAGTTGGACTATAAAGAAAGCTGAGCACTGAAGAATTGATGCTTTTGAACTGTGGTGTTGGAGAAGACTCTTGAGAGTCCCTTGAACTCCAAGGAGATCAACCAGTCCATCCTAAAGGAGACCAGTACTGGGTGTTCTTTGGAAGGACTGATGTTGAAGCTGAAACTCCAATACTTTGGCCAGTTGATGCGAAGAGCTGAATCATTTGAAAAGACCCTGATACTGGGAAAGATTGAGGGCAGGAGGAAAAGGGGACGACAGAAGATGAGGTGGTTGGATGGCATCACCGACTCAATGGACATGGGTTTTGGTAAACTCCGGGACTTGGTGATGAACAGGGAGGCCTGGCTTGCTGCGGTTCATGGAATCACAAAGAGTTTGACATGACTGAGCAACTGAACTGGAACTGGAACTGGATGGCATAGTTTTCTGAATGTTGAATTTTAAGCCAGCTTTTTCACTCTCCTCTTTCACTTTCCTCAAGAGGCTCCTTAGTTTCTCTTCACTTTCTACCATAAGGGTCGAGTCATCTGCATATCTGACATTATTGATATTTCTCCCAACAATCTTGATTTTACCTTGTGCTTCATCCAGTCCAGCATTTCTCATGATGTACTCTATAATTTAAATAAGCAGGGTGACAGTATACAGCACTGAAGTTCTCCTTTCCCAGTTTGGAACCAGTCTGTTGTTCCATGTCCAGTTCTAACTGTTGCTTCTTAACCTGCATATAGGTTTCTCAGGAGGCAGGTAAGGTGGTCTGTTTTCCCATCTCTTTAAGAATTTCACACTTTGTTTTGATACACACAGTTAGTACCTGCTAATGATGCCAGTCTCTGGATGCATACACTTCGACTTCAAATCTAGCTCTGCTGAGTCACAAATTACTCCCAAATTATCTGCTTTGGTTTCCTCATCTTTAAATGGGATAGCAACTGTTTTGCCCTCCTAGAGATGATATCCCTGACACAGGAGAAATAGTCTGTGAATGTGAGCAATTTTGTTAAAAATGAAAAACTTGATTAAAAGTCCAAAATCATTAATGATAGTCTACAAAAATGCATGAAAATGTAGAAACTACTATATATTAATAAATTAAAATACTATAATGTAAAAATTAATAGTAAATATATAAATTAGTTTTCTCCAAAGTTGATAAGCAATGAATGTTATTTTGCTATATTTGAGCACCTTTTTCCCTTTTTGTATATCAATTTCAGCAATTGTAATCAGCAACAACCTAAACAGAATTTTTGTGGTCATGTATCTTCAACAACATATATTATTTATATTCATTTCACACATTGGAAATTCACCCATTAGATTTTGTGTTTGCAATTCTTTCTATCATTGTGTACTCTCAGAAAACTAATGAATAGCCCAAGTGCCTTTGCTCTCTAAACTTTAGCTTGTGATGATGAAATTGCTACTGAGCCAGGCATCTAGTCCACAGGAAGGGAAAGCACTAATGAAAATTAGCATTCCAAAAGGATCTTCTGCAGCTGTCATCATAAAAAGAAACTGATTAGTGGTTTGGACAGTGCTAACTCTGTAAATTATCAAACAAAATACTGCAGAAACATCCATTTACGTATATGAAAATTACAATTTGAACATCACACATACAGCACATTAATCAACTTCATTCTTTGATTTTACGGGTAATGAGGCTTTGCAGAAAGGTAAACAGGCAGCTAAATAAAGTTGCTTTGGCAAAATGAATTAAATATATTCATACTTAAAAAATAAAGAAATGTGCTAAGAGGTGTTTGAATAAAGAAAACATCCTCCTGGTCACTTATTTCTGTTTTCAGTTCCTACTTTGACTTTTATCCCTTCTGGCTTCTTAATTTTTTGTCTTCTAAGCATTTTGAGTGTCTCATAATCACCAAATATGTAATGTTAAATGTGATTTTTAGAAATTTATTAACATATTCTACCATGTTTTATTTGTTATCAAACAATATAAACTTAATTAAAATATACTGGCTTCCTATAAGCTACTCAGATAGTTGTGGTAGGGCTGTAGCAATAACTATTTCCTGTGATGGAAATGGTATAATTGTTTTCTAACTTTCCCTGTATTATATGTAATAATTTAATATAGAAGAAAACTTCTCCTCTCATGGAATGGTATTTCTGGGGAGTGGAACTAATGCTGACTATGACTAAGTTTGCAGTTCAGGCAGTTCATGTGAAAATGGCTCAGAAAGACAAACCAAGCCTTCCCATAATGAAAGATCATTACTGCTTTAAGCATTTATTGAGTGCAACTAGGTACTAGAGATAGAGCTGTGGAAAAATTTTAAATGATTAAAAAATTTTAAATAAGTGACACTAGCTTGTCTTTATGAAAAACCATGGAGAATTGAGAATCCAAGTGTCAGTGGATGTGTTAGAGGATTTTACATCAAATAGGAAAACAATCCGTAATGCAATTTTTTGTCTGGGTAAGCTTCTGTGTTGTAGGGCATTACAGAGTGACACTTCAGTCTTTATGCCTTATGTGTCAATTGCCTACATTATAATATGACAATTACTTGAGAGTCTCACTATTTTTGGTTCATGTTTTCCAATTTACCTCGGCCTTTATAATTATAGCTCCACAATTACTATTGTTGCTTAACTAAATTATTCAAGCTCTAATTCTGTCAACTCTTCACTCAGATTTTCAAATATCTTCCCTCCAGCATCATTTTAGAAAAATTCAAAAGAATCAAGAAGTGGCATGTGTATTTTGTATAAAACAATACCCTTCTAGTGTTTGCTGTTACTGACAATGTTTATTGTCACATAAATTTTTTGAAAATACATAAGATACATAGTAAAATTAAGATTGACAATGTTGGTAGTCCAGTTTGAAGAAACTGATTAACATGGGTTTGGATAAAGTAAGCTCAGTATGGGCAAAATAATTTAAATTTTTGGAGAAGTATATTGACAACTTTATGGGTGACCAGGAACATTATTTTAACTTGTGAGACATCAATTTCATATTTTTCATGCTTGATAATTTTTAGTTTGATGTATACAACAATTTTGATATTAGTCATACTAAATTTATGCATTAACCATAGCAGCTAAATTCCCACACTCAAAAGGAAAATAACAACAGGTTAGCAATACTTATTTTATCCTTTTAGCCAATACTGTTTCTTATGTGAAAAATTGTCTTCAGCCTCATCAACTTATCTGAAGATACACAGGCATAGAATTAAATAATAAATATATGCTTGGATCTTTTATATCTTTCTGAGTAATGTATTTCTTTGAAAAGATATACGCATATAGGAAACATAAAAAAAAATCTTGCTGACTTGTACTAATGCCTACCAATTTCTAATAAGTTTTTCTTCAAAGCTTCTGTCTTTAAAATAATTTGAAAATACTTTTGTCTGTCATACCATTAATCAATGATGTTTTGGCTAGCAACTTCATGTATTGTAGACTCTATTTCAACTTGATGTCCTAAAATTAAACCTTGTTAACATCAAAGTGAATAGACTACTAGGTGATGGTTCCTTCCATGATCAATATTATATACACATTTTCACACAGAAAAAAAAAATTCTAAAGTATCCTTTCATCATATAGTTCTATAAAAGAATATATTTTTTAGCATATCTTTACATAATAATTACTTTATTCTATGTAATAGCAATTTTCTATTACTAACATTGTTTTCTGAATGTTGAGCTTTAAGCCAACTTTTTCACTCTCCTCTTTCACTTTCATCAAGAGGCTTTTTAGTTCTTCTTCACTTTCTACCATAAGGGTGGTGTCATCTGCATATCTGAGATTATTGGTATTTCTCCCGGCAATCTTGATTCCAGCTTGTGCTTCTTCCAGCCCAGAGTTTCTCACGATGTACTCTGTATACAAGTTAAATAAGCAGGGTTGACAATATACATCCTTGATGTACTCCTTGTCCTATTTGGAATCAGTCTGTTGTTCCATGGCCAGTTCAAACTGTTGCTTCCTGACCTGCATACAGGTTTCTCAAGAGGCAGGTCAGGTGGTCTGGTATTCCCATCTCTTGAAGAATTTTCCACAGTTTATTGTGAGCCACACAATCGAAGGCTTTGGTGTAATCAGTAAAGCAGAAATAGATGTTTTTCTGGAACTCTCTTGCTTTTTCAATGATCCAGCGGATGTTGGCATTTTGATCTCTGGTTCCTCTGCCTTTTCTAAACCAGCTTGAACATCTGGAAGTTCATGGTTCACATATTGATGAAGCCTTGGCTTAAACCTCAACATTCAGAAAACTAAGATCATGGCATCTGGTCCCATCACTTCATGGGAAATAGATGGGGAAACAGTGGAAACAGTTTCAAACTTTATTTTTGGGGGCTCCAAAATCACTGCAGATGGTAATTGCAGCCATGAAATTAAAAGACGCTTACTCCTTGGAAGGAAAGTTACGACCAACCTAGATAGCATAGTAAAAAGCAGAGACATTACTTTGCCAACAAAGGTCCAGACGTCTAGTCAAGGCTATGGTTTTTCCAGTAGTCATGTATGGATGTGAGAGTTGGACTGTGAGCACCAAAGAATTGATGCTTTTGAACTGTGGTATTGGAGAAGACTCTTGAGAGTCCCTTGGACTGCAAGGAGATCCCACCAGTCCATTCTGAAGGAGATCAGCCCTGGGTGTTCTTTGGAAGGAATGATGCTAAAGCTGAAACTCCAGTACTTTGACCACCTCATGGGAAGAGTTGACTCATTGGAAAAGACTCTGATACTGGGAGGGATTGGGGACAGGAGGAAAAGGGGACAACAGAGGATGAGATGGCTGGATGGCATCATCGACTCGATGGACATGAGTTTGAGTGAACTCCGGGAGTTGGTGATGAACAGGAAGGCCTGGCATGCTGCGATTCATGGGGTCGCAAAGAGTCGGACACGACTGAGCGACTGAACTGAACTGAATTGAACTGCGTGTTGCTATAATGAGAATACAGTGACTTTAAGAAATAGTGCTCCATGGAGTGATGAAGATCTAGAAGACATTTAGTTAGTGAAAAGACCTTGATATATGTGTTGTGGTCCTCTCTGATTTGCCTTTCTTCCTTTAACAGTGAAGATGTAAGAAATTTGGAAAGTTGAAAATTAAATTTATCTGTGTATAATTGCTGAACACTCTTGGAAGCCAAATAGGGATCTATATTACAAATGTGAAGTTATTATTCTGTCTGTTTCTTACCTTTTTGTTGCTATTCACCCCTTAAGTAATGTCCAACTCTGTGACCCTGTGGACTGTAGCACACCAGGCCTCCTTGTCTTTCACCATCTCCCAGAGTTTACTCAAACTCATGTCCATTGAGTCAGTGATGGGATTCAACCATCTCATCCTCTGTCATCCCCTTGTCCTCCTGCCTTCAACCTTCCCTGGCATCAGGGTTTTTCCAATGAGTTAGTTCTTTGCATCAGGTGGCTAAAGTATTGGAGCTTCAGCAGCAGTTCTTCCAACGGACATTCAGGGTTGATTTATTTTAGGAAGAACTGGTTTGATCTCCTTTCAGTCTGAAGGACTCCCAAGAATCTTCTGCAATACCACAGTTCAAAAGCATCAATTCTTCGGTTCTCAGGCCTTTTTATGTTCAAATTTTACATCTGTAAACCATACCTTTGACTAGACAGACCTTTGTTGGCAAAGTAATGTCTCTGCTTTTTAACATGACATCTAGGTTTGTCATAGTTTTTCTTCCAAGGAGCAAGTGTCTTTTAATTTCATGGCTTCAGTCACTGTCTGCAGTGATTTTGGGGTCTAATAAAATAAAACATAATAAAATGAAATTTGTCACTGTTTCCACATTTCCTCCCTTCTATTTGCCATGAAGTGACAGGACTGGATGCCATGATCTTAGTTTTTGGATGTTGAGCTTTAAGCCAGCTTTTTCACTCTCCTTTTTCACCTTCATCAAAAGGCTCATTAGTTCCTCTTTGCTTTCTGCCATAAGAGTGGTGTCATCTGCATATCTGAGGTATTGGTATTTCTCCCAGGAATGTTGATTCCAGCTTGACTTTCATCCAGTCCAATATTTACCATGATATACTCTGCATATAAGTTAAATCAGACAAGTGACAATATACAGCCTGGTCATACTCATTTTCCAATTTTGAACCAATCCATTTTTCAATCTCTAGTCCTAGCTGTTGCTTCTTGACCTGCATACACGATTCTCAGGAGGCAGGTAAGGTGGCCTGGTATTCCCATCTCTTTAACAATTTCCCACAGTTTGTTGTGATCGACATAGTCAAAGGCTTTAGTGTAGTAAATGAAGCAGAAGTAGGTGTTTTTCTGGGATTCCCTTGCTTTTTCTATGATACAATGGATGTTGACAATTTGATCTTTTGTTCCTCTGCCTTTTCTAAATCCAACTTGTATGTCTGAAAGCTTCTTGCCTTCATGGTGGGGAAATGTTTCCTGAACCCTCTGAAGTGTTTTCACCTCTACTAACCTTATCCCTAGAAGTACGTTCCCCCTCAAAGAAAATGTTTTCCATATTTAAGATATTTCAAATTAAACATTGAATTTTTCTGAGTGAAACATATGATGTAGGAGGAACTATTAATCTGTGGAATAACCTGAATACATTATGTTTTAAAAAGCTTGTTTTATGAAGTCTTTGACAAACATTTGCAATACTATTCCCTTTTTTTTTTTTTTTTTAATATAATGTATATTTCAGCTTCTCAAGTATTTGCCACTTTTCTTACTGTCTTCCTTGGCTTTAGCTTGTACAATTTGTATCAATCAATTTTGCTTAAATTATGGTACAGTAGAAATCAAATCCTAAATCTCAATAACCTTTCATTATAACTTCCTCATCAGATTTTGTCTGGCTGGCTTTTATCTCCATGACTGGACCCAGGTTACAGGCATATTCCCTATCTGGAACATTATTAATCTCATGGAAGATGGAAATAAGAGCACATGAAGCCAAGTAATATTTCTGAAAATTTGGTTGAAAGTGGATCCCATCACTTCTGATCATGATTATTGAACAAAGCAAGAAACTGTGAAAGTCTAATAATGTTCATGGATGATATAATGACTCTAAAGGGAAAGGAAGTGAATAACTTTATTAGGAATGTACTTTACCACACTAAATTAATAATAAATAACCTAGCAAAAATATCAAAATTTAATTATCTAAAAGCTACATAAGAATAAGAACCTGTAGAATTTCCCCCTTCCAGGTGGCACCAGTGGTAAAGAAACGCCTGCCAATGCAGGAGACTTAAGAGACACAGGTCCAGACCTTGGGCTGTGAAGATTCCCTGGAGGAGGGTATGGCAACCCACTCCACATTCTTACCTGAATAATCCCATCAACAGAGAAGCTTGGCAGGCTACAGTCCGCAGGGTCTCTCAGAATGGTATACGACTAAGCGAATTAGCACACTCACAATTTACCACAAATTAAAAATAAACGACAAAGAAAAAAATGTCAAAAACATAATTGTCTAAGACCTACATGAAAATAGGGTCCTGTAGAATTTTCCCCCATTTTCATTTTAGTTCAGTTGCTCAGATATGTCCGACTCTTTGAAACCCCGTGGACTGCAGCACACCCGGCTTCCCTGTCCATCACCAACTCCCGGAGTTCACTCAGACTCACGTCCATCGAGTCAGTGATGCCATCCAGCCATCTCATCCTCTGTCGTCCCCTTCTCCTCCTGCCCCCAATCTCTCCCAGCATCAGGGTCTTTTCCAATGAGTCAACTCTTCGCATGAGGTGGCCAAAGTACTGGAGTTTCAGCTTTAGCATCATTCCTTCCAAAGAAATCCCAGGGCTGATCTCCTTCAGAATGGACTGGTTGGAACTCCAGGCATTCCAAGGGACTCTCAAGAGTCTTCTCCAACACCACAGTTCAAAAGCATCAATTCTTTGGCTCTCAGCTTCTTCACAATCCAACTCTCACATCCATACATAACCACATAACCAGAGGAAAAACCATAGCCTTGACTAGATGGACCTTTATTGGCAAAGTAATGTATCTGCTTTTGAATATGCTATCTAGGTTGGTCATAACTTTCCTTCCAAGGAGTACACATCTTTTAATTTCATGTCTGCAGTCACCATCTGCAATGATTTTGAGCCCCCAAAAATAAAGTTTGACACTGTTTCCCCATCTGTTTCCCATGAAGTGATGGGACCATACACCATGATCTTCGTTTTCTGAATGTTGAGCTTTAAGCCAACTTTTTCACTCTCCTCTTTCACTTTCATCAAAAGGCTTTTCATTTCCTTTTCACTTTCTGCCATAAGGGTGGTGTAATCTGCATATCTGAGGTTATTGATATTTCTTCCGGCAATCTTGATTCCAGCTTGTGCTTCTTCCAGCCCAGCATTTCTCATGATGTACTCTGCATAGAAGTTAAGTAAGCAGGGTGACAATATACATCCTTGACGTACTCCTTTTCCTATTTTGAACCAGTCTGTTTTTCCATGGCCAGTTCTAACTGTTGCTTCCTGACCTGCATATAGGTTTCTCAAGAGGCAGGTCAGGTGGTCTGGTATTCCCATCTCTTTCAGAATTTTCCACAGTTTATTGTAATCCACACAGTCAAAGGCTTTGGCATAGTCAATAAAGCAGAAATAGATGTTTTTCTGGAACTCTCTTGCGTTTTTGATGTTCCAGTGGATGTTGGCAATTTGATCTTTGGTTCCTCTGCCTTTTCTAAAACCAGCTTGAACCTCTGGAAATTCACAGTTCATGTATTGCTGAAGCCTGGCTTGGAGAATTTTAAGCATTACTTTACTAGCGTGTGAAATGAGTGCAATTGTGTGGCAGTTTGAGCATTCTTTGGCATTGCCTTTCTTTGGGATTGGAATGAAAACTGACCTTTTTCAGTCCTGTGGCCACTGCTGAGTTTTCCAAATTGGCTGGCATATTAAGTGCAGCACTTTCACAGCATCATCTTTCATGATTTGAAATAGCTCAACTGGAATTCCATCACCTCCACTAGCTTTGTTCGTAGTGATGCTTTCTAAGGCCCACTTGACTTCACATTATAGGATGTCTGGCTCTAGGTCAGTGATCACACCATTGTGTTTATCTTGGTCGTGAAGATCTTTTTTGTATAGTTCTTCTGTGTATTCTTGCCAACTCTTCTTAATATCTTCTTGCTCTGTTAGGTCCATACCATTTCTGTCCATTATCGAGCCCATCTTTGCATGAAATGTTCCCTTGGTATCTCTAATTTTCTTGAAGAGATCTCTTGTCTTTCCCATTCTTTTGTTTTCCTCTATTTCTTTGCATTGATCACTGAGGAAGGCTTTCTTATCTCTCCTTGCTATTCTTTGGAACTCTGCATTTAGATGTTTATCTCTTTCCTTTTCTCCTTTGCTTTTTGCTTCTCTTCTTTTCACAGCTATTTGTAAGGCCTCCCCAGACAGCCATTTTCCTTTTTACATTTCTTTTCCATGGGGATGGTCTTGATCCCTATCTCCTGTACAATGTCACAAACCTCAGTCCATAGTTCATCAGGCACTCTGTCTATCAGATCTAGTCCCTTGAATCTATTTCTCACTTCCACTGTATAATCATAAGGGATTTGAATTAGGTCATACCTGAATGGTCTAGTGGTTTTCCCTACTTTCTTCAATTTCAGTCTGAATTTGGCAATAAGGAGTTCATGATCTGAGCCACAGTCAGCTCCTGGTCTTGTTTTTGTTGACTGTAAAGAGCTTCTCCATCTTTGGCTGCAAAGAATATAATCAATCTGATTTCGGTGTTGACCATCTGGTGATGTCCATGTGTAGAGTCTTCTCTTGTGTTGTTGGAAGAGGGTGTTTGTTATGACCAGTGCATTTTCTTGACAAAACTCTATTAGTCTTTGCCCTGCTTCATTCCATATTCCAAGGCCAAATTTGCCTGTTACTCCAGTTGTTTCTTGACTTCCCACTTCTGCATTCCAGTCCTCTATAATGAAAAGGACATCTTTTTTGGGTGTTAGTTCTAAAAGGTCTTGTAGGTCTTCATAGAACCGTTCAACTTCAGCTTCTTCAGCATTACTGGTTGGGGCATAGGCTTGGATTACTGTGATATTGAATGATTTGCCTTGGAAACGAACAGAGATCAATCTGTTGTTTTTGAGATTGCATCCAAGTACTGCATTTTGGACTCTTTTGTTGACCATGATGGCTACTCCATTCTTCTAAGGGATTCCTGCCTGCAGTAGTAGATATAATGGTCATCTGAGTTAAATTCACCCATTCTAGTCCATTTTAGTTCGCTGGTTCCTAGAATCAGCGAGCCTCTCTTAACAGCTATCAAATATACAAAACAGTATTGTTAGCTATAGTCATCATGTGTATGCTATAGCCTCAGAAATTATTTCTTATATAACTGCAAGTTTATACTTTTTGATTACCTTCACCCAGTTTCCCCAACCTCTGACCCACACCTTTGGCAACCACAAAATCTGATCTCTATTAGTCTGGTTTTATCAGATTTCACATATAAGTGGTATCATACAGTATTTGGCTTTGTCTGACTTATTTTATTTACATAACGCCCTCAAAGGCCATTCATATAATTTCTAATTGCAGAATTTCCTTACTTTCATGTATAAATAAGATGCTGTACATATATATGTATGAGTATATACTATATTTTCTGTATCTTTTCATCAGTCATTAGAAATTTAGGTTGTGGCTATGTCTTGACTATTGTAAATAATACTGCAATAAACAGAAGTGCATATATCTCTTTGAGATAATAATTTAATACCTTTGTATCTATAGTCAGAAATGAAATTTTTAGATCATATGCTAATTTTATTTTTACTTTTTTGAGAAAGTTCCATACAATTTCCTTATTGGATATGTTAGTCACTCAGTCATCTCTAACTGTTTATGACCCCATGGACTGTAGACCGCCAGTCTTCTCTGTCCATTGAACTCTCCAGGCAAGAATACTGGAATGGGTAGCCATTCCCTTTTCCAGGGAAACTTCCCAACTCAGGTACTGAACCTGAGTCTCCTGCATTGCAGGCAGATCCTTTACTGTCTGAACCACCAGGGAAGCCCCCAAACTGGATATGCTAATTTACATTCCTACCAACAGTACATGAGGGTTCCATTTTTTCTAAATTTTCACCTGCACTTATTGTCACTTATCTTTTTGATGATCATCATTCTATTAGATATGAGATGATATATCTCACTGTGGTTTTGACTTGCATTTCCCTAATGATTAGTGATATTAACCACCTTTTCATGTACCTGCTAGCTATTTGAATATCATCTTTGGAGAAATGTCTATTTGTGTCTTTGTTCTTTTTAAAATTGAACTATTTGCTTTTTGTTCCTGAGTTGTATAAGTTTCTTATATGTATAAGAACTTATATATATATAGGATACTAACCCCTCATCAGAATATATTTTGCAAACCACTTCTCCCTTTCATAGGCAAATTGCCTTTTCATTTTAATGACTGTTTCTTTGCAGAAGCTTCTAGCTTGATAAAACTTGTTTATCTTGTACCAATTGTTTATCTTTTATTTTGTTAATTGTTATTTAGGTGTCTTAAAATATTGTCAAAATCTAAGTCAAGAAGTTTTTATTATCCCCACTTTTTATTCTATTAGTAGTATGGCTTCATTTCTTACATTTGAATTTTTAATCAGTTTAGAATTAATTTTTGTTGAGTAAGATGAGGGTCTAATTTCAGTCTATGCATATAAATATTTCATTTTCCCAGCACCATATATTGAAGAGATTATCTTTCCTCCTTTGAGTATTCTTTGCTTTCTTTTCATATGTCAGTTGACTGTTTATGCATGAGTTTATTTCTGGGCTCTTTTTCTGCCCCATTAGTCTGTGTGTCTGTTTTAACACCATATGGTTTTGGTTATTATATAACTTTGTAGTACAGTTTGAAATGAGAAATTGTGATGCCTCCAGTTTAGTTCTTCCTACTCAGGATTATTTTAGCTATTCATGGTCTTTTGTGGTTCCATACAAATTTTAGGATTGGTTTTACTACTTTTGCCAAAAATAAAAATAGCAGTGGAGTCATAAGGACTCCATAAGGACTCGACTCCATAAGGTTTTGAGTTGTATGAACATTTTAACAATATTAACTATTTTAATCCATAATCATAGGTTAACTTTCCACATACTTATATCTTTTAGAATTTCTTCATTAACATCTTATACTTTTTAGTATAAAGATCTTCCACCTCCTTGTTTAACATTTTTTATACATTAATATTTTCTTGTTTGATGATGCCAAATGAGGCTTTCATTTATTTTTCAAATAATTTATTGTTAGTGTATGGTGGCTCAGATGGTAAAGTGTCTGCCTGCAATGCAGAAGACCCAGGTTCGATCCCTGGGTTGGGAAGATCCTCTGGAGAAGGAAATGGCACCCCACTCCAGTACTCTTGCCTGGAAAATTCCATGGATGGAGGAGCCTGGTAGGCTACATCCATGGGGTTGCAAAGAGTCGGATACTACTGAGTAACTTCACTTATAAAAACACTAACCATTTGTGTATGTTGATTTTGTATCCTGCACCTTTACCGAATTTATTGATTAGTTTCAACAGATGTTTTGTGCAATCTTAAGAATTTTCTCTATATAAAATCATGTCACCTACAAATAGAAACTATTTTTACTACTTCGTCTCCAATTCTGATGATTTTTATTTCTTTTCTTGCCTGCCTACTTTGGTTAGGACTTTCGGAACTATGTTGAACAGGAATAGTGAGAGTGAGCACCCTTATCTTATTTTTGATTGTATGAGAAAAACTTTCAACCTTTCAGCAATGAATATAATGTTAACTGTGGTCATCATATAAGACCTTTATTATGTTGAGGTATTATGTAGTTTGCATTGTGAATGGATGCTGAATCTTCTCAAATATTTTTTCTGTTTCTATTGAGATGTTCACATACTTTTTATTTTTTGTTAGATTAATATGATGCATTAAGTGATTTATTTGCATATGTTGAACCATTCTTGCATTCTGAGAATAAATTCTGCATGATCATGGGGTACAATCATTTTAATATGTTGCAAATTTTGATTTACTAGTATTTCAGAAGGTTTGACAATAATTTTTCTTTAAGCATTTGGTAAAATTCACCAATAAACATATCTGTTTCTGGGCTTATTTTTATTGGAAGTTTTTTGATTACTGATTCAATCTTGTTACTAATTATTAGTCTATTCAGTTTTTGTTTTGTTTTTCTACTGATTCAGTCTTGGAAGTTTGCATATTTCCAGGAATTTATCTTTTTTTTTTTTTTTTTCTTTTTTTCAGGTTGTCCAGTTTGTTCTTGTATAATTGTTCATAGTAGTCTCATGATTTTGTGTTTGTTTGCTATTAGTTTTTATATCTCTTCTTTCATATACAATTTTATTTATTTGAGTCCTTTCCTTTTTGTTCTTGGTTAGTCTAGCTAAAGTCTGACAATCTTGTTTATCTTTACAAATAATTAACTCTTTATTTTTTTTAATCTTCTGTACTGTTTTCCTTATCCCTTTAATTTACTTCTGCTCTCATTTTTATTATTTCCTTCCTTCTACTAACTTTGAGCTTAATTTGCTTTTCTTTTTATAGCTGCTTTAGTTATAAAGTTACGTTGTTTACTTGACATTTTTCTACTTTCCTGATGTTTGCATTTGTAGCTATAAATTACTCTATTTGAATATCTCTTGCTATAATTTCTAAGTTTTGATATGTTTTGTTTCCATTATATTTTGTCTCAAGTTACTTTTTTCTGTTTTAATTTCTTCTTTGATTTGTTAGTTTTTCAGAAGTGTGCTTAATTTCCATGTGTTTGTGTGTTCTTGATATTTTCTCCTAGAAAATATCCCGCATGTACTTGAGAAGAATATGTATTCTGCCATTGTTGAAATTGTTCTGTATGTGTTTCTTAGGTTCACGTGATTTTAGGCTATTGTTCAAATCCACTGTTTTCTTATCTTTCTCTGCCTGGATGACCTCTCCATTGTTGAGAGTGGTATATTACATTCCCCAGCCATTATTGTATTGCTGATTACTTCTTTTGGTTTTGTTAGTATTTGCTGTATATATTTAGATGAATAGATAGTGGGTGCACAAATATTTACAATTCTTATATCTTCTTGATGAATTGATGACTTTATCATTATATAATGAACTTTTTCTTCTTTTGATCATTTGTAGCTTGAAACATATAATACCTGATATTAAGGATACCTACTTATGCTTTCTTTCATTTGTCATTTGCTTAAAATATCTTTTTTACATGTCTTCACTTTCAGTCTATGTGTATCCTTAAAACTAAAGTGAGTCTATTTTAGGCAACATATCATAATACCTTGTTTTTTATACACCCATGGCACCCCACTCCAGTACTCTTAATTGGAGAATCCCATGGATGGAGGAGCTTGGTGGGCTGCAGTCCATGGGGTCGTGAAGAGTTGGACACAACTGAGCGACTTGACTTTCACTTTTCACTTTCATGCATTGGAGAAGGAAATGGCAATCCACTCCAGTGTTCTTGCCTGGAGGATCCCAGGGACCGGGGAGCCTGGTTGGCTGCCGTCTATGGGGTCGCACAGAGTCGGACACGACTGAAGCGACTTAGCAGCAGCAGCAGCAGTAGCAGCAGCGGCCATTCTGTCTTTTATTTTTTTATTTTTTTGGTTTGAGACTAAAAGAGTTTATTGCAGTGTTGTATTTAAGAATAAACAAAATGAAAACTTTAAACAACTTAAATATGCATAAACAGCTTATATACATTACAGTACTTCCATGTTGGAAACTTTAATTTGCTTACATTTAAAATAATTGTTGATAGAGAAGGACTTACAAATGTTATTTTAGTTATTGTTTTCTGATGCTTCCTAGATTCATTTTGCTTTGTAGATCTTATATTGCTGTCTTCTTTGATGATTTAATAATTTTTGAAGAGATATGTTTTGACTTTATCATAATTTATTTGTGTATCTACTCCATGTTTTCCTTGTGTTTACCATAAAATTTATGAAAATATCTTATATTTTTAACACTTTTTAAGGCTGATAGGCTATGGTTTTTCCTGTGGTCATGAATGGATGTGAGAGTTGGACTGTGAAGAAGGCTGAGTGCCAAAGAATTGATGCTTTTAAACTGTGGTGTTGGAGAAGACCCTTGAGAGTCCCTTGGACTGCAAGGAGATCCAACCAGTCCATTCTGAAGGAGATCAGCCCTGGCATTTTTTTGGAAGGAATGATGCTAAAGCTGAAACTCCAGTACTTTGGCTGCCTCAGGCAAAGAGTTGACTCATTGGAAAAGACTCTGATGCTGGGAGGGAATTGGGGCAGGAGAAGAAGGGGATGACAGAGGATGAGATGGCTGGATGGCATCACTGACTCCTTGGACGTGAGTCTCAGTGAATTCCCGGAGTTGGTGATGGACAGGGAGGCCTGGCGTGCTGCGATTCATGGGATCGCAAAGAGTCGGACACGACTGAGCAACTGATCTGATGTGATCTGAACAATGTCAGTAGCATTCTTAGACTTTACACCTTTACTTCTCTCTTGGTTACATTTTGGTTGTTGATATTGCAGCATGCATATTTTTATATAGTGTATCCAATAATAAATTATTATAATTATAATTATTTTAAATTGCTTTCTTATTTTTTTTAACTTTTAAACTATAACCTTTAGTGAATTATGCTTCACTGCTTTTATGAGATTGGAGAAACTTACTTTGACTATATACTCACCCATACCAGTGAGTTTTACACCTGCATTTGTCTGTTTTTATACTCTAAAGTAGCATTTTTATGATCACTTGATGAATTCTCTTTAATATTTCTTGTAAGGCAGATTGAGTGATGATGCAGTCCCTTGGCATTTCATTCTAAGGGAAATTATTTTGCCTCCATCTCTGAAGGACCACTTTGCTGAGTATAGTATTCTTGGTTGACAGATTTTTTTTTTTTCCTTCTTCTTCAGTATTTGTAATATACTAGTCCATTTTCTCCTGATCTGAAAAATTTTCTACTAGAGTCTTATGGTGTTTCCCTTGTTTGTGACATGTTACTTTTCTCTTGCTCCTGATAAAATTTCCCTTTTGATTTTGGCTTCTTAGTTTAATTATAATGTGCCTCAATGCAGTTTTTTTGTGTGTGTTCAATCTACTTAGTATTTTTCGGCCTCATGAATATGGATGTCATTTTCTTAGCTCAAGTTTGGGAAGGTTTCAGCTATCATTGCTTGGCACCTGCTTTCTGTCCTCTTTTACTCATCTTCTATGATTCTTATAAATATTGTTGGTTTTCACAATACCTATACATTCTTTAGGCTTGCTTCACTCTTTTTTTTTTTTTTTTTTGCGCGGGGAGAGGCGGCGGCAGGCGGGGAGCGCAGCTCGCATTCTCTGGGCTCCCGGGCCAGGGGCGCGCCGGGGCAGCAGGGCCGCCGCCCGCCCGCCGCCGCGCCGCGGAGGATGCCTGCCGCTCCTCCTCCCACTCCGCCCGCCTCCGGCGCCCTGCTTCACTCTTTTTAATTCTGATTCTTTTTGGCTCCTCTGACAGATGATTTTAATGTCTTAACTTTATTACTGTGAGTCTTTCTTCTACTTGATTGAGTTGGCTGTTGAAGTCTCTGTTAAATTCTTCTAGTCGCCCATTGTATTCTTCAGGTTTATGATTTCTGATTGTATTTTGATAGTTTCTATTTCTTTGTTGAACTTCTCATTTTGTACATGTATTGTTTCCTTGTTTCTTTAGTTTTCAGTTTGTGTTCTTGTAGCTCATTAAACTACTTTAAAAGAACTACTTTGAATTCTTTGTGAGATAGTTCATAGAGTTTGTTTTTTTTTTTAGAAGCACTTATCAGAACTTTATGTTTCATTTGTTGAAGTCATGTCTGCCTGATTTTTTTGATTCACAGTTCTTTTTATTGATGCCTGCACATATGAATAGGTGGTCTCTTCTCCCAGATTTTACATGTTTGCTTTGAGAAAAACAGTCCATCCATTGCTAGTCAGATCAACTTGGGGTTCTGGATGCGTCTGTTGATAACACCCTTGGGCATATGCTCACTTTTGGGGTCTAAATTAAGTAAGACTACCCCTTATCTGAAATAATTGGGGTGATGCTGCTGTCTAGATATAGCTGGATGGGATGACTAGTTTGGCTCCTTTTCAAGTGTGGTGGTAGGATGTGCTCCACAGTAATCTGGATTCCCTGGTCTGTTTTCCTAGTCAGGTAAGATGGAATATTATACTCAGCAGTTGGCAGGACTACAGATTAGCTTCCCTTCCTGGGAGGGGATGGAAAAAATAGGTCTCAAGGCCAATACAGCTCATTGCTTAGAGATCCAAATTGTGCAGAATGGTGCACCATGCACTGAATTTCCTGTCCAGATGGGGCCACTGGCTTTGCTCTGAATACGGGAAAGTCTTGGATAGGTCTCACTAGGCAAGTGCCACTCAATAGAGGCTATAGGATGGGGTGTGTATCTTTCTATATGTCCTAATTAGGTTTCTTTGTTTGTCAAGATTAACATTTTATTCAACAGTGGGCAAGGGTACAAATTAGCTTTCTTGTCCTGGCAGGGCCTCAGAACAGACCTCAAGGCTGGCAAGGCTCATTGTTTGGGAAACAAATCAAGTGGAACTGTGCATCAAACTCCTTGGCCAGATGGGACTATCAGTTTATCTCTGCATGTGGGGATAGCCACTAGGATGGCCCTCTGCTTTAGTTCTGCTGGCTATTTCATTTTTTTCAGGTGCTCTGTCCAGGTTTCTTTATTGGATAAGGTTGGAGGCTATATCCAGCAGCAGACAAGATTATGAATTATCTCCCTTGTTTGTATGGGGTGGCAGAACAGACCCCCAGACTGGCAAGCTCATTTTGGAGGGTCTTGAATGAGACAGAACTATGCACAAATCTTCTTGCTAACTTGGCTCTGCACAGGGGTACAGCCACAGGACAGGCTCTCCACTGCTGGGCTACACAGATTCTTATATTCTATCGTCAGATTTCCCAATTGGGTAGGGCAGGGGCCTATACTCAGCAATAGGTAGATATGTGAATTAGCTTCCCTGCCTAGGCAGGATGACAGAAAATGTTTCAGGGCTTGTGAGGCTCATTGCTTGAGGTTCTGAATCAGACAGAACTGTGCACAGAGTTTCTTGATTAAATAGGGCCACAATCTTTACTCTGAAGATAAATATCACTGACAACCAGGCTCATGACTTGGATGCTACTGCATTATGCAACTTCCCAGGAGCTTCAGCAGGCTCCCATTTGGGTGGAGCTAGGTGCTTTACTCAGAACCAGGCATGACTATTTCTTGCCCAGACTGGATAGAATAAGCCCCAAGGTCAGCAAGGTTTATTGTTCAGGGTCCTGAATAAGGCAGTATTGTGCCCCAAGTTTTTTTTGAAGAACAGGGCTACCATCTTGGCTCTGAAGACAGACAAATCCACTGGTTGAACCACTAGGGTGTTCCTTCACAGAGGAGCTCAGTCTGCCAAGATATAAGTCCAGATATAAGCTCTAAACCCACTCACCTTCTCTGTCACAACCAGCTCTCCATTGGTCAATCCCACATATTCACCCTGCAATTCATATAAGGTGAGATCCAAGTGAGCATCCCTTTTGCCCACTGGAGTAACCGTAGGCCCAGGAGTTCTTCTCTGTGTGGTGCTGTGCTAACAGTTAGGGTCAGTATGTAGCAACTCCTTTGCTCTGCTAATGCAGTTCATCTCAGTCTTTGGCCCAGTGTGTACATCAGCTTCTGTGTTTTAGGATTTTCACAATGACATAATGTCTATACATAATTGCTAGTTGGTTTTCTTATGAGGGGGACTGAATTGGGAATAACCCATATCACTATCTTCCTAATGTCACTCTGGAAGTTTAGTGGGATTGTAAGAATGTTAAACACTCATTCTGAAATTCTGTTCCTTGACAGAAGCTGGTTCTATGGCTTCCTAGAGTTTTCAACAGTAGTAACATTATTGAGGTTAGGCAATTTGAATTGTGCTTTATTGATTTCAATCTGGTGACTATGTCTGCTCTTAACCAGAAGGAAATAGCGTTACCTCTCTTTGGATGGTTTCAGTCAGTGTCTTGGTCATTTTTTTATAAAGTGTAAAACATATAACATTTTCTTCTTGGATAACCTAGTTCATTTATTTAATGGATTATGACCAATTCAAAACACAGTCACTGCCAATTATTAAGAACGTACATCATTGTGTGTAAGGCTTGTTATAGTGTCACAGTGAAAAATTTTATATCTCACACTAAAATAACTTTATCTCACAGAGCTCATCAAAAGCACAGGCTTGCCTTCTTGGACTAGGGATTCTTTTCACTGTTCAAAAGTTCAAGTCAACAAAAGCAAGTCTCCTTACATCTTCTCTGCTAAAATATGTCTCAGCAGGTGGTCTCCATTTGAGCTACAAGGCACCTGTTTCAAGGGACTCCTCCATGTCTATGGATACTGGCTCCAGGGTTAAGCCTGAGTGCAAGATGTGTTTGTTGTCATTGCCACTTATCTGATTTAACTAATTAACTCAGCAGGCGAGATAAGTTTTTTAAGTTTAATGTTATTGCAAAGCACCTTGAGATACTTCAGCATGACAAGATGACATAAAAGTTAGTGTGTGCATGCCTCTACTTCCTCTCAGAGTTAGGCACCCTGGTGATTTAGACAAATGCATTGGTTGTTCAAATGGAAACTAAATACTAAAAGTCATGGCGAGAAAAAAGACTGAATTCTAACGTGATGTTTCCAAATTGTTAGAAACATAAAGAAACAGGGAACTCATTTATAATTCCTATGGATTCTTGCAATCAGATGGAAATTATTGAGATGTGGAATAAATTCCTGAGATAATGATATTATCTAAATGTTTAATGATACCAGAATTCTTATTCCACATCATCTATTTTTATATAAATTATATGAAACATTTTTAGCTATCCTTTGTATAGGATAAATGTTATAAAGCTTCTTTCACATAATTCCTTTTAAATCTCTTGCAACTGTTATATTATCATTATCTGTATGTGACAAAAATAAATAGTATTCTAAAAATTAAATAAAATTATCCAAATATATAGAAATTAGAAAAAAAATCATTTTGGGTAATAAGACTCAGATATTCCTTTAAATAGTGTTGCTTATATGGATTATTTTAATAATTAAAATTGTGTACTTTTGTAACAAGTAAATGGTCTTCGAAGCAAATACTATGTCTATAAAAATCACACTACTCTATGTCTTGGTTGAAATGTTTTGGGGGCAGCAGAAAACATAAATAATAGTAAAGCATATTTGTACTACATGCTTTTATCTTTTATAAAAATGATTAAAATACATATGTAAGTACTCTTAATATGTATGGAATATTGGTAGAAATGGTGCTTGTTTTGTACCATAGTATTCTTAGTAGGCTTCAGTGTTATGTGAACCAAGAACTTCCAGATGTGCAAGCTGGGTTTAGAAAAGGAATAGGAACCAGAGATCAAATCGCCAACATTCACTGTATCACCAAGAAAGCTAGGGAATTTCAGAAAAACATCTACCTCTGTTTCATCAACTACGCCAAAACCTTTGACTGTGTGGATCATAGTAAACTGTGGAAAGCTGTTAAAGAGATGGGAATACCAGACCCTCTAACCTGTCTCCTGAGAAACCTGTATGTGGATCAAGAAGCAATAGTCAGAACCCTGTATGGAACAACTGATTACGACAGGACTATCTGTAGTCATTCTGTTTGTTTAATTTACATGTTGAGCACATCAAGAGAAATGCTGGGCTAGATGAGTTACAAGCTGGAATAAAGATAGGTGGAAGAAATATCAGCAACCTCAGATACATGGATGATACCACTCTAATTGTAGAATTGAATAGGCACTTAACGCCAACAAAGGTCCATAAAGTCAAGATTATGGTCTTCCCAGTGGTCACATTTGGTTGTGAGAGCTGGACTGTAAAGAAGGCAGAGCACCAGATAATCAATGCCTTTGAACTCTTGTGCTGGAGAAGACTCTGATGCTGCAGAGTCCATTGGACAGAAAGATCAAACCCATCAATCTTAAGGGAAATGAACTTGGAGTACTCATTGGAAGGACTGATACTGAAGCTGAAACTTCAGTATTTTGGTCATCTGATATGAACAGCTGACTCATTGGAAAAATCCCTAATGCTGAGAAAACTGCAAAAATCTAGAAAACCTCTCTCTAGTAGACAGATGGAGTTTTAAAATAACACAATGCAATCATAACAGTTCTTGTTCCATCACCTTTGCTATATAATGTAGCTTAATCAAGAATATTCTATAATATTCACAAAGTCTACTCACACTCAAGAGGAGTTAAATTCAGTTCAGTCGCTAGAAGTTTGCTACTTTTTGTAATAATTTTCTCTGTATTGATATTCATTATTTTAATGAATCATTATTGTCCTTACCTCCCTTAAATTTTAAACATGGTTTACTTACATATTTTTAAATATATTTATAACAGCTATTATAAAATTACTTTTTGCAAAGTTCAGGATTAAGCCTTTCAGATATACTCTATGACTTCTTCCCCCCCCCCCCCCCCCCCCGCCCCGAGTATGGATCACATTTTCATGTTTATTTCATGTCATAATTTCTAGTAAAAGTTAGGTATTGTAACAAATATCTACTGATTTTTTTTTCTCTTAGTGCTTGTAATTGATGCTTTTGAGTGTTTATCTGCTTGTTCAGTAACCTGTCTGGCATAAATCTGTGATATCTATTCTTCTGGCAGTGTGTAACTTCTAATGTCTCCATTCAGGCTCTTTTAAACACTAGAAAATCTTTACTTTTGGATTTCTAGATGTTACCTTGTGTCAATATGGCTTAATGGTAAGCAAATAATTGGCCAGAGGTTGGAAGCAAGCACCATGCCCCAGTAAAATCTCCACCTTTCAAAAATAGATATATGTGGGTTTGGGAACACATTCAAAATCAGTATATTTAAAACTCTTCCTCAACTCTTACTTTCAACAAGATTCCCCAGGTCTGCTTTGCATGTGCACAAGTCCTCATATTCAGGCAGATATATGTATAAAGGGCCCTCTTCAATCTTTACTGAGCTTGTGCACCTTCTTGAGCATGTATGCATTCTTCCAGGCTGACAAACATATGTGGGAACTTATTAAACTTATCTCCCTCTTAAAACTCTTTACTACTCCACCAGTCTTCTGCTTGCCATAACCATGGTCATAACTTTAAGCTAGCTTCATTGGCCAACCTATACTTCTGACATTTAGATCACTCTTGCACATGACAACATCCATGATAGAAAGGCTTTTCTTCCCCCCATTCTAAATCAACTCAACTCCCTCCAGAAACAAATATGCTGGAATTTTATTATTGTTGTTTTTGTAGGAGTAAGATTTGTGGTTTCAATTTGTATATATTTATCTATTATATATAATATATACTGCATATATAAATATATGTATACATATAACATACCTATATATATGCATATCTATAGTAAATATAAAGAGCTAATGGGTTGTAAATAAGATAAAATTTTAACAAGGGTTAAATGTGGATGATGGATATACTGGTGATTATAATATTGTACTTTTCAACATTGTTTTTTCATGTAAACTTAGAAAAATTATATTTAAGTTACTTAGATTTTAACCATATTCTTGTTTGGATGAGGAATAGAGAATAATTGGCTATTGGATGAATAATAACAGTAAGTTTCTGTTTTGGTAGGCAACTCTGGTAATGGCACTTTATTATATTTACAAATTACAAACAATGACTTAAATTATTGTTCAGAGCTTTTGCAGTTTATTAGCTACTTTGAGAAAAAAAGAAAAGAAAACCCTACTTCTAGTAAATTTAATGAGAGGTTCATATATAGTGACAGCATGGCATTTCTTTTTTTTTTTTTGTACACAAATGTTTATTTCTCAATTAAACATTCCCTTTAAACACAAGGAATGAATTCTAAATCTTCATAAACATGAATTAAAAATGAAAGCCCTCCAGTATAGTGTGTGTAATCACTGTGTTCTTGGTCACTACTGGCGTTTACTGCTTAACATCAAAAACATTTCAAAAACTACTACAAAGTTATTTCTAGCCTTTCATATAAGCATTTTTTTCTCTTCCTTTATTATATACTATTTAAAATATATTAGCAGTATCATTTAGAGTTCCTTGGATCAGAAAAATTTCTCCTATAATTTAACCTCAACACTGAATCAAAATCCCTTCTAAGGTTTTTAATTTTTATTTTATAGCCTTGAACACACGTGACATGAGAACTATGCTCTTAACAGATTTTTAAGTGTGACAAACAGTATTGCTAACAATAGACACAGTGTTTTAGAGTATATCTTTAGAACAATATTCAATTCAGTTTAGTTCAATCAGTCCTGTCCAACTCTTCGTTACTCCATGGGCTGCAGCATGTCAGTCTTCCCCGTCCATTACCAACCCCCAGATCTTGCTCAACCTCATGTCCATCGAGTTGGTGATGCCATCCGGCCATCTTATCCTCTGTCGTCCCTTTCTCTTCCTCCCTTCAATCTTTCCCAGCATCAGTGTCTTTTCAAATGACCAGTTCTTTGCATCAAGGGGCCAAAGTATTGGAGTTTCAGCTTCAGTATCAGTCCTTCCAATGAATATACAGGACTGATTTTCTTTAGGATTGATGGGTTTGATCTCCTTGCAGTCCAAGGGACTCTCAAGGTTCTTCTCCAACACCACAGTTCAAAAGCATCAGTTCTTTGGAGCTCAGCTTTCTTTATGATCCAGCTCTCACATCCATAGCTGACTACTAGAAAAATCATAGCTCTGACTAGATGGACCTTTGTTGGCAAACTAATGTATCTGATATTTAATAAACTGTGTAGGTTGTCATAGCTTTTCTTTCAAGGAAAAAGCATCTTTAATTTCATGGCTACAGTCACCATCTGCAGTGACTTGGGAGCCCAAGAAAATAAAGTTTTTCACTGTTTCCATTGTTTCCCCATTTATTTGCGGAAGTGATGGGACCAGATGCCATGACCTTAGTTTTTTGAAAGTTGAGTTTTAAGTCAAAATTTTCACTCTCCTCCTATACTTTCATCAAGAGGTTCTTTATTTTTTCTTTGCTTTCTGCCATAAGGGTAGTGTCATCTGTATATCTGAGGTTATTTTTATTTCTCCCAGTAATCTTGATTCCAGCTTGTGCTTCATCCAGCCTGGCATTTCACATGATGTGCTCTGCATATAAATTAAATAAGCAGGGTGACAATATATAGCCTTGACGTACTCCTTTCCCAATTTGGAACCACTCAGTTGTTCCATGTCCAGTTCTAACTGTTGCTCCTTGACTTGCATACAGATTTCTCAGGAGGCAGGTAAAGTGATCTGGTATTCTCATAATTTTAAGAATTTTCCACATTTTGCTGAGATCCACACAGTCACAGGCTTTGGCGTAGTTAATAAAGTAGAAGTAGAAAATGTTCCAGTTTCATTCTTTTACAAGTGGTTGACCACTTTTCCCAGCACAACTTGTTAAAGAGATTGTCTTTTCTCCATTGTATATTCTCGCCTCCTTTGTCAAAGATAAGATGTTCATAGGTGCATGGGTTTATCTCTGGGCTTTCAATTTTTCTTCCATTGATCTATATTTCTGTCTTTGTGCCAGTACCATACTATCTTGATGACTGTGGCTTTGTAGTACAGCCTGAAGTCAGGCAGGTTGATTCCTCCACTTCCATTCTTCTTTCTCAAGATTGCTTTGGCTATTCAAAGTTTTTTGTATTTCCATACAAATTGTGAAATTATTTGTTCTAGCTCTGTGAAAAATACCGTTGGTAGCTTGATAGGGATTGCATTGAATCTATAGATTGCTTTGGGTAGTATACTCATTTTCACTATATTGATTCTTCCAATCCATGAACATGGTATATTTCTCCATCTATTAGTGTCCTCTTTGATTTCTTTCACCAGTGTTTTATAGTTTTCTATATATATGACTTTAGTTTCTTTAGGTAGATATATTCCTAAGTATTTTATTATTTTCATTGCAATGGTGAATGGGATTGTTTCCTTAATTTCTCTTTCTATTTTCTCATTATTAGTGTATAGTAATGCAAGGGATTTCTGTGTGTTGGCAGGTCAACCACTTGTAAAAGAATGCAACTGGAACACTTTCTAACACCATACACAAAAATAAACTCAAAATGGATTAAAGATCTAAACATAAGACCAGAAACTATAAAACTCCTAGAGGAGAACATAGGCAAAACTCTCTTCGACATAAATCACAGCAGGATCCTCTATGACCCACCTCCCAGAATATTGGAAATAAAAGCAAAAATAAACAAATGGAATTTAATTAAAATTAAAAGTTTCTGCACAACAAAAGAAACTATAAGAAAGGTGAAAAGACAGCCTTCAGAATGGGAGAACATAATAGCAAATGAAGCAACTGACAAACAACTGATCTCAAAAATATATAAGCAACTCCTGCAGCTCAATTCCAGAAAAATAAATGACCTAATCAAAAAATGGGCCAAAGAACTAAATAGACATTTCTCCAAAGAAGACATATAGATGGCTAACAAACACATAAAAAGATGCTCAACATCACTCATTATCAGAGCAATGCAAATCAAAACCACAATGAGGTACCATTTCACGCCAGTCAGAATGGCTGCAATCCAAAAGTCTACAAGCAATAAATGCTGGAGAGGGTGTGGACAAAAGGGAACCCTCTTACACTGTTGGTGGGAATGCAAACTAGTACAGCCACTATGGAGAACAGTGTGGAGATTCCTTAAAAAACTGGAAATAGAATGCCATATGACCCAGCAATCCCACTGCTGGGCATACACACCGAGGAAACCAGATTTGAAAGAGACACATGTACCCCAATGTTCATTGCAGCACTGTTTATAATAGCCAGGACATGGAAGAAACCTAGATGTCCATCAGCAGATGAATGGATAAGAAAGCCATGGTACATATACACAATGGAGTATTACTCAGCCATTAAAAAGAATGCATTTGAATCGGTTCTAATGAGGTGGTTGAAACTGGAGCCGATTATACAGCGTGAAGTAAGCCAGAAAGAAAAACACCAATACAGTATACTAATGCATATATATGGAATTTAGAAAGATGGTAATGATAACTATGTATGTGAGACAGCAAAAGAGACACAAATGTATAGAACAGTCTTTTGGACTCTGTGGGAGAGGGGGTGGGGATGATTTGGGAGAATGGCATTGAAACATATAGTATCATATAAGAAACGAATTGCCAGTCCAGGTTTGATGCAGGATGCAGGATGCAGGATGCTTGGGGCTGGTGCACTGGGATGACCCAGAGGGATGGTATAGGGAGGGAGGTCGGAGGGGAGTTCAGGATTGGGAACACATGTACACCCGTCGCGGATTCATGTTGATGTATGTCAAAACCAATACAATATTGTAAAGTAATTAGCCTCTAATTAAAATAAATAAATAAAAATAAAGTAGAAGTAGATTTTTTTTTGGAACTCTCTTGCTTTTTTGATGATCCAGAGAATGTTGGAAATTTGATCTCTGGTTCCTCTGTCTTTTATAAATCTTGCTTGCATATTTGGAAGTTCATAGTTCACATCCTGTTGAAGCCTGGCTTGGAAAATTTTGAGCATTACTTTACTAGTGTGTGAGATGAGTGCAATTGTGAGGTAGTTTGAACATTCTTTGGCATTGTGTTTCTTTGGGATTGGAATGGAAACTGACATTTTCCAGTCCTGTGGCCACTGCTGGGATTTCCAAATTTGCTGGTATATTGAGTGAAGCACTTTCAAAACCTTATCTTTTAGGATTTGAAATAACTCAGCTGGAATTCCCATCACTTCCACTAGCTTTGTTTCTTAGTGATACTTCCTAAGGCCTATTTTACTGCATGTTCCAGGAAGTCTGGCTGTAGGTGAGTGGTCACCCCATTGTGGTTATCTGGGTGATGAAGATCTTTTCTGTATAATTCTACTATATATTCTTGCCACCTCTTCTCAATATCTTCTGCTTCTGTTAGGTCCATACCATTTCTGTCCTTTATTGTGCCCATCTTTGCATGAAGTTTCCTGTTGTATCTCTGATTTTCTTTAAGACATCTCTAGTTTTTCCCTTTCTATTGCTTTCCTTTATTTCTTTCATTTGATCACTGAAGAAGGCTTCTTATCTCTCCTTGCTATTCTTTAGAACTCTGCATTCAAATAGATACATCTTTCCTTTTCTTCTTTGCCTTTCCCTTCTCTTCTTTTCTTGGCTATTTGTAAGGCCTCTTCAGAAAACCATTTTGCCAGTTTACATTTCTTTTTCTTTGGGATGGTCTTGATCTCTGCCTCCTGTACAGTGTCAAAAACTTCCATCCATAGTTCTTCAGGTATTCTGTCTATCAGATCTAATCACTTGAATCTACTTGTCACTTCCACTGTATAATCACAAGGGATTTGATTTAGGTCATACCTGAATGGTCTAATGGTTTTCCCTATTTACTTCTATTTAAGTCCAATTTGGCAATTAGGAGTTCATGATCTGAGCCACAGTCAGCTCCCAGTCTTGTTTTTTGCTGACTATATAGAGCTTTCCATCTTTGGCTGCAAAGAATATAAGCAGTCTGATTTTAGTATTGACCCTCTGGTGATGTTCATGTGTAGAGTCCTCTCTTATGTTGTGGGAAGAAGGTGTTTACTATGACCAGTGGATTGTTTTGGCAAAACTCTGTTAGCCTTTTCCCTGCTTAATTTCATACTCCAAGGCCAAATTTGCCTGTTACTCCAGGTATCTCTTAACTTCCTATTTTTGCATTCCTGTCCCCATGATGAAAAGGGCATCTTTTTCAGGTGCTAGTTCTAGAAGGTCTTGTAGGTCGTCATAGAATCATTCAGCTTCAGCTTCTTCAGCATTAATGGTTGGGACATAGACTTGGATTACCATGATATTGAATGGCTTACCTTGGAAACGAACAGAGATGATTCTGTTGTTTTTGAGATTGCACCCAACCGCTGGGTTTTGGACTCTTTTGTTGACTATGATTGACTACTCCATTTCTTCTAAGGGATTCCTGCCCACAGTGATAGATATAATGGTCATCTGAGTTAAATTCACCCATTCCAGTCCATTTTAATTCACTGATTCCTAAAATGTCATTGTTCACTCTTGCCATCTCCTGTTTGACCACTTGCAATTTACCTTGATTCCCGGACCTAACATTCCAGGTTCCTATGCAGTATTGTTCTTACAGTATCAAGCTTTACTTCCATCACTAGTCACATCAATAACTGTGCATTGTTTCCACTTGGTTTCATGTATTCTTTCTTTCTGGAGTTATTTCTCCACTCTTCTCCAGTAGCATATTGGGCACCTACTCACCTAGGGAGTTTATCTTTCAGTATTATCTTTTTGCCTTTTCATACTGTTCATGGGATTCTCAAGGCAAGAATACTGATGTGGTTTGCCATTCCCTTCTCCAATGGACCACATTTTGTCAGAACTCTCCACTTTGAGCCATCCATCTTTGGTGGCCCAACATGGCATGGCTCATAGCTTAATTGAGTTAGACAAGGCTGTGTCCATATGGTCAGCTTGATTAGTTTTCTGTGTGAAATTAGATTGTGGTTTTCTTTCTGCCTGCCCTCTGATGGATAAGGATAAGAGGCATATGGAAGCTTCCTGATGGGATAGACTGACTGAGGGGGAATCTGGGTCTTGTTCTGATGGGCGGGGCCATGCTCAGTAAATCTTTAATCCAATTTTCTGTTGATGGGTGGGGCTCCCTGTTTGACCTAAGAACAAACTGTGGTTGGAGGTAGTGAAGATAATGGCGACCTCCTTCAAAAGGTGTCATGCACTAGTTGCCACACTCAGTGCCCCAGACCCTGCAGCAGGCCACTGCTGACATAAGCTTCCACCTAAGACTCCTGGACACTCAAAGACAAGTCTGGGTCAGTCTCTTGTGGAGTCACTGCTCCTTTTTCCTGCGTCCTGGTGCTCACAAGGTTTTGTTTGTGCTCTCCAATAGGCTGTTTTCTCAGTCCTGTGTAAGTTCTGTAATCAAATCCCATTGGCTTCTAAAGTCAAATTCACTGGGGATTCTCAGTCCCTTTGCCAGATCTCCAGGTTGGGAAATCTGCTGTGGGTCCTAGAACTTTCTTAACAGTGCAATAATTTATTTGATATAGTTGTTCTGCAGTTTTTAGGTCATCTGCTCAGTGGCTCTATGATGGGGTAAATGGTGACCTCCTCCAAGAGGGCTCATGCCACAGGCTGTTTGAGACCCAGGTCTGCTGCACCCAGAGTCCCTGCCCTACAGCAGGTCACCTGTACCTCCGCAGGAGACATTCAAACACTCAAAGTCAGGTCTGGCTCAGTCTCTGTGGGGTCTCTGGGTCCTGGTGTGCACAAGGTTTTGTTTGAGCCCTCTGAGCATCTCTGGTGGGTATGAACTTTGATTCTAAATGCAATTTCACCCCTCCTACCATCTTCCTGGAGGGAAGGAGGTATCTTTTTTTGGTGGGATCCAACATTCTCCTGTCAATGGTTGTTCAGCTGAGAGTTGCAGTTTTGGAGTTCTTGCAGGAGAAGATGAGCGCAAGTCCTTCCACTCTTCCATCTTGCTTCTATCTTGCTCCCTGGAACAAAGTATTCATCTTGAATAACACTCCTTTGTCCCAGCTTCCTATCCCCTGGTAACCACCATTCTACTTTCTGTTTCTATGACTTTTTCTATTTTATATAGCTCTTTAAATCAAATCAAACAATATTCATACTTCTGTGACTGGATTATTTCACTTAGCATAATGTCAACAAGGTTCATCCATGTTGTTACAAACTGCAGCATTTCTTCCTTTTAAAAAGCGAATAGTGTCCCATTGTTTGTATATAGCACATTTTCTTTATCTATTCATCCATCTCTAGGCATTTAGCTTGTTTCTACATCTTATCTGTTATAAAGAGTGCTGCAACAAAATAGGAGTACCAATATCTTCTTAAGATTTTGACTTCTACTCTTTTGGAGAAATATCCAGAATTGGGGTTTCTGGATCAAAAACAGTTATAAAATCATATGAAATCACAGAGGACTTTGGATAGCCAAGCAACCTTGAGAAAGAAGAACAAAACTAAAGGCCTTATACTTTCTGTTTTCAAAACATACTATAAAGCTACAGTAATTAAGTCAGTGTGGCACTGGTGATAAAGAATCTGCTTGCCAATGCAGGAGACAAAAAGATATGGGTTCCCTGGGTTGGGAAGATCCCCTGGAGAAGGAAATGGCAACCCCCTCCAGTATTCTTGCTGGAGTATCCCACAGAGAGAGGAACCTGGAAGGCTGCAGTCCATAGAGTCGCATAGAGTCAGATACAACTGAAGCGACTTAGCACATGCAGCACAGTATTGATATAAAGATAGATATACCCAAAAAAAAAAAAAAAAAAAGAACAAATATAAAACCCAGAAATAAACCAATGCATTACAGTTGACTGATATTCAACAAGGGTGTCACAAATGCTCAATGGGAAAGGATATGTTCTTCAAAAAAGGTTCTTGGGAAAACTGAATAATCACATGAAAAGAATGAAATTCAATCCTAATCTTACTCCACTCAAAAATCAACTTGAGAGTAAATATAAGACTCAAAACAGTAAAACTCTTAGATAAATATATATGGGAAAAGCTCTTTGACATTGGCTTTGCCAAACATTTTTTGGATATGATATAGAAAGCACAAATCACCAGAGGAAACTTCACCAAATGAAAAAGATTCTACATATCAAAAGAAACAATTAAGAAAAATGAAAAGGCAAGCAATGAAATGGGAGAAGATATTTCTAATCCATATTCTGATAAAGAGTTAATGTTCCAACTACATAAGGAACTCTTACAACTCAATAGGGAAAAATAAGCAAATAATTCAATTAAAAATGAATAAGTGACATGAATATATATCTTTAAGTTCATTAGGCCTGTTAGAATAGCCATTATCAAGGGGACAGGAGAGAACAAGTGCTGGTATGGATGTTGGGAAAAGGACACCTTTGTGCATTGTTGATGGAAATGTAAAGTAGAGTCACTAAGGAAAATAATATGAATTTTCCTCAATAAGTAATAAAATAAAGCTACAATATAATCCAGCAATCCAATATCTGGGTATATATACCCCAAAAAGAAATAACTACTCCAAGAGATATCTGTGCTGCTATATTCATTACAGTATTGTTCACAATAGCCAAGATGTGGAAACAACCCAAGTGCCCAATTATTTCAGAATGAATAAAGAAAGCATATTTTATGCATGTGAAACCCTTAAATAATGCAGGCATTGAGGGCACTCACTTCCCTGCCCAATTTAAAAATCTGTATCTTTTAGGATGACTTTAAAGTCATCCTTCAGTACCCATAGTTACGCATCTGGAGATTCAACCAACCACAAATCTTGTGGTAGTACTGTAGTATTTATTTATTTATTTTAGAATCCACTGATAAGTGGATCTATGCAGTTCAAATCTGTGTTGTTCAAAGTGAACTATATATATAATTTATATTTATATAAAATGTATATTTAATGTATATAATATATGTATGTGTGTGTGTGCATGCTCAGTTGCTCAGCTGTGTCTGACTCTTTGTGACCCCATGGACTGTAGCCTGCTAGGATCCTCTGTCCATGGGATCATCCCAGCAAGAAAACTGGAATGGCTTGCCATTTCCTCCAGGGGATCTTCCCAACCCAGGGTTCAAACATGTATCCACTGCATTGGTAGGGGCACTTTTCACCACTGAGCCACCTGGGAAGTCCAGTAATATAATATACATAGCAACATATAATGGATATTTATCATTCAACTATAAAAATAAGGAAATTCTGCATTTGTAAGCTAAATAAGTCATAGAGACTGCATTCTGAAATAACATATGATCTCACTTTTATGTGGAATCTGAAAAAAAAAATCCGAAGATTTCAAACAAAGAGTAGTGGATAAATTTGCAGTTTCAGGATAAACAATTTCTGGGGGTGTAATATATAATGTTACCGAGGAGCCTGGTGGGCTACAGTACATAAGATCACAAAAAGTTGGACACACTGAAGCAATTGACCACACATGCTCACAATGTAAAATGTGGAGGCTATCATTAACAGTCTTGTCTTACACAGTTGGTTGTTGCTAAGACAGTGGATGTTAAATATTCTCACCACAAGTGAAAAAAAAAAGGTTTATTATATGAAATAATGGATATATTAACTAATATTATTGTGGTAATAATTTCCCAACATATACATGAACCATGTCATCACACTGCGCTGCTTAATTTTATACATATTATATGTCAATTATATCCCAATAAAGGTGAAAAAATAGGCTAAGAGCTTGAACAGATGTTTCTCCATGCTGCTGCTAAGTCACTTCAGTCGTGTCCGACTCTGTGTGACCCCAGAGATGGCAGCCCACCAGGCTCCCCTGTCCTTGGGATTCTCCAGGCGAGAACACTGGAGTGGGTTGCCATTTTCTTCTCCAATGCATAAAAGTGAAAGTGAAGTTGCTCAGTTGTGTCTGACTCTTAGCGACCCCATGGGCTGAAGCCCACCAGGCTCCTCTGTCCATGGGATTTTCCAGGCAAGAGTACTGGAGTGGGGTGCCATTACCTTCTCCGATGTTTCTCCATAGAGGATATACAAATTGCAATAGATATATTAAAAATTTCTAAACGTCACTAATGATCAGGTCAGTGAAAAACAAACTATAATGAGATATCACTTCATACATGTATTGATGACTATTGTCAAAAAATAAAAGGCATATATATGAGTCAATATATGATATTTATTTTTGCATTCTGACTTCATTTGGTATCACAGTCTCTAGGTTCGTCCACCTCACTACAACTGACTCAATGTTTTTTATTTTTTTTATGTCCTTCACCAAATGAAAAAAATATGACTTATTTTTATTTTTTAATTTATATTTTAATTGGAGGAAAATTGCTTTGCAGTGTGTTGGTTTTTGCCATACAACAAGCAAATCAATCATAATTATATATATATTATATAGTATATATATCCTCTCCCTCTTGAGTTTCCTTTCCCTTCCCCATCCCACTCCTCTAGGTCATCACAGAGCACCAGGCTGGGCTCCCCGTGTCATAAAGCAACTTCCCACTAGCTATCTATATTACACAAGGTATTATATACATGTCAATGCTGTTTTCTTAACTTGTCCTTCCCTTTCCTTCCCCCAGTGTGTCTACAAGTCCATTCTCTACATCTGCATCTCCATTCCTTCCCTGCAAATAGGTTTGTTAGTGCCATTTTTTCAACCCAGATAATCACAATGGTGTGATCACTCACCTAGAGCCAGACATTCTAGAATGTGAAGTCAAGTAGGCCTTAGAAAGCACCGCTATGAACAAAGCTAGTGGAGGTGATGGAATTCCGACTGAGCTATTTCAAATCATGAAGGATGATGCTGTAAAAGTGCTACTCTCAATATGCCAGCACATTTGGAAAACTCAGCAGTGGCCACAAGACTGGAAAAGGTCAGTTTTCATTCCAATCCCAAAGAAAGGCAATGCCAAAAAAAGCTCAAATTAGCGCACAATTGCACCATCTCACACGCTAGCAAAGTAATGCACAAAATTCTCCAAGCCAGGCTTCAGTGATACGTGAACTGTGAACTTCCACATGATAAAGCTGGTTTTAGAAAACCAGAGACCAAAGTGCCAACTTCCGCTGAATCATGGAAAAAGCAAAACAGTTCCAGAAAACATCTATTTCTGCTTTCTTGACTATGCCAAAGCCTTTGACTTTGAGGGTCACAATAAACTGTGGAAAATTCTGAAAGAGATGGGAATACCAGACCACCTGACCTGTCTCTTGAGAAACCTGTATGCAGGTCAGAAAGCAACAGTTAGAACTGGACATAGAACAACAGACTGGTTCCAAATAGGAAAAGGAGTACGTCAAGGCTGTATACTGTCACCCTTATTATTTAACTTATATACAGAGTGCATCATGAGAAACGCTGGGCTGGAAGAAGCACAAGCTGGAATCAGGATTGCTGGGAGAAATATCAGTAACCTCAGATATGCAGATGACACCACCCTTATGGCAGAAAGTAAAGAGGAACTAAAAAGCCTCTTGATGAAAGTGAAAGAGAGTGGAAAAGTTGGCTTAAAGCTAAACATTCAGAAAACTAAGATCATGGCATCCAGCCCCAACACTTCATGGCAGATAGATGGGGAAACAGTGGAAACAGTGTCAGACTTTATTTTTTGAGGCTCCAAAATCATTGCAGATGGTGATTGCAGCCATGAAATTAAAAGACGCTTACTCCTTGGAAGGAAAGTTATGACCAACCTAGACAGCATATTAAAAAGCAGATATATTACTTTGCCAACAAAGGTCCATCTAGTCAAGGCTATGATTTTCCCAGTGGTCATGTATGGATGTGAGAGTTGGACTGTGAAGAAAACTGAGCACTGAAGAATTGATGCTTTTGAACTGTGGCATTGGAGAAGACTGTTGAGAGTCCCCTGAACTACAAGGAGATCCAACCAGTCTATCCTAAAGGAGATCAGTCCTGGGTGTTCATTGGAAGGACTGATGCTAAAGCTGAAACTCCAATACTTTGGCCACCTGATGTGAAGAGTTGACTCATTGGAAAAGACTCTGATGCTGGGAGGGATTGGGGGCAGGAGGAGAAGGGGACGACAGAGGATGAAATGGCTGGATGGCATCACGGACTCAACGGACATGAGTTTGTGTAATGGACATGACATCCAGGAGTTGTTGATGGACAGGGAGGCCTGACATACTGCAATTCATGGAGTCGCAAGGAGTTGGACATGACTGAGTGGCTGAAATTAACTAAACTGAACTCAGTTCACTGAGTGCTGTTTTTTAGATTCCATATATATGCGTTAATATATGATATTTGTTTTCTCTTTCTGACTTACTTCACTCTGTTTAACAGGCTCTAGATTCATTCATCCCACTACAGCTGACTCAAATTGTTCCATTTTAACTGATATTCCATTGTATATATATCCCGCATGTTCTTTATCCATTCATCTGTCAATGGACATCTAGGCTGCTTCTCCACATGTGGAATATTCATGTGGAGAAAGTGGAACTTCAGTACCCCATTGGTGGGAATGTAAATTGGTGTTGCCACTATGGAAAGCAGTATGGAAAGCCTTCAAAACATTATAAATAGAGCTACCATATAATTCTTTTCTCTTTTTGCTGCTGATAAATACATCTTTTCTAGAGTGCACTTGCTAACATTTTAATGATTAGTAATTATTTTCTACTCCTGGATTTTTTACACTAAATTGGTCAATTTAAAAATGCCTTGGATTAATAGGGAAATTGAATGACTATTTATTATTTTACTCTCCAATTAACCATAGTAAGGACATAAGACTGATTTGCTATTTTTGGACAGAGATCATATGCTACTGAATTAATATGCACAAGAATTTAGTATCAAGAATTTTGAGCCAAACTCTCAATTTGCAAGTGAATCTTTGCAATAGTATAATATTTCCAAAATACCAACTCTTTCACTGATAATATAGTTTCTGACTCCTCGTATGGTATGCTTCCTTCTATAATTAAAGGTGTTATCTTTTGAAAATATTATTATCTAAGCTTAATTTTCATATACATTTGTGAAAAATAAGTATTAAAAATAAATGTTTACAAAGGGACTTTGATTTAATTAAAACAAATTTGAGCAAGTAATAATGTAATACTAGTAATTAAAATGTATGCTTATTGAATTTCCTATGCAACTACATAAATACCACAAAACTGATGGTCAGATCAGAGCCAGTTGGAGAGCTCTAGGAAAATGTCTTAAAACAATTAGGATTACAATGAAAACAGAAGTATATTTGGCATGAAGGAAGTAGAGGACCTTTCAAGTAAATCAAAATAGCAGCAACTTTTCAGAGCTATTAGATTTCAAATTAAGAATGGATTTGAGAAGATGGGAAAATCATTATTTTCTAGGAATATCCACAAGTGCTCACTCCTTTTCTACAATGGAAATACACACATTTCTCCTATTATATGAATAAGAGATTTAGAGATGTGTCATGCTTGGTTCAGAACATCCCTTCATTCTATAGAAGATCTGAGAAAAGACTCTATTTCATTTTTGTTGGAATACAATTACAATCAGAGTTTAATGTGCAACACGGTTTCACATGGACCACAGTTGTTTTTTAACTGTATTGTTTTTGTGCTTGGATATGGTCAAAATATCGATAACCTCAGATATGCAGATGACATCACCCTTCTGGCAGAAAGTGAAGAACTAAAGAGCCTCTTGATGAAAGTGAAAGAGGAGAGTTAAAAAGTTGGCTTAAAGCTCAACATTCAGAAAACTAAGATCATGGCATCCGGTCCCATCACTTCATGAGAAATAGATGGGGAAACAGTGGCTGATTTTATTTTTCTGGGCTTCAAAATCACTGCAGATGGTGACTGCAGCCATGAAATTAAAAGACGCTTGCTCCTTAGAAGGAAACTTATGACCAACCTAGACAGCATATTAAAAGAGAGACATTACTTTGTCAACAAAGGTTCGTCTTGTCAAGGCTATGTTTTTTCCAGTAGTCATGTATGGATGTGAGAGTTGGATTATAAAGAAAGCTGAGTGCCAAAGAACTGATGCTTTTGAACTGTTGTGTTGGAGAAGACTCTTGAGAGTCCCTTGGACTGCAAGGAGATCCAACTAGTCCCTCCTAAAGGAAATCAGTCCTGGGGGTTCATTGGAAGGACTGATGTTCAAGCTGAAACTCCAATACTTTGGCCACCTAATGAGAAGAGCTGACTCATTGGAAAAGACCCTGATGCTGGGAAAGATTGAGGGCAGGAGGAAAAGGGGACGATAGAGGATGAGATGGTTGGATGGCATCACCAACTCGATGGACATGGGTTTGGGTGGACTCCAGGAGTTGGTGATGGACAGTGAGGCCTGGTGTGCTGTGGTCCATGGGGTTGCAAAGAGTCAGATACGACTGAGTGACTGAACTGAACTGAACTGAACTGAATGGTCCTGAAATTCAACCTGTTTCAGAATCTCCCTAAAACCTTGCTTGACACAGTTACCTTGATCTTCCACGGGGTGGCCCAGGAAATACTCCTTTACTTCCATAATAATATATATAATATAATATATATAATATAATAAGCTCTGCCATACACTTTGGAGAAGGCAGTGGCACCCCACTGCAGTACTCTTGCCTGGAAAATCCCATGGATGGAGGAGCCTGGCAAGCTTCAGTCCATGGGGTCGCTGAGGATCGGACGTGACTGAGTGACTTCACTTTCACTTTTCACTTTCATGCATTGGAGAAGGAAATGACAACCCACTCCAGTGTTCTTGCCTGGAGAATCCTAGGGACGGGGGAGCCTGGTGGGCTGCCATGTATGGGGTCACACAGAGTCGGACATGGCTGAAGTGACTTAGCAGCAGCAGCCATACACTTCAGAATATTGTATGTAAATAATAATATCTGTCTCTATGCCCATCACCCCCATGTGAATCCTCACAAGAAGTGTTTGTTTATATCCGTATACCTAGTGTTGACCTATAGCATTGATATGTGTCTGATCTATTCAACAACCCTTATTTTATGACTGTTAATGCCAGGGACTGCTTATGAGAATAACATAATTTAACTTTGACTTCTACTATTTAGGGGCTTCCCTGGTGGCTCAGAGGGTAAAGCGTCTGCCTACAATGCGGGAGACCCAGGTTTGATCCCTGGGTAAGGAAGATCCCCTGGAGAAGGAAATGGCAACCCACTCCAGTACTCTTGCCTGGAAAATCCCATGGTCTGTGTTTTTGCTTCTGCTAATCTCTGATTTCAAAATCAGAAGACCCAAAGTAAAAATCAAACTTTGGCAAGATAATTAATTATTGAAACTTAGTTTCCTCACCTATAATATGAGGTAAGAACTCCTATGTCAAAATGTTATTTTGAGGATTAAATCACTTAATATAAAGGTAAATTAAAAAATACTAGTAAGCAGATAATCATCAGGAATTGTTATGGGCCAAACATTTGTATCCTCAGATGCATATGTTGATTGATACCCTAACCCCACAACATGATGGTATTTGGAGGTGAGGCCTTTGGATATAGTTAGGTGTAGATAAATTCAGGAGGATGATCAGGTCAGATCAGTTGCTCAGTCGTGTCTGACTCTTTGCGACCCCATGAATCGCAGCACTCCAGGCCTCCCTGTCCATCACCAACTCCCGGAGTTCACTCAGAGTCATGTCCATCGAGTCAGTGATGCCATCCAGCCATCTCATCCTCTGTCGTCCCCTTCTCCTCCTGCCCCCAATCCCTCCCAGCATCAGAGTCTTTTCCAATGAGTCAACTCTTCTCATGAGGTGGCCAAAGTACTGGAGTTTCAGCTTTAGCATCAGTCTTCCAAAGAAATCCCAGGGCTGATCTCCTTTAGAATGGACTGTTTGGATCTCCTTGCAGTCCAAGGGACTCTCAAGAATCTTCTCCAACACCACAGTTCAAAAGCATCACTTCTTTGGCTCTCAGCTTTCTTCACAGTCCAACTCTCACATCCATAGATGACCACAAGAAAAACCATAGCCTTGATTAGACGAAACTTTGTTGGCAAAGTAATGTCTCTGCTTTTGAATATGCTATCTAGGTTGGTCATAACTTTCCTTCCAAGGAGTAAGCGTCTTTTAATTTCATGGCTGCAGTCACCATCTGCAGTGATTTTGGAGCTCAGAAAAATAAAGTCTAACACTGTTTCCACTGTTTCCTCATCTATTTCCCATGAAGTGATGGGACCGGATGCCATGATCTTCGTTTTCTGAATGTTGAGCTTTAAGCCAACTTTTTCACTCTCCACTTTCACCTTCATCAAGAGGCTTGTTCCTCTTCACTTTCTGCCATAAGAGTGGTGTCATCTGCATATTTGAGGTTATTGATATTTCTCCAGGCAATCTTAATTCCAGCTTGTGTTTCTTCCAGTCCAGGGTTTCTCATGATGTAGTCCGCATACAAGTTAAATAAACAGGGTGACAATATACAGCCTTGACGTTCTCCTTTCCTGATTTGGAACCAGTCTGTTGTTCCATGTCCAGTTCTAACTGTTGTTTCCTGACCTGCATCCACAGTTTATTGTGATCCACACAGTCAAAGGCTTTGGTATAGTCAATATAACAGAAATAGATGTTTTTCTGGAGGATGAGATCCTAATAATAGGCTAACTGCCCTTTTAAGAAGAGACCAGAAATCTAGTCCTTTCTCTTCATTCTATGAGGTCACAGTAAGAAGACAGCTTCCTGTAAGCCAAGAAAGGCGCTCATCAGGAACTAAATCAGCCTGCACTCTGATCTTGGGGATCCAGCCTCCAGAACTGTGAGAAATCAATGTCTACAGTTTAAGGCACCCAGTTTATGATATTGTTACAGAAGCCATTAACAGGTAACGTTTATCTGGCATACTACCTGTCCACTTCTGTGACACTTCTCCACATTATAAAGTGTTTATATTAAAGTATCTATTTATTGCTTTAGCTGTATTTCTTTGCTTAGTCTTGCAACACCACTTTCATTGCTTTTGTTTTTAGTCTTTACTACCAGAAAGGACATATTTTTTACATATATATGTAAGAATATTTACTTCTTAATACATACAAAATTTATCATTTTAATCTCATTAAGTTGCTTTAAAATAAGGTGTCTTTCTTAGAGCATAAAGTAAATAGCAGTAACAAAATGTCCCTTAAGTTATTTTTTCTTAATTTAAAACACAGATTTCAAAGTATCCCATTACATAATATGCAGTGGGAAACAAAAACAACGGATTGACAGGCAAAAACGTGTATTTTATTCAGGAAAAAAAAAATCTTCCAAAGGCTCCATTCTTTTTTTTTTTTTTTTTCATTCTGTTGTTGTGGTTGCCTAGAAACCAGGACTAGGCTCCTGATTTAAGGGAGTGCAGTTTTATGTCTTTTTTCCCTCTAATGCAGAAAGAACACTGCACTAAATATCACTCAAAATTAACACCATTTCATTAGAACTTACTGACACTTCCCTCTGGGTGGTTGTACAGGCAGACCTGCTGCTGGCTATCTTTAAAACTAAGGACACAGATGTTTGTTAACTGGCCAGCAGTGGGTAGCCAGTTTTCTGCCCTCTTCTAAACCAGAGTTGACCCTCTTCTATTTTTCAGGCCCCCAGTCTCCAAAGTTTTGTGCCTTGCAAATCTGCAAGTTATAAACTGTTTTGCAACTTTCTTTACAACCACAGCCTTATGGGTTGGACTGTTGCAAATTATTTTTAAAACAGTGTCTCTAGTAACAAAGAAAAATGGCAAGGACTACACAGTGAAAGGTGAATATCATTCCATTTATCTTTTCCTATGTACCTGACTTCTTATCAAAGTATAACTAAAGGTACACTGTTCAGAAAACTCAAGTCCAAATATGCTGGTTATGAAGAGCTAAACATAATAACATTGATAACAATTCTATAGAGGACGTGCTATTTGGATTCATGTGAAGGACACGTGATCTGTCATTTAGTTCTATTGTGTTCAAGTGCTTTTTCTTCCTGTTTCAGATGATGCCAGAGATTAAATTTAACCAGGCTTTAGCTCTGTCCCCAAGGAAAGAATGATTTGTGTTTGAAATGATCTGCTGGTACTGAGGACCTGGAATGGTCCAGCTCTGAATTGCTAGTTACAAAGGTGTGTTTCAAATCAAATGGGACTTGATAAAGCCATTTGACAAAGAGAGATTAGCATTAAATCCAAATGTAAACAGCTTAGGCAAAGAGTAAGACAATGGAGGGCAGAGGGAAGCTGATTAGTAATTCAGATTTTATCTTGGCTGAAAAGAGACTGATAGCTAGAGTCCTGGCAATCTTCACCTTGTGTTGACCATCTGTACTGTGAGTTCCCCAGCAGAGAACCAGCTCATTTGGGGACAGGAGAGCAGAAGGGCATAGCTTCTCATAGGAGAGAGAAACCAAAAGCCACGCTAAACGCCATCAATTAAAAGGCATTAGTCCTGTGGGAGCTGCCCATTAAGAGTGTTGAGCATGCACAGATGCTGTTGCTGAGTGCATGACACCAGTAATTAGGTATCACAAGTGGGAGGACTTCACACACTATTTAGCAAAAACACTGCACTGTTTTTGCATAAACTTTTGCAGTAACTTTAATTGCAGTGAATTTTGCCAATGTTGGTCAAAAGAAATATCTCCATTTTATAACAGCCAGGACTGTTTCTTTCTAATTAGGTTTAAAACACATCACAAAATAGATGAGATTACCAAAGAGAAGAGTGGCAAAAAAGAGTACTGTGCTATTGTAAGTGCATTAGTTATGATAAATGTCTATCCTCAGTCCAGAAAAATTAAAGCCCAATTTATTCTTATACATTTTCATGTTCTTTGTCATTGCTGACTGATGGCTTGTCTTTTGAGTGCATCTTTAACGCTTTAAAAATAAACAAAACAGAACTTGAATCTGCATCTCAATTGCTGCAGTGCATTTTTAGCACTACTATAATATGTTCAAGAAATTTTTTTTTTCATTTAAGAAACTGATTCCTTTTCTCATTTTTAGTATCTCCCTCTCAAATTCTCTTTCTCCCTCTAATATAGTGTTGTGGTGGTGTTGTTGTTTTTACAAAATTCAGAGGAAAAAAGATAAAATTATTCTAATTGATACAGAATCTATGGAATCTATAAAAATGGGTTATTGAGAATAGGCCTTCTGTGGACTAACCTCATTTTTCTGAGAAGCATCACACATACAAAAGACCCTTTTCTTCCTTCCCTGATGTCTCAGGGAAAAGGTAATGAAAGGGTAGAATCCTCATCCTATTCCTGAAATCAGGGCTGTATAAATACAAATCTGACCATCCTAAACAGGACACTCCAAACCTCTCAAGGGAGTAGGACGTGTAGTATGCAGATTACCAGAGACAGGCAGAGTTCATTCAGGCATCCCCGATGCTTCCTTCCTGCTTCCCACGCGTCTCTGTAAGAGTACGTTACCCTCATTAGAACAATCTGTACAAGCCCCTAGGTCTCTTCGGAAGAGCATCACAGTAAGGGAACAGAAATCAATGGCAAAAGCTTCAAGAAGACAATCAGGCAGTCCCTAGGACAGTGAGGAGGCAGGAAAATAACAGCTTGTAAAGCTTGACAAGCTCGAGTCAGATGCAGCTTCAGGACTCCTGTTGCTTGGTGTCTGCATCCTGAAATAAGAACATTGTTCTTAAGGGATGGCCAGGGCCCTGCTGTCTTCATTTAGGATGCATAAAGCTGCCCAAGGTAGAGGCCCAGGGTGATTTAGAGAGTACATTTCTTATAGAAATGAAAACCAGACCTTTGGGAAGACTAAATATAAAATAAAATAAAATACCTCAGAATCTGCAGGTGTATGTGCATGTAGAAGTGAGTGCATGTCTGAGTCTGTGTATTGGGACCCATTGATGAGCTGGGTGTAATCAATAATCTAGCAGCCTTGCACAGAGCTATTTAGCTACTAGTCTAGGAAGAGAAAAAGAAAGTGGACTGTGCAGGCAAGAGATAAGTACAGCCCGTGATTTTATTTTTTATCTATTTTATTTTTTTATCTATTTTATTTTTTTATCTATTTTATTTTTTTATCTATTTTATTTTTTTATCTATTGTTTTCCAAACTAAAATTATCTTGCTTTTAAAAATTGCATTTCAAATTTTATGTACTTTGAGTCCTTTTTCAGAAATTAAGATTCAAAACTTTTCTAATATATATAGTGTATATTACTTTGCATATATATATAAACATTTCTAATATATATATAGCATGCATGAATATATATTACTATATGTTGCATAATATGTATTAATAGATATATATTCAAAAACATGAAATGCAGTCTACAAATTCCTAATTCAATAATAAAAGATTGCAAATGATGTTCCAAAATTTCCTTCTGCAAGTTATGAGTACAGAACAAAAATTGAAGTGCAACCTAATTGCTTTGAATACAAACATATTATTTAATTGACTTGGTATTTGTCTAATGATTAGTCTTCTCACCAGTTGAAAGAAGCTATCAGCACTAAAGAAACAAAAGTATTTTTGATCCTATGAGGCACAAGTTACTAAAACTATTCCCTCTTGGGAGGAAAGTGCTTGTCCATATGAGGTAAATTATCTCTCCAAGGGAGCCAAATAATCATAATGCTTTTCAGAGGCCAAGTAATAATTCAGAGACAAGTAAAATTTTTTCATGGCAAATATGAGTTTAGGATGTTGATAGATTCCCCCAAGCCTTTCACACTAGAAATGTAGCAAATGGTCCAATAATTTGATATTTCTAAACAGAAATGAGTTTACCCAACATGTAGCTGGTTATTAGAGATCATAACAGTCTTGGTGATAGGCATTTGCTGGCTCTGTAGGTGTGCACACAGAGAGGCTTACTGACAGCATTTAAAATTTTAAAACCTAATATATTAGGATATGAACTACTCAACATCATGTATGCACATGCATACACACTCTGATCATTGAGTAATTGCACACATGTCATACACAGCCACTCCCTCTCAAGGGCACAGCTAAAAACTCTCCCATCATTTAGTCAGAAGTGTTGCCACTTGTCATCAAATATCTTTCTTTCTTTTCTGTCATGGAGCTAACTACAGTGGATGCTGAGGTGATAATAGAAGAATATTTGGTTTTCCAGCTTCTTTCTTAGGGTTATTTATTATTGGATCAATCTCACTGTCAGGCCTTCCAAATACATTTACAGATCATTATAAGACAGGGAGGGCTGGCATGCTGCGATTCATGGGGTCGCAGAGTTGGACAAGACTGAGCGACTGAACTGACTGAATCGATAGGGCTGATGGGCAGTTAAGTCAGTGGGCAGTGGGTACCTCAAATGGTCACTGAGTTTTCTCAGCCAGGACATTTGGTTTCAGTGCAGTCAGTGAAAAAGAAAACATAGCTGAGTCTTCAGTAAAACTCAAGACGCAGTCTTCCTTCAAAATTATACTTTGATTGAAATGAAAATGTTTAAAGCCAAAAAAGCCAAATATATAGGAGAGAAAATAGTCCATGTTCTCAAGTAAAGAAAATATATCAATTTATCACATACTGTTTATTCTTCTGGTTTGACTTCTATTTTTTATAAAAGTTAAAGAATTTATAGACATTTTTCAAAGCAACCTGAGAAATTATTGCAAATTCATCTTGGGCACTGGCCCTGAATGTAAAATAAAATTTAAAAAAAAAAAAAAAAAAGGAAATGTATTTAAATGAGTAGTAGCAGAGAAGGCAATGGCACCCCACTCCAGTACTCTTGCCTGGAAAATCCCATGGATGGAGGAGCCTGGCAAGCTGCAGTCCATGGGATCGCTAAGAGTCTGGACACTACTGAGCAACTTCACTTTCACTTTTCACTTTCATGCATTGGAGAAGGAAATGGCAACCCACTCCAGTGTTCTTGCCTGGAGAACCCCAGGGACAGGGGAGCCTGGTGGGCTGCCGTCTATGGGGTCGCACAGAGTCGGACATGACTGAAGTGACTTAGCAGCAGCAGCAGCAGCAGCAGCAGCAGCCAGCAAATGCATGATTTTTATATTAAAACTTTAGAAATGCTATAACATCATTATGAATTATTATAGAGTTTTTCTTTCTTACTAATTAATTTATTTATGCCTAATTTATTCATCCTTAATTTTCTTCTTTTGCAGGTCCTTGTATAAGAGGATTGAAAACTTAGGAAACTTACCCTCTTTATTGGACAAATAGTTAAAATCAGAAGAAATCAATAAATTTTAGAGTATTGAAGAGATTGTGAAATTTTTCCTTAAAGCTTCTTAGCAGATCATCATGTTATATCACATTTATAGTTTCATCCTGATTTACTATGCTATACTTCCACTAATTTGGGGAATATGAGTTCACCATCAACTTCATCTTATTTTCTCATCCTCTCCAAATAGCATTTTCTTGTAATTCAAAAAATCTCTTAAAATGTTAATAGTTCAAAATGTTCTGGAATAAACTCTTTTTTGATAAAATGGCACAAATGATCATCCAGAATAATAAACTTGTAAGAATCATCAGGAAAAAAAAATGAAAGAGTAATGAACATGCATATATTACCAAATATTTAGAAAGTATTGCAAAGTTTTAATAATTGAGAGTGTGGTGGTCCTGGTATTGTGACACAGGTAATTATAAAACTAATGTAGAACAGTTGAAGCATTTAAATTTAACAGAAAATGGTAGTAACTTAATAAATGATGTAAATATGGTGGTTGTAAAAGTTGACCAGTGGTGTCCAACTCTGTGACCCCATGGACTGTCCTTGGAATTCTCCAGGCCAGAATACTAGAGTGGATAGCCATTCCTTCTCCAGGGGATCTTCCCAACCCAGGAATCAAACTCTGGTCTCCTGCATTGCAGGTGGATTCTTTACCAGTTGAGCCACAAGAGAAGCCCAAGAATACTGAAGTGGGTAGCCTATCCCTTCTCCAGCAAATCTTCCTGACCCAGGAATCGAATCGGCATCTCCTGCATTGCAGGCGGATTCTTTACCAACTGAGCTATGGTGGTTAGCCATTTATATAAACAATTCAGCCAGTTTCTTCACCTTACTTTTCATAGGTTTATAAAAAGCCATGTGATTCAATGATATAGAGGTAATTTCAGTTCAGTCACTCAGTTGTGTCCGATTCTTTGCAACCCCATGAATCGCAGCACGCCAGGGCACCCTGTCCATCACCAACTCCTGGAGTTCACTCAAACTCATGTCCATCAACTCAGTGATGCCATCCAGCCATCTCATCCTCTGTCGTCCCCTTCTCCTCCTGCCCCCAATCCCTCCCAGCATCAGAGTCTTTTCCAATGAGACAACTCTTCTCATGAGGTGGCCAAAGTACTGGAGTTTCAGCTTTAGCATCATTCCTTCTTAAAGAAATCCCAGGACTGATCTCCTTCAGAATGGACTGGTTGGATCTCCTTGCAGTCCAAGGAGTCTCAAGAGTCTTCTCCAACACCACAGTTCAAAAGCATCAATTCTTCAGTGCTCAGCCTTCTTCACAGTCCAACTCTCACATCCATACACGACCACTGGAAAAACCATAGCTTTGACTAGATGGAACTTTGTTGGCAAAAAAATGTCTCTACTTTTGAATGCTGTCTAGGTTGGTCATAACTTTCCTTCCAAAGAGTAAGCGTCTTTTAATTTCATGGCTGCTATCACCATCTACAGTGATTTTGGAGACCCCCCCAAAAAAGTCTGACACTATTTTCACTGTTTCCCCATCTATTTCTCATGAAGTGATGGGACCAGATACCATGATCTTAGTTTTCTGAATGTTGAGCTTTAGGCCTACTTTTTCACTCTCCTCTTTCAGTTTCATCAAGAGGCTCTTAAGTTCTTCACTTTCTGCCATAAGGGTGGTGTCATCTGTGTATCTGAGATTATTGAGATTTCTCCCACCAATCTTGATTCTAGCTTGTGCTTCTTCCAGCCCAGCATTTCTCATGATGTTCTCTGCATATAAGTTAAATAAGCAGGGTGACGATATATAGCCTTGACTATTTTGAACCAGTCTGTTGTTTCATGTCCAGTTCTAACTGTTGCTTCCTGACCTACATACAGGTTTCTCAAGAGGCAGGTCAGGTGGTCTTGTATTCCCATATCTTTCAGAATTTTCCACAGTTTATTGTGATCCACAGAGTCAAAGGCTTTGGCATAGTCAAGAAAACAGAAATAGATGTTTCTCTGGAACTCTCTTATTTTTTCATGATTCAGCGGAAACTGGCAATTTGATCTCTGGTTACTCTGCCTTTGCTAAGACCAGCTTGAACATGTGGAAGTTCACGGTTCACGTATCACTGAAGCCTGGCTTGGAGAATTTTGTGCATTACTTTGCTAGCGTGTGAGATGAGTGCAATTGTGTGGTAGTTTGAGCATTCTTTGGCATTTCCTTTCTTTGGGATTGGAATGAAAACTGACTTTTCCAGTCCTGTGGCCACTGCTGAGTTTTCCAAATGTGCTGGCATATTGAGTGTAGCACTTTCACAGCATCATCTTTCAGGATTTGAAATAGCTCCACTGGAATTCCATCACCTCCACTAGCTTTGTTCATAGTGATGCTTCCTAAGGACCACTTGACTTCACATTCCAGGATCTCTGGCTCTAGGTGAGTGATAACATCATCATGATTATCTGGGTCATGAAGATCTTTTTTGTACAGTTCTTCTGTGTATTCTTGCCACCTTTTCTTAATATCTTCTGCTTCTGTTAGGTCCCCACCATTTCTGTCCTTTATTGAGCCCATCTTTGCATGAAATGTCCCCTTGGTATCTCTGATTTTCTTGAAGAGATCTCTAGTCTTTTCCGTTCTATTGTTTTCCTCTATTTCTTTGCACTGATCACTGAGGAAGTCTTCTTATCTCTCCTTGCTATTCTTTGGAACTCTGCATTCAAATGGGTATATCTTTCCTTTTCTCCTTTGCTTTTCGCTTCTCTTCTTTTCACAGCTATTTGTAAGGCCTCCTCAGACAGCCATTTTGCTTTTTTGCATTTCTTTTTCTTGGGGATGGTCTTGATTCCTGTCTCCTGTACAATGTCACGAACCTCCATCCATAGTTCATCAGGCACTTTTATATATATATATTTCCTCTTTTAGAAAACCATCAAACATTTATTTTAAAATAGGTTAAGCATTGATAAATTCTTTTGGCTTTGACCTGTCTGAGAAGTTCTTTATCTTTCTTTGTGTTCTAAATAATAGTCTTGTTGGATAGAGTGTCCTAGGTTTCAGATTTTGCCTTTCAACCCTGAATATATCATGCTACTCTCTTCTGGCCTGCAGTTTCTACAAAGAAGTTAGCTAATAGCCTTATTTGAATTTCCTTATATATAATTCTGTGTTTTTTTCTTGTGGCCTTTAGAATTCTATCTTTATTTTCAACTTTTGCTGTTTTACTTACCATATGTGTGATATGGGTTTGTATGGATTCATCTTTTTGGGGTTCTCTGTTACTTCTACTCATCAATATCTATTTTCTTCTTCAGATACGGGATGTTTTCAGTCATAACTTTTCTCAAATATATTTCAATCCCTTATTCTCCCCTTTCTACTTCTGAGACATCTCGTATGAGAATGTTGAAACATAAGGTTATCCTAGAGATCTCTAAAACTCTTTTCACTTTTTAAATGTGTTTGTCTGTCCACTGTTCTGATTGGTTGGTTTCCATTATCTTCTAGATTACTTATGCTTTCTTGTGTATCATTTTATCTGTAATTCATTCCCTCTAGTGTGTTTTTTTAATAATTTTAGCTAGTGATTCATTAATTTCTAATAAAGTCTTTTTAATATTTTCTATTTCCTTCTTAAAATGTTCATGGTGTACCTCTATTATTTGCCTTAACTCAGTTAACATTTTTTTTTTAATTATTGCTAATGCTTTGAATTCTTCATCTGATAAATTGTTTATGTCTGTTTTATCATTTATTTTTTCATGGCTTTTCTTTTGTTCTTTTGATTGAGAGCAATTTCTCTGCCTTTTCATTTTGCTTAACTTTCTCTGCCTGTATGAATTAGGTGAAACAGTTACCTCTTGCAGTCTTGAAGGACTGCTCTTATGTGGGAGCATCTTATGTGGGAGACTGTGCATGCCCAGTGCTTTTGGTTGGAGGGCTTGATTTGATGTGGACATAAGTCACATCCTCAGGATGTGGTAGAAGCTACTATCTTGGTAAGAGGTGGGGCTGGAGACAGAGGAGCTAGAGCTGAAGCCTGGGATAACACAAATTTCCTCTCTTCTCAGTGGCTGTCACCACCCTAATGGTGGTTGGATGTGATCCCAGATTGTGAGCAGAAACTCTGGGACTGGGCCTAAGCTGACTCTATTCAAGTATAAGCTTTCTCCTCCCCACACTGGGACCATTTGCTCCAGAGGAGGGGAGAGCAGGATCAAGTAGATCTCCTGTGGGATCTCACCTATGTCAGCCTGCAGACAGAGGTTAATACTCTGCCTGGGCAGTACCTACAACTATTTCCCTTCTCCACTCAGGTGCAGCCTCCCTTGCAAGTCCCCTTTGCTTCTTACAGAAAACAACTGCTTCCAGCCTCTGATACCCTACCCTGTTATGGAGCCACACCACAGAGCAGGTGAACTGTCTCTGTGTATTGGGGCTCAGTGGTCAGCTGCGGTGGAGCAGCCACTGTCTGAAATTTGGGCTGCTTCCTACGCACTGCTTCAGTCAGGGCCAGCAGTGGCCATTGCCATTCATCTCAGCTCCAAGCTGGGGCTAGGTCTCCTGTATGTCCCACAGTTGAGACTTATTTCGGGTTGCAACTCCCTAGATCCAGTGTGGTGCTGTGACACGGAGTGAGAAATGTTGGAGCGCTCACTTGTCACTGGCTGGGGCATGCTGGAGGGGGTTGCAAGAAACATGGCAACTGGCAACCCTAGAGTACCCTCTACCCACTCTCCTTTGGGAACAAGTCAGCACATGCATGCTCTTCACAAGCACAGTCCAGTTTCCCACAGTTCTCCCATTAGTTCCCATGGTCCTCCAACCAGCCAAAGGGGCTCATCCCGTCTGTGTTAGTACTCAGTCTATGGCTCCCACTGCTCACTCTCCAAGGCGGATGTCTGCACATGTATTCTCTTTTTCCCTCTGGGTCCCCTCCCTAGGGCACAGGTCCCGACTCAATCACTTCCCTTCCCATCCTACATGATTACATAAGTATCTTCTCATAGCCTTGGTTGTACAGCAGTCATCCTGCCAGTTTCTAGCTATGTGTCAGCTATGTTCCAGCTGTTTCCATCACCCGTTTCAGTGATGACTGTTTCACATGGAGATGTATTTTTGATGTACTTTTGGAAGGAAGGTGAGCTCCACGTCCACTTACTCTGCCATCTAGATAATAATTCTGAATCTTTTCAAGTAATTTCAAGCTATGGAACATATCTATTCACTCAGTAAATTTGATTTACCCCTTTTGAATATGAAGATATCTAGAGATGCTGGAAATATGCCTCTGAAAGTCCACCAAATCTATTAAAAAAAGAAAAAAAGAATAGTTCATTATAGAAAAATTATATCACATGCAATATGTTCTAAAGATTGACTTAATTGTTCTAATTATTTTAAATTATTTTTAAATACAATTTTTAAAAATTAATTGTGCTTTTTAATGAAAATTACATATTATTTATTAGAATGTCTCAAATGACAGCTTACTTATTGAAGAGAGTCAACTGCTCAGAGTTTGCAACACATATGTTATTTAATCATTTTCTCTTTAATTAATTTTGGTTATATTAATCTCCTGTTATTTCAAATGAATGTCTGAATTTCCATTTCAAGTAAGCTTTCAAATGATAATGCATTTGTTAAATAATCTCAAGCAATTTGTAAAATTTATCTATAGATGACTCTTGTATATCCATAGTAGCTTATTAATCATATAAACATAATAGCTACATTTAGACAAGATGAGAAACCTTGCCTTGGTTGTCTATTTTTAGCCAACACAATGACTTAATTAAATCACTCTATAGTTCATTCAATTGACTGACTTGATGTAGAACATATACGGTTGAAATAATGAACAGATAGGCTGAGGCCAAAGTAAACATTGGGGATGTTTGTGTGAATGCATGTGCCTGTATAAATGTGTGTTGAGTACATGTCTTCATATATGTGTATAGTCTGTGTCAACACAATTATGCAAAAATTTACTGGAAAAGATATATGTTCCTGTATTGATTTATTTCAAGATTCCACCCTATGATTAGTCATATATTCTCTTAGTGATTCATGATATGATAAAAGATTGATATTTATCCCCACTGCAATTTTTCAGAAATGTTATGTACTAATATAAAATGTCTTGTTACCCATCAAGGTTTGAATGTCACCTCAACCTGTTTCTGGCTGAAAGACAGTACTTAAAATCCCACTATCAGTGATTCATTATTTGAGTTAACAGCTTTCTCCTGTTAAAATAAGAACACCCTTGTGGAAGAGAAACATGCTTTACAGTATCCAGCTATTAATAAAATGGATAAAAATATCTTTGATTTCTATATAATATCCAAAAGATCAGTTTATCAATATTCTAAACTTATAGCAAGTAATAATGGAAGACAGTGTTTATAGTTTTTGTAAGAGAGAGGCTAGAAAATCACAGAAATGGGTGGAAAATTGACATGAATGGGGCATGGAAGTAAGAGGGTGAGATTACTTGGAGGTAATGTTTAAGGGGAACAAGGGTCAAGGTTGGTGGGTGGCAGTCAGGTGTATAGTCCAGACAGCTAGAAAAACAGGTTATAAAGCTGGAGGAGAGAATGCCAAAAGCCACAGTAGCATATTTATTTAATCTAGTACTATCTTTGCAAGACTGCATACCATGATACTTAGGGAAGGAATAAACATAATTATTAATATTATTTATATTCTGCTACTCTCCCTGAGAAATTGGTAGATTTGCAAATGTCTTCTAGCAGGAAAACATAACCATTAGAAAAGCTAATTAAAGTCTGAGATTTTATTTGGCTTGAAACCTTCACAGGTGTCAATCTTTCTTAATTAGGAATACAGTGAAAAAAAGCATCCATATTACTCTAAGCCATTTCATGCACTGTGAAATTGGTTTTTCTTCTCAAGAAAATGTGAAGTTATTTCTTTTTCTTAACACATATTCCAGACATTTTAAATGTATATTTCTTCGAAGAGCTGCAAAATCCACAGCAGATTTCCTTGAAGTGTTTTCAGTTTTGTAAATAAGTAGACAAATAAAAAGGCAAATCTATATTTGTGTGTAAATATGTTTAAGGAAAGTTTGTATAAGGATAGATTTAATATTCATGACATATATATAGGAATCATCTATGTGAATATATATGATATATACATGTAATGTGCACACTATTTTTTTTTTTCTGTTGAAATATCCCTTATTTTTGTTGTTTCTCTAAGGAGCTAAGATTACTTTATGAATATGTAGTTAACCTTCAGTATTTCTTCAAGGTAAGCACCATTAATTTCATACTTTTTATGTTAAGGAAAGAAAATCATCAAATATATAATAACAGCACAAGCTGTTTATCGTCAACCAAACAAAGGACATTTTTACACACTGAACATACAAAGTTCACAAATAACATAATGTGATACACACATTTGTTATGTGTGTGTGTTTGTATATATAGACTGACTTTTAGCACTGAAATACGTCTGTATTTTCAAATATAAATTTGTTGACAAGGTCTTTAAAATTATTGAACATTAGAGATTAACCACATTTTTGTGATACCATTCCTATTTTCTGTTATGTATGTAACCGTGTCTTGGAATTTTCTATTCTTTGCTCTGAATCAAAGGGGAAAAGTCAAATTGGTGAAGAATTCTCAGTGGGCAATGAAACTTTACAGCATGTGTCTGGAAGTTTGCAAAATTAGTCTGTAATCCAGTAAGATTATAGTTATGGACAGAAGCCAGCCATTGGTTTTGAATTAAAGACAATGCAAGCAGAAAAGATAACCTTAGGTCAGAAGTCTGGCAGAAGCAGGAAGAATTTCTCACGAGCCTTGTCTTCCCCAACAGCCTGTGCTCCCTACTCCATGTAGGTTCCACCTGAAACTATGTCATTCTAAGCCTTTATAACTCCATTAGGAAGAAAATCAGTCTGGTGAGAGATTAGTGAAGAGTACATAGATTTTGTAGTGACAAACAAAAATCTGAATTTTTTACTACCACTTGCCAGTGGAGAAACACTACATAAATTATTTGGATTCTTGCCTGCAATACCAAGATGATAATATTTACTTCATATGGTCACTATGGAAATTTGATACTATAATTCACATGAAATACTTAGCACATAACAAGTTCTGAAGAGATGTTATTTTTCTCCCTGATTCCTGCAGAAGAGAAGAGGAGGAAAACCAGTTTTTCATCAAATGAACTGGACAATAGAATATGGACGAGGGAAAATGATTAAGCAGCAGGCAAATACAAAATAAGAAATGCTATGAGTGAATGTATGAGACTGGGTAAGTCACTTCAACTTTTGCAGTCACAATTCTCGGGTTGCATTGAAAATTTCTTCTACCACTAATCCAGTGAGTCTGGAATTTGTGAAGATAGATGGGCAAGAGAGAAGAAGGAAATGAAAGATGTTTGTTAAACTCCTTCCAAGTGAGAAACAAAGTGCTAGTTATTTTATTCACAATAATTATTGATATATTTAACAATATTTCAAGTATATTCAATGGCTTGTGTAGTCACATGTCTAGAAGGTATGAGGGCTGAGATTATAAATCCAAAGCTCTCAATTTCTAAGAAGGTGGCTTTTCTTAGGGGCATGCAGCAGCTTCATCAGGAAAGATTTTCAAAATGTACCTGTCAATGCTGTACACAAAATGCTTAATTTTTTATTCTTTGAGGTGGGAAGCTTGATATAGAAAATGTATTTAAAGATGACCCCTTCTGACTCTGATACTTCAATATTCATCTAAGATAAGCAAATATAAATGATAAGGCAAATTAGGAATATTGGGTGGTAATCTGGAAGGTCAGAGGGTTGAATTGGCTCAGTCCTAGTTAGTGGCTGGGAGGTAGCAAAGAATAGTGTTCTGATGAGACAACATAAAAATAAATTGATCAATATATTTTATATGCATAATCATGAGCACCAGTCAGGTATATTCCTAGTTATAAGGCCAACAACCCATAATTTAGAAGAAACTATAAAATTTCATTTATATTTTTAATATTGATGACTTTAGTTAAGCAGAATAAATTAAAATTAAAAAGCATTACTTTAAAATATTTAGATAGTGAATTTAAAGAGCTATACAACATTATATTTATGATAGCTTGCTTTCTCATTTTAACTTTAGTATGCAGAATCCCTGGATCAATTGACATTTGTTTATTCAATTAACAAAAATTAGAAGTCAATCAGGTAGATAAATATGAATTTGCCTGTGGATATAGACTGAAATGTGAGACCAGGAAGGTGACAAGTTTCATCCTGTGTGCAAACTTGATTAATTATTGATGGCTCTGGAGCAGTCAGTTAAGGAATAATTCTGGGACACCTTGGCCAAGCTGGAGTGCAATGATTGGTTCGTAATATCTATTCAAGCAAGTAAAAGTTGGTGGTTTGTTTTATTTAAAACCTCGTCTAAACTCTGACTTTTATAACTTGACTTATATGTATGTATGTAAGTAAAGTTTTCTATGTCAAATGAAGAAAGTGATCAATACAGATATAATATCACTTGCCCTCTGCATTTTGGATGAGGAAAAGGTGTATTATGTGACCAATATCTCACATGATAATGAGGAAAGCAAATAAAGATCCTATTCAGATCTGATGAAGTATGCAAAATTAAGAGCAAAACAAACAGCAGTTAATAGAGCACTGATGCTTACATGAAGGCCAGGAAATGATGATAATGGTGATGAAGAGTACTACCAACAATTACTGAGAAATTTCTATCTGCCAGCCACTGAATTAAGAAGATTTAAATAAACTGAAAATCATTTTATTTAATACTTACAGGGACTTCTTGAGTTACTGACAAGTATGCTCATTTTTCAGGTGAAGAAACTGAGATTTTGAAAGTTTAAGTTAGTTGCCTAAGGTTCACGTTATATTTAAATAACTTGTTCAAATTTGAAAACAGAGCCTGGCTCCAAATCTCTTATTTATTTAGAATTCTATTTAGATCAGAAAATTCAGTGTTCAAAAGTTTAAGTTGTCATTTAGATAAAATATTACAGAGTTTTAGATAGGATATGGATTCATAGTTTGGTTCTGGCATATATTAGCTTTGTCATTGTGAAGCTGGCCAACTTTTTAAGTCTCCTGACTCTTCAATAATAAGAAGGGTACAAAAATATCCATCTTATGAGGATGTAATAAAAATTACATGAAATGAAATTGTTGAAAGCATGTAGCATAATCCCTTATATTTAATAAACACTGACAAAAGCAATACAAATTTTAGCATAATTGTACAATTGATTAAGTATAATTTGTCATAACCCAGCTAGCTTAAATCATAACCTACCAGATGAAACTAGTGGTGACCATAATTTTCTTTACACAGCCCTCCTTTTTAAACCCTTAATGACTTTAACTGAATATGTAAAGACCTTTAAAACTGGTCTTCAGTCTCTTGATCTCAGAATTCAACAAGACTTTTTTTTAAGTGTTCATAATCAAAAATTTCTATGAATTTTGATGAAAAACATCAGTTTTCTACTTTTTAGTAAATAATAAAGATTTATTTTCAATATAATGGCTAGCATATTTATCTTGCTTATTTTTTATATCTGGTTGATTGAATCACAATTTATTTACTAAAACCTGTCCTGATTACAGATCTGCTCAAAATTATATTGTGTTGAAAAATTAAGAGATATCATCATTAATACTGACCTCCCTGAAGACACAACATACCAAGGTGTTCCTAGCATGCTGGGTCAAATGTGTCTTTGCTACTATCTGTAATGCACAACTTCTTATGCTTATTTATGAACACTTCTTGGACTGATGTTTCTGTTGATGTCTTTGCTAGGAAATGGCATGCTATTTCTATCAGGAAACTGTTTCAGTTGCTACTTATCAATAGTTGAATTACAAATTGATTCTCCATCTAACCCTAGGTAATAAAAGGGTGTCCTTATGCAGCCCCTTTAATGAAAGATTTCTAGTGAGCAATTAATAATGTGATTTTCAAGAAGATAATTGACCGTAGTCTAGCAGATGGAATTTACAATTTTTTCTGTCCTACTTATGTTTGACTTGGCCGGACATCTTGGTTAGTATTAATATAACTCCTCAGGGTTTTTTAACATATTGTAATATAATCTATATTCTATATTTTAAATGTAGGTTTTTTCTTTTTTTGAAAGTGCCAGCACATAAAAAGAGTGAATGTTAGACTAAACCATAGTGATAAAAATGGCAACAGCAAGAAATGCTACCTATATAAGCAATGTACTCAACTTTGCTCTTCACTGATGTGTTTGGGTCTGCGATGTAAAATCTAGGAGTGTGTGTGTGTGTGTGTGTGTGTGTGTGTGTATGTGTGTGTATGTGTGTGTATGTGTGTGTGTGTGTGTCTTGGAACATTCAGACTAGTATCATTTGGAGGTACTGAGGAGTAACTATAGTGACAGAAAGGTGCAGAGTAAGAGCTTCTTCTCAGTCTCTAAAATGCCTGCACATGTACAAACATCAGCAAAACATGGTGCAAATATATGGTTACAGCAAAATAGAGTTAAAATAAAGACAAGGATATAAAACTTTTCATGTATTTGTTTTCACTATGTCTGCATTACTAAGTAACTGAAAGGAGAAAAGAATGAAGGTGTAGAGAAATCAGCTACTACGTACAAGACAACAGAGATATCAGCAAATCACATTAATCCTGACACGGTCACGTGACTGTGTCTTCTGAACCAAAACACAAATTGCATCAACAGACTCAGATTCTTCCCCTAAGCATCCTAGCCCCACAGGGGACAGAGGGATCCTAACCTTTCTCATCAAGCTTTGAGATTGAATTTTCCAAGATGTTCATGTTCCTCCAATCAGAATTTCTTTTTTTCTATTCTATGCTAAAGCACTCTTATCATATGCATATTATTGGACTTAATGTAAATGTCTTATTAAATTGTAAAATTTAAAAAGTTGCTTTTTTACAATTTTCCACGAATTTTTCACCTTTATAGGCAAATAAACTGAGGTTTTGACCTAGAATTTATTTAAAAATATCCAATGAAAGAGCTTATCAAAGCCCCATTATTTATTAGAATATTCTAAATATCCTGAATTTCCAAATGGTTGATTTCCCACTTTGAGCAAAACTGTATGTCTGTTTTTCCTTTTTTTTTCTTATATTTCTCATGCAGAAATTGGTACCTTGGTCAGATATAACAAAATTCTCATTTGCCTCATGATTTTATAAGATATTTGCAAAGTGAAAATTTCCCTTTAAGTTGTTAATGGGTAAATCCAAAGAAAGACAAAGCAATTTAGTAACATTGTTACAATCAGATAAAAATTTGCCTCTGATTCAATCCCTTCAAGCATTCAGTTGAATCTCCATATATTACCTTCTAACTGCTATTTTATTTTACTTACTTATACCTCAGTTTATTCCAGAAAGAGTTTTCAATGGCATTCAATCTTGTGAATCCTAAATTGTATAAACAGAAAATTTAGTTTGCCCCTGTACCTCTCTTAGACTATCTGAAAAGAAAAGGGAAAATAAGAGAGAAGCTTCTATGAAGTAAAATTTATCTGTATTGCTCTTTTTCTGTCTCATAGTTGCAGATCTTTTTTACATAGCCCTTAAGTCACCCCCTTGGAGAAGGAAATGGCACCCCACTCTAGTGTTCTTGCCTGGAGAATCCCATGGATGGAGGAGTCTGGTGGGTTAGTCCATGGGGTCGCAAAGAGTCGGACACGACTGAGCAACTTCACTTTCACTTTAAGTCACCCAGCCTCCCAAACAAGGTGGTTTGCTCTCAGCAGAGACAAAAATAAATCTTTTTTGAGTAAGATAAAAACCTAGGAAAGCCTCTAAAACCCATGGGGATTATGATTTCTCAAGATAATGTAAGCATGATCATCACAGATAATGTACTAAATATCTGTAACTAACTTCGGAGAACGTTACTTTTTTAAGTTATTAACTTTAGAGAACGGGTTGAGATGATGAGAAATACTGTAAATCAGATTATAATTTGATTTGCATAGGTAGGAAATAAAATATAGTGGTCAAAGCTGAAAAGTTAAATAATAAAGAAACAAAATATAAATATGTGATATTATTCATATTGATTAGCTAATAAATGCTTCCTGATGAAACAAAGAATTAAGTGTATGACCATTCCTATCTTCACTAGACTTCAAGACTCAATAACTCAAAGCTCCAACAGGGCAAGGACTGTGTTTACCTTGTTGAAAATCCCAGCCTTAATTGCTCATCCTACCCCAGGCATCTATCTAATTCTCAAGAAACGTCTTGTAAGTGGATTAATCAACACATTCCTCACCCACTTTCCCTCTTTTTTCTTCTGTTTATATATATTTTTGCATATTATCTAACTTCTAGGAGCTCATTTTTTAAAATCAATACCTTCCCGCTGACTGATATTGCTAAGGATTGCTGGAAATCATTAACCAATTGTGAATTGGGGTCACTACCAACTCTTAGTCTTTAACCTAAACTGGAAAGCCTTTGCAACATCCCCATTGAACTTCCTTCCCATGAGGCTATTTCAAATTCTAGTGATCTTCCTCCAGCTCTTCAGATCCCTAATAGCCCTCACTATCAAAAGGTGACTTCTCCCCCTTCTTTATGGGACAAAATAAACACCAACATATACAAACTTCAATATCTCGACACCCATGAGCATTGTTTCCATTCTATCTCAATCTATTCTATCATGATAGAATTCCAAAGCAAAACAAGAAAAGCAGAAAACATCAACTAAACATTTTCTGACATCATTTTCCCCTTGTCGAGTTATCAATCTTTCATAGATAAGCTTCTCGAAGTAATCATTAAATTTATTTGTTTCATTTACCTTTCCTTTACTTCCTGGCCATTGAAGTACTCTCCTTAACCTTTTAAAGAAATTCTAGTCGAAGAGATTTTTTTGACTTAACCTTGACTTCTCCGTTATCTTTGGTTTCACTAGCAGGGGATTTTTTTTCCCTTGAGACACTTTTTATATTTTATTTTAGTGACTATATGCATTACAGCTTATCTTCCTATTTTCCTGATGTCTCATGTTAATCATATATTTATATTATATATAACATATATTTATATTATATTACATGCATATATAGATACGTATGTATTATATAGGCTTCCCAGGTGGAGCTAGTTGTAAAAAACCTATTTGCCAAAGCAGGAGGCACAAGAGACTTGGGTTTGATCCCTGGATCTGGAAGATCCCTTGGAGGAGGGCATGGCAACCCATTTCAGTATTCTTGCCTGGAGAATCCCATGGAGAGAGGAGTCTGGCGGGCTTCAGACCATGAGGCTGCAAAGAGTCAGACAAGACTGAAGTGACTTAGCATCACACATGCAGCATGCATGCACACATACACACACATAATTCCACTTACATTTGTATTTGATGTCCCCTGATCACTAGATATACTTAGTGAATGCCCATAGTCATGTCTTCATCTATTACTTGCACGTTGATCATCCCAAGATCCATCTTGAACTGCAAGAAAACATTCTTTGCCCCCAAACTGATTTGCTCAGATGTCTCACATTACCTTAGCCTCAAATGTTGAAAAGCAGCTCCCCTTTGCACTCTAAACTTGCACCTTTTTGTCTCTATTTTCATATGATAACAGTATACAAATAAGAAACCAGGGGCGATCTTGAGTCTTCCTGGTTCCATATTTCCCTTGTCCAGCCAACAAATCACTTTGATTCTACCTACAAACTACCACTTGAGTTATGAATATAACTAGTTTTAATATTCTCACTGTTGCCACCTTAATTTCAGCTCTGACCTTGTCTTGTTTGGATTCCTGTAACAGCCTCCTGGCTGGATTCCTTCTTTCTAGTTTTACTTTCCTCTAATCCATTATTTACACTGCTGCCAGAGTGAGCTTTCTAAAATGCAAATCTAATCATGTCTTTTCCTTGCTCCAAAATCTTATAATGACTCCCATAGCTTTCATGATAAAGTCCAAACTCCTTAGCACAGAAATATAAGGTATTTTATGACTCTTGAGAGATATTGGTATTTTAAGACTCTTGAGAGTTCCTTGGACTGCAAGGAGATCAAACCACTCTATCCTAAAGGAAATCAGTACTGAATATTCATTGGAAGGGTGGATGCTGAAGCTGAAACTCCAATACTTTGGCCACCTGATGTGAAGAAATGACTCATTGGAAAAGACCCTGATGCTGGGAAAGATTGAAGTCAGGAGAAGGGGATGACAGAAGGTGAGATGGTTGAATGGCATCACCAACTCGATGGATATGAGTTTGAATAAGCTCTGGGGGTCAGCGATGGACAGAGAGGCCTGGCGTGCTGCAGTCCATGGGATTGCAGAGTCAGACACGACTGAGCGACTGAACTAAACTTTTTTCTCCCTGACTGTCTTGTATTGAACAAAGGCCGTTCATAAGAAGGGTCCCCCCTGCTCCAGCCTTCGCCTATCTATGACTTGACGGTTCCCCACCACTCAATTTCCAAGTAGTTTTCATTCATCTTTCAGAATCCAGTTTAGGGCATCCCTCATCCCAGAAGGCAAGTTGTCTTGATTCCAGTCCAGTTTAGAATAATTTCCTTCTTTCTTTTCTTTTTTTTCCTTCTTTCTTTTCATTGTATAATGCTTAGCAAGCTGTTGAATCATATCATATTTCTGGGACATATTTTTACTACTTGAAGACAAGATGTGAAATGTATAGAATATAGCTTATTTTTCTCTCTTGTATCCTATACATATTTAATGAAAAAATGAAAGAATGAAAAACTCCAGACAAGTCTGGTAACTACATTTACATATCTGTTAGGGAGCCAAAGGAGACATTCAAAGGAAACATTCCTAGCTCTAACAGTTACCAGTTGTGTGACTTCAGATAGCTACAGAATTTCCTGAAACTGCAGTTATTTCATAGAAATAGCCCATCATTCCTAACACATAATGGAAGCTAAAATGAGGTAATTCAGAGGAAGCTCTTATGACTGTGCTTTAAAAAATGCTGACTCACAATCCTCACCATCCAGTGGTTACATGGGCAGATATGTTTGGCCATAGTGGTTGGTAAGTACAGATGGACATAGTTTTCTGATATAAAGACAAACTTCACAAAAGTTTTACGTTCCCTATAATCAAACAGCTGCCTTGTGAAAGTAGTGCAAATGTACAGTAAGGGAGACAAAAAGTGTCACAGTGTATCAAAAATAAGAGATTTTAAAGGACAGGAATTCAGTGTGATTTAAAATGTGGTATGGTGAATAGAAAAGGAAATTATGACTTAAAGGAATATCAGATCTAGAAAAAGCAATGATAGTTCAAGTTATACCATGTTTATCAACCTATACCTGGAATTTGCAATCCACTCTGAATTTAAGTGAGAGGAGAGGAAAAACATGTGGATGATAAAAATTACAAAAACCATTGAGGTGAAAAATGCTGAAAGGGAACTGGGAGAGTTCAGCGTGGATGGAGGAAGGCCACAGGTGAAAATTACAGCTGTTTTCAGAAATTGTAATGTGATGTGTGACCTTAGGGGATGGGATTTTAGTTCTGGCTTACTGATTTATAAGCAATGTTAGCTTGAAGAAATATCAAACATCCCTAAATTTAAATTTCCTCATTTGTAAAAGGGGAAAAGAATAACTGTTTTTTTTACGTTGTTGGGAAGGTGGAATTAGATAATATATCTAAAGTTGTTATCTTGGTGACTAGCATTTAAAGAATGGCAAAGTTTGAAAATTATTTCTAACAAGAACTTTTAAGCTTATTCTCCATTAAACTATAAAATCTCCATCAAAAGAGAGATACCGGTTTTACACAAGGTAGTGTTTTCCAATTGCTGGAGGTGAGAGTGCTGACTTTGTTGTTATAACTCAGTAATTACTTCTTCAGGGAAGCCTTCTTTCAAATATCAGTTCCCTGTGCTTTTCCTTCATAGCATTTTAACTCAGTTGTTGTCTCTTATTTATGAAGCACATCTCTGCCGTTTAGGTATAATCTTCCATGGAGAAAGGATTATTCATACTTCATTTTACTATTGATTTCCCAGAATCTTACACGTGAAGGTTTGAAACAGGGTAATTTTTAAGTAGTATTTCTTGAAACACTGAACAAAGGGTGCGTGAGGAAATTAATACACTCATATTCAAGTAATATTTCTTGACTTAATGAATGACTGAGGTGAATGTCAAAGCTATTGTAGAGAGGATTTAAGAATTTGCGAGTGGTTAGACAAATTACTTGCTCAATTCTTTCTAACACCAAGATTCATTTAAACTTGAGTGAGCTGCTATCCTTAGAAATTTCCAATAAGGCTTGCTCTACATCCATCAGAAATAATTTAGAAAAGAGTCCTTCACTGCTTAAAAGGTTGGATTAGGTGGTCTTAAGTCCCCTTCCAACACTGACATCCAGTGAATTATTTCATGATTACTTTAGCCATGAATTGAAAAAAAAAAAAAAATTCTACAAAATGCAGGAAGAGCTACCAACAAAGAGTAAGCATGTTCACAGGTTTAAATAAAGATCTGAAATAAATGTCTCTCTCTCTTTCTCAAGTGGTTTGATTAATTTTAGTTCTGAGATATAATAATTATTGTGATAGCTTTTGCTGTATAAAGACCGGCATCTTAGGAAGTTGATCATCTAAGTAAATTACCATTTCAGAAATGATAAATTAAATCTACTAAAATTTTTCATTAAGTCAGAAATAAGAGGTAGCTGTATCTGGTCACTTTCTACTTGCAGTTAATGTAGGACAAGCTCAGTAAAGTTGATGCAAACTTCTTGAGCCTTGCTACAATTCTGAAATAATCCCAGAAGGGGGATGTTTTAAGTAGATGACTTTTGTTCTCAAGACTTTTGGTCTCCACCTCTCCCATTCTCCCCTCATGCTTCAGGAAACTGGCATTTCTATATAAATGACTTTATGCTATCAAGAAAATATCATACATGCTGATTCCCTAGTTCTTATGTTCCCTGAAGCTGAAATCTGTGCTGCATGTAAGCAGAAAAATATTTTAAAAAAGAGAGTCTGTGCATATAAATTAAGTGGAAGTAAACAATTCAGCTGTCACAGAAAAGTTTCATGTATGATTACAGAGATATCCTGTGAAATCCAGGACTCACATTCATGAGTTAGGCTGTACACTTTTCTCCAGCTTGAAATTATTGAATTTTGAGGCTGGATAACTCATTGCTGTGGGGGACTGCCCTGTACGTTGTAGGCTGCTCAGCAGTATCCTCAGCCTCTTCCCATTAGATGCCAGTAGCATCTCCTCCCCTCAGTTACGACAGTCAAAGCTGACTCTAATCTCCATAGATGCTTCCCAGAAGACAACGTCACTCCCAGTTGAGAACCACTGTTTTAGAGGAATGGAAAGAATTCCCCAGTCTAGGATAGTTCCCAGCATTAAAGCTGTAACAACATTAAGGACTATCTCTGATATATGCAAGGAAGTGCCCTAGGTCTAGTCTCCCACTCTGAAGCCCAGTGGTTGAAAGTAACTCCACTTAATTTCTCAAGGGAACCAGATCCAAATATCAAATTATAAAGAAACACTATGAGTTTTGATAACAATTCCCTCTTCTGACACCATCCTCCCCACCAAAGGCAAAATCAGCTTGTTTGTATTTAAGTATGGTATACTTTACAGTTTTAAGTCAGAACATTCGTAACAATTTTTATAAAGTTCTTATTTTTTCCCATGCCAACAAGAAAATGTGAAAGTTAATAGAATACAATGGTCCAATTTCTTTCTGACTAGGGTTCTCTGGAGTATGTGTGTGGTTATGTGTGCATGTGTGTGTGTGTGTTTATTTAACGTAATTTTGAAAATGAAAATGGTACCCACTAACTTCCATTTTTTTTTTTTTTTTTTTAAATTTCTAACCTATTACAACCAAGTGTTTGCTTCTGGGTTTCTCTCATGAGGTAGTGGAGTGGATTAGGGGAAGATTTAATACATTCGTTGCATAGCACTTGTATTTGCTTATGTCAGATAACAAAGGAAAGGTTTCCTAAAGGTAGTTGGTAAATGTCCCGTGTCAAAAAACTCCACTATAAACATTCTGCAGTTTAATTTCACATGCTACTCTATTCCATATGTGCTTTATTACTCTTTCAAGGAGTTCAATACCAGACATGAATTCTCTGCAAAAGGCTAACCAGTAAGGAAAATAAAACTGACAAACAAAAGCACTGAAGCCTTAAACAATCAGAAAAAGTTTAGACTCTCCTTATTTTTAGTGAGATTTGTAAACAACTTCAGATTTTTCCATACTCAGCCTCCTTTGAGGTTTGTGTCTTCCTTACATAATTATTCTTATAAAATTCTGTTTATGTTATTCTTTTATATATCCAAGATGACCTTGACTAATACCAAAAAAAAGAATGTTGTTTAATGAATGTTTGTTATGCTTACTATTGGGGAAGAGAAAATTCCCAGGGATGCATAGACCATAATCAGTATAAATTGGGCTTCCCAGGTGGCTCAATGGTAAATAATCTCCTGCCAATGCAGGAGATGCAGGTTTGATCCCTGAGTCTGAAAGATCCCCTAGAGGAGGAAATGGCAACCCACTCCAGTATTCTTTCCTGGAAGATTACACGAACAGATGAGCCTGGGGGGCTACAGTCCATATGATCACAAAGAGACATGACTGAGCATGCATGCCCACAGTGTAGATTATATACCTTGTAGGTGATTTGGTACATAAAACAGGTGATTTATATTTTATAATTACTTCTTTACGATAAAATTTGTTTTGTTTTTATGGAAAAAGTGAAAGTTTTAGTTACTCAGTCAAGTTGTGTCTGACTCTTTGTGACCCCATGGACCGTGTAGCCCACCAGGCTCCTCTGTCCATGGAATTCTCCAGGCAAGAATACTGGAGTGGGTAGCCATTCGCTTCTTCAGGGGATCTTCCTGACCCAGGAATTGAACCCAGGTCTCCTGCATTGCAGGTGGACTCTTTACTTTCTAAGCCACCAAGGAAGCCCTTCATAGAGGACATATTCAAATTATATTTTTCTCTGAGCCATGTACCTATTTGGCAACTCGGAAGGAAAATCAGATGGCAAATCCTGCAGCACTTCTGTGTTGTGACCTGGTGCCCCTAGCAATTGACCCTCTTGAGTGTAAGAGGCAAAGCAACACATTTTGTGAATTCTTCTTGCTCGGATTATTGGTTGAGCCTTTCTCTGCAAAGTTCAATGAGGTTCATTAGCTTATCTGAAGAGAATGGAACCAGTCCTTTCGAGACAGCTCCTCTCTGTGACTTTTCTAATTAAACCCCTTCCATCAGATGAAGAGCTGCCCTTTTTACTTGACAAACATTTGTTCTAATTTGGCCTTGCTTGATTTTTCAGTGCTTTTAAGTCCCTCTCCCCCTCTCTATACCCATCAGCATCTGTTAGTCAGAAGATCACTCTGGCTGACATTTACCCTGAATGTGCTTGCTTATTAAAATATTTCAATGTTAGACAAGCTTATCAGTTGAAAAATACAATATAGTTCCTGGACACTGGTGGAGCTCAATTTAAAGAAGGATTTTGTTGTATAGATGCATATTTCTTATTTTTTATGAGGTAAGATTAAATGTATTCACTCATACACATAGAGTCTATGGGAAGCAGAGAAATAATATATTTCGTAATACAAACTGCAACCTCTCCTTCCATTTGATCTTACGTGGAAGAGTTATAAGTTGTCTAGGTAAACATAGGAAATAAGCCTATGATTAAAAGGAAAATAACCTAAAGCAAAAGGACAGATCTTATTTGAAACTAAAACTAAATAATCAGGATGGCATCTGACCAACCTGAAAGGAGTTGAAAACTTTAAACTGAATTAAAAGTTAAAAAAACATTCAAATTCCCAGCATTTTCTGCAAACCTCGAAAATACTAGCAAAAGTACCCAGATATCTGGGTGACCTCTGGCTAATTCTTCAGGAAGAGTCTTCTTCATAGACAAAATGATAGTATGTAGAGTTAAGTGCTTACCTGGGAGCAAGTGAACAGCTGGGGCTTTGGGTGTTCACCCTGGACTTCAGAAAGATATACTCTGTCAGTGACAAGCCTTGCTACATTCAGTTTATTCTCCTATTTTCTTTAACACTATCCAGTGCTATTAGCTTGCCAGCCATGTAGTCTGTAAGTAATAGGTTGCAATAGCAGCTGAAATTGACAAGTGCTTAGCCCAGAGCATGGAGTGAATGTAATTCATAGGGTTCCCGAGTTAATTTCCAATACCTATTTCATCAAGTCACACTGATAGATGGCTGCCAGCATCTTTTGGTTTTATCTGTAAATCCCTATGTCTTTTACTGCCATCATCTCATTTTTTAAATACATTCCGTCCCTTGCATTTGTTCCTCCCCATTTCCATAACTTCAAATGGAGCTTCTCTCTAGACACATCAGTCATTTAGGTTAGAGGCCCTTGCAGCTAAATGCAAGACCTTCAAATGTTATTGAAGTGTATTTTTCCATGTGGCCCTGTTTAAAGTGATGTTTCTTTAGGGACTACAGGGTGAAATATGAAGTTATCTGGGAGAGTAAATCTGAGATGTTGGACAGATGGTGAAGCATCAGTGCATCCACAGAAATGCATTTCATTTTTATACAGGGGACACTCTCAATCAATTTTGGCTTGAGAAAACAGTTGCTGGTATTGCATCAGTGATTTTCTTTTATTTTTCTTTAACAGATCAATAGTGAAGCTTAGAATTCTCTAATATATTTTAGGTAAATTCTTTAAATAAATGTGGAGCAAATATAAAATGGGAAAATTTCTTAAAGATTAAGAATTTATTGAAAATGGAACATAGGTTACCACTGAAAGATCAAATGGAACGATTGTTGGTAAAATGTAAAACTCTGTTACTCTATAGGATGGGAATTTTCATTTCTCACCTAAAATGTGCTGTGGGAACAACATACCTTTTCTAAAGTTGTTATTTAAACTTGGTAAAATGACTTTTTCCACTGACGTTCCAAAGCTTCCATTTACACTGCATACATTTGACAGCCTTTAAATTACCCATCTCAATCTTCTTCTATTTCCTTGAGTCCTACTCCAGCTGCCACAATCCTCAAGGCACTGGTTACATCTAGCATTTGCAAAAGAACATTTAGAATATTAGATATCTTATCTATTGTGAAACAGCTACTTAAAATTTTTCAAATGAGAATCCAACAATATTTTGGTGTGTGCCATTCATTTATGGTCAATGTCCCAGACAATGTCTTCTGTGCTATGGTTATGATTTACCATTTAACAAACGCTTGATAGATTAAGCTAAAACTGATTTCCTCAGTCAATAGAAAATATAAACAAACTTGGAAAAATACATCAAATATATGTATATATATGTGTATATATATATGGGGTGTATGTAAAATTCAGAATCATTTGAATTATTCAAACATCCATTCATATCACTACAATTATGTAGTCTCCACAATTGTATGAAAAATGTGCTAAAGTGCTATTTCTAAAATTTAAGAAAGACTAATTCTTTATGACTCGTTGCTCTGTACTTTGGGAATTCCAGTGAAATCTGTCTACAAGGAGAAACATTGCTTTGGTGACAGTATTGGGTACTAGAGGGGATAACTTAATGATGTAGTTGCTAGAGCACAGGTTGGTAAATTTTTTCTGTGAAAGGCCAGATAGCAAGCATTTTCATCTTTGTGGGCCATGTGGTCCCTAATCCAGCTACCCAACTCTGCTGCTTAAAGCCCAAAAGCAGCCATAAGCAATTCATAAACCAGTGGGCATGACTGTATTCCAGTTAGACTCTTGAGAGTCCCTTGGACTGCAAGGAGATCCAACCAGTCCATTCTGAAGGAGATAAGCCCTGGGGTTTCTTTGGAAGGAATGATGCTAAAGCTAAAACTCCAGTACTTTGGCCACCTCATGTGAAGGGTTGACTCACTGGAAAAGACTCTGATGCTGCGAGGGACTAGGGGCAGGAGGAGAAGGGATGAGATGGATGAGATGGCTGGACAGCATCACTGACTCGATGGACGTGAGTCTGAGTGAACTCCGGGAGTTGGTGATGGACAGGGAGGCCTGGTGTGCTGCGATTCATGGGGTCGCAAAGAGTCAGATATGACTGAGCAACTGAACTAAACTGAATTGAATATAAGTAGAGGAGTGAGTGTTATAGTCTGAGTGTTTGTGTTCCCCCAAACTTCAGTGTTGAAATCCTAATGCCTGATGTGATGGTATGAGAAAGAAGGGCCTTTGGTAGGTGCTCACATGGTGAAGGTGGAGCCTTCATAATGGGATTAGGGCTCTTAAAGAAGAAATCCCACAGGGCGCCCTAGCCCCATGAGGATACAGCAACCCATAGGCAGTCAAAGGAGAGGAACTTTGCCAGAATGTGAGCATGCTGGTGCTATCAGCTTGGAGTTACCAGTCTTCAGAAATGTAAGAAATAGATTTCTGTTGTTTAGCCACCCAATCCATGGCATTTTGTGGTAACAGCTCAAACAAACTAAGATTAAGGATTTCCTACACACTGCTTTAGAATTCAGGTGGAATCACACATACCGAGATTTGAAGCTTAACTTTCTCATTTATTAGTGTAAATGAGACTTGTGTGATTTATGGAAAATTCCCTCACACTTATCAGCTTCTTCCTCTGTACTATGAAGATAAAAATAGCACCCAGGATGTAGAGTTTTTAAATGAGAAAGTATCTTAATGTCTGTAATATGTTGTTAGTGGTCATAAGTGAAAGACATTGATGCCAGATGAGGGTAGTGACCATCTACTTCGGGGACATTGAAGATCCAGGGAAGAAAGAATGGTTCAGAATGACACATGCAGAGGGAACCATTTGGATTTGCTAAGGATAGTCCTGGGAGCCAAGCAAAAAGATCTCCACAAAAGTCAGCAGCTCCTATTTAATGATTTTAGAATTCTGTAATGAGAGACCCATGGAACTCAACATTGATGCGGGAAGAATATTGCAATACTTCACTCATTCAGAGTAATTGAGGTGGAATCCTTTCTGGATCATTGCAAAGTCTGAATTATATGATGCTTTTTATAGAAAGAGGTTTTGTTGTTTTTCAGTACATACAACAATTGGCAAAACATCCAAGAAAGTATTGCCAAGTAGACTTCCTGCTGGCATGTTTAAGTGGAAAACTGAGATTCATTTAAAATTAGCATAGCATTATGTGTGTATGAAAATGGCCCAAATAAAGTTCCTGAAATCAGTTTGTTTTCTTAGGCTAGTTAGATATTCTCCATAGTTTATTATATGACAAAAATAAACAAAAACAGGCAGTTTTTAATCTTTGTGCTTCCTCAGTGGGATTCTTTTCCCTGCACATTTAACTTGTTTTGACTTGAACTAATAGCTAAAACATGTCCTTGGAATCCCAGCATTTCTCAGGCAGCTCTTGCCTTATTGGCACGTGGAATTCCTTCCCATAATTCAAAATAGACTGGCAAGCTGTTTTGAACGGAGACCTACTTCTTGCTAAGTGTGAGTGTTCATAATAATTGCAAGCAAGTATTGTGTTAAGAGTTTAATAGAGTGTATATCTCAAACCTTATATAAATCATTATAGATAGCTGTTCTTGTCATTCCTCTTTCTAGTTTGTAATATCTTTTTACAGGCATTCAATTTTAAAGGAATTATTCTAGGTAAAATTTGACCTTCTTATGGCCCAGATTGGTGCTAGATTTTTTTCCTTCAAGCCCGTTAAAAGCTTTAAATAAATGGAGACTCCATTCAGTACATATTCATTTAGTCAATAAAATTTTGCTGAGTCACTATCGTGCCACTAGGGGCCAGGTATGGAGAATATAAGAATGGCTACATATTTTTATTTTCAGTGGGGCTTTCCTTGAAGGCATGGGCTGTGTCATTTTAAGCCTTGGGGACCTCTCTGGAGCCACTTTAACTAGAAGGTTGGAATACTCCTCTAACAACTTCTGCTCAATGATCCCTACCTTCACTGTTGCTAATTTTCTCCCTGTATCCCACCAAAATGAAAATCTAGGTTGACTGTTCTTGTGTGAGGATGAAACTATCCTTCTAGTCATCACTACTATAGCAAATAAACCAGTTTCCTTGGCACCCTAACTCTATGGTCCTTGGTTATTAGTTTTCTCCTTTCTTCTTTGGTCATTACACTTAAAAATATTCTTATCATAATTTTTTGTCTCATGGTAGGCCATACTGTCTTGCATCTAATTCTATATTTCTCTTTTATGGTGGCCACTTTTCACTTATGTCTGCCTCCTGAAGTAAACAGTTTTTTTGACCCAGCTTTATTTGCCAACAAACGTCCGTCTAGTCAAGGCTATGGTTTTTCCAGTGGTCATGTATGGATGTTGTTTTCATTCTCCTATTGCACATCCTCATGAGACAGATGTTACAGTTGCATTTTACTTTCTCTTGGTTCAAGTTTAGAGAAAGAAAGCAAACACCTCTTCAAGGTACTCCAACAAAATCCCTGGGATAGGCAGTAAAGGGGACTCATGGGGCCATTTTAACAGTAATCCGTACGGCCAGAGTAAAGGAATGCACTGCCCTACCTAAGCCTAAGCTGCCTTCCATTCAAATACTCCACTTGAAAACTGGAGCTAGGTGTTGACAAACAGAGATCACAGGCTCTTAACAGCAATAAATGGGTGACTGGATACTAATGTTAGCTCACAGACAATAGACAGCCGCTAGGAGAAAACTATTTGCAAATTCATGAATTATTTCATACCCTGATCATTAAAGATAATAACTGAGTAGCAATCATTGACAAGAGAATGCTGGATCCCACCAAAAAAAGATACCCCACCTCCAAGGGAAAAGGAGAAGCCCCATCAAGATGGTAGGAGGGGCAAAATCACATTTAGAATCAAACCCTGTACCCTCCAGAGATGCTTGGAGGGCTCAAAATCTTGTGTGCATCAGGACTCACCACACAGACTGAGCCAGACCTGCCTTTGAGTGTTTGAACATCTCCTGTGGAGGTACAGGTCAGCAGTGGCCTGCTGCAGGGGCAGGGACTCTGGGTGCAGCAGACCTGGGTCTCACACAGCCTGTGGCATGAGCCCTCTTGGAGGAGGTCACCATTTACCCCACCATAGAGCCTCCAGGACTTATACAGGACTGGGGCAAAAGAAAGTTGAAGGGCAGAAATGAAACCTTGGGTGCACCAGGACCCAGGAGAACGGAGCAGTGACCCCACAAGAGACTGACCTAGACTTGCCTGTGAGTGTCCAGAGGTCTTGGGTGGAAGCTTGGGTCAGCGGTGGCCTGCTGCAGGGTCAGAGGCACTGAGTACAGCAGTGCATGCACAGGACTTTAGAAGGAGGACTCAATCATCTTCATTACCTCCACCATAGTTTGGTCTCAGGTCAAACAACAGGGAGGGAACACAGCCCCACCCATCAACAGAAAATTGGATTAAAGATTTACTGAGCATGGCCCTGCCCATCGGAACAAGACCAAGATTCCCCCTCAGTCACTCCTTCCAATCTGGAAGTTTCCATATGCTTCTTATACTTATCCATCAGGGGGCAGACAGAATGAAAACCACAATCACAGAAAACTAGTCAAACTGATCACATGGACCACAGCCTTGTCTAACTCAATGAAACTATGAACCGTGCCGTGTAGTGCCACCCAAGACGGACAGGTCATGGTGGAGAGTTCTGACAAAATGAGGTCCACTGGAGAAGGGGCTGCAAACCACTTCAGTATTCTTGCCTTGAGAACATCATGAACAGTATGAAAAGGCAAAAAGATATGACACTGAAAGATGAACTCCCCAGGTCAGTAGATGCCCAATATGCTACTGGAGAACAGTGAAGAAATAATTCCAGAAAGAAAAAAGAGATGGAGCCTAAGCCAAAATAATGCCCAGTTGTTGATGTATGTTGGTGATGGAAGTAAAGTCTGATGTCATAAAGAACAATACTGCATACAACCCTGGAATGTTAAGTCCACGAATCAAGTTAAATTGGAAGTGGTCAAAGAGGAGATGGCAAGAGAGAACATCAATATTTTAGGAATCAGTGAACTAAAACGGACTGGAATGGGTGAATTTAACTCAGATGACCATTATATCTACTACCGTGGGTGAGAATCCCTTAGAAGAAATGGAGTAGCCATCACAGTCAACAAAAGAGTTGGAAATGCAGTACTTCTGGAGACAATATCAAAAATGAAAGAATCATCTCTGTTCCTTTGCAAGGCAAATCATTCAATATGAGAGAATCGAAGTCTATGCCCCAAACATTAATGCTGAGGAAGATGAAGTTGAATGGTTCTCTGAAGACCTACAAGACCTTCTAGAACTCACACACACACACACACACACACACACACACACAAAGTTGTCCTTTTCTTTAAAGGGTACTGGAATGCAAAAGTAGGAAGTCAAGAGATACCTGGAGTAACAGGCAAATTTGGCCTTGAAGTACAAAATGAAGCAGGGCAAAAACAGAGATTTGCCAAGAGAATGTACCGGTCATAGCAAACACCCTCTTCCAACAACACAAGAGATGACTCTACACTTGGAAACAACCAGATGGTCCATACTGAAATCAGATTGATTATATTCTTTGCAGCCAAAGATGGAGAAGCTCTATACAGTCAGCAAAATCAAGACCGGGAGATAACTGTGGGTCAGATCATGTACTCCTAATTGCCAAATTCAGACTTAAATTGAAGAAAGTAGGAAAACCACTAGATCATTCATGTGTGACCTAAATCAAATTCCTTAGGATTATACTGTGGAAGTGACATGTAGATTCAAGGGATTAGATTTGATAGAGTGCCTGAAGAGTTTGGATGGAGGTTTGTGACATTGTACAGGAGGCAGTGATCAAGAACATCACCAAGAAAAAGAAATGCAAAAGGCAAAATGTTTGTCTGAGGAGGCCTTACAAATAGCTGAGAAAAGCAGAGAAGCTGAAGACAAAGGAATAAAGGAAAGATATACTCATTGGAATGCAGAGTTCCAAAAAATAGCAAAGAGAGATAAGAAAGCCTTCTTCAGTGATCAGTGCAAAGAAATAGAGGAAAACAATAGAATGGGAAAGACTAGAGATCTCTTCAAGAAATCAGAGATACCAAAGGAACATTTCATGCAAAGATGGGCACAATAAAGGACAGATATAGTATGGACTGAACAGAAGCAGAAGATATTAAGAGGGGCAACAATACATAGAACTATACAAAAAAAAATCTTCATAACCTAGACAACCATGACAGTGTGATCACCCACCTAGAGTCAGACATCCTGGAATGCAAAGTCAAGTGGGCATTAAGAAGCATCACTATGAACAATGCTGGTGATGGAATTCCAGATGAGCTATTTCAAACCCTGAAAGATGATGCTGTGAAAGTGCTGCACTCAATATGCCTGCAAATTTGGAAAAGTCAACAGTGGCCACAGGACTGGAAAAGATCAGTTTTCATTCCAATCTCAAAGAAAGGTAATGCCAAAGAATGCTCGAACTACCACACAATTGCACTCATCTCACACACTAGCAAAGTAATGCTCAAAATTCTCCAAGTCAGGCTTCAGAATGTGGACTGGACACAGGACGTGAGCACAGGATGTGAACTGTGTATTTCCAGATGTTCAAGCTGGATTTAGAAAAGGCAGAGGAACAAGAGATCAAATTGCCAACATCTGTTGGATCATTGAAAAAGCACGAAAGTTCCAGTAAACATCTACTTCTGCTTTACTGACTACACCAAAGCCTTTGACTGTGTGGATCACAACAGACTGTGGAAAATTCTTCAAGAGATGGGAATACCAGATCACCTGACCTTCCTACTGAGAAATCTGTATGCAGAACAGGAAGCAACAGTTAGAAATGGACATGGAACAACAGACTGGCTCCAAATAGGAAAAGGAGTATGTCAAGGCTATATATTGTCACCTTGTTTATTTAACTTCTATGTAGAGTACATCATGAGAAACGCTGCATTGGACGAAGCACAAGTTGGAATCAAGATTGCCAGGAGAAATATCAATAACCTCAGATATGCAGATGACACCACCCTTATGGCAGAAAGTGAAGAGGAACTAAAGAGCCTCTTGATGGAGCTGAATGAGGAGAGTTTAAAAACTGGCTTAAAGCTTGACATTCAGAAAACTAAAACAATGGCATCTGGTCTCATCACTTCACAGCAAATAGATGGGGAAATAATGGAAACAGTAACAGACTTTATTTTGGGGGGTTCCAAAAATCACTGCCTATCGTGACTACAGCCATGAAATTAAAAGACATTTGCTCATTGGAAGGTAAGCTATGACCAACCTAGACAGTGTATTGAAAAGTAAAGACATTTCTTTGCCAACAAAGGTCTGTCTAGTCAAAGCTTTGGTTTTTCCAGTAGCCCTGTTGATGTGAGAGTTGGACTACAAAGAAAGCTGAGGGCCGAAGAATTGATCCTTTCGAACTGTGATACTGAAGAAGAACCTTGAGAGGCCCCTGGACTGCAAGGAGGTCTAACTGGTCAATCGTAAAGGAAATCAGTCTTGAATATTCATTGGAAGGACTGATGCTGAAGCTGAAACTCCAAACTTTGGCCACCTGATGCGAAGAACTGACTCATTTGAAAAGACCCTGATGCTGGGAAATATTGAAGGTAGGAGGAGAAGGAGGTGACAGAGGATGAGACGGTTGGATTGCATCACTGACTCGATGGACAGGACTTTGAGCAAGCTCTGGGAGTTGGTGATGTACAGGAAATCTTGTCATGCTGCAGTCAATGGGTCACAAAGAGTCAGACACGACTGAGTGACTGAACTGTACTGAGCGTTTTTGTTTTTTTTTTTTAAATTAGTTTTTTATGGGAGGATAATTGCTTTACAGAATTTTTTTTTCAAACCTCAACATAAATTAGCCATAGGTATACATATATCCCTTCATTCTTAAAACTCCCTCCCATGTCCGTCCCCATCCCATCCCTCTAGGTTGATACAGAGCACCTGTTTGAGTTTCTTGAACCATATAGCAAATTCCCCTTGGCTATCTATTTTACACATGGTAATGTAGCCATACACAAAAGTAAACACTAAAAGCATCAAAGACCTAAATGTTAGATCATAAACTATGAACTGAACTTTAGCACATCACTTAACCTCCCTAATCCTTAGTATTTTCCTTTTGGAAATGTGATTAAACACAACTGGTGATAGCATTGTCTTAGGTAATAAAACCACATACATGAAAATACTATGTAGGATGAATTTATGAATTTATTATTATTAGTGGTAGTAGTATAATTTATGCCAAGATGATTGAAATAATTAAGTTTCAGAAATGGAAAGAAGACCCAACTAGCACAATTTTACTGGAAGCATAAATAAGAGGTACTGGTAATTTAACACTTAGACAAGTGGTGAGGTTTAGATCCAAAGAGTTTTAGTTTGAAGGACATTGACACTATAGTATGGAGAAAGGCATAAAGTCAGAATAAAATAGATAAGAAAGTACAGGGCAAGGCCATGTGCTAAAACTTTTGGAACTTGCTTTCAGAAGATCAACACAGAATTGTGAGAGAAAGTAATCTACTAAGCAGACTTTATCTTTTAAGACTGAGAGCAGGTGTCGTGCCTCTCCACTGCCTCATCTGTAGTTGGGATATGTCTTATAATTTGTTCTGTTTTTTTCCACATCTATCTCTCATCTCTCTCTAATCCACTAACTTGGACTGCCATAAGAGATTACGACATTTTGGGTGGCTTAAACAATAGACATGTGTCTTCTCTGTCTGGAGGCTAGAAGTGCAAGACCAAAGTGCCGTCAGTGCTGGCTTCTGGGAGGCCTCTCTTGCCGGGTTGCATATGGCCACCTCGATGCTATGTCCTCACATGGCCTTTCCTCTGTGTGTGTGATGAAAGAGAGGTCTTTGGTGTCCATTCCTCTTCTTATAAGGACACTGGCCCTATTAGATTTAGGTTCACACTTACAACCTCTGCTGCTGCTGCTAAGTCACATCAGTCGTGTCCAACTCTGTGCGACCCCATAGACGGCAGCCCATCAGGCTCCCCTGTCCCTGGGCTTCTCCAGGCAAGAACACAACTTCATTTAACCTTAAATACATTCTTAAAGGTGCTACCTCCAAATAGAGTCACACTGGGGTTTAAGGTTTCAATATAGGAATTTTTGTGGGGCAGGGTTAGGGGGCATGAACAATTTAGTCCCTGCCACTATCTAGTATCTGTCTCTTTTCTCCCTGTAGTTCTTAAAACTACTTTGTAATTGATTGCTATTCTCCTATTTTCCTTAAGTGTATTGACCTTATCTAACTCTTTTTATATTTTTAACTCACAGTATATTTCTTGGTATGCTGTGGTGTTCAATTAAAAAAAAAAAAGCTGGTTGGTTCCTTGACTTGAATTGATAATACATAAAAAGCTAACCACAAGAATTGTTTCACTTTTGTCTACTAGCGTGAGAACTGATATTGGCCTTGCTGACATATCTAACCACTCTTCTCTGTTATCAGGCTCCTTCAATATCTCATTCGATAAACTTGATGGATTATAATATTTCCCCTGGGAAATCACACTCTGTCTTCCATTAGAATCTGAAAGTATTTTAAAACATAATATATAATTTTGCCTCTTTCTGGCATAATTCTTCACATTTTGTAGAGGTAGAAAGAAGTAAAATTATTAAAAAATATATAAAATAAATTTATTCAGTAAAATTGTATGTTTCAAAGATCTCTCTCACACACATACACACACATTTTAACCTACCTAGAATTTTTCAGACAGGAATTCCAAATTAGAAGCATCAGATTCAAATAAGCAAAATTCTGAAGCACTGAATGAGTAGGCAATCACATTCTGGTAATCTTTTAAGCATCTGATACTTGTGAAGTGTAGTACTATGCTAATCACTTTTCACATTGTGAATTGCTCTTTTCGTTAGACAGTAAATTTAGAGACTTTTTTTTCCCTAACCCCCCAAATAGTTTAAATTTCTTTCAAGGAAGCAATGAAATCATACTTAAAGACTTATACCGATATTTGGTTTGTCAACATTGAGTTAAGCCACTAGATTATCTAACCCTTTAGATTTCTGTTTGTTAGAAGGGTATGTGCAACCCACTTTTAAACATATGCAACCGGAATACTTTGGAGGTTAATTACATTAAAAAATCTGCAAATTGCTTGGGGTTGGAGGCTATATAAATATAGCTGTCATTCTTTTCTTAGGACCTGACCACATTCCTTTTAAAAGCAAAAGATTTTCATCTTGTTTTCCAGAAGCATGACCTGTGTTAGCAGTCATGGTGCTTTATAGCATTGATGCAGCTGCCTACTGAACTGTTCAGAGCACCTTTCGATCTGGAAACTTTGATTACATTTTATGATCACTCTCCTAAGGTCAAAGAATTTGATTTGCATCCATCAGGCAAGTAGAAAGAAAAAAAAAAAAACTTTCTGAAGCATTATCACCGGCTTATCTTAGGTGAATTCTTCCAATAACGTGCTTCATACACATTCAGATTTTCATTACTTTGAATGTAGATGTTTTGTGTTAATATTTTTAGAACTAACAGACGTAAAATCATGAACTTTGTAGAACCTAGAATTAATACAGAATTTCAATGTTACACGGCTTTAGGTCTTGGAGAGCCATTGACATTTTGAAATGTTTCAGAAAGCAGAAGTACTTGTTTGATAAAACCATGTAGCCACACATCAGACAAGCATTATGTAAAGGGCATGGAGCTTGGTGGAGACAATATAATTTAGGCTGCAGATGCTGTGCTAACTTCCTCCTAAGATTTGGAGAATCATTTCGGGAGCCATACCAGAAGCTGTCTACCAAGCCACATGTGAGAAAACTTAAAACAAATTAAGTCTTGGAACCACTTAAATCTAATGCTCTTCACTAACTTTATTAGACCCGAATGGAGAAATATTTGCTATTTGAAGCCTACCACAGATATAATAAAAACTGGAAAGCTATGAAAGTCAAAAGGTATCAAGCCCTGCTTGCAACTTGACAAAGAAACAAACAGGAGAGGGTCAGCAGCTATTTCATGCCCTAGGAGACAGAGAAAAGATGGAATTTAATGTATGAAGGATGGCTGTTCACAAAGTTTCATTTGACTTGATGCAACTCGATGTCAAATTGTGGCAAGAGTAAAGAATGTCAGAAAAGCTGAATTTTATCGAATGGTTTATGTAGTCTCTTTACAAGGTCACCTTAAGTTTCTCTACAGAATTACCAAGCTTTCCTATTTTGTCAGAATACCATTACCACCTCTTGCAACATCTATAACATTTTTTTTTCAGAAACAATTTTCTTGGGAGTATTTATGCCACAGACCTCCATATTTAATAAAGATGTCTCAGTAAACTTCAAGGCATTTCCCAACCCTTCATTTTGGTTGGCTTATTCTACAGTTAATTGGCAATCAATCTCTGTCAAGATAAGCAATTTGATCTACCTTAATGGAGTAGCAAGTTCAGTTGGGAAGTGATAAAAACTCATTTCATTTTAATATGACCTACACTGCAGGTATTGTATGGGTTAGCACAGACATTCTGTTTGTTTTTATGATACAGAGAAAGAAACGCCCAGACTTATCATAAATGTTCTGATACTATATTTACATATAAGATGTAAATTAGCATGGTATATAATTACATATTAATTAAAAATCATTGGTCAAGCATTTATTGATGCCTAGAACCATGCTATAATGTGGTGAGTGTCTGGGATTTTAACAGATGAAAAGGCTATGCTTACTTGTCAATCAATTCAGAAGTCTCCATAGGAAAACAAAGGGGACATGCTCTGGGATTGGTAATGGCCAAGACAACTTGAGAGTCTGAATAGATAGCAAAACTAGCTGCTGTGGCATAGTTATGACCCCTGAAACGTAACCAAACATACCCACTTCCTCCATACTGCGACTTAATTGATTTTGTTACAGGAATCAGTTTCTTCACGTTGCATGAGAGGAAACTGTTTAGGTGACAGTCAAGAGAATATAAATATAGCCCAAGTGCAGCCTGAAAGGATAAGAAAAGAATGATAATCAAAAGACTTCTGTGACTTCTCCACTCTTCTGGCAGTTAAGGTTCCGAGCTTCCACTGCAGGGTCACCAGTTCAACGCCTGGTCTGGGAGCTAAGATCACATGTACCACATGACGCAGAAAAAAAGAGAGAGAAAGAAAAAAAATATTTGCCTCGACATAGAGTTGTTCCAAAATAAAAGAAGTGAGAGGCAAAAGTCATGAAGAAATGGGTTAGTGTGAAATATGCAGCTCTGCTTCTGCTGCTGCTAAGTCGCTTCAGTCGTGTCTGACTCTGTGCGACCCCATAGATGGCAGCTCTGAGTGGGTATTAAATATCGAGTTCTAGAGAAAATCCTATTATATCACATTGTGAGTTGAATTACTAGGGATGAAATATCTACATAGTCAATAAACAAAGTAACTTATGGATATCATGTATGCACGTCACTTAAAGACTCCTGTTTGGTATATGTGTAGGTATGAACTTCATAGCCAGGAAGAATGACTAGGTATCTAGTGATTTATGCAGTGCCAAAAATTATAGTTGCATTTTTGTTTTCTTCTTATGCTCTTGGTAATTATTGTGATGCATTTAATGTATTTAATATTGAGTCCATGATCAGGAATACAATCTATACCTTATTTATTTATTTAGAAAATTTAATGCTAGTTGAATTATTAAATGTAAATGACTCTCAGAAAGGCATAGAGTCATTTGGTTATATTGGGGGGTGTGTGTGTATGTGTGTGTGTGTGTGTGTATATGAGAGGGAGAGAGATGGAAAGAGTTTGTGTGCTGTGCTTGTGTTTGTATTCATATCATTTGAGGTTAATAGCAGGTAACAATCCCAAGTGTTTGCATTTGTGTAATTTTAGAATATTTAGAAACAGATCAAGCAATCAAATTAAATTATCTCTGTCAGAACAACTAACATACAAGACTGTAGACTTTGCATTTTGGATTAGTTTTATTGAAACAATAGTTAGGGTCCTGAGACTTTGTACATGTTCAGCGTCATAAATTGGCTTAGCAAATCAATGGCATAAATTATTAATTTTACAATTTTTCCAGTCAACCAGTGATTCTTCATCTGTGTTTTGCTACATGCAAATCCTCAATAAATTGTTTAATTCCAGTGTAAGAGGATTCTTGTATATGCATAAAGTGCAGGAGACTAGCTCTTTAAACTGAGTTAAATAACTTTATTTTGTTTTATTGAAATACTTTTGTAAACAACAAAACATGTTTTCCTTCTTCAAACTCACTCCAGAAAAACAATTCAGCTTTTTGACTTTTTAAATTCTGTACCTTAAAATTATTTTATATTAAATAACATATGAAAGTATATAGCATATCATATATAATAAATTAGAAGGTATTCCTATTATTTGATTTTCCTATTTTAATTATTATTTCTAGCTTCATCAATAACTATCCCTCCAATTTTGTATACTCACAAGAATAAACTCAGTCCTGATTTATTTTTTCCTGTATGGCTCTTTTCTTAGCAAGTCTTACCAGTATTGTGTGGAACACTTTTTCCATTTTCCTTTTGTTTTCATTATCAAAATCACTGGTTAAACTCTAACTGCAGCGGGTGTATGCATTTTCCCTATCCTTTCAGAATATTTAACACAGAGTCCTTTATAACTTTCATCCTTGTATTAAGGTTCTCTAGAGAAACAGAACCAATGGGAGATTTGTTGAGAGGAATTGGCTCATACAATTATGAAAGCTGAGATTTCTCACAAACTGGCTGTCAATAAGGTGGAGATTTAGGAAGACCAGTAATGTTAATTCAGTTCAAGGGTGGAGATGTGAGAAATGGAAGCCTGGCATGCTGCAGTCCACAAAGTCTCAAAGAATTGGACACAACTTAGCTACTGAAAAAGAACAGAAAGTGGAGAGTCAGGAGGACTGGCGGTGCTAATTCAGTTCAAGTGTGAACACCTAAGAACCAGGGGAGCTGATGATTTAAGCCCCAATTTGAGGGTCAGAGAAGATAGAATAATATGTCTCAGCTTTCCTCCTTCTGCCTTTTGTTCAATCCAGGTCCTCACTGATAGAATGATGCCTACCCACACCCTGCGGTGTGCAATCTGCTTTATTGAATCCATCAATTAGAATTACCCTTAAAGACAATGTACAGAAACAGTGTTTAATCTGAGCATCTATCACCCACTCAACAACATAAAATTAACCATCAAAAACATATCTCTTTTTAACATTTTACCCAGGTTTCCCCTTAAGTATGAATTTCAAATTTCCTCTTATGACTCTTGTTGAATAGCTTATTCATAATCCATAAATTGTAAGTGACGATTTTTCCATGAAGCACTCCCTACCTTGAATGAAATTCAGTTCAGTTTAGTCAGTTCAGTCACTCAGTCATATCCGACTCTTTGCGACTCCCATGAATTACAGCATGCCAGACCTCCCTGTCCATCACCAACTCCTGGAGTTCACTCAATCTCACGTGCATCGAGTCGGTGATGCCATCCAGCCATCTCATCCTCTGTTGTTCCCTTCTCCTCCTGCCCCCAATCCCTCCCAGCATCAGAGTCTTTTCCAATGAGTCAACTCTTCGCATGAGGTGGCCAAAGTACTGGAGTTTCAGCTTTAACATCATTCCTTCCAAAGAACACCTAGGGCTGATCTCCATTAGAATGGACTGGTTGGATCTCCTTGCTGTCCAAGGCACTCTCAAGAGTCTTCTCCAACACCACAGTTCAAAACCATCAATTCTTCGCCGCTCAGCTTTCTTCACAGTTCAACTCTCACATCCATACATGACCACTGGAAAAACCATAGCCTTGACTAGACAGACCTTTGTTGACAAAGTAATGTCTCTGCTTCTCAATATGCTATCTAGGTTGGTCATAACTTTCCTTCCAAGAAGTAAACATCTTTTAATTTCATGGCTGCAGTCACAATCTGCAGTGATTTTGGAGCCCCCCGCCCAAAAAAAAAAGTCTGACATTGTTTTCACTGTTTCCCCATCTATTTCCCATGAAGTGATAGGACCAGATGCCATGATCTCAGTTTTCTGAATATTGAGCTTTAAGCCAACTTTTTCACTCTCCTCTTTCACTTTCATCAAAAGGCTTTTCAGTTCCTTTTCACTTTCTGCCATAAGGGTGGTGTCATCTGCATATCTGAGGTTATTGATATTTCTTTTGGCAATCTTGATTCCAGTTTGTGCTTCTTCCAGCCCAGCATTTCTCATGATGTACTCTACATAGAAGTTAAATAAGCAGGGTGACAGTATACAGCCTTGACATATTCCTTTTCCTATTTGGAACCAGTCTGTTGCTCCATGTCCAGTTTTAACTGTTGCTTCCTGACCTGCATATAGGTTTCTCAAGAGGCAGGTCAGGGGGACTGGTAATCCCATCTCTTTCAGAATTTTCCACAGTTTATTGTGATCCACAAAGTTAAAGGCTTTGGCATAGTCAGTAAAGCAGAAATAGATGTTTTTCTGGAACTCTTTTGCTTTTTTCGATGATCCAGCGGATGTTGGAAATTTGATCTCTGGTTCCTCTGCCTTTTCTAAAACCAGCTTGAACATCTGGACGTTCACAGCTCATGTATTTCTGAAGCCTGGCTTGGAGAATTTTGAGCATTACTTTCCTAGCATGTGAGATGAGTGCAAGTGTGCGGTAATTTGAGCGTTCTTTGGCATTGCCTTTCTTTTGGATTGGAATGAAAACTGACCTTTTCCAGTCCCGTGGCCACTGCTGAGTTTTCCAAAGTTGCTGGCATATTGAGCGTAGCACTTTCACAGCATCATCTTTCAGGATTTGAAATAGTTCAACTGGAATTCCATCATCTCCACTAGCTTTGTTCATAGTGATGCTTTCTAAAGCCCACTTGACTTCACATTCCAGGATGTCTGGCTCTAGATGAGTGATCACACCATTGTGATTATCTTGGTCATGAAGATCTTTTTTTGTACATTTCTTCTGTGTATTCTTGCCACCTCTTCTTAATATCTTCTGCTTCTGTTAGATCCATACCATTTCTGTCCATTATCGAGCTCACCTTTACATGAAATGTTCCCTTGGTAATCCTAATTTTCTTGAAGAGATCTCTAGTCTTTCCCATTCTGTTGTTTTCCTCTATTTCTTTGCATTGATCGCTGAGGAAGGCTTTCTTATCTCTCTTTGCTATTCTTTGAAACTCTGCATTCAGATGCTTATATCTTTCCTTGTCTCCTTTGCTTTTCACTTCTCTTCTTTTCACAGCTATTTGTAAGGCCTTCCCAGAAAGCCATTTTGCTTTTTTGCATTTCTTTTTCATGGGGATGGTCTTGATCCCTGTCTCCTGTATAGTGTCACGAACCTCATTCCATAGTTCATCAAGCACTCTATCTATCAGATCTAGCCCCTTATATCTATTTCTCACTTCCACTGTATAATCATAAGGGATTTGATTTAGGTCATACATGAATGGTTTAGTGGTCTTCCCTACTTTCTTCAATTTAAGTCTGAATTTGGTAATAAGGAGCTCATGATCTGAGCCACAGTCAGCTCCGGGTCTTGTTTTTGCTGACTGTAAAGAGCTTCTCCATCTTTGGCTGCAAAGAATATAATCAATCTGTTTTCGGTGTTGACCATCTGGTAATGTCCATGTGTAGAGTCTTCTCTTGTGTTGTTGGAAGAAGGTGTTTGCTATGACCAGTGTGTTCACTTGACAAAACTCTATTAGTCTTTGTCCCGCTTCATTCCGTATTCCAAGGCCAAATTTGCCTGTTACTTCAGGTGTTTCTTGACTTCCTACTTTTGCATTCCAGTCCCCTATAACGAAAAGGACATCTTTTTTGAGTGTTAGTTCTCAAAGGTCTTGTAGGTCTTCATAGAACTGTTCAACTTCAGCTTCTTCAGCATTACTGGTTGGGGCATAGACTTGGATTACTGTGATATTGAATGGTTTGCCTTGGAAACGAACAGAGATCATTCTGTCATTTCCAAGATTGCATCCATGTACTGCATTTCGGACTCTTTTGTTGACCATGATGGCTACTACATTTCTTCTCTGAGATTCCTGCCCACTGTAGTAGATATAATGGTCATCTGAGTGAAATTCACCCATTCCTGTCCATTTTAGTTCACTGATTCCTAGAATGTCGACATTCACTCTTGCCGTCTCTTGTTTGACCACTTCCAATTTGCCTTGATTCATGGACCTAACATTCCAGGTTCCTATGCAATATTGCTCTTTACAGCATCGGACCTTGCTTCTATCACCAGTCACATCCACAACTGGGTATTGTTTTTGCTTTGGTTCCATCTCTTCATTCTTTCTAGAGTTATTTCTCCACTGATCTCCAGAAGCATATTGGGCACCTACTGACCTGGGGAGTTCCTCTTTCAGTATCCTATCATTTTGCCTTTTCATACTGTTCATGGGCTTCTTAAGGCAAGAATACTGAAGTGGTTTGCCATTCCCTTCTCCAGTGGACCACATTCTGTCAGACCTCTCCATCATGACCCACCCATCTTGGTTGGCCCCACAGGGCATGGCTTAGTTTCATTGAGTTAGACGAGGCTGTGTTCCTAGTGTGATTAGATTGACTAGTTTTCTGTGAGTATGGTTTCAGTGTGTCTGCCCTCTGATGCCCTCTTGCAACACCTACCGTCTTACTTGGGGTTCTCTTACCTTGGACGTGGGGTATCTCTTCATGGCTGTTCCAGCAAAGCGCAGCTGCTGCTCCTTAACTTGGATGAGGGGTATCTCCTCACTGCCACCCCTCCTGACCTTGAATGTGGAGTAGCTCCTCTAGGTCCTCCTGTGCCAGTGCAGCCACCACTCCTTGGACGTGGAGCAGCTCCTCTCTGCCACCGCCCATGGCCTCGGGCATGGGGTAGCTCCTCCTGGCTGCCACCCCTGACCTCCTACTTGGGGTAACTCCTCTTGGCCGCCGTCCCTTGGGCACGGGGTCCCAATTAGGTGTTACCAATTCTGTCTGTGTAAATATATATATGTATGTGCGTGTGTGTGTGTGTGTGTGTACTGTTCACAGATGACATGATACTATGCATAGAAAATTCTAAAAAGAAACACAAAAATATATATATTAGAGTTTGTCAATGAATTTGGGGTAAAGTTGCAGGATACAAAATTACTGTACAGAAATCTGCTGTGCTTCTATAAACTACCAGAAAGAGATATTAGGAAAGCATTCTCATTCACAGTCTCACTAAAATAATAAAATATGTGGAGATAACTCTGATTAAGGATGTAAAAGACCTATGTTCAAAAAATTATAAGATACTGATGAAAGAAATTGAAGATGGCACAAGCAGATGAAAAGATATACGGTGTTCATAAATTGAAATGATTAATATCGTTAAATAGACCAGATTTACAGACTCAGCACTATCTCTAGCAAATTAACAGTGGCATTTTTTTTTTCCACAGAACTGGAACAATGATTCTCAAATTTGTATGAAAACAAAAGAACTCAAAAGGCCAAAATGATTTTGGGAAAGAAGAAAAAGATTGATGGTATAATGCTCCCTGATTTCAAACTCTACTACAAAGCTAGAGTAATCAAAACAATACACTTCTGAAACCAACACAGACACATAGATTAATAGAATTAAATAGGGAGTGTAGAAATAAACCTAAACTTATAAAGGTAATTAATCTCTGACAAAAGAGGCAAAAATATACATTCGGATCCATCTAGTACTCTTGCCTAGAAGATCCCATGGACGGAGGAGCCTGGTGCAGGTTACTGTCCATGGGGTCGCAAGGAGTGGGACACGACTGAGCGATTTCACTTCACTTCAGTGGAAACTATGTTTTTTCCAGTAGACATGCATGGATGTGAGAGTTGGACTATAAAGAAAGCTGAGCACCAAAGAATTAATGCTTTTGAACTGTGGTGCTGGAAAAGACTCTTGAGAGTCCCTTGGACTGCAAGGAGATCTAACCAGTCCATGGTAAAGGAAATCAGTCCTGAATATCCACTAGGGCTGAGGCTGAAGCTGAAACTTCAATCCTTTGGCCACCTGATGTGAAGAACTGACTCAATGGAAAAGACCATGATGCTGGGAAAGATTGAATGCAGGAGGAGAAGGGGATGACAGAGGATGAGATGGTTGGATGGCATCACTGACTTGATGGACATGAATTTGAGTAAGCTCTGCGAGTTGGTGAAGGACAGGGAAGCCTGGCGTGCTGCAGTCCATGGGGTCACAAAGAATCAGACATGACTAAGTGACTGAACTGACTGACTGAACCTCTTCAATAAATAGCATTCAGAAAACTAGATAGCTACTTGCAAAAGAATCTGATTGAACTTTTTTCTCATACCATATATACAAATAAACCCAAAATGGATTACTTAAATGTAAGTTTTGAAATCATGAAACTTCTGGAAGAAAGTGTACACTTTTATGCCCTTTGACACTGATCTTTGCAATATTTTTTTTATATATCTCCTCATGAAAGGGAAACAAACAAAAATAAACAAATGGACTATAGCAACTTTAAAAAGATTTGCACATTGAGAGAAACTATCAACAAAACAAACTATACTTACTGAATGGGAGAAGATATTTGCAAATGAAATATCTGATAAGGGGCTAATATCCAAAAAACACGAAAACTCATACAGTTCAACATCAAAGAAACAAACAGTTTGATTACAGAATGGAAAGAATACTTGAATAGACATTTATCCAATGAAGACATTTAGACGGCCAGTAGACACAGGAAAAGATGTTCAATGTTGCTAATCATCAGCGAAATGCAAATTCCAACCACAAAGAGACGTCACCTCACGCCTGTCAAAGTGGCTATTATAAAAAAGACCACAAATAACAAATGTTGGTGACAATGTGGTGAAAAAAGATGTGCTGTTGATTATAATGTAAATTGATACAATCACAATGGAAAGCAATATCTAGCTTCCTCAAAATACTGAAAATAGATCAAATGAGCAACTCCAGTCCTGGGTATATATCTAAAGAAAACATAAACACTAATTCAAAAAGATATATGCATCTCAATGTTTAGTGCAGTATTAAATAAAATAACTAAGTTACACACTACATATTTTTCATCCACTCACATGCTGATGGATGCTTAGATTGCTTCCATATCTTAACTATTATAAATAATGCTGCATAAATATATATATACATGTTTGTGTATATTTGTATATACATTATATATATATATATATATATATATCTCCAAAAGTACTGCAGATGGTGACTGCAGCCATGAAATTAAAAAGACGCTTACTCTTTGGAGGGAAAGTTATGACCAACCTAGATAGCATATTGAAAAGCAGAGACATTATTTGCCAACAAAGGTCCGTCTAGTCAAGGCTATGGTTTATCCAGTGGTCATGTATGGATGCGAGAGTTGGACTGTGAAGAAAGCTGAGCACCGAAGAATTGATGCTTTTGAACTGTGGTGTTGGAGAAGACTCATGAGAGTCCCTTGGACTGCAAGGAGATCCAACCAGTCTATTCTAAAGGAGATCAACCCTGGGATTTCTTTGGAAGGAATGATGCTAAAGCTGAAACTCCAGTACTTTGGCCACCTCATGCGAAGAGTTGACTCATTGGAAAAGACTCTGATGCTGGGAGGGATTGGGGGCAGGAGGAGAAGGGATGAGATGGATGAGATGGCTGGATGGCATCACGGACTCGATGGACGTGAGTTTGAGTGAACTCCGGGAGATGGTGATGGACAGGGAGGTCTGGTGTGCTGCAATTCATGGGGTCACAAAGAGTCGGACATGACTGAGCGACTGAACTGAACTGATGTGTGTGTGTGTGTATATATATATATATATATATATATATATATATATACTGTATATATATATATACAGTCTTCCCTGTTGCCTCAGTCAGTAAAGCATCTGAAGTAAAGTGAAAGTTGCTCATTTGTGACCCCATGGACTATACAGTCCATGGAAATCTCTCGGCCAGAATACTGGAGTGGGTAGCCATTCCGTTCTCCAAGGAATCTTCCCAACCCAGGGATTGAACCTAGGTCTCCTGCATTGCAGGTGAACTCTTTACTGTCTGAGCCACCAGGAAAGCCCAAAGACTCTTCCTGCAATGCAGGAGACCAGTATTTTTGCCTGGAATATTGCATAGACAGAGTAGCTTGGAGGGCTAAAGTCCATGGGATCACAATAGTCAGATACAGCTTAGTGACTAAACCACCACACGTACATATATATACACACACAATGGAATATTACTCAGTCACAGAAAAGAAATTTTAACTATGTGTGACAACGGAGATGGACTTAGAGCATATTTTGTTAAGTGAGCTAAGTCACAGAAAGGCAGATAATGTCTGATTTCACTTGTATGTGGACTCTAAAAACAAAACAAATGAATATAACTAATCAGAAATAAAGCCACAGATACAGAGAAAGACAGAGGGGAAAGGAATGAAGGGAGGCAATGTATATTTGAAGGAGATTAAAAGGTATAACATTTCAGATACAAAAGGAATGAGTCATAGATATGAAATGTACAATATGGGGAATATAGTCAAGGATTATATAATGTCTTAGCATGACCAAAAAAAAAAAAATAATTTCCTTACTGCTTTGTAGTTTTTATTCTCATGAGGGAAGCTATTTAGACAATAATTATTGACAATAAGTAATGTATAAATTAAAAAAAATAAGGCTCTGATAAATACTATAAGAGAAATACTTAAGATATTGTGTAAATATAAATCTCCTACAGACTGTGTGTCTAGGTAGGGAAGCCCCCTGAGACATTGAACTTGGAGCTGATATTTGCAAAGTTCAAGAGTCAGTCACTCAGAGGTCCTTAAAACATGATCTAGGAAGGGAACATGCAAGGGCAAAGACCCTGAGGTGGGGACAATTTTGAGACTTAGAAGACCTGCATGTTATGGGATTATAGCAAAAATGGGTAAGAAAGCATCACAAAGAATCAGAAATAGGAAGAGTTCAGTAGTGTAGGCTCTTCTAGGCCCTGGGACAAAGTTTGGATTTTATTCTAGTGCAACAATAAATGGAGTAATAGGTTGATGTGCATTTCCCAAAGATCATGCTGTTTGTTTCTGTATAGGAACAGGTATACCATGTAGACTTCTACTTCATTCCTCTAAGCAATAACAAAAGCTAGCACCATGCAAATTGTGTCACCTCACATTTTCTATATAAAAGGACAGAAGAAACAAGAGAAAGGAGGGAGGTCAGAAGAGAAGCTTTTTCTAAAATAGAGTTAAGTATACACACTTTTAAATCATTTTATAATCTTTTGTAAAGGATAAACATCAATTTTACAGAAGGAAATAGCATCAGTATTGCTAATATTCATCACTATATTTTAATCACTTATTGTGCTAAGTCTCTTCAGTTGTGTCTGACTCTTTGCAATCCTATGGACTGTAACCTGCCAGACTTCTCTGTCCATGGGATTCTCCAGGCAAGAATACTGGAGTGGGCTGCCATGCCTTTCTCCAGGAGATCTTCCTGACCCAGGGATTGAATTTGCATCTCTTATGCCTCCTGCATGGGCAGGCAGATTCTTTACCACTAGCGCCACCTGGGAAGCCAACGGGTTTTATCCTGAAGCAAGAATAAAGCAGCCTTTGGGTAAGGAAGTACTCACTGCACTTCCTAGAACAGCATCTGGTTGGCATATGCTATCATCGCACCATAAAAATCTAGTACTGCAGTGTTCATAACAGCCTTAGATGTTGTGATAATATTAGTAGTTTATTTTCTAAGACCAAGGTTCTGTATTCCAGGGCCTACTCTCATCCTCCTTGAGTCATCGTGGTTGCCCAGAAGTTGAGAGGTAGAAATGTGGTCTCAGTGGTAGATGAGCCAAAGACTGCACAGCCCACCTGTTCAGTGGTCCATGTAACCCTCAGAGCAGCTGAGTAACTTACCTGCACTCTACCTAAGGACTCATTTTCTCAGTTTAAAAATTATTTTGCAAGATATATTTAATATATCTATGATTTCTTAACTACTTTTTGTGTGCCAGGTAATGTGCTAATTATTTCTATAATATTATCTTAATTTTCAAAATAATCCTATGATATGGGTATTACTAACACAATTTAAAACATTAAAGGAAGAAAGAAATCAAATTTTCACCCAAAGTGATAGTTTGCAAATATTACAACAATTAAAATCCAGATCATGTTGGTGAGCAGAGATCTCTTGACTCCAAAGATCATCCTCTACAGTAATATATTATCCTTTTATGATAGTTAAAATACTTTATTTCAAACAATTGCAATAGATGATTTTGTGTATATATATATATATATATATATATATATATATGTGTGTGTGTGTGTGTGTGTGTGCATCATATTTATTTATAACATATATATTTATATAGAAATATGGTTTTGTCCTCATTTAATCACTAAGTCATATTCCATTCTTTCATAATCCCATGAACTGTAACCCACTGGGCTTCTCTACCAAAGGGGATTTTCCAGGTAAGTATACTGGAGTGGGTTGCCATTTCCCTGCCCTCCAAGAGATCTTCCTGACTCAAAGACCAAATCAGGTGGATTCTTTACTACTGAGCCACTAGGGAAGCCCAATATAGAAATATATGTGCATATAAATGAATATATTTAAATTTTTGGTGTGATTTTAAATATCGAAGCTACTTGCCACTTAAACAATCTCAATTTTATTTCTTTCAGATAGACCCTTAGGATAGTTGTTAAAAATTTTAGTTTAGGTAAGCTTAATATGTTAAGGTAGTTTCAGATAAAATTAAGTGTAAGTAATATTTATAATAATTACTCATACTTTGCCATAGATCATTTTTCATCTTAAATATCCCATAGGTGTGCCATACCCCACTCTAAGAATGCTGCCCTAGGGAAGAAATGTGTGGATTCTTGATATCATTTATCCCATAAAATTTAGTCTTCATTCACTTAATTGACTTACTAATACAAAATTATAAAGTTATATGACTTTGAATGCCTAATTCAACTCACAATGAAATCCCTATGTTGCCAAGATGTAGGAAAAAAATGACTAAATCCTGTGTCACACACTTGGTGTGATTACCAGACGTACATCAACTGTGTGAAATGAAAGAGGTTCCTTCAAGCACTGGATTCTCAATTGTGACCTCTGCTCTCTACAAATTCTTCGTGGGAGGACGATGTCACTTGATGATCCTCCCTTTTTCTTTGTCTCCAATCTTACACAGATCAGCATTCTTTCCCCATGTATATTTACTTTCATCTACACTCATGTGAAAAGTAGAAAGTTAAAGTGAATAAAAAAACAAACCTTTTCAGCCACACTACCTTCCATGAGCCAGATATCGTTCTTGCAAATTCCTTTCAATGGACAATGTTGATGTATAATATCAGGTAGTAAACAGAGCTTTCTTTAAGTATCTCTGTGGGTGATATTTCTTTAAAAAAATCATTCACATCTCACACTTCTAAGAGATGAGGCAAACTTTCTCCTAGGACAAGTGAGCAAGTTAATGAGGATGAAAACGGTAGCTGAAGAGGAAGATGGACAATCTGACACCTGTCGCTTTCATCTTGCTGTAATCTCAAGTTTGTACTCGCCCATGGGGAAATTACAAGGGGATAGCAATAAACCACCACCTGCTGACAAAGCAGAATGCTTTGTGAAGGCATTCCAACTTATTGACAAATACATGGCAAAGTGTTTAATTCATCAGAGTAAATCGTAGTTCATTTCTCATTCGAGGGTCAGTCTGACTACTTGTCTAGATCTGAAGATGCATATCAAGATCAAACTGTATAAAAGCAACAGATAGAGTTAATAGTTGATATTTACATAGTTCATATTAATATATACATATGATTTACATATTATTTATATAGAACTTTTATTTTATTTTTTCATAATTAAAATCTAGCCTAAATCTTATACAATTTCACCTGCAGGAAGAAAGGAGAACCATGAGAATTTAAAAGCAACATTGATGTTTGTATATATAAAGGATTTCCTTTGTCTGTTTCCTATTTTTCTTAGGTTAAGGCTAGCTCCTAAGCTTATTCCTATCCTAAGAAAAGTGTTTTAAGTAAGTTTTATTCTGTCCCTCTTCCTCTTGTGTTACCACAACATTATAATTCCAAGGTATTTAATTGATGTAGAATGTAAGGAAAGATAGGAACGTGTTATGATTTCAATTAAAGTGTAATACCTCTTTATCTTACTTTCATATATTTTTATTTAGGAATATAATATCAGGATCCAAGAGAATTCAACTATAACATTTCCCAAGAAGTAAGGCAACTTCTGGTGTTTTTGGAGCCTTTTCCTCTTTCTACCCAGGTTCACTTTGGATTCTATGAGGCCAACAAGAGTATCTAATTTCTTTCAATTGCTTCTCAAGTTTCACATAGTTACAGAAAAATATTTGCTTTCTATGTACTTAAATGTACCAATTAATAAATATTTCAGTTCAGGCAACTCTTTTAAAGATTAACCTGTTTTCTAGGAAATAGACAATATCCTGGAAGTACTAAGATGAATAAGAAGTCTCCATATGATAAAATGTTTAAAATCCAGTAAGGAAGTTGGACACAAAAATATGAATTGAAAACATGGGGTTTTGTGGGATACAAAATCTATTTATAATCTAAAAGATGTCAGAAAATTATGTAGTGAAACAGTGATGTTTGATCTATGTTTTTGATGATGAGTAACTGTCCATTTCTGCTTTGTTGGGTCCATACCATTTCTGTCCTTATTGAGCCCATAGTTGCATGAAATATTCCCTGGGTATCTATAATTTCCTTGAAGAGATCTCTAGACTTTCCGTTACTGCAAAATTCAGACTTAATTTGAAGAAAGTAGGGGAAACCACTAGATCATGCAGATATGATCTAAATCAAATCCCTTATGATTATACAGTAGAAGTGACAAATGATTCAAGGGATTAGATCTGATAGACAGAGTGCCTGAAGAACTATGGACAGAGGTTTGTGACATTGTACCGGAGGCAGTGATCAAGACCATCCCCAAGAAAAAGAAATGCAAAAAGGCTAAATTGTTGTCTGAGGAGGCCTTCCAAATAGCTGAGAAAAGAAGCTAAAGGCAAAGGAGAAAAGGAAAGATACACCATTTGATGCAGAGTTCCAAAGAATAGCAAGGAGAGATAAGAAAGTCTTCCTCAGTGATCAATGCAAAGAAATAGACGAAAACAATAGAATGGGAAAGACTAGCGATCTCTTCAAGAAGATTAGAGATACAAAGGGAACATTTCCTGAATATTCATTGGAAGGACTGACGCTGAAGCTGAAACTCCAATACTTTGGCCACCTGATGTGAAGAACTGACTCATTGTAAAAGACCCTGATGCTGGGAAATATTGAAGGCAGGAAGAGAAGGGGACAACAGAGGATGAGATAGTTGCATGACATCATTGACTCAGTGGGCACGAGTGAATAAACTCTGGGAGTTGGTGATGGACAGGGAAGCCTGGCATGCTGCAGTCTATGGGGTCGCAAAGAGTCAGACATGAGCGACTGAACTGAACTGAGCTGTCCACTGGGCAATTTGGAAATAATTAGAGTGTGTGTGTTGGGGCCGTGTGTGAGGTGTGAATCAGGCACAGGTGCCTGGAAGAGTCTGTCCCAGTGGGGAATCTGTAAGGGATGGGCAAAGTAAAGGGATGTAAGCAAAGAGGAATTTGAGGCCATAGGATAGGGGCCACATTAAGGAGAGCCTCCTGTGTCATACAGAGGACTTTTTAGTAGTCCTGTAGTAAACAGGGAATCATTAAAGGGTTTTAATCAGTGGCAAACATGATTAGATTTGCATTTTAGAAAAATCAATCTGGCAGTAAAAGCCAGGTGCATTGTGCAAGACTGGAGGCAAAAACTATTTAGGAGCATATTATTATAAATCAAGCTGTGGTGAGGGTCTGCACAAGTGTAATAGCAGTAGTGATTAGAAAGGAGAGACCAGATACAAGGCAAGTTAAGAAAGTACAGTTGAGAGAAACTGACAATTGATTTGTCTCCAATACAGTGGCAGGAATGATAGACACGGTGGAGGAGTTAATCATTCAGTTTACGGGCTTGAAGATTCATGGGGGAAATTTGGAAACCAGACATCTAGTATAAAGGCAGGCGTTGAAGAATTAAACGTGGTTAAGATGACTCAGAAATCTTTTTGACTAGAGAGAAAAGCCCAAAGATACAAATACAGGGAAGACAAACCAATACATAAAGGAGAAGCATAGGAATTGGAGCCAGCAAAGAAAACTGAGAAAACATGGTTAGTAAAAACTGAAAGGACCTTGGAAAAAGTAATATTATAAAAGGCAGTGGAGGAAAAGTTTCCAGAGAATAGCTCATTCAGCAGAAATGCTGAAATGCCTTGTAGTGGTGAAGAGGAGGACTAAGAAGGTTCTTTGGATTGGTGATTGTAGATGGCTGTCACTCTTTTCAAAAAGTAGACTCAATGAAATAAGGGCATGGCCTGGGATGGCAATGGATGAGCATAATGGACAAGATTGGTATCATGTTATAGTGGAATGTTTTAGTGGGAATTTAAAAATATAATTAAGGAAGGATGTATACAGAGGCCACATGTGGTGCTAGTATAAAAATAACAGCAACTTATAAGTTTTTACAGAATGAGACAAGAAATGAGTTGAGAGAGAGAGGTTAAGAAAACACTAATCATTGGAGACTATAAATAGTGTTCTTAACAATAAAGCAGTAGATTATGTTGATATTTTGCAAATGTTTAATTTCATTTTTTATGAAAAACACCTAGATAAGAAGTAAATTTGAGATTGAGGATTTTTGTTTTTCCTTAAATGAAATAATATAAAGAAAACATTCCGGTAAAAGGACACCTTAAGTGGGTGCAGATTCAATTATGTCTGACTATTTACAACCCCATAAACTGTAGCCCACCAGACTCCTCCATGTAATTTTCCAGGCAAGAATACTGGAGTGGGTTGCATTTCCTTCTCCAGGGCATCTTCCTGAGCGAGGGAAGCACAAATTGCTATTAAAAAAAAAAAAAAAATCTGTACTCTATTTGTAGAAATTATAATACAAAAGTCATGAATGGGACTTCTTTTTGGTAGATTTCTAAAACCCATTTATTTGCATGCAGGATGTCATTGATCTAACAAATTTACGCATACAGATTCTTCATACTGGGTGTGTCATGTCATTTTATGATCATCTATTGCTTGAAGGGAAAGTGTGAAACTAATTACAGTTCTGAAAAGCATAAATATTGAATGTCCTGCTATCATAAGATTGTAGAACTGCTAGTCTCCTTACTAGATTATGTGAACATGAAAGGTTGTTGCTGAATCATGCAAAGATGCTGGGATTCTTGGCATCCAGAGGAGAAGAATTCAATTCAGGGCCAGAGACAAGGCTTGATCGCTCAAAGCTTTTGTGTAATAAAGTTTTATTAAAGTATAAAGGAGCTAGAGAAAGCTTCTGACATAGACATCAGAAGTGGGTAGAAAGATTACCCACTTGCTAGTGTTAGCAATGGAGTTATGTACTCTCCAATGAATCCAAAAAATGTCTGGAGGTTGTAAAGATCTCATCAGACCTACTCCCATAATTTACATTTAAAGATAACAGGATTAGCTAGAAGGTTTAGTCCAGAGACTGCCTTCAGGCAGGATACATTATTGTTATATAATCCTTGTAAAGATCAGACCTACTCCCATAATTTACATTTTAAGATAACAGGATTAGCCAGAAGGTTTAATCCAGAGACTGTCCTCAGGCAGGATACATAATCCTAAGGAACATAGAGGGAAAAAAAAAAGTTGTCCTTATTCCAGACCCTTCTCTCCTTGGGGACCCCTAGACTTCTTATCAACCTGCCTAGGAAATGACTCTCTCAAACAGTGAGTTATTTTATCCTAAAATTATTTAATCCACATTCATTATTTGTATCCCCTCAGTGAGCAATAACACTCATTTGTAAAATTTTCTGAGTGGAGTTTGTGAAGGGAGGACAAACTGTGCAGTGAAACTTGGAAAGATAACTGATCCATGGAGGGATTAAACCTGTGGCCTTGGTTTTATTAAAATTCGTCCCAAACAATCATGCTAAGCAGCCTAAGGCATCAAAGCTAATACAGCATTGGTGGCTAATAAACAATATCAAATGAAAACATGCAGACATCCCTAGTCTGAAATAAGATTTTCAAATTAAAAGAAAAGTGATAATAATAAATTAAAGAAACTTTAGAATTTAACTTTTACTCTCCAAGCAATGATTGAGTTTAAAGAAGCTTATTCGTGAATGTTACCTGAGGTTATTTCTGGTTGCAGATTAGTACATGTGTATGGCATTTGAATACTCATGATGAGGATAGTAATGATAGCAGTTCATTAACTTCACTAACATATGAAAATGGTATGAGTTGGAAATGGTATCAAAACAGGCAAGATGAGAATTAGGCTGAATCAAAACTTAGAATCAAAACTTAGGCTGCAGTTTTAGAGGAGCCCCACACTTCTGGAGGTTTACTTCTAGGAACACCAGCAAGTTCTCAAAACAAAGATTGTAGAAAGATGACCTCTGGCCTCTGGCAGGGGAAGGGAAAAGTAGATATTGTGAACTATACTTATAATTTTTCTGTAACAGATGTATATTCTCCAGAAGGGGCAGGGTGAATAACAGAGCCTTTCCCACCTGGAGAAGCTTATCCCTCCCAAACGAGTCCCTTCCAGACTTCCTATATTTCTTAAATGTAGGAAGAAGACTGTACTAATGGAGAAATGTGTTCTGAGGCACAGATCACTCAAGGCTGAGATTTAATCGTAAAGTTAAAGAATATGCTCAGTCACTCAGCCGGGTCTGACTTTTGTGACCCTATGGACTGTTGGCCACCAGACTCCTCCATCCATGGGGTTTTTTCAAGCAAGAATACTGGAGTGGAGCCAATTTCCTCCTCCAGGCCATTTTACCATCCCAGGGATTAAACTCACATTTCCCGAATCTCCTGCATTGGCAGATAGATTCTTTATCACTGAGCCACACAAGAAGCCCAAGATTAAAGAATACTTTTTCCTCAATCCTAAGTAACAAATTAAATGGACTGGTATAAACATAGAGGATTGCAGGTGATAAAAACAGGAATAACTAGACAAGCCCAAAGACGAGAGATGAGAATAAAAAAAGAAAGAACACTGATGCTTTAGTGTTTAAACATACAGCTATAGCAAACACTAACCACAACCCAATTTCTAGCTGGATCAGTATGAATCCTCAAACCCCACTTATCTTAGTCCCTACTGTGCTATGCCCAACTTTCAACAAATAATTACAAACTATGGCATAAAGGCAAGAAAAAAAACAGTCTTAAGAGGCAAAGCAGGCCATAGAATTAGACTCAGATATGACACTGATGTTGAAATTATCTGATAAAATTTTAAAAATAACTATGATTTATATTATTAGTCATATATATGACTAATGAAAGTGTGAACAATATGTGTGAATAGATGAGTAATGTAAACAGAGAGATAGAAACTCTAAGAAAGACTCAAAAGGATATGCTAGAAATAATAATAAAAAACCTAACTATACTGAAGAATACTTCTGATGGGTTTATATGTAGCAGGGACATAGTTGAGGAAGAAACAAGTAAGTGAGTTGGAAGATAATCAATCACAATTTCCCAAATTGAAACACAAAGAGGAAAAAAAGGAAATGAACATTAAGAACTGTATGGTAGTTTTAGAGATATAGCACATTTGTATTTGGAACTTCAGGACAAGAAGAAAGAACAAAAGAGAAGACATATTTGAAGTAATGATTTCTGTGAACTCTCCAAATTTAATGACAGATCCAGCAAGTTCAGAGAACACAAACCAGTATAAATTCCAAAATAAATAAATGAACCACAAACAAACAAAAATCCAACGTTACCTTGGTATATCACGTTCAAGGTGCAGAAAACCAAAGGCAGAAAATAAATCTTGAAGCCATTCTGTAAGGCCATCCTAATTTCAACACCAGGAAAAACAAACAGACAAAAAACACATGTGGACAAATATCTCCCATGGATGTTAATGTAAAAATCCTCAAAAATGTTAGCAAATCAAATCCAACAATGTATGAAAGTTTTATATACTACAATGAAGTGAGATTCATCCCAGATGTACAAGCATGCCTCAAGATTCGAAAATCAAGGTACTCACCATATCAACAGATAAAAGATGAAAACCTGTACATCAGTTAATGAATGAAAAGCATTTGATGAACTCCAGTGCACATTATAATAAAAACTTATCTCAGAAAACTAGGAATAGAGGGATTCTTCCTCAGATTGACAAACAGCACCTACAAGAAACCTATAAACTAACATATTTATACAAGATGTGATGTGCACGTGTGCTCAGTCGTGTTCAACTGTTTGCCACCCCATGGATTGTAGCCCGCCAGGCTCCTCTGTCCTTGAGATTTCCCAGGCAATAATACTGGAATGGGCTGCTATTTCCTTCTCCAGGGAATCTTCCTGATCTAAGGATCTAATTCACATGACTTGAGTCACCTGCATTGGCAGGTGGATTCTTTACCACTAGCGCCACCTGGGAAGCCCCTTCTACAAGATAAGGAACTGAATGTTTTCTCCCTAAACCTGGGCACAAGGCCAACTGTCCTTTCTCAGCACTTCTATTCAGTCAACACAATGAAAGTCCTAGCTAAGCAATAAGACCAGAAAAATGAATAAAATGTATATGTATTGGGAAAGAAGATATGAAACTTTTTGTTCACAGATGACATGACAGTCTATTTACAAAAAAAAAAAAAAAGTGTTGCTGAAAACTTTTGAGACTAGCAAGTGAGTATGTTGTGTTTACAGGATAGAAGTTAAAAACATGCCAATTGTTTTCCTAAAATAAAAGCAATGAATAAGTAGACTTCAAAATTACACCACCATAAAATTGAAATACTTTTGAAATACTTACATGTAAGTATAACATAATATGAACAAAATTTATATGTCAAAAATTTAAAAACTCTGATAAAAAAATGTTAAAATCTCTTAATTGGCATCTGCATATATTTGTCTATGTGTGTATGTGTGACATGTCCTTTCAGATCTCTTGCTCATTTTTATTGGATCTTTTCATTTTCTTATTGCTGAATTTTACAAACATTTTTGGTGCATTTTGCTTATAAGTTCTTTATCAGGATATGTTTTTAAACATTTTCTTTGTATGTGAACTGCTCTTTGATTTTACTAACAGTATCTTTCTCAGGGCAGAAATTGTTAATCTTAATAAAGTCTAATATCAACAGCATTGTACCTAAAATCTCATACCAAATCCAGGATCATCCATCTATCTATCTACCATATTTTCTTTATCCATGGAAATCTACTTGGCTTCCATGTTTTGGCTGTTATAAATAATGTTTATATGAACAACAAGGTACATGCATCTTTTCTAGTTATAGCTTTCTCAGAATATATGTCCAGGAGTGGGATTGCTGGATCATACGGTAACCTACTCAGTGGACATGAATGTGAGCAAACTCCAGGAGATAGTGAAAGACAGGGAAGGCTGGAGTGCTGCAGACTCTATTTAGAGACTAAACAACAACAACAATAGCTCTATTTTTAGCTTTTTAAGGAACCTTCACACTGTTCTCCATAATGGAAGCACCAATTTACATTCCTACCAACAATGTAAAAGGGTTCCCTTTTCTCCACACCCTCTCAAACATTTATTGTTTGTAGACTTTCGATGAGGGCCATTCTGGCCAGTGCGAGTTGAAATTTCCTTGTGGCCTTAATTTGCATTTTTCTAATAATTAGCAATGTGAAGCATCTTTCCATGTGCCCGTTGGCCATTTGTATGTCTGCCTTGGGGGAAAAAAAATGTCTATTTAGATCTTCTACTCATTTTTTTTTTTTTTTTATATCAAGCTGTATGAGCTGTTCATATATTTTGGAAATTAATTCCTTATTGGTCTCATTTTTTGCACATATTATCTCCCATTCTGTAGGTTGTCTTATTTTGTTTATAGTTCCTTTGCTGGGCTTCTCTTGTGGCTCAACTGGTAAAGAATCTACTTGCAATATGGGAGACCTGAGTTCGATCCCTGGGTTGGGAAGATCCCCTGGAGAAAGGAAAGGCTACCCACTCCAGTATTCTCACCTGGAGAATTCCATGGACTGTATAGTTCACAGGGTAGCAAAGAGTCTGACATGACTGAGAGACTTTCACTTGTCACTTGTTGCTGTGCTAAAGCTTTTAAGTTTAATTAGGTCACATTTGTTTATTTTTGTTTTTGTTCCCATTACTATAGGAGACAAATCTAAAAAAATATCGTGATTTATGTCAAAGAGTGTGCCTCTAGCCATAATATGTTTTCCTCTAGGAGTTTTATATTATCAAGTCTTACATTTAGGTCTTGAACTGACTTTAGTTTCATTTTTGTATGTGATGTTAAAGAATGTTCTAATTTCATTTGTTTATATGTAGCTGTCCCAGTTACCAATTATTGAAGAGACTGTCCTTTTTCTGGGCTTCCAGGTGGCAAAGGATCCGCCTTCCAGGAGACATAAGAGATGTGGGTTCCATCCCTGGGTTGAGAAGATTCCCTCATGGCATGGAAACCCACTCCAATATTGTTACCTGGAGAATTCCATGGACAGAGGAGTCTGACGGGCTATAATTCATAGGGTCGCAAAGAGTCGGGCAAAACTTAGTACGCACATCCCACTGTATAATCTTGCTTTCTCAGCATAGATTAATTGACCATAAGTCTGTGGGTTTATATCTGGGCCTTCTGTTCTCTTCCACTGATCTATGTGTATATTTCGTGCCAGTATCATACTGTTTTAATGATTAGCTTTGTAGTATAATCTGCAGTCAGTGGCTGTAATCTCTCCAACTTTGTTCTTTTTATTTTGGCTATTCAGGGTCTTTTGTGTTTCCATAAAAATTGTAAATTTTTTGTTCTAGTTCTATGAAACTTTTCATTGGTAATTTGATAGGGATTGCATTGAGTCTGTAGATTGCCCAGGGTAGTATGATCATTTTAACAATATTGATCCTTCCAATTCAAGAACATAGTATACCTTTCCATCAGTTTGTGTGGTCTTCAATTTATTCCAACAGCATTTTACAGGTTTTGAAGTATAGTCCTTTTGCCTCCTTAAGTAATTTTATTCCTAGGTATTTTATTATTTTTGATGCAATGGTAAATGAGATCATGCTCTTAATCTCTATTTCTGATACTTCATTGTTAGTGTATAGAAATGGAACAGATTCCTATATATAAATTTTTATCCTGAAACTTTACCAAAGGTATTGATGAGCTGTAGTAGTTTTCGTCATACCTTTAGTATTTTCTATGTATATTATCATGCCATCTACAAACAGTGATTTTTACTTCTTCCTTTCCAACTTGGATGATTCTTCTTCTCTGATCACTGTAGCTAGGACTTTAAAACCTATATTGAATAAAAGTGGCAAAAATGGGCTTCCTTTTCTTGTTCCTGATTGTAGAAGAAATGCTTTTCACTGTTGAGCATGACAGTAGCTGTAGGTTTATCATATATGGACTTTATTATGTTGAGGTATGTTTCTGGATGGCTGGCTATGGGGTCAGGGGACCCAGGTGGTGAGCAGGGTAGTTTCTGACATGGCTGGTTGAGGGGTCCAGGGTATCTAAAATCTGGGTCTGCCCACTGGTGAGTGGGCCCAGGTCTCAGATTCACTGGATGAGGGCGTCAAGCTTTCCTGGAGCTGCTGTCTGTCTCCTGGTGGGCGGGGCTAGGGTCCAGGGCACCTTGGGGGTAGTGCTGACCCACTAGTGAGCACAGCCAGGTCCTGAAATCTCTGGCTGCTGTACCCAGGGCATCCTGGAGCTGGTCTGGTGTTGTCTTAGTGATGTGTGAGGCTGGATCCTTGGTCTGCTCTCTGAGGTGCCCAAGGCATCTCACAGCTGGTGCCAGCCTGCTTGTGGATGTACTGGGTTTTGACATGTGCAGGCTGAGGGTCTGTGATGCTCCCAAGACTGGTGTCCACTTGCTACTAAGTAGGACAAGTTTACTGTGCTCATTCCAGCCCACTGGTGGGTGGTCTGGTTCAGAGGTCTGAGTTGTGAAGAATTGGTTGTCAACTTCCTTGTTGGGAGGGTTGGGACCCAGGTGTTCCCAGGATCAGCGTCAGTTCTCTGGTGGGTGGAACTGGATCTCAGCATCTCTGACTAAGAACCATAGTGGTCCTGGAGTTGGTGTTGACTTGTTAGTAGGTGGAGCCAAGACCCAAGTGTCCTGGGGCTGGTGCTTATCAACTGGTGGATGAAGACAGATAATGCTAGCTACTGGTGAGATGAGCTTTCTCAGCGTCTCCAAGTGCTGGGGCCTGAGGTCAGAGACTTGTGCACGTACATTGGTGGCTGGGGCTGGGTCACAGGGCTTCTGATGGGTGGAGAGAGTCTGTGGGCAGTCATGGCATCAGGGATTTCTAAGGCAGCTGGTGTGCTAGTGGGTGAGGTTGGGTCCTGGGGTGGCTGTCTGAAAGGGCTGGTGTGACCTGGGGCTGGGGCTAGCTCATCGGGGGTTGGTAATCTCTCTATGCTAACAGTCTGCAGGGAGGACCCCATAGCGGCACTTGACAGCTCAGGTACCCTTATGACAGAATGCGTTTCCCAAAGTGGCCACCATGAGCGTCTGTGTTCACCGGGTGGATTCCAGTTTCATCCTTCTTCTCGGAAGCCTCTCCAAGATGAGCAGATGGGTCAGGCCCAGTCTCATTTTGAATCCCTGCTTCTGCTCTGGGTCTTGGAGCATGTCAAGTTTCCTGGGCATTTTTTAAGAGAGCAGTCTCTCTTTCCCACAGCCTTCTGGCTCTCCCAAAATTAAACCTCCTGGCTTCAAAGCCAACATTACAGGAGCTCCTCCTTCCCACACAGAACCCCTGGACAGAGGGCTCCAGTGTGAGGTGCACTCCTCGCTTCTTGAAAAGATACTCTTCCATGTGTGGGTTGCCCACACAGGAATGTTGTTCTTTACCATCCCATGTCTCTATTCCTCCTGTGCTTCTCGGTGTGGAAGATCTTTTCCAGCAGTCTTCAGGTCTTTCTTATCAATAGTTTCTCTGTATTCAGCTTAAATTTTGGTAAGTCTGTGGGATGAAGTGAGTTCAGGGTCTTCCTACCCTCCTTCGAAAATGTAACATTCAAAATATATTATATTATATTATAATAATCTTAATAATGTTAACATTGGAAATGCTTTTTAAGCGCCAGTGTACAAAACATTGGGTACTATAGTGAGAAATAAAGATAGATTTCCTTTAAAAGAATGAACAGTGCAAATCACTAATTATAAATACAAATACTAAATATTTTTCTAGTAAAAAAACAGAATTTCTAGGTAAATGCTTTGTGACTACATAGAAAAGAAAGCCATGAGCACAAGAAATATGATCATTCTAAGAACAATCTGTGCTAAATTGAAATTATTAATTTTTAGATACAGATGATGATCAAAATATATTTAAATATCACTTTCTTAAAGAGATGGAAATACCAGACCACCTTACTTCCACCCTGAGAAACCTGTATGCAGGTCAAGAAGCAATGGTTAGAACCGGACATGGAACAACGGACTCATTCAAAATTGAGAAAAGAGTGTGTCCAGGCTGTATATTGTCACCTTGTTTATTTAACTTATACGCAAAGTGTGAAATGCCAGGCTGGATGAAACTCAAGCTGGAATCAAGATTGCTGGGAGAAATATCAATAATCTTAGATATGCAGATGACACCACCCTTCTGGTAGAAAATGAAGAGGAACTAAAGGGCCTTTTGATGAAGGTGAAAGAATAAAGAGAAAAAGCTGGCTTAAAACTCAACATTCAAAAAACGAAGATCACGCATCTGGTCCCATCACTTCATGGCATATAGATAGGAAAAGAAAAGACACTTTGAAAGACTTTATTTTCTTGGGGTCCAAAATCACTGTGGATGATGACGGCAGCCATGAAATTAAAAGACGCTTGATCCTTGGAAGAAAAGCTATGACAAACCTAGACAGTGTATTAAAAACAGAAACATTACTTTGCTGACAAAGGTCCATCTAGTCAAAGCTGTGGTTTTTCCAATAGTCATATATGGGTGTGAGAGTTGAACCATCAAGAAGACTGAGTGGCAAAGAATTGATGCTTTCAAACTGTGGTGTTGGAGAAGACTCTTGAGAGTCCCTTGGACTGTAAGGAGATCACACTGTCACTCCTAAAGGAAATCAACCCTGAATATACATTGGAAGGACTGATGCTGAAGCTGAACCTCCAATACTTTGGCCACCTGATGCAAAAAACTGAATCATTAGAAAAGACTCTGACGCTGGGAAAGATTGAAGGCAGGAGGAGAAGGGGATGACAGAGGATGAGATGGTTGGATGACATCACCAACTCAATGGACATGAGTTTGAGCGAGCTCTGGAAGATGGTGAAGGACAGGGAAGCCTGGCACGCTGCAGTCCATGAGGTCAAAAAGAGTCAGACATGACTGAGTGACTGAAATAAAAAGAAAAGCTGAGTGATGATGTTATATTTTATGAATTGCATTAAAATTAGAGTGAATCTTAGCAATGAAGAGTCTGCTGAGAGAGTTTTATGAGAAGCAATTGAAGGGATTGGATTTCTTATCTAGGATTTAAATACAAGAATTAGATTATGCATTAGACTTTTTTGATAGAGTTATTACTGTTTTTTAATGGAAGGGAGAAGGAAGTTGTACTCTACATAACCTTATTAGGTCAAGTAGGAAAATACAGTTCCAGCTAAAACAAAAAACTTTTAGTTGAACAAAAATTCAAAAGTCATGTGATGAGTTTATGTCATTGGACACATTATAGCAAAAGCTATCAAGATAGTTTTTCAACATTGTTTCATATAGTTTCTTGTCTTTAAAAGATATTAACACAAAGCTTCTAAGTTTCCTTTCAAATCTAACACATGCCCAACTTGGACATAAAGTCAGTAAAATACATACAAAACGTGTGTCCAAACATGTACAATTTGACAGATAAAATTTTAAATACACTGACTAGTGAGTGGAGTAAAGTGGAAGTGGATATTTGTCAGGGAACAAAGGACACAGTTTGGTGCAGATATAAAGGATGTGTTGATAGCATGCTACAGAGCCTGATGACTGAATTTAAAGAGGAACTTTCCCTAAGCTTTACCCTGGAAAATGTACACAGGTAACTGTGGGATTTGTTAATAAATATATAATTAAATAAATGTAGTGATAAGGAGTGGAGAAGGAAATGGCAACCCACTCCAGTGTTCTTGCCTGGAGAATCCCAGGGACGGGGGCGCCTGGTGGGCTGCCGTGTCTGGGGTCGCACAGAGTCAGACACGACTGAAGTGACTTAGCAGCAGTAATAAGGAGTAATGGAAGAGACAGACATTAGAATATATTTGCTAAATTAACTCTTCTTGTGCACAAAATGAGAGGAGAAGTCAATGTAAGTTTATTGGGGCCATTTGATAGGAGGCAGCAGGAACATGCTCCACTCACAAAGATCCCTTGGAGGAGAGCACAGCAACTCAATCCGGTATTCTTGCTTGAGAATCTCGTGGATAGAGGAGCCTGATGGGCTACAGTCCATGCGGTTGCAAAGAGTTGGACACGACTGAAGTGACTTAGCACAGCACGCAACAAGAACTTTAAAATGGGAACAGAGATTATCTTGAAGAGGAAGAAGGTATTGTGGTCTTTTTCTTCTTCATATATTAAAAATGTTTTCCAAATATCCTATAAAACAGTCTTTTGTACTTGTGGGAGAGGGAGAGGGTGGGATGATTTGGGAGAATGGCATTGAAATATGTATAATATCATATATTAAATGAGTCACCAGTCCAGGTTCGATACATGATACTGGATGCTTGGGGCTGGTGCACTGGGACGACCCAGAGGGATGGTAAGGGGAGGGAGGAGGGAGGAGGTTCAGGATGGGGAACACATGTATACCTGTGGCAGATTCATTTTGATATATGGCAAAACCAATACAATATTGTAAAGTTAAATAAAATAAAGTTAAAAAAAAAAACAAATATCCTGTGGATATATTACTTTTACATGCTAAATAAAAATGGTAAAGTAGTTTTGCAAATATAAGAATGAAGAAATTGAAATTACAGTGTAAATTCTTCTGTTAGTGAAAGCCAAGCTATTTGTTCATCTCCAAACCTTATGCAGAGGTAGATCACTAAGCAGTGATTGTTTAATAATGACTCCTCTGAAAACAACATTTTTCTTATGTGAAGAGCCACGTGGAGCTCTTACTGACACTTGGGGTCCTTCTAGTAGCCTGGGTTCAGAAAGGAAATGTTGAAGTAGCAGTTGTTCAGTTGACAGTAGCATTGCAGAATGGCTCCTACTGAAGACTATATAATTGGCCGAACTTAGTTGCATGAGAAGCTTTTCAGTTTACAGCTGTGTGCAGATGCTCTTCTGCTGGATAGAAAATGAATGCCAGGTATGGTAAAGTTACCAAGCAACCCCCTACCTTGTTAGGATTAGGTAATGTTTCAGGACATTTTCACTTCCCTCTCTTGGTTCTTTGCTTCAGGGAGGGGTGCCCCTTTTATTTCAGTATTCTTTCTATTGTCACCTTTTCTGTCTTGCTCCTGCTCTTCTCCAAGTGTCTTTTTTTCTTTCTTTCCATATCCACACTCTCCTCTCATCTTTCTAAATGGCATTATGAAAAGCACCAATGCAGAGCAAAATAACTTTGGATATGCAGATGGGTCCCTAACTAATAAGTTACACTTTTACTAATTTTAGTAAAAGCTTCAGAACATGTTAATCTCTCTGGGGCATCTGACCTTCCACTGATCTCCGGGGTTGCCATAGATCAGCAGACTAGCACCTTTCCGATGCTGGGCATTCGTTCCAAGGGCATTCCGAGATAAAGAATCTTTAGTAAGATGAATCCATCATTCTTTAGTAAGATGAATACTGTTGGTCTTAAAGAGAAAAGAGTTTAAAGTTTCTAGCTCATTCCCTTTCTCCTCCAATTATCACAATACCCATCACCACCACACTTTACCACCACCAAAGAAAAGTGCTAATTGGATGGATCAAAGGACAGTAATTAGATGACTTTTGTTGTGGTATATCATTAGCTGGAGGGTAGTCTATGCTGGGGAAGAGATAGCTTTTTTCCTTTGGAACTTTTTAATACAGGCAAAGTGATAAAGTGGCTTGGGCTTCTCCTTCTCATTTCTCAAAAACTCTCTCTTTCATCTCACACTAAGTGTCTGTCTCTGGGTCCTTTTCACTGTCTCTCTCCTTTTCTCTTCAGTGAATCTGGAGAAATGTGACATAACCCATTCCTTTGTGTGTGCGTGAGCAACCAGGGTAGATTTTTTTGAAGGTCACTGCCATGTACATTGCCCCATTCTTAAAAATCTTTGTTAGAGGACTAGACACATTTCCCTAAACAGCAGGAAAAGTTCTTTGCTTTCTGAGGACTGATATGATCTAGGGCTGCCTTTCCTTGATGCTGGAAGAGGAGTCTGAACATGGATGTGAAAGGTGAAAGCTGAAAGGGCAGGCTATTCTGCAGCTACACTCTCAACTTAAGGTATCTTGTGTTGAAGCAAAAAGAAATTTCTCTTCTTCCCAGTATAGCTCATTAAATTTTCACACTTGGGTTTGGAGCCCATCTTAATAATAATATGACTCTTTTGAACTGCTAAGAGGAAGGGCTAACTGGTACCTGATAAGATTCAGGAATTTTTCTGTTCCCTCTTGCCTAAAATCCCACTTACATCATTCTATCAATGCCTATAACAAACTCTATGCTCACTCCTTTCCTCCTCTGTATCCTCACTAAAGTCTCTAGACTGTAACTTCTGTTACATCTGAACCAATTGGAAAAAAAAAAATAGAGATTTCCCTTCAGTAAAAAGATTTGTATCCTCTGATGCATTATAAATATTATAATAAACCTGAAACTTGAGTTAACCAAAATTGTTACACAGTCAGCTTTTTAGGAAAAAAGTCAAATGACCCAAAAAAGGCATAATAAACCAAGTTAATATCAGGGCTTTGGTAAAAATGCAATTTCCAGAGTTTTACTTATACTCACTAGAGTTGCTGTCTGATCTATGCCCATAAAATGAGGATTGATGTTTAAAATGATGTCCCTGAGGCATTGAGGATTCTGAATCATGAAAGATTCAATTACCTTCAATAAACTGAACTTAACCATCTCAAGGAAGGTGATGAATACAAATTAGAAATATCATCAACAAGCAGTGCTGAAACACAGAAGTTTTTTGATTAAGTATCAAGTAACTAGCATTTCTGATTTATTAGAAACTATATTCTCTACATAGCCTAGAAAACTGAAATTTTCTATGTGCATTTCACTGTGGTTCAGCACACTGTGGTTCAGCACCAATTATATTTATACCATCAAATAAGTAACCATAGGTAACAAATGACTACTCAAATACCCCAAATATTTTGAGTTAATCCTACTCCATCTCCTTTGCCACACTATCTTTGACTTGGTTCCCAAATTAGTCTTTTTGCTTCTTCTTCTCCATATTAATCACTTGTACCACAGATATTATTTTTAACTGAATTAACTGCTTTTAGTTTATTTTAGAAACATCTATAAAGCACTGTGTAATCTGATTTTATCTTCTTATTGAAATTCAGTTAATGTCACTCTCTCCCTTCTCACTCTGGTACTGACAAATAGGATAACTCAGCTTCTTCAAACTATCCTTCAAAGGGAATGTAGAAATGGATCCTTGTATAGATGAGGACGGAGAAGGCAATGGCACCCCACTCCAGTACTCTTGCCTGGAAAATCCCATGGATGGAGGAGCCTGGAAGGCTGCAGTCCATGGGGTCGCTGAGGGTTGGACAAGACTGAGCGACTTCACTTTCACTTTTCACTTTCATGCATTGGAGAAGGAAATGACAACCCACTCCAGTGTTCTTGCCTGAAGAATCCCAGGGACGGGGGAGGCTGGTGGGCTGCCGTCTATGGGGTCGCACAGAGTCGGACACGACTGAAGTGACTTAGCATAGCATATAGCATAGATGAGGACATAATATATAATGCTGTTTCCGGTCAGGAGCACTGTGATTCATTGCTCAATAATACTGACACAAATGGATAGGTGTTTGGAAGAAAACAAAATTAGGTTCTATCCTAGAGAATATACATCACAAATTCCAGGTTAATTAAATATTTATGTGTAAAAATAATAATTATAACACTATAATGTAAAAAAACAAAACTATCAGTGTAAAAATAATAGGCATAACAATGTAGGAAAACTTAGTTGAATAAATGTAAAATCAGGTAGGGAAACTCCAAAACCCATATTCAAATATGAAAACTGAATTTGCATGGAGAAAGTCCCGTAAATTAAGTTAATTGAGAAAAATCAGATTTATGGAAAATATTGGCAATATGGAGCATGGAAAATATAAGAACTACTTAAAGTTTGATAATATGGAAATTAACAATATAAAAGGAGCAATGACGAAAAAATGTATTAACAAAACAGGCATTTCACAGAAGAGCAAACCCAAATTGCAGAAAATTATGAAGAGATAGTCAAGTTTAATGGTCATCAAGAAAGTAAAATTAAAGTCACCTCATGGTATCACGTTTACTTATCAAACAGACAGAATCTTAAGTCTAAAAGTGTTTATCTGTGTCACCACCAGTGATGCAGATGAGAGAGTACTTTCTTCATTGCTGCTTGAATATGAGTTTTTGCATCCTTTTTAGAAAACAGCTAGGTAACAACTACCAATAAAATAATAAAAACTGTTTGACTATGCAACCAAATGAGGGCAATTTTCCCCACAAGGAACTTTAACCCAGCTCTAAAATGTATATGCACACATGCCTGCTTGCAAGCACTCATACGATTTCAGAAGTTTTTTTATAGTGGCAAAACCCTGAAAAATGAATATATGTGCTATGTATATAAGAAATTAAATATGGAATAAAACGTATTAAATTATGGTCAGGGGAAGAGATAACGGGAAGAGAAAAGGCAAAAATGAAAAAATGAAACAAAATGGCAAAAAGACTGATTTAAAAATTATTCATACAGGTGTTTATATGAAAGGACAAGAGGTTTTTGTTTTTAATGAATAAAACTAGAATTCTTCAGAATCAAAAGAAAAATTTCTGAAAGCAAAATATATTGTCAGTATTATCAAATAATATACCTAAAATTAGTGTATTTTTATGTAAATTCTTTTCTTGAGAAAGGTAGTTTCAAAAGAAATAACCTTCACCTGGTAATGTGTACCATGCAGAACTTGCTCCCCTGGCATCTCCAGGCCAGAATTCTTTCCTGCTTTGTGTGGCTGGCTCTCTTCCCTCCAAACACCCTTTTTTAAGTGATCACACAATCCCACTTTTCTTTTTTCTTTTCTTCTTAGTGCTTAGCACATTAATCTTCTATATATTTATCACTCTTCCTCTCTACCAGAGAAGAAAGTTCTGTGAACCTCATCTGTCTTATCCATTATGGAACGTCTTTTCATAGCACCATGATTGCACAAAATAGGTCCTCTGCTGATGTTTGTCAAATTAAGGAATAAACATTTTAAATCCCTTTTTGTGTCTTCGGATCCCTTGTTACCCATTCAACTATGAGGCAGGGTATAAGTGTTACTTTGAAAGAGAGAGACAGAATGCATTTTATTCACACTACGTGCCAACCACTGGACTAGTCAGTGCCTTATAAATTTTGTCTCATTTAATGTCTTCTATGAACCATACTATGACCCCCATATGTGATGGCAAAATAGGATTAACTATTTTCATTTTATAGGTGAGTTTACTGATAATAATTGAGGTGAAATAATTTACCCTAAGACCATAGTCATAGTAGTTGACACAGTGAAGATTGAAATACAGGTCATTAATAACTGCATCAAGTGTGCTGTATAGTATTTTACACTTCTTCAAATGCTACAATTCATTTTAGAGTGTGAAAGTTCATTAAAGTTATCTTGAATCCTAGTTGGATCCAAGCTTTTAGAAGTTAGTGTTATTATTTTTCTATTAATCATGGTCAATTTACCTAACTTGTCTAATTCTCATTTTTCATGTTGATAAAGTTGATAGTAATAGTATCCACCTCATAAGATTATTTTGAGGATTATTAAAATAGTTAATGCTGCTGAAAAGTGAAAGTCACTCAGTCATTTCTGACTCTCTGTGACCCCATGGGCTATACAGTCCATGAAATTCTTCAGGTGAGAATCCTGGAGTGGGTAGCCTTTCCCTCCTCTAAGGGATTGAACCCAGTTCTCCCACATTGCAGGTGGATTCTTACCAGTTGAGTCACAAGGGAAGCCCAAGAATACTGGAATAGGTAGCCTATCCCTTCTCCAGGGGATCTTCCCAACCCAGGAATCAAAACGGGGTCTCCTGAATTGCAGGAGAATTCTTTACCAACTGCTGAGAATGCATCTATTTTGAAGAAGTGTTCAAAAAATACTAACAATGAAGTACTTATCTTAAAATTATGAGTGACTTCTGAAACTCAGAAAAATAAGTGACCTGTGAACACAGGATCAAAAAAAGGTGAACAAAAGGACTGGGATTCCTTCTATCTTACTATAAGCCTATGTTTTCCCCCGTTGCTTCACACAAAGTTACCCTTTGAGGGGAATGCATTACTTCATTAGTATAGTATTTGGGTGGTCAAACATGAGGTTCACCTCTGAATCAGAGCATGGCTTCTAAAGTCTGTTTTCACTTGCCAGTAAAGGAAGCTTCTGAAATAGGTACTGTTTCTGTGTTGAACAGAATTTTAGTAGTTAAAATAGTGAATTCTTAGTAACAGTGACTATGGAAGTAATATATCCTAAGTATGCCCTAGGATACTTCACTATTATCAAGTCTGTCAGAGCTAATTCTGCTTCACAAGGGTCCCTGGTGTAGAGTCTGTGTGCAGTGATTGGCAATGGTAGGTATTAAGAACCTGGGGTTGTGTGGCTCTTGATCACGGCTGCTCTAAACAAGGGCTGACAATCTGGGCTGTTTGACCATGTGCAGGCAGAGGGCTGAGGAGAGCATCTGGGCCTTGATGACTCATGTTCACCAAAGTTCAAGACATTTGCTACTCATTTTTCTTTCAATCAAGGATCCAAAACATGTTCTCCTTTAAAAAATATAACTGTAATGCATGTGTGTCCGCTAATTCCTCATGTCCGACTCTTTGCAACACCATGGGCAGTAGTGCAGCAGGCTCCTCTGTCATATACTTTATATTGTTCTTAGCTGGTTCCCCTTAAAGTCATGGTAATGCACAGTAGTTGGAACATTATCTTGTTCATGAAATCTTAGGAAGCTTTATTAACCTATTGAAATTGTCTGACATCTTGAGAGCAGGCAAATGCAAAATGTGGCTCTCAGGAGACCTTTAATCAACACCATAATAATCTGTACTTTGGTTTGTTTAGCTGGAACTGTCTCCCACGTAATCTTGTTGTGGTTTATTGTTGTTCAGTTGCTGAATCATTTCAGATTCTTTGTGACGTCATGGGCTGCAGCACACCAGGTTCACCTTCCCTGTCCCCAAAACAATCTCCATGTCTCCAAATGATATCAAGGTCCTAATCCTCAGAAACTATGAACACATTGCCTTACAGGGTCAAAAGGACCTTGAGCACATGATTAAGAATCTTGAGAAGGAGGATGTTATTCTGAATTATGTCTGTGGGCCAAATGTAATCACAAATATTCTTATGAGAGGGAGGCAAGATGATCAAAGTCAGAAAAAATAGATACAAAGATGAAACTAGCAGTTGTAATGATGCCCTTTTCAGATGGAAGGGATGACCACTATCCAAGGAGTGCAGGCAGACTGAAGACTGGAAAGTTAAAAATAATAAAAAGATTTCTACCCCCAAAGCCTCCAGGGGAACATAGCCCTGATGACTCCTTGATTTTTCTGACCCAAGAAGAGTGAACAAAAATAATTTGTGTTAAGTTACTAAGTTGGTGGTGATTTTTTACAGCAGCAATAGGAAATAATACAGATACACTGATGTAAATAATGCATTCAACGGTGACATTATCACCAAATGTGTGAGTAATGAATCTACAAATAGGCCATCCTTCCCATTACAGATGGTTCTCATTCAGGAAATGTATCTTTTCCATGTAGGAAAGCCTATAAAATTTTTGAAAGCCTATAAAATTGTGTCTATATATCAGTAAACATGTTTTTAATGGCAAGCAATAGAAAACTCTAGTTTATTAGATCCAATATTAAAATGAATTTAAAAAATATGCTGGTCTCATGGAAACCAAGAAAGAGCTTTAAAATCAAGCACCCGGAAAACAGGAGCCAAGGCTGGTCTGGGGAACTCTACAACAGGCATTTCCAGGGTAAAGAAGAGGGCTCAAGTGAGCATGATCTGGGCTCCAGCAACTCTAAGGATCTATGTCTTAACATTTATCAAAATGTTAAAACTCCTGATTGACACAGATTAGACCAAATATCCCTGTTCTGAATCTGCCAGTCATGGTCAGGGAAAAAAGGCCACAGAGTAACAATGTGGAGGCGGGAGGACCACCTCTGTGCGCTGCAGCCAATCCTAGAGGAGGAGGATCCATGCAAGACAAACCTGACCCTGAGAGCTGACCACTTCCGGTTCTTGTGACAGCGTGGCTATTGCTGGATTCATTTGTTCCTTTCCTGAGGCCCAGGAAAGAAAGATGAAAAGGTGGAGAAAATCCTCCAGGTTTAGCTTAATCACGAAAGATAGAAAAGGTAGAGAAAAACATTCAGATTTAGCTTAATTAAAAAAGATAATGCATACTATGACTTGGTAGATAAATAAGAAAACAATGGCTGTTAGTTGAAAAACACTCCTTAGGACATTAAACATTAATAAATAAATATAAATATAATTAAAAGGGAAATAAGAAAGAAAAGTAATAGACAGGCCTCAGATATTCATCACTGAATCTATATGTCCAGAAAGTTTATCTCAATAACATTAATGTTGTCTTCTTTTTAAAGGCAAACCCAGCCCACTGAGGTAAGAAAAACTGGGTTAGAAGCCTCTCTCCAGTGTTAACCAGATGTGGACTTAACGGTACAATTAGTTGTTTAACCTACAATGCCTCAATTTCTTTGGATGTCAAACAAGGATAATAATACTGTGAAGCATTATTAGAATTAGAAGTCATATGTGAAAGTAAGCTTTCAATAAATATTAGGTGTACTTTCCCTTCCCTCAGCATAAACTGGAGCAAGTCAGAGTGTGCGTGTGGTGAAAAAGCATGGATGCTTATTATGAAAGAGGGGAAATTTTCCTTGAAAGACGAGTCTGTTCGTAAACCTCTCTGTTTCTAGTACACATCACAGATCACTTTTCCAAAAATATATTTAAGCTCATAAATAATTTATATACACGAGGAATGTATGTGTTTATCTGTGGAGCTGCCTGCTTTAGAAGTCACTCTGGCATTTCATAACCTATTTAACTATGCCCTTTATAGTTACTATCTTGCACTTTCATCTTTCTAAGGAGATAACTTACACAAACACACACAATGCAAGTGGCTATGGTGGCAGCCCTGGAGAAATGGATTTAAAGTAAGACTGATGGAGGGATGGAGCAGAGTAAATGGAAGAGGAGCAGTATTTGCAATAGCTGGTGTCCTCTGTGTGGTCAGTTTGTGGTAATTACACAGATTATCTTCAGAGGATAAACTTTTATGTGGGAGGCCTCGGCCCAGCACGGGCAGGGCAGTGCAATGGTTGGGGGTCGGGGCGGGGCTCTGGAGGTCACAAGGCTGCTGCTGCCGCTAAGTCGCTTCAGTCGTGTCCGACTCTCTGCGACCCCATAGAAGGCAGCCCACCAGGCTCCTCCGTCCCTGGGATTCTCCAGGCAAGAACACTGGAGTGGGTTGCCATTTCCTTCTCCAATGCATGAAAGTGAAAAGTGAAAGTGAAGTCGCTCAGTCCCGACCCCATGGACTGCAGCCCACCAGGGTCCTCCGTCCATGGGATTTTCCATACAAGAGTACTGGAGTGGGGAGCCATTGTCTTCTCTGGAGAAAGGCTGCCTGGTTGCAAATCTCTGATGCCGTTTTCTAGCTGTATGATGTTGAAGAATCTCTGGGTGTGCCTTTTCTTTTTGGTAAAAGATCATAGTTCCTTCTTTGTAGATTGATTTATGATGATTAAGAGTAAGCATTCTAGGCACTTAGATAGCATATGATATGCTGCATAACTCCTTGCTTTATAAAGTGACAAAAATGTTGATAATTATTAAGATTTCATCTTACTGCATAATTTAGCATTCCTAAGTCTATTTTAGGCAACTAACAGTTCTACTGTTAGTTCTACTGCAAAAAATGGGCAGTCTGGATTCATTTCTTTCTTCCTTGTGTCCAGTCCAATTGCTAAAGAATAGTAGATGTTCATTATGAACTTTCTTGCACTGAATTTAGATTATTAGAATCACTAACCAAGTGAAACACGGGAACAGGCAGTCAAAAATCTTATCCAGCTCAGGCACCAACACCAGTTCCCACACATATAAACAGAAAGCATTCTAACTTTCTTGTAGTCTTTAAATGAGGATTTTTATCCTGTGTGTAAAAGACTCAGCACGATCTTTAGTTGTTGTATTATTATTTTTGAAATACTAGACATCCTGTAAGATGGAGTGAGGCTAAACAATGATGGGCTAATTCTAACTAAGAAGATAAACTCAAAATCCTTCACACTGCTACACAGACAGATTTTGTCTGGTGTGTGAGTATGCTGGTATCATATATATTTGTACCCCTTGCTTCTGCACTGACCTCTCTTTACTGGCAGTGACAGTCTCAACCTTTGTTGCTGCCCTGAAGACCAACTTTATCCTGTGATATAAAATGAAACTTATCTGCATATCTCTTTTGCTGAAATGAACTCCATGAGAGATTTAGGGACCTTCTTCTATGCTTTTTTGTCTCTTGTCCTTGTTGTATCTGAGCTCAGTTGTATCCGATTCTTTGTGACCCCATGGAGTGTAGGCTCCTCTGTCCATGGGATTTCCCAGGTGAGAATACTGGAGTGGGTTGCCCATTTCCTTTTCCACTGGTACCCATTAGCCTATCAAATAGATGTGAAAATTACCTTAACTCAGTAAGTCAAAAATAATTAAAGAAGTGGTGATGGTGGTCTAGTCACTAAGTCGTGTCTGACTCTTGGGACCCCATGGACCTGGGGACATAGCCCGCCAAGCTCCTCTGTCCATGGGATTCTCCAGGCAAGAATACTGGAGTGGGTTGCCATTTCCTTCTCCAGGAATCAAAACAAATAGGAAAAAAAAAGTAAAAATAGGTTTTATAGTGAAAACCAAGTTAAATATTTAAAAAAATTACTTGATATCCCTTCTTATTTCATCAGAGTAGCTAAGTAAACACATATAAGACATTAGAGATTGTGAAATGTATGCTTTGTATGCTCCCTATAGAATTCAGGGAATTCTATAAAATCGAGTAGATACGTCTTGTTTAAAGCAGAATGTCAGGAATGTCAGGAATAAACAACATACTGTTTCTTTAAAAAGGAAAAAAAAAAGAAAACCTAGTTTCAAGGCTGAAGAAATTTATACATGTACTTATAACTAACTGATAGCAATAAACTTACTTTCAAGGTTCTGAGCAGTCAGCAAACCAGTTGGTAGAGACAGAAGGTAATACAAATTGACATTCCCATAGCAATCTCAGTGTACAAATAATTTGGCATATACATTATCCATAATAGTATTTGTTTCCAACTTTGAAGTTAATTTTTATAAAGAATGCATTTAATTTTAGTGCAAAATTGTATGTATTAATTAAATATAAATGCCAATGTCATATTTCTTTTGTAATAATAATTCAGCGTTCAGTATAGGCTTGGAGAAGCCAGAGCAATATTTTACTGAGATGGTTTCTTTAGAGGATGATACATTAATATCCTTTTAATATCTCAAATTTGGTCTCCAGTTTTCATGAATTCTAAGTTTTGCATAGCAGACAAAAATCATTTATGTTATCCTCCTTTGTCATCACACTTCTTTTCCCGAGTCTTCCTTGCTTTCTTCATCCGCCTACCCTCCCTCCCTCTCTTCTTTTTTCCTTTTTTCAATCCTCAGTTCTTCCTTTTTTTCCTTCACTTAACAGCTGCTATAAGCCAGCATTGCTCAAGGGTCCCAGGGATATACAATTAATACATAGTCCTTGACCTTAAGAAGCTTGTACACAAGAAATGATAACTTAGTTTTCGTTTCAGACATATTCTGACTATAAAGTAATAACATGACTAAAAACTAGCCAACATTTCTGTTGTTTAACTTTTCCCTGCCATTCCTCCAGCTTCTTAAACCTAGCTGTTCCTCCTCTCGATGTCATTCTGACTGATTTTAATGAGTTACTTCCTATAACTGCTCTGAGTTACTTTTTTTTTTCTCTAATATTTTCCTGGATTAGTTTCCTGGGGCTGTTGGAATCAAGGACTACAAACTGAGTGAATTACAATAACATAAATCTATTCTTTCAAAGTTCTAGAGGCTAGAAGCCCAAAATAAAGGCTCCAGCAGAGCCATGCTCCCTCTGAGACTCTGCTGAACTCCTTCCTCACCTCTGCTTAACCTCCAGTGGTGGCATTAATCTTTGCTGCTCTAATGCATCACTCTTTAAGCTCTGCCTCTATTGCCAAATGGTGTTTTCTTCCCAGGCCTAACTCTCCTTTTCTTATAAGGGTTCTTGTCATAATGGATTAAGGGCCCATCTTTCTCAAGTATAATTTCATCTTTACTTAATTCATTTTATTTGCAATGAAGATTTCCAAATAAAGTTGCATTCTGAGGTTCTAGGATTAGAAATTTAATACACCTTTCCAGGAAACACAGTTCAGCCTGTAACAGTTGTGGATGGAGACCAAAGCTGAAAAGTGCTATCAAAAATACTTGCTAATAAAGAGTCCTTGAGGTAGTGGATGACTGTCCGGAGACTACACGTTTGATTCCACAACAGGGACTTGGAAGCACCATTCAGTTCTCTCTGGATTGAATCTGTTCCCACTCTGAAGACTGTTATTATCATAAATAAAGGTACTTAGTTTATACATTTTCCTTATCTTATATTTTCTGCTATTAAGAAAAATATATTTACTTGCCTTGGCCTCAACATGCCAATATTACCTCTAGAGCTACTTTGATTTCACTCAGAATACAGAAATGTAGAGACAGAGGAGATGTCATCCAGCTGTTACCCCAGTACAGAAAACTCTTACACAATATTTTAGTTTTATAATCATTCCATATCTAGCTGTACCCTCTCAGTAGTTGGAAAGCCGTGGTTGAAACAGAGAGGATGTAGTGTATACTGAGTGTTGTATGTATGGCAGTGTATCGTACAAGACTATTTCATCCCTACACATCTTTAGGAGGGAGTCCTCATGACCCCCATTTCTGAGATGAGAAAAGAGTCTGAACTAGTTTAATTGTGTTATGTGTCATAACTTGTAAGGGGCAGAACTATGAACTGAAAGAATGAAACATACATCTACTTGCCTGCAAAGCCCTACTCTTTTCCCAATATTCACTACCTTTCAAATAACAGAAACATACACAACCATAAAAGCTATAAATGTAACAGTCGAGACAGGTGAGTTTCAAAAATAAAAATAATATAGGTGTACAGTATAGACTGTGTTTGAATTTTCCTACATATTATATAAGTTAATGCCAAGAAGGAGAAAAAGTTGCCTTATGTATGTCTCAGTATAAAAGGTACGCATGATTATTTAATAATAATGTGTATTTTAAAATATTATTTAATCATATATTTCCACAAAGATTAATCATTTAAAAATTAGAGACCTGGGCAGTAATCCTTCTATTTTCTGAGTTATAAAAATTCATGTGGATAACTTTAGTAAAGGCAGTCCAAAAAATCCAGCCTAAACCAGAATTTCTCTGTCTCTCCTATGCTTCTGCAGTAAAGAATATAAAGTAAAGCTTTGTAATCTTTGTACCTAATTCATATGACTGCAGATTCTACTAACAAGGTGTGATATTTTTAATCTTTCCACCTAATTAATATTCATTTTTGAAAAGTGGAAATCAGCTTACTTATTTTAAGTAAAAATAAAGGGTACTGCTGTTTGTAACTAATTGCTAATTGAGCAATTACTTTATCATGTGGCACTGGTAAAAACCATTACTTAAGGTTTTCAGCAACTTCTGATTTTAACTTAATGATCATTTGAATCAAAATTATTTAGTAAATTAAACATTTCTTTACCAGGCACTCTTTATACTTCAAGTAATTTCTAATTATGCTACCTAATGAAGTAATTATATCATTAGTTAGAAATATGCCAGCGTAGTAAGTCTTTTTTAAAAGAATAGTAAAGTGTGGTGATGTTGTGTTCCATAAAAAGAAACTATAAAAAATATAAGCCATTAAAAATGCTTGCCAAAATGTGTGTTTACTTCTAGCCCGTGGAGAGGGAATTCACAAAAGTCTTGCCCTTAGCTTTGGTTAGTACTGATTCATGGTAGATTAACCAGAAGGTTAAATGGGATCAAATACTCAGTCTTCACTCCCTCACTCTCATTTTCAATTTCCCATCCTTGCGCTGCAGGTACCTTGAAGAATCTGAGTTAGAATCAATTGGCCTAGGCACGCAGTCTGATCTATTAGGTCTTCTACCAGAAACTTTTGGAAATTGTCAGATCATTGGTGCAAGGGCTCAAAATTCTCCCAGTGCTCATCAAACCTGACTTCAGTGCCAAGAAAACTATTTCTACTTTGCTAGAGCTCTTCCTAATTAGCAAAACTTTCCAGCAAATAGAAATATGCCCTGGCAAACTGCACTTATGAAGCACTGAACAATAGGCATCTGAAAATGGAGAGACCGTTCAGCTAATTTCCTCTGCTAAAGAAAATGTTGTATTAGCTGCACAGAAAATTGGCTACCGCCACTCCTCCTAGTCCCTGTCCTATAAATACTGCCAGTTCATCGGCCAGAGCTGAATGAGAAGCCCCCATCATTTCTGCTCTCACTTGTTCTTTTTCCAATATCATTATTACGTAGAAGTGCTGGGATGTGCAATAGACTTGGCAAAGGAATTCTTGGATTGTGTGTACCCGTTAGCCACAACTCACTTTTGTAAATTTAGAAATGTTTTTGTGTTTGGACTTATGTCTTCTATTTACCTACTAAAAATTTGTATGTTCACTTTTATCAAGAAAAACCTTTGGTTATAGATCCCCAAATATTGTAACACCTGAAGATCCTCTTGATGAAAGTGAAAAAGGAGAGTGAAAAAGTTGGCTTAAAACTCTACATTCAGAAAACTAAGATCATGGCATCTGGTCCCATCACTTCATGGCAAATAGATGGGGAAACAGTAGAAATAGTGACAGACTTTATTTTCTTGGGCTCCAAAATCACTGCAGATGGTAACTGCAGGCATGAAATGAAAAGAAGTTTACCCCTTGGAAGAAAAGTTATGACCAACCTAGACAGCATATTAAAAAGCAAAGACATTACTTTGCCAACAAAGGTCTATCTAGTCAAGGCTATGGTTTTTCCACTAGTCATGTATGGATGTGAGAGTTGGACTGTGAAGGCTGAGGGCTAAAGAATTGATGCTTTTGAACTGTGGTGTTGGAGAAGACTCTTGAGAGTCCCTTGGACTGCAAGGAGATCCAACCAGTCCATCCTAAAGGAAATCAGTCCTGAATATTCATTGGAGGGACTGATTCTGATGCTGAAGCTCCAATACTTTGGCCACCTGATGAGAAGAACCAATTCATTGGAAAAGACCCTGATGCTGGGAAAGATTGAAAGCAGGAGGAAAAGGGGATGACAGAGGATGAGATGGTTGGATGACATCACTAATTCAATGGACATGAGTTTGTGTAAATTCTGGGAGTTGACGATGGACAGGGACGCCTGGCGTGCGGCAGTCCATTGGGTTACAAAGACTCAGACGTAACTGAGCAACTGAACTAAACTGGACATTATGCATTATGCATTTCTCTAAAAGGTGAAGAAAATCCAAGGACAAGCTGTATTCTCATTAATTTTTCCCAGTAAAGGTAAAAACATCATGAGTAAACAGACAATAATGTCCTATTTTCCAAGTATTGTATAAAGAGATTCTGGAGATCAAAGCTCCATATCTTTGATATGTGCTAGGATGAAGACTTTACTGTCTTTAGTAAATAAAGTAAATAAACCCTGTTGTCTGATCAGCTATCCAACTGAAGTGATCTTCAGGTTGCTTTCATAAAATTTGATTTTGTGCTGATGCTTTTCAGTCACTTATGACTTATATTTAAAATCATTTGATTTAAATGATGAAGCTTTTTCATTTGGCAATTATTGACAGCACGAGCCAACTTTTGCTTTTTATTTGACTCTACCATGTTTAAATCAATTAATTAATTCAAAAGTATGTACTAACATGCCCAAACTGTTCCAGCCAGTGAATATATATTCTGGTCTCCAAAGAGATCACATTTCTCTTCTCAATCTAGTGAAAAGAAACTGTCAAGGATACAACTAGGTACACGTTGGAGGATCACCACCAGGACTTCTAAGTGAATACTACACAACGGAATCCTGTGAGAAATTGTCTGCAGGTAGGGACTGGTTTACCTATCGTGTTCAGGAAAGGTAAATGCTGCACTCTCACCTGAAAATGGCAGCAGCCATTCAAAGGTCTGAGAGAAGCATTAAAAACTAATACAATATTGTAAAGTTTAAAAATAAAATTAAATTAAAAAAATAAAATTAAATTAAAAAAAAAAAAAACAAGGGAAAAGCAAATGCAGTGATCTTGAGGCAAAATTGGCCTTGCCAGTTTCAAGGTGATGATAGAGAAGATGCTTAGCTAAGGCCAAGTGAGTGAAGAACAGAGGAATGATGAAGTGGGGAGGCAGAAAGGGCATGTGGAACAGGTACAAACATAGGTTATTCCTGAGATAACAGTACAGACTTTACCTTCTGTTAGGTTAAAAAAATAAACTAAATTACCTTTGGCAAAGGACTTTTCTTTTGGCTTATGAACCTCCCAGATCTGTTACTTTAAATCCTGCTAACACATGAAAAAGACATTCTTATCCTTCATTCTTGAGAGTTAGCTCAAGGAAAAAATTAAATTAAAAAAGACCATTCTGAGTGCTGGAGACTGATGTCTGTGTGTCAGAGGAATGAGAGCCCCATGCAAAGCCTGCAGCAGGGGCCGACCTGGATGCGGAAGTCTACCCAGCAGATGACGTCAAGAGCTGGGATCCTGCAGCCTCACGCGGGTGCTTATATGTTGGCCACAAGACCTGTAGGTATGTTCTGAAGTTTGCCAGGGACATAAGTGTGTTTTAATTGTAGTTGCCCCCAAAGTGGGAGTAAACACGGTAGCAAAAATTCACTTATTTGGACATCGATGTAAAAGAGACAAGTGAAAATTTGACTGGGTTGAATTTCTGTGCTTCTTTTTAGGGGAGAAAACAAACAAACAAACTACCTTTCTTATGCTTTTACTTCTTTCCCCCTGTTTCGTGTATGACAGTTGAACCAAATACTGAGAAAGAGACAGATTTTTCTTTTCTTTAAGAAACTTTAGTGATGGATTCTTAGAGCATTTCAATGCTCTATTAAGATCAGATATTAATCTACTGATTGATATTTTTAAGACTCATACTAAGAAATGATAGGAAATAACCAAAAACTGCTTTTTTTTTTTTTTTTTTTTGCATTTTGGGGGAGCCACTTCAAACATTTCCAGATAAGTTCCCCAATATAGTGTAGGCTCATCTCTGTAGTAACTTCAGAGAGACTCTTCATCATTAGCTAACTGTCTTTTCTTTCTATTATGATTTCTCACTGCTGCTCCACAGCAATACTGGGGGAAAAAAGGCTGAAACCGCTCTTAGCTCTGGAATGCAGACAAAGAGAAGGCTGCCACTTTGCTGCTCGACTCCCAACTCAGTCTGCCAATTTGCAGAAGTAGGTTACCAGTATTATTGCTAATGATGAGATCAGAAGATACTGAAGCTGCTCTCACTCCAGCAAGCAATAGCTATCCCCTTGTCATGGATGTGGTTTTCTTGAATTTTTCTAAAGGATCAAGCTGTTAGTACTACTGCTAAATGTCAATATCAGAGAAGAAGTTTTCAAAACTGTGGGGTACATTCCTTCTCTACTTGCCAAAAAGGAGGGGTTCCACTCATCTACAATTAAAAAAAAAAAGAAAAAAGAAATCAGGGTAAAAGGGGACACAGTCCAGAGTGAACAAAGCCTTGGACTGGTGGAAACAATGTTTGCAAAACATTGGAGATACTTCTATACCAAGAAAAGCCAAAGCCGTGATAACTCCAGAGATGTAAAAGGTCTCCTGCTGTGGCCCTGTGCTTTCCTTGTGGAAAACCTGAAATTACAGGAGAAAGCAGGTCACCCAGATTGCATAAACTGGTAGGAAGAGGGAATCATCCATATTTTATTATCTGAATTAACTACAGTAGTTTTTTGTTTTGTTTTTTTCCCTAACTTGTTTGAGAAGTGTAACTGTACTCTGAAAGCTCCATTTTTGTTCATGAAGCCGTCTCAATCAAGTAATTAAACAGAAGCTAAGGAAGTGTAATATAAGAAAGACAATTCCTGCAATGTCCAGTGTCACTGGAGAAACTTCAGTTGCAAACTGAGCTGAGGGATTCGTGTGAGCCCTGGCTTTCATCTACTTTTAAAGAACAGGCAGGAACAGAAATATGTTCTACCCTTGTGATGTTTATCAGTAGCAAAATAATTCTCTGAGTACCTCTAACCACAGTAAGAATACTTATATATTGAAGTCTCACTGTTTCCAAAATGGCCCTTGTTAGGGACCAAGCAAGAAACAAAACAACCATTCCAGTCAGGAGGAAAGAGATAGGTAGATAATAAATATATAGTACACTTGAAAATGATAAGGCCTACTAAATAAACACACAGCACTGATTAGTGTTGGGATAAGGATCTGAGGGGTAGAGACAAGAATTAGACATTGTAACTAGAGTGGCCAGTAGGGTGAAGACCACATTCTCAGAAACTCTCTCTAAGGTGCTAGGTGATTGCTGTAAATGAGAAACCTCTAGAGGTTCTGGTTTACTCCCCTGGGGTGGAAAAGCCAGAATGATGATGAATAAGAGGAAGTCACTCTTGCTCAATGGAAATAGAATAGGACTGGAAAGGAGTGTTTCAGGCTGGATTCTACCAGCAAGGGGAACACATGAGCACGGTGACCCTACGATGTGGGCATCCTTGGTCAATTGCTTTGGTCTCTCTCTCACCCCAACACATACACCCACTGGAAGACACCTCTTTATCAGAAAATGCTCTCTCTGAAAATTGAAAAAAAAAAAAAGTACTAAAAGATACAGATCAAAGAAAGAAACTACTAATGGACTGGCTGGCTCTGGGCTTCAAGCCTAAGTCCTTTTCAAGCTTGTAGAGCTGCAGCAAAAGAGAAAAAAAAAGACCAATTGAATCAGAAGGAATTGTTATTAGCTAAGTTTTCAAAAAAAGGAACACATTCATTTGACAGTTGAAGAATGAAAATTGAACTATTGATGTCATTTGTTTGTGAAAATACTACACACAAAAGATTTGATTGATTTGTTCACTTTGGGTGATATCCCAAAGTAACACTTGTCACAAACATATGCCAGTTTTTAAATTTAATACTTTTAATTTTGCAAAGAAATCCAACAGATGCTTAATTAATATTAGAAATTGACTTCTACATGCTTTACAATAAGTCTCTTTTTTTTAGCTTTTGAGGTATAATTGACAGTATTGTTACATGTTAAAAGTGCATGTCCAGGTGATTTGATAAACATACATTGTGAAAGAATTCCTCTATCAAGCTAACTGACATAACCATTACCTCACATACTTATGTTTTCTTCCTTTTTCATGAGAACACTTACATTTCATTATTTTAGCCAATTTTAAGTATACAACATAGTGTTATCAACTATAAGCATCATGCTATATATTAGATTATTGAATCGTATTCATTTTATAACTGAAAGTTTGTATCCTTTTAGTAAACTCTATCTTTTCTATCCTCTAATCCCGGACAACCACTATTCTACTCTCAATTTCTATGAGTTTGACTATTTTTTAGATTCTTTCTGTAAGTGAGACATGCAGTACTTTTCTTTCTCTGTTGGCTTATTTCATGCAGCATAATGCCATCCACTTTCATTCATGTTGTCTCAAATATCAGGGTTTCTTCTTTTCAAGACTGCATAATATCCCATTATATATACTTTTATATATATATATATATATATATATATATATATATATACACACACACACCAGTTCAGTTCAGTTCACTTCAGTCGCTCAGTTGTGTCCGACTCTTTGTGACCCCATGAATCGCAGCACGCCAGGCCTCCCTGTCCATCACCAACTCCCGGAGTTCACTCAGACTCACGTCCATCGAGTCGGTGATGCCATCCAGCCATCTCATCCACACACACACACACACATAGACATTTCCCATGTGTCTCAGCAGTAAAGAATCAGCCTTCAATGCAGGAGGCATAAGAGATGTGAGTTTGATCCCTGGGTTTGAAAGAGCCCCTGGATGAGGGCATGGCAACCCATTCCAGTATTCTTGCCTGGAGAATCCCATGGACAGAGGAACCTGGTGGGCTACAGTCCATAGGGTTGCTACAAGAGTTGGACTAGACTGAAGTGGTTTAGCATGTATGCATATATGTGTATATATACACACATTTATGCATTTAACCCTCTATGGATATTATTTTCACATCTTAGCTATTGTGAATAATGGATTACACATATTTCCTCAAGGAGATTCTGATTTCATTCCTCTGTATTAACCAGAAGTGGGATTGGTAGATTGTATTATTAACTCTACTTTTAATTTTCTGAGGATTCTCCATACTGTTTTGCACAGTGGCTGCAATTTGTATTTTTACCAATAGTCCACAAAGGTTCCCATTTCTCCAAACCCTCACCAGCACTAATCTCTTGTGTGTTTGATAACAGTCATTCTGACAGGCATGAGGTAATATCTCATTGTGATTTGTTTCTGTTTGTTTTTGGTCTTTCAGGTGTCTTGGTTCCCTAATCAGGGATCGGACCTAAGGCCCCTGCAGTGGAAGCCAGGAGTCCTAATCACTAAACCACCAGGTAAGTCTGTTCATTGTGGATTTACTTTGCATTTCTGTGTTGATTAGAGATGTTGAACAACTTTTCATGTACCTATAGACAACTTACATGTCTTCTTTGGGAAAATGTTTATTCAGTTCTTATGGTCCATGCTGTACATACACTGTTACATACAGAGTTACACATAACAAACCCCCTTAAGAGAAGCCCAGAAACTAGCTGAATAGTTCCTACACTTCAGGTGACTGAGAAAATATCAACAGTGAAATAGGAAGGAAAGGCTGAGACACACCTACCCTAATCCCTCCCACAGCCCCCAGCCCCAGCCAAGAACGTACCCATAGCATTGTGAGAGAATCCCAGCTCCCATCTTATCCCCGGAATTTATGTATTTTTCATAGGCATCCATAAAAGATAATACCAAATCTGAATCCCTTAACTTTTGTATTCAGCTGCCTCCTGGACTACTCACCTCTATTTAAAAACAACAGGCAAATCAAATCCAATATGTCCCAAACTTAGCTCCTAAAATCTCTATTTTTGTGAATGATCCTACCCATTCACAATCCCCAGTCCCCAGTCATATTAGAAACCCCCTCTCTTTTAATCCATATCTAGACAATCATTATATTCTAAACATTTCAGCAGCATATTCCCCAATATCCATCCCCTTTGGTATAACTATAATTTAGAACCTCATCAACTCTTGACTGAACCATTTTTTAGGACTCCTAAGTAGTCTTCCATTGAAAACATAGTTCCTTTAAGAACAAACCACATGCTAAGTATCATATAACAAAATAAAAGAGAGTTCCAACTGCCAAGGAACTGCAATCTGAGAAATAGTGAATATGATAGACAAAAGAAAGAGGTCAGTTCAGTTCAGTTCAGACACTCAGTCGTTGCACTCTTTGCAACCCCATGGACTGCAGCATACCAGGCTTCCCTGTCCATCATCAATTCCCGGAGCTTACTCAAACTCATGTCCATAGAGTTGGTGACACCATCCAACCATCTTGGCCTCTGTCATCCCCTTCTCCCCCTGCCTTCAATCTTTCCCAGAATCAGGGTCTTTTCCAATGAGTCGGTTCTTTGAATCAGGTGGCCAAAATATTGGAGTTTCAGCTTCAGCATCAGTCCTTCCAATGAATATTCAGGATTGATTTCCTTTAGGAGGGACTGGTGGGATCTCCTTGTAGTCCAAGGGACTCTCAAGAGTCTTCTCCAACACCACAGTTCAAAAGCATCAATTCTTTGGTGCTCAGCTTTTTTTATAGTCCAACTCTCAACCCATACATGACTACTGGAAAAACCACAGCTTTGACTAGATGGACATTTGTTGGCAAAGTAATGTGTCTGCTTTTTAACATGCTGTCTAGGTTGGTCATAGCTTTTCTTCCAGTGAGCAAGTGTCTTTTAATTTCCTGGTTGCAGTCACCATCTGCAGTGATTTGGGAGCCTCAAAAAACAAAGCCTCTCAATGTTTCCATTGTTTCCCCATCTATTTGCCATGAAGTGATGGGACCAGATGCCATGATCTTAGCTTTCTGAATGTTGAGTTTTAATCTAACTTTTTCTCTCTCCTCCCTCACTTTCATCAAGAGGCTCTTTAGTTCTTCACTTTCTGCCATAAGGGAGGTGTCATCTGCATATCTGACGTTATTGATATATCTCCTGGCAATCTTGATTCCAGCTTGTGATTCACCCAGCCCTGTATTTCTCATAATGTACTCAGCATATAAATTAAATAAGCAGGGTGACAATATACAGCCTTGGTATACTCTTTTCCCAATTTGGAACAAGTCTGTTGTTCCATGTCCAGTTCTAACTATTGCTTCTTGACTTGCATACACATTTCTCAGGAGGCAGGTAGGGTGGTCTGGTATTCCCATCTCTTTAAGAATTTTCCAGTTTGTTGTGATCCACACAGTCAAAGGCTTTGGCATAGTCAATAAAGCAGATGTTTTTCTGGAACTCTGTTGCTTTTTTGATGATCCAATAGATGTTGGCAATTTGATCTCTGGTTCCTCTGCCTTTTCTAAATCCAGTTTCAACATCTGGAAGTTCTCCATTCATGCATTGTTAAAGCCTAACTAGGAGAATTTTGAGCATTTCTTTATTAGCATGTGAGATGAGTACAATTGTGAGGTAGTTTGAACATTCTTTGGCATTGCCTTTCTTTGGGATTGGAATGAAAACTGACCTTTTCTGGTCTTGGGGCCACTGCTGAGTTTTCCAAATTTGCTGGCATATTGAGTGCAGCACTTTCATGGCGCCCGAACAGGGACTGAACACCACTTATGAAATGATGGTGGGAGAGGGAGAATATCGAGACACTAATAGTCAACTTAATTATTTACCTGGAGCCTACCCTCAGATTAGTGCTGCGGCTCTACAAGCATGGAAAAAGCTTCCAAATTCTGATAAAAAGACTGAAGATTTATCTAAAATTCTCCAGGGGCCAGATGAGCCATATCAGGATTTTGTTGCCCACCTGCTTGATACAATTGGTAAAATGATAGGGGATGAGCAGGCGGGGATGGTGTTGACTAAACAGCTTGCTTATGAGAATGCCAATTCGGCTTGTCAAGCTGCCCTGAGACCTTACAGGAAAAAGGGAGGCTTATCTGACTATATACGGATTTGTGCTGATATCGGCCCTTCACACGTTCAAGGCATAACTTTGGCCACGGCATTACAAGGATTATTGCCTTAGCTGGTTTTAGTGGACGGCTTGATAATCATTATCCCTCAGATAAAATTTTGCAGTTTGCTCATTATCACCAATTTCTCTTCCCCAAAATCGTTGTTTCTCAGCCCCTTGCCGACGCCCTAACTGTATTTACTGATGGCTCTTCTAATGGAATAGCTAGTTTGATTATACAGGACAATACTTACCTGGCAGGGGAGATACCATGATCACGAAGGTGGTTTTCCCAGGGCGAGGCGTATCCATTGCACTCCGGATGTGCTGACAGAGCGTTACCGGCAGGTGGTGCCCTGAATGTGGATCTGTCTTAACCGCCTTATTAGCCAGATAGTGTCCTCCATCACTGCTTCCCTGAGGTTTGAGGCATGTAAAAAGCCGGAGAAGGTGTCAATAGTAACATGAACAAATTTTTGTTTACCAAATTCAGGAATATGGGTAACATCCATTTGCCATATATCGTTTGGCAACAATCCTCGAGGATTAACTCCATAGTGGGGGATGCTAAAAAACTGAGGACATGTTTGACATTGCTTAACAATCTGTCTGGCAGCTTGCTAATCTTCTCTGTATCGTTCCAATTTTAGTATATGTGCTGCCGAAAAATATGGAACGCTTCACGAATTTGCGTGTCATCCTTGCGCAGGGGCCATGCTAATCTTCTCTGTATCAAAAATAGATGCGGGGAGCTGCCCGTGAGAACGGGGTCCTTTGTCCGAAGGACACAGCTCTGGGAGCTGCCTCAGTCCTTGAGGGTTTGCTTGCAAACAAAGCTCTCTGTCCTGCCACCCCAGAGATTAGGCGCTTATTTACTGCAGGCACCTGGAGTTCTGTGCAAACTTCTCACGCACAGAGAAATGTTATCTGGTGTAAGAAATAATAACAGGGAGCCATTCCCATGCTCTCAAGACTTCTTGTGACTGTTTGTAAGATGTATAGGCTAACCAAGAAAAAATGTCAACTGTCTTGTCTCTCTCACGCTTTTCTGTATAAATATGAGATGTTGAATAAAGTTGGGGTCAGACTGCGTCCCTTCGTGGTGACGTGTCTGAACCTCTCGACCCCATCTTTGTAGTCTCTTGCTTTAGTTTCTTTCTTAGCCCCGCCGTGCACGTTCTCGGGACCTGATCGACTTTGCCGGCTGGCTCCGGCAGGTGGCGCCCGAACAGGGACCTGAACCCTTTCTTTTGACAGTCTCTAGCAAATCAGATGAGGAGATTGACAATTAAAGAGCAGAAACTGGGCAGGAGGGCGGCCCAAGGGCCGCGCGCCCAGGGTGCTCCTCGCGCGCGGCCGAAAAACCCGCCACGATCCGCCGGCCAAGTCCAAGATCGGGCGCGTGGCGACCCCGCCCGCCGTGGATCCTGCGGAATTCTTCGTGCTGACAGAGCGTTACCGGCACTTTCACAGCATCATCTTTTAGGATTTGAAATATCTCAGCTGAGATTCCATAATCTCCACTAGTTGTTGTTGTTGTTGTTTTTTTAATAGTGATGCTTTCTAAGGCCCACTTGACCTGGCATTCCAGGATGTTTGGCTCTAGGTGAGTGATCACACCATCATGATTATCTGGGTCATGAAGATCTTTTTTGTACAGTTCTTCTGTGTATTCTTGCCAACCTCTTCTTAATATTTTCTGTTTCTGTTAGGTCCATACAGTTTCTGTCCTTTATTGTGCTCATCTTTGCATGAAATATTCCCTTGGTATCTCTAATTTTCTTGAAGAGATCTCCAGTCTTTCTCATTCTACTGTTTTCCTTTATTTCTTTTCATTAATTACTGAGGAAGGCTTTCTTATCTCTCTTTGCTATTCTTTGGAACTCTGCATTCAGATGGGTATATTTTTCCTTTTCTCCTTTGGCTTTTGCTTCTCTTCTTTTCTCATTTATTTGTAAGGCCTGCTCAGACAACCATCTTATCATTTTGCATTTCTTTTTCTTGGGGACTATTTTCATCACAGTCTCCTATACAATGTTATGAATCTCCATCCATAGTTATTCAGGTACTGTGTCTATCAGATCTAATCCTTTGATCTATTTGTCATTTTCATTGTATAATTGTAAGTGATTTAAGTTATACCTGAATGGTCTAGTAGTTTTCCATACTTTCTTTAATTTAAGTCTGAATTTTGCAATAAGCACTTTATGATCTGAGCCACAGTCAGATCGCAGTCTTGTTTTTGCTGACTGTATAGAGCTTCTCCATCTTTGGCTGCAAAGAAGATAATCAATCTTATTTCAGTATTGACCATCTGGTGATGTCCATGTGTACAGTCGTCTCTTGTTTTGTTAGAAGAGGGTGTTTGTTATGACCAGTGCATTTTCTTGATAACACTGTTAGCCTTTGCCCTGCTGCATTCTATACTCCAAGGCCAATCTTGCTTGGTACTCCAGGTATCTTTTGACTTCCTACTTTTGCATTCCAATCTCCTATGATGAAAAGCACATATTTTTTGGGTGTAAATCCTAGAAGGTCTTGTAGATCTTCATAGAACCATTCAATTTCTGCCTCTTCAACATTACTGGTTGTGGCATAGAGTGGTATTAATGGTTTGCCTTGGAAACGAGGAGAGATCATTCTGTCATTTTTGAGATTGCACCCAAGTACTGCATTTCAAACTCCTTTGTTGATTATGAAGGCTACTCCATTTATTCTAAGGGATTCTTGCTCACAGTAGTAAATATAATAATAATCTGAATTAAATTCACCCATTCTAGTCCATGTTAGCTCACTGATCCTAAAATGTTGATATTCACTCTTGCCATCTCTTGTTTGACCACTTCCAATTTACCTTGATTCATTAACCTAACATTACAGGTGTGGTGTTGGAGAAGACTCTTGAGAGTCCCTTGGACTGCAAGGAGATCCAACCAGTCCATTCTGAAGGAGATCAGCCCTGGGATTTCTTTGGAAGGAATGATGCTAAAGCTGAAACTCCAGTACTTTGGCCACCTCATGCGAAGAGTTGACCCATTGGAAAAGACTCTGATGCTGGGAGGGATTGGGGGCAGGAGGAGAAAGGGATGACAGAGGATGAGATGGCTGGATGGCATCACTGACTCGATGGATGTGAGTCTGAGTGAACTCCGGGAGTTGGTGATGGACAGGGAGGCCTGGCGTGCTGCAGTTCATGGGGTCGCAAAGAGTCGGACACGACTGAGCGACTGAACTGAACTGAACCGAACTGATGCAATATTGTTCTTTACAGCATCCAACTTTACTTCCATCACAGTCACATCCACAACTGAGCATTTTTTTTTTTTCTTTGGCTCCATCTCTTCATTTTTTCTGGAGCTATTTCTCCACTCCTCTTCATTAGCATATTGGACTCCTACTCACCTTGGGAGTTCATCTTTCAATGTCATATCTTATTGCTTTTTCATACTGTTCATGGGTTTCTCAAGGCAAGAATACTGAAGTGGTTTACCATTCCCTTCTCCAGTGGATCATGTTTAGTAGATTGTCATATGGCAATAATGGGAAAAAGGGCACATTTTCCAATTAGAAAAATGTCATGGAGTTGCTGGATCACTAAAAAAAAAAAAAAAAGAATAAACAGAAGAAAAAATTGTTGACATATATTTTAACCCAAAATTATAGAATGCTGTGTGAAAATGATACTGGCGGGATGTAGTTAGAGGGTCAAAGTACACATACAGGTTAGCTCCTGAACTCTACATATTAGACCATGATGGATGATCATGAACTAGCACTCAAGTCAAAAACAGAGAGAGAATTAGTTACATAACAGAGCCATTTTTGACTTTTCCTAAGGGAACATGCCTGGACACAGATAAAGAAGTGGGTAATACCAGTGTGTAAGAATCTCTGCTAGGAGTAAGCATTCATTGTACTCCTCAGCAGGTAGTCTCGATAAATCTATTGTTACATTATTAAAAGAGGATCATTAAAAGGTCATTGAAAGGGACTAATGACCTTTCAACATTATCAGAGAATCAGTGTATCAAATATCAAATCAATATATCAAGTACTGAGGTTTCTTTCTCTGTGATTTATTCAATTCTCACAAGGCATTATCTTTCCTCTCTTTAGTGAGGTTTAAAAAGCATTATTTTCTTAACAAATATAGGTATGTAGTGTATGTAGTTTTAGGAAGAAAGGAGACTGAGAAGAAAATTACTCAGACTATATAAATCAGCCTAGAATAATTCTAGCTGAAATATTTATAAAATTATTTTTTAAAATTATTGACCGGGACCAGCCTCGGCTGATCCAGGGTATTCGAAGGAGAGATGGCATAGGCGACCTATTTATTTAAATATTTATCAAAGATATAAAGAGTAATAGAATAAGGATAGCTCAGTGAGGAAATTCAGTGGAGAAAAGAGGCTGAATAATTCAGCCAGAAGGTGAGAGAAAGAATGACAAGGGGAGACCAAGTTTCGGTGAACAAGGCCCACACTTTATTTTCCAAAGTAGTTTTATACCTTAAGTTGTGCATAGAGGATAATGGGGGAAGGGGTGGAGTCATGCAAGGACAGCAGCTCCTGGTCCTAATCGAAGCCAGGCTTTCAAACTTATCATATGCAAAAGTTCAGGTGAATTACATCATCTTCTGGCCAGGAGGCCTTTTAACATTTTAAGAAACTTATCTTTCTCTAAAGGTGATTATTCCAAAGTCAGGCACCAGCCTCCAAAAAAGCATTGGACAAACCTGCATTCCTATAGGGCAAAGGTGAGGTGGGCTCAATCAAGAAAAGACTTAACTCAAGGGTCCAAGGTTACAAACATTGAGGCTACTACTTACATTTCTATACACCCATTATATCAATCAATACACTGCCAAGGACACAGTAGGTAAGGAGTATGGAGACTTAACAGCAAACATTGGCCCAATAAGTGAAAAACCCTTCACCAATACAGTTTCTAATCAATCTTTTAACTACTCAAAAGAATCTGTTGTTAGACAGTTTAGAACATCTCCTGCCTCTCACAGTTGGGAGGCTCTGAACAATCACATGTGGCCGGAAAAACCTATTCAGGCAGGCTAGAGGATTTCCAAAGGAGTTTGTAGGTTGAAACACTGTCACACCCAGGAATTATTAACTGGAGCTGTAAGCTAACTCTTTTTTCAGACAGAGGTAGTGGGGGACAGCCCCCCGTAAAGTCAGAGGTGTAGGTGAAAGCACAAAGCAGAAAGTAGGCAAACTCTGGTTTTGGGGGTAGATGCTCGAGAATTTCCAGGGGGACTCCTGAGGCTCGATCCCGCCTTTGCATACGCCGAGCCTCCTTCCTCATGACCTTTGTCATGGGCAGAGTTCCTCTCGCTGGCTCCCAGCAGTGATATAATTCTAGTTGAGCTATTCCAGATCCTGAAAGATGATGCTGTGGAAAGTGCTGCACTCAATATGCAATATGCACTCAATATGCAATATGCTGGCTCCTGGCAAATTATTATCTGTATTAGATAGCTGAGTTAACTTCTTTATTGCTCTCATTGATACAAACTATTGCAATTAAAATGGCAATTTTAAGTTATGATAAAAATACTATTTTTATTTAGTAGTTACATTTTTTATTTTTTCTATTTTAGTTGGGAAAAAAAAAAAACTCTCAAAATGTTAGGTGATTGACTTATTCCTTTCAATAATAGGGTAAGCAAACAATTAAACATGAAGGAGTTTATAAATAGAGGTTAAGGAAAATGTATTCCTTACCAATTAAGAAAATAGAAAGATCAAAGGAGAAGAATTTTAACACTGTGGGCTTGGAAGTGTAAGTTATAAAAACTTAAATAAAAGGAGAATAATGCAGTGAAAAGAATTGGATTACAACAGTTGGGTGTGTTTATTGCCCACAGCGGCCCAATCTCTTCCAAGCACAGTAATTGTGGGTAATTGAGAGGTAACCTTTGGGGGCAATGATATGAAAAACTTACACTGTTTGATGGCTTTTCCATTTTCTTTTCATATCAATACCTTCATTAGATATCACTGTTGGAGTAAATTTACCAGATTAGAAAATAAAAGCTGTGTTAATGATTAAACCTATGGTTGTAACCCAATCTAAGTCAGTAATTAATATTGTACAGTTACTTTTTTCATTGTGTTTAAAAATTTCTCCTAGTCTTTTGTTACATAGTTGTGAACATAATAGACATGCATGTATATGCATATGTAGGCATGGGCTTCCCAGGAGGCTCAGACAGTAAAGCATCTGCCTGCAACGCTGGAGACCTGGATTTGATCCCTGGGTCGGGAAGATCCCCTGAAGAAGGAAATGGCAACCCACTGCAGTATTCTTTCCTGGAGGAATATTTATAAAATTATAAATAACCTGCCAGAGGAGCCTGGCAGGTTTCAGTCCATGGGTTGCAAAGAGTTGGACACAACTGAGGGACTACCACATATGTATGTAGGAATATACCTATGTATTCTCATATGTTTATAAGAATATATGCATACGTGTTGATTTTTAACTTAATGTATTTATGCATTTCTTTTATCTTCAAGTCCATCCTTCTCATGGCCTGGCTTATGTTTTAAGTTTGTACCAAGGTTTCCTTAACGTAGTCCCTCTCTTTAGAGTTTAGTTTAGTTTATTTTCACGTTTTACATTTATTTAGTTAGCTCAGTAGTTCAGTAATGTCCAACTCTTTGCAACCCATGAACTTATAAATGCCTATGTCTTCCCAGGTAGCTCAGCTGGTAAAGAATATGCCTGCAATGCAGGAGTCCCCGGTTTGATTCCTGGGTCAGGAAGTTCCCCTGCAGAAGGGATAAGCTACCCATTCCAGTATTCTTGGGTATCCCTGGTGGCTCAGATGGTAAAGAATCCACCTGCAATGTGGGAGACCTGGGTTCAGCTCCTGGATGGGAAGATCCCTTGGAAGAAGGCACGACAACCCATTCCAGTATTCTTGTGTGGAGAATCCCCATGGACAGAGGAGCCTGGCGGACTACAGTCTGTGGGGTTGCAAAGAGTCAGACACAACTGAGAGACTAAGCACAGCACATGTAATACAAGATTTTGCTACTTTTGGATTATTCACTAGGGTCATTTATAGAATCAAAAATAATTTTCAAAACTATTAATGTTTTATTATTTTTTCACATAGCCAGTATGCTTCCCCATAGGTTGTGTGTAGCAGTTTATATTCTTTACAGTAATATATGTGAGCATGCTTTAAATATGAATTTAAATATCTTTTTTTTACCATATATTGATTTTAATTTTTTAATCTTTGCTGGCAAAAAAGTGCATTTTGAAAGAAAAATAATGTATATCCAGAGTACCATAGAATTAGGTGAAATTCAAAACCATATCTATACTTTCAACCTATTTAGAAATTGCACAATAATGATTAATGACTCTTTGAAAACCCAAGACATCACAAAATCCTGAAATATTATTTATATTTTCAGTTAAGAACTAAAACTTGATTTCTTTGTAACCTTATTATAAAAGAAGTCTCAAGTGATTTAATTGGATTATACTAAGGATAATGTAAAAGAATATTTCTCTCAAAAGAAAAATAAAATAAATTTCAAAGGAAAAGTTATATATTACCTGAAATATCTCCATAGAAAGAATCCATCATTCTAGGTGAATGGTTTATATTTGCAATAGTAACTGATTATAATTTCACAGTTTGTTCACTTCCTAATTGCCTATTCTTAGTAAATACCTTATCAAACTCCAATTACATAGACTAGGAAACCAAGTACTATCTAAGAATATAAAATATTAACTCAGGAAAAAAATTGAAGATAATCTGTTGTGACCTGAGTTCATATCAACAGCTCAGGTTATTAAAATCAGTTAGATCAAAATTAGGATATAAAAATAGGAAATGATAAAACTCATTAAAGGGCAAAAATGTTCTCCCCTGAAAGGTAGCATCCGGCAAAGATAACATGAGATTTTTGTGCCAATTATCTGTGGTTGCTACATCAGTTCCAAACATTGTGCACAATGTAAGTCACTTGCAGTCAAAAATCAATTTCTTTAAGGGATCTCTGGAATGAATCCAAATTCAATTTGAAAATTAAAGATTGCATGGTCGTGGAAACCCTAGGCATTGAAGAGTGGTGGAAGCAACCAGTGTTATATTGATGGCTTGACCCATACTGCAAAGGCAACATTCAAGTCATATTTCTACAAGATGCGAACACTGATCCCCAGGAAAAGGTTCTTGTAGACAAAATAAAAGTGTGTTGGGTAACTACTTATGTTTCTTTTTCTCTGACTGCTCTTTCTCCAAGAGCAGGTGAATAATGATAGATATTTTCTCTCAGTCCTTCTCTGGAGACTAGACTTTTTAAAAAAAAATTCAAACCAATGAAACATATATAACTGAAAATTGTCCAAAAGAGAAACATCAATTGTGTTTTAATAGCATACTAAGTGTGCTTTTTCTCTATTTGGAGCTTATTACATAGACTATAATGAGCCATAGAATTTCTGTGACCAAAACATTATCTATATCTATATATACAAGTCTGTTGGTGAATATGAATAGTATGTTTATTTGTGTTTGTCCACATTTATAATAATCCAAAAATGATATTAGTAGTTATATCTAGTTTGAGACATTATATGTAATTGTATATATAAATAATATATAACACATATATGTCTGTATACACATAATTATCTTCAGTTCTCCAAGGTGTCAAAATGTACACATATTTTCCCTTTTACTTATATATACACACAGTTTAAAGAAAGAATCAACCAGCTGTGCATGTAATAATTTTTATTTATTTAATTTAGATATATTTTTATAGATTAATATTAAAATGTGCAAACCTGTCTCTACTCTGAGACTTTACCTTGAAATAGAATACTGACTTATGATTATTGCTTTTCTTGAATACCTGGAAACTCAATCAAAACTCAACAAACACAACTGCATGATTCTATGACAAGAAAACATAAATCAATGTTGGTGTTTTACAGACTGTACTCTGAGTATAACTATACAACTAAATTCTTCTGTTCCAATAGTGTACAAGAAAGGTCCTAGTTCTATTGTTGTAGAAAGTGGAATCTTGGCATCAGATTAAAAACCATGTATTAATCAAGTAATGGTAGCAATCTGACAGATGGAACAAAAGGAATTGAATAACTGAATAGAGAATGGAGCTACAACTCAAAAATTTGAATTACACTCAAGCAATGTTTTTACTTCTTGTTAAGAAAATGTAACCCCCATATTGGTTCATGATTAAACCACAGATTTCAAAGTAAGGATTATTTGTTGATCTGTTTGTGAAGTGTGCATGTGTGTGTGTGTGTGTGTGCTATTATTTCAAATCAATGGAAATCAATCTATTTCAATCCTTGCTTAAGGAGACTCTATTTCTCTATTTTTGCTCCTTAATTGAGTACCTGAGAATTCAAAAAATGTTTAAGTGAAATAAAATTTTAGGGCTCGAATTTTCTCAGAATTTTGATGTCTTAGAATAGTTTTCCTATTCATTTGTCATAATACCTACCTGTTTATCATTAGAGATCCTTTGATTTGGGACTGATATTACCCTCTTCAGGAGGATTCTTTTAATAAGATACAATCTAAGTAATATGAAAATCCACCATGTAATGAAAGAGATTTTTCAACCTAATTAGTATTGATTATAGGTACCATCAGATGAATAAAATATTGGAATTAGTGTAGAATCACAGAGAGTTGAGGTATTCTAGTTTACAAATTTGCATAGGGTCAGCCTATGCACTTGAGTAAATTAAGAAGATACTTTATATAATTTGCCAACAGATTTCTGACATATTTAGTTAAACCTGTGTGACATTGTTGATTTTTACGTTTCTGGTAAGAAGGCAAAATACACCTACTACTTGACACCCCAATTTTATTATATTACAAATTTTCACTTACCTACTGCTGAAAGTACATATCATCTTTTCTTTCTTATTTGTATTCTTAATTACTCATTTTTAATCTTTTGGTATACAATTTATCATCATGGATAATTCTCATACCAAGTTAATGCATATTTATCCTTAATTATTCACAACCTCTTTTTGAATTATTTTTCAGGACACCATCCCCTCCTATGAATCGAAAATGTAGTACAGTGAATAATAAGTTATGGACACTCTGCAAACCCTGTCATTTTATATCATATGAACAAGAGTTAAAGGGATGGTCTTTCTTAGAAATTTTATCCCAGTTAATGTGATACCACCATTTCAAATGTCAGTAGAGTCGTCACCCATTTTCCTCAGGCCTTTGAGAACATCACATCGACCGTTTTCTCTCTGAAATAAAGAACTCTATCATGACATCATCCCGTCATCTCATTATACATGCCACTGCTGTTCCTGCATCTGGTGGATCTTAATATAAAGTCAATGGGAGCCATAGGAGATCCAAAATTTTTATAAGAACACAAAGGTGATAAATGAGTGTAGAGATTAAAGATAAAACAGAAATACCTAGAAAATATCTAGACTGAAAATGTTTTATAAGCAGACCTGGTAGATAAACCCTTCCTAAAGCAATAGCTACTATATGTCCAAAACTGGGCTAAATGATCATTTGTTAGCAACCAACACATATCTTTTCCTGTTCAGCTATATATGCTCTTCTGAAAATGGGGTGTTCACATTCCCTACACAAGCACAGATTTCAACTACATTACTTATTTTCTAATTTCATCCTTAAATACAGTTTTCCTGCATTTAAGGACACTAAAGAATTTCTATGTGGATCTAAGTAATATCAGTACAGAAAAAAGTAGAAGATTCAAAACTACAAAATGGTTAAGAGAAAGCAGCTCTGTGTTAAATTGTGCTTTTAGGGTTAAGACTATTTATTTCAATATTGATTGAGATATATTTCTTACATGTGTACTACTTATAAAGTTGATGACTATATAACACATTTGTTGTTATAATAAAATTCAAATTACTTTGTTCAAGAAAGAGTCATGCATAATAAATCCTTTGCTCCTGGTAGAGTAGAGAGGGAATTCCCAGTTTGTTATGCTATCAATTCTCCAATTTTATTATTTCTTATTCTTCTCAGTAGTTTCCAATTTAGGTTATACATATTTTTCTGTATTTTCCTTATATGCTTCTTCTTTGCTCCCTCAGTGTGAGAATTTGTGAAGTACCCTCAAGGTACATATCCACCTTTAGATATTCAACGGAATTTCATTATGTTTGTAGATTTCACTCTAGAAATAATAAAAGCTGAATCTTGCAGTGGAGCAATAAACCTGGTGTGCTTAGAGGTATGACTGTGAGGACTCTTATTTCACCTGTCTTAAACAGGTACTGTTTTCAACCCCAAGCTACCAAATTTAAATTCTAAATGTTATGGGGTGGAGAGGCAGAGTTACTCCGAACAGAAACTAAGTGTCTGTATTTGGCACGACAAAAGCATATTTATATGTCATTGTTGAAGAAAAAGTGCCTCAAGTAGAAATACATTCATCATTTCACACTTTTACCCAGCAACCTGCAAACACTTTCTTTCTATAAATGTTATACTCAGTCAAATGGCAGGGTATTGGCACTTGGCTCTGGGTTTTTAACTGTGGCAACTGTGCAGCTGAAAACTTTCTGGTAGGCAAAACATCCCTTCTCAGTACTTCAGATAAACAGTAGCAACAGTATTTGACATGTTTAATTGCCAGAAGTAACCAATTTTTCTTTGCATGTGGAGACCAATAAGAAAGAACATATGCATTTTCTTATTATAAGTGTCATTTATATTCAAAAACCATAAACAATCACATGGAGCACTTTGTAAGCACCAGTGGAAAAGTTAGATCAATAGCATGGAGGCTTGGAGTCTATCAGCCACTTTCTAATGGGAGAGAGAAGCTTATATATATATATCAGATCAGTTGCTCAGTTGTGTCCAACTCTTTGTGACCCCATGAATCGCAGCACGCCAGGCCTCCCTGTCCATCACCAACTCCCGGAGATCACTCAGACTCACGTACATCAAGTCAGCGATGCCATCCAGCCATCTCATCCTCTGGCGTCCCCTTCTCCTCTTGCCCCCAATCCCTCCCAGCATCAGAGTCTTTTCCAGTGAGTCAAATCTTTGCATGAGGTGGCCAAAGTACTGGAGTTTCAGCTTTAGCATCATTCCTTCCAAAGAAATCCCAGGGCTGATCTCCTTCAGAATGGACTGGCTGGATCTCCTTGCAGTCCAAGGGACTCTCAAGAGTCTTCTCCAACACTACAGTTCAAAAGCATCAATTCTTCAGCACTCAGCCTTCTTCACAGTCCAACTCTCACATCCATACATGACCACAGGAAAAACCACAGCCTTGACTAGACGAACCTTTGTTGGCAAAGTAATGTCTCTGCTTTTGAATATGCTATCTAGGTTGGTCATAACTTTCCTTCCAAGGAGTAAGCGTCTTTTAATTTCATGGCTGCAGTCACCAACTGCAGTGATTTTGGAGCCCAGAAAAATAAAGTCTGACACTGTTTCCACTGTTTCCCCATCTATTTCCCATGAAGTGATGGGACCGGATGCCATGATCTTCATTTTCTGAATGTTGAGCTTTAAACCAACTTTTTCACTCTCCACTTTCACTTTCATCAAGAGGCTTTTGAGTTCCTCTTCACTTTCTGCCATAAGGGTGGTGTTATCTGCATATCTGAGGTTATTGATATTTCTCCCATCAATCTTGATTCCAGTTTGTGTTTCTTCCAGTCCAGCGTTTCTCATGATGTATTCTGCATATAAGTTAAATAAACAGGGTGACAATATACAGCCTTGATGAACTCCTTTTCCTATCTGGAACCTGTCTGTTGTTCCATGTCCAGTTCTAACTGTTGCTTCCTGACCTGCATACAAATTTCTCAAGAGGCAGATCAGGTGGTCTGGTATTCCCATCTCTTTCAGAATTTTCCAGTTTCTTGTGATCCACACAGTCAAAGGCTTTGGCATAGTCAATAAAGCAGAAATAGATGTTTTTCTGGAACTCTCTTGCTTTTTCGATCATCCAGCGGATGTTGGCAATTTGATCTCTGGTTCCTCTGCCTTTTCTAAAACCAGCTTGAACATCAGGAAGTTCACGGTTCACATCTTGCTGAAGCCTGGCTTGGAGAATTTTGAGCGTTACTTTACTAGCATGTGAGATGAGTGCAATTGTGCGGTAGTTTGAGCATTCTTTGGAATTGCCTTTTGGGGATTGGAATGAAAACTGACCTTTTCCAGTCCTGTGGCCACTGCTGAGTTTTCCAAATTTGCTGGCATATTGAGTGCAGCCCTTTGTCTGCATCATCTTTCAGGATTTAGAATAGCTCAACTGGAATTCCATCACCTCCACTAGCTTTATTTGTAGTGATGTTTTCTAAGGCCCACTTGACTTCACATTCCAGGATGTCTGGCTCTAGGTCAGTGATCACACCATCATGATTATCTGGGTTGTGAAGATCTTTTTTGTACAGTTTTGTGTATTCTTGCCATCTCTTCTTAATATCTTCTGCTTCTGTTAGGTCCATACCATTTTTGTCCTTTATCGAGCTAATCTTTGCATGAAATGTTCCTTTGGTATCTCTGATTTTCTTGAAGAGATCCGTAGTCTTTCCCATTCTGTTGTTTTCCTCTATTTCTTTGCATTGATTACTGAAGAAGGCTTTCTTATCTCTTGTTGCTATTCTTTGGAACTCTGCATTCAGATGTTTATATCTTTCCTTTTCTCCTTTGCTTTTCGCTTCTCTTCTTTTCACAGCTATTTGTGAGGCCTCCCCAGACAGCCATTTTGCTTTTTTGCATTTCTTTTCTATGGGAATGGTCTTGATCCCTGTCTCCTGTACAGTGTCACGAACCTCATTCCATAGCTCATCAGGCACTCTATCTGTCAGATCTAGGCCCTTCCTTAAATCTATTTCTCACTTCCACTGTATAATCATAAGGGATTTGATTTAGGTCATACCTGAATGGTCTAGTGGTTTTCCCTACTTTCTTCAATTTTAGTCTGTATTTGGCAATAAGGAGTTCATGGTCTGAGCCACAGTCAGCTCCTGGTCTTCTTTTTACTGACTGTATAGAGCTTCTCCATCTTTGGCTGCAAAGAATATAATCAATCTGATTTTGGTGTTGACCATCTGTGATGTCCATGTATAGAGTCTTCTCTTGTGTTGTTGGAAGAGGGTGTTTGTTATAAACAGTGCATTTTCTTGTATATATATATGTATTTCTTATATATATATGTATAAGCTTGTATATATATATACATTTATTTATAAACATATATTATAAGAAATATATAAAAGAAATATATATATAAGAAATATATAAAAGAAATATATATATTAGAAATATATATATATATATATATATATATATATATATATATATACAAGAAAATGCACTGGTCAAAAAAACAAATACATATATATATAAGCTTATATATATATAAGAAATATATAAAAGAAATATATATATAAGAAATACATATATAAGAAATATATATATATATATGTACAAGAAAATGCACTGGTTAAGCAAACAAATACATATATACATACACATATATATACATATATATATAAGAAATATATATATATATATATACACACACACACACACACACAAGAAAATGCACTGGTCAAACAAATACATATATATATATACACATATATATACATATATACACATTTCTTATATATATATATAAGCTTTTATATATATATATATAAGTTTCACAGGGATGCTTATAAATGTATATATATAAGCTTATATATATATAAGAAATATATAAAAGAAATATATATAGATAAGAAATGTATATATAAGAAATATATATATATAAGAAATATATATATACATATATATACACACACACACACAAGAAAATGCACTGGTCAAACAAATACATATATATATATATACACACATATATATACATATATATAACATTTCTTATATATATATATAAGCTTATATATATATATATAAGCTTCACAGGGAAGCTTATAGATGTATATATATATAAGCTTATATATATATAAGAAATATATTAAAAAATATACATATATATATAAGAAATGTATATATAAGAAATATATATATATATAAAAATATATATATACAAGAAAATGCACTGGTCAAAGAAATACATATATATATACATATATATATATATACTTATATATATATACACATATATATACATATATATACACATATATATATATTTCTTATATATATATAAGCTTATATATATATATAAGCTTATATATATATAAGCTTCAGAGGGAGATGATAGTTTTTCCTTAAAGCAGTATAGCTATATTCAGGAAAGGCAGAGAGATGAGAAGGGCTTTTCTGGTAAGGGATGGTATGGAGTGGCAACTCTGAAGGAGTTCTGCTTTGGTATTCTCTCAGAATTCCTTGGTATTCCTTTACTCCTTCCAAACAGTAAGAGTAGTAGGTAGACAAATTGCCAAAACAGGAGTTTTTCGGGAATAATGTCATGGCACTGGCATTTTAACAGAATTTCTTTTACTGCAATCCATTGAAGACTGTAAAGAGAGCTGACAAAATATTTTAGATAAACAACATAATTTACTGAAAACAGTCTTTGAAATATGTTCTAATTCTTCTTTGAGTTATATATGGATGTAATAGTATGTAAATAATACATGATACTATATGTAAAATATATAATAAAAACATAATTTATTCATATTGAAGGGAATCTCTAATTATACGTTGACCATGGGCTCAAAAAGAAAGTGGGCTGTCTTGTTTCCTTTCTTGGTTTTTTATTCTTGACTCAAGAATTTATCTGGCAAATGAGAAAAGTTTGCAACATACATAAAGGCAAGAAAAATAAGATTGCTAATCTTGATCAAAAATCTTTCTTTTTTTTTTTTTTTTAATCCTCTAAAAAGAAAGCAGAGAAAGTATGGAAATAGAATTTCTACTATAGTCTGGAAAAAGAAAACAGAAAATTCTTCTTCTCTTACATGAAAACTTGGTGGCCATTCTTAAGTCCTTTTCCTTTTTTCAGAAGGAGAGTCTGTCAATTGGATATTGAATTCAATTCTGCAGTTCTTATGAGCTTACTATATCTGTTTATGTGGACTTGCAATTGCATGCTCATAACAATGTTGTGAATCCTGGAATATAATGAAACCAGATCAAAAGAGTTTGGCTCAAAACAAACAATCTCAGAATCTCATCATTTCAAGCATTTCTTCTGAGTAATTTTCACACATATAGCAACGGAAGAAAAGAGGTCATTTTCTACATTTACTATATGAAGCATCTTGTGTTGCTGATCCAAATACACAGCGTAACTTTCTCAGTACTTAAGGTAAAAATATATACAGCACTATGTATATTTGAAACTAGCTTACAAACTGATTTTTTGTGTGTTACCCCTTGCCACTTTATGTGTTGATAAATGTGCAGCTAATGGATAATATTTCTTTAACCAAATATTGATTTTATCTACATGGTCAATTTGTAATATTATAATGTATATCCTAAATTACCCATGATCTCTGATATCTCATTAACAAAATAAAACTGTAATAATGCTTTGGCCATGTGCTGTATTTGTGCGTGAATGCTTGCTCCATTGTGATCGACTCTTTGCTACCCCATGGACTACAGCCTGCCAGGTTCCACTGAGCATGGAATTTTCCATGCTAGAATAACTGGAGTGGGATGCCATTTCCTACTCCAGGGGATCTTCTTGATCCAAAGATGAAACAGCATCTTCTGAGTGTACTGCATTGGCAGGTGGATTCCTTACCAATGCACCACCTGGGAAGTTTACCATCACTCAAGTTAAGTAGTGGAGAAGGTAATGGCACCCACACCAGGACTCTCGCCTGGAAAATCCCATGGACGGAGGAGCCTGGTAGGCTGCAGTCCATGGGGTCGCTAGGGGTTGGACACAACTTCACTTTCACTTTCACTTTCATGCATTGGAGAAGGAAATGGCAACCCACTCCAGTGTTCTTGCCTGGAGAATCCCAGGGACCGGGGAGCCTGGTGGGCTGCTGTCTATGGGATGGCACAGAGTCAGACATGACTGAAGCTACTTAGCAGCAGCAGCAGCAGCAAGTTAAGTAGTAAGCACACTAATTTATTTTAAGAAATGAATATATATAGTTGAATCATATATATTAACCCTATTTCCTAGTAATACTTTTATTAATTTTTATTGGAGTACAGTTGCTTTACAACACTGTATTAGCTTCTGCTATACTGTAAAGTGAATCAGCTCTATGGATACATGTATTCCCTCTGTTTTTGGATTTCTTTCCCATTCTGGTCACCACAGAACACAGTGTAGAGTTCCCTGTGATATACAGTAAGTCTTCATTAATTATCTATTCTATGCATAATAGTGTATATATGTCAATCCCAAATCTCCCAGTTCACCCCTCCCTCTTCTCCCCTTGGTATCCATACATTTGTTTTCTGCATCCATTTCTCTATTTCTGCTTTGCAAATAAGTTCATCTGTAGAATTTTTTGAGACTCCACTTATAAATGATATACAATATTTGTTTTTCTCTTTCTGACTTACTTCATTCTATATGACAGTCTCTAGGCCCATCCACATTTCTGTAAATAGCACAATTTTGTTCATTTTTATGGCTCAATAACATTCCACTATATATATGCACCACATCTTCTTTATCCATTTCTCTGTCAATGAACATTTTAGACTTCTTTCATGTCCTGGCTTTTTGCAAATAGTGCTGCCATGAACATTGGGGTGCACGTATCTTTTTGAGTTATGGTTTTATCTGGATGCAGATCCAGGAGTGGGATTGCTGGGTCATATTGTAGTTCTATTTTTAAATAAGCTCTGTAATTGTTCTCCATAATAGCTGTATCAGTTTACATTCCACCAGCAGTGTAAGAGGACTCCCTTTTCTCCATACTTTCTCTAACACTTACTATTTGTAGATTTTTTTTAGAATAATCATTCTGACCAGTGCAGTTTTGATTTGTTGTTTGTTCTTGTTGTTTAGTCACTAAGTTGTGTTTGACTCCACCAGCCCACGGACTGTAGCCCACCAGGCTCCTCTGTCCATGGTATTCCCCAGGTAAGAATAATGGAGAGGCTTGCCATTTCCTTTTCCAGGAGATCTTCCTGATCCAGGGATTGAAACTATGTCCCCTTCTTGGCAGGTCTATTCCTTACAACTGTGCCACCTAGGAAGATTTGCATTTCTCCAATAATTCATGATGTTGAGAATCTTTTCAAGTGTTTATTGGCCATCTGGACATCTTCTTTGGAGAAATGCCTATTCACTTCTTCCAATCATTTCTTGATTATATTGTTTGTTTGTTTTGATATTGAGCTGTATAAGCTGTTGTATATTTTGGAGATTAATCCTTTGTCAGATGCTTCATTTACAAACATTTTCTCCCATTCTGAGGACTATCTTTTCATATGATGGTTTCCTTGCTGTGCAAAAGCTCTTAAGTTTTATTAGGTACCACTTGTTTATTTTTGTTTTTATTTTCATTACTCTATGAGGTAAATAAAAAAGGATCTTGCTGTGATTTATGTCAAAGAGTATTCCACTTATGCTTTCCTCACATAATTTTATAGTGTCCAGCCTTACATTTAGATCTTTAATCCACTTTGAGGGTTTTCTTTTTTTTTTTTTTTTTGGTGTGTGTGTGTATGATAGTACAGAGTATTCTAATTTCATTCTTTTGCATGTACCTGTCCAGTTTTCCCAGCAATACTTATTGAAGAGAATCACTCTCCTTTGTATATTTTTGTCTTCTTTGCTGGACTATATGATATTGAAAATAACATCTAACTATAAGATAATGAAGAATAGAGCAGGGAGAAACTATGGAGGAAATCAAAAAAGTATATTGGATTTCTCCTTAGTATAAAAAGAATAATAGCAAATGAAGCAACTGACAAACAACTAATCTGAAAAATATACAAGCAACTCCTACAGCTCAACTCCAGAAAAATAAATGACCCAATCAAAAAATGGGCCAAAGAACTAAATAGACATTTCTCCAAAGAAGACATACAGATGGCTAACAAACACATGAAAAGATGCTCAACGTCACCCATTATCAGAGAAATGCAAATCAAGACCACTATGAGGTACCATTTCACACCAGTCAGAATGGCTGCCATCCAAAAGTCTACAAATAATAAATGCTGGAGAGGGTGTGGAGAAAAGGGAACCCTCTTACACTGTTGGTGGGAATGCAAACTAGTACAGCCACTATGGAGAACAGTGTGGAGATTCCTTAAAAAACTGGAAATAGAACTGCCTTATGATCCAGCAATCCCACTGCTGGGCATACACACTGAGGAAACCAGAAGGGAAAGAGACACGTGTACCCCAATGTTCATCGCAGCACTGTTTATAATAGCCAGGACATGGAAGCAACCTAGATGTCCATCAGCAGATGAATGGACAAGAAAGCAGTGGTACATATACACAATGGAGTATTACTCAGCCATTAAAAAGAATACATTTGAATCAGTTCTAATGAGATGGATGAAACTAGAGCCTATTATACAGAGTGAAGTAAGCCAGAAGGAAAAACACCAATACAGTATACTAACGCATATATATGGAATTTAGAAAGATGGTAACAATAACCCTGTGTACGAGACAGCAAAAGAGACACTGATGTATAGAACAGTCTTATGGACTCTGTGGGAGAGGGAGAGGGTGGGAAGATTTGGGAGAATGGCATTGAAACATGTAAAATATCATGTATGAAACGAGATGCCAGTCCAGGTTCAATGCACAATACTGGATGCTTGGGGCTAGTGCACTGGAACGACCCAGAGGGATGGTATGGGGAGGGAGGAGGGAGGAGGGTTCAGGATGGGGAGCACATGTATACCTGTGATGGATTCATTTTGATATTTGGCAAAACTAATACAATTATGTAAAGTTTTAAAAATAAAATTAAAAAAATTAAAAAAATAAAAATAAATTAGAAAGAAAACTTCATTAATTCATTATGTTAGCTCAGTCAGTAAAGAATTTGCCTGCAAAAAAAACAAGGAATCTGGTTCAATTCCTGGGCTGGAAAGATCCACTGGAGACAGGATAGGCTATCTGCTCCAGTACACTTGGGCTTCCCTTGTGGCTCAGCTGGTAAAGAATCCTCCTGCAATACAGGAGACCTCATTTCAATCCTGAGTTGGGAAGATCCCCTGGAGAAGGGAAAAGCTACCCACTCAAGTATTCTGGCTTGGAGAATTCCATGGACTGTATAGTCCATGGGGTCCCAAAGAGCTGGACATCGCTGAGCAAATTTCACTTTCACTTTCATGTTGTTAATTTAAAAACATAAGTCAACAGGCATTTCTTTTAAGAAACTTCTCATTTTGGAAAAAAAATTAAAATGTTTGATTTACAGAAAATTTTCAAGGAATTTACAGCGATATTTGGCAGAGTTTTCACTCAGTTTACATTGTCTCTAAAGTTATCATCTTTCACTGTTGGACTTGCCAAAATTAAGAAACCAATATTAGTGCATTATATTAACTAACCTCCAGAATTTATTCAAATTTCACCAGTTTTTCCATTAATGTATATACATACTTTTCTGTTTCAGGATTGATACTGCATTCAGTTATTATGTCTCTTGAGAATCTGCCGGTCTGTGAGAGTTTCTCAGCTTTTCCTTGACTTTTGTAGTTACCTTGACAGTTTTGAAGAGTGCTGGTCAAGAACATCCCTCACATTTGGTTTGTCTGTCATTTAATGATTCAGAATGTAGATATCATACCACAGAGACGAAGCAACCTCCTCATCACATCGTATCAGGACATCCACATGGCATCCCTGAGGATGTAACTCCATCACTCGGTTAAGATAGTATCTTCTGGATTTGTACTATTTTTTTTTCTTTTCTTACTCTACTTTCTTGGCAATGAGTCACTAAGTCCTGCCAGTGTTCAAGGCCTGGAGTGAGGGTGGGCGGGTGGATGTCTGTATAAGCCATTTCATACTGTGGGAAATGTCTGCATAAATCATTGGGATTCTTCTGTTAGAAAAATTTGTCTAGTGTTTTCCTTATTTATTGATGTATTAATTGATTTATTATTAACTTATATCAATATGAACTCCTGGATATTTATTTTCTATCTTGACTTATGAACTAATAATATAATATTAATTTTGTTGTTCAACATGTCCCAGCTCTGGCCACTGAGAAGTCCTTCTGATTAGCTCTGGTGTCTCTTTGATAGGTCTCTATTCTCTAATTTTGAACACTCCTTTACTTTCTTGTGCAATGACTTGTCCCAGAACCATTTTACATTCTCCATGTCCAAACCCTAGAATCAGCCATTTTCCAAGGACTCCTAGTGCCTCTGGTCAATCCATATTTAATAATTAAGTTACTCTAAAACTTATGAAAATGTAAAGAATTTCCTTTTCTATATATATCCAAATGAGCACACATTACCTTGTATTTATCTGGCATTGACTCACAAGTGGTTCAGCTATTGATATTTAACTATTTTCTGAAAGTAGTTGCCTCAACTGTATTTCTAGATTTATTTTGAACATTTGCACCTCAGAACATCTATGTCTGCTTTATTGACTATGCCAAAGCCTTTGACTGTGTGGATCACAATAAACTGTGGAAAATTCTGAAAGAGATGAGAATACCAGACCACCTGATCTGCCTCTTGAGAAATTTGTATGCAGGTCAGGAAATAACAGTTAGAACTGGACATGGAACAACAGACTGGTTGCAAATAGGAAAAGGAGTACGTCAAGGCTGTATATTGTCACCCTGTTTATTTAACTTATATGCAGAGTACATCATGAGAAACGCTGGACTGGAAGAAACACAAGCTGGAATCAAGATTGCCGGGAGAAATATCGATAACCTCAGATATGCAGATGACACCACCCTTATGGCAGAAAGTGAAGAGGAACTCAAAAGCCTCTTGATGACAGTGAAAGTGGAGAGTGAAAAAGTTGACTTAAAGCTCAACATTCAGAAAACGAAGATCATGGCATCTGGTCCCATCACTTCATGGGAAATAGATGGGGAAACAGTGTCAGACTTTATTTTGGGGGGCTCCAAAATCACTGCAGATGGTGACTGCAACCATGAAATTAAAAGACTCCTTGGAAGGAAAGTTATGACCAACCTAGATAGCATATTCAAAAGCAGAGATGTTACTTTGCCAACAAAGGTCCGTCTAATCAAGGCTATGGTTTTTCCTGTGGTCTTGAATGGATGTGAGAGTTGGACTGTGGAGAAGGCTGAGCACCAAAGAATTGATGCTTTTGAACTGTGGTGTTAGAGAAGACTCTTGAGAGTCTCTTGGACTGCAAGGAGATCCAACCAGTCCATTCTGAAGGAGATCAGCCCTGGCATTTTTTTGGAAGGAATGATGCTAAAGCTGAAACTCTAGTATGTTGGCCACCTCATGTGAAGAGTTGACTCATTGGAAAAGACTCTGATGCTGGGAGGGACTGGGGGCAAGAGGAGTAGGGGACGACAGAGGATGAGATGGCTGGATGACATCATTGTCTCTATGGACGTGAGTCTGAGTGAACTCTGGGAGTTGGTGATGGACAGGGAGGCCTGGCGTGCTGTGATTCATGGGGTTGCAAAGAGTTGGACATGACTGAGCAACTGATCTGATTTGATCTGGTATTTGCCTTGGTACTTAAGAACTGACACAAAGGCTTTCTTTGGCAATTTTAAAGCTAGATTTATATTTAAATCAAATATTCTTCATTATTTCACTTTCTAACATAGTTCTCTCAGGTGGCTTATTGGGAAGACATTATTTTTGTAAATATTTTTGTTTCCATAACCTTTGTAGAAAAACATACAATCAGTTCAGTTCAAACTCATGTCCATAGAGTCGGTGATGCCATCCAGCCATCTCATCCTCTGTCATCCACTTCTTCTACTGTCCCCAATCCCTTCCAGCATCAGAGTCTTTTCCAGTGAGTCAACTCTTCGCATCAGGTGGCCAAAGTATTGGAGTTTCAGCTTTAGCATCATTCCTTCCAAAAAACACCCAGGACTGATCTCCTTTAGAATGGACTGGTTGGATCTCCTTGCAGTCTAAGGGACTCTCAAGAGTCTTCTCCAATGCCACAGTTCAAAAGCATCAATTCTTCAGCACTCAGCTTTCTTCACAGTCCAACTTTCACATCCATACATGACCACTGGAAAATCCATAGCCTTAAGTAGATGAACCTTTGTTGGCAAAGTAATGTCTCTGCTTTTGAATATGCTATCTAGGTTGGTCATAACTTTCCTTCCAAGGAGTAAGCGTCTTTTAATTTCATGGCTGCAATTACCATCTGCAGTGATTTTGGAGCCCAAAAAATACAATAAAAGCACATAAAATCATCTTATGATTAATGCATGTTCTGTGGCCTCAATATTTCATGCAGAAATGAGCACCATGCCTCATGACTGGATGGTGATGTTCTTTATGACTCAGTTTATTTCTCTTGCATTTTCTTTCAAGACTGTATAACAGAAAGTCTGAAAAAATGCATGTAGATGATTCATACTGATTAGATAGAAGAGAGTTCAGTGAACAGCCTCATACTCTAGAAATTTATATCCACGTTTATATTTAAATTTTCCTTCTGATGAAGAAAGCCTAGTAACAATATTACATTATTAAGTTTATATTTCATGCAATATAAAAAATCTTTTATGCAAATATTACTAATTGTCTCAGTAAATATATCTGTGTCTGCCTCACAAAAACAAGTATTCCTTTATGTTAGTATTTTCTTTGTACCTAAAAGCTTATTAAATAAATAATAATTAAATAATTTTTGAAATGATCAAGATAAGGTTATTATGGCTAATTATTTCTGTTGTTTAGTCACTAAGTTATATTCAACATTTTGTGACCTCATGGACTACAGCATGCCAGCTTTCCGTGTCCTTCAGTATCTCGCAGATTTGCTCAAATTCGTGTCCATTGAGTCGGTGATGTTATCAAACCATCTCATCTTCTGCCAACCCCTTCACCATTTGCCTTCAATCTTTTCCAGCATCAGGATTTTTCCAGTAGAGTTGGCTCTTTGCATTGGATGGCCAACGTATCGGAGTTTCAGCTTTACCATCAGTCCTTCCAATGAATATTCAGGGTTGATTTCCATTAGGATTGACTGGCTAGTTATTTGTGAATGTTAAGTATATTTTAGCCATTATTAACTCATTTAAAAGCTACTAAATTTCACCATGTGAAAATAAAATGAGAACATACACATCTAACGCACACAATATATAATACATACCTAAAGCATCTATATTTTTCCATGTCCCAAAGTGCACATATAGCTTTCAGTCACAAGCATTATTTCCTGTATATTGCAGTGAAAATATTGGCTTGGCATTTGGAAATAATAATTACTTTTAGGGAATAGCAAAAACATACTTGGAAAAAAAAATAGGTTAGAAGAGAAATGCACACTGCCATGTAATTCTACAAATAGTTTGGAAAACACAGGTACATGAACACTGGCTCCAGTTGAAGGCACCCTGATGCAGATGCTTTCACAGACAGTTCTTTTCTCCTTCTGACCCTCATAAGCAGCACCAGTGTAAACTGCTTTCTGGTGTTCAAAGACTCAACTATGTGTGATTCTGTGAAGTTCTGGAAATGTATCTACTATGCACAGCAGATTGAAGCTAGAGAAGATTGCTCCATACAAACTCCTAGAGCCTTTTGAAACTTTGGGAGAACACAATAATTTAGAAGGCTTTATAATTTGGGGGCTGCTGAGAGTATTCAGTAACATTTTGTGTTGATGTTTTTCTCTCTGAAACTGGGATTCCACTAGAAATAAAGATATTTTCTACATGCAGTCCCCAGGGCAAAATAAACCTGAACAGGACCTCTCCATGGCCAAAACTCAGTTTCTCAGATCTGGCTTATTTTATTTTATTTTTTTAATTAAATGATATAAGAGAGGTGTGGAAGAGGATGGAATAGATTTGCAGAAAATTATCAACAGGCCAGATATTTTCTGTAGTCTATTGTCTTTTCCCTATTTGGCATAAGAATACTTGCCTTGATGATTTAATTACCCTTGGAAAGCACATAAATGGGATTTAATTTTTAATTCTATCTATTTTCCTCCACATTCAATTAGTATGATGATAATAACCAAAATATATTTATGGCCAGTTAAGACAAAAAGACCTCTGTGTAAACATTATTCTGAGCAGATGAGCTGATTTGTAACAAACTCTTTAGAATGTGTGTCCAGTGTGTGTTCTATGTGATCTCTGCCCATGACAAGCAAAGATTTAGAAAGACAGCATCCCCCTGGGTCCCTTGGTGCAAACTCTAGAGATTAGAATTAATGGAGCCAATAAGCTTGAATCACTGTTAGTAGGACAAGCCCTCCTAGGGTCCAGAAGAAGGACCTTGTTCCTAGGCAACCAGTCCCAACTGAAATGTAAGTAGTGTCCTTACAGGTAGACAAAGTAGAATGAAGTGGACAAGTAGGATACAGTTCACTTATCTAGATATTGGTACCCAATGAGTCCTTGGTGTATATGTGTGTGTGTTTGGGACTAACGGAGTAGCAAAGTAATGGAGGAATGAAGATGTGCTGGACTTGCTTTTATTATTTCAACAACAAGATAGTTTGTGAATATTCTTATCTGCTGAGGTGCCTAAAAGTCTGCCTTTTACTATTAACTAAAACCATGGGAAAAACAAAGTTAAATATGAAAGAAAAAAGTTTTTATTTTATAAGGAGAAAGAAAGAACTGCTGAGGATTTTCAAAGTAACCAGGCACTCTTTCAAGACAGGAAATTTAAGAAAATTTAATTCTTGTTCTTGTCTGAACAACAAAGACATTTGAAGACTTAGAGAACAGTTACCATTTTAGGAGGAGGAAAATCAGAGTGAACCTAGAGCTCCTTTCACACTTCAGTTCACCCCGGGAGAAGTGGTGGGTGAAATAAAATCCCTGGCCTCCCACCAAGATTCCCACTTCGGGGTTGAATTTCCATATGAAAGGATTTTATGTTATCCTTTGTGCTCTGACTTCAAGTTATGGGTGAACACACTCTTTATGTCATTCTTAATATTAGCTGACATGTTCTTCATCTACCTAACAGCCACCTCACCTGCAGAAACCTTGATTGAACTGTAAATGATCTTTCATATATATTTTTTTTACTCCACAAGTTATAACTATTGCAGGAACTCCTTAGTTTGTGAGCATTTGATTTTAAACAGCTTCTCCAACAGAAAATTCTAGGATAAAAAACTCAACAGCAGCTATAGACAGACAAAAAGAAAACAGCCTGAATCAATGAGGTCAAAGGGCGACAAGCTGGTCATCTTGAACAACGTCTCTTTGGATTACCGTCTTTATCCCTTGTCAGAACTAAGCATTGGACAAGATATACAAGCCTATTTTGGAGCATTCTTACTATCACTGAAGCAGTCAAGTATTTATATATCTTATAAAATAATATGAGAGACTTTTGATCTGAACTATATTAGGCACATACAATATGCAATGAAGAAACTAGGCAGTTTGCATATTTAAGCTTATCTAAATGTTTTCTCCAATAATAATTATCATTGGCATGCTTTAACAAAACAGTATTAAGCATTAGTAATACTTAGATGATCCATTTCTCATAAGTGCATTTTGTCTATGTACATGAATATTCTTCACTGAGCTAGTTAATCTCTCTCTTTCTCTTTCTCTCTTTCACACACCACACACACACACCACATTTCAAAGAAATTACTGAGTATTTGCATCTGCCTTTATTTCCTTGCCATTAATTTCTGACAATTTCTTAAGAATAATCTGTGTATAGGTTTTTATCAAAAGCTGGACAAGTTTCTTTCTTAACTATGCAGACACTCAACAGGGTTCCTCTATCATTAAACAACTTGTAGAGGATATTAATGAGTGTGAAGTGTTGCACAGATGCCATCAAACAAAGTGACCAGAAAGCAGGAAACAATAGAAATGATAGAAGGGAAGCAGCCAAGGAGAACACTTACTTAGACAAATGAGGAGGCTAAAAGTCACAGCCAGGAAAACAGATGAGTAGGCAGAGAAAGAAACAAAGAGCAAGAATACAAAAACACAGGCCACAGAGGCATGTCTGAGTAATGGTGGCCAGCTGCATATTTTGAAGACACAACAGAAGGGAGAATTTTATACAAAACTTTGAAATAGCTTCAAATGATTGTCAGCACAGAAATCAGAAACAGATTTATGAGCATCTTTAGCACCAATAGCAAACATTTAAGGAAAACATATTATACATTGGACATTGTGCTGGTTATGATTTTAAAATGCACTTGTCTTCACCTTCGTCAATAAAAATATATGATCCAGGCTACCAAAGAGCAATGACTTATATTCTAATTTAATATACTTAGCCAGAAAGCAAAAGCAGTTTCTAACTCAGATTGAAACAGAAGCAAAACTCCAGTTTCACAAGAAGTAACTGTGTATTTGAAAGCACTTTGGTGAAACTCAAAAGGAAATGGACTTTCCATCATTAGAAGCATGTAATTATCAACTGAATGAATCCTTGGCAGAGAAGTCACAGAGGTTTAAAAATAATAGTAATATTAATGATGGCTTCCATTTTCAAATTTCAAGCATTGTGATTAGAACAGCTGAGCTTGAAGTGCTGTACAATCTGGAGAATCTAATATTGTACATGAAGAAAACTTGTCATTCTTTTGTAAACAAGTGACAAGCATTGCGATAGATCATTTGCATATATTTTATAATTTACTATTCACAACACTGCTTCCAGGTAGTTATTTCTGAGTCATTTCACCAAAGGAAAAATAGAAGCTTGGCTCAGAGAAGTCAAATGATTTGCCCAAGTGCACACAATAGTTACTGTCAGAGTCAGATGTTTTCTGATCTCTCTGTGGTCTATTTAGGCCATGGCACATGGTTATGGCCTCCTTGGGTGAAGTGTTTGACTTCCGGCTTTTGTCATCTCTCTTCCTACTGCGGAAATGTTTCTAATTCCTTTATAACTTTACACCTCACAGTCATTTGTTCATCTGGGTGTTGGGAACTCAGGTTTATCCGTGCACATTAACGTGCTGGAAATTCTCATTCAATTCACAGTCTGCACATTTCTGCCTTCTTTCTTGAATTATTAGTATTCTGGCTAAATTTAATCACATCCCTCTTAATCGGCTGAGTTCTCCCAGCCATCCAAAATGATTTTCTGGAACGGATGTGTTTGTACAATTGCTTTCCCACAGATTGGAATATTTACTTTTTAGAGTTCTTTCAATTAACATCTGCACATGAACATCATTGTTCCTTCCATATTGATTTTATTTCTATTGCTTTATTACTTCAAAAAAAAAAAAGAGAAAACTCGGTACGATATATCTGAGTTTTGGAACGTGACTTCAATCATGGCTATATACCACAAAATTCTTTTTAAGGGTTTAACATGATAGGATCAGAGGGTGAGAGTGAAATGATTACCTCATTTGGGATTATCTGGTGAGAACCGTAGACTATTTTGTAGCAGCCTCTTATTCTGTAATCTCTAATGGCAAAATCTTGTTTATCGAGAAGAACTCTGTGAGCAGCTGCAAACAATTTGCCTTTATTGATTTTACTGCTAAGTCTGACTGACTGCTTCACCAGGGCTCCAAACTGCCTTGTCAGGACCACGCCCCCTCTCTTGAGCTTTTCCCATCTAGTGCAGAAGAAGTCATCCACTATCTCTCCAATCTCTATCAAAGCCTAGAGATCAATTAATTACTCACTTCCTTTATCAAAAGACATCTCGTCAGCAGTTGCAATGGGTAAAATAGGATAGAATACTAGCCTCAATTACACTTAGACTTGAAGAAAGCCCGAATTCTTAAAGAAGACACACACACGAAGAGATTATAGATTGCAACAGATTAAAGAGACATAATCAGTTTCAATGTGTGAATATTATATGCATCTTGATTTCAAAACAAACAAATTGAAACAAATTTTGAGACAATAGGGGAATTGAAACTTTAACTACATTTGATATTAAGGCACTTTTGTTTTAGCTCTGAGAATGATATATAGAACATGTAATTTTGTAAAAGTCCTAATTTTTTAGAGATATATTCTGAATTTTTTACAGATTAAATGACAGGATGGCTGAAATTTATTTTCTAATAATCCATTGCTGGAGAGAGAAAAATTAGGGGTTGAATTTAGAACCATGAAATTGTTTAAAGAGCCTCTTGATGAGGGTGAAATAAGAGAGTAAAAAAGCTGACTTGAAACTAAGCATTAAAAAACTAAGATCATAGCATCCAGTCCCATCACCCTATGGCAAATAAAAGGGGAAAAGTAGAAGTGGAAGAAGTAACAGATTTTATTTTCTTGGATTCCAAGATCACTGTGGACAGTGATTTTAGCCGTGGAATTTAAAGATGCTCGCTCTTGGGAAGGAAAGCTATGACAAAACTGAACAGCATACTAAAGAGCAGAGACATCGCTTTACTGACTAAGGTCCATGTAATCAAAACTATGGTTTTTCCAGTAGTTATGTGCACGAAGATTGAGAGAGGAAATAGAGTTTAACCACCAGTGTGGAGCTCCCCTCCTTGCCAGCCTCGACCACCACCACATAGTAATTACCCATAGGGAGGTTGGAAACTCACAGATGTGACAATTTGTGGATAGATGAAATATTTACCCCAGACCCTGTCTGGAACCTCAGAAAAAATTAATCATTGTGGAATGTTCTATGCTAACATGGAATCACTGCAATAGAGAAAAAAAATGTTACCAGTGCATGGGTTGCTAAAAAAGATCCAGAGATAAGTCTTCTTCACCATTAAATTTTCTTCCCAGGTATAGACGAGATCTGCAAATACCCACAGTAGAGTTAAGTATGAGATGAAAAGCAGTAAAGAATTAAAGAATATTAAAAAATGGTGGTGGTGGGATAAATAGGGTTGGTGGCCTGAAGAAGTGATCATGGCCTGAAGAAGTGGTCATGGCAGAAAAAGAGGCTTCCCAGAAACCACAGCCAGAGACCACCTGATGCGAAGAGCCCACTCATTGGAAAAGACCCTGATGCTGGGAAAGATTGAAGAAAATAGGAGAAGAGGGCGACAGTGGATGAGATGGTTGGATGGCATCACTGACTCAATGGACATGAGTTTGAACAAACTCCAAGATATAGTTATGGACAGGGAAACCTGGCAGGCTGCAGTCCTTGGGATAGCAGAGATGGACGTGACTGAGCCACTGAACAACAACAACAAAATCACTTACCTAACAAGTGGCAGAGCCATGATCCTATATTCCCTTCTACTATTGCCATATTTGAAGTATGTGGTCATCTGATTACTGTTTGGATTCTTTCTCTATTTTATAATTAATATTATTGAAGGTATTTTCAAACAAATACTACATGAATTAGTTTTCTCCCAAGGAATCTTGGTTAATAACTGAAACTTCATTTTTCAAAATCTACAGAATTCATATCCATTTTGTTTTCAGTTTTCATTACTAATAATGTCTTTGTATTATAATTTGCCCCTGAAGAATTTTCATAAATTTTCTCACTTGCTTTTAATGCTTATATTTTCTAATGTGAACTGATTTGATTCTCTAGTTGCTAATTCCTTAGCATTTTTATTAAAGAGAAATACTGATCAACAAAGCAAACCACATTGATTGAGTATTGAATAGCTTTATGAATTAAAAAATCTTCAATTATCTACAGAAGACATCAATTATTCTGAGCCTCAGTTTTTCATCTGAGCAAGAAGGAAATTGACTTTCAAAAGACCTCATGCATAATGATATCCTATGGAGAAAAAGTTTCCTGATGTTTCTCAGACTTTTCAAGTCCAATGACACATCAAGGATTTTTCACACTGCTATTTCTTTTATTTTCTATCTAATTCATATATTCATATCCATGTATATATTATATATCCATATACTCAATCATATATCCATATAAGTTTCTATGTTATCTATATATCTATATCAGTCCTTTCCTTCAGGTATGTCTTCAGACATTTCATTATCAGTGAGAACATGTTTGAATATACTGCACAAAAATAGTACATTTTTTTCTCTCTCTTTATATTGCCTAATTTTTGTTTTTAGCACTAACACTTGTCAAAACAAAAATTGCACTGGACAAAAATCATGCTGGCAAAAATGAATGTTTTCAAAGCTATTACTTTAGGGGAGAAGCCAGAACTCAGGTTGAACTCAACTGCTCTGAAACAAAGGATGGAGTGCTTATTAAACACTAGAGTGAGGATAGTCTTGGCTCTCTGTGTTGGCTAGTTGGCCTGACCCACAAGAAAAATCAACTTCTTGTGTCGTCATGACATAAAGTCATTTCACAACTTGGAGCAAAATGCCCTCCAAATGTAGTCTCCTACCCTCCCAGGAAACTGGAAGATATAGCTGTCACCTCTCTTCATATTTACTGTTTTAAAGATGGTCCATATGTCCTTGAGAAAGACATTCTGGGTTGTAAAACTGAGAAGAGACTTTTTAAAGATTTACATCTCAGAGGAGGAGAGGAAATTTACAGTGTTGTTCTGTTCTAAAGTAAATGCTCTAAGAAAAGGGAGGTGAGGTAGGTAAGAAGGATAGAATCAGGAGGAAATCTGTCTGGAGTTTAGTTATGCTGCATGAAACTTCTTGGTCAACCTTCATATTGAGAAGTCAAGGGAAAATCTGTACACTTTTCTTTGTGTATGTTTAACATTTTCAATAAACACATATGATAGATTGCATCCCCTGTAAGATATCTTGGAGGCAGGGGAGCTGCTGACATTTCTGTACCCCCTCATTGTTTTATGTAAGACAAGGAATATTGTTCAACCACCCACAAGAAAACTTAAATTTGAACATTTTCAAAAGTGATGTACATTAAACTGTTTTAACAACAAAATTTGAAATGACCTAGTATTTTTAAAAAGTGTCTGCATATTATAAATCAGTTGAAAATAGGACACTAGCTTTATAGTGAAAAAGAGTATTCTTAATTTGTATTAAGTAGTGAAAAGTTATCCTGAATCAAATCTGCTGTGAATTTTCCCATAAAATTAATTGTTCCTTTCAGACTTGGTTCATATTTTAGCTTTTGTACTTTTGTCAGTTTGGGGAGATTGTTCTTAATTTTTTGTTTTCAGGATCTATTCATATGAGGTAATTCTTTCGCCAGGTAACTAGTTTTGTTCTGTTTAAAAACATGCTTCTTTTTAATGTCTTCACACCAAGGTTTTTCATACTATGAATACTATACATTTGATAGTCCTATTTTTCTAAGCAATTAATCAATTGGTTTTTCTGTTCAAAACCATCAAGTCAGAATTTTCTCTGAGAATTTGCATTCATTTAGAAAATCTTTTGAGAGCCAAGCACATTTTTTTTAGATCATTATGTCTTTCAAAAAATAAACCCCAATAATAAAAGATGATAAGGTACATTTGTAAACATTCACTGTATTCTACAAAAAGACTTAGTTGTCTCTTCATGTTATTTTTCTTAAATTCTCACAGCAACCCAAGGTCAGATGCCCAAGGACATCTGGCCAGTAATTGCTAAAGCTGGAAATGAAACTTGGACACTAAAGCTACTGCTTTTGCCTGTTTTTTTTTTTTTTTTTTTCCCCCTTGTCTATAACCTGTTAGTGACACTCTTGTATATTATAACATTTGTGGACTTCAGTGTAGTTCATGATATTACTCAAATACTTAAATGATTATATGACCCAGGTTGCAGAAAACATTTTACATATATATAATTATACCTCTGAAAAATGTTAGATAATAGAAAGTTTAAGTAATCCTTAAAGTGAATTGATTAGAGAAGCAAACATTGATTACCCCCTATAAAGTGAATATAATCTAATTAGGAGAATATGCTAATCAGCTATACATAGTTATTCTATATAATTTATGCTTTTGAACTGTGGTGTTGGAGAAGACTCTTGAGAGTCCTTGGACTGCAAGGAGATCCAACCAATCCATCTTAAAGGAGATCAGTCCTGGGTGTTCAGTGGAAGGACTAATGTTGAAGCTGAAACTCCAATACTTTGGTCATCTGATGCAAAGAGTTGACTCATTGGAAAAGACCCTGATTCTGGGAAAGATTGAGGGCAGGAGGAGAAGGGGATGACAGAGGATGAGATGGTTGGATGGCATCACCAACTCGATGGACATGGGTTTGGGTGAACTCTGGGAGTTGGTGATGGACAGGGAGGCCTGGTGTGTTGCGGTTCGTGGGGTTGCAAAGAGTCAGACATGACCGAGTGACTGAACTGAACTGATATTCTAATAGAGCTATTCTATATTCCATATATAGTATCTTGATTAAGTATTGAATGGAAAAAATTATAAGAATATATTTTCTTGTGAAATATTTTGGCACCTTAATTTGTACCAAGCCATTCTTACTAAGTGACCACAGACTATATACAGGTTGTGAAAACACACCTTTTCCTGGATCATGATACTGATCTTCAACTTTTCCATGTAAGGAAAGATGTTTCCATCTGTACATAAGTCATATCGAAGGGACTAGTGCCAGTTAAAGTTCTGATCAATAACTTAAGGTGGAGAAAAGGGAGCTATTTTCCTTTGATGAAGTATCGCCAAACAGAACACAGATAAAGGGAACTTATAAAAACAGAGAGAAGAAGGAGAATCTAACATGGCAAGCTCCTGGATAAGATTATGAGCGTGCTTTTACCCAAAGAACATAACATTTTAAAAGCTTTTATTTAGAAACCTGGATATTTCAGCTAGTATTTTCAGTCTCCACACTAGTATTTTGACATGCTTGTGGAGCTTTAGAAGTTGCCAACACTTGGACCCGAAAGGCTGGACCTTAAATTTCTAAGTGACTAGAAAACTGAAACAGGCCTCGCAAATGAGTGGGATGGACAGGATAAGCCTTCGTGAGTTAATGAAGGCTTCTCTGCAGGGACTGTGATGTGTGGTGAACCTGAGAAGCCAGCATGGAAGTGAAGTAGCAGAGGACGGCCGTGAAAAGAAGATCCCTAAGATCACGGCGTCCATTCCCACCACCTCATGGCTAATAGAAAGGGAAAAATAGGAAGCAGTGACAGATTTCACCTCCTTTGTCTGCAAAATCACTTCAGACAGTGACTGCAGCCACAAAATTAAGGCATTTGCTCTTGGGAAGGAAAGCTATGGCAAACCTAGACAGCATATTAAAAAGCAGAGATGTCATTTTGCTGACAAAGCTCTGTACAGTCAAAGCTTTGATTTTTCCAATAGTCACAGGTAGATGTGAGAGTTGGACCATAAAAAAGGCTGAGCACTGAAGAACTGATGCTTTTGAATTATGATGTTGGAGAAGACGCTTGAGAGTCCGTTGTACTGCAAGGAGATCCAACCAGTCAATCCTGAAGGAAATCAGTCAAACATTAGCTCTTATGATTGAAGATAGATGAGAGATCTAGAAATGTCAAAACAACTTCAACACCAAATGAAAGTTTCATGCTAAGGTAGTTAACACCTACAAAATCATCTCTTCATTCATCACTGAGACAGAAATAGGAGGACAGCCCTTTTTCTAATCTTGATGAAGTTCAAGAAAACTCTTTTAGACACTGTGATATATCTTCATACAAAGGTTCACTGGAAGTAGATGCAATGATAGTCTAGTTTTTGCATCAGTTATTTCCTAAGTGAGACCTGAGGGATAAAATCTGCTGTAATTGGTAGAACCAGAGTCTCAGCTGGAGTCTTAGAGTGGTAAGGGCTGTTCCTCCAAAACAGTGTTGGTCAACTGTGCTCACCAGGGTCTTAGACATCGATTACCCAATTATGATAGCACTTGTAAAATATGTCTATCTAATTTATAAATTTGAATGCTGCTCACTTTATTAATGAAAAACTGCTTATAATACCGCTCATGCTAATTAATGAACTTATTATGAAGGTGCAGTTAAGGTTAGTTGAAGCAGTTGTACTGATCACTTCCAGAGTGTGGGTGCCTTATTACTGTTTTTCAAATGTGAACTAACCACCACAGATTGCTGATTTCATGTTTGAGTGCTTCAAAACAAAACAAAACAAACAAACTAACAAAAACAGTGTCCCTTAAGACAGAGAGCTTAAAGTTAGTAGCCAACAATACATAAGTATTAAGTTGTCTGTGCTGAAAATATTAAAATTAATTATAGGCAATGTAACAGGTAGTGTATCTGTTAGGATGCAAGAAGATGTGGCTCACTTGTAGTCATGAGAAATGAAGCAAGAATTCCATTGCTGAAGCTATTACTTTCTCATTTCCTCTATGAGACTGTGAAGTCTGTTCATATTGCTTTTTATTCAGTGAGGGCTTTGAGACTGCAAGGAGTTGCTTTTGGCACATATTATAAAGGCAGACAAGGACACTTCTCTTTTAATAGTAAAAATAAACCAAATCAGAGTTTATTCAAACTTCTAATGCCAAATGGTTTTCGCCCAATATTTCTCATTCAAAAACACACACCCCTATCAGTTCAGTTCACTTCAGTCGCTCAGTCATGTCCGACTCTTTGTGACCCCATGGACTGCAGCATGTCAGGCCAGCCTGTCCATCACCAACTGCCAGAGTTTACCCAGACTCATGTCCACTGAGTCAGTGATGCCATCCAAGCATCTCATCCTCTGTTGTCCCCTTCTCCTCTTGCCTTCAATCTTTCCCAGCATCAGGGTCTTTTCAAATGAGTCAGTTCTTCACATCAGGTAGCCAGATTACTGGAGTTTCAACATCAGTCCTTCTAGTAAACACTCAGGACTGTTGTCCCTAAGGATGGACTGGTTGGATCTCCTTGCAGTCCAACAGACTCAAAAAGCTTCTCCATCACCATAGTTCAAAAGTATAAATTCTACGGCGATCAGCTTTCTTCACAGTCAAACTCTTACATCCATACATGACTACTGGAAAAACCATAGCCTTGACTAGACAGACCTTTGTTGGCAAAGTAATGTCTCTGCTTTTTAATATGCTGTCTAGATTGGTCATAACTTTTCTTCCTAGGAGTAAGCGTCTTTTAATTTCATGGCTGCAGACACCATCTGCAGTGATTTTGGAGCCTCAAAAAATAAAGTCTGACACTGTTTCCACTGTCTCCCCATCTATTTCCCATGAAGTGATGGGACAAGATGCCATGATCTTAGTTTTCTGAATGTTGAGCTTTAAACCAACTTTTTCACTCTCCTCTTTCACTTTCATCAAGAGGCTCTTTAGTTCTCCTTCACTTTCTGCCATAAGTGTGGTGTCATCTACATATCTGAGGCTTTTGATATTTCTCTGGGCAATTTTGATTCCAGCTTTTGCTTCATCCAGCCTGGCATTTCACATGATATTTTCTGTATAAATAAGCAGAGTGACATTATACAGCCTTGACATACTCCTTTCTCAAACTGAACCAGTTCATTGTTCCATGTCTGATTCTAACAGTTGCTTCTTGACCTGCATGCAGGTTTCTCAGGAGACAGGTAAGGTGGTCTGGTATTCCCATCTCTTTAAGAATTTTCCACATTTTGTTGTAATCCGCACGTCAAAGGCTTTAGCATATTCAATGAAGCAGAAGCAGATGTTTTTAAAATAGATATTTGAAAGTGGTGTTTTTATAATTTATAATGAAAGCAAGGTAAATAATACTTGCAATACTGAAATAAATGATAAGAATTGGAAGAAGTTTAGTATTGTGCAGAAAAATTCATTTTTAAATCAAGAGACTGGACTTATATTTGAGATGTACTGATTACATGAACGTAGGTTGTTCAACCGGAGAAGGCAATGGCAACCCACTCCAGTACTCTTGCCTGGAAAATCTTATGGATGGAGGAGCCTGGTAGGCTGCTGTCCATGGGGTCGCTAAGAGTCGGACACGACTGAGCAACTTCACTTTCACTTTTCACTTTCATGCATTGGAGAAGGAAATGGCAACCCACTCCAGTGTTCTTGCCTGGAGAATCCCAGGGACGGCGGAGCCTGGTGGGCTGCCGTCTATGGGGTCACACAGAGTTGGACACGACTGAAGCGACTTAGCAGCAGCAGGTTGTTCAACACCATAAAATGTCACCAGTGATAATATTTTCTGTATTATATGGACACTTGAATGAACAAGACACATATACCTAATGGAGCAGAGAGCCTAGTCCAGTGATCATACAATATTAATTTGGTTGCTTTTGTTGATGTTATTCGTGATAGTAATAGAGATGTTCTCCTTAACCTTCTGGCCTTCATTTTCCCTAATGATGGATTATTCATCCAAATTAATTATTTTAAACCATTTTAGTATTGTCTGAATAATCCAAGACTTCTGTCAATTACATATGTGTATTTTCCTCTCCTGATGTTTTTCATTTAAAATTTTGAAAAATGATTAAATGATCTTGCCAAGACTCTGTTTTTCCCTAATAAATAGTGAAGAATCAAGGATGGAGAATAACTCAAGATATTAGAAAATGAATATGTATTATTATTATGGATCATAGAAAAAGATTGACTTCAAAAATTCTAGCCATCAGAGTACTATCAAATGTGTTATCCAACATGAATGGACCTAGAGATTAATAATACACTTTGCACTTGTTAAAATAAAAAGTTATAAAATTATTTTTATTTAGTAAGTACTAAAAATAATAACTCGCACATAATGAGTATTTTCTATGAGCTAATCACTTCTATATGATTTTTTACATGTATGAAATTTAATTCTCATAATGATGTTATAATTATGCTCATTTAAATGAAATAAAATAAAATACTTATTAATAAAATTAATAAGAATATTCAGGATTTACTTGCAAAAAAGAAGAGAAAACTCTTACAGTCATAGAAGGTAAATAAAGAATTAAATACACAGAAAGACACATTGTCCTTTAGAGAATAACTTTATATTTTACTCTTCTTAAACATTTTTCAATTTGATGTTTCTTTACAAACACAAATCAGCTGTTTCCAAATTCCACATAAAAATTTATATTTGAAAAAGAAAAATAGAAAATTAATGAGAATATGTAATCTCATTAGTTTTCTTTTTTCAAATTTAAATTTTTACATGGAATGTGGATTTGGCTTCCTCAGTGGCTCAGTGGTAAAGAATCTGCCTGCAATTCAGGAGATGCAGGAGATGTGGGTTCAATTCCCAGGTCAGGAAGATCCCCTGGAGGAGGGCTTGGCAACCCACTCCAGTATTCTTGCCTGGAGAATTCCATGGACAGAGGGCCTGGCAGGCTACCGCCTATGGGGTTGCAAAGAGTCGGACATGACTGAAACTATTGAGCACATACAAAATACTATTCTATCCTGTCAGCCACTAAAATGCTCTCTTCAAGCTGAGATAATTAGGATTTACCATTTAAATTGAGAAATAGATTAATAATACAAAACAGAAACACCAAATGTATGTGTGCATCTATCTATAAAGTTTTTATGTATCGTGATTATAAGGTTTCAAGTCCAAATCTTGGGACATTGGCTAACTATTTGGGAAATAAATAAATAAAACTAGATTCATATTAGTGTCACTAAAACAAATTATTTGTGAAAAAAGTTGGACTAGAATAAAAGAAATGCTGTTGGTCTATCATCAAATGCAGCCATCAACAGAGTCTTTTAAATAAATGTGAAGTATATAACTTTAAAAATAAGATGCAAGCAGCCAGAAATGATAAAGGAAAGGATTGATGATAAATATGACTCATAATAAATTTTAAGCTGGAAAATAATTCATAAACTACATCAAAAGATAAATAGGACTAGATGCATGCAGCATAAATGATGGATGAAAGCCTAATTTCCTTATCATAAGAGTATTTTTAAATCAGTAAGAAAGTGATCTAAATGACCAAAATATAGAAGAAAAAGAGACATAGCACGAAGATGCTGTTCACTATAATAAATAAAAACAAAGATAAATGACTTTTAAACATATGGAGGAGGAGCCTGGTAAGCTGCAGTCCAGGGGGTTGCTAAGAGTCAGACATGACTGAGCGACTTCACTTTCACTTTTTACTCTCATGCATTGGAGAAGGAAATGGCAACCCACTCCAGTGTTCTTGCCTGGAGAATCCCAGGGACGGGGAAGCCTGGTGGGCTGCCGTCTATGGGGTCGCACAGAGTCAGACATGACTGAAGCGACTTAGCAGCAGCAGCAGCAGCAAACATATGAAAACATAATCTTGCACATAATTAAATGCAAATTAAACAAATAATGAGATACCATTTTTCACTTTCCATATTGGCACAGATCAAAAATAGGTGACAATGTTGTGTAGGTGAGGGGATGAGGAAACAAGTCACTTCATATACTATCTAGGAGAGTGGAAACAGGTAAAAGCTCTTTGAAAGTAATGCAAAAATTTGACAATTCAAACACACACATTCACTTACTAGGTATTGCATTTCTAAGATTGAATTTTGCAGATATGTAAAGGTGCATATGCTGATGTAAACTACTGCACTGTGACAATAAAAGACTAGATAAAATAAATTCTAGCAATATCAAGTTAATGTAGTAATTAAGAACATACATTGACAGATTTATGCAGTTATTGACAAGACAGACATAATAGATTTACATATACATTGAAAAATAATCTTCAAGGTATATTTTTATTAATGTTCCTGTGTGTGTTATGCTTTAAGATCTGTAAGCACATGTGAACACACAGCATACACATTTATATTGTGTAAGTGTGAATATTTCTGAGAGAATGCATAATAAGTATATCCATATTAGTGGTAGCCTCTAAATATGGGATGTCGAGATCTGCAGGGTGAAGGTAGGAAGGATATTGATCTTTTACACTATTCCATTTTGTATTGTTTCAAGCTTTATCATGTTTTTACCATTTCACTATCCATTTCTTGTCTATTTTGATGAAGAAATATATTACTGAAGAATAATGAAACATGTTGAGCAAAAGTTAAGATGTAAAACACACACAACTTACAAACCAATCTCACCACCCTTTTTGGTTGTAAATAGTAAACCTTTCTCCATGGGTTTGATAAGCACAGTTTTAAATTTTTGCTTTCCATGGAAAAAATGCTTGAGAGCAAAGAGATCATGGGCTTTGAAGTGCAACACTCACTGTACAAATCACAGTTCTGTAAAAATTATGCAATCTCAGAAAATAATATTTAGCCCTCATCCTCATTGCATCCTGTTTGGTTATCTAAAATAAGGTTTTAATTTTCTTTAACGTACACTTGAAATGAAATGAATTAAATTCTGTCAAGTTCTTAGCACTTTTTTAAATCCTCAACGATTCTCCATGGTTCTTGGATATCAAAAGTCCTTGACTCACATGAAAGTCCCTTTGCTTTGCAGTTCACATGTTTTTCGTTCTCTAACATGGTGTTAATATTGCAAACAATATAGACTTGTTCCTGGACTCAATCCAAACCAGAAGAGACAATTCAATTTTGCTAAATTGTGGTTAGCTACTGTAGTCCTAACCATTTCTTCCATGGACACGGGGGAAAATAAAACAAATAATAACAACAAAAACTCTAAATAGGCCAATGTTTGTCTGGATCACATCCTCATTTTTCATATCAAGAGCTGGAAAGATTTTTCTCTCTAGGAATGCCTCTCTTCTTTAGTCATTTATCCCTTTAAACAACAGACTGCTTCGTTTTACTTTGCTGAAAATATTTAAGCTAACTCATTACTTACTGGTGCTTCTATGCTACTGTTTCAGAAGTTGACCTCTGAACAAATAAAGCTAAATTTTATCAGGAGAAGGTAACACTGGGAAGGTAGCAAATACTAACATGGCAGAATCAGATAGTGTCAAGGAACCATTTCTAGGTTTTGGAATAAAACCCCAACCACTAGAACTTGCATACATACAGATAAAATTGAGGTGTAGGTTAGCAGTTATATATGTCAAGAAGATAGGAATTTTACATATCAAAAAAGCCCTATATGATTCAACATCTAAATATAGGTCCATGAAAGGGCACTCTCCCTACAGGTGGCATTAAAAGATATTTTAGCAGGACCCATAGTGGTGATTGAAACTGAATTAAAATCTTAATTGAAGCTGAGTCCTCAGCATACTGTAAAGTATACGTGGGGGGAATGGAATTTTAAGGAAAAGTTTCAGCTGAGATCATAAGAAACTGAAGGAAATTTGAACTGAAGACTTTTATTTACATCTTAGAGAAGGCCGCTAATGACCTCAAAAGTTTTCCATACCTTAATCCTGAAAAATGTGAATCTTATATTAAAGGCAAAAAAGGCTTTGCAGATACAGCTTCAAAATAGGGAAATTATACTGATTATCAGAATGTATCTGAAGTGATAATATAAAGCTTAAAACAGAGAATTGAATCAACCTGCTGTAAAAGACAGATGCATCAGAAGAGGGAGGCAAAAGAGATGCCACAGACGGGCAAGCCAGAGAAGCTGCAAGTCTGAGAAGGATTCTGAGTGAGCTCTAAGGCTGAGATGTATGGGTCCGTATGCAAATGCAGACCAAGGCTCTTCAGGGAGTCAAGAAGTCCCTTATCTGACAACAAAGCAGTGGATTTAGTCATACGAAAAATGGTTCTGCCAAGAACGAGTGAATTTAGAAGCAGGTTCTCAGCTTCCGTAATGCAGAAGGCTGTCTTGTTGAGTTCAGTTCTGTGTGGCCCCCATAGAGACCCAAACTAGTGATGCCAAGTCCAGACTTCAAACTCACAGAAACTGTAAAAGAACAAACGGGTATGGCTGTACTGCTAAATGAGGGACAATCTATTTCAGCTGTATTAGAAAATTAATACACATTCCTTCTAAGTTAGATTATATCTGCTCCCTGGAGAAGCTAAATAATGCCATTCTAAATCAGAGAATTGGTTAGATGTTTATGGAAAACCCAGAGTATGGAACCCATGGATTACAGCTGATTAAAGTGAAAATGAAAGTCACTCAGTCGTGTCCAACTCTTTGTGACCCCATGGACTATACAGTCCATGGAATTCTCCAGGCCAGAATACTGGAGTGGGTAGCTTTTCCCTTCTCCAGGGGATCTTCCCGGCCCAGGAATCGAAGCGTGGTCTCCTGCATTGCAGGTGGATTCTTTACCAACTGAGGGAAGCGGACAGGTGATTAAAAGCACAATTATAATGAGAGATTTTAACAGACTTCAATCACATAAGCACAAGTAAATGTGATTGAAGCCTAATTAAAATCTCTCATTCTCATTCCCTCCACAGCCATTTTTGTTGTTCAGTTGCTCAGTCATGTTCGACTCTTTGCAACCTCATGAACTGCACCAAGCCAGGCTTCCTTGCCTTTCACTACTTCCCAGAATTTGCTCAAACTAATTTCCATTGAGTCAACAATACCATACAACAATCTCATCCTCTGTCACCCCTTTCTTCTCCTGCCATCAATCTTTCCCCACATCAGGGTCTTTTCTAATAAGTCAGCTCTTCACATCAGGTGGCCAAAATATTGGAGCTTCAGCTTCAGCATCAGTCCTTCCAATAAATATTCAGAATTATTTCCTTTAATATTTACTGGTTTGATCTCCTTGCTGTCCAAGGAAGGCTTCAGCACCACAGTTCAAAAAAAGCAATTCTTCAGTGCTCAGCTTTCTTTAAGGTCCAGTTCTCACATCTATACACGACTGCTGGAAAAACAAAAGCTTTGACTTTACAGACCTTTGTCAGCAAAGTGATGTCTCTGCCTTTTAATATGCTGTTTAAGTTTGTCATAGCTTTTCACAAATTGTAAGGGGCCAAAGTATCACCAAAGTGCTTGTTACAAATTCAAGTTTCTATTCCCTGTTCCCAAAATTTTGCTTTCAGGTGGTCAAGTCTTATAATGTGGGTACAGACTGATATTTATCACATCTTTGTGTGGGTATGTGTGCATTTAACAGGCATTCAATGAGTGGCCACAGTTCAAATCCTTGTGCTGGGTTATAGAATGATAAATGCTGATAGAATGCCTAGCTTCAGGGAGGGTCTATCCAAAGAAAAGCTAATTAGGTACATGAAATATTATAAACCAGAGAAGGTCAGTGGTAAGAAGTTAAACTGACATTTAATGTTGGTTCAAATTACCCCAAGTGCAGAGGGAGAGCTAGAACCATTGGGAAGAATTCACATAAGCAAAGCAGACAAATGTAGAGCACTCATTGCATTCTGTGTATGTTCTGTCTGTCTCTAGCTCCTCCTGGATGCCTGCCTGTATAACTTCCATGAAGCAGTCAGGATTAGAACAAGAGCTTTGCTTGTGGTGTGGATTCCTATTCCTCCATAAAGTCTTTTTGTCTTCCTCTCTGGGTCTTACTATTGACTTTGGGTTATCTTACTAGTTCTAAAGTTCTTCAGTTGTATCTATCTATGTAATATCCATTTTGGTTTTGTTTTAAACTACCAGGACCAGGATTATGAATGTAATCTTTTTAATACTTTTATTTATTTTTAATGTATTTTTGGCTGTGCTAGGTCTTTGTTTTGTTGCTGTGCGGGCTTTCTCTAGTTGCGGCGAGTGGGGGCTTCTCCCTAGTTGCAGTGGCTGATCCTCATTATGGAGGCATCTCTGTTGCTGAGCGTTGGCTCAAGGGCACGCAGGCTTTAGTAGCCGCACACGTGGGCTCAGTCGTTGTGGCTCACTGGCTGTGGAGCAGAGGTCAATAGTCATGGCGCACATGCTTAGTTGCTCTGTGGCATGTGGGATCTTTCAGGATCAGGGATCGAAGCCTAACGTCTCCTGCATTAGCAGGTGGATTCTTTACCACTGAGCCTCCAGGGAAGCCCATGAATGTGACTTTTGAAGACAGAAAAAAAGCATTTGGAAAAGAAGAAAGCAAAGAAACACTATTAAATTTTTGTTTAGCTACAGTTGCTAACATGATTCTTTAAAAATATAACCAGAAGGTGATGGGCAGGCCATGATGATTTTATGTGTATATGTTATCAAACTGTAAGAAATTTATTTTCAAATTTATTATTTAAATTATTTTACATTTCCTATTATTTAAGTTAACATTGGAATAAGTTATTCCATCTTCTCATTTTTTTTCCATCTGCATCTATGCAAATTCAATAGTTATCCTCCTTTCTCTCATTGACATTTTTTTTCTGGGAACCTGGTCAGAAAGTTCACTTGATTAACAAATGATGTCAGGCTTCACTATTCAGTCCAACTCACAGTGGCAGCCTCGACTTGGGTGACACAGGCACCTTGCTCATTGCATGAATCACTGCTCTTACATTTTCTTTTCATTGCATACACCAGTCTTACAGGAAAACATAATAATCCATTTAAACACATTGACAAGAGTATTCAGGTTGTTTCAGTGTTATCTTTTCCTTTGCAGTGACCTGCAGATGTCTTTTTATTCTGGTACTCTCCACATTTTGAGTAGGGATAAGAAAATGCATTTACAGTGGCCAACCAAGAGCTTTTCTGCATTGGTTGATTCTGATTTTTGAGCTAAGCACAGAACTCCAGGGATTCAATTGTATATATTCATGCAATATAATTTAAAGCTCATATTGGAAATGCAAAGGTTTGCTGAACATCAATAGCTGTAAGAAAAGCTAAATAGCGTAAATTATATTTCAGTAAATTATGTGTAGGTTTGAAATCAAGTTAAAATAACCCGTTGAAATAATAGTAGTAAGTTAAAAACACTCACTTATAGAGAAAAGGCCATTTTCTTAGCCTACAATGTATACAAGTTTCTTCCAAGTTGAAAATTCCAGTATTAACTCTAACTTTCCATCTTTGAGAATAAAAGTCACTTCATATAATTTATTCTTGTATTCCATTGGGTTCCTGTATGTTTAATGCTGAAATTCACTTTTCTTTACTACTTCACTATATTTCCCTATTACAGATTTCATTTTCAGATGTCTGCATATCAAGTTTGCAAGAAGATTGTATGGAGTCTCAATATTCAATTTATATGTAATAATAGCACCATTTGTATCAAATGCCATTTTATTTTGTGGACTTTTTTCTTTTCTTCATTTTTGAAAGACACAATGAAAATCAATTCCATTTCAGAGGGCCAATCATTTTGAAGAATATCTTTTTTATTCCTATAATGGAAAATGCCTGCTTAATAATGCTTTAAATATTTTAGATTTTAGACATTTGCCTTGTTGAGTGTTAGACAATACCGTGCTGCTGCCATAATCTTTAATTCTAATTTCAAATTATTTGGTTTTATACTTTAAAAAATTGAACTATAAAACTATTTTTCTTTGCTTATCATTGTATTAATTTATGCTCATAGATATGCTATAAGATGTTACATCTAGGTTTTTGTTATTACTGTTATTTTGGTTTTTTATTTTTTTAATTTTTTAGAATCATACATCACTCAAACATCTAAGCAATGAGCACTTTTGTACTCCCTTTATAGACAGAGTGTAATTTGTCTCTGATTATTGGGTGGATATAATGGGAGGGTACAGCCTACAAATTAAATTGAACTTATCCTACCTTTTGGAAATACAGATTATCATTGTATACAGGTATTATTTTCTTCAGTGCTCAAAATTCTCTATGCTAGGTTCCAACAGTATGTGAACCAGAACTTACAGACATACAAGCTGGATTTAGAAAAGGCAGAGGAACCAGAGATTATTTTGAAAAAATCTGTTGGATCACAGAACAAGCAAGAGAATTCCAGAAAAAAAATCTTCTTCTGATTCATTGACTATGCTATAGCCCTTGACTGTGTTTGCTTCAGTTCACTCATTCAGTTGTGTCCAACTCTGTGACTCCATGGATGGCAGCATGCCAGGACTCCCTGTCCATCATCAACTCCTGAAGTTGCTCAAACTCATGTCCATTGATTCGGTGATGCCATCCAACCACCTCACACTCTGTCATCCCCTTCTCCTCCTGCCTTCATTTCCAGCATCAGGGTCTTTTCCATTGAGTCAGTTCTTCATATCAGGTGGCCAATATTGGGGATTCAGCTTCAGCATCAGTCCTTTCAATGAATGGTCAGAGTTGATATCCTTTAGGATTGACTAGTTTGATCTCCTTGCTGTCCAAGGGATTCTCCAGAGTCTTCTCCAACATCACAGTTCAAAAGCATCATTTCTTCCATGCTCAGCTTTCTTTATGGTCCAACTCCCATATCCACATGTGACTACTGGAAAAAGCATATCTTTGATTACATAGAACTTTGTCAGCAAGTAATGTCTCTGCTTTTTAACATGCTGTCTATGCTTATCATAGCTTTTCTTCCAAGGAGGAAGCGTCTTTTAATTTCATGGCTTCAGTCACCATGCGCAGTGATTTTGGAGACCAAGAAAATAAAGTCTGCCACTGTTTCCATTGTTTCCACATCTATTTGAGAGAAGCGACTGTGTGGATCGCAAGAAAACTGTAGAAAATTCTTCAACAGAAGAGAATACCAGACCACCTTATTTGCCTCCTGAGAAAACTGTATGCAGGTCAAAAAGCAAGAGTTAGGTGAAAAGACAGCCTTCAGAATGGGAGAAAATAATAGCAAATGAAGCAACTGACAAACAACTAATCTCAAAAATATACAAGCAACTCCTACAGCTCAACCAGAAAAATAAATGACCCAATCAAAAAATGGGCCAAAGAACTAAATAGACATTTCTCCAAAGAAGACATACAGATGGCTAACAAACACATGAAAAGATGCTCAACATCACTCATTATCAGAGAAATGCAAATCAAAACCACTATGAGGTACCATTTCACACCAGTCAGAATGGCTGCGATCCAAAAGTCTACAAATAATAAATGCTGGAGAGGGTGTGGAGAAAAGGGAACCCTCTTACACTGTTGGTGGGAATGCAAACTAGTACAGCCACTATGGAGAACAGTGTGGAGATTCCTTAAAAAACTGGAAATAGAACTGCCTTATGATCCAGCAATCCCACTGCTGGGCATACTCACTGAGGAAACCAGAAGGGAAAGAGACACGTGTACCCCAATGTTCATCGCAGCACTGTTTATAATAGCCAGGACATGGAAGCAACCTAGATGTCCATCAGCAGATGAATGGATAAGAAAGCAGTAGTACATATACACAATGGAGTATTACTCAGCCATTAAAAAGAATACATTTGAATCAGTTCTAATGAGGTGGATGAAACTGGAGCCTATTATACAGAGTGAAGTAAGCCAGAAGGAAAAACACCAATACAGTATACTAATGCATATATATGGAATTTAGAAAGATGGTAACAATAACCCTGTGTACGAGACAGCAAAAGAGACACTGATGTATAGAACAGTCTTATGGACTCTGTGGGAGAGGGAGAGGGTGGGAAGATTTGGGAGAATGACATTGAAACATGTAAAATATCATGTATGAAACGAGATGCCAGTCCAGGTTCGATGCACGATACTGGATGCTTGGGGCTAGAGCACTGGGACGACCCAGAGGGATGGTATGGGGAGGGAGGAGGGAGGAGGGTTCAGGATGGGGAACACATGTATACCTGTGGCGGATTCATTTAGATATTTGGCAAAACTAATACAATTATGTAAAGTTTAAAAATAAAGTAAAATTTTAAAAAAAAAGAAAAAAAAAAGAAGCAAGAGTTAGAACCAGATATAGAACAATGGACTGGTACAAAATTTGGGAAAGAATACCACAAGGCTGTATATTGTCACCTTGCTTATTTTAGGTATATATAGAGTACATCATGCAAAATGCCAGACTGGATGAAGCACAAGCTGGAATCAAGATGCCAGGAGAAATATCAGTAACCTCAGATATGCAGATGACATCACCCTTATATCAGAAAGCAAAGAGGAACTAAAGAGCTTCTTGGTGAAAGTGAAAGAGGAGAGTGAAAAAGTTGGCTTAAAACAGTATTAAAAAAACTAAGATCATGGTATCCATTCCCTTCACTTGATTGCAAATAGTTGGGGAAACAATAGAAACAGTGACAGACTTTATTTTCTTGGGCTCTAAAATGAATGCAGATGGTGACTTGCAGCCATGAAACTCAAAGATGCTTGCTCCTTGGAAGAAAAGCTATGACAAACCTAGACAGCTTATTAAAAAGCACAGACATTACTTTGCTGACAAAAGTTCATCTAGTGAAAGGTATGGTTTCTCCAGTAGTCATGTATGGATATGAGAGCTGGACCATAAAGAAAGCTGAACACTGAAGAAATCATGTTTTTGAATTGTGGTATTGGAGAAGACTCTTGAGAGTCCCTTGGACTGCAGGTGATCAAACCAGTCAATCTTAAAGGAAATCAGTCCTGAATACTATTGGAAGGACTGATGCTGAAGCTGAAACTCCAATACTTTGGCCACCTGATGCGAAGAGCTGACTCATTAGAAAAGACCCTGATGTTGGGAAATATTGAATGCAGGAGGAGAAGGGGATGACAGAGGATGAGATGGTTGGATAGCATCATCAACTGAATGGACATGGGTTTGAGCAAGCTCCAGGGGAAGGTGAAGGACAGGGAAGCCTAGTGTGCTGCAGTCCATGGGGTCACAAAGTGCTGGACACTTCTGAGTGACTAAACAATTATTTTCTTCTTACTTTTTGTATTCTTACTTTGTTTTAAAGTGAAAGTGAACTCACTCAGTCATGTCTGACTCTTTGTGGCCCCATGGACTGTAGCCCATCAGGCTCCTCCATCCATGGATTTCTCCAGGCAAGACTACTGGAGTGGGTTGCCATTTCCTTCTCCAGGGGATCTTCCCGACCCAGGGATCAAACCTGGGTCTCCCTCATTGTAGGCAAATGCTTTACCATCTGAGCCACCAGGGAAGTTTGTTTTAAGTCAATTTAAATGACTCAAAATCAAAATCCTGTTCTGACATTAATGTTTAAAGATGCTTTACAAAGCATGTTGAAGTGAATAGAAAGACATGACATCGAGAGTAAGTTCTGCATTTCCCTCATTCTGCGTTCTGTATTTCCCAAAAAGGAAGAAAACAGCATGAAGTGTTTGAAATTCTCAACAGATTTGCCATACTGTCATGGTAAAAGAGGATGAAAACTTATCCTGTTTTAGAGAGAATATACCTGTTAACCAGTGTATAAAAATAATTCTGATTTCAAATGGGTACTTACTCACATTTTAAGGACATCTGTTTAGAATTAAGAATGAGATAGTTGGTAAGGAATCTGCCTGCAATGCTGGAGATCCCAGTTCTATTCCTGGATTGGGAAGATCTGCTGGGGCAGGGATAGGCTACCCACTCCAGTATTCTTGGGCTTCCCTTGTGGCTCAGCTGGTAAAGAAATCATCTGCAATGCGGGAGACCTGGATTCAATCTCTGGGTTGGGAAGATCCCCTGGAAAAGGGAAAGGCCACCCACTCCAGTATTCTGGTCTAGAGAATTCCATGGACTACATAGCCTAAAGGCCGCAAATAATTGGACACGAATGAGCAATTTTCACTTTCACTTTTCACCATTTCCAATATTGTTCCCAACAGAAAAATGCATCAAAGTCAAAACATCTATATGTTACCCACATCACGGCAGAATGAAAAGCATGGTCATAGAAGGCAGGATGTTCAGATGTGATGCAAACTCACATATCAGACATTTCTAACAGATAGCAGAATATTTCAAAGTGCCCTTCTCAAAGCTGATGAAAAATATAAACTACGGCCACCTAAGACAATGGTACACATTAATTTGACATACACGAGATGGGGAAAAAAGCAACTCTACATTTATATTTTATAAACAATATCTTTGGGAGAACCACATACTTGATGTCCATACTTTTAGGCTAAAAGAAACATTTGCTGATTTACATAAACTGCCCTGGTGGCTCAGATGGTAAAGAATCTGCTTGCAATGCAGGAGATCCAGGTACAATCCCTGGATGGAAAAGAGCCCCTGGAAAGGGAATGAGTGTCCTCTCCAGTATTCTTGCCTGGAGAATTCCATGGACACAGGAGCCTGGCGGGCTACAGTCCATTGGGTCGCAAAGAGCCAGGCACAACTGAGGAAATAACACACACCCTTCAGAACTGTCTAAAGAACAAATGATAATCCCACACTCTGGCATTTTATCTTCTGTTGACAAAGTTTATAAACTAGCCAGATAAATAAATTTTATTCTTTTCTCTTTCCAGCCTACCAAAGTAGTCAAAAGGGGTTAGTGCAAGACAACCAACATAAATATGAGAATCTTTGTAAGCTAGGTATGAGGTTTTTTCACAATATATCAACTTTTCACTTATCAAAGGAATAATAAAGGAGAGGGTCATGATTATTCTCCTCACTTTGAAGTTAAGAAAATGGAATTATCATAAATTATGTAACTTGACTAAGATTAGAGGTTGGTAATGAGCAGAGTCAGAATTCACTTTAAGCCTCCTGAGACCATTACAACACCCTGGTTTGTCTAGTAAAATAGAAAAATGAGATTTCTGAAAACCTCTTAGTTCAGTTTAGTCATTCAGACATGTCTGACTCTTTGTGACCCCATGGACTGTACCACGCCAGGCTTACCTGTCCATTACCCACTACAAGAGCTTGCTCAAACTCATGTCCATCAATTTGGTGATGCCATCCAACCATCTCATCCTCTGTCATCCCCTTCTTCTCCTGCCTTGTCTTTCCCAACATCAGGGTCTTTTTTAATGAATCAGTTCTTCCCATCAGGTGGCCAAAGTATTGGAGATTAAGCTTCAGCATCAGTCCTTCCAATGAATATTCAGGATTGATCTCATTTAGGATAGACTCGTTTGATCTCCTTGCAGTCCAAGGAACTCTTAAGAGTCTTCTGCAATACCACAGTTCAAAAACATCAATTCTGCAGTGTTCAGTTTTCTTTATGGTCCAGCTCTCACATCCATACCTGACTACTGGAAGAACCATAGCTTTGACTGGATGGACATTTGTTGGTAAAGTAGTGTCTGTGCTTTTTAATAAGCTGTCTAGGTTTGTCATAGCCTTTCTTCCAAGGAGCAAGCATCTTTGAATTTCATGGCTGCAAGTCATCATCTGCAGTAATTTTGGAGCCCCAAAAAATAAAGTCTGTCACTGTTTCCGTTGTTTCCCCATCTATTTGCAATGAAGTGATGGGAATGGATACCATGATCTTAATTTTCTGAATGTTGAGTTTTAAGCCAGCTTTTTTACTCTCCTCTTTCACCTTCATCAAGAGGCTCTTTAGTTTCTCTTTGCTTTCTCCCATAATGTGGTATCATCTTCATATCTGAGGTTATTGATATTTATCCTTGCAATCTTGATTCCAGCTTGTGCTTCATCCAGTCTGGCATTTCACACAATGTATTAGAGCTTCCCTGGTGGCTCAGATGGTAAAGCGTCTGCCTGCAATGTGGGAGACCTGGGTTCGATTCCTGGGTCAGAAGATCCCCTGCAGAAGGAAATGGCAACCCACTCCAGCACTCTTGCCTGGAAAATCCCATGGACGGAGGGGCCTGATAGGCTATGGTCCATGGGGTCGCAAAGAGTTGGACACGACTGAGCGACTTCACTTTCACTTTCACTCTATATATACCTAAAATAAGCAAGGTTACAATATACAGCCTTGTGGTACTCCTTTCCCAATTTTGTACCAGTCCATTGCTCCATGGCACCCCACTCCAGTACTCTTGCCTGGAAAATCCCATGGACGGAGGAGCCTGGAAGGCTGCAGTCCTTGGGGTCGCTGAGGGTTGGACAGGACTGAGCGACTTCACTTTCACTTTTCACTTTCATGTATTGGAGAAGGAAATGGCAACCCACTCCAGTGTTCTTGCCTGGAGAATCCCAGGGACGGAGGAGCCTGGAAGGCTGCAGTCCATGGGGTCGCTGAGGGTTGGACACGAATGAGTGACTTCACTTTCACTTTTCACTTTCATGCATTGGAGAAGGAAATGGCAACCCACTCCAGTGTTCTTGCCTGGAGAATCCCAGGGACGGGGGAGCCTGGTGGGCTGCCGTCTATGGGGTTGCACAGAGTCGGACACGACTGAATGACTTAGCAGATCGTTCCATGTCTGGTTCTAACTCTTGCTTCTTGACCTGCATACAGGGTTCTCAGGAGGCAGGTCAGGTGATCTGGTATTCTGATCTCTTTAAGAATGTTCCACAGTTTGTAGTGATCCACACAGTCAAAGTCTTTAGTGTAGTCAGTAAAGCAGAAGTAGATGTTTTTCTGGAATTCTCTTGGTTTTTCAATAATCCAACAAATGTTGACCATTTGATTTCTGGTTCCTCTGCCTTTTCTAAGTTCACCTTGAACATCTGGTAGTTCTTGGTTCATGTTTTGTTGAAGCCTAGCTTGAAGAATTTAGAGCATTACTTTGCTTGCATGTGAGATGAGTGCAATTGTGCAGTAACTTGAACATTCTTTGGCATTGCCTTTCTTTGGGTTTGTAATGAAAACTGACCTTTTCCAGTCCTGTGGCCACTGCTGAGTTCTCCAAATTTGCTGGAAATTGAGTGCTGCACTTTCACAGCATCATCTTTTGGGATTTGAAATAACTCAGCTGGAATTCCATCACCTCCACTAGTTTGTTTCATAGTGATGCTTCCTAAGGTCCACTTGACCTCAAAAACTTCTACGTTATAAAATTTGGGAACATAGATGCTTTTCTTCGTATGGACCTCATTAAGATTAACCAAGTATTATTTCACCATGTGGCAAGAATTCTGTCTTATAGGTTAATACTGGATACTTACATTAAAAGAGCATCTCCTTTACACCTTATGTAATAAAACATCAGCTGCCTCTGATATTTGTAAAATCAGAATACATGGTGATCCCAATGTGTTAAGACTCTTAGCATATAAGGAAAGAAGCATCTATATCTTCCTTAAATTATATAACTATTTTTTAACCTCTAAACATTGGCCAATTAGAATTGTGAGTGAACAAAGGGAAACTATTTCTTTTTCATCTGCATAACTTGTGTGTTCCAGGCTAACCAGCATTTTGTGTTGTTGTTTTCATTGCTAATAAGCAAGTGAATGGCTGGAATGTTAACTTTTCTTGAAAGGGAAAAAGATGTCTCAGTAAGAAAAAACAACCTTAAGTCTTATAGTTCTATTTTGTTAAGGTTAATCTGTCTATTGCCTCTTCTCTCTGGGTAAATTTTATTCTCTAGTTCTTTGTCGTTCTTGAAATTAGGATTTGGTTTATTTATACCTAATGCTAGAGATGCCACAGCAATAGCTCAGCAAAGTGCTAGAGCAAACAAGGCATGCTCTTCTCTGGCTTATATCAATGGATGGTTTGACTCAGGCCATCACTACTGCGACATTAGTGACCACTTAACCAGCCTCTCGAGGACTGAGCCTGTATTGTTCCTTCAGGCTCTAGAGCGATGGCTTGCATTCAAAATAGCCTGTCCTATTAATTGGATATGACCCAAAGGATTCCTCTATTGTGGAAAGAGTGAAATTTTGTCTTAATGTTAGACTTTTGATTCTCAACTATTTGCATAAACAGGGATGGCTCTAGGAAATAGCTAATGAGCATGTGGATGCAGTCATCGGAATGTTTTTTAAATTCTCTTCACAGACTTAGAAATCACATACTACCCAATTAAAGAAGTGCGTGAAACGTGGCCCATAGACAAATTCCCCATCTCAGGTGGCATCTCGTTTGCTCAGACCTTATTATTGGGAAGGAAACACCCAAGAGAAAAAGAGACTAAGGGGTGAACTGCTCAGTAGTCTTGTCATGTACCTCATGCTACACATTCATTAGAGCAGCAGATTTTTTAAAGCTGAACATGTAGACTGCTACTCACTGGTAGATACTGGTTAGTGAATGAGGATCTTTGCAGTCTCTGAAGTGGTTTGAGCAATGAACAACTCCAGTGGCCTAAATGATTACAGACAAAGTGGAAGCTTCTGGATTCAACCTCATATCTATGATCATTTGGATTTTTTTACTTTATGTCATCAAAGCCTGGGAAATAATTTTTGTGAGCATTTGTTGAGACGTCTGAATTCTCCAGACATGTTGTGACCTCTGAAATTAAAAATGACTGTGCAGGGTCTCCTGCAATATTTAGGGCAAATTTGTGTTTAGAATGCTGATTATAAAATGGTTCTGGGTATTTTCATCATCTCTAAAAGCCCCTTGCAATACCAGATAATATCATCTTATGGGAATTTGCCTGTATGCTCTATTAATATTTTCCTTTGTTTCCCATAACTTTGAGTTTCTTTATAAATGGGAAATGAAGACAAGGATTTATTATTCAAGATCTCCTCATCTTACTGGAGATTTCAATGATTCTATTTTACTGACCTCTTTCTTTTACTTTTCATGCTAAGCTGACAAAAAAATTTAAATGACATTAATTACACGAAATTATGTGTACATACATTAATATATATATATTATTTTATATATATATTCTTTTACTTTTCATTCTAAGCTGAGAAAAAAATTTAAATGACATTAATTACATGAAATTATGTGTACATACATACATTAATATATATATTAATTATATATTAATGTGTGTACACATAATTTCATGTAATTAATGTATGTACACATAATTTCATGTTATATACTTAATCTAATATTAATCAAGATTTAGTGTCACTATATACAATTTAGTATTGTGCATATATATATATATATGCGGAGAAGGCAACGGCACCCCACTCCAGTACTCTTACCTGGAAAATCCCATGGATGGAGGAGGCTGGAAGGCTGCAGTCCATGGGGTCCCTGAGGGTCGGACACGACTGAGCGACTTCACTTCCACTTTTCACTTTCATGCATTGGTGAAGGAAATGGCAACCCACTCCAGTGTTCTTGCCTGGAGAATCCCAGGGATGGCAGAGCCTGGTGGGCTGCCGTCTATGCGGTCGCACAGAGTCGGACACAACTGAAGCGACTTAGCAGCAGCAGCAGCAGCATATATATATGCACAGCTTCCCAGGTGTCACTAGTGGCAAAAAACCCACCTGCCAATGCAGGAGACATAAGAGATTTGGTTTCAATCCCTGGGTCAGGAGGATTCCCTAGAGGACAGCATGGCAACCCACTCAGGTATTCTTCCTTCTTGCCTGAAGAATCTGATGGACAGAGGAGCTTGGCAGGCAACAGTTTATAGGATCTCAAAGAGTCAGACACAAGTGAGGCGACTTAGCACACATGCACACACACACACACACACACATATATATATATATACACACACACACACATAAAATTCAGGTCTGGTATAACCATTTATATTGCTTCCCCTCAACTGAACTAAACTATATTGATTGTTTAATAAGGTATTTAATAATTGGTAGATCAGAGCAATCATAATGCTTATCTGCAAACAATAAGCAGTATGACTCCCCTGGTGTGAAATAGCTGATCACACACCTAGGATACAACCAAGGAATAATTAATTTTAAGGAATTTGTAAACAATCATTATCATAAGAAATTATTAATATTTATGCAACATCACTAAATCTTGATTAATATTAGATTAAGAAAAAAAGCAGAACATTAACGATCCTTAGTGGTGCATCCTTTACCAAAAGGGATAAACGTAATAGGTATGGCAAATGTCAATTAGACTAGAATCTAAGAACCTGAGTTCTAGTACCTTCACTGGTACTACTTGCCCTGAGAATGTCAGCATGTAATTTACCCACTGTGGGTTTGGTTTCCTTCAGTTCAATTCAGTTCAGTTGCTCAGTCATGTCCTACTCTTTGCGACCCCATGAATCACAGCACACCAGGCCTTCTTGTCCATCACCAAATCCCAGAGTTCACTTAAACTCATGTCCATGAGTCGCTGATGCCATCCAGCAATCTCATCCTCTGTTGTCCCCTTCTCCTCCTGCCCCAATCCCTTCTATTATCAGGGTCTTTTCCAATGAGTCAACTCTTCACATCAGGTGGCCAAAGTATTGGAGTTTCAGCTTTAGCAGCAGTCCTTCCAATGAACACCCAGGACTGATCTTCTTTAGAATGGACTGGTTGGGTCTCCTTGCAGTCCAAGGGACTCTCAAGAGTCTTCTCTGACAACAAAGTTCAAAATCATCAGTTCTTCGGTGCTCAGCTTTCTTCACAGTCCAACTCTCACATCCATACATGACCACAGGAAAAACCATAGCCTTGACTAGATGGATATGTGTTGGCAAAGTAATGTCTCTGCTTTTTAATATGCGCTGTAGGTTGGTCATAGCTTTTCTTCCAAGGATCAAGCGTCTTTTAATTTCATGGCTGCAATTACCATCTACAGTGATTTTGGAGCCCCCCAAAATAAAGTCTGACACTGTTTCCACTGTTTCCCCATCTATTTCCCATGAAGTGATGGGACCGGATGCCATGATCTTCGTTTTCTGAATGTTGAGCTTTAAGCCAACTTTTTCACTCTCCTCTTTCACTTTCATCAAGAGGCTTTTGAGTTCCTCTTCACTTTCTGCCATAAGGGTGGTGTCATCTGCATATCTGAGTTTATTGATATTTCTCCCAGCAATCTTGATTACAGCTTGTGCTTCTTCCAGCCCAGCCTTTCTCATGATGTACTCTGCATATAAGTTAAATAAGCAGGGTGACAATATACAGCCTTGACGTACTCCTTTTCCTATTTGGAAACAGTCTATTGTTCCATGTCCAGTTCTGTTACTTCCTGACCTGCATATAGATTTCTCAGGAGGCAGGTCAGGTGGTCTGGTATTCCCATCTCTTGAAGAATCTTCCACAGTTTATTGTGATCCACACAGTCAAAGGCTTTGGCATAGTCAATAAAGCAGAAATAGATGGTCTTCTGGAACTCTCTTGCTTTTTTGATGATCCAGCGATGTTGGCAATTTGATCTCTGGTTCCCCTGCCTTTTCGAAAACCAGCTTGAACATCAGGAAGTTCATGGTTCACGTACTGCTGAAGCCTGGCTTGGAGAATTTTGAGCATCACTTTACTAGCATATAAGATGAGTGCAATTGTGCTGTAGTTTAAGCATTCTTTGGCATTGCCTTTCTTTGGGATTGGACTGAAAACTGACCTTTTCCAGTCCTGTGGCCACTGCTGAGTTTTCCAAATTTGCTGGCATACTGAGTGTAGCACTTTCACAGCATCATCTTTCTGGATTTGAAAGAACTCAACTGGAATTCCATCAACTCCACTAGCTTTGTTTGTAGTGATGCTTTCTAAGGCCCACTTGACTTCACGTTCCAGGATGTCTGGCTCTAGGTGAGTGATCACACCATCGTGATTATGTGGGTCATGAAGATCTTTTTTGTACAGTTCTTCTGTGTATTCTTGCCACCTCTTCTTAATATCTTCTGCTTCTGTTAGGTCCATACCATTTCTTTCCTTTATCGAGCCCAACTTTGCATGAAATATTCCCTTGGTATCTCGAATTTTCTTGAAGAGATCTCTAGTCTTTCTCATTCTGTTGCTTTCCTCTATTTCTTTGCATTGATTGCTGAGGAAGTCTTTCTTATCTTTCCTCCTGAGGTCAGGGGTGGCGGCCAAGAGGAGCTACCACATGTCCGAGGTCAGGGGAGGCAGCTGAGAGGAGCAACCCCACATCCAAGGATCAGAGGCTGCATGGGTGCAGGAGGGCTTAGAGGAGCTACTCCACGTTTAAGGTCAGGAGGGGCGGCTGTGAGGAGATACCTCTCATTCAAGGTAAGGAGCAGCAGCTGCTCTTTGCTGGAGCAGCTGTGAAGAGATACCCCACGTCCAAGGTAAGAGAAATCCAAATAAGACCATAGGTGTTGTGAGAGGGCATCAGAGGGCAGACACACTGAAACCATAATCACAGAAAACTAGCCAGTCTGATTACACAGACCACAGCCTTGTCTAACTCAGTGAAACTAAGCCATGCCACGTGGGGCCGCCCAAGACGGGATGGTCATGGAGGAGAGGTCTGAAAGAACGTGGTCCACTGGAGAAGGAAATGACAAACCACTTCAATATCCTGGTTTCCTTACTGGAGTTAAAATAGAGCAGCTTTATATGTGCTGCTTTTATAGCTGGTGGCATCTTAGATATGAATCTCTCTTGTCACCACTTAAAAATTCTGCATAAAATAAAAAAAAACAAACTACATTCTGATTGAAGTAACAAGACAAAGGGAATGCATAAATGCTGACATAGTGGAGAGTTTGTTGATAATCAAAGATGTACAGGAAACTGTGGAGCTAAAGCACCCTGTGCAGGAAGTGAGAAAGTGTTTTAGAGTATAGTTCTGAGGGACAAAGCAGCAGATCCCAGAAGGAAATTACAAAAATATGTTCTCAAAGATCAGTTACCCATCCTGAATTGCAAATGTCAGAGGGCCAAGATGTAACAGGAAACTTTCTGCCCAGGAAAGGAAGAGAATGAAGACTTGTAAAGTATGTTTCTGGTAGGGTTTCAGTGGAAGAGATTGGGGAGGAGTCCTGGGATGGAAAACCTAGAAGTTTTAGGAAAATGACACATCTTAATTGTGTATCAATTGTTCTGGAGTCCACCAAATATTGGTTAAAGGAGTCATTGGGAAATTGGGCTGCACATATAGGCAAGGAGGGCTTCCTAAACCTATTTGTCTTCAAAAGACAAGATGAAAACCAATAGAGGCTCCATGTTTTAATAAGACATTTGTTCATCCAGGCAACAGAAGAGGTAGCCTTTGGGATAAGAGAAACTAGAGGACAATCTTGGATGCCATCGCCCTCGCCTCCAGCCCAAAAGTAAAAAAAAAAAATGAAAGCAAATAATGGATTTGGTTCAAAAGTAACTAAAAGGGATACTCTACTAAATACTCTACTAAAAATTGTGGACAAGTGCAGAAAAACTTATGGAGAGAGGAAACACTCTTCTCAGTAAATATATTGTTGCATATTAGAAGAAAAATTTAACTGAGGATTCCACCATGAGTTATACATAGCAAAGAGAAAGACAAAACTCAATACAACAACTCAGGCAAGATATGGCCTGAACTGGAGAGAAACAGGATATGAAAACTGACAAAATTGTGACCTAGCAAAATTTAGGAAAGAAAAAGAAGGAAAATACTCTTAAGAACTTTGAAATGCCTGAAGCCCAAGAGAGGAGATGAGGTGGCATATAGTGGAAAATATGGAAGATAGAAATGAGGAACCCCTCCCAAACACACACATACAGGTGCGCACACATGCGTGCACACACTCACACACACAAGCACACACACGCACATGCACACACACATTCAAGAAGCAAAGGAAGAATTAGAAAATAAGAGTTAGAAGACAGTGAAAAGAGAATGTTTCACACCAATGAAGCAGAATAAATCATTCAAAATGTAATAATAAGAGGAAGACTTGCATATGCATAGTGGAAGTTCTACTGTGCACCATTGCAAACAAAATACAATAGTTAATGTTAAGATATATTCTAGTAAATGTATTGGAATTTTAAAATAAATATGCTGGTAGTAAAGGCAAAAAATCAATTCACGTGTTAAAAAAACAAAAAAGAACTTTTCCTCAAGTGACTCTACCCAGTTATTCAACTCCAAAAGACACTGGGCTCAAAATATTCCTAAGAAGATAAAGGTTGAGCAAAAAATTTTATATCCAACCAAGGTCTTTCAATTATAAAAGCTATAGACAAATATTTTTTTTTCCTCAAAGAATCTCCTGAGGAATCTAACAGAATGAATCCAACCTGACAAGAGTTCTTGGTTGAAAATTTAGCCAAAGCCACAAGAACAAGCATTAAATATCTTGAACAATAAAACTAAATTCTAAAGGAAAATATAGGCCAGGGTGGCAAGATACAGTAAAACCATTGTTGAACAAGTAAAAATAATTGAGAAGAGTGTGAGGGGAAATACTGAGAACTCACATAATGCCTCCTGTGTTACAGCCATGAGCCAAAACATTATACCATAAATCTGACAAATCACTTAGTCAAAGCAGAATTATTTTGGGGTTTCACAGGTGGCTCAGACAATAAAGAATTTGCCTGCAGTACAGGAGACATGGCTTGAACCCTGGGTTGGGAAGATCCCCTGGAGAAGGGAAAAGCTACTCCAGTATTCTTGCCTGGAGAATCCCATGGGCAGGGGAGTCTGGTGGGCTACGGTCCATGGGGTTGCAAAGAGTCAGAGACTAAGCAATTAACAGTTTCACACTTTCAGAAGTATATTTAATTATACAAAACAGAACACTAAGAAAGAGTGTACCACAAGTCAAATGTTTGAATATAAAAAAATGATAGGAAAAAAAGAGAGAAATGGTAGAAAAATATTATTATTTTTTCATAGGATTAAACTAATATGTACTCTATACAGAAATACAGAACTAAGGCATGATATAAAGGTAATCTCTGGAATAATCATTGAAACTTTGTAAATATTTTTAAGAAGCTGCAAATAGAACAGAGCAAATACATTCAAAAGGAAAAACGCTGCAAACATAAACATAAAATAACCAGCTAAAATTAAAATCAGACATATTCCTCTTATCAATACATGTAAATGATAACTTATCTATTAAAAGAAATGAGAAAACACTTCAGCTTATATTATGAAGCAAAATCTGAAGCTATAAAGTATAAAAGTCATCCATTGAAAAACGGTTATATAAATCTTGAAAAGGTTGAACAAAGTTGTTTCAGGAACATGCTTCCAGCTAAAAAGCAACAACAATGACAAATAAAAGCACTTTATAATATACAATGAAGAAAATAATTATGAAAATCTATATATCAAATTACATGGCAGCAACTTGGTCAAACATGAAATACAGGAAGCAAAAGGAAAAATAACAAGAATTATGACTTTAATAAATCTCTCTAATTTCAAAATAGATTATACAGGACAAAATAAACTAGAATATATAAAAGGTTACTACTATAATTTATAAAGATAGCTGGTTTAATCTATATTGACTTCAGTATCCTATAAATAAGGAGTGCACCTTCTTTTTTGGAACTCCATGAGATATGCATGTTAAATAGATTCTGTATATATATATTGTGTGTGTGTGTGAGTGTATATATATAGAGAGAGATTTTAAAGAACTGTCTCATACAGTGGTTGAGGTTGACAAGAACAAAATCTGCAGCAAAGACAGAAAGGCTGTAGACCTAGGATGAGAAGATCTTTCAGCTTGAGTCCAAAGATATCAGAGGCAGAATTATTTCTCCCTTGGGGGATTCGGGGCTTCCTTGGTAGCTCAAATGGTAAAGAATCTGTCTACAATGTAGGAGACCCAGTTTCGATCAGGAAGATCCCCTGGAGAAAGGATTGGCAACCCACTCCAGTGGAGAGTCCCATGGACAGAGGAGCCCAGCAGGCTACAGTCCATAGGGTCACAAGAGTCAGATGACGGGGGATTGGGTCTGTTTTGTCTTAAGGCCTTCAAGTGATTGGATGAAGCCCACACATATTATAAAGAGGAATCTCAAAGTCTAGTTTTTTAAATGTGAATCTCATCTAAAACTATCATTACCTCACAGCAAAATGTAGACCAGTGTTTGACCAAATATCTGAAAACTATGGCCTAACCAAGTTGACACATAAAACTAACTATTAAATTTAGATATGTGTGTATGTGCTTGTGCATATGTGTGTGAAGTATGACATAAATGTTTTTTTCAGTGTTACAAACTTTGGAGTAAAATCATCTACTGATGTTACATTATCTCATAAAAATATGTACTTCAGAATATACTTGGAGACATCTCTGTTGTTAAATGTGACGGCATCCATTCCTATCTTTCCAGAATATTTCCTCTCCTTCCTCCTTTCAGTTTTAGAACAATTGCACCACCAAATTTATTTTCTTGAACTTTTTTATTTTATATTGGGGTATAGCCAAGTGACAACTTTGTGATACTTTCAGGTGAACGGTAAAGGAACTCAGCATGCATATACATGTATCCACCTCCCCCAAACTCCCCTCACTTCCAGACTGCCACATAATGTTGAGCAGAGTTCCATGTGTTATACAGTAGATCCTTGTTGGTTATCCATTTTAAATACAGCAGTGTGGACATGTCCATCACACACTCCCTAAATATCACTTCCCCCTATCCTTTCCCTCTGCAATCATAAGTTCATTCTCTAAGACCAACAAGTTTAAATAGGTACACTACACTCAAATTGACACTTTTGAACAATGGTGTTGGAGAAGACTCCTGAGAGTCCCTTGGACTGCAAGGAGATTCAACCAGTCAATCCTAAAGGAAATAAGTCCTAAATATTCATTGGATGGACTGATGCTGAAGCTGAAACTCCAATACTTTGGCCAACTGATGCGAAGAACTGACTCACTGGAAAAGACCCTGATGTTGGGAAAGGTTGAGGGCAAAAGAAGAAAGGAATGGCAGAGAATCAGATGGTTAGATGGCATCGCCAACTCAACGGACATTAATTTGAGCAAACCCTAGGAGATGGTGAAGGACAGGGAAGCCTGCAATACTGTAGTCCATGGGATCACAAAGAGTCAAACATGACTTAGCAACTCAACAACAACAATGGCTCAGATCAGATCAGTCGCTCAGTCTTGTCCAACTCTTTGAGACTCCATGAATCACAGCACGCCAGGCCTCCCTGTCCATCACCAACTCCCGGAGTTCACTCAGACTCACATCCATCGAGTCAGTGATGCCATCCAGCCATCTCATCCTCTGTCATCCCCTTCTCCTCTTGCCCTCAATCCCTCCCAGCATCAGAGTCTTTTCCAATGAGTCAACTCTTCACATGAGGCGGCCAAAGTACTGGAGTTTCAGCTTTAGCATCATTCCTTCCAAAGAAATCCCAGGGCTGATCTCCTTCACAATGGACTGGTTGGATCTCCTTGCAGTCCAAGGGACTCTCAAGAGTCTTCTCCAACACCACAGTTCAAAAGCATCAAGTCTTCAGTGCTCAGCCTTCTTCACAGTCTAACTCTCACATCCATACATGACCACAGGAAAAACCATAGCCTTGACTAGAGGAACCTTTGTTGGCAAAGTAATGTCTCTGCTTTTGAATATGCTATCTAGGTTGGTCATAACTTTCCTTCCAAGGAGTAAGCGTCTTTTAATTTCATGGCTGCAGTCACCATCTGTAGTGATTTTGGAGCCCATAAAAATAAAGTCTGACACTGTCTCCACTGTTTCCCCATCTATTTCCCATGAAGTGATGGGACTGGATGCCATGATCTTCGTTTTCTGAATGTTGAGCTTTAAGCCAACTTTTTCACTTTCCACTTTCACTTTCATCAAGAGGCTTTTTAGGTCCTCTTCACTTTCTGCCATAAGGGTGGTGTCATCTGCATATCTGAGGTTATTGATATTTCTCCCGGCAATCTTGATTCCAGCTTGTGTTTCTTCCAGTCCAGCGTTTCTCATGATGTACTCTGCATAGAAGTTAAATAAACAGGGTGACAATATACAGCCTCGACGAACTCCTTTTCCTATTTGGAACCAGTCTGTTGTTCCATGTCCAGTTCTAACTGTTGCTTCCTGACCTGCATACAAATTTCTCAAGAGGCAGATCAGGTGGTCTGGTATTCCCATCTCTTTCAGAATTTTCCACAGTTTATTGTGATCCATACAGTCAAAGGCTTTGGCATAGTCAATAAAGCAGAAATAGATGCTTTTCTGGAACTCTCTTGCTTTTTCCATGATCCAGCGGATGTTCACTTAAACACCTAAATTGTACAGTAACCCTTGTAAACGTTTATCTTGAGGTCATTGAATTTTGTGAACTAGATACAAACGAAAAGAGTGCATGCACCTTCCAGTCTGCATCTTTAAAAATGCAGTTACTTACTGTTCCTGCGCTCTCTTCCTACTGTCCACAGACTGGATACCAGAATTGAGAGAGACCCAACTAGAAACAGAAACTACAGTTGAAGATGGAGCAAAATAAATTGGGGAGACTGGGGTCTCCAGATAACCTCTTACTACCCAATTATTCCACTCTCCTCTAGATCAACCAGATGTTTATATAGGATATGAGTAAGTTCTGGTCTCTTTACTCTGACATCTGCAGTCTCTTTACTACTCTATCATAGTATTTATTCCAGTAATAAAAAGTATCAGTCAAGTTCAGTCTCTTAGTTGTGTCTGACTCTTTGCAACCCTATGAACTGTAGCACGCCAGGCTTCCCTGTCTTTCACCAAATCTTGTAGCTTGCTTGAACTCATGTCCACTGAGTTGGTGATGCCATCCAACCATCTCATCCTCTGTCATTCCCCTCTCCTGTAGACTTCAATCTTTCCTAGCATCAGGGTCTTTTCCAGTGAGTCAGTTCTTCATATCAGGTGGGCAAAGTGTTGGAGCTTCAGCTTCAGCATCAATCCTTTCAATGAATATTGAAGACTGATTTCATTTAGGATGGACTGGTTGTATCTCCTTACAGTCCAAGGGACTCTCAAGAGTCTTCTCTAACACTGCAGTTCAAAAGCATCAGTTCTTTGGTGCTCAGCTTTCTTTATGGTCCAACTCTTACATCCATACATGACTACTGGAAAAAACATACCTTTCACCAGACGGACATTTGTTAGCAAAGCAATGTCTCTGCTTTTTAATACCCTGTCATAGCTTTTGTCATAGCTTTTCTTCCAAGGATCAAGCGTCTTTTAATTTCATGGCTATATTTTACCAACATTTTTATTTTACAGGTAACTCTTTGTTGCATATGTCATACTTTTTCGATATGTTTGATATTTAATAAACTTTTTAAAATACATAAATTACTTCATGAAAAGATTGCATCCATTTGTGTTGCCACCTTATGTTTATAATAATAGCAACACCATTGAAACCTAATTCCATGAGACTTCTTTATGACCTGAGAGAGGTCACAGGTATTTTTCTTTTTGTTTAATTGGCTCTATTCATGCCACTTCTTTCCCTTAACTCTTAGAATTATTTAAATACAGAAACTATCACAGAAGTTGAGAAGGCTGGGAAAGAGAATCTGAATTTGGTTTTCCTTTGGGGCTTAGAAGAAAACAATCATCTTCATTACATGGTACTTTTCACTTTTAACCTGACTTTCAGTAATTAGAACCTCTAATCACATCAATTAAAAAGGCTACATTAAGATGAATGACATTTGGAAGGGAAAGTATTAAGGAAAAGTTATTTTAGATTTTGCTTTGACTTAGAATGTTACTTACTGTTGACTCTGTTCAAAAGGCCCTCTGTGTGAGGCTCTGATTACACTGTTCACTCCATTTCAGATGAAGGGAAATTCAAAGCCCATTTGCAGCTTTTATCCTCAAGCCCTCCACAGTTGTTTGGACAATATTATTATTGCAAAATACGCTATGCTGAGAAAATATAACTTAGTCCTATTTTAATTGTGCTGACATGAATATTTGTCATAAGCTTTTGAAAGTGAAAGTGAAAGTCACTCAGTCATGTCTGACTCTTTGTGATCCCAAGGACTATACAGTCCATGGAATTCTCCAGGCCAGAATACTGGAGTGGGTAGGCTTTCCCTTTTCCAGGGGATCTTCCCAACCCAGGGATCAGACTCAGGTCTCCCACATTGCAGGTGGATTCTTTACCAGCTGAGCCACAAGGGAGGAGACCAAGACTTCTGACAGTCACACCCCCACCAATGTAACAATGACTCACGTGTAAAGATGAATCTCAGGCAAGCTCTGATTACAGCATCTCCTGGCTGGCGGCTTGTAGAGCTCCAAGGCTGCTTTCCCTTGGCCTGTGTTGCTCTCAAGGGTCCAGCAGGTTCCCAGACATTTGCTCAAGCCCAGACTGTCACAACTGAGGCAATTAATGTGGTAATGAGAATCTGGCATCCAAAATGTTATTTCCTGCAGGACTTGTCATTTTTTCAGAGTGTATTAGGAGCAAAAAAAAAAAAAAAAAAAAAAACAACCTGCTTTGTCTCTTTCTAACCTCGAATTGTTGGCCCCTGAAAATCTCACACATTAGAGGCATACCAGAGAAAGAGACCAAAAATAGGGGCAGAGGGAAGCACTTGAAGTTTCCAAGATGGAAGACAAGCTGATGAAAGTGTGGTGCTACTGAGAAAAGAGGTCAAAAGAATGTTAAATATAATTGTTTCCTCTACTGCTGAAGTTTACAAGCTATTTCTTTAATGTAGATCATCTCTAAGTTTCAACGCGTGTCTATGGGAGACTGAACTTACTCCCGGGAATCAGAAGGTCACACCTTTTCTCTACACATGAAATTGTATCATCACATTGAAGAAGAGTGCACAAGCCTGAAAACAGATCTTTGGCAAATTTCTGACACAAACTTACAGTTTTCTAGGCATCTATGACTCTGCAACTGAACTCGATTTTAAGATAGAGAAGTGTTTCATTAAATTGTGAGGTGAGAAAAGTTGTGGAAGATTCACTCCTATGAAATTTCCCAAAGCAAAACTGCAGAATAAGTCTTTCCTCTGATGGGGTTTCAGTGCCATGTGTAATAATTATCCTGTGAAACAAATACAGCAAACTCATCAATGTGCTACACTATTTAATTAGTAAATCAACTAAACACTGAAAATCAGGAAAAAAATTGATAATGCTTTGGAGAGTTAACTTAGTTCAGGCCATTTTCATCCATTTATAGCCTTTAGAATATTTCATAATGAAACCTAGAGTATCTGTGTCGGGTTTAATAGTCTAAGATACTTAAGTCGCAGGTTCTCCAAAAGTGGACGGTCATTCTCGTTCACAGGTGTCTTCCCATTGTGGCCCAGTTTCAGGAGAGAGGTGGTTTGTGAATGGAGCTTCATAACTGAGATGAAATGGCTATGCAGATGGCTCATGTTCCCAAATCTGTGTCTTTTTTCCAGCTCTACAGCCTAAGAAGGCTGCCATAATGCAGCTGTTTCATACCTCCATATATTTTCACAGAGATGGAGCCATTGTCTTTTACGTAAAAATCTGTTTTCTCCATACCTATGTCTTAGCATAGCTCAGCATCTTTTACTCGCCACATCCCCTAATTTCTTACACAAATGGGCCTACAAGGAATAAAGTACAACCATTTGAAAATAAATTTTCTATACTGTTCATAAAAATACAATTAAATTAATATGATGTTGAAAGGAAGAGAGAAAAAGGGCAGAAATATAGGATGAGGTGACTTGAAATAGCGTTTTGGTAATCTTTGCTGTTCAGTTGCTCAGTCGTGTCCAACTCTTTGAGACCCCATGGACTGCAGCACGTCAGGCTTCCCTGTCCTTCACTAACTCCCGGAGGTTGCTCAAACTCATGTTATCTCCTGCTTCCTGAGCTCAAAATGCAGGTCTACCAAAAGAGAGAGAGAGAGAGTCTGAAGGGAACTCTACCACAGTGTATGAACTAATCTTAGAAGGCACACTGCAACTTCCCCCGCATTTGTTAGAAGTGAGTTTTAAGGCCAATCCATACTGGGCAGAGGATAAATGCCACAAAAAAGTAGGAGGAGTTGTCAAAGAATTAGCAGACTTGTCTTAAAACCAAAATAGAGTAAATGAAAATTAAAATGTCATTTATTTTTGATTTTAACATTAATAAACACAATAACAATATCTATAATTTTTTCAAGTGCTTAATACATGTCAGGCATACTAAGGTATCCTCTGCAATATATCTTCTAAAGTAGCTACATTATTTTCCTCAGTTTAAAGATGAAGACTGACATTCAGGGAGGTTCATAGTGTGCCCATGGTCTTACTACTAATAGGGCTGAGAGAGAATCTCTACCAGGACCTTCATACCCCAGAGGACTTTCTCTTCAGCAGTACCATCTACACATTACACCAACTTTCATATTCTTTAACTCGATATTCTACATAATACTGATGCATAAGGCAGGCATCCCACATAATTTTGCTTGTTTTTTGTTTATATCATTTTATATCTTTCTACTTTACAAATTAAATGAATTGAATGAAAGTACTTTTATAGATATGAGAGATGTGTCACTGCTGTTTGTGAATTCATGACATGCTCTTAGAGACAGCATTGGATAGTAAAAGAAATTAACTTGCAAAACCACTATTAATTTATGTTGACACAGAGTGAGACTGAAAATAAGGAGGTACTTGTAGCTGATAGGTAACGCCTGGAAAAACCGCTGAGTGGTTCTCTCCTAATGGGAACATTCTGAAGTATTGTGTGATAGATGATGGTATTGTCCACTATTATTACCTTTTCTTCAGCAGGAGTTATTAAAAAAGCCTCTGAGCCAAGTTGCTTAAATCATCAATAACATTCATGTAAACACCCACCACAGTATAACCAAATATATCACCCTGGAGAAACATGGCAACTGACTCAGAGCAGTGTATTAAACTAGTCATGAATATATCTTTTATACTAATGTAAGAATCAAGTTTACCATATACCAGTCCTAGAGGTTTGAAATGATAGGTATGTGTATGATGATGAAGTGTCGTGTTAATGCACTTAAACACTAATAACAGATAATAAGAAAGATCAGTCAATGCACTTAAGCAATTGTTAAGTATTCTTGATTTTTACTGGTTCATGATATTTTTTCAAGCTATAGAAATTTAACAAAAGTTTGTAAATCTCATAATAAAGAACTATTCACAGTCAATTTTATCTATACTTAAAGGATTTGATAAGGTGAATATGAAAAACATACATTACACATTTTTGTCTAATTTTATATTAACTACATTACCTTTCTCACATACTTTAGTCTTTAAGTATTATCACATTCACAGTGAAATTGGAAAATTACCTGGACCTTCAATTCATTGATATTTAAAGATAAGGGTGTTAAGCTTTGGTTATTAAAACATGAGTTCTTAAAAATTAGATTGACTCTTGTCATGAATGAGGGATTTTAAGCTAAGAATTCAATGTTTCTTCAATGTATAAACCAGTCTTCATTGCTCAGTATGTGTAATACTTAGGGCAAGTCTCTAAATCACTTGGTGGCTCAAGTTCACATTCAAAGATTATACTGTTAGAGTATTTCAAATGTACTTTTCCTTATACATGATATGCATGATTGTATTTGAATCCTGGAGGAGGAAGAAACAGTATAAGTCTGTAAGTTGGGAAATGACACATACTCAGTGCGTGTGACTTATCACAGAGCTCGTTAATAAAACATTTCCTGCACGTCATTCTCCCCCCACCAACAAATGTCTGCTGAACTTCAATCTGGATTTCTGTTTATTAAATCATTTCCATTAATGGAAATCAGAAGCAAAATAGCAGGAACTGTTCCTCAGCACAGCAAGATTACATGTCTTTTACTTTGTCAAATATTCCAAGAGGAAAATTAAGGATCTGTGTATTTTGGGTACCACTCTGGCAGGGGTGATATGCAAGCCTACTTTGCAGCCATTCTTCTTCCACATAAAGTGAGACAAGACAAAAGGAACTCCTTTTTTTTTAAGACGCATTAGGATTAGAATTTGTCTACTGGGTTCTAATTACATGGAAGAAACGCCTTAAACTGTTCTTTATTCTTAAATACTCCACTATAAACAACCGTTTACTAAACATTATAAAACTAAGTTAGATACTTCACAAACTCAGGGTGAATACACCATTTTATCTTTTTTTTTTTTTTTTCCTGGCTACTTCCTGTACACTGACATGTCTTACTACCATACACTTTACTTTTTGCAAGTCATACTCCTCACTCCAAAATTCTCCATAGACTCAGAGGTTTTATTTATTCTACTGGAAGTTAGAATTTTATGTCTGATGTCCAAATGTCTCTTTCTTCAATTTTGTCATTGTGATCTAAACTAACATCTTTTTCCTTTAAAACAGCATCCTGAATTACTCACCTTGAATTCTTCCTATCTGTTCAACACAAAACACCCATGATGGTAGTGACATAACACAAATCAGATCATATATTTCTGCTAAAAAGTTCCATGGCTTTTCATTGCACATACAAGAAAATTCAAACTTTAGTATGGGCACAAAGTTCTCACTTTATGACACATGCCTGCTTGCATTTCTAATATCATTCCCTACTACTCTTTGCTGATGAGACCATGACTCAATAATACTAAGCTTCTACCTGTTCCTCCACGTCTGTATCTTTAGAACTTTTGAATTTACTGTTTATTCTTCCTAGAAACTTAGATCTAGGTTGTAGCTTCTTTATATCACTCAGTAAAATATATACACTTTCCACCCCCACTGGCCCAGTCATTTTCCACTATATCATTTTTTTCCTTTTTTTAAAATTTATTATTATTATATATTTTTTATTTACTTTACAATATTGTATTGGATTTGCCATACATCAGCATGCATCCACCATTGGTGTACATGTGTTCCCCATCATGAATCCCCCTCCCTCCTCCCTTCCTCTACACACTGAAGAAACCAGAATTGAAAGAGACACGTGTGCCCCAATGTTCATCGCAGCAACTGTTTATAATAGCCAGGACATGGAAGCAACCTAGATGTCCATCAGCAGATGAATGGATAAGAAAGCTGTGGTACATATCCACATATCATTTATTTTTTTATATTATTTTGACAGTTACCATTAAGGGAAATTTCTTTCCTTTTATTTATTTATTCCATTATTGTTGTTGTTTAATAATATCTGACTCTGTAATCCCATGAACTGTAGCCCACCTGGCTTCTCTGTCCGTGGGATTTCCCAGGAAAGAAACTGGAGTGGGTTGCCGGTTCTTTCTACAGAAATCTTTCCAACCCAGGGATCGAAGCTGCATCTCCTGTTTGGGAGGCAGATTCTTTACCACCGAGCTACCTGGTAAGCTTTTATTCCCTTTTCTCCTCTGTCCTAATTACTAGAATCTAAGCTATTAAGAGTCAGTTTTCTAGATGGCTAAAATACAGGAAAATGTCTGGCACATAGCAGGCTTTTATTAAATGCCTGATAAGTAAATCTTAAATGAAGATTTTTCTCTACTGCTTTCTACTGCTGTTGCTTCAAGTTGTCACGAAGGTTAAATGTGACAGACCAGACAACTAGACCAAGGACTTCTGTTACAGGAAATAGCAAGAAAAGACCAAGAAATCCTCAAGAATCAAGATGCTGGAGGAGCAAAGGTTAGTTGAGGTGCTGATGTTATAAGAGGAATTTTCTCCTCAGAACTCACTAAAAATGCAGGAAACTAATCTAACCCTGGGCTGTAAAGCTGTCAAGCAGTCAGTTCAGTCACTCAGTCATGTCCAACTCTTTGCTGCCCCATGGACCACAGCATGCCAGGCCTTCCTGTCCATCACCAACTCCCAGAGTTTATTCAAACCCATGTCCATTGAGTCGGTGATGCCATTCAACCATGGCATCCTTTTTCTCCTGCCTTCAATCTTTCCCAGCATAAGGGTCTTTTCAAATGAGTCAACTCTTTGTATCAGGTGGCCAAAATATTGGAGTTTCAGCTTCAACATCAGTCCTTCCAATGAACATTCAGGACTGATTTCCTTTAGGATGGACTTGGTGGAACTCCTTGCAGTCCAAGGGACTCTCAAAAGTCTTCTCCAACACCACAGTTCAAAACCATCAATTCTTCTGAGCTCAGCTTTCTTCACAGTGCAATTGTCACATCCATACATGACCACTGGAAACACCATAGCCTTGACTAGACAGACCTTTGTTGGCAAAGTAATGTCTCTGTTTTTTAATATGCTCTCTAGGTTGGTCATAGCTTTTCTTCGAAGGATCAAGCCTCTTTTAATTTCATGGCTTCAGTCAACATCTGCAGTGATTTGGAGCCCAAGAAAATAAACTCTGACACTGTTTACATTGTTTCCCCATCTATTTGCCATGATGTGATGGCAGCAGATGCCATGATCTTAGTTTTTTTTTGAATGTTGGGTTTTAAGCCAGTTTTTAAACTCTCTTCTTTCACTTTCATCAAGAAGTTCCTGCATATCTGATGCTACTGATATTTCTCCATGCAATCTTGATTCCAGCTTGTGCTTCATCCAGCCCGGCATTTTGCATGATGTACTCTGTATATAAGTTAAATGAGCAGTATTACAATATACAGCCTTGACATACTCCTTTCCCAATTTGGAACCAGTCCGGTTCCATATGTTCTATGCTGGTTCTAACTGTTGCTTCTTGACCTGCATACTGATTTCTCAGGAGGCAGGTAAAGTAGTCTGGTATTCACATAGCTTTAAAAATTTCCCACAGTTTGTTGTGATCCATGCAGTCAAAGACTTTGGCATAGTCAATGAAGCAGAAGTAGATGTTTTTATGAGCTCTCTTGCTTTTTCTATGATCCAACAGATGTTGGCCATTTGATCTCTGGTTCCCCTGCCTTTTCTAAATGCACCTTGCACATCTGGAAGTCCTCAGTTCACATACTGTTGAAGCATAGTGCAGATAATTTTGAGCATTACTTTGCTAGCATGTGAGATGAGCACAATTTTGCCATAGTTTGAACATTCTTTGGCATTACCTTTCCTTGGGATTGGAATGAAAACTGACCTTTTCCAGTCCTGTGGCCACTGCTGAGTTTTCCAAATTTGCTAGCATATTGAGTGCAGCACTTTCACAGCATCATCTTTTAAGACTTGATATAGCTCAGCTGGACCTCCATAACCTCTTCTAACTTTGTTCATAGTGATGCTTCCTAAGGCCCACTTGACTTCAGACTCCAGGATGCCTGGCTCCAGGTGAATGATCACACCATCATGATTTCTGGGCCGTTAGATATTTTCAGTATAGTTCCTCTGTGTATTCTTGTCACCTCTTCTTAATATCTTCTGCTTCTGTTAGTTCCGTATCATTTCTCTCCTTTATTGTTCCCACCTTTTCATGAAATGTCCCTTGATAGCTCTAATTTTCTTGAAGAGATCTCTAATCTTTCCCATTCTATGGTTTTCCTCTATTTCTTTTCATTGATCACTGAAGAAGGCTTTCTTATACCTCTTTGCTATTCTTGGAATTCTGCATTCAGATGAATATATATTTCCTTTTTTCCTTTGCCTTTAGCTTCTCTTCTTTTCTCAGCTATTTGGAAAGCCTCCTCAGACAACTATTTTGTCTTTTTGCATTTCTTTTTCTTGGGGATGATCTTGATAACTGCCTCCTGTGATCAATGTCATAGTTCTTGAAACACTCTCTGTCCATGGTTCTTCAGGCACTCTGTCTATCAGATCTAATCCCTTGAATCTATTTATCACTTCCACTGTATAATTGTAAGGGATTTGATTTAGGTCATACCCGAATGGCCTAGTGATTTTCCCTATTTTTTTCAATTTAAGTGTGAATTTTGCAATAAGGGGTTCACGATCTGAGCCACATTCAGCTCCTTGTCTTATTTTTGCTGATTGTATAGAGCTTCTCCATCTTTGGATACAAAGAATATAATCCATCTGGTTTTAGTATTGACCATCTCTTGACATTTACATGTAAAGTTGTCTCTTTTGTTGTTAGAGGAGGGGTTTTTGCTATGACCAGGGCATTCTCTTCTCAAAACCTGTTAGCCTTGGCCCTGCTTTGTTTTGGACTCCAAGGCCAAACTTGCCTGTTATTCCTTGTATCTCTTGACTTCTTACTTTTTCATTCCAGTACCCTATGATGAGAAGGACACCTTTTTTTGGTATTAGTTCTAGAAGGTCTTGTAGAACCGATCAACTTCAGCTTCTTCTGCTTTAGTGGTTGGGGCATAGATTTGGATTATTGTGATATTGAATGGTTTGCCTGGAAATGAACAGAGAGCATTCTGTCATTTTTGAGACTGCACCCAAGTATTGCTCTTTGTTTACTATTAGGGCTACTCCTTTTCTTCTAAGGGATTCTTGCCCACAGTAGTAGACACAATGGTCATCTGAGTTAAATTCACCCATTCCAGTCCATTTTATTTCACGGATTCCTAAAATGTTGATGTTCATTCTTGCCATCTCCTGTTGGACCACTTCCAATTTACCTTGATTCATGGACCTAACTTTCCAGGTTCCTGTGTAATATTGTTACAGCATCAGACTTTACTTCCATCACTAGTCACATCCACACCTGGGTGTTGTTTATGCTTTGGCTCCATCTCGTCATTCTTTCAGAAGTTATTTCCCCACTCTTCTCCAGTAGCATATTGGGTTGCTACTGACCTGGGGAGTTCATTTTTCACTTTCGTATCTTTTTGCCTTTTCATACTGTGAAACTGTATGATTGGATATTAACTATGTGCACATGCTTAACCAAAATTTTCATTTTTTATTCTGACTAGATAAAACTTTGCCTCACAGGCCTCTTTTGACTAGCTCTCTTAGTCATCATACCATTTCATGTTAATTATTCTTTACCACTCACAGTGTGTGAGTGTGTACATTATTTTAAAGGAGACAATTTATCTTTCTGCTAAGATTTGCACCAGATGTGGCTTACATCTTCAAAAGGATTCTATTCCCTTCTTGAATGTCTAGCAAATAACCCTCATCATTTGATTTTCTGGCCAAACATCTCTGATTTCTGTGAATACAAATACAGGTGATTTCTGTGAATACAAATACAGCTCTAAGCCACCAGAAACAGCACACAGCAGTAATAATAACTGCAGTTAAAAACAAATAACACTTGTGGAGTATTTAATATATCCTTGAAACTGTGTGGAACATTTAAGCATTATGAAGTGATATTACTATCCAATATTATAAATGGATAAATTTTGCATACCAGCCAAAGTAATGTGTTTGAAAATTGGAAAACTTACCATGTAATTTTCCAGCTTAGAACTCTTAGATAGTGTTTGACTGTTCTTGGAATGAAGGGAAAACTCCCTTAGTGCAGCTCTAAAGGCCCTACAAGACCCCTCTCTCCCCCCAACCTCATCTTACATCCTGGCTCTCCCCATTTTCTGTATTCCAGCCACGTTGACCTCCTTTATAGTTAGCATGTTTCCTCAAAACCAAAGGAAATTTGCACAGGCTCTACTCTCCTTGGAAACTTTATTCTTGCTCTCTTCTCTTAACTTTATGGTTGCTTGTTTGAATATTTGACTAACATCTGTCCCTCCCCACTTCTTCTTCTTCATTATGAAAGCATTTTTAAAACACCTGGGAGTTTGGAGATAGAAGGTAGAAGGACATGCAAACCTATTTCATTCTCACCCCCACCCTTGCCCCAACAGCTCCCAATGAATCATATCTTTTACTAGTCATTGCTAGTGATGATTTTGTGCAGCCATTCCCTTTGGGTTTGTAATCAATAAATTGTTCTGAAGTAGTACTGTCCAGTTCTGAGCCTAACATGTAAGAATGCCTGTTAATTTTACATTTATCCTTCTATCCATGGTGGAAGCCATCTACCATGTAAGAAGTCCTAGTAAACTTAGGCTACACTTTATAAATCCAATCTAGACCCATAGAGACGTGTATATATGAAGAAAAAGCAAGATTCTTGCCTGTGTAGCCCAAGCAGACCTTCCATTTATCAAATATGAAGGAGAAATCAAAAGCTTTACAGACAAGCAAAAGCTCAGAGAATTCAGCACCACCAAACTAGCTCTCCAACAAATGCTGAAGGATCTTCTCTAGACAGGAAACACAAAAAGGGTATATAAACTCAAACCCAAAACAATAAAGTAAATGGCAATGGGATCATACTTATCAATAATTACCTTAAATGTAAATGGGTTGAATGCCCCAATCAAAAGACAAAGACTGGCTGAATGGATACAAAAACAAGACCCATATATATGTTGTCTACAAGAGACCTACCTCAAAACAAGGGACACATACAGACTGAAAGTGAAGGGCTGGAAAAAGATATTCCATGCAAATAGAGACCAAAAGAAAGCAGGTAGCAATACTCATATCAGATAATATAGACTTTAAAACAAAGGCTGTGAAAAGAGACAAAGAAGGACACTACATAATGATCAAAGGATCAATCCAAGAAGAAGATATAACAACTATAAATATACATGCACCCAACATAGGAGCACCGCAGTATGTAAGACAAATGCTAACTAGTATGAAAGGGGAAATTAACAATAACACAATAATAGTGGGAGACTTTAATATCCTACTCACACCTATGGATAGATCAACTAAACAGCAAATTTACAAGGAAACACAAACTTTGAATGATGCAATAGACCAGTTAGACCTAATTGATATCTATAGGACATTTCACCCCCAAACAATGAATTTCAACTTTTTTTCAAGAGCACACGGAACCTTCTCCAGGATAGATCACATCCTGGGCCATAAATCTAGCTTTGGTAAATTCAAAAAAATTGAAATCATTCCAAGCATCTTTTCTGACCACAATGCAGTAAGATTAGGTTTCAATTACAGGAGAAAAACTAATAAAAATTCCAACATATGAAGGCTGAACAACACACTATTGAATAACCAACAAATCACAGAAGAAATTAAAAAAAGATATCAAAATATACATAGAAATGAATGAAAATGAAAACACAACAACCCAAAACCTATGGGATACTGTAAAAGCAGTGCTAAGGGGAAGGTTCATAGCCATACAGGCATACCTCAACAAACAAGAAAAAAGTCAAATAAATAACCTAACTCTATACCTAAAGCAACTAGAAAAGGAAGAAATGAAGAATCCCAGGGTTAGTGGAAGGAAATCTTAAAAATTAGGGCAGAAATAAATGCAAAGAAACAAAAGAGGCCATAGCAAAAATCAACAAAGCCAAAAGCTGGTTCTTTGAGAGGATAAATAAAATTGATAAACCATTATCCAGACTCATCAAGAAACAAAGGGAGAAAAATCAAATAATAAAATTAGAAATGAAAATGGAGAGATCACAATAGACAACACAGAAATACAAAGGATCATAAGAGACTACTATCAGCATTTACATGCCAATAAAATGGACAACTTGAAAGAAATGGACAAATTCTTAGAAAAGTACAACTTTCCAAAACTGGACCAGGAAGAAATAGAAAATCTTAACAGACCCATCACAAGCACAGAAATTGAAATTGTAATCAGAAATCTTCCAGCAAACAAAAGCCCAGGTCCAGAAGGCTTCACAGCTGAATTCTACAAAAAATTGAGAAGAGTTAATGCCTATCCTACTCAAAGTCTTCCAGAAAATTGCAGAGGAAGGTAAACTTCCAAACTCATTCTATGAGGCCACCATCACCCTAATACCAAAACCTGACAAAGATGCCACAAAAAAAGAAAACTACAGGCCAATATCATTGATGAACATAGATGCAAAAATCCTTAACAAAATTCTAGCGAACAGAATCCAACAACACAAAAAGATCATATATCATGACCAAGTGGGCCTTATCCCAGGGATGCAAGGATTCTTCAATATCCACAAAGCAATCAACTTAATACACCACATTAACAAATTGAAAAATAAAAACCATATGATTATCTCAATAGATGCAGAGAAAGTCTTTGACAAAATGCAACATCCGTTTATGATAAAAACTCTCCAGAAAGCAGGAATGGAAGGAACATACCTCAACATAATAAAAGCTATATATGACAAACCCACAGCAAACATTATCTCAATGGTGAAAAATTGAAAGCATTTCCTCTAAAGTCAGGAACAAGACAAGGGTGCCACTTTCACCACTACTATTCAACATAGTTTTGGAAGTTTTGGCCACAGCAATCAGAGTAGAAAAAGAAATAAAAGGAATCCAGATTGGAAAAGAAGTAGTAAAACTCTCACTCTTTGCAGATGACATGATCCTCTATGTAGAAAACCCTAAAGACTCCATCAGAAAACTACTAGAGCTAATCAATGAATATAGTAAACTTGCAGGATATAAAATCAACACACAGAAATCCCTTGCATTCCTATACACTAATAATGAGAAAATAGAAAGTGAAGTTAAGGAAACAATTCCATTCACCATTGCAATGAAAAGAATAAAATACTTAGGAATATACCTACCTAAAGAAACAAAAGACCTATATATAGAAGACTAAAAAACACTGATGAAAGAAATCAAAGAGGACATTAATAGATGGAGAAATATATCGTGTTCATGGATCGGAAGAATCAATATACTGGAAATGAGTATACTACCCAAAGCAATCTATAGATTCAATGCAATCCCTATTAAACTACCAACGGTATTTTTCACAGAGCTAGAACAAATAATTTCACAATTTGTATGGAAATACAAAAAGCCTCGAATAGCCAAAGCAATTTTGAGAAAGAAGAAAGGAACTGGAGGAATCAACCTGCCTGACTTCAGGCTCTATTAGAAAGCCACAGTCATCAAGACAGTATGGTACTGGCACAAAGACAGAAATATAGATCAATGGAACAAAACAGAAAGCCCAGAGATAAATCCATGCACCTATGGACACCTTATCTTTGACAAAGGAGGCAAGAATATACAATGGAGGAAAGACAATCTCTTTAACAAGTGGTGCTGGGAAAACTGGTCAACCACTTGTAAAAGAATGAAACTAGAACACTTTCTAACACCATACACAAAAATAAACTCAAAATGGATTATGATCTAAACATAAGACCAGAAACTATAAAACTCCTAGAGGAGAACATAGGCAAAACACTCTCTGACATACATCACAGCAGAATCCTCTATGACCCACATCCAAGAATATTGGAAATGAAAACAAAAGTAAACAAATGGGACTTAATTAAAATTAAAAGCTTCTGCACAACAAAGGAAACTATAAGCAAGGTGAAAAGACAGCCTTCAGAATGGGAGAAAATAATAGCAAATGAAGCAACTGACAAACAACTCATCTCAAAAATATACAAGCAACTCCTGCAGCTCAATTCCAGAAAAACAAATGACCCAATCAAAAAGTGGGCCAAAGTACTAAATAGACATTTCTCCAAAGAAGACATACAGATTGCTAACAAACACATGAAAAGATGCTCAACATCACTCATTATCAGAGCAAATCAAAACCACAATGAGGTACCATTTCATGCCAGTCAGAATGGCTGCTATCCAAAAGTCTACAAGCAATAAATGCTGGAGAGGGTGTGGAGAAAAGGGAACCCTCTTACACTGTTGGTGGGAATGCAAACTAGTACAGCCATTGTGGAGAACAGGGTGGAGATTCCTTAAAAAACTGGAAATAGAACTGCCTTATGATCCAGCAATCTCACTGCTGGGCATACACACTGAGGAAACCAGAAGGGAAAGAGACACGTGTACCCCAATGTTCATCGCAGCACTGTTTATAATAGCCAGGACATTGAAGCAGCCTAGATGTCCATCAGCAGATGAATGGATAAGAAAGCAGTGGTACATATACACAATGGAGTATTACTCAACCATTAAAAAGAATGCATTTGAATCAGTTCTAATGAGGTGGATGAAACTGGAGCCTATTATACAGAGTGAAGGAAGCCAGAAAGAAAAACACCAATACAGTATACTAATGCATATATATGGAATTTAGAAAGATGGTAATGATAACCCTGTAAGCGAGACAGCAAAAGAGACATAGATGTATAGAACAGTCTTTTGGACTCTGTGGGAGAGGGAGAGGGTGGGATGATTTGGGAGAATGGCATTGAGACATGTATAATATCATATATGAAATGAATCACCAGTCCAGGTTCAATGCAGGATACAGGATGCCTGGGGCTGGTGCACTGGGATGACCCAGAGGGATGGTATAGGGAGGGTTGTGGGAAGGGGGTTCAGGATTGGAATACATGTACACCCGTGGCAGAGTCATGTTGATGTATTGCAAAACCAATACCATATTGTAAAGTAATTAGCCTCCAATTAAAATAAATACATATATTAAAAAAAGATAGGCAGTTATAGAACCATCATTCCATGCTGTTTATGCACACATTTCATAAAGCTTTTAAAATTAATTTACTCACCTGATGCAAAGAGCTGACTCATTAGAAAAGACACCGATGCTAGAAAAGATTGAAGGCAGAAGGAGAAGGGGACGACAGAGAATTAGATGGCTGGATGGTCATTAGTTTGAGCAAGCTCTGGGAGATGGAGATGTACAGGGAAGCCTGGCATGCTGCAGTCCATGGGGTTTCAGAGTCCGACACGACTGAGCAACAACAGACACAACAACACAATTTGAAAAATTGAATTTGAAAGTATTGGTTTAAATTGGATAATTTAAATTAAAATATTTATGAATAGCTATGGATTTCAGATTATAAACTCAATTTTGTATAAAATATAACTTCATTTTCAGTGTCTGAAATTAATTTTCTGTTATGAGCCTCCTTCCTTGGGATGAGAGAATTTGAGCACTTCCAGTTCAGTTTCCATTCTACCCTTTATTCTGAGTTATTCTAGGGTTCCTTAGAAAATCATATAGTCCCATAGAAAATAATGAAATCCCATTTTATGGGAATTTCCAGCAGTCACTCTTGTGTTCTTCATGTGCTAAGGATGCTTCAAATATGACTCTCAATGTTAGTATAATATATAGAGAAGCTATCTAGCAAAAGCTACCTTCTTTGGAATCAGTTGTCTTCAGATGCAGATTTTGCCATTTCATTAGCTGTATAACTTTGCGCATGCATGCATGCTAAGTTGATTCCGTTGTGTCCGACTCTTTGCAACCCCACGGACTGTGCCCTGCCAGGTTCCTCTGCCCATGGAATTTTCCAGGCAAGAATACTGGAGTAGATGATAGCCAGTTCCTTCTCCAGGGCATCTTCCAGACCCAGGGATCAAACCTGGGTGTCCCACATTGAAGGCAGATTCTTTATCATCTGAGCCACCAGGGAAGCCCCATAACTTTAAGCACATCATGCAAACTTTTTGAACTCACTGTCTTAGTGGAAAAGGGGGATTAATCATACAACTCTCTTCTAAGGACAGTTGAAATGATAAATATAAAATACATGTGAGAAATGTATCATCTAGGCATGAGTATAGTAAATTCCTCATGTGTATTAGCCATTGTGCTTCAGGAAGAGTTTCCATTTACAAACTATGCATACATCGATAGTGTCTCCACAGAGTTCTGCCCAGCGAGGTGAAAGGAATTAGTCTCCTCCATATCACAGTGGAATGCAGACACTTATGGTTGGAATTATTGTATGCTTCCTCTTTTTTCTACCTTTCTGGGAGAAAATAAAGGCAGATTTCCAATTAAACCACACCAGGAATGTTTAAGGCCAAATGTAATCACCAGAGTTGGAACTCTACCAGGAAACCTGGGAAAAAAGAAAGAAAAAATGGTAAGCTTCTATTGTAAAGGGACTCTAAACGGAACACTGATTTAGTTTCAGTTCAGTTCAGTTCAGTCGCTCAGTCGTGTCCAACTGTTTGTGACCCCATGACTCGCCGCACGCCAGGCCTCCCTGTCCATCACCAGCGCCCGGAGTTCACCCAAACCCGTGTCCATTGTGTCGGAGATGTCATCCAACCATCTCATCCTCTGTCGTCCCCTTCTCCTCCTGCCCCCAATCCCTCCCAGCATCAGAGTCTTTTCCAATGAGTCAACTCTTCGCATGAGGTGGCCAAAGTATTGATTTAGTTTATTTAAATTCAATTCAAAAGAATCTTTATCTATTAGATATCAACCACCTTGATATATTCTACAATGCATAAATGATAGAATGAAACAAAGTGCAGAGTCATTGTTGTCTTTTGGGGAAATAATGCATGTTCATAAAACATATACTAACCATCTTGATAAGTAGCTACATGGAACACTTACCATGCACAGAATGCTATTTTCCTTGTTTTCTTGTATTTAAACTTCACAAAATACCTATGAAATGGGAAAACTGGGGCATCAAGTGCTTTAGTGATTATTTTAGGTTCTCTGGTGGCTCAGACAGTAAAGAATCCGTAGCCAATCAGGGGACTCAGGTTCAATCCCCAAGTCAAGAAGGTTCTCTGGAGAAAGGAATGACTACCCACTCCAGTATTCTTGCCTGGAGAATTCCATGAACAGAGGAGCCTGATGGGCTACAGTCCATGGGGTCGCAAAGAGTTGGACAAGACTGAACAAATAATACCTTCATTAACACTTTAGGTTCATGTACCTAGAAAGTGATAAAATTGAGATTTGACTGAGAATCCAAGAGCATTCTCTCTTTGCCAGTACACTGTGTTGCTAACTTTATAACTGATCTAAACAAAAAATAAAAGCAAACTTATGCTATATATCTCTGTATTAAAATACAGAGAAGGAAAAGTTCCAACCCAGATGGGAATTACAAAAAAAAGGCATTGAAATATATTTCCATTTGAGGAGAGTTTGAAAGATATAAAGGCAGGTATATAGACAGGTTCAAAACATTAGTAAAAGTATTTTAGGTAAGGGAGAGAATAGATGAGCATGGTTATGGAAGACAGAAAGTATAGGTTATGTCAGGAGACAAATGAAGTTGCAACTTTAGGAAAAGTTTGAATTAATCAGGTGACATAGAAGGGAATGATTTTACAAATAGAAAAGTGAGCCATAAAAGATCTATGTCTGAAGACTTGTTTTCTGTAGGTAATGGGTGGTAGATTGCAACAGAGGATTTGTCAAATATAGAATTAAGATAATTCCCTCAATCATTTCCCCCTATAAAGAAAGACCATAAAAGGTAATGATAACACATTTTTGAAAGATATCAGAATTCTTTCTTCACATAAAATATCTTGTAGAAATATTGTAAAGCATAGAACTGCTCCCATTGAAAAGAGTAAGAAGGGGAAGGAGACATAAATCTATCCATCTGGCTAACCCTCCTTTTTCTGTTTGTTCTCTGAACACAAGTGGTCTGTGAAATGTATCTGAAAAAGGATAAAATTTAATCTGTGCCCAGGATGCCACCAAAATATCAGTTCTTTTTATATTTGCTTTTCCTTCCATTTCATCTGATTTTACATTCTTTTTTTTTTTTTTTTTTTTTTACTTTTGAATGAATCACTATAGGCTATGGTCACTTAATTGCAATCATAGGCAAAAACTATTTGGGAAAGTTCCTGATCCATTGGCCCCTCAATGTTGACTATTGATGCACCATGTTAAATGCTACTGTTGCTAAATTAGAAGAGATATTTTTCCTATAATCTGCTCAGTTCTTCAATGTAAAGGTGCTTTTGCAGCATAAATTTGTACTGGCTTACAAGACATACTGCCAATGATGTCAGTCAAGCCTAAAATTTCTGATTTTCCTAAGATCAGATTTGTATAGACAGAATGGTCTTGTCAGATTAAATTAGATCTTCTGGAACTGATTTAATATGGCTACTTCATGCAAAAATGGTCTTAATAACATTTATTCATTCATTAAACTTACATTTTCTGAAGGCTCACCTTGGGTATGAATTTGTGTAAGACACCAGAGCATGATGATATGGTTTTGGTGTTCTCTGACCTCTAGAATCCCATCTTGGAAACCTTAGCTATGCTGTATACATACTAGGGAGAAAAAGACCCCAGTACTTCAAAATCAGTCAATGCTGCTAACTGAAGTAGTTTTGAATATCTGGATGAATTGCACATGCTTGATATGGCAGCAGCAATTCATATCCATTTTGAAGCTAGAACATGGTAAACTATACTGACAGTCTTCCCTTATTTGGTTTACTTTTCTGAGATGCTAAAGATGTGGCCTGAATACTGAGTTATCTAAAAATGATGCTGTTAAAAAAAAACAAAAACCTGCAATTTCTAAACATTTCGTAATGACTAAAGTTCCACATAATCCTTAAACGCTATTAATATTAAATACTTTATGTAGAATCATTCAAAATTGCTATAAATATTTAGACATCAAAGAGTATAAAGTCAATAAATTGACTTCTCTCATTTTTCAATCAGAAAATAATTTCCCAACCTCTGTATTCTGTAGAAGAAACAAATTTAAAGAATTATAATAGTCTTTGAACCAAAATGAGTGAGTAATTAGAACATTCACATTTTCTAAGGAAGAAAAGAACTAGTTCTGCACAAGGAATTTCATAATCATATTATATTTGAGAAGGATAACAGGTTGTTTTTAAACGGATTGCTGTCATCCCAAATCACCATTGATACTAATTCAAATAAGAGGCTCCTAGTGTTGTGAAATTAAAACACAATTGAAATATGTCCTCTAAATTGCACCCACCAAGGTACATCACTGGTCAGTTCATATACAAGTGCGTGTTCCATGAACAAAGTAAAAATTCCAAAATACCTGATGAATGCTCATATTGATAACCTTTTCCCATTTTTCTTATTTTCTTTTATGTATTAAATTTTAATAAAATAGGAGAACAAAGGTTTCTTATTTCCTCATATACTGTTGAACTACAAAATACTATCACCAGAACTATTTAAAAAATGATTTATTTTTCCATTCATTTATCAAGAAGTGGGCTAAATCTTATGTGTTAGGAATGAAATAAAACACTAGATGATAGTAATACAAGCAACTAAGGTAAGAGGTCGTATGAAGTATTTATGAGTCAGCAGGTCATTGTGACAACTGAAACTGTTGGGTCAACCCACAAATGGGCCATGCCATTGAGTAGATAGATTCAGTGAACATGTAAGAGTACTGTTAGGTGGTCCTTTTGCTCAGATGGTAGACATTCACTATATATTATGCATGGAATTGACTTGAATAAAACATACAAGCAACCTCTTCCAGAGTAATTTAACATAAAAAAAGTACTTTATAAAACAAAAGCAGCTGTTGCCCAGAGGGCCTGTCACATATTGCTATTTCCTTCTTGGCTTCATTATTAGAATTTCATACTGATATTTCTTGTCTATTTTTAAAAGTTCTATAAAATAGTTAATGTTTCGTGTGTTGTTTCAAGAAAAGCTTTAATGAAATCTATCAATTTATTTTGCATAGAGAGGTATGGATTATTGAGAATAATTTAATTCAAATTTTGATTTTGCCTTTTAAAAACTCTGGGTTATTGGCAAATTAGTTACATAGAGTCTTTTGTTTTCTGTTTTCTTATGCCTTTGAACAGTAAAGGAAACAACCAATAGAGTGAAAAGGCAACCTGAGAATGGGTGAAATTATTTGCAAATCATTTATCAGGTTAATTTCCAAAATATATAAGGAACTGTTACAACTCAATAGCAAAAAAATCAAACAAGACAAACCAAGACAGACAAAAAGTTAATAATCCAATTTAAAAATGGGCTAAAGATTTGAATAGACATTTCTCCAACCTTTGTATTCTGTTGGTGGAAATGCAAAATAGTGCAGCTGCTATGGGAAACAGCATGGAGATTCCACAAAAAAATTAAAAATAGAACTACCATATGATTTAGCAATTTCACTCCAGTATATTTTTGCAAAATATTTCAAATCAAGATCTCAAGGGTTATTTACACTTCACTGTTCATTACTGTGTACAGTTCACAATAGCCAAGATGCAGAAACTGTCCATCAATGGATGAACAAATAAGGAAAAATGTAAAATAGATATACAAAATAAGAAACTATTCAGATTTTTTAAAAAGAAAAAGAAAGTCCTGAAATATGTGAAAATGCAGAAAATTTTGAGGACACTATGCTGAGTAAAATAAACCAGTCACAGGGGGACAAATATTGATAATTCCATTTATGCACTGAAATAATCACACTCATAGAATCAGAAAGTGAAATTTTGGTTGTCAAGAGTTGTGTTGTACTGTGCTCAGTGGTGTCTGACTCTTTGTGACCCTGTGGACTGCAGCCCGTCAGGGTCCTCGGTCCATGGGAGTCTCCAGGCAAGACTACTGGAGTGGGTTGCACTGCCCTCCTCCAGGGGATCTTCCCAACCCAGGGACTGAACCCAGGTTTCTTGCATCGCAAGCAGATTCTTTACCATCTGAGCCACAAGGAAAGCCCTGTCAGGGGTTAGGGGTAGGGAAAAGTGAAGAGTTGCTCATAAGTGGTCATAAAGTCTCAATTACATAAGATAAATAAATCCTAGAGGTCTACTGCAAGAAATTGTGCCTATAGCTAACATATTATGTCATACACTTAAAATTTTGTTGAGAGAGTAGATCTCATGTTTAGTGTTTTCATCACAATAAAACAACATTTAAACAAATAAGACAACTAAAAATGTTAATAAATCGTATGTTAAATTATTTAAAAGATTTTTGAGCTACATTAATGAAAAAAGATAAACATTTTGAAAATTGTAAAACACTAGGGAAGCTTCTGAATTTGTATTTGGCAATGTAGCTCAGTTACGAGAGGCATGGGCTTTGGTCTCATATCATAGTAAGCTGGGGTGCCAAGGTGTGTGTGTTAACAGACATGTGACAACTTAATATTGCTGAGCTTCCGTTTTTTCAACTATAAAATGGGAAAAGTAATATCTACCTCACTGAGTTATTCTGACATTGTAGTGATAATGCACACAGAGCTTTTAGCAAAAAAGAGAGGCAAAAGCCCTCAAAAATGATAATTTTTGCTTCTCTATTTATATTAGTCTCATCACTATTATTTTATCATTAAGGACAAAATTAACCAGGATGATATTTCTAAAATGTCAAGTGACAAGTTAAAATAAAAAATCCAATTCTGTTGAACTTGTGTTTCTCACTAGCGAAAAAGAATATATTCTATTGTTGAGGGACATTTAAACATTTTGTCTTCAACTGAAAATCAGTTGAGCCCTGCCAGGCACCCAGCCTGAGGACCTCAGGTCAAAAACTCTATGAATATTTCAAACACATCTTACCTGCATTTTCTCCTCTTTCACTTCTTTGAGTAATGTTTATTAGTGTCCAATGAACTATTTATAATGGAAGTTAGAATGATTAAAATTCTCACTTTATGTCCAGGATAGAGGAACTGACAAAAGAAGTGGTGGTGTTCTCCAGATTGATAAGGATGAAGCACGTGGTGCGAGAGGATGGAACACATGCAGTCAGAGCATACTAAGGGTGGGCAGATGGGAAGATGGTTGGAAATACTGGTGGAAGTGTTCCTATCTGTAGCACCCTATTAAAAGTAAAGATTACTTAGTTAAACTCCTTTGAGGACAAGTAACTTGAAATTACAATTAAGGATATTTGCAGGTTTATCTTTCTGTTTGCTTACTAAAGAAGGTAAATGGTTTCACAACACAAGAGAATACTCTATACATGGACATCACCAGATGGTCAACACCGAAATCAGATTGATTATATTCTTTGCAGCCAAAGATGGAGAAGCTCTATACAGTCAGCAAAAACAAGACCAGGAGCTGACTGGCTCAGACCATGAACTCCTTATTGCCAAATTCAGACTGAAATTGAAGAAAGTAGGGAAAACCACTAGACCATTCAGGTATGACCTAAATCAAATCCCTTATGATTATACAGTGGAAGTGAGACATAGAATTAAGGGCCTAGATCTGATAGATAGAGTGCCTGATGAACTATGGAATGAGGTTCGTGACATTGTATAGGAAACAGGGATCAAGACCATTCCCATAGAAAAGAAATGCAAAAAAGCAAAATGGCTGTCTGGGGAGGCCTTCCAAATAGCTGTGAAAAGAAGAGAAGCAAAAAGTAAAGGAGAAAAGGAAAGATATAAACATCTGAATGCAGAGTTCCAAAGAATAGCAAGAGATAAGAAAGCCTTCTTTAGCGATCAATGCAAAGAAATAGAGGAAAACAACAGAATGGGAAAGACTAGGGATCTCTTCAAGAAAATCAGAGATACCAAAGGAATATTTCATGCAAAGATGAGCTCGATAAAGGACAGAAATGGTATGGACCTAACAGAAGCAGAAGATATTAAGAAGAGATGGCAAGAATACACAGAAGAACTGTACTAAAAAGATCTTCATGACCCACATAATCACGATGGTGTGATCACTGACCTAGAGCCAGACATCCTGGAATGTGAAGTCAAGTGGGCCTTCGAAAGCATCACTATGAACAAAGCTAGTGGAGGTGATGGAATTCCAGTTAAGCTATTCCAAATCCTGAAAGATGATTCAGTGAAAGGGCTGCACTCAATATGCCAGCAAATTTGGAAAACTCAGCAGTGGCCACAGGACTGGAAAAGGTCAGTTTTCATTCCAATCCCAAAGAAAGGCAATGCCAAAGAATGCTCAAACTACCACACAATTGCACTCATCTCACACGCTAGTAAAGTAATGCTCAAAATTCTCCAAGCCAGGCTTCAGCAATATGTGAACCATGAACTTCCTGATGTTCAAGCTGGTTTTAGAAAAGGCAGAGGAACCAGGGATCAAATTGCCAACATCCACTGGATCATGGAAAAAGCAAGAGAGTTCCAGAAAAACATCTATTTCTGCTTTATTGACTATGCCAAAGCCTTTGACTGTGTGGATCACAACAAACTGTGGAAAATTCTGAAAGAGATGGGCATACCAGACCACTTGATCTGCCTCTTGAGAAATTTGTATGCAGGTCAGGAAACAACAGTTAGAAGTGGACATGGAACAACAGACTGGTTCCAAATAGAAAAAGGAGTTCGTCAAGGCTGTATCTTGTCACCCTGTTTATTTAACTTATATGCAGAGTACATCATGAGAAACGCTGGACTGGAAGAAACACAAGCTGGAATCAAGATTGGAGGAGAAATATCAATAAACTCAGATATGCAGATGACACCACCCTTATGGCAGAAAGTGAAGAGGAACTCAAAAACCTCTTGATGAAAGTGAAAGAGGAGAGTGAAAAAGTTGGCTTAAAGCTCAACATTCAGAAAACGAAGATCATGGCATCCAGTCCCACCACTTCATGGGAAATAGATGGGGAAACAGTGGAAACAGTGTCAGACTTTATTTTTATGGGCTCCAAAATCACTGCAGGTGGTGACTGCAGCCATGAAATTAAAAGACGCTTACTCCTTAGAAGGAAAGTTATGACCAACCTAGATAGCATATTCAAAAGCAGAGATGTTACTTTGCCAACAAAGGTTCGTCTAGTCAAGGCTATGGTTTTTCCTGTGGTCATGTATGGATGTGAGAGTTGGACTGTGAAGAAGGCTGAGTGCCAAAGAATTGATGCTTTTGAACTGTGGTGTTGGAGAACTCTTAAGAGTCCCTTGGACTGCAAGGAGATCCAACCAGTCCATTCTGAAGGAGATCAGCCCTGGGATTTCTTTGGAAGGAATGATGCTAAAGCTGAAACTCCAGTACTTTGGCCACCTCATGTGAAGAGTTGACTCATTGGAAAAGACTTTGATGCTGGGAGGGATTGGGGGCAGGAGGAAAAGGGGACAACAGAGGATAAGATGTCTGGATGGCATCACTGACTCGATGGACGTGAGTCTCAGTGAATTCCGGGAGTTGGTGATGGACAGGAGGCCTGGCGTGCTGCGATTCATGGGGTCGCAAAGAGTCGGACACGACTGAGCGCCTGATCTGATCTGATCTGATCTGATACATAGCAAAATGCAAATGAGAGATTGACCTTAGGTGTGCCTTTTCGAAATTCATCTCTAAGACCAGGATAACACTTCCTCATAGCTTCCATCCTCTAAATTCAATCCTCATGATATAGTCCTCTCTACCAAGAGCCTGAATAGACAAGCCTGAACAAACCTGTAGCCAGTCCAAGAAGGCACAGTAATTTGAGTGCAAGCAGTGGACTTCTCTCTGCCATGAGCAAGAGGATCTCCACCTGTGTAGAGATCCTAGAAGACCAATCTTCTATACCACTTTAAGGAACCTGGGAAGGTGAACTGAGTTTTAAAAAGCCACTATTGAATTCTGACTTCATAGTTTGGATTATGTTATTTAAACTAGAAGTGTGTCTAGCATACATTTGGTATGTTTCCAAATTGTTCTTGACAACATAACAATAATAGCAATTGGTCATGATAAAGGAAATGAATAGAGTTTATATTTAGCCTCATAAAAGTTTTCTCTTGTGGAGCTATATTTCATGAACTATATTTCCTGTATTTATGTTTAAGACAGTGAATGTTATGTGATTGTGTGTTAGTCATTCAGTCATGGTCTGACTCTTTGTGACCCCATGAACTGTAGCCCACCAGGCTCCTCTGTCTATGGAATTCTCCAGGCAAGAATACTGGAGTGGGTAGCCACTTCCTTCTCCAGGATCTTCCCGACCCAGGGATGGAACTCAAGTCTCCTGCACTGTAGGTGGATTTTTTTACTATCTGAGTCACCAGGGAAGCCATTATCTGATTATAGTGCTCCCTAAAATTCTGCAAGTCAGGCTGAGCTCCATCATCAGCATTTCCCCCCTAGATTTTAAGAGGCACAGACACTTGTAATTTAGTCCCTGATCAAAAAGATTTATATGACTTAAATATCAATGAGATATTTTATTTATATTTTGACTTTTTCTATAAGAAATAACCTCTTAAGGGAAATTTTTCTGTAAAAGGAAAATTATTTATGTCAAATTCTGTAGAAAATTAGACAGAAATATTAAGACAGCATCACTGACTCAATGGACATGAATTTGAGCAAACCCCAGGAGACAGTGGAGGGCTTAGGAGACTGGCATGCTTCAGTCCATTGGGTTGCAAACAGTTGGACATGACTTAGCAAATGAACAACTATAACAACTATTGTAGAAAGTATATTCAGTTTGTAGACCTGATCTAGTGGTTGCAAGATGCGTATTAGACTGAATAAAAATTATGTGAGATAAAAGATATTTAACAACACTAATACAAGGCAAAAAGAAAAAGTAGCATACACTGGATGTTTGATTTGAGCCAGAAACCTTGCTATGCACTTTGTGGCTATTCTACCTTAGTCCTTTAAATGGCAGACAATATAGGCACCATGTTGTAGATACAGAAGCAGAAATGTGACAGCAAACGAATAATGAATTGTAAAGTCAGAATCCAACCTCACAACTCTCTGGCTCCAAACGCGCTGCTCTTTGTATTGATATTACTCACTCTTCTAGAAAGTTAAATATGAACAAGAATACATGTAACACTAAACTCAATAAACACATTAAAGGATTATATCCCTTTTTAAAAAACAATAGGTTAATTTTACATCTGATATCTTACTGATGACAAATTTATATTTCTCCTTTACTACATGGTGATGTTATAAGTTACCATTTCTAGTGTCTTGCTGCTAATAGGAACAATGTGACAACTATGTGACTCTGGTACTGATCTATCTAGTTCTGACTTGAAATTTCTTTGGAAAAAATTTCTAAGTTTAGAAAGCATATTAAGCCAATGTATTCATAGATACTTTTCTGCCTTGAGTAATTTTGCAATGCTGCTGCTGCTGCTGCTAAGTCACTTCAGTCATGTCCAACTCTGTGCGACCCCGTAGACGGCAGCCCACCAAGCTCCCCCATCCCTGGGATTCTCTAGGCAAGAACAATGGAGTGGGTTGCCATTTCCTTTTCCAATGCATGAAAGTGAAAAGTCAAAGTGAAGTCGCTCAGTCATGTCTGACTCTTGACGACCCCATGGACTGCAGCCCACCAGGCTCCTCTGTCCATGGGATTTTTCCAGGCAAGAGTAATAGTAGAAAACAAATCAGAATGGCAGATTTAAGGGGCTAATGCTAAGATAGTAAGACCCTGCAAGTAAAGAAAAATTGTTTATGGAATGAAGAAATCTACTGAGAATATTTAGACCATACGTCAAAGATGAGAATTTTGCCAGAGAACTAATATTATTTATGGAATTGAGAACTCAGGGTGGTAAATTAACTTTTATAATGTGTTCATTTATTAAAAGATTATCCATAAAATGCACTGCTATTGAACATGCCTCTTAAAAGCAAGTTTTATTTAACTGCATTTCTAATATTTTAAAGAGCTTTATTGCATTAGTCTCTGATATCAGTACTTATTAAAACCATGTGTATTTATTACTTACTTTTTAGTTTGTTTCCCACACAGGAGTTTTCAAGTATTTTTATAAATAGAAAGTATGCTGTTTTATTTTATTTTTTGTTATTTAAAAGTCTTTCTAAAACTACCGTGTACACATTATGTACTTGGAATTTCAATAAGTTATTACAAAGAAAATATCTCAAGTAAAATTTTAGGCATATTTGCATTTTAATTCTGGAGAATGTTTTCCAATGAAATACGTTAAACTAACCTATGATAACCTGTTAAAATTAGACCAATTTAACCATTATTTGAATGCTGGCTGAATTTTAGAGATGTCTTCTTATATATGTCAAATAATTTTTACTTGCTCATTTAAGGTTTAAAAGTATTTATTGTGTCTACTGGATGTTAGGTACTAGAGATCATTTGGTAAGCAAATTGGCATGTCTCCTCCATTTTTAGAGTTTACAGTCTAGTGATAAATAAAGACCTAAACCAAATTAATAAAAAAAATCACTCAATTACAAGTTTTGATAAGTGTATTGGAGCTCTGAGAATGGTAAACAATGAAACATGACAATATGGAATGTCAGAAAAATACTCTATAAAAAATAAAAATTTTACTCAGTATTAAATGATAAGTAGGCATTTAGGAATCATTATAGTTTAAATAGAACTTACACTGTGGCTATAATGGACCAAATATTGGAGAAGGAATTTTCTTTCCGAGAATAACTGGAAACATTGATTGAAATATCAAAACAAAAGAAGCAAAAGAAATTAAAAACCAAAACAAAACACCAAAATATATTCTGGAAGTACTAGGGAGCTACAAAGACACCCAGATCTTGGGGGACCATGATCCTAGAGAGATGAGACTGCTCACTGAGATGAAACTGATACTTGCTTATTTATAGATAGCGTGATGCCTAGAGACAGAGTCTTGACCGTTTTCTGTAGTAGAGTTTTCAGTATCACCAGTCAGAGTCCTGAGACACACAGTTTGGATTTCAGGGGAAGAATGGACATTTTTATGCCCTAGGATGTTAGAAGAGAACCCTGACTTGCTAACTCCTAGGATGGGGTATGATGTAACTAGAAAAGATGACAGTGTCCAAACACCCCCATCAGAGAGAGAATTAAGATACAAGGTGATCTGCCTTTATTCTAACTCTTTGTCAAAAGCAAAATTACATTCTCTGTGGAGAACATACGATTGTACCGAGCATCAAAAATTTCCTTATGTATTTTAGAGCATTCAGTCAAAAATGATTGATAAACAAAACCAGGAGGAAAGAGACAATTGACATAGGCCCATGGAAGACTTAGCCATCCAAGGGTTCAGACGCTATCTTTACACTGATGTGAGTGCTCAGTCGCCAAGTCCTGTCTGACTCTTTGCAACCCCATGCACTGTAACCTGCTTGGCTCCTCTGTCCATGGGATTTCCCAAGAAAGAATACTGGAGTGAATTGTCATTTCTTCCTCCAGGGGATCTTCTCAACCCAAGGATAGAACCCACATCTCCCATGTCTCCTGCATTGGCAGGTAGATTCTTTACCACTGACCCACATAACTGTGATTAATATCCTCAAGAAAATGGATGACAAGATAGAGAATATCATCACAGATCAGTAATAGAAAATAATAATGAAATGGAAATGCTATAATCGAATGATATAAAAATTGTCAGTAGGATTGCAGTAAATGAATTTAGTAATAGATTATACACTGATGTTGAAAGGATTAGTAAACAGAAGATGTCAGAATAAAATATATTAAACCACAGAAATACAAATATAAATTGACAAAAGAGATGCAAAAGGTGACAATTTTTCTCAAAATACATGAACATACATATGAATATATATATGAATATATGAAGAACAGTATTAAGAAGAACATATGTATATGAAGAATATATCCATATTAAAAAATTCAAAAAAATTGGACAAAAATCAGCTGGAAGTAATATAAATATTTTCATATTTCAGAAAGAGGTTTTTAAGCAAAAAAACCCTGCAACTTGGGCTAATGGACAGGTCTTAAAAGTTTACAATAAATAGTGAGATATAACTACTCTAGCATGTTATTTACATTTCAAAGTAGGATTAAAATCTAAAACTTTGGAAACATTGTTTGATTTATTTCCCTCTCCCAATATAAATAGACATTTATTTACGTTCCAGAAGATGAAAATCCAGGCACCTCCCGTTTTTGTTCCCAAAGAGGAAGTTTTTTACATTAAGGTGATGTGCTGTGTGCTTTGCTAAATTGCTTCAGTCATGTCTGACTCTTTGTGGCCCTATGGACTCTAGTCCTCCAGGCTCCTCTGCCTATCGGGTTCTCCAAGCAGGAACACTGGAGTGGGTTGCATGCACTCCTCCAAGGTATCTTCCCAACCCCAGGGATCAAACCTGCATCGCTTATGACACCCACACTGGCAGGCACGTTCTCTACCACTAGTGCCACCTGGGAAGCTCCACATTAGGGAGATCAGATTCCTTTCATCTCTCAGAAGAGGACAGTAGAAGCTGGAAAGCATACATGCAAACTACGTGAGGTTTCTAACTTCAGTGTTCCTTTCCTGTGACCTTAGAAATCCTCTTTAATCTTGAAGAGATAGACCACTCCCATTTTCACTATCGCGCTATTCACAGAAGCTAAGATGTGGAAACAAATGCCCACGAACAAAAGTGAAAGTGAAGTTGCTTAGTCGTGTCTGGCTCTTTGCGACCCCATGGACTTGTAGCCTGCCAGGCTCCTCCATCCATGGAATTTTCCAGGCGAAATACTGGAGTGGGTTGCCATTTCCTCTTCCAGGGAATATTCAAGTAAGATGAATAACTTCCAGAGATCTGCTGCACAACATTGTACTTTTAGTCAATAATAATGCATTGTGCATTTGAAATTTTTGGGTCATACATCTTATATTAAGTGACCTTATTACAATAAAATTAAGAAAGCTAAATAAAGAAGCAAATAAATAAATAAATCTTTCCCTCAAAGAAATAAAATAAACAAATAAAAATAAAAGCCCTTGATGTACAAGCAGATTTGTCTGTCTGGATTTGCATTGTTGCAGAAAAATACAGCAGTGGAGATTGCTTCAGTTATTGTTGGAGGTAATAAGAATTCTTTTCTGTTCCAGAAACCTCATATTGACTTTCAGAATAGTATGAATAAATGTATATATTAAAAAGTTACTAAAATCTTTCTTCAAAAAAATTATAAAGGGGATGTTAGTTCAGTCGCTCAGTCCTGTCCAACTCTTTGCAACACCATGAACTGCAGCACGCCAGGCCTCCCTGTCCATCAGCAACTCCCAGAGTTCACCCAAATTCATGTCCATCGAGTCGTTAATGCCATCTAGCCATCTCATCCTCTGTCATTCCCTTCTCCTCCTTTACCCAACTCTTCCCAGCATCAGAGGCTTTTCCAATGAGTCAACTCTTCGCATGAGGTGGCCAAAGTACTGGAATTTCAGCTTTAGCATCAGTCCTTCCAAAGAACACCCAGGATTGACGTCCTTTAGAATGGACTGGTTGGATCTCCCTGCAGTCCAGGGGACTCTCAAGAGTCTTCTCCAACACCACAGTTCAAAAGCATCAATTCTTAGGTGCTCAGCTTTCTTCACAGTCCAACTTTCACATCCATACATGACCACTGAAAAAAACCATAGCCTTGACTAGACAGACATTTGTTGGCAAAGTAACGTCTCTGCTTTTCAATATGCTATCTAGGTTGGTCATAACTTTTCTTCCAAGGAGTGTCTTTTAATTTCATGACTGAAGTCACCATCTGCAGTGATTTTGGAGCCCAGAAAAATAAAGTCTGACACTGTTTCCACTGTTTCCTCATCTATTTCCCATGAAGTGATGGGACCAGATGCCATGATTTTCGTTTTCTGAATGTTGAGCTTTAAGACAACGCTTCCGCTCTCTTCTTTCACTTTCATCAAGAGCCTTTTTAATTCCTTTTCACTTTCTGCCATAAGGGTGGTATCATCTGCATATCTGAGGTTATTGATATTTCTCCCGGCAATCTTGATTTTAGCTCGTGCATCTTCCAGCCCAGTGTTTCTCATGATGTACTCTGCATATAAGTTAAATAAGCAGGGTGACAATATACAGCCTTGACGTACTCCTTTTCCTGTTTGGAACCAGTCTATTATTCCATGTCCAGTTCTAACCGTGGCTTCCTGACCTGCATACAGATTTCTCAAGAGGCAGGTCAGGTGGTCTGGTATTCCCATCTCTGGAAGAATTTTCCACAGTTTATTGTGATCCACACTGTACAAAGGACTAATAAACATATGAAATGTTCTCAACCTCCTTAAGCAAAAGGTGATGAAACTTTAAACTGCAATGAGGACAACCAACATGATGAAAGTCAAAAAAACTGATGACAAAGGTCCTGATGAGGTTACAGAATAAATGAAATACTCAAAAAAATTTGTTTGGCAGTACCTACTAAAGTATTTAGTGTAATTTAAGAATGTTTGTTATAGGCCTAATAAAAAATGAAATAAATGTACACACACAAATAGTTATTTGTCATGTCCAAAATAACCCTAGTCTAGAATAGAAAACTGTAGTACCTTTACATACCCCCAAAAAGGCCAATAAATATGGGAGAGATGTAAACAAAAATGGCCCTTGCAACATTCAGATCAGATCAGATCAGATCAGTCACTCAGTCGTGTCCGACTCTCTGTGAACCCATGAATCGCAGCATGCCAGGCCTCCCTGTCCATCACCAACTTCCGGAGTTCACTCAGACTCATGTCCATTGAGTTGGTGATGCCATCCAGCCATCTTATCCTCTGTCGTCCCCTTCTCCTCCTGCCCCCAATCCCTCCCAGCATCAGAGTCTTTTCCAATGAGTCAACACTTTGCATGAGGTGGCAAAAGTACTGGAGTTTCAGCTTTAACATCAGTTCTTCCAAAGAAATCCCAGGGCCGATATCCTTCAGAATGGACTGGTTGGATCTCCTTGCAGTCCAAGGGACTCTCAAGAGTCTTCTCCAACACCACAGTTCAAAAGCATCAATTCTTTGGTGCTCAGCCTTCTCCACAGTCCAACTCTCACATCCATTCATGACCACAGGAAAAACCATAGCCTTGACTAGACGAACCTTTGTTGGCAAAGTAATGTCTCTGCTTTTGAATATGCTATCTAGGTTGGTCATAACTTTCCTTCCAAGGAGTAAGCGTCTTTTAATTTCATGGCTGCAGTCACCATCTGCAGTGATTTTGGAGCCAAAAAAATAAAGTCTGACACTGTTTCCACTGTTTCCCCATCTATTTACCATGAAGTGATGGGACCGGATGCCATGATCTTCATTTTCTGAATGTTGAGCTTTAAGCCAACTTTTTCACTCTCCACTTTCACTTTCATCAAGAGGCTTTTTAGTTCCTCTTCACTTTCTGCCATGAGGGTGTGTCCTCTGCATATCTGAGGTTATGATATTTCTCCTGGCAATCTTGATTCCAGCTTGTGTTTCTTCCAGTCCAGCATTTCTCATGATGTACTCTGCATATAAGTTAAATAAACAGGGTGACAAGATACAGCCTTGACATACTCCTTTTCCTATTTGGAACCAGTCTGTTGTTCCATGTCCAGTTCTAACTGTTGCTTCCTGACCTGCATACAAATTTCTCAAGAGGCAGATCAGGTGGTCTGGTATTCCCATCTCTTTCAGAATTTTCCACAGTTTCTTGTGATCCACAGAGTCAAAGGCTTTGGCATAGTCAATAAAGTAGAAATAGATGTTTTTCTGGAACTCTCTTGCTTTTTCCATGATCCAGCAGATGTTGGCAATTTGCTCTCTGGTTCCTCTGCCTTTTCTAAAACCAGCTTGAACATCAGGAAGTTCATGGTTCACATATTGCTGAACATGGCTTGGAGAATTTTGAGCATTACTTTACTAGCATGTGAGATGACTGCAATTGTGCAGTAGTTTGAGCATTCTTTGGCATTGCCTTTCTTTGGGATTGGAATGAAAACTGACCTTTTCCAGTCCTGTGGCCACTGCTGAGTTTTCCAAATTTGCTGGCATATTGAGTGCAGCACTTTCACAGCATCATCTTTCAGGATTTGGAATAGCTCAACTGGAATTCCATCACCTCCACTAGCTTTGTTCGTAGTGATGCTTTCTAAGGCCCACTTGACTTCACATTCCAGGATGTCTGGCTCTAGGTCAGTGATCACACCATCGTGATTATCTTGGTCATGAAGATCTTTTTAGTACAGTTCTTCTGTGTATTCTTACCATGTCTTCTTAATATCTTCTGCTTTTATTAGGTCCATACCATTTCTGTCCTTTATCGAGCTCATCTTTGCATGAAATATTCGTTTGGTATCTCTGATTTTCTTGACGAGATCCCTAGTCTTTCCCATTCTGTTGTTTTCCTCTATTTCTTTGCATTGATCGCTGAAGAAGGCTTTCTTATCTCTTCTTGCTATTCTTTGGAACTCTGCATTCAGGTGTTTATATCTTTCCTTTTCTCCTTTGCTTTTCGCTTCTCTTCTTTTCACAGCTATTTGTAAGGCCTCCCCAGAGAGCCATTTTGTTTTTTTGCATTTCTTTTCCATGGGGATGTTCTTGATCCCTGTCTCCTCTACAATGTCACGAACCTCATTCCATAGTTTATCAGGCACTCTATCTATCAGATCTAGGCCCTTAAATCTGTTTCTCACTTGCACTGTATAATCATAAGGGATTTGATTTAGGTCATACCTGAATGCTGGAGAAGAGAATGGCAAACCACTTCAGTATTCTTGCCTTGAGAACCCCATGAACAGTAAGAAAAGGCAAAATGATAAGATACTGAATGAGAAACTCCCCAGGTCAGTAGGTGCCCAATATGCTACTGGAGATCAGTGGAGAAATAACTCCAGAAACAATGAAGGGATGGAGCTAAAGCAAAAAGAATACCCAGCTGTGGATGTGACTGGTGATAGAAGCAAGGTCCGATGCTGTAAAGAACAATATTGCATAGGAACCTGGAATGTCATGTCCATGAATCAAGGCAAATTGGAAGTGGTCAAACAAGAGATGGCAAGAGTGAATGTCGACATTCTAGGAATCAGCGAACTGAAATGGACTGGAATGGGTGAATTTAACTAGGATGACCATTATATCTACTACTGCGGGCAGGAATCCCTTAGAAGAAATGGAGTGGCCATCATGGTCAACAAAAGAAATGCAGTACTTGGATGCAATCTCAAAAACGACAGAATGATCTCTGTTCGTTTCCAAGGCAAACCATTCAGTATCACCGTAATCCAAGTCTATGCCCCAACCAGTAACGCAGAAGAAGCTGAAGTTGAACGGTTCTGTGAAGACCTACAAGACCTTTTAGAGCTAACACCCAAAAAAGATATCCTTTTCATTATGGGGGACTGGAATGAAAAAGTAGGAAGTCAAGAAACACCTGGAGTGACAGGCAAATCTGGCCTTGGAGTACGGAATGAAGCAGGGCAAAGACTAATAGAGTTTTGCCAAGAAAATGCACTGGTCATAACAAACACCCTCTTCCAACAACACAAGAGAAGACTCTATACATGGACATCACCAGTGGTGATGGTCAACACTGAAATCAGATTGATTATATTCTTTGCTGCCAAAGATGCAGAAGCTCTATACAGTCAGCAAAAACAAGACCAGGAGCTGACTGTGGCTCAGACCACGAACTCCTTATTGCCAAATTCAGACTTAAATTGAAGAAAGTAGGGAAAACCACTAGACCATTCAGGTATGACCTAAATCAAATTCCTTGCAACATTACTTATTTATAATCATTCCCAAATTGTAATAACTTAAATATCCATTAAAAATACACCAGATACATACTGGTTTTGTCATATAATGGAAATATATATAGAAATGAAAATTGTGGACTAATACACACAATTTTGTGCTTGTGTCTAGAAAACACAATGTTCATCAAAAAAAAAAAATGGCACCATTCACAGGATTTTATTTGCATGAATTTCAGAAATAAGCAAAACTAATTATGGATGAAAGAAGTCAGGCAAATGCTAACCTTTGGTGAGCCAAGAGATACTAAGTTAGTAAGTAAGAGTGAAAAGATTGACTCTAAACCATATTTATTTACTTGATTACACTGTTGTTGTTTTTTTTAATTTTGTGACAGTCTATGCATATGATTTTGCCCTAATGAGTGTTAGTTATACTTCACTTTTAAAGCACTTTAAATCTTACATTTTAGATAAAGATATTTTATTTGCAGCAACAAAAATGGACCAAGAGATTATTATACTAAGTGAAGTAAATCAAAGACAAATATCATGATATAACATATATGTGGAATTAAACGAATGGTATACACAAACTTATTTACAAAGAAGAAATAGACTCACAGACATTGAAGAAAACATATGGTTACCAAAGTGGAAAATAGGGAGAGAGATAAATTAGAATTTTAGGATTAACTGATACAGGTTATTATACATGACATAGATAATCAAGGATATACTTCATAGAACAGGAAATTATATTCAATATGTTGTGATAACCTAAAATGGAAAAGAATCCAAATATATGTAAATAATATTATAATATAATAATATATTATTGTATATTATATATGTTATGATATATTTTTAGAGTTTATTATAATAGTCATATATATGATATGACAGATATATCATATATAATATATATAATATATAAATTATATATCATATAAACTATATAAAATATGTAATATAATATATAATAATATGATATATAATTCTTATATATGTGATACACTGTGCATATATTATCACATATAGTATATAATATCATATAAAATATTATGATATAATATAATTATATTATTAAATATTATATGATATATTAGAATATATAATCATATAATATATATAATAATAATAAAATGAAATATATAATATAATAAATATTTTAATAGAATATAAATCATATAATATGCAATATATATTATATATTTATAAATTTTTAAAATTTATAAAATATTATATATTTTATAAAATATAGTATTTCACATATATTTCATATATAACATTTAAATAAAATTTAATAAAATTTAAAATATTTAAATAAAAGTTAGTATATAATATACACTTAATTTTCATATATAAATTTTAATATTATATACAATATACTTTATAAAATATAAATACATATAATATATTATGTATGTTATATGTGAATATTATTATATTACTAAATATCATGTATAATATATTATATGAATATTATGCTGCTAAGTCGCTTCAGTCGTGTCCGACTCTGTGCGACCCTATAGACGGCAGCCCACCAGGCTCCTCTGTCCCTGGGAATCTCCAGGCAAGAACACTGGAGTGGGTTGCCATTTCCTTCTCCAATGCATGAGAGTGAAAAGTGAAAGTGAAGTCTCTCAGTCTTGTCTGACTCTTAGCAACCCCATGGACTGCAGCCCACCAGGCTCCTCCGCCCATGGGATTTTCCAGGCAAGAGTACTGGATTGGGGTGCCATTGCCTTCTCCATATGAATATTATATATTATATTATATATTATATAGTACATATGTTAATATATATAAATTATTATTTAAAAATATACTATAATATATTATTATGTGTAATTAATTTTAGTATATAATATATACAAAATTAATTATATAATTCGTGTATTATATTAATAAATCTATTTTAATATGTATTTTAATATTATATCATATAATATATATGACATGTGATATTATATATCATATTATTACTCTTATTTCACTTTATTAGATAAATTAGTATATAATATTTTAATTTATATAAAGTATTATATAATATTTTAGTTTATATAAATCATTATATATTAATATATTATGAATATAAATTGATATATATGAATAAAATAATAAATATATAATATATAATATAATATTAAAATGTAAAAGTTATATATAATAAAGTATATCATATAATTATATATACACAATAACAATATATATTTTTATTTAATTATTGCATATTATTAAATGTTATATATATTATATTTTATATTTATAATATATATTATAAATATATTATGTATTACATTATATAACATTATACATTGTTAATATATATTAATATAGTATTTTATGTAATTTAATATATTTTATATAATCTTATGCATATTATATTTTTGATAATATATTATATTATAATTGTTATTATAGATTAAATATTATATATGAATATTTATGATATACATTTATATACATATAAATTATATATATACATTTGCTGTATGCTTGAAACTAACACAACATTGGAAATGAACTATGCTTCAATTAAAAAAATAAGATTTAAAATTTAGACTATTTTACCTCTTTTTTATTGGAAGGAAAATAAGGTGTCCTCCAGGTTTCTAATCTTTAACAAGTTTAAACATTTAAATTAAAAGTCAACACTATTGACTATTATATTCCAAAAATGAAAGTCTTCTTTTGAACAGTTTTTAAAATGTATTTATAAACAGTTTATGCCAATTTAATCTTTAACTTTTGGTATGTGAACAATATGAAGGACTGTCAAATATTTCCTAGAAGCAGAGAAAGATGCAGAAGGGCAAGTGGCTTTTGGTTATGAATCTCATGCTCTATTTTCACATATCTTTAGCCTTTTGTTACAATTGGTTTTCTTGCATATCTTCTTTTTGAGAATATACATGTATAGCCCAAATTATATTTCTTAAGGATTCTAAGTTGAAATGTTAAAAAATAGAAGACCTTTAATAGGACTGCTGGAATGAGTTCCATGTATGTGAGATAGTTCTCTTATATTGACTCAGTTAATCTACCTCAAATCTCTCCTCTAATAAGTGTTAAAATAAGAATTCTAACACAGTTTGTCCAGCTCTGAAATCCATATAAATATCACTGTGTTGCCTCAAAATTCATTTAATTTTCAGGGTGAAACTCATCAATTCCAAATATGAAACTTTTTATCTATAGACTTATACAACAGTGGGTCTCATTTTAGGATACATTGCAGCTCATACTTATTGTTTCGTCACTCAGTCGTGTCTGATTCTTTTGCAACCCCATGAACTGTAGCCCACCAAGCTCCCCTGTCCATGGGATTTCCCAGGCAAGGATAATGGAGTGAGTTGCCATTTCCTTCTCCAGGGAATCTTCCTGACCCAGGGATTGAGCCCACATGTCCTGCATTGGGAGGAAGATTCTTTATTGCTGAGCCACCAGGGAAGCCATGCAACTCTTTTTAGTCTGTATCAAAATAGAGAAGTAGAAATAGCTCCTACTACCACAATACGTGATATGATAAGAAGGACTCTGTGAAGATCTCCTGAATAGTACCCTTCCAGTAGTGTAACATGCCAGGAAAAAAGAGTTCAGCAAACTTTTCTTGAGCAACCTAAGTGTGCTGCTCTTACCCTAAGTAATATGCATATCCAGATAAAGGAGAATGAATAACCTAGACATTCCCTGCTTGGGGCACTTTATGTAGCTCTTTTTGATATGTATTTCTTCCTAAATCCATTAAAGAGTAACTCTTCAACCAGGGCAAGGTTGTGATTGGTTTTCATGAAGATAAGGCAGGGTTTGTAATTAAATTTCACCAGAGAACCACCAACTTGCCCTAGGGAAAAAAATAAAAGAGCTGACATCCCTGCCTTGAGAATATGATAGAAGGGTCAGAACACAAATTCCTTCGTGATAGAATGGTGTATGGAAGGTTCCTTACTGGAGCTTTGTTTAAGACATTTTCTTTTGCATACATCACCAATCTTTTAGCAATGTCAGCTCTGTTCCTAGATTCCATCAAGTCATTGAAGTTTTTGATCTTACAAAAACAAGACCAATGATGTGGCTATTGTTTAGATTTTTTTTTTTTTAAGGGAGTAAAAGGATATGTAAACCCTTTGACAATATTCTTTATTAAAGCTGTGGACCTTATATTTCAGTGTAATTTAAAAAATCAAGGTGCCAGTAAGGAATGGCACTTCCAAATTTGATGGACTCTAAATCTTAATGTGAATGTGAACGTGAAGTCGCTCAGTCATGTCTGACTCTTTGCGACCTCATAGACTGTAGCCTACCAGGCTCCTCTGTCCATGGGATTTTCCAGGCAATAGTACTGGAGTGTATTGCCATTTCCTTCTCCAAGGGATCTTCCCAACCCAGGGATTGAACCCGGGTCTCCTGCATCGTAGACAGACGCTTTACTGTCTGAGCCACCAGGGAAGTCTAACTCTTGAGGGAAGTGCAATGACATAGTGAAGATGGAAGACAGCTGTCTTAGTTTATTCCAGCTGCTTTAACAGATGCAGACTGAGTTTTGCTACTTATAAACAATAAACATTTATTTCCTATAGTTCTGGAAGTTGGAAATTCAAGGTCAAGGGGTCGGTAGAATCCTGTCTAGTGAGGACTTTCTGGTTCATGGTCAGTCATCTTTTGCTGTGTCCTCACATGGCAGAAAAGGGTAATGTTGCAGAAACCAGTACTCGAGAAACCAAGTACCACACTTGGAGAGTTGGAGAACTCAGGTTTATTACCCTGGTGGGCCCAAAGGAATTAACACTCCAAGCTCTGAGCCCTGAACAAAGGGCTTACAGAGTTTTTATAGACAGACTCTGGTGGGCAACACTAGCTATTAATAGGCTGGTTTTAACTAAGGGGTTTTGTGCACCCAGTAACAGTGGTCAAGATGGGGAGGGGGATGTCTGACCTGGACAAGCACGATGAAGCAGTTTGCAGGGGCTGGGCGATTGCAAGGAGCAGGACAAGGGTGAGTGAGAGAAACTCCACTTCCTAGTATTGCAAGTCCCCACCTTCTGAGACTACCTGACCTACGTGATCTAGACTTTGCAAGGGGCAAGCTGAGTCACAGAGGCAGAAGGAGAAGGAGGTTAAGTAAAATCTTAAATTTTCGTCTTCATTCTCCCCTCTTGATGCTTCTATCACTCGTTGTAGAAAGCAACATCTCATGTTTTTGGTAGGACATTCAGAGCTCTCCGTCATTTAGGGGGCTACATTGAACTGTTACCACTTGTAACTTTATGGATTCAATCCAAGAGGTTATGAACTGCGTAACAGCATTGAGAACACAAGGGCCAAACAAGAAGGCTGCAAAGAGCATGAAGAGAGGACCTGTTCAAGGGAGAAGCCACGATGCCCAGCTCCAGATATTTTTCCAGTTACCCCAGGAATTAGCTAATTTTTCTCTCCTTTCTATGATTTGTTCCCTTAGCTGTTGGGCCATGTCCCTGACCATTCCTGATTGGTTTACATAACAGCAGCATTTTCATTCGAGAAGAGGCAGAGTCCTCCCTTTTCAGCTATCAGTAGGTCTAGCCCTCTTCTGTTCTGTAAAACCACCTCAGCCAGGGAGTCAAGTTGGTCCTGTAAGGCCACTAAAGATTTGGCCACTCTCTCAGTGTCGTCTATGAAGTCTTTGAATAGTGTATGGTAAAAGATGGTTGATGAAGCAATTCCTCCTATTCCCATACCTATCTCAGCCATGATTCTCAGACCAACTACTAGGGGCATAAACTGGATGGCTCTTTTTGACCACATATGTGCTGTGAGAGGTACAGTGAGAGTCTGGTTGTTAGGGAAAATATTCATCTGGGGAGTGAGGAAGGCTAAGGTGCAGAGATCCATCTAATTGACAGGTAAACATAAGTAAGCATCTGCCCTACAAAGAAAAGGCCTTGATGGGGGCAGCACCATCCGTTACAGCTGCTGCTGCTAAGTCACTTCAGTCATGTCCGACTCTGTGCGACCCCATAGACAGCAGCCCACCAGGCTCCCCCATCCCTTCCGTTACAGCACAGGACACCAAAAGGCTGCACACAGCCTGCATGTAGCAGATAACTGAACACTAACAAAAAGTTTCCTCCCCAGCTTTGGGTTGTCACAGCTGTAGCAATTGAGACTATTGTGAAGGGGGGTCAGCCATACTGTGGAGCAGTTTAGTTAGTAGGGAGAATTGCTCATAGCAATCAGGAATAGAGTCCAGGGTTGACAATGGAAATCCATTGCTTTTTTGATAGCCGGATCCTCAAGCTTCTTCTGTGCATTGACCAGCCAGCTGCCACAGTGTGGCTGGAGCGAGGCTGAAGAATCCTCAAGCTTCTGCTGTGCATGGACTAGTCAGCTTCCAGAATGACTAGAGCAGGGTTCAGCATCCTTCGAAGGTGAAGGTCGTTGTTTTTGGAACCAGGCCTTGAGGGGGTTTTAGGGGTCCTGAACTTCCTTCCAGGTGTCCTCATTACAGGAAGCTGTTGCCTTCTTGACTCTGGTGTGCTGAATCCAAGTGATGATACCTATAACTGTTAACAGCAGTAGGGGTTGCCAGGACAACCATGTGAGGGCCTGTCCAAACTGGCTGAAGTGGTTCCTTTTTCCATACCTCATCTCCTGGCTGACAGGGATGAACCCAATTGCCTGGTGAAATGGGTATCCTTTTTCAGGTTTCCCCGGCAATATGGCAGAAAACTGTTCCCAGGGCCTGGAGGTGTTAGGACATTCCAGGTCAGCTAGTAATTGGTGGCCTCCCTTGAGCTTTTTATCACTGGGGTGGTCTCCAATATAAGATCTCAAAGGGAGAATAGCCTAAGGACCCAGGGTACATTTATGGAGGGAGGTGAGAGTCCACAGAATGATAAGGCAGCTTGTCCTAGCAGTGTCTGTGTGTTGGCTGGAGGATACTCTTGTCATACTTCTACTTGGAGAAATAAACTTAACAAGAAAGTTAAAGATATATGGCCCAAATATTAATAGAAGTAGGAAAGCTGCTGAGGCACCAGCTAGGAGAACCAGGTCCAGACACTGGTTTGTGACATTAGTGCAATGGCACCCCACTCCAGTACTCTTGCCTGGAAAATCCCATGGATGGAGGAGCCTGGTGGGCTACAGTCCATGGGGTCGCTAAGAGTCGGACATGACTGAGCGACTTCACTTTCATTTTTCACTTTAATGCATTGGAGAAGGAAATGGCAATCCACTCCAGTGTTCTTGCCTTGAGAATCCCAGGGACAGGGGAGCCCGGTGGGCTGCCATCTATGGGGTCGCACAGAGTCTGACACGACTGAAGGAACTTAGCAGCAGCAGCAGCAGCAGCAGCAACAGGTATGAGAAGATGCAAGAATTTGGATTCATAAAAATCTTTACCTGAAAACATCTGACGGCCTGTATTTCTGGGTTCTCCCAGAGCTCAGAGTGCCTTATTTTTGTCTCCACCCTGAACTCCTTTCAAGGGAGTTTTGAAGGTCAGCATCTTATAGTGGTCATGTGTTAATCTTTGTAGAGGCAGCTGGCAAGGGCCAACTTCCAGTCAGCAGGGCCAATTCACAGTCATACTGGACCATGTTTTGGGGCATTTCATGGCCACTGTGTCCCATGGTGTTGGGAAGGCTCATTCCCAGGTCTAACAAAGATTCCATTGACAGGCCACTCAACCTGTTATCACTGGACCAGGCCTTGCAAGGGGCAAAAGTCTTAATAGTCGCTAGTAAGACTAGTATGACTAGCCACTAGTCTTACCTGTCTTACTAGCCTCTTGGTCCAGGAAAATATTTTCTCTTGTTGCTTCTTCCTGCATCTAGAGTTACATTATTACAATTATTGTTCTCATACGGAACTACCAGCATTTTATTACAGGTTCAGTCACACATTTGGTAATATAAGAAATAATATTCTAAAGCAAGCTACATAGAGTATAATATAGCTAGTAGTTATTAGTATGGAAAAGGCAATGGCAATCCACTCCAGTGTTCTTGCCAGGAGAATCCCAGGGACTGGATGAGCATGGTGGGCTGCTGTCTATGGGGTTGCATAGAGTCGGACATCACTGAAGTGACTGAGCAGCAGCAGCAGCAGTTATTAATAAGGTCACAAGCAAGAATTTAAGAACTTTCATTGGGTATAGCCCGATATACCCCAGGTCACCTGACTCAATTAAATGATTATAGCCAAGTGTTAATCTCCTGGTTGTACATCATGGAGCATCTGACCTTTATACAAAGATTGGTTACTGAGATAAGCTTTGGAAACAACCTTATAGAGTGTCCTTTTTAATAACTTAATTACACATTTTAGCAATAAAACATAACAAAGATCTATCTCAGAGGTGAATCTTAGTAAGCACAGACCTTAATTAAAACTATAACTTAATATTTAGTGAAACATAATTTTTTCTTTTCTTTTTTTCTGGGGGAGAACTCATTGTGAGGGCATTAACACTGTAGCCAGGGAAGGCTTTAACCTGTCAAATAAAAATCAGGTCCGTCAGGGAGCCAGGAAAAGCCAAGCGGCCGTCTTGGATCTTCCATAGCCCTGACTCTTTGATTTTTAGCTGTTGTCTATTTATTTTTAATTTCCTGATTTAATAGAAGACTATTGCCATGTTTTAAGGACATCAAGATAGCAAAAGTCTAACCATGAGGGGTTATTTTTTGAAGAAGCAAAATGAGTTTTGTCTACATATACCATAATCTTAAATAATGTTTATTTACTTTACCAAAGTAACAACAAGATTTTAAAAACAAATATAAATAACTTAAAGGCAAAGAAATTTATAATCTGTTATTGAAAGCTGCATTTTAAGAAAATTTTGTTATCTTTAGAGAGAGAAGACCAAATTCCAGTCTGGTACAAGCTTACTGTTAATAGCAAACTTTGTTTATCTGTTTAATCTTAGAGAGTCCTTTCCCTAAATCTTGAAGAACTAGCAGTATTCTTCTAAAGGCATGAGAGTAAAACCATAGAAGGCATGTTTAAAATCTGATTCTATTGCAACTGACAAAGAAACCTGGTCATAACACTTTAAAAACTAGAATTATAATTGACCATATTTTATCAGGGCATATCAGATCTATATGAATTTCACATAATTTTACACTATCTATATTAGTAACATCAACAATACAGTATAACCTGAAAAGATTTTTCACCCCTTTAACAGTACTTCCCATGTAATTTAACAAGTCCAATAAACTCAGGTAGCTTAATAGCTCTTTCAGATGTCTCAGGGGCCCTCTAAAGCATTCCAAAGTTGACTAGAAGTCAAGTTATTTAGGAAGTTTTGTCAATAAATATCAAAAGGGTTTATAACAGTCAAGTAGGATCATATAAGTTACTGTGAAATAATAGTTATTTACTTAGCCAAAGTTAACAAAAGATTTCAAAGGTAAATATAGAACAGATCAACTAAGAGGTAAAAAAAAAAAAAAAAAAAAAAAAACTTAAATTTATTATTAAAAACAGTTCAACATCTGAAGAAAGTATGTCTTCTTAACAGAGAGAAAGGCTGAATTTAAGTTTTTGCACCAGCTTACTTTAAACTCAGTTAGTTAAACTTAATTAAATTATTTTAAACTTAGACAGTCCTAACCATGCACAAAACTTTTTCAGGGTCCACCTTCCACAAACCTTTTAATCATTTTCTGTAACAGTCACCTGTAAGTCAGACCTACTTTCTTTTCCCTTTATAAAATGTAATTTTATTTTTTATATCTTCTTTATTAAAAGTATACATCCTATTTTCTTATTAGATTAGCAAACAAATATTAATACTAGATATTTAATATTGAACATTTCCCAGTTCTCTTGAATCTGAAATTTGTTTAGGTTAATTTTTCTTGTATTTAGAATTGTTTGATTTGTAAACACTTATTTTTCTCTAGGTCAATTAAATTAGAAACTCATTTACAACTTCAACAATATTATCATAAAAAAGACTTCCCTGGTGGCTCAGAGGGTAAAGCATCTGCCTGCAATGCAGGAGACCCGGGTTCCAGGAGAAGGAAATGGCAATCCACTCCAGTATTCTTGCTTGGAAAATTCCAAGGACGGAGTAGCCTGCTACAGTCCATGGGGTCGCAAAGAGTCGGACACGACTGAGCGACTTCACTCACTTCACTCAGTTTTCTTTAGGCCAATTAAATTAGAAACTCATTTACAACTTCAACATATTATCATAAAAAAGACATATACTGAGACATACATAAATCCAGAGAGATTGACAGATTGACAGATTGACAGATCTTATAGTTTTCTGTTTGAGATTTAAAATATTTCTTGACTCATTTTTTTTCTTCGCTTGAAGTTCTAATTTGCCCAAGGCTGAGGTCTCAGACAAAGCTGGCTGTGTATTTCAAGGACACGGAAAGGGTTAACTTCAAGCTTTTCCCTGGACAGGTCTTTTTAACAAGTTAGTTGTTTTTAATTGCATATGCCAAAAGAATTGGTTTTATAGTTTCCAAAAAGAAAAATTTCTCTCACTCCATTCAGTCAGCAATCACGCACTCACAATCATTCAGAGGCTACCAGGATGCCTCCCTTCTCCCAAGTCCCCAGGTTTCCTTAACTGTTGCTCCCTTCCTGGGAGCCCCATGGAGGTTATCATTCACGATGCCTCCCTTCTTCCCGAGTCCCCAGGTCTCCCTATCTGAGGCTCCATTCCTGGGAGCCCAGGGAAGTGATCAGGCTCCTCTTCTACCCACCGGGGTAGGTTCCTGCCTGGAGACCGGCCCCAGGGCCTTACCTTATCCTGTGGCCACTCCTGGTGAGTTGGCCCATCGCTCCAATGAGTCCAGCTGGGGCTCGGCCATCAGGAGAGTCGGAACACCGGTCTGAAAGAGAACCTGGAATACCGTCAGCTGGCGCACCTCCTTGTTCCTCTGGGGGTTCCTTCACTCCAGCCGGGCAGAGCCACCAGTCTGGGGGCTCAAGGGGCCAGCGTAATTGGAATCTCATTGGGTCCTCCAGAAATGTTGCAGAAACCAGTACTTGGGAAACCAAGCACCACACTGGGTGGGCACAGAGGAGTTAACACTCCAAGCTCTGAGGCCTGAACAAAGGGCTTACAGAGTTTTTATAGACAGGCTACAGTGGGCAACACTAGGTGTTAATAGTCTGGTTTTAACTAAGGGGTTTCACCTGTGGGAACAGTGATCAAAATGGGGAGGGGGATGTCTGCCCAGGACAGGAATGATGAAGCAGTTTGCAGGGGCTGGGCGATTGCAAAGAGCAGGACAAGGGTGAGTGAGATCAACTTCAGTTCCTAGTATTGCAAGTCCCCACTTTCTGAGACCACATGTCCTATGTGATCTAAACTTTGCAAGGGGCAAGCTGAGTTACAGAGGCAGAAGGAGAAGGAGATTATGTAAAATTTTAACTTTTCCTCTTCAGTAAGACATCTTTCTGGATCCTCTAAAGACACTAATCCCATTAAGGACTTCCTAGGTGGTGATCTTCAGGACCAAGATAATCACAATGGTGTGATCACTCACCTAGAGCCAGATCCTAGAATGTGAAGTCAAGTGGGCCTTAGAAAGCATCACTACGAACAAAGCTAGTGGAGGTGATGGAATTCCAGTTGAGCTATTTCAAACTCTGAAAGATGATGCTGTGAAAGTGCTACACTCAATATGCCAGCAAATTTGGAAAACTCAGCAGTAGCCACAGGACTGGAAAAGGTCAGTTTTCATTCCAATCCCAAAGAAAGGAAATGCCAAAGAATGCTCAAACTACCACACAATTTCACTCATCTCACATGCTAGTAAAGAAATGCTCAAAATTCTCCAAGCCAGGGTTCAGCAATAGGTGAACTGTGAACTTCCAGATATTCAAGCTGGTTTTAGAAAAGTCAGAGGAACCAGAGATCAAATTGCCAACATCTGCTGGATCATCAAAAAAGCAAGAGAGTTCCAGAAAAACATCTATTTCTGCTTTATTAACTATGCCAAAGCCTTTGGCTGTGTGGATCACAATAAACCGTGGAACATTCTGAAAGATTTGGGAATATCAGACCACCTGACCTGCCTCTTGAGAAACCTATATGCAGGTCAGGAAGCAACAGTTAGAACTGGACATGGAACAACAGACTGGTTCCAAATAGGAAAAGGAGTATGTCAAGGCTGTATATTGTCACCCTGCTTATTTAACTTATATGATTTAACTTATATGATTTAACTTACATGCAGAGTACATCATGAGAAACGCTGGGTTGGAAGAAGCACAATATCAATAACCTCAGATATGCAGATGACACCACCCTTATGGCAGAAAGTGAAGAGGAACTAAAAACCCTCTTGATGAAAGTGAAAGTGGAGAGTGAAAAAGTTGGCTTAAAGCTCAACATTCGGAAAAGGAAGATCATGGCATCTGGTCCCATCACTTCATGGGAAATAAATGGGGAAACAGTGGAAACAGTGTCAGACTTTATTTTTTGGGGGCTCCAAAATCACTGCAGATGATGACTGCAGCCATGAAATTAAAAGACACTCCTTGGAAGGAAAGTTATGACCAACCTAGATAGCATATTAAAAAGCAGAGATATTACTTTCCCAAGAAAGGTCCATCTAGCCAAGACTATTGTTTTTCCTGTGGTCATGTATGGATGTGAGAGGTGGACTGTGAAGAAAGCTGAGCACTGAAGAATTGATGCTTTTGAACTGTGGTGTTGGAGGACTCTTGAGAGTCCCTTGGACTGCAAGGAAATCCAACCAGTCCATTCTAAAGGAGATCAGTCCTAGGTGTTCTTTGGAAGGACTTATGCTAAAGCTGAAACTCCAGTACTTTGGCCACCTCACGCAAAGAGTTGACTCATTGGAAAAGACTCTGATGCTGAGGGATTGGGGGCAGGAGGAGAAGGGGATGACAGAGGATGAAATGGCTGGATGGCATCATAGACTCTATGGATGTGAGTCTGAGTGAACTCCAGTAGTTGGTGATGGATAGGGAGGCCTGGTGTGCTGCAATTCATGGGGTCACTAAGAGTCAGACACCACTGAGTGACTGAACTGAACTGAGGTGGTACAGTGGTAAAGAATCTGCCTGCTAATGTGGGAGACACAAGAGACACAGGTTCAATCCCTGGGTCAGGAGGATACTCAGGAGCAGGAAATGGCAACCCTTCTCAGTGTTCTTGCTTGGAAAATTCCAGACAGAGGAGCCTGGCAGGCTACAGTACATGGGATCCAAAAGAATTAGACACAACTGAGCAGGAATGCAACATGTTGTCCCTTAAAGAGGATTTTGCTCTCATTGCATATTCACTTCACAAGCCCCCACTCCCTAATACAGTCTATTTGGGGGTTAAGAATTTCAAGTCATGAATTTGAGAGGAGATTCAAATATTCACACCATAGCATCACATCTTCAGGTTGTTCTCAAATCAGGAAATGATTCCATGAAACAGAAGGCAGAATAAAGTTTTGTTGTTATTGTTGAGTCACTAAATCATGTCAGATTCAGACTCCAACTCCCGTGAACTGAACCACATTAGGCTCCTCTGTCCTTCACTATCTTCCAGAGTTTGCTCAAATTCATGTCCATTGTGTTGGTGATGCTATCTAACCATCTCATCCTCTGCAGCCTCTTTCTCCTTTTGCCATCAATCTTTCCCTGCATCAGGGTCTTTTCCAATGCTCTTGGCATCAGGAGGCTAACATATTGGAGCTTCAGCTTCAGTAATAGTCCTTCCAATGAATATTTAGGGTTGATTTCCTTTAGAATTGACTGGTTTGATCTCCTTGCAGTCCAAGGTGCTCTCAAGAGTCTTCTTTCAGCACCACGATTTGAAAGCATCAATTCTTCCTTAGTCAGCCTTCTTTATAGTCCAACTCTCACATCCTTACATGACTACTGGAAAAAAACATAGCTTTGACTATCCATGCCTTTTTTAGCAAAGTGATGTCTCTGCTTTTTAATATGCTATCTAGGTTTGTCATAGTTTTCTTACAAGGAGCAAATGTCTTTTAATTTCATGGTTGCAGTCACCATCTGCAGTAATTTTGGAGTCGAGTAATATTAAATAAAATCTGTCACTGCTTCCACATTTCCCCTTTCTATTTGCCATGAAGTGATGTGACCAGATGTCATGACCTTAGTTTTTTGAATGTTTAGTTTCTAACCAGCTTTTTCACTCTCTTCTTTCACTCTCATCGAGATACAGCATGAAGATACATAGGATCCAATGTGGAGTCAGAGCCCCTTAGCTTAACACAAGAGGAGTCAAGTCTTGTTGATTGAGCTTTGTCCTCACAAGTGTCCATCCCCACCCACCCCCCCAAAAAAAGATGTTGAAGTCCTACAGACTCTTACCTATAAATATGAGCTTATTTGAAAATAGGGTCTTTATAAATGTAATCAAGATGAGGTAGTATTCAACTAAGTTTTGCCCTAATCCTATATGATTGGTGGTCCTTATAAAAAGAAGAAAAAGAGACACAGACACATAGAGAGGAGGTGGCAAATGTGATCATAGTGGCAGCAATAGTAAAGTGGCCAAAGAACACCAAGAATTGAAAGGCATCACTAGAAGATAGCAAGAGACAGGGAAGAATTCTAACCATTCTCAGAGAAAATCTAGTCCTGACTAAACTGTCAGCAGGGCCATATTTCAGGCTTTCAGCCTCTAAAACTGTAAGACTGATATATTTCTATTGTTTTATCCACTCGGTTTATAGTACTTTGCTAAGGGTGTCAAATGAGATCTACATTGTATAATCCAGGTCATCAGCATAGACAGACACCATACAAAGGGCAACCCATACAAAAGTGGTATATGAAACACATTTTAAATACTGCCATCAGCTGATACTCCAACAAAATTTCATATGGTAATAGGCCTCTGTAACAAATCACTGTTTTTGGCCCAGAGGGTGTAGACCCAAAAAACACCTGCAAAAAGTGAAAGCGAAATCCAGAATGGGTACATGTTCCACCACTAAGAATTTTCATGCATTTCTTTCAGTAGTATAGAAAAACTAGAAATTAATAATAAATTATCATTTTCACATCATTTACAGTATACTACATGTATAAATGCCTTAGTTGCTTTTATGGTAAAGTGTATATCAGGCTTCTTTTTTAGTTATATGGGTTTAGACACTAGAGTAAAAACAATATAGTTATATTACAATATGTTAAGGAATAGAAACTTTCCAAGTATTAAAAAAAAATGTCTGCACAAACTGTGTAGCCAATTTGTGTGTTGCTAAGAGTTTACAGTCGATAATATGGGTGAACTGATGTAAATAGCAGGCTGTAGAGGATATTTCTTGGCAATTTTTTTTTTTTTTTTGCATTTCAGTGTTTCATATTACACTATATATTAGTTCTGCTTCTAGAAAATGTAGAAGCAGAACACATTCACAAGTGCAAAATATATAAAGCTAATTATTGAATTAAATGGACAAAATAGAATTCTGTGTTATTCTGTAGGTGCAGTGAAAATTAGGACTCAGTAAATATGGAGAACTTAAAGAAAGCTTCATATCTTTAAATTTTCACAGTTTTCTACTCAAGAATGTGAGTGTACTAAGTCACTTCAGTTGTGTGTGACCCTTGGTGATTCCATGGACTGTAGCCCTCCAGGTCCTCTGTCCACAGGAATTTTAAGGCAAGAATACTGGAGTGGGTTGTCATGACCTCCTCCAGGGGATTTTCCCTACCCAGAGATCAAACCAGCATCTCTTATGTCTCCTGCACTGGCAGGTGGATCTTTTCCTTTTGGGAAGGCCCACTCAAGAATGACATTTGCTAATTAAAACTGACATTGCTCATATATTCATCAGCCTGATTAGGTCTATACCATGTAAAAGTAGGTTATGAGTAGATTGATTACTAATCCACCACTAAGAAGAAACTGAAGAGATATTTGCCCTTCTTCTCCCTGACATATTTAATGTAGGCAAATTGTGGAATGTAACCATATATTGTACACACAGATAACTATATCAATTAATTAACTTTGAAAAGTTTTTTTATTATGGTTACAGGTTTCCCTGATGGCTCAGACAATGAAGAATCCACCTGCAATGCAGAGGGTTCAGTCCCTGAGTCAAGAAGACCCCCTGGAGTAGGAAATGCCTACCCACTCCAGTATTCTTACCTGGAGAATTCCATGGACAGAGGAGCATGACAAGCTACAGTCCATGGGGTTGCAAAGAGTGGGACACGACTGAGCTACTAACACTTTCACTTTCCTTTCACTTTTAGTAGACAAATGTGTTCACTGTTTTTAAAGTTAACAATGGAGTACTAAAATATGTAAGATTTTGCCATTGATTATTTTCCTTTTTTCTAATTCCCTAATCCACTTGACTCAAAAGTAAAATGATCATCAAAGAACCACTGAGTACCCCCAAGGACTTAGCAATATACGGTGTTTGATCATTGAAAACTATAAAGAATATGCTTAGTTTTCATTCTATTGAAATGTTGAGTGGTCCATTAGGCAGAAACAAGTAATTCATCCATCAGAATCGTCCATGCTAAGTAATCACCCTTGGCAGTTTATATGTTGAACATGAGAGCACTCGTGAAAATATATGCACTGGATGATTGGAAGCTGACTTCTCTGTTATTCCAAAAGTCTACTCTTCAGTAAAGAGCTGTAGGTCAACCTTAAATTACTTGTTGTGCTATATGTAGCATAGGCTTTAAATAATTCTGACCCTCATTATATCTACAGAAAGGTATCTCAAGGGTTTTGATTTATAGCATGAAGCTACTAAAACCCTATATAACATGTCACTAATCTGAAATTTGAATTGTTAAAGAAAGAGGCTATAAAGACATTAGTGATACTTACAAAATTTGAAAATTCTAATTTGCATAGTAATGAATAATTACATAGAAACAAATCCATAATATACCCTTTACTTTATCATATCTTATGTAACTAAAAGCAACTTGATGTTTAGTTATACTAATGAGTGAGATTTCACCTGAAAATAAAATAACTAGACTTAATGATAGCCTTTATACATCTTCCTGACTAAATTTTTCTAGTATTTATAACTGTAAATATTAATAAACCTATACAGTTAATAAAACACTTTTATAGTTATATTAAATAATTTATAATAATACACGAATTCCAATCTATACTGAAATTGGAATTAAAAATTCCAATTAATACAAAAATATTCCAATTCCATAAAAGTGAATGCTACATATTAAAATATAAGTAAATACTAACTAAATACTAAAAGTGAATAATTTATATTGAGTTTAGCACATTCCTCACAAAGGATACTGCTGTTGACCTTATTAACAATAGCTGTTATTGTAATGAATATTTTCCTCTATGTTTGAAAACACTTCAAAGACAGAGATTAGTATGACATAGATAAATTGTAAAAGAAATATATATGTTTAAAAAAGGGGAAAACAAGTTAAGGAATGAAAATGAATGTAAAACCAAAACAAAGTAAAGGTCAGTTTAGTGAAATAGATGAGCACTTTGTTGCATGTGATTAGAATTAAAAAAAAAAAAAAGGTAGGAAAATTTGACTTGTAGTTATTTGGGGAGAGGTTAATAATTAGTTGTTCTGTTTGTCTCTTCAAACAAAATCAAATATTAAATAGACTGACATTGAATTCATTTATAGATCTATATATCACTGCTCTATATAAGCCTCTAATTTATATATATTTAATATATGTTACAAAATCTCAAATTATTGTTATTAAGATCATAATTAATCACATCTTTCCATGGCTACGTAAAGAAAGGAAAATGAGTTAAATGAGGGAAACACTTGAGCTCTTATGCCACTAATTAGTGATTGTCTTTATTGATTAAATATATGTAGCTATTTTAAACTATTATTTTATAAACATGAGAATCATTTCTTCAAGCACTAATTCATTTACTTATTTATTTATTCAATAAAGAAACCTACTGATTATTGAGTATTTCCATGTGTCATACAGTTGGAATGCAAGCTCGTTGAGGGAAAGAATTTTTGTTTTGTAACCTTAGAAAAGTGTCAGACACATGCAAGTATTTGATAGATATGTGTTGTTAGTGAATGAATGCTAGAATCCTAGGTGCTAGGATGTAATAATGAATAGATCATATAATGATGAATAGATCATATACAGTGGGCTTCCTGGGTATCACAGATACAAGAGATGCAGGTTCGATCTCTGGGTCAGGACAATCTCCTGGAGTAAGAAATGACAACCCGTTCTAGAATATTTGCATGGAAAATTCCATGGACAGAGGAGCCTGGAGACCCATGCAGTTGCAAAGTGTTAGATACAAGTTAACACACACACACACACACACACATCATACAGCACAGCCAATGGCTTTCCAGTGTTTCTAATGCCATGAGTGAAGTTAACAGCTGTTTGAAATTACTGTTATGTGTTATTGCAAAGTTCATAGCCATCACCCAAAAGCACAGAATATGTTTGTTCATCAATTTTAAAAATAAAAGAAACTAGATGGAAAATGCTAAATATCAGGGACAAGAAAATGGAATTGCAAGAATGATCAGATTTTAAATGAGTGGTTTCTTTCCAAGAAGTCCCTTAATGTCTATGCAAAAATAAATGGATCTCCAGGGCTCCTGCCCTCTTTTTATACTGCCTCTGCATTAACAAGGCATCTCTACACAAATATGCAGGTATGGGCAATTTAAGAAAAATCTTAACTGTAAAAATGGAGTTAAGGACAGATTAGCTGTTTATTCACCCCAAAAAAGATCCTCTAGGGAAAGATCAGGAATGATTCAATATCCCAGAAGAAAATTCAATGTTAAGTATATCAGCTGTTTAAAGGTATTCTAGTAATCAGATACTAGATACACAGTTTAGTGTGTTTATTCAAAACTTAGAAGGAATTGTGGAGAAATTCAAAATAGTCAATTACATTAAAATATAGAACACATAAAATCAAAGAAACGGGAAGGTTTTTTATTTTTTTAATGAAGTGTCAAGGAGGTGGTAATTACAAGCAAGTGTTTTATAATGATTATGTTGCAGACTATGTGCTGTGCTTAGTCGTTCAGCTGTGTCCAACTCTTTGTGACCCCATGGACTGTAGCCTGCCAGATTTCTCTGTCCATGAGGATCCTCCAGGGAAGAATACTGGAGTCGGCCGACATGTCCTCCTCCAGGGGGTCTTCCCAACGCAGGGATCGAATCCAGGTCTCCCACACTGCAGGCAGATTCTTTACCAACTGAGCCACCAGAGAAGCCCATTGCAGATTATTGGAAGAAGTAATTGTCTATTTCTATGAAAGAAAATTAAAAAAAAAAAAAAAGAGGCAGAGATACAATATGCATTACAATTAATTTATTAAGCCTTTAAAAAAATCTTCATAGGGAAGGTTTTAAAACGTTTAGAAGTGACTTATTTTGAAAAGTGACAACATCCCGTTGAAGGATACTTGTGAATCATATACATTTTCTTCTTCCAGGTATGTATATAATTTTCCCCAAATAGAGGAAAAGACCTGCTGAATCACCATAGATCCTTTCTAAACTTTACCATCTTAATCCTCCCACCATTAATTAATTACCCTCAATTAACTAAATACACTCACTGTTTCTCTTTTACTTATTCTACTGTGTATGTTGTTGAATACTATATGTTTGGTAAGTTGCTTCAATATTTAAATGAAATAGTAAGCAGTAGTATCAGTATCGGAGAAGGCAATGGCACCCCACTCCAGTACTCTTGCCTGGAAAATCCCATGGATGGAGGAGCCTGGTGGGCTGCAGTCCATGGGGTCGCTAAGAGTCGGACATGACTGAGTGACTTCACTTTCACTTTTCACTTTTCACTTTCATGCATTAGAGAAGGAAATGGCAACCCACTCCAGTGTTCTTGCCTTGAGAATCCCAGGGACAGGGGAGCCTGGTGGGCTGCCTTCTATGGGGTCGCACAGAGTCGGACACGACTGAAGCGACTTAGCAGCAGCAGCAGCAGCAGCAGTATCAGTATAGTAACTCATGTAGGATACCCAGGAATTGAGTAGTATTAAAATGGATCATTAGAACACATACATTTTGAATTTCCATTTTAAAATTCTTTATTTCTGAAGTCTGTTGCTGTAGTTTAGTCACTAAGTTGCACTCCACTCTTTGCGACCCCCTGGACTGTAACACGCTATGCATCTCTGTCCATGGGATTTCCAGGCAAGAATACTAGTGCGGGTTTCCACTTCCTTCTCCAGGGAAGTTTCCCGATCCAGGAATTGAACTTGTGTCTCTTGCATTGGCAGGAGGATTCTTTACCACAGAGTCACCTGGGAAGCCCTTCTAGGTTTTGGGATAATTTATTGGCTTTTAAATACTAATCATAAGAATTAAAAGTCAATTTAGATTTTAAAATGAGTAATTCTTAGTCTCTGATTCCATAGTTATGTTCAGATAACATATATGGAGGAACATTTTAGGAAAGTATGCTGGACAGCATTGTGGGCAAAGAAGGAAACAGACCCACACAGAGCATTAATGATTTGCATGTTAATTGAGCTGTTTGAGAGCTCTCCTTCAAAGTTGCAAATCAGAGAAAGGTATATAGATCATCTAGATTCTTACTAAATGAAAAGAAGATGTGATATGAAAACATGAGGGTAGAGATGTGTAAGCAGGTTTCCTATGATTAATCATCCAAAGTAAACTTTATTATTTAAGAGCTATTGGAAAATAAAGAAGCTGATTGATTTCCCCTAACAATGTGGATTAGATTTACATGGTGTCATAAATATTGACAGCATTATGTTAGTCAAGCATTCTGATTTGTCTTGCTCCCTGAGAATTCCATAAAAATGAAGACTGTATAAACATTTTTAGGGTGAATGCTCCAAGAGTTTGAAATAATGGGACCAGTGACTGTATGACTATTAAGTTGTTTTCATGCTGTTAAATCCTTTGCCTAAGGGTGGGAACTGAGGTACACAAGGTTGTTTCACCACCTCTTACTACAACTCTTTCCCCCACAATTTATAAAATTAATAGTTTGGACTATTTTTCCACCTTCTGTAAAGGATAAGGCTAATGCATGAATATGTTAAATGCTTTTTTTATTTTTTTTTTTAGAATTCTAGCTAAAACTGTGAAGCTGAAGACAATAGGAATTGAATACACACCCTTCCTAAAAATAGTTTTTCAAATAAATCCATGCCAGTATTTATGGAACGAGTAACTGCTGCTGCTGCTGCTAAGTCACTTCAGTCGTGTCCGACTCTGTGCAACCCCAGAGATGGCAGCCCACCAGGCTCCCCCGTCCCTGGGATTCTCCAGGCAAGAACACTGGAGTGGGTTGCCATTTCCTTCTCCAAAGCATGAAAGTGAAAAGTGAAAGTGAAGTCGCTCAGTCATGTCCAACCCTCAGCGACCCCATGGACTGCAGCCTTCCAGGCTCCTCCATCCATGGGATTTTCCAAGCAAGAGTACTGGAATGGGGTGCCATTGCCTTCTCCAGTAATGACTAGCACAACTGGTCAAAAATCCAATTTCAGAAAAATTATATGATGGAACTAAAAGAGATCCTTTCAAGCGAATTTTTAGAGTAGAGATGGGGATTTCTTGCAGGAGGGTAAGGCTGACCTCTCCCTGCCTGTCAGGATTTTGACCATCCCATGGCATTGCAACTCCAAAGTTTCGCAGCAGACAATCCTTATAGCAGACTGATGTGGGCTCAGCAGGGATTGGCAAACAGGTGAACATAGAAACTGATGCCTGCTCTCTTTTGCTAGAAGTTTAAGACAGGGGTGTGGCTGAAGAAATCAAGACAAAAGTGCTATGAGGGAGATAGAAATTTTCCCACTTGCTGAGGCAAAGATCTTGTGGAACTATCAAAGCCATCAACTTATCTTGAGATTTTTTTGACTGTACAGGACAAGTAATCTAGGAAATAAGAAAATTCACCTTAGAGTCAGAAGGAGAGTGGAAGTTAGAAGGCAAAAGGGAAGTGCTTCTCCTGTGAGGGAGAGAGTTATTGCAGTATGATTACAACTGAGGGTGGATCTCTGCAGTCCACAATGGCGCCCATAGAAGAACCATATTTTGGATGCAGCATGATATCAGTTATTATCAGCTAACATGAAATTAGAAACAGTCCTAAATGTATAAATACTTAAATACACTTGGTTCTAATCCACCAGTTAGTTATTTTTAACCATGGTCTATGCTCATTTCTTGGCTTCCCTGAAGTGACTGAAACAGTAAAGAATCCGTGTGTAATGCAGAATACCTGGATTCAATCCCTGGGTCTAGAAGATCCCCTGGAGAAGGGAATGGCAACCAACTCCAATATTCTTGCCTGGAGAATCCTATGAACAGAGGAGCCTGTTGGGCTATACTCCATGGAGTCGCAAAGAGTTGGACATGTTTGAGCAACTAACACTATACTATATACTCATTTCCAAATTATATATTTTAGAAAGAACTATAGAAAACCATGCTTCATAACTGACAATGGAAAAAATATGGTGATGGGAAAGAGATCGACAGATAATGGAAGGAGGGACGTGATTAATGTACTCAGATATTTAAAATATTCTTATATGGAAGATAGATCATTTTCTAAGTTCAAAACAATGAGTAAAAGATAAATGGGTGAAGATTTTGGATGACTATAAATAAGATATCTAGTAGGAAAAAAATGTCTGTTAAGGAATAACCTGTCACACACAAAAATTTTTTTTTCCTATCACTGGAATTATTCAAACCAAAATTAAATTGTCATGGATGGAATTGGAAGAATGTAATTGACCACATGACCTTTAAAACATTTATGTTAGTTTTCCAAGGATGTTCTAGCTTTCTTTTCATTTTCAAAAGGATTCTTATAATAAAATAAAAATACGGCCACAGTTTTCAAAAGATTCTTTCCAAATCTAAAAGTCCGTGAATCTATTTTTCGAATAAAGTTATTCACTCTCTTTGAATTTCATTTTTCCTTTCATACTTGTTAGCATTTCTCTTACATATTGCAGCGCTCCCGTGTTGGGTGCATATATATTTATAATTGTTATATCTTCTTCTTGGATTGATCCTTTGATCATTATGTAGTGACCTTCTTTGTCTCTTTTCACAGCCTTTGTTTTAAAGTCTATTTTATCTGATATAAGTATTGCTACTCCTGCTTTCTTTTGGTCCCTATTTGCATGGAAAATTTTTTCCAGCCCTTCACTTTCAGTCTGTATGTGTCCCCTGTTTTGAGGTGGGTCTCTTGTAGACAACATATGTAGGGGTCTTGTTTTTGTATCCATTCAGCCAGTCTTTGTCTTTTGGTTGGGGCATTCAACCCATTTACGTTTAAGGTAATTATTGATAAGTATGATCCCGTTGCCATTTACTTTATTGTTTTGGGTTCGAGTTTATACCCGTTTTTGTGTTTCCTGTCTAGAGAATATCCTTTAGTATTTGTTGGAGAGCTGGTTTGGTGGTGCTGAATTTTCTCAGCTTTTACTTGTATGTAAAGCTTTTGATTTCTCCTTCATATTTGAATGAAATCCTTGCTGGGTACAATAATCTGGGCTGTAGGTTATTTTCTTTCATCACTTTAAGTATGTCTTGCCATTCCCTCCTGGCTTGAAGAGTTTCTATTGAAAGATCAGCTGTTATCCTTATGGGAATTCCCTTGTGTGTTATTTGTTGTTTTTCCCTTGCTGCTTTTAATATTTGTTCTTTGTGTTTGATCTTTGTTAATTTGATTAATATGTGTCTTGGGGTGTTTTGCCTTGGATTTATCCTGTTTGGGACTCTCTGGGTTTCTTGGACTTGGGTGATTATTTCCTTCCCCATTTTAGGGAAGTTTTCAACTATTATCTCTTCAAGTATTTTCTCATGGTCTTTCTTTTTGTCTGCTTCTTCTGGGACCCCTATGATTCGAATGTTGTAGCGTTTAATATTGTCCTGGAGGTCTCTGAGATTATCCTCATTTCTTTTAATTCGTTTTTCTTTTATCCTCTCTGATTCATTTATTTCTACCATCTATCTTCTAATTCACTAATCCTATCTTCTGCCTCTGTTATTCTACTATTTGTTGCCTCCAGAGTGTTTTTAATTTCATTTATTGCATTATTCATTATATATTGACTCTCTTTTACGTCTTCTAGGTCCTTGTTAAACCTTTCTTGCATCTTCTCAATCTTTGTCTCCAGGCTATTTATCTGTGATTCCATTTTGATTTCAAGATTTTGGATTAATTTCACTATCATTATTCGGAATTCTTTATCAGGTAGATTCCCTATCTCTTCCTCTTTAGTTTGGTTTGGTGGGCATTTATTCTGTTCCTTTATCTGCTGGATATTCCTCTGTCTCTTCATCTTGTTTAAATTGCTGAGTTTGGGGTGTCCTTTCTGTATTCTGGCAGTTTGTGGAGTTCTCTTTATTGTGGTGTTTCCTCACTGTGTGTGGGAATAACACAATAATAGTGGGAGACTTTAAAACCCCACTCACACCTATGGATAGATCAACTAAACATAAAATTAACAAGGAAACACAAAGGTTAAACGATACAATAGACCAGTTAGACCTAATTGATATCTATAGGACATTTCATCCCAAAACAATGAATTTCACCTTTTTCTCAGGCGCACATGGAACCTTCTCCAGGATAGATCACATCCTGGGCCATAAATCTAGCCTTGGTAAATTAAAAAAAATAGAAATCATTCCAAGCATCTTTTCTGACCACAATGCAGTAAGATTAGATCTCAATTACAGGAGAAAAACTATTAAAAATTCCAACATATGGAGGCTGAACAACATGCTGCTGAATAACCAACAAATCACAGAAGAAATCAAAAAAGAAATAAAAATTTGCATAGAAACGAATGAAAATGAAAACACAACAACCCAAAACCTATGGGACACTGTAAAAGCAGTGCTAAGGGGAAAGTTCATAGCAATACAGGCATACCTCAACAAACAAGAAAAAAGTCAAATAAATAACCTAACTCTACACATAAAGCAACTAGAAAAGGAAGAAATGAAGAACCCCAGGGTTAGTAGAAGGAAAGAAATCTTAAAAATTAGGGCAGAAATAAATGCAAAAGAAACAAAAGAGACCATAGCAAAAATCAACAAAGCCAAAAGCTGGTTCTTTGAAAGGATAAGTAAGATTGACAAACCATTAGCCAGACTCATCAAGAAACAAAGGGAGAAAAATCAAATCAATAAAGTTAGAAATGAAAATGGAGAGATCACAACAGATAACACAGAAATACAAAGGATCATAAGAGACTACTATCAACAATTATATGCCAATAAAATGGACAACGTGGAAGAAATGGACAAATTCTTAGAAAAGTACAACTTTCCAAAACTCAACCAGGAAGAAATAGAAAATCTTAACAGACCCATCACAAGCACGGAAATTGAAACTGTAATAAAAAATCTTCCAGCAAACAAAAGCCCAGGTCCAGACGGCTTCACAGCTGAATTCTACCAAAAATTTAGAGAAGAGCTAACACCTATCCTGCTCAAACTCTTCCAGAAAATTGCAGAGGAAGGTAACTCATTCTTCCAAACTCATTCTATGAGGCCACCATCACCCTAATACCAAAACCTGACAAAGATCCCACAAAAAAGAAAACTACAGGCCAATATCACTGATGAACATAGATGCAAAAATCCTTAACAAAATTCTAGCAATCAGAATCCAACAACACATTAAAAAGATCATACACCATGACCAAGTGGGCTTTATCCCAGGGATGCAAGGATTCTTCAATATCCACAAATCAATCCATGTTATACACCACATTAACAAATTGAAAAACAAAAACCATATGATTATCTCAATAGATGCAGGGAAAGCCTTTGACAAAATTCAACATCCATTTATGATAAGAACTCTCCAGAAAGCAGGAATAGAAGGAACATACCTCAACATAATAAAAGCTATATATGACAAACCCACAGCAAACATTATCCTCAATGGTGAAAAATTGAAAGCATTTCCTCTAAAGTCAGGAACAAGACAAGGGTGCCCACTTTCACCATTACTATTCAACGTAGTTTTGGAAGTTTTGGCCACAGCAATCAGAGCAGAAAAAGAAATAAAAGGAATCCAAATTGGAAAAGACGAAGTAAAACGCTCACTGTTTGCAGATGACGTGGTCCTCTACATAGAAAACCCTAAAGACTCCACCAGAAAATTACTAGAACTAATCAATGATTATAGTAAAATTGCAGGAAATAAAATCAACACACAGAAATCCCTTGCATTCCTATACACTAATAATGAGAAAACTGAAAGACAAATTAAGGAAACAATTCCATTCACCATTGCAACGGAAAGAATAAAATACTTAGGAATATATCTACCTAAAGAAACTTAAGACCTATATATAGAAAACTATAAAACACTGGTGAAAGAAATCAAAGAGGACACTAATAGATGGAGAAATATACCATGTTCATGGATTGGAAGAATCAATATATTGAAAATGAGTATACTACCCAAAGCAATTTATAGATTCAATGCAATCCCTATCAAGCTACCAAAGGTATTCTTCACAGAGCTAGAACAAATAATTTCACAATTTGTATGGAAATACAAAAAAACCTTGAATAGCCAAAGCGATCTTGAGAAAGAAGAATGGAACTGGAGGAATCAACCTACCTGACTTCAGGCTCTATTACAAAGCCACAGTTATCAAGACAGTATGGTACTGGCACAAAGACAGAAATATTGACCAATGGAACAAAACAGAAAGCCCGGAGATAAATCCACACACATATGGACACCTTATCTTTGACAAAGGAGGCAAGAATATACAATGGATTAAAGACAATCTCTTTAACAAGTGGTGCTGGGAAAACTGGTCAACCACTTGTAAAAGAATGAAACTAGACCACTTTCTATCACCATACACAAAAATAAACTCAAAATGGATTAAAGATCTCAGTGTAAGACCAGAAACTATAAAACTCCTAGAGGAGAACATAGGCAAAACACTCTCTGACACACATCACAGCAGGATCCTCTATGACCCACCTCCCAGAATATTGGAAATAAAAGCAAAAATAAACAAATGGGACCTAATTAAACTTAAAAGCTTCTGCACAACAAAGGAAACTATTAGCAAGGTGAAAATACAGCCTTCAGAATGGGAGAAAATAATAGCAAATGAAGCAACTGACAAGCAACTAATCTCAAAAATATACAAGCAACTCCTACAGCTCAACTCCAGAAAAATAAATGACCCAATCAAAAAATGGGCCAAAGAACTAAAGAGACATTTCTCCAAAGAAGACATACAGATGGCTAACAAACACATGAAAAGATGCTCAACATCACTCATTATCAGAGAAATGCAAATCAAAACCACTATGAGGTACCATTTCACGCCAGTCAGAATGGCTGCAATCCAAAAGTCTACAAGCAATAAATGCTGGAGAGGGTGTGGAGAAAAGGGAACTCTCTTACACTGTTGGTGGGAATGCAAACTAGTACAGCCACTATGGAGAACAGTGTGGAGATTCCTTAAAAAACTGGAAATAGAACTGCCTTATGATCCAGCAATCCCACTGCTGGGCATACACACTGAGGAAACCAGAAGGGAAAGAGACACGTGTACCCCAATGTTCATCACAGCACTGTTTATAATAGCCAGGACATGGAAGCAGCCTATATGTCCATCAGCAGATGAATGGATAAGAAAGCTGTGGTACATATACACAATGGAGTATTACTCAGCCATTAAAAAGAATACATTTGAATCAGTTCTAATGAGATGGATGAAACTGGAGCCTATTATACAGAGTGAAGTAAGCCAGAAAGAAAAACACCAATACAGTATACTGACGCATATATATGGAATTTAGAAAGATGGTAACAATGACCCTGTGTATGAGACAGTAAAAGAGACACTGATGTATAGATCAGTCTTATGGACTCTGTGGGAGAGGGAGAGGGTGGGGAGATTTGGGAGAATGGCATTGAAACATGTATAATATCATGTATGAAATGAGTTGCCAGTCCAGGTTCGATACTGGATGCTTGGGGCTGGTGCACTGGGACGACCCAGAGGGAGGGTATGGGGAGGGAGGAGGGAGGAGGGTTCAGGATGGGGAACACAGGTATACCTGTGGCAGATTTATTTTGATATTTGCAAAACTAATACAATATTGTAAAGTTTAAAAATAAAATAAAATTAAAAAAAAAAAAAGAATTTCATTTTTCACATACAAAAAGAGGATAGTATATACCTAGATTCCTTTTTAGATTATTTTAAAACTAAAACAGATAGCATATTAAGAAAGAATCTTAAAATATCACATGTTTTAGAAACTTATAGTTTTGCAACTATTAGTTTTGCTGTTTAATCATCTCATAAAAAAGGTTTAAATTAGCAAATTTCGCAGCTGAATGATTTGCAAAATATCAATGTATCATGAGTAAGAATTTTGGGACCCTCTCTCTCAATTAATAACATATATATTTATATTTGTATTATTCACCTGTGGCCAAGAAGTTTAACAAGGCAAATCTAGTATTCTATAGTGATTGCTGCTGCTGCTGCTGCTATGTCGCTTCAGCCGTATCCAACTCTTTGCTACCCCATGGACTGCAGCCTACCAGACTCCTCTGTCCATGGGATTTTCCAGGCAAGAGTACTGGAGCTGGGTGCCACTGCCTTCTCTGGATAGTGATTGAGACAGTGTCAAACCATATACACTGGGATGATTCTCTTCAAACTACCAATTGAAAAACACTGAGTTTACATTAACCAAAGATGAAGAGAGCTAGATTTCATTTCATTTGCTTAATATTTGTGCAGTTTTCCTTGAGCTTTCTAAGTGACAAGAGAGCTGCAATACTAGATTAACAGAAGAAACTATTCTGATCTCAGATTACCATTTTATCCATTTTGTGATCATTTCTTATTTTAAAATGTAAAGACTATTCAACTCTATCTTAACCACACCACTTTTCTTATCTGATAAGAGTTAAGTACTTCTGTCATCAATCTGTAGAAACAATGAAAGTGAAAGTGAAGGCAGAATAGAGCAGACATTAATATTCTTGAGTCTAAAAAACTATTGTTCAAACAATAGTTGGGACACTATTGTTCCAACATTGTATACCTTTTTGACTCAGAATTGTACTGATTTGGGATTAAGATGTTCAAAGAATATATTTCTTGGTCAATTTATAGGAAAAAAAAAAACATTTAAACTAGTTGCAAAAGTTTATCTACAAAAATTAGTTTAATTTTTTTTAATTTTGCTTTATGAACACTTTAAAAGTTTCACCATATACATCAACTAACCTTTTAGAAACAAATTTATTTCTCTTGTACATAATATATCTTCCCTAAATAGTTTGATATTTCCCTGAGAATAAGGTCTATGTGTAAACCTCTCAACACATTTACATTTTCTAAATGAATATTAAAACAATGAATGAAGATGAATGAAGAGTGAGTGCAAATTAGAAATTTAGGAAAATCTGGGAAAAAAATCAGTCTTAGCTTCATAAGAGTTGTCCGTGGCTTTAAATTATATAGGGGCTACCATGGTTGCTCAGATGGTAAAGCGTCTGCTGCAATGTGGAAGACCCAGATTTGATCCCTGTGTCGGGAAGATCCCCTGGAGAAGGAAATGGCACCCCACTCCAGTATTCTTGCCTGGAAAATTACATGGATGGAGGAGTGTGGTAGGCTACAATCCATGGGGTTGCAAAGAGTGGGACACGACTGAGCAACTTCACTTTCTTTAAATTATGTTGTATCATAATTAAGTATGAGAGTTATGGCATTATTCTAGTAATAAGCATTCACAAAACCATCTGAAATTATTTGTCTTTAAAAATAGATTAACTACTGACATAATTCACTTTTCAGCTTAGCCTTTTTTTTGCGGAGACATTTTTGTTGTAATAAAAACTGAGATGACTCACCTGACCTTAGAGAAATAGCTTCTTATGCTGTGTTTAACGAAGTAAGTTTTAAATGGGAAATGAAAAAATAGGCAGGTGGATATAAGGCAATGGCAAAAGGCATTAAAAGGCAGGGCCAGTTTATAGACTGCCCTTCCTCTGAAAATATGAGATTGAAGATAAGTTTGAAAAAGAAGGACATTTCAGTAGAAGCACCAGCACTATTTCAGTGTCTCTTAGCCACTGAAATTATTTAACAGGAGGGAAATACTAATTAAGATTTTACTGCCACCAAACAGTATTTACTGTAGTTGAACGGGATGAGTTTTAAAGCTGCTTGATCTCATTTCCTTGTTAAGATCTTCATACAGAAATCTCAGATTTAATCAGACTCAGATCCCTTGCTTACCCCTCCCCTTAATTGAGAAGAAACACATTGGGTGCATCATGATCTCAAGAGATTATTAATCTCTAAAAAATCTTCTTGCCCTCCCACAACCTCCCAGCCTATGACAACAATTATGATGGCTGCTGCAGAGTAGTATCGCTGTTAAAAATGGCAATAAAAATGATGGAATTAAATTATCTTTCCTATGTATAAATGCAACACTTATTTCCATGCTCTTTGGAGAGGATCCATTCTTTTCTAGCAGACATGGCTATGCATCATTCCTAAATATACTGTAAATCTTCTAATAATTAATAACTGCTAGAGCTCAGTACCTTAAAAATGAATTTATATGAATTATGAATCACCTGTAACTGAATTCATTTCTCCTTTTCTTCAGCTATAAATCCAAAAGGAAAGGGAGCTGTTGTCAACTGTGTGTATAATTTAAAAATGTTTTTCTCTTTCAAATATTTTGGTTGTTTGGATTGGCTTTATTTCTTATTGGGTTAGTTTCTCAGAACCATCATTTTGACTCCCATTTTCAAGAGGTTGTATTTTTTTTTTTTTTTTTCTGTCTTTCAGGCATAGGTTTTTTATTTCAAATGTGATTTTCCTTTTATTATGAAATTGGTGCAGTTTATTTGGTAAAAAAAAATTTGAATAATCAAAATACATTTTATATATAACTATCATGTAGCTTTTGCTTTATATCCATGTAGAGTATTATCTACATGAATAAATACATATCTACATCTGTATTGTTATCAGTATCAATATAGACAGATAGGTTGGTGGGGATTACCACACATTGTATTTTAACTGATATATATTTTTTAAATTAAAACATATCCTTCACACTATTGCAAGTTGAATGATGTAAGCACTGTATTGTCCACTTCATTTCTATTTAAAGACTTCAGACTCATTTATTGAATAGGTAATTTAGGTAAACAAAATCATAATTCATTCCACAGGTTTTTATTTTTGCTTTTTTAGTCAATGGAAAAGGGACTAGTGATATACCAAATTAATACATTTTGTACAGTTTCTAACTTATATATTCCTACATTTTCATTGATATTTATTCCTTATTCTGTTCCTATATTCCTCTTCGTATTAGCTACAATTTTCAACTTGTGGAGAAAGCTGGGGTTCAGAAAGATTTAGCAGCTTATCCAAAGTCACCTGGTAATCAACTACAAGATTTATTGTTGTCTGATTTCAGAGTTAAGAGGTAGGTTCTAGTAGTTCGCATAGTTTATAAATAGACAAAATTATGAGTGAGATAATGAGTGGATGAGCTTTAGAAGATCTCAGATAAAAAAGCAGTGTTGCTAAAGTTACTCTAAATTTACCAAGAATCTGTAACTTGGCTTCTCTCTGGCTCAACTTTATAGTGAAGAAAGTCTTCTGTGAGTAATAACTATAAAGTTTAATTCTCAAGTGAATTTATATACTGAAACATACTATTTAAAAACTGTACATCTGTGTCTCTTTTTGTCTCACATACAGGGTTATCATTACCATCTTTCTAAATTGCATATATATGCATTAGTATACTGTATTGGTGTTTTTCTCTCTGGCTTACTTTACTCTGTATAATCGGCTCCAGTTTCATCCACCTCATGAGAACTGATTCAAATGTATTGATGTATGGCAAAACCAATACAATATTGTAAAGTAATTAGCCTCCAATTAAAAAATAAAATAAAATAAAAAATTGTACAATTAATTTATTATCTACCCAAATTCTCTTCAACTTTACTTTGACAAACTAGAAACTAAGATCAAAAGTTTTCAGTGATATTGTTTCCAAGGTTTCCCAGATAATGTGTGTGTAAGTATGGAATCACCTTTACAATATTTGAAATCTATTAAAAAACACACACACACACACACAAAAAAAAAAAAAAAAAAAATTAAAAGAAAGGAAGAAAGCCATTGATTTACTCTGTCTCCTGTATTTGGCTCAGCCACTTGAAGATATGTACTGCAGAGTGGTCATATGAACATGAAAAATATTTTCATTTTTATCACAAATCTGGAGTGTAGAATACTGGGAAGAAGAGGAAGGGTAAGGTGTGTTTGTGTTGGGGGCAGGGGTGCTGTTTCAAATAGCAGTTACCAAAACATTTAATACATTGAGTAACTTCTTAATATAGAAATGATGGCCCTTTATCTGAAAAATATTCACTTTCTGCTTTATTATTCCAAATTCTTGAATGTGTTGAATTTTTTTTTTCTATGTTAAATGTGTCAGTGGGAGAGACTATTAAAGATTAAATATCACTTAACCTTAATTGAAATCTCAAGCTTTTTTTTTCTTACCAGTATGTTATAATACAAGGCAGGGGTCAGACAGGAGGAAAATAGGACCCCTGCTGCAGAATTTAGCAGAAAGTAGATCAGAAGCTTCTGGTCAAAGATAAATATCATAGTATGATGGCAGTTTTCAATTTTTAACTTTGCTGTACTATACATAGATATATTAGAACCTTTGCAAGTACCTTATTGGGCTTCCCTGGTGGCTCAGCAGTAAAAGCAGTAAAGAATCTCCCTGCAATGCAGGAGACTCAAGAGACATGGGTTCATTTCCTGGGTCGAGAAGATCCCCTGGATGAGGGCATGGTAATTCACCCAAGTATTCTTGCCTGGAGAATCCCTTGGACAGAGAAGCCTGGTGGGCTACAGTCCATAGTGTTGCACAGAGTCGGACATGACTGAAGAGAATTTGCAAGCACACGAGCACCACAGTGACAACAAAACTCTGACACTGAAAATATTGAAGTGTTTGTATTGGGAGCAAGAAAGAGATGTCAATATGAGGAGACAGCATTCTAGGCTTTAAGCAGAAGCTGAGCATCAGGCCCACAGGCACATTGGGCAGCAGTAATTTTACAGAGAGGAAGACATAGGACGCATCCCCATGGCCAGAAGCTAGGCCAAAAGGTGCACACAGGGAGCTGGCCGGGCCTGAAGTGGCCTCTGCCACACTGAAGAAAGGCGTGCATGTTTCCCTAATAGACCATCCTGGAGAAGGAACACCATTTTGCTTGGGGGCTTACCTTACTTAACACAATACATGCAGTCCCAGAGGAAGTGAATTTAGCTCAGTTTTGTCAGAGAAAACTTTTTAGCGATACATGGAGGGATTCACCACTTTTAAGCAACTACTTCTAAAACAAGGTCAGGCAGAAGGATCAAGCTTCATCAGACAAGTAAGAAATACCCAGCAAGGAACTTCCTAGAATAGTGAATATAACTGAAACTAAACCCCAGAAAGTTCAGGTACAGAAGGAGTTCTAACAGAGAGAGAGTACCAAACACTGCTAATGTACAGGTTTATTACAAAATTACTGATTAGTAGTATTTTCAGACTTGGAAAGAAGGTGCTTATCTGCAGCAAAATTTATTGCCTTAAAACTGTTCTTTTTTTGTGTGTGTGTTTTTATTTTAAATACATACACTGGGGTTTACACCTTAAAAAGGAATCATAAAATTTTTGGTACAGGTATTAAAAACAATGTAAGATTAACAGTGAAACAAAGCAGGACCAGTGGGACTCCTAGACACAAAAGCCTTTGTGTGTCCTTTTCCTAGGATTCCAAAGGGCAGGTTGAAACAGCTGCTAATCAGAGAAGGGAAACGATGCAGATACAAGGGAGGAGCAGAGGAGAAACACTAGTACAGCCTTGGGAGGAGATCCTGGTGCTCCCTGAAGGGATACATGTAACAAAATCTTTGAGCTGTTCTGCAGAACTAAAACTTCATCAAATAGAAGATGCTAACTACTAGATGAAACGCTCATCATTCCAGAGAAGGTCACAGTTTGCCCATCATCACCTGACGCCAGATGATCTCTGGATTGGAAAAAATGAGTGCACGGGACACACTCTAATTGTTATCAGCAGCCCCATTCACTTTATTATAAAACTCCTGAATGCCCAGCATTGAGACACATAGTTTTGAAGGCAATTAGCCCACTGTGGCTCCCTTTACCTGGCAAAGCAATAAAGCTATTCTTTTCTACTTCACCCAAAACTCTGCCTCTAAGATTTAATTTGGAGTTGGAGTAACAGAAGATGGATCTGGCTTCATTACTTTCACTAATTTGGCGTGGAGTTCTGATGCATTCCTAGCTATATAACTGCATAAAATAATTAATTGCATGGTAACCTAATCAGAAAATGGAATAAAGTTAACATACTACATAAAGTCAGGGGCTGGTCAAAACGATCAGTTAATCTGTTAAAGTATGGTCCAGCTCTGAAGTCATACCTGAAAAATTGTTCCAATTTGCATGCTCTTAATTTAGCATAACTTTGTTTGAGACATAAGCAACCATGTGAAAACAGTAATAAGTGAGTATAGCACAGTATAACTGTCAAACTAATTCCCAGGATCTCAGAAGTGACCTTATTAGGAAATAGAGACCTTACAGATGTAATCAAGTTAAGAAGAAATAGCCCAGGCTCTAATTTAATATGACTGATGTTCTTTTAGAAAGAGACTCTGAGACCCAATCACATGAGAGGAGAACACCATGTAATAATAGAGGCTGAGACCCAAGTGTTGCAGTTGCAAGCCAAGGGACACCAAAATTACAAGCAAACCAAACCCACCAAAGGAGAAAGACAAGAAAGAACCCTCCACTGTGGATTTCAGACATGACTAGAGACACTGGGGCTTATTTTGAACTGCTGGCCTCCAGATCTGTGAGACAGTAGACTTCAGTGGTTTAAGCCATAGAGCTTGTGGTACTTTGTTATAACAGCCCTAGGAAATGAGTATACCTGCCTTCTAAATATCCATCTCATTAAATAATACTGCTAACTGCTAAGTCACTTCAGTTTTGTCCGACTCTGTGCGACCCCATAGACGGCAGCCCACCAGGCTCCCCCGTCCCTGGGATTCTCCAGGCAAGAACACTGGAGTGGGTTGCCATTTCCTTCTCCAATGCGTGAAAGTGAAAAGTGAAAGTGAAGTCACTCAGTCGTGTCTGACTCTTAGCCACCCCATGGACTGCAGCCTACCAGGCTCCTTCATCCATGGGGTTTTCCAGGCAAGAGTACTGGAGTGGGGTGCCATTGCCTTCTTCCATTAAATAATAGGATAATGGTAAATTTGCAAATAATTCAGTAATATTCAACCTCATTAACTATGTATCTTTGGATACAATTTACACACAAATAGAACAGCGATGTTGGAACCATTTATGAATGATTCTGAAATTGATGAAATTGTGAAAAATTCTGAAATTCTGAAATTGATGAAAAATCCTGAAATTGATGAGTGAAATTAGTGTGATATTGACCAGCACTCAACAGACTTCAAGGCTAGTGTCAAGACAATTTAGAATTAAAAAAAAATGTGAAATGTGTCTTTACCTTAAAATATCATGATTTCTTCATTTTGAGTGCTGGTTCTTCATTTATAGTGCAGTTATTCATTTGCACCACTTGAGTCCCTATCCACCCTTAGATATGATGGATATGAGAGAGGAACAGGATTGCATGTGTGACTGGGAAATAGGCAACTGTAGCAGGTTCTATTTACAACAAAGTACTTTTAAATTTGTGTATGTGTTATGACACTTTTGTGGTCAACAGACAGTAAAATTCCTCAAGAAAAATAGGTCTTTTTTGATTTATGTTAAGATACTAATAACAGCTCACCAGAACAGGGCTGTTTTCTCAGTTTTGATTTAGACCTTGTTTGGACCTTTAGAGAAAACACAGATGAAAGGCAGCATAAGAAATAAACTGAAAATCCCATTTAGCAAATCTACTCCCTTCCATTAGCCATTGTTCACCTATTTTTCTTTGACTTAGACAAATTCAAGATTTCCAGTTCTGAGCCTTCAGAGATCCTGCAGTGTCTGAAGAAAAAAATAAGAAGGGAATTTAGATTGCTCTAATTCTCAGAGTTGCGAGGAAAACATTAAATAAGATAACATCAAATCTGAACTACAAAATAAGGAAAAATATACTTGTTTAAAATTTCAAATCCCAAAGATAACATATGGAGAAGGCAATGGCACCCCACTGCAGTACTCTTGCTTGGAAAATCCCATGGACAGAGGAGCCTGGTAGGCTGCAGTCCATGGCGTCGCTAAGAGTCAGACACGACCGAGAGACTTCACTTTCACTTTTCACTTTCATGCACTGGAGAAGGAAATGGCAACCCACTCCAGTGTTCTTGCCTGGAGAATCTCAGGGACAGGGGAGCCTGGTGGGCTGCCGTCTATGGGGTCGCACAGAGCCGGACACGACTGAAGCGACTTAGCAGCAGCAGCAGCAACATATAATGTCGGATTCTGTCTTACTGGGGAACTGATATAAAATGTGTGACTATAAAAATGTTGGTGGATTAAACCTTGCTCATTTTCTTGCCATGTTAACTCTGGATAGTTTTGATCATATTCACTTTGATCAAAGTTTATACAAAATATACCCTTTAGAGCCCTAAGAATCTTTGGTTTATTTTAATTGGGTAAACAATAAGTGTATCTTGAATCAATTCAGGAAATGTATTTTTAAAAAGTGGATTATAAGTAGCACATAAATAATTTATTGGATAAGGGGAGATTATGTTTATGGCTGGATTTTTTAAAAATTCATTTTTAATTGAAGGATAATTGCTTTACAGTATTGCATCAGTTTCTACTAAACATCAGCACGAAGCAGCCATAGGTTTAGCCATGTCCCTTCCCACTTGAACATCCCTCTCACGTCCCTCCCCACCCCACCCATATAGATTGTTAAATAAGCCTTAAAATAATTTATCAACAAGGTTTAGAGAAATTAGATATAAGAACCACATCTGTCTCTTACCTTCAGCTTTAGTTCTGGAGGCATATAGCAGAGGCTTAAAAGCAGGGACTTTCAAAACCATCAGGCAGATCAGCTCTATCATTCATTAACTGACCTTGAGCAAATCCAATCTATATTGACCAATCCAATCTATATTAATCCAATCTAAACAAGATAATACACATAAAGTGTATCTCATAGTAAGCCCTTGATATTATAGTTATTATATTATTATGAAAATGACAGCCATATATATACAGAGTGCAAAAGCTCTCTAACATTGGGAGAATGATGCTGACCCACACTACTGATTCTTCTATTCCTTTTATAGAAATATCAAAAGTAATAATCATTGTATAGCATATAGTACTTGACAGCAGTGGGCATTTTCTCAACATTTGACATATATTAACTAATTGAATCCTTATAACTGTTTTACGTGGTAGCTGTTATTATTACTTATTTCTTATCAATGGAAAACTGAAGCACAGAGAGGCTTAGAAACTTGCATAAGGATACAGAGCAGAGCTGAATGTTGCTGTTGAGTAAGTCTGGTCATAACCAGAATCTGCGGTCATAACCATAAGCCACAGTCTTGTTAAAATGTCTATCACTCTGTGGATTTCTAAGAGATACACTTTGTTACTCATTCATTTGATGTGAAGGCTTTTATCAAGTTTAATTCCATACTTATATTCTTCTCTCCACTAGCTAATGCACTTGTGTCTTAATGGTATTTAACCAATGTACATCAGAGAGTTTGACCTTCAGTCAACTCAAAGAAAATATTTGTCCACAAATCTGACTTTTAGCTTCACTCTAAAAGCCTTTGTATTCACAGGAAATAGCTGAAAGAAGACACAAGAGTATGGCAGGAATGCTTATACAAGGGAGCCCTTAAAGTTTAAATGTCTCTGCCTCTAACAAAGAGAAGTCAGTGATTATAATTCACAAAAGGAAGTTGGTTGGCAACTGGGTTTTCATAGTAAAACTCAGGGTCAGACCACAAGCTCACAGAGGGAAAAATTATATAGAAAGGAGGAAGAACATTTTTCACCATATCATTTCCTGCATAGAGAGCTTTCCTACGAGATTTATGCAGAGTCATATCTGTAGCAAGAAGAAAAGGGTGCTCTGTCCTTACATTCAAAGCCAAAGGAAGACTGAAGAGTAGAATAGCAACAAAAACTGTATCTTCTTATAGTCTTGTATGAAAAGGAAGTGAAAATGTTTCTGATGCTCCCATTAAATGTAGTATACTTTTAGGAAAATAATTACATTGAAAACACTTCTATAGGCTTAAAGAAATAATACAATTCTCAGTTTCATTAAAATTTCAGGAGGTTTAAATGCATCCACGTTTTCTAGTTTTATAATTCAAAATTTTCAAACAAGCGTGACATGGATAGGTCTTTTAACCAGTATTTTACTGTAGTCATCCAAAATAAATTCAATTCTCTTAGAAAAAAAACAAAAACAAAACCCTTGAGCTTGTCCAGAGTATTTACTTGAATGGATGGTTTTTACATAACTGTTTACTCTCAAAATGTTATAATATCACTATATTTTCCTTTATAGTGTATGCATATCCATTGTAAAAATTCAAACAGCTTTTAATAATATGAAGAAATAATAGCTGAATTCCTATGACTCTATTAAAAACCCTATTAACATATTTACACACTACACATTGCCATTATTCATCATTATAAAGTCACATTCTTCTTATACATATAATCACATGTTGTAGACTCAAAAATTCTTAACAACAACGACATTAGCATCATAATTTTTAAGCAATTACATACAGGTGGAACTTGAAGTTGCCTTTTAGATTTCTCCTATTATAAACAAGGCTGCAAATATTATAAATATATCTTTTCACATGTTTCCAATTACTCCTTTTGGATACATGCTTATAAATAAAAATAGTATATTAAAGACCATTCATATTTTAAACTTTTTAATACATATTTCAGAATTACATTTCAAAAATGCAACATGTTTTCCCCAATAGCATAGGAGAATGTCACTTTTCAAATATCCTCATCAATGTACTGGAAATAGCCAAGGGACGCTCTTTTACCCACTGTTTATGTTTATTAATAAGAATTTTCCATAGACACTTTGGACTCTTGACCAACTCCCTACTCTGTCTCACAGAGACGTGAATTCAATTTGAAGCTAACAGTCACTGGGCCATCTTTCTTGATGAAGAGAAGATAATGTGGGGGCGAAGGGATCTTTTTATAGTTTGTACTGTCAATTACTTAAACTAGAATTGCATTTCTCAGAATCCTCTTTCCTGTACATTCCAGGCTACAGTTGTCCAACAGAAAATTTAGGTGAGATTTTGAAACTAAATTCAGAATCGATTTCCTACTTAAGATCATGCAGTTGGAGGCCATGCCAGTGCTCACAGAAGTATCTCTTATTGACTTTTACTTCATGACCAGCTCTCTTCCAAGTTATTGGCCTTTCTGAGTGAGACAGTCATCACACTTTCACAGAATATCAGAATATTTAGTTGTACAACCACAGAAGAAACACTTTCTTTGCTAGCACCCCTTAATGGTCCCACATTATTGGCTAGACATACGTGGTTTCTCAGATCTGTTGGTTGGTAACTTCTCTGATACTCCTCCATTTTAGACTTTCATCTTCTTGGCATTTTCAACAGTTGAGTGATGTTTGATTTCTATAATAGATCCCTTGACTGATAACTCATCTGATAACTCTTCCCTGCTAAACCTTGCTTGATTCTTTCTCTCTCCACATAGATCAGTGAGAGACAGTAACTTGAGTAAATGCTGGTACTCTGAAAAATCCAACTTCCCTTCTCAGGAGTTGAACATTGAGTCAGCAAACCCATTTTGGTTCTCACACTAAGGTGTGTTCACCAGGCAGTTCTTTGTCTGTAACAAACATGACATTTTTCTCCATCTGTGGACTTGTCAATCTCAGTTGCTAAGACTGAGTATGAGATAATAGGTGTGCTATCAATTGCCCTCTTCTTAACCACTTCAAGAGATGTCATGATTAACTGCTTTTTCATTTTACTGATATAATAAGCAAAATACATGATCATGACTTTAGGGTTTAGATTTACTTAAAGATTAATGAGATCGGATATTCTTTTCATTTGTTGACTCAGTATTTACAGTCTGATTTATCCTAAATGTTGGTTCAGGCTTTATAGCTAGTGTTTACATATTAATTTTCTTATGTATTTGACAATAACATTTGCTAAATATTTATCATTTTGATAAATTTCTTGATTGTTTTATGGAAAATAAATAGAAAATAAATAGTAAAATGACTGACATAAGAAATCTCTACACCACACAGGGCACCGTTAAAAAATTAAAATTCATTATCACAGCTTGAAAGAGAATATTTGCAAATCATATACCTTATAATAAGTCTTTGATAAAGAACATATAGCCAGAAGATTAAACAAAATATTACTCAATAATAAAAAAAACAAATATCCAGTTTCACCAGTGAAAATAGTTCAACAGAGGAGATATATGAATGATCAATAAACACATGACTTCATGCTTGACATTATTTCACATTAGAGAAAGGTAAATTTAAACCAAAATGAGATACCACTTCACACCTACAATTCTACTGGTGAGAATGTGGATAAATTAGAATCTCATACACTATTGGTAGAAATGCAAAATAATGCAGTCACTTTGAAAGAAATTTGACAGTTTCTTAAAAAGTTAATGTACATTTATCATGTAATACAGCAATGTTACTTCTGTGTATCTATCTAAGATAAAGAAAAACATATGGCCACACAAGACACATATGTGATGTTCATAGCAACATTATTCAAAATAGCCAAAAAAAAAGTATAAGCAACCCAATTTTTAATATCAGATAAATAGCTAAACAAAATGGGGTATATTGAACATTTAAATACTATTAATCAGTAAAAAAAAAAAAACTAGTCAATCTAATCACACTAGGACCACAGCCTTGTCTAACTCAATGAAACTAAGCTATGCCCGTGGGGCAACCCAAGACGGGCGGGTCATCGTGGAGAGATCTGACAGAATGTGGTCCACTGGAGAAGGGAATGGCAAACCACTTCAGTATTCTTGCCTTGAGAACCCCATGAACAGTATGAAAAGGCAAAATGATAGGATACTGAAAGAGAAACTCCCCAGGTCAATAGGTACCCAATATGCTATGAGATGGCTGGATGGCATCACTGACTCGATGGACGTGAGTCTCAGTGAACTCTGGGAGTTGGTGATGGACAGGGAGGCCTGGCGTGCTGCGATTCATGGGGTCGCAAAGAGTCGGACACAACTGAGCGACTGATCTGATCTGATCTGATCTGAATCAGTAAAAATATAAAATATTAATATGCACTCAAACATGAATAAGTTTTGAAGCAACATGATGTTACAGAAACCAGATATTATATAATTCCATTTCTATGAAATATCCACAAAAGACAAATCTATAAAATCAGAAAGCAAATTAATGATTGCAAAGGGCTAGAAGTGAGAATTGTAATTGAAAATGGACATCGAGGTTTTAGAAATGCTCCAAATTGCATTATGTTGGTGAGTACACAACTGAAACTTTACAAAAAAAACTTCAAGTCAATTGAAAATATTCAATTGAAAAATTCAATTCATTTGAATATTTAACACTTAAAATGAGTGAATTGTATCATAAAAATTATACTTCAAAAAATTATACCCCCATAAAGCTAATTAAAAATAGATGGATCAAAAATTCAAAAAGTTAATGTTATCTTTTTGGGTTTGATTGTTATAAACATATTGATTTTTACCTATGAAATAAAGATTTATGAAATGATTAGATGATTTGCCTAAAAACACTAAAAAGAAAGGTTCAATGAATAAATCTTGCTAATATATTGAGGACTTAATTCCCAGAGAACATGAAATGAAATTAGTATATCATTATCAAGTACTAAAATATTTAACTGCTTTTGAAATATTTTGAAATAAATTATAAAGCATTAAATAATTTTAATAAAAACTCTTGTATTGAAACAAAGATCACTTTATTAAAATAAATTTCAACATTTAAAAAAATGAATCCACATGAGAAATCATGATTATTTTAGATAAAGACCACTCACACTGTAAGTACAGTACCAAATTTAAACTTTCTTTGAAACTTACTTTTCAAATTGCAAAGTTCTGCACAGTCTAGGTCTTAAGCTTGGTCAGAAAGTGAAAACATGTGTCTCTGGGGATGTAAACATCCCTTACAGATCTTGCTTCAGCTCGTTTCCTAATAGAGATCCAGGGGAAAACAAGCAAGTCTAAAGAAGGAATAGAAGATGTGGAAGCCAAAGAGAGAAGATCAAAGTACTTTCTTTATTTCTGTATTTATTTTAAATCAAGAATTATCTTGAGAAACAGCAGAGGAACCTGAATAACAGGAGCTGTAGGAATACATTGGAAATAATACAAAATAAATACAGTTATAATAGACATCAGAGATTTCAGCATTTGTGCTATCCAGTTTTCTGTTGTCTTCTCAGGTTTTCTTTTTTTGTGTAGTTTTGAAATAGAGTTATTTATAGACATGTTCCTCTGTTTCTCATTCAAATTCATTCTTATCTTTTCTCTATTGTTCAAAAGATGACAAATACAATTTATACTATGATTTCCTACAACACTTTTATGGGCATCAATGTGGCCTGATCTTCACAACAAGATGTGATGTAAGTGAGCAGCCGTACTTATTCTCATTTTCTACGTGTGAAAAGAAAGAGAGGTCATTTACCAGTTAATGTCATACACCTGACAATTTATAAAGTTAAAACTTGAAACCAGGTCTTAAGAACCCAGGAATTAAAATGCAGTAATTGTGTTTCATTGTTTGAACTTTCTTCACAAAAAGTAAGGATTTATCTTCATTTCAAAATTTTGTGACCACCTATGTGGTTAATCTACATAACTGGGCACAAATGGCTCAGAACAAAGTCAACCATGACTTTCACTGAAACTAACTGAGGATTATTTTAGAAAATGAAGTTATTGCTTTATATAGAAGTCTTCAACTGTTTCTGATATAAAGTTAAAATGTATCAATACCTACCACTGAATTAAGATTTTGAGGTGTTAGACATTTTATCTAAAAAATTTCCTTAATTTTTCCATTTATTGAACACATACAAGAAAAAATATATAGTAAATAAATGTTCAAATTTCCAGTACCCTCAGAATTCTGCAAGTTAGCACTTAATTTTTATGTTTTTCTTAATTTATTTTAAATTTAAAAAGAACCCAACATTTATTTTCTTTAAAAAAATCAGTAAGAACTTATTCTACATTAAAATCCATTTTATTAACCCCAATTCCAGTGCTATAACCACACATTCCAACACATGGACTTAAACAATATTTCTTCCCTCAGTTTCTGTGGCTGACTTATTACCTAAACTTTAAACAAAGGAGGATATTGCCACTCTGTGTTGATTTTACTGAACTCAAACCCAAAGGGTCATACTGAGTAGCATAGCTGATTTGTTTAAATAGAAAGTATATTATGCATCCAGAAAGCATCATAAGTATCATTAGAAAATTTAAGAGAATACGTTTTTCTTACTGAGATGAGTTTCACCCATCAGACTGAACGTACTGTCAAGGTTAAATCTTTTATTTTCAATGATTCCAATTATTTTGAATACCAAATGTTTAATTATCTAAAGGAGGAAATTAATAAGCTCCATTCAACAAATCAAAAATCCCCATCAGTTTCTGCAGCATGCAAATCTTTCTTTGTGTTATAAATGAGCACTCTCCATAGACTACTTTTTTTACCTCTTTTCATTTTTAACCTAAAGTGTCAAGAGGATGGACATTGTACATTAAGTCAATGGATTTTCCAATCTAGTTTTGCTTTTTCATTTGAGCTTCATTTGTCTGAGCTCACAAAGAACGTGGGGAATGAATTCACAGTTTATCTCACTGCACAACGAAAATAGTATTTTATTCTTTTGAAGAGGAATTTTATTTTCCAAATGTCCTTCTTAACCATCGTAGAAACTGATTTCTAGGATCTGCTTTGTCACTCACTAGTTCTAAGATGTCTTTCAATCATTTGTAAAAGGGGTCTATTCTAATTAAATTCTCTCCTATCTTGAAAGTATTTAATACTATATAATTATTCTAAAGCAAATATATTCTGGATAGAGAGTGATCCTCATGACACACTAAAAGGTCTTGACGAATCCCCCCAAAAGTTGTCCTACAAATAAAGTCTTGGAAATTCCTGAAATCTCTTTTAATCCTGATTTCCTTACAAGTGGTGTTTCTTGTTGCTGTTCAGTCGCCCAGTCCTGTCCGAGTCTTTAAGACCCCATAGACAAGGAACCATGCCAGGCTCCCCTTTCTCTCACCATCTCCTGGACTTTGTGCAAGTTCATGTTCATTGCATAGGTGATACCATTCAGTTATCTCCTCCTCTGACCCCCTCAATCTTTCCCAGAATCAGGGGCTTTTCTAATTAGTAGTCTGTTCATATCACATGACTAAAATACTAGAGCTTCAGCTTCAGAATCGGTCCTTAGAGTGAATATTCAGGGTTGATCTCCCTTAAAATTGACTGGTTGGATCTCATTTCTGTCCAAAGGACTTTCAGGAGTCTTTTCCAACTACAGTTTGAAAGCATCATTTATTTGGCATTCTACCTTTTTTACAGTCCAGGTCTCACAACCATATGTGACCACTGGGAAGACCATAGCCTTGGCTATACGGACCTTTGTCAGCAAAGTAATGTCTCTGCTTTTCAACACACTGTCTAGGTTTGTCATTGTCTTTCTGCCAAGAAGCAATCATCTTCTGATTTCATGTCTATAGTCAACATCTTCAGTGATTTCGGAGTCCAACTAGAGGAAATCTGTCACTACTTCCACCTTTTCCGCTTCATTTATTATGAAGTAATGGAACCAGATGCCATGAACTTAGTTTTTTTTAATATTATTTTTAACCCAGCACTTTCACTCTCCTCCTTCATCCTCATCAAAAGGCTCTTTAGTTCCTCTTCTCTTTCTGTCATTAGAGTGGTACCATCCTCATATCTGAAGTTGGAGATGTTTTTCTCACCTATCTTGATTCCAGTTTATAACTCATCCAGCCTGGCATTTCTCATGATGTGTTTAGTGTGTAGGTTAAACAAACAGGTGACAGCAGACAGCTCTGTTTATTGTACTCCTTTCTTGATCTTGAACCAATTAGTTGTTTCATACAGTGTTCTAACTGTTGCATCTTTACCTGCATAAAGGTTTCTCAGGAGACAGGTAAGATGGTCTGGTATTCCCATCTCTCTAAGAGCTTTCCACAGTTTGTCATGATCTACACAGTCAAAGGTTTTAGTGTACTTGATGAAACAGAGATAGATGTTTTACTGAAGTTCCCTTGCTTTCTCTATAATGCAGCAAAATGTTGGCAATTTGATCTCTAGTTCCTCTTCCTTTTCTAAACCCAGCTTGGACATCTGGAAGCTCTTGGTTCACATAATGCAAACCAAAATAAATGGAGTTTATCTTATAATAAAAGTTAAAATGTGTCAAATCATTTATATCTGAGTTCCATTTATATCAAACATGATTTTTTTAACATGATTTTCTTTTTTCATTATTTTACTAGAGAAGATGATTTCAACCTTAAAGAGTACCTTGCTAGGTAGAAAAAAGAAAAAAGTAAAAATAAGATTAGACTACAGATAGGAAAAAGAGCTCTTGTACAATTTTGGCACAAACACATTTCTCAATTAACATTTCTTAGCATTTGTTTTTCAAAATTCAAGAGAGACATTAGAATACAACAGAATACATTATGAAACATCATGTTTAGAAATTTAACTAAAAATTAAACCTATAAATATTGTTTCTCAATTTCTTCCTACGATAGTTAGCTGTGGGTTTCAATGTATTGTTTTATTCTCCATGAACCACAAAGAATAGTATATACCCCAAAGCATAAGGTTCACTTCCCTCTGTCTTTATCTATGCTTTGCATACAACAAATGTTATTAAGAGTCATAAAATTATATAGCCATGGTCTCAGGCTCAGTGACCTCCCATGAAAGTGAATTCAACAGATTGCCTTTATGGAGCATAGAACAATTTTTTTTTTTCTTCAAATTTGCAAGAGTTAGCCTTCTATTTGAACTAATCTGTTGTAGTTAAATTCAAATCTGTATATTGGCACTTAGTCCAGATAATAGAAAAATCAGTAGTCATTCTATATAATTCTGAGAACAGAATTTGATTCAGAGGTAATCAGGAATGATTTGCTGAATGATAGGAAAAAAGTATCTTATTATTTATAAAAAATTAGAAATGTTGGATGCAGATATGCTAAATTGAATCTTTTCTTTCTTATCTAGGCAGCTGTGTTTCTCACAATATGAAAAAAATGAGTATTATTTTTCTTTTCATACCACTTTTGTGACCTGAATAAGAAAAGATATTCAATGGGGAAACTCCTAGTCAAACACTCATCTCTTAATAGACTGCCTTCCAGTACTTGAGGCTTTGGTGTACTAGCAGATATTTAGTTGGGAAAGATAGAGAGTAAGTGATGTTTAATAAACTCTATGCAACTGTGCAAATTGAAAAAGACCCGAAGGGAATGTTAGTCATCCTCTCTGAATTGCACCTAGATCAGTAGTACTCACTACTGTGACATGAATGTTTGCGAGCTGTGTCACAGGAATATACCACAAATAATATACAACCGAAGTGTGAGAATGTTAATTTAAATAAAATAACAGCAAATTCATTCTTGATTATCCCTATGGTATTTTCTTTACTTGCTCTGAGAAACACCAGGTCCTGAGCTAGAGGAAATAGAGAAACTTGGATTCTGTAACTTTAAAAAAAACTCTTCTATATTATTATGTCATTACTGAATATTTGCAATTAACTTCTTTTTAAACATTTAAAGTCCAGTAGAGTTTGGTTTGCATATGAATTAGAACTATGCCAAACTTCTCATCACTACAGCAACAAGTGTCCTCACTATACAGATCGCTAAACTGATATGGTGCCCAAAACTGTCACATTAATCTCTCACCTTCATTTAGTTTTCCCACAACTATATTCTGAATCTGTGAAGTAAACAGTCATTGGCTATGGGCCCTCTGCTTGCACTTTTATCAAGATTTTTGAAATAGGGTTAAAGATATTAGATGAGATTGGTATATGAATCATTGTAATAGAGAAAATGAGAGTCCCCTGGCAATTCTTCTCCTGGATGTCCAATCCACGGCAGTAAGAGAAGGAGGTTGTGTATAATCCATAGAGCTCCTGGTTATAACAGTATCAATAACATTTAACAGTAATAGAATAACGGCTCCCAGTGTCAGTCATTTTTTCTGACATTACTCGTGGAGATTGAAAAAGATGAACAAAGAGTATATTCAATTTCTCTTCTGAAGGATCTTTTTTGCCAACTTGAAGGCATTAGATCACCATTATGTGGGCTATTTAGAAGAAAGTTGATTAAAATTCAAACATATTGACTCCATAAGAGTAGAAAGCTAAAGTGTACATTAATCTCATTATAACTATTATCTAGATTACTGATAAAAAATATTTGTCAAAGATAATCTCAAGCACTTATATCACCTCCCTACAAATTTCCTTATTGGAATATATTTCCAATGCACCTTAATATGATTAAACTTACACACAATAAGAGCATAATTTTGAAACTGAATTTAGAATTTCTCTGTATTAGGTTTTTCCCGTGATTTTATTTCAAATAAAACCCAGCAATTAACCATTAAAAATTCGACTGTGTATTTTATTTAGCTAGACTCAAATTCTGTATTTGTAAGTAGCATGTACCCTGCTACTGCTGCTGCTGCTAAGTCGCTTCAGTCGTGTCTGACTCTGTGCGACCCCATAGACCCAAGGCTCTGCCGTCCCTGGGATTCTCCAGGCAAGAACACTGGAGTGGGTTGCCATTTCCTTCTCCAATGTGTGAAAGTGAAAAGTGAAAGTGAAGTCGCTCAGTCTTGTCGGACTCTTCGCGACTCCATGGGCTGAAGCCTACCAGGCTCCTCCGTCCATGGGATTTTCTAGGCAAGAGTACTGGAGTGACTTGCCATTGCCTTCTCCGACTTGCATCTCTCTAAATACAGTATCAATTCAATAACATTCAATGACATCATACTTCATAGGTGTTACCAGATGGAAGTGTTATATCCCAGTAAGGTTGATTAATCATTTCGTATAAATATCTCCTCCTGATATGGCAGGAGGAAGTATTTCTGTAAAACAGCTTTGTTGGATACTTCATCACCTTTGGATACAGCACAAAGTTCATTTCTGAGTCCAGAAGGCATGATAATAAAATTAAATAGTAGAAAACAGATATTTTTACAACTGCATTCTGTTTACAGGTTTAAGCTGGTTATATTGTTTTGTTACCAGTTGCTAGACGTGAATATAAAATTTGATATTGAGTTTCCTAACTGTCAAAGAGAAAAAAGAACAAAGGAAAAAAGCAAAGGAAGAATAACAATTTGTGAGAAAAAGCAATGACTTTCTCTTCTTCTCTCCCAGAAGGATATGATTATAGAGGATTTTATTTGTCATCATTGTCAAAAGCCTTTTTTTTTTTTAAAAAAACATCCTTAGATAAACCCAAAGGCTTACTATTGCAACTCAACTTAGAGAAAGTGATTCTGTGAGGGGCTAAATCGATATGATATGATCGTATCTATCAATTGTGACTATTTGGCTAGTCTTTTTTTTTTAAGCATCAATTTTATTTAATTTATTTTTAATTAATTAATTTTTGAGGCTAATTACAATATTGTATTGGTTTTGCCATACAATGACAAGAATCCACCAGGGGTGTACATGTGTTCCCCATCTTGAACCCCCGCTCCCACTTCCCTCCCCATCCCATACCTCTGGGTCATCTCAGTGCACCAGTGCCGAGCACCCTGTATCAAGATTCAAACCTGGACTGGGAATCTGTTTCACACATGATAATACACATGTTTCAATGCTATTCTCCCAAACCATCCCACCCTCGCCCTCTCCCACAAAGTCCAAAAGATTGTTCTATACATCTGTGTCTCTTTTGCTGTCTCGTACACAGGGTTATTGTTACCATCTTTCTAAATTCCATATATATGCGTTAGTATACTGTATTGGTGTTTTTCTTTCTGGCTTACTTCCCTCTGTATAACAGGCTCCAGTTTCATCCACCTCATTAGAACTGATTCAAATGTATTCTTTTTAATGGCTGAGTAATACTGCATTGTGTATATGTACTACAGCTTTCTTATCCATTCGTCTGCTCATGGACATTTAGGTTGCTTCCATGTCCTGGGTATTATAAACAGTGCTGTGATGAACATTGGGGTACACGTGTCTCTTTCAATTCTGTTTTCCTCAGTGTGTATACCCAGCAGTGGGATTGCTGGGTCATATGGCAGTTCTATTTACAGATTTTTCAAGCAATCTCCACACTGTTCTCCATAGCGTCTGTACTAGTTTGCATTCCCACTCAGTGTAAGAGGGTTGCCTTTTCTCCACACCCTCTCCAGCACTTATTGCTTGTAGACTTTTGGATCGCAGCCATTCTGACTGGTGTGAAATGGTACCTCATTTTGGTTTTGATTTGCATTTCTCTAATAATGAGTGATGTTGAGCATCTTTTCAAGTGTTTGTTAGCCATCTGTATGTCTTCTTTGGAGACATGTCTGTTTAGTTCTTTGGCCCACTTTTTGATTGGGTCATTTATTTTTCTGGAATTGAGCTGCAGGAGTTGCTTGTATATTTTTGAGATTAGTTGTTTGTCAGTTGCTTCATTTGCTATTATTTTCTTCCATTCTGAAGGCTGTTTTTTCACCTTGCTTATAGTTTCCTTTGTTGTGCAAAAGCTTTTAATTTTAATTAAGTCCCATTTGTTTATTTTTGCTTTTATTTCCAATATTCTAGGAGGTGGGTCATAGAGGATCCTGCTTTGATTTATGTCAGAGACTGTTTTGCCTATGTTCTCCTCTAGGGGTTTTATAGTTTATATCTTTAATCCATTTTGAGTTTATTTTTGTGTATGGTGTTAGAAAGTGTTCTAGTTTCATTTTTTTTTTTTTACAAGTCATTGACCAGTTTTCCCAGCACCACTTATTAAAGAGATTGTCTTTGCTTCATTGTATATTCTTGCTTCCTTTGTCAAAGAAAAGTGTCCATAGATGCATGGATTCATCTCTGGTCTTTCTATTTTGTCCCATTGATCTATATTTCTGTCTTTGCTTCATTGTATATTCTTGCTTCCTTTGTCAAAGAAAAGTGTCCATAGATGCATGGATTCATCTCTGGTCTTTCTATTTTGTCCCATTGATCTATATTTCTGTCTTTGTGCCAGTACCATACTGTCTTGATGACTATGGTTTTGTAGTAGAGCCTGAAGTCAGGCAGGTTGATTCCTCCAGTTTCATTCTTCTTTCTCAAGATTGCTTTGTCTATTCAAGGTTTTTTTGTTTTTCCATACAAATTGTGAAATTATTTGTTCTAGTTCTGTGAAAAATACCATTGGTAGCTTGATAGGGATTGCACTGAATCTATAGATTGCTTTGGGTAGTATACTCATTTTCACTATATTGATTCTTCTGATCCATGAACACGGTATATTCCTCCATTTATTTGTGTCCTTTTTGATTTCTTTCACCAGTGTTTTATAGTTTTCTATATATAGGTCTTTTGGTTCTTTAGGTAGATATATTCCTAAGTATTGTATTATTTTCTTTGCAATGGTGAATGGAATTGTTTCCTTAATTTCTTTTTCTGTTTTCTCATTGGTAGTGTATAGGAATGCAGGTGATTTTTATGTGTTGATTTTATATCCTGCAACTTTACTATATTCATTAATCAGCTATAGTAATTTTTCTGGTAGAGTCTTGAGGGTTTTCTGTGTATAGGATCATGTCATCTGCAAACAGTGAGAGTTTTACTTCTTCTTTTCCAATCTGGATTCTTTTATTTCTTTTTCTGCTCTGATTGCTGTGGCCAAAACTTCCAAAACTATGTTGAATAGTAGTGGTGAGAGTGGGCACCCTTGTCTTGTTCCTGACTTTAGGGGAAATGCTTTCAATTTTTCACCATTGAGATAATGTTTGCTGTGGGTTTGTCATATATAGCTTTTATTATGTTGAGGTATGTTCCTTCTATTCCTGCTTTCTGGAGGGTTTTTATCATAAATGGATGTTGAATTTTTCAAAGGCTTTCTCTGGATCTATTGAGATAATCATATGGTTTTTATTTTCAATTTGTTAATGTGGGGTATTATGTTGATTGATTTATGAATATTGAAGAATCCTTGCATCCCTGGGATAAAGCCCACTTGGTCATGATGCATGATCTTTTTAATGTGTTGTTGGATTCTGTTTGCTAGAATTTTGTTAAGGATTTTTGCATCTATATTCATCAGTGATATTGGCAAGCAGTTTTCTCTTTTGTGGCATCTGTTTCAGGTTTTGGTATTAGGGTGATGGTGGCCCCATAGAATGAGTTTGGACGTTTACCTTCCTCTGCAATTTTCTGGAAGAGTTTGAGTAGGATAGGTGTTAGCTCTTCTCTAAATTTTTGGTAGAATTCAGCTGTAAAGCCATCTGGTCCTGGGCTTTTGTTTGCTGGAAGATTTCTGATTACAGTTTCAATTTCCATGCCTAAGATGGGTCTATTAAGATTTTCCATTTCTTCCTGGTTCAGTTTTGGAAAGTTGTACTTTTCTAAGAATTTGTCCATTTCTTCCAAGTTGTCCATTTTATTGGCATATAGTTGCTGATAGTAGTCTCATGATTCTTTGTATTTCTGCATTGTCTGTTGTGATCTCTCCACTTTCATTTCTAATTTTGTTGATTTGATTTTTCTCCCTTTGTATCTTGATGAGTCTGGCTAATGGTTTGTCAATTTTATTTAACTTCTCAAAGAACCAGCTTTTGGCTTTGTTGATTTTTGCTGTGGTCTCTTTTGTTTCTTTTGCATTTATTTCTGCCCTGATTTTTAGGATTTCTTTCCTTCTACTAACCTTGGGATTCTTAATTTCTTCCTTTTCTAGCTGCTTTAGGTATAGAGTTAGGTTATTTATTTGACCTTTTTCTTGTTTGTTTGTTTGTTTTTTTTTTTTTTGTGGTAAGCCTGTATGGCTATGAACCTTCCCCTTAGCACTGCTTTTACAGTGTCCCATAGGTTTTGGGTTGTTGTGTTTTCATTTTCATTCATTTCTATGCATATTTTGATTTCTTCTGTGGTTTGTCGGTTATTCAGCCACGTGTTATTCAGCTTCCATATGTTGGCATTTTTATTAGTTTTTCTCCTGTAATTGAGATCTAATCTTACTGCATTGTGGTCAGAAAAGATGCTTGGAATGATTTCAATTTTTTTGAATTTACCAAGGCTAGATTTATGGCCCAGGATGTGATCCTTCCTGGAGGTTCCATGTGCACTTGAGAAAAAGGTGAAATTCATTGTATTGGGGTGAAATATCCTGGAGATATCAATTAGGTCTAGCTGGTCCATTGTGTCATTTACATTTTGTGTTTCCTTGTTAATTTGCTGTTTAGTTGATCTATCCACAGGTTTGAGTAGGATATTAAAGTTTCCCACTAATATTGTGTTATTGTTAATTTTCCCTTTCATACTTGTTAGCATTTGTCTTACATATTGTGGTGCTCCTATGTTGGATTCATATATATTGATAATTGTTATATCATCTTCTTGGATTGATCCTTTGATCATTATGTAGTGTCTTTCTTTGTCTCTTTTCACAGCCTTTGTTTTAAAGTTTATTTTATCTTATATGAGTATTGCTACTCCTGCTTTCTTTTGGTCTCTATTTGCGTGGAATATGTTTTTACAGCCCTTCACTTTCAGTCTGTATGTGTCCCCTGTTTTGAGATGGGTCTCTTATAGACAACATATATATGGGGTCTTGTTTTTGTATCCATTCAGCCAGTCTTTGTCTTTTGGTTGGGGCATTCAACCCATTTACATTTAAGGTAATTATTAATAAGTATGATCCCACTGCCATTTACTTTATTGTTTTGGGTTCGAGTTTATACACCCTTTTTGTGTTTCCTGTCTGGAGAAGATCCTGTAGCATTTGTTGGAGAGCTGGTTTGGTGGTGCTGAATTCTCTCAGCTTTTGCTTGTCTGTAAAGCTTTTGATTTCTCCTTCATATTTGAATGAGATCCTTGCTGGGTACAGTAATCTGGGCCATAGGTTATTTTCTTTCATCACTTTAAGTATGTCCTGCCCTTCCCTCCTGGCCTGAAGAGTTTCTATTGAAAGATCAGCTGTTATCCTTATGGGAATCCCCTTGTGTGTTATTTGTTGTTTTTCCCTTGCTGCTTTTAATATTTGTTCTTTGTGTTTGATCTTTGTTAAGTTGATTAATATATGTCTTGGGGTGTTTTGCCTTGGGTTTATCCTGTTTGGGACTCTCTGGGTTTCTTGGACTTGGGTGACTATTTCCTTCCCCATTTTAGGGAAGTTTTCAAATATTATCTCCTCAAGTATTTTCTCATGGCCTTTCTTTCTGTCTTCTTCTGGGACTCCTATGATTCGAATGTTGGGGCGTTTAACATTGTCCCAGAGGTCTCTGAGATTGATCTCATTTCTTTTAATTCTTTTTTCCTCTCTGTTTCATTTATTTCTAGCATTCTGTCTTCTGCTTCACAAATCCTATCTTCTGCTTCCATTATTCTACTGTTGTTTCCCTCCAGAGTGTTTTTGATCTCATTTATTGAATTATTCATTATATATTGACTCTTTTTTATTTCTTCTAGGTCCTTGTTAAACATTTCTTGTATCTTTTTGATCCTTTTCTCCAGGCTATTTATCTGTAACTCAATTTTGTTTTCAAGATTTTGGATCATTTTCACTGTCATTATTTGGAATTCTTTATCAGGTAGATTCCCTATCTCTTCCTCTTTTGTTGGGTTTGGTGAGCATTTATCCTTTTCCTTTACCTACTGGGTATTTCTCTGCCTTTTCATCTTGTTTATATTGCTGTGTTTGGGGTGGCCTTTCCATATTCTGGCAGTTTGTGGTTCCTTTTTATTGTGGAGGTTCATCACCATGGGTGGGTTTGGACGTGTGGCTTGTCAAGGTTTCCTGGTTAGGGAAGCTTGTGTCAGTGTTCTGGTGGGTGGAGCTGGATTTCTTCTCTCTGGAGTTCACTAATGTGTCCAGTAATGAGTTCTGAGATGTCAGTGGGTTTGGAGTGACTTTGGGCAGCCTGTATATTGAAGCTCAGGGCTATGTTTCTGTGTTGTTGGAGAATTTGCATGGTATATCTTTCTCTGGAACTTGTTGGCCCTCGTGTGGTGCTTGGTTTCAGTGTATGGAGGCATTTGATGAGCTCCTATCCATTCATGTTCCCTGGAGTCAGGGGTTCTCTGGTGTTCTCAGGATTTGGAATTAAGCCTCCTGCCTCTGGTTTTCAGTCTTATTCTTACAGTAGCCTCAAGACTTCTCCATCTATACAGCACCAATGATAAACCATCTAGGTTAATGATGGAACATTTCTCCACAGTGAGGGACACCTGGAGAGGTACACAGAGTTACATGAAGAAGAGAAAAGGGAGGAGGGATATAGAGGTGACTAGGAGGAGAAGAGGGGGAGTCAAAAAGGGAGAGAGCAAGCTAGCCAGTAATCACTTCCCTATGTGCTGGCCACAGTCTGGATTCCTCAGAGATGTTCACGGAGTTACACAGAGAGGAGAAGAGGGAGGAAGGAGACAGAGGTGTCCAGGAGGAGAAAAGGGGGAATCAAAAGGAGAGAGACAGATGCAGCCAGTTATCAGTTCCTAATTGTTCTCCACAGGCCAGAACACACAAAGAGATTTGCAGAGTTGGGTAGAGAAGAGAAGGGGGAGGGAGGAGATAGAGGCGACCTGGTGGAGAACAAGGAGAATCCAAAGTGGGAGAGAGCAGTCAAGCCAGTAATCTCATTCCCAAGTAAAAATGGGTACTGAAGATTGGGTTCTTAAAGGTACAAAATTGATAACAAATACCAGAAAGCAAAGATTAAAAATTTAGAGGTTAAAGTCTCAAAAATACAATATTAAAGAAAAAAAAAGTCACAAAAATTATATATATATATATGAAGTTTGCTTTAAAAATAGTCTTTTTTTTTTTTTTGCAAAGTATTAGGTTATAAAAATGAAAATTAAAGGGGTAATAGAGGACTTAAAATTTAAAAAAATAATTAAAAAATGATAATAGTAAACATATATCTAGGACTTTCTCTGGTGTTGTTGTGGGCAATTTGGGCTCAGTTCATTTTCAGATAGTTCCTTGATCTGGCTTACACTTCTCTAGATCTCTAGGCCCCTTCCTATGTAGTCAGTGCTAACTACAGGGTTTTAATCTGTTGTACCTATCATTTCCAAAGCGGTTCCCTCTGTTTTATTTTAGCTTCTTCTGTTTGCTGGCCTCTTCAGTGTCTAATTTCCGCCCTGACACAAAAGGGGCCGTTGGTGGTCACCTTTTTGTAGGCTTACTTGTTCAGTTGTGCTGTGGGCAGGGAGGAACACTGCAAACAAATATCACTGGTGTCTGTGGGGAGTGCTCTGTGTGTCTCAGCCATACTGGGTTTGCCCCCACTCATGGTGTGTGTGCTTTCCCAGGCTACACTTCTCAGGCTCTGGGTTGCTCTGCTGGAACTGTCTGAGGCAGGCCCTGGGTTGCATGCACTTCCACGGTCTAAGCAGCTCAGGTTCAGGTTTTCAGGTACTCCACAAAGGCGCAGATTCAGGTGGGCCAGCATTTTGTGCCCTTCCCCGTTCCGAGCAGTTCAAGTGATAGGTGCTTGGCGAGTGCAGTCGCCCCCAGTTGGGGCTGCGACTTATCACCTCCCCTATCCTTGGCACTCAGTTTTCTGGGTGTACAACAGGCGAGCCTTCTTAGGTGTGCTGTGTGTCTCTCCTGGGGAGCTGATCTCTGGCTGCGACCCTCATGACAGATGTCGACCATCTGGAATCCAAAGGAGTCTTGGTTACCAACGAAGTCTGCTTGCAGTTTGGTAGGTGATGCCACTCTGGGGCCGTGATTGCCCCCTTCCAGCTCTGGCTGCCCTCGCCTACCTGTCTCTGGCAGAGGATGGGCCGGTATGCAGCCAGCTAGCTCTGCTTAGTCCTTTGTTCTGTGAGTGGGCCTGGCGGTGTCTTTGATTAGAGCTCTTCACGGGATAGCTATCCCACCATCTGGGTTGCTCTCTCTAGTTAGTTCCTTCAAATTGCCCTTGGGGCATTCAGGCCTGGTCCTTACTCTAAGCAATGCAGCCCCCACCTCCCTGCCCAGCCCCTGCTTGCTAGTGGTGGATGCAGGCGTCTGTGCTGTTTCTCTGCTGGGAGTTGCCTTTAGGCATGTAATCTGTGGATTTTAATTATTTATTTATTTTTCCTCCTGGTTATGTTGCCCTCTGAGGTTCCAGAGCTTGCCACAGACTCACCAGTGAGAGTGTTCCCTGGTTTTTGGAAACTTCTCTCTTTTTTAAAACTCCCTTCCCAGGACGGATCTCTGTCCCTACCTCTTTTGCCTCTCTTTTTATCTTTTATATTTTTTCCTACCTCCTTTTAAAGACAATTGACTGCCTTTCTGGGTGCCTAATGTCCTCTGCCAGCATTCAAAAGTTGTTTTGTGGAATTTACTCAGCGTTCAAATGTTCTTTTGATGAATTTTCAGGGGGAGAAAGTGGTCTCCCCATCCTATTCCTCTTCCATCTTAGGACTACACCCCACCCTATTTAGCTTGTCTTTTAAATTATACATTTAAGATATAATTTTTTTTTCAGTTACATTCAAAGGGAACCAATAGCAGATTAAAAATGATTCTTTAACCACGCCAGGAAAGTTGACTCCATCATTTGTTAGGATCAAATCCATGAGCATTGGATGTCAGATAAGAAGAAAAAGGTAGCAAATATTAATAAATTGATTTAGTAGAGGAAGAGGTAAACAGAAGCTAGAGGAAAATGGGGAAAGAAGATGACACTATTTTGAATATAAGAAATGGAATAACCAGATAAGAAAGAAAGAATAAAAAAAAATCGCAAAAATCAAAAACAAAAAGACAAATTCTAGAGAGTTAAGGAAAGAATGTGAAATAGTCTTGTTTTAGGTAAGTTACTTTGTATTGAGTGCCATTTATAAAGTTAACACAAGAAGCTGGAGGGGCAGACTAATTTGGCAGCCAAAATTAATGCTGATTAGTCATTTTGTATGAAAATCTCTGCCTTATATGGCAGGAGATAAAATCTATACAAAACAACTAAATTGGATATTTCATCAGACAGCTCTGTTTAGTGATTATCTCATTCTTCTTAGAACTGCCCATGGATATTTCATTAAGTCTCAAAATAGTTGCTTTCTGTTGGGTTCTTATTGTCAGAAGTCATAAATGCTATTTTTGATGCCATTATATTATCTTTCCAATTACCAGGAAGAAATAAAAACAAATGAAAAATGATAATTTGCCACTTGCGGACCATTAAACACAGACTAAACTGCATTCTGCAGTTTAGGACAGCAGCTGAGGCCATTATGGACTAGTTTTCTTTTATAAAATTGCCTTTTCTTCCTCACAGGCTTTGTGATACAGGTCATTCCACTTTTCTTGATTTTATTTTTTAGTAAAACCTACCTATTATTTACTAATATCCCTTGTATTTCTCACTGTCATTTATTTTTACATCCCTCAAAATGTAAAATTTTTTAAGTTGAAAATGTTATATAATTATTTACTTAAAAAATCTAGTTTTTTCAATTTAATGCTACTTATTTATTTTGCCTTTTTCAGTGTGATAGTTCAGTAAATACGTTTTCCAAGGCCTACCTTGTGCCAGGAACTGTGGATATAAGAAGTGGACATGTCACAATCTCTCCCATTGAGCAATTTATTTAGCAGGACATGTGAACAAGTGAAATATGGTTTCTGAGACACAGGACCAGCCCTTGGGTTGAACTGTGACACAGACTTTATTTAGGGCTAGAATAGTGCCTGGAGATGATATAGTTCTCTAGGGAGTGCAGAAGTTAAGTGATTCGCTGGAAACTATATAAGGTGTTTGTAAGTTTCTAATTGTTAAGAATAGAACAAATAATCTTCCCCATCCCACCAAGATTTTAGTTCCCTGGCCACGGATTGAGCTGGTTTCCCCTGCAGTGGAAGCATGGAACTCTAACCACTTGATTTCCAGGGAATTCCAAGAGTAAGATAAATTATTTTTTTTACCACAAAGTCATTATGCTTTCTACAGCTACATACAACAATTTGATTAAAACTTTGAAGAATCAAACAACCTTCTAGGATTCTAGCTCACACTCAGTTTCTACTTCTTCTTCTTCTTCTTTTTTTTTTTTTTTTGTTCTGTTTCTCCCACCTCCATCTCTCTTACTTCCCTCTCTAAATATTTTCCTATATAATTGGTTAGTTAGTCCTTAAATAAACTATTAGGAGGGGGAACTTCAAAAAATCTGTAAAACACCAAAGAGTTATCTTGAAAAGTCAACTGATCCTTAAGATTACATCTTGATGGCTTAAGTTTAAATTAATCAGAAGAGTAAAGGTGAAGGGCCAGATTGGCATTCCCTTCTGCAACCGCTTCATTTTGTCAGTGCACAGAGCTCCAACTAATTGCAATAAGAGCTCCATGTTCAGAAGCAATGAATAGGGTGCAAGAAGCATATTAATTTTGCACAGGATTTCCCCAAGTTACATTTGCGTGTGTGTGTGTGTGTTTTAATTGAAGAGAGAAGTGCTTGGTTAGATAGTTCAAGACAGCTAAAGAACACCAAATGTAGCTGGGATCCCTAATTAATATGTGTTTTACAGAGAGGAACACTTGTAAGTTTGAAAGCATTGGGGAGTTTGATGTTATTTTTAAAATAAAAATTTAATTAAATTATTATTAATTGAGCATACTGAAATTCCAATAAAGGATGCCTGTAAAGTACTCCTCAGGGTATGGAGTAGATCCACAGAGGTGTGGAGAAATATGCGAATTGAGCTGAGTATCTCATTAATTCTCACAACACCCTGTGAAGAAGATGGAAAGTATAATGTGTAAGTCCCAATTCACTGCAGTAAAATGACCTTGGAGGGAATGTGAAAACCTCTGATGTCTGGGGACTAAAAGAAGATTAACGTGATTTCTTCTCACCAACCTACTGCCTCTCCCCCTGTTCTACTGTGTGAATTAGGCAGAATTCTAAGTATGGTGAGTTCCTACACCCTATGGCAGAAGCAGATTTTTTTTTTTTTTTTTCCTGAGGCAGGTAGGAGGTAAGATACACCTTTTTTTGTTCTTATCAGAATAAACCATTCAACATAGCATTTATTATTATGTTAAGGCACTAAGTGTACCTTATTGTGGGTATCAAAATTAGTACATCTGCATTTCTTCTATGTCTTGCTGTCAATATGTCACACTTGTTATAATTCCAACAACAATAAAAAAATATACAAAGCACTGAACCTTTTTTAGTCCTTTCTTATTTAATGTAGTTTTCATTAAGATGCATGTCATAAATAGGTGAGTTTTCACATAAGATCAATGGCTGCTCAGCACCAAGCTAGATATCTTGGTGAAGATGGGATACAAAAGAAATTACATTGCCTATAAGGGCTTCCCTGGTGGCTCAAACAGTAAAGAACTTGCCTTCAATGCAAGAGCCTTGGGTTTGATCCATGGGTGGGGAAGATTTCCTACAGAAGGAAATGGCTACCCACTACAGTATTCTTGCCTGGAGAATTCCATGGACAGAGGAGCCTGGCAGGCTATACATGGGATTGCAAAGAATCAGGCATGACTAAGCAACTAATACTTACTTATTTAAAGAGCCTCTTGATGAGGGTGAAAGAAGACAGTGAAAAAGTTGGCTTGAAACTCAGTATTAAAAAAAAAAACTAAGATCATGGTATCTGGTCCCATCACTTCATGGCAAATAGAAGGGGAAAAAGTGGAAGCAATGACAGATTTTATTTTCTTGGGCTCAAAAATCACTGTGGACAATGACTACAGCAATGAATTTAAAAGACCCTGGCTCCTTGCAAGGAAAACTGTGACAAACCTAGTAGTGTATTAAAAAGCAGAGACACAACTTTGCTGACAAAGGTGAATATAGTCGAAGCTATTGTTTTTCCAGTAGTCATGTATAGATATGGGAGTTGTACAATAAAAAAGACTGAGCAATAAAGAATTGGTGCTTTCAAATTGTGGTGCTGAAGAAGACTCTAGAGTCACTTGGACTACAAGAAGACCAAAACATTTTGGTGACCTGATGTGAAGTGCTGACTTATTGACAAAGACCTTGATGCTGGGAAAGATTGGAGACAAAAGTAGAAGAGAGTAGCAGAGGATGAGATAGATAGCATTACTGACTCAGTGGACATGAATTTGAGTAAACTCCAGGAGATAGTGAAGGACAGGGGAGCCTGGAAAGCTACAGTCCACAGAGCCCCGAAAAGTTGAACATGATTTAGTGATTCAACAATGATAGTTTTCAAATATACATAAAGTTATCATTTCCCTTTCTTCTGAACTCTAAACTTCTAAAGAGTAGATTCAACCTCCTTTGTGTTTTCAGACTGGTCCCAAACCGGGAAAGGAGTATGTCAAGGTTGTTTATTGTCACCCTGTTTATTTAACTTATATGTAGGGTACATCACGAGAAATGCTGGACTGGATGAAGTACAAGCTGAAATCGAGATTGCCGGGAGAAATGTCAATAACCTCAGATACACAGATGACACCACCCTTATGGCAGAAAAGGAAGAAGAACTAAAGAGCCTCCTCTTGATGAAAGTGAAAGAAGAGGGTGAAAAAGTTGACTTAAAACTCAACATTCAGAAAACTAGGTCATGACATCTGGTCCCATATTTCACAGCAAATGGAAAGGATGACAGACTTTATTTTTGGGGGGCTCCAAAATCACTGCAGATGATGACTGCAGCCATGAAATTAAAAGATGCTTGGTCCTTAGAAGAAAAGTTATGACCAACCTAGATGGACTTTGCCACAAAGGTCAGTCTAGTCAAGGCTATGGTTTTTCCAGTAGTCATGTATGGATGTGAGAGTTGGACTATAAAGAAAGCTAAGTGCCAAAGAATTGATGCTTTTGGACTGTGTTGTTGGAGAAGACTCTTGAAAGTCCCTTGGACAGCATGGAGATCCACCCAGTACATCCTAAAGGAAATCAGTCCTGAATATCCATTGGAAGGACTGATTCTGAAGCTGAAACTCCAATACTTTGGCCACCTGATGCGAAGAACTGACTCATTGGACAAGACCCTGGTAAAAGGAAAGATTAAATGAGGGAGGAGAAGGGGATTACAGAGGATGAGATGGTTGGATGGCATCACTGACTCAATGGACATGAGTAAACTTTGGGAGTTGGTGATGGACAGGAGGCCTGGTGTGCTGTAGTCCATGGGGTCTCAAAGAGTCGAACACGACTGAGCGACTGAACTGAATCAAACTGATTGTTTTCTCTGGGAATCTTCCAAATCTATCATGGTGTTTATTGAATGGATAACTGAATATATTTTGTGGATTCTCTCTGTAATATTAATTACTTGTCACAGAAATACATTTTGTGAACTATTTAAAGCACTATAGAAAAGGAAATATAAAATATTTTTATTTTATGAACAAATTGCAATTTTGTTTTGTTTTAACTTATTTTTAATTGTAGGATAATTGATTTTCTATATTATATTGGTTTTTTGTTATACACCAACATGAATCAGGCATAAGCATACATAAATACCATCCTTCCTGAACCCCACCCTCCACCTCTCACCTCATCCCACCCTTCTAGATTGTCACAAAGCATAAAGAATATCTTCAAAAAGCTTGCAACTAACATCATACTTATGAGAAAAAGAGGATTCTTTCCTCTTAAGGTCAGGAACAAGGATGATCACTGTATTCCCTTTTATTCAACAATGTACTATTGGTTCTAGTCACAACAATTAGGCAATTCTCCTAACCTTTTATTTCGCTCTCTTTCTCTCTCTCTCTTTCTTTCTTTCTTTTTTTTTTTAATATCTCTTCCAGGATCTTAATATAGGGCACTTTTACTTTGCACAAGTGAAATATTTGTATTTAAAACTTATTTCTTTTATATTAATTCAAAAGAATGGAAGTGGAATATTTGTCTTATACATAACTTACAATTATTTAGTGTGCCTACTTATAATTAATAGAATTCTGGAGTCATTTGGCCACCTCATGCGAAGAGTTGACTCATTGGAAATGACCCTGATGCTGGGAGGGATTGGGAGCAGGAGGAGAAGGGGATGAAAGAGGATGAGATGGCTGGATGGCATCACCGACTCGATGCATATGAGTTTGGTTGAACTCCGGGAGTTGGTGATGGACAGGTAGGCCTGGCGTGCTGCGATTCATGGGGTCGCAAACAGTCAGACATGACTGAGCAACTAAATTGAACTGACTGATTTTTGGCTTGGCCAAATAAAGTTCTGTATGTTTTATCATGAAATAACTGAATAAAATTTTTGCTTTCTGGTTATTTCCTTATATCTAGGCCAAAAGACATTACCCAGACTTAGTTGCTGTGATAATAATGTTTCAAAATTTTGTTGTTAAATTCATCGAAATCTCATGCTCTTTTATTTCTCTATATTTATCTTTCATCATTCATTTTACAACACAATTTGTTCTTTCTTGGTTTTATCCATTTCCATCTCCAATGATAATATAAAAATACCTTACATGTGATTCAAAATATCTCTCTTGCACTTCAAGTACACCTTTAATTTTACCTTCTTCATCAGGATTTGTAAATTAATCAACTTAGTTCCAAATAAAAGCTTTCAGTGAAAAAGTTTCTATGTCTGTCTTGATTTTGTTAAAGAAGTTAGCTATTTCAAATAAAAACCAGAAAGATTTTGTTAATTATGATATTTATCATTATTTTTGCTTGGGTTATATTATTTTTAAAGTCAAAAAATACCTACCAACTCTATCTATTGGTATAATGTTGTAACATGTATTTCCTAGATATTTTGACAAGTGTGATATGTGAGAAAAGTTCAGAAAAATGGGGGAGAATAATTGTCTCCAAACAGCCAGTGTGATATGATATTGAAGGTTATCTTCACACTGAGGGGTGATTTTTAGAATTTTATTTGAAAGGAAATGTCATAACCTATAGTCCATTCTTATCTGCTTTAATAAAAAAAAAGCAATGAATGTCACACCTCTTTGATACCTCTTATAAATTTTAAACATGTCAAAATTGCATACTATTATTCCCATAACATTTCCATGAAGTAAGAAAACTGTAAATATCAGTATAGGAAACCATATAGAATAATCTGAAGCCTATACACTTTTATGTTATGTGACATTTTGGAAAATGTAATTTTTCTTTTTTCATGGGCATCATCTTTGGACTTACCTATTCTTGGTCTTTTCTTTTTTTTTAATTGTCTCATAAAGTGTTTGGTATGATGCTATAAAACTAAAAAAAAAAATAGCAATACCGTTATTGTTGTTATAATCAGCATTATTTTATGTTAATAGTTACACTTTTCAAGTTCAGAAAACAAACATCTATCCACATCTATTCATAAATTTTCCAATGTATATTATCTAGACACTTGGTCAAGAAGCTATTTAGTAAAACATAATACAAAAAAGGAAAAATCGGTTCTTAAATCTCAGAATGATATCATATTAAAGGTTATCCATGAAGTTAGGAAAACATTTTTGAGGTTTTCTTGAATAAAAATACCATAATCTGTATGTCACATGAAAGGATATGGAGGCTAAGAAAAGATACATAAGACATAATTTAGTTTTAAAAAAAAGAAAAAGTACTATATTTTGTAGAAGTTTGGGACTGAAATTCAACATAAAACAATTTTTCTTGCATTCTAAATTTAAATGGTTGAATGAATATGACAGTAAAAAAACACTGCTACTCACGATCTTTTTTAACTCACATCCTAGATTAATGAAAATAAAAACAAAAATAAACACATGAGACCTAAGTAAACTTAATAAGGGCTTCCCAGGTGGCACAGTTGTAAAGAATCTGCCTGCCAATGCAGGAGATGCAGAAGATGTGGGTTCAATGCCTGAGTCAGGAAGATTCCCTGGAAAAGGAAATGGCAGCCCACTCCAGTATTCTTGCCTGGGAAAGCCCATGGACAGAGGAGCCTGGCTGACTACAGTCCATCGAGTCACAAAGTGTCAGACATGACTGAGCACACAACCACAGATTGAGCTCAATATCAAATTAATGAATTAAAAATGGGCATATAACCTAAGTTTAGACATTTCTCTAAAGAAGACATACAGATGGCCAAAAGGTACACAAAAAGATGTTCAACATCATTAATATTTGAGAAATACAAATCAAAACTACAATAAATTATCACCTCACACTGGTCTGAGTGACCATTATCAATAAATCTACAAAAAATAGATGTTGGAGGGTGGAGAAAAGGACCCTCCAACATTGTAACCCTCTTATATTATTGTGGAAGTGTAAACTGATACAGCCACTATGGAGAACAGTATGGGGGTTCCTTAAAAAACTAAAAACAGAACTACTGTATGACCGTGCAATCCCACTCCTGGGCGTGTACCCAGTGAAAATTATAATTCAAAAAGACATATAATTCAATGTTCATTGCAGCACTGTGTACAATAGCCAGGATTTGTAAGCAACCCAAATGTCCATCAGCAGAGGAATAGATATACAAGACGTGGCACACATATGCAGTAGACTTTTACTGTCTTAAAGAGAACAAAATTGTGTCATTTGCAGAGACATGGGTGTAGCTAGAGACTGTCATACAGAGTGAAGTAAGCCAGAAAGAAATAAACAAATACCATATGTTAACACATATATGCGGAATTTAGAAAGATGGTAGAGAAGATCTTATTTGCAAAGCAGAAATAGAGACACACACATAGGGAACATACATATGGATACCAAGGGGAAATGGGGGGTGGGGTGAATTGGAAGAATGTGATTGACATATATACACTGCTATGTGTGAAATAGATTACTAATGAGAACCTACTGTATAGCACAGAAAAGTCCTTCGGTGCTGTGTGTTGATCTAAATGGGAAGTAAACCCAGGAAAGAGAGGATATATGTATGTGTATGATTGATTCACTTTGCTATACAGCAGAATTGGTAGTGTGGAGCAACTGTACTCCAATTAAAAAAAAAATGAGTAAATAAACAAAAGTGGAAAAGAAAAAGTAACAGTCAACACCCAGCATACATTTATGGGTTGTCAACAACAGGGATTTCAGCAGGATCCTTTTTGCTTAAACAAATTAAGTTCAGTGAAACTGCTACAAACTCAAAGCTTTATCAGCAGCATTCTACCATGAAGCAAATAACATTTTACAGGACTGAAGTTCTTAATTCAACTGAGATGTACTTATGGTCTCAAATTCTTGATTGCTTTAATAAAATAACCTAAAGAAAAACCTGAAATAAAATAAATAAAAAACACTATTGCTGTAGTTTGTACAGAATTGCAATACAAATAATTAATCAATCAACTGGTTATTATATATCAATTAATTCAGTTCAGAATACTCTGTCTATGCAATAGCTATACTGACAGAAAACCAACTTTAGTAAATTAATTTTCCCTTTTAATATATTTGATAAAATCCTATACTTAAAAAAAAACAGATTCTTATAAGTCTAAAATTAAAATTTTTTAAGTGGAGGGGCTTCTGAAGATTCCTGGGGTGTAATGGAGTAAGGCTCTGAGAGGGAGGCGCAGTGGCAGGACTTGATCTGGGAAGGTCTATCAACATCTCTCTCATCTCAACCACTGACAGAAAGAAAAACAAAGGGGAAATTGTTGTTCTTGTTGCAGATGATTCCTTGGAGATATTTTTACTATCAACAAAGGCACAGAGAGAATTTCCAAGATGGTGGAAGAATAAGATGAGATCACTTTCCTCCCCACAAATACATCAAAAATTCATCTACATAAGAACAGCTCCTACAGAACGCCTTCAGAATGCTGGCAGAAAACATTCAACTTACAAGAGGGCAAACCAATCTCCTTAGAATGAGGTAAGGTAAAAGATAAAGTTTTTTTTTTTTTTTTTTTAAAGAGACAAAGGACTTCAGGATGGGTCTTGTGCCCTGGGGAGGGAGCTGTGAAGGAGGAAAAGTTTCTGCACACTCAGAAACTCCCTCACAGTTCAGGACAGGTGGAAACTTTGGAACCTCAGAGGAAGTGTAACAGCGGGTACTCAGAAGGCAAAGCAGAATTCACCACAGAGATTGTTGCTGAATATCTCTTCCCACCTGAAAAGTGGCTCACATGCTCTCACCTGGGTCAGAGAGTGAGGGTGGGATGCTGGGGCTCAGGTTGGGGTGGGGTGCCAAGGCTTAGGTTTGAGTGTCAGACACCAGAGAGAAAATGGGGGCTGACTGCCACGAAGATACTTTGAAGGGACTAGTAAGACACACCTGAGGAAATCCAGAGAAAAGACTGGGTGTCCCAGAGAGGAAAGATATCTTTATCGCCAGAACACTCTAACTCTGCATGTTCGCAGACAGTGGCTGTGTGCCCCAGCAGCTGCCAAAGTTGGCAAAATTAGTAGGAGCACCAGCAGTAGCATTAGAAGTGACTGCAGTTTACAATCCCAGAGGGGGAAATGTAAGCCACTAGCCACTGCCAAGTCAGGCAAAGTGCCTGAGGCAGCAGACAAAATGTAGCTGCTGTGGTCCTGACCCCAGAGGTGGGAGCTGCCACCAGCCTGTGAGCAGGCACAGGTTACTGCCCACATTTTACTGGGACCCTAAGCAGCTTGGCTTGGAGAAGGCAGTGGCACCCCACTCCAGTACTCCTGCCTGGAAAATCCCATGGATGGAGGAGCCTGGTGGGCTGCAGTCCATGGGGTCGCTGAGGGTCGGACACGACTGAGTGACTTCACTTTCACTTTTCACTTTCATGCATTGGAGAAGGAAATGGCAACTCACTCCAGTGTTCTTGCCTGGAGAATCCCAGGGCCGGGGGAGCCTGGTGGGCTGCCGTCTAAGGGGTCACACAGAGTCGGACACGACTGAAGTGACAGTAGTAGTAGTAGTAAGCAGCGTGGCTCTTCCTAGGGACTCACAACAGGAGGCCAGATCCTCTAGTAGAGTGCATGACCCACTTCAGACTGTTGCATTATCCATCAAGTCTCTACCACAGCAGGCACTTCCTTGTACATCCCAAATGTGGCTGTCATACCCTCCCTCTCCCCAGCCCAGTGAGCAAGTGAGCGCTAATAACCCTTGGCCTTTGCCTCTCTTGCTTAGGCAGGTAATGGACACCAGAAGGCGGCCTACAAGAAGAGCTGGGCCCAAATCCAAAGCACAACACCAGGGACTATCTGGCCAAAGAAGAGAAAGAAAGAGAAAGAGAGAGATAAGAAAGCCTTCCTCAGTGATCAATGCAGAGAAATAGAGGAAAACAACAGAATGGGAAAGACTAGAGATCTCTTCAAGAAAATTAGACATACCAAGGGAACATTTCATGCAAAGATGGGCACAATAAAGGACAGAAATTGTAGGGACCTAACAGAAGCAGAGATACTAAGAAGAGGTGGCAAAAATACACAGAAGAACTGTACAAAAAAGATCTTCACGACCCAAATAATCACGATGGTGTGATCACTCACCTAGAGCCAGACATCCTGGAATGTGAAGTCAAGTGGGCCTTAGAAAGTATCACAAAGAACAAAGCTAGTGGAGGTGATGGAATACCAGTTGAGCTATTTCAAATCCTGAAGGAAGACGCTGTGAAAGTGCTGCACTCAATATGCCAGCAAACCTGGAAAACTCAGCAGTGGCCACAGCACTGGAAAAGGTCAGTTTTAATTCCAATCCCAAAGAAAGGCAATGCCAAGGAATGCTCAAACTACCACACAATTGCACTCATATCACATGCTAGTAAAGTAATGCTCAAAATTCTCCAAGCCAGGCTTCAGCAATACATGAACTGTGAACTTTGAGATGTTCAAGGTGGTTTTAGAAAAGGCAGAGGAACCAGAGATCAAATTTCCTACATCCGCTGGATCATGGAAAAAGGAAGAGAGTTCCAGAAAAACATCTATTTCTGCTTTATTGACTATGCCAAAGCCTTTGACTGTGTGGATCACAATAAACTGTGGAAAATTCTGAAAGAGATAGGAATACCAGACCACCTGACCTGACTCTTGAGAAATCTGTATGCAGGTCAAGAAGCAACAGTTAGAACTGGACATGGAACAACAGACTGGTTCCAAATAGGAAAAGGAGTACGTCAAGGCTATATATTGTCACCTTGCTTATTTAACTTATATACAGAGTGCATCATAAGAAACGCTGGGCTGGAAGAAGCACAAGGTGGAATCAATATTGCTGAGAAAATATCAATAACCTCAGATATGCATATGACACCACCCTTATGGCAGAAAGTGAAGAAGAAGTAAAGAGCCTCTTGATGAAAGTGAAAGAGGAGAGTGAAAAAGTTGGCTTAAAGCTCAACATTCAGAAAACAAAGATCATAGCATCTGGCCCCATTACTTCATTGGAAATAGATTGGGAAACAGTGGAAACAGTGGCTGACTTTCTTTTGTGGGGCTCCAAAATCACTGCAGATGGTGATTGCAGCCATGAAATTAAAAGACACTTACTCTTTGGATGGAGAAGGAAATTGAAACCCACTCCAGTATCCTCTCCTGGGAAATCTCATGGACAGAGGAGCCTGGTGGTCTGCAGTCCATGGGGTTACAAAGAGTCGGGTATGACTGAGCGACTAACATTAACACTAACTAACTACTCCTTGGAAGGAATTTTTTTTTTTTTTTTTTTGCATTTGTTCCTTTATTTATTTTATTTTATTTTTTAAATTTTATTTTATTTTTAAACTTTACAATATTGTATTAGTTTTGCCAAATATCAAAATGAATCCACCACAGGTATACCTGTGTTCCCCATCCTGAACCCCCCTCCCTCCTCCCTCCCCATACCCTCCCTCTGGGTCATCCCAGTGCACCAGCCCCAAGCATCCAGCATAGTGCATCAAACCTGGACTGGCGACTCGTTTCATACATGATATTATACATGTTTCAATGCCATTCTCCCAAATCTCCCCACCCTCTCCCTCTCCCACAGAGTCCATAAGACTGATCTATACATCAGTGTCTCTTTTGCTGTCTCGTACACAGGGTTATTGTTACCATCTTTCTAAATTCCATATATATGCATTAGTATACTGTATTGGTGTTTTTCTTTCTGGCTTACTTCACTCTGTATAATAGGTTCCAGTTTCATTATGACCAACCTACACAGCATATTAAAAAGCAGAGACATTACTTTGTCACCAAAATCCACCTAGTCAAGGCCATGGTTTTTCCTGTGGTCATGCATGGATGTGAGAGTTGGACTATAGAGAAGGCTGAGCACTGGAGAATTGATGCTTTTTATCTGTGGTTTTGGTGAAGACTCTTGAGAGTCCCTTTAACTGCAAGGAGATCCATCCAGTCCATCATAAATGAGACCAGTCCTGGGTGTTCATTGGAAGGACTGATGTTGAAGCTGAAACGCCAATACTTTGGCCAACTGATGAGAAGAGCTGACTCATTGGAAAATACCCTGATGCTGGGAAAGATTGAGGGCAGGAGGAGAAGGGGACGACAGAGGATGAGATGGTTGGATGGCATCACCAACTCGATGGACATGGGTTTGGGTGAACTCTGGGAGTTGGTGATGGACAGGGAGTCATGTGTGACTGGCATGCTGTGAGTCATGTGGTTGCAAATAGTCGGACATGACATGACTGAATGACTGAACTGACCTAAACTGAACAAAAATTAAACATTAAGGAGAGATATTAAAAGCAGTAAGAGAAAAGCAATGAATAACATACATGGGGATCCCCATGAGGCTAACAGCTGATCCTTGAAGAGAAACTCTGCATGTCAGAAGAGAATGACAGGATATACTTAAGAGATGAAAGGGAAATACAATCAAGATTACTCTATTTAACAAGAATCTCATTCAGATTTGAAGGAGAAAATGACCACACTGACTGTAGCCCACATGCTCCTCTGTCCAAGGGAATTTCTCGGCAAGAATATTGGAGTGGGTTGCCATTTTCTTTTTCAGTAGCATCATTCATTTCAAATAATTACCTTAAATGTGAATGGACTAAATTCTATAAACAAAATACATAGATTGACTGAATGGATACAAACACAAGACCCCTATATATGCTATCTACAAGAGACACTTCAGACCTACAGTTTGAAAGTGAGGCACTGGAAAAAGATATTTCATGCAAATGGAAATCAAAAGGAATTGGGAGTAGCTATACTCATATCAAATAAAATACACTTTTAAATAAAGACCTTTACTAAGAGTCACAGAAAAACACTGCACAATGATGAAGGTTTCAATCCAATAAGAAGAAATAACAATTATAAGTATGTATGCACCCAACACGGAGAAGGAAATGGCAACCCACTCCAGTGTTCTTGCCTGGAGAATCCCAGGGATGGGGGAGCCTGGTGGGCTGCCGTCTATGGGATTGCACAGAGTCAGACACGACTGAAGTGACTTAGCAGCATGCACACAACATAGGAGAACCTTAATACATAAGGCACATGCTAACAACCACTAAAGGGGAAATCAACAGTAACAAAGTAATAGTGAGAGACTTTAATACTCTACTCACACCAACAGATAGATCATACAGACGTAAGATTAATAAGGAAACGCAAGCTTTAAATGATACATTGGACCATTGAACCTAATTTATATCTGCAGCACGTTTCATCCAAAAACAGTAGATTGTGTTTTTCCTTAAGTGTACATGGAACATTTTCCAGGATAGAACACATTTTGGGTCACAAATCAAGGCTTGGCATTTTTTGTTTTAATTGAAATAATTTCAAACATCTTTTCTGACCACAATGTTATGAGGTTAGATATCAACTACAGGATTAATCTCTATACAAGCAACTCATGCAGCTCAATACCAGAAAAACAAACAAGCCAATCAAAAAGTGGGCAGAAAACCTAAACAGGCATTTCTCCAAAAAAGACATATAGATGGCTAATAATCACATGAAAAGATGCTCAACATTGCTCATTATTAGAGAAATGAAAATCAAAACTATAATGATGTATCACCTCACATCAGTTAGATGTCTATCATCAAAAATGTGTAAAAAATTGATAGCATACAGTGAATGATTCTTATCTCCAAAGAAGAAGATTTAGCTTTGGGACCAGGGAGCAGCTTGACCACTGAAGAGCTTTTGTGTAGCAGAGTTTTATTAAAGTATGAAAAGACCTCTGAGAAAGCTGCTGACATAGACATCAGAAGGGGATGGAGAGTGCCCCACTCTCTAATCTTAGCAAAGCTGTACACACTTTTATCAGACCCACTCCCACAACATACATCTTAAGATAACAGGATTAGAACTAACCATAGAAAGATCTTACCAGACCCACTCCCACAGTACTCAAGTTTTAAGATGACAAGATTAGTCAGAAGGTTCTTGTTAAGGAGAAACATATCCTCAAGCAAGATACATTGTTATATTGACTAAGACAAAGCAAAAAAAAGTAAGGAAAAAATTGTCCTTTTCTCCTTGAGAGCCTCAGACCCCTTTCTCCTTCTCAAGGGCCCTGGGCTCCTTTTCTCCTCCTTGGGGACCCCAGACTTCTTAAAAGCTACCTAGGAATTGACTCTCTCAAAATAAATGCTGAAGAGGATATGAAACAAAGAGAACAATCTTGCAGTGCTGGTGAGAATGTAAACTGATACAGCCACTGTGGAGAACAGAATAATAATTCCTTAAAAAATTAGGAATAAAGCTGTCATATGAACCAGTAATCCCAGTACTGGGCATATACCCCGAGGAAACTATAATTTAAAGAGACACATGTACCCCCACTGAAGCACTGTTTACAATAGCTAGGGCCTAGAAGCTATGTAGATGTCCACTGAAAGGAAAGTGGATACAGAATTGATGGTGTATATATATATATATTTTTTTTTTCAATGAAATATTACTCGATCATAAAAAGGAACACATTTGTGTCAGTTTTAATGAGGTGGATGATCCTAAAGCCTATTATACAGAGTGAAGTAAGTCAGAAAGAGAAAAGCAAACATCGTGTATTAATGCATATGTATGGAATCTGGAAAGATATTACTGGTTAAGCTTTTTGCAGGGCAGCACTGGAGAAACAGACATATAGATGAGACTTGTAGACAAAGTGGAGGAAAAGAGAGAGAGGGATTAATTGAAAGGGTAATATCAAAACTTATACATTACCATATGTAAAATAGTTAGCCAGTGGGAATTTGCTGTTGATTCAGAGAGCTCAAATATCTGAACAACGCTGCAGAGGAACCTGGAATGTTAGGTCCATGAACCAAGATAAATTGGAAGTGGTCAAACAGAAGATGGCAAGAGTGAACATTGACATTTTAGGAATCAGAACTAAAATGGGTGGGGACGGGCAAATTTAAATTGGATGGCAATTATATATACTTCTAAGGGCAAGACCCTAGAAGAAATGGAGTAGCCCTTATAGTCAAAAGAAGAGTCTGAAATGCAATACTTGAGGGCAATCTCAAAAATGACAGAATGATCTTAATTTGTTTCCAAGGCAAACCATTCAGTAACACAGTAATCCTAGAACATGCTTCAAAGAGTAATGCTGAAGAAGTTGAACAGTTCTGTGAAGATCTGCAAGATGTTTTAGAACTAGCATCCAAAGAAGATATTCTTTTCATTAGAGGGGACTGGAATGAAAAATATGAAGTCAAGAGATACCTTGAGTAACAGGCAAGTTTGGCCTTGGAGTACAGAATGAAGCAGGGCAAAGGCTAGCCAAATTTTGCCAATAGAACACACTGGTCATAGCAAACACACTCTTCCAAAAATGTAAGAGATGACTCTATGCAAGGACAATTTCAGATGGTCAATACTGAAATCAGATTGATTATACTCTTAGAAGCTGAAGATGGAGGAGCTCAATACGGTCAGCAAAAACAAGATTTGGAGCTGGCTATGGATCAGATCATGAACTCCTTATGCAAAATTCAGACTTATATTGAAGAAAATAGGGAAAACCACTAGGCCATACAGGAAAGACCTAAATCAAATCTCTTATGATTAGACAGTGGAAATGACAAACACTTCCAAGACATTAGATCTTACAGACAGAGTGCCTGAAGAACTATGGATGGAGGTATGTGACATTGTACAGGAAGTGGTAATGAAAACTATCCCCAAGAAAAAGAAATGCAAGAAGGCAAAATGGTTTTCTGAGCAGGCCTTACAAATAGCTGAGAAAAGAAGAGAAGTGAAAGGCAAAGGAGAAAATGAAAAATATTCCCATCTAAGTGCAGAGTTTCCTAAGAATAGCAAGGAGAAATAAGAAAGCCTTTCTCAGTGATCAATGCAAAGAATCAGAGGAAAACGTTAGAATGGGAAAGACTAGAGATCTCTTCAAGAAAATTAGAGATACCAAGGGAAATTTTCATGCAAAGATAGGTACAATAAAGGACAGAAACCATATGGACCTAACAGATTATGGTGAAGATCACTCAGTCGTGTCTGACTCTTTGTGACCCCATGGATTGTAACCTACCAGGCTCCTCTGTCCATGGGATTTTCCAGGCAATAGTACTGGAGTGGATTGCCATTTCCTTCTCCAGGGAACTTCCCAACCCAGGGATCGAACCCAGGTCTCCCACATTGTAGACAGACATTTAACCGTCTGAGCCACCAGGGAAGGACTTAACAGAAGCAGAAACTATTAAGAAGAGGTGACAAGAATATATGGAAGAACTATACAAAAAAGAGCCAGATAACCATGGTGGTATGATCACTCACCTAGAGCATGATGTCCAGGAGTGTGAATTCAAATGGACCTTAGGAAGCATCACTATGAACAAAGTTAGTGGAGGTGATGGAATTCCAGTTGAGATATTTCAAATCCTAAAAGATGAAGCTGTTAAAGTGCTACACTCAGTATGTCAGCAAATCTGGGAAACTCAGCAGTGGCCACAGAACTGGAAAAGGTCAGTTTTCACTCCAATCCCAAAGGCAATTCTAAAGAACGTTCAAACTACCACACAATTGCACTCATTTTACATGTTAGCAAGGTCATGCTCAAAATCTTCCAAGCCAGGGATCAATAGTGCAGGAATGAAGAAATTCCAGATGTTCATGCTGGATTTAGAAAAGGCAGAGGAACCAGAGATCAAATTATGAACATCCATTGGATTTTAGGAATAGCAAGAGAATTCAGAAAAACATCTACCTCTGCTTCATTGACTATGCTGAAGCCTTTGACTGTGTGGATCACAACGAACTGTGAAAAATTCTTAAAGAGATGGGATTAATAGATCACCTTACCTGCCTTCTGAGAAACCTGTATGCAGGTCAGGAAGCAAGTTAGAACCGGACATGAACAGCAGGCTGGTTCAAAATTGGGAAAGGAGTGTGTAATGGCTGTATATTGTCATCTTGTTTATTTAACTTATATGCAGAGTACATCATGATTATGTAATGCTGGCCTGAATGAAACACAAGCTGGAATCAAGATTACTGGGAGAAATATCAATAACCTCAGATATGCAGATGATGCCACCCTTACGGCAGAAAGCAAAGAGGAACTAAAGAGCCTCTTGATACATATGAAAGAGTAGCATGAAAAAGCTGACTTAAAACTCGACATTCAAAAAGCCAGGATCTTGGTATCAAGTCCTCCTACTTCGTGCATATATATGCTGAAACAATGGAAACAGTGAAAGCCTTTATTTTCTTGAGCTCTAAAGTCACTGAGGACAGTGACTGAAGCCATGAAATTAAAATATGCTTGCTCCTTGGAAGAAAAGCTTTGACAAACATAGACAGCGCATTAAAAAGCAGAGACATTACTTTGCTGACAAATGTCTGTATAGTCTAAGCTATGCTTTTTCCAGTAGTTATGTTTGGATGTGAAAGTTGGACCATAAAGAAGGCTGAGTGCCAAAGAATTGATGCTTTTCAATTGTGGTGACTCTTGAGAGTCCCCTGTCCTGCAAGGAGATCAAAGCAGTCAATCCTAAAGGAAGTCAACCATGAACATTCACTGGAGGGACTGATGCTGTTGCTGAGGCTACAATACTTTCGCTACCTGATATGAAGAACCAACTCATTGGAAAATACCCTGATGCTGGAAAAGATAGAAGGCAGGAATGGAAGGGGATAACAGAGGATGAGATGTTTGGATGGCATCACCTATCAGTGGACATGAGTTTGACCAAGCTCCTGGAGTTGGTGAAGGACAGGGAAGCCTGGCATGCTGTAATCCGTGGATTCTCAAGGCTTTGGAGATGACTTAGTGACTGAACAACAACAACCTGGTCATTAAATGTTTTATTAATGGAAAAAGCTTAGATCTGTCAAAACTTTTTCCTGCCAATATTGAAATGAGTGTAATTTTATGCTTTTTCTATTAATATGATATACTGCATTCTTTTGGTTTTCATATGTGAGCCAATAAAAAAATTCTGCATTTGTGAGATAGTCCCACTTGGTCACATTCTATAATCCTTTTCATATATCACTAAATTTAGTGTGTTAGCATTTTGTTGGGAATTTTTATATACATAATCGTAACAAATATTGCTTTATAGTTTTCATTTTGGGGGATGTCTTTGGTAAGAGTCATGGACCCTGCTGTCTTACTGAGGTCCAGGATACTCTCTTTAAGAGACAACTTTCACTTTATTCTGTGGGTTTGTTTAAATACTAACATTCTACAATGATTCATTTAGTGGTCTTTTCCATGTTATTATTATTTTAGAGCACAAGTTAATTTGCCCAGGTCTTTACTTACCATCTCAAAAGTCAGTTGCCTCCATTCTGTGTATTATTCTTCCAGTTCTCATTCTCTAGCTATCACTGGACTTGCATAGAACTGTTAAAACCATTTATATCACTCCTATCTTCTGAAAAGCTGCTGCCACTCCACTTCAGGCCTGGAATCGACATCATCTTTCATTAAAAATGTGTATGACATGAAAGTCAGAAACACTCGTGTGTCAGAGTAATAAATAGAAGCCAAAGATTTTCATTGCTTATTAATCTTTTCTTTTTCTGTTTTGCATTTCCCTTTGCTAACCTCCATACCTTGAAGGTCAGATTCACATATCCATATCCCTGAGAAGTGTGTTTCAATTTTCTAATCAGATAATCTCTCTCTCATTGTTTTGTTCAAATATGTACTATATTTGTTGATATCTATTCCATCCTCCATACATTCATATTCTTAATCTGAAATTAGAATATTTCTAGGAACCAGCAAATTCTACAGGCCTGTGTTTTTTGCCCCAGTTTTGGAAATTTTCAGCCATTATTCCTTCAACATACACATGCACACACACACACACACACATATCCTCTCCTTTTGGGACTCTGATGGCACAAATACTAATCTTTTATTATATTCCAATTTCTCTCTGAATCTCTGCTAATTATTTTTTTTTCATCTATTTTCTCTTTATTCATTTAGATTGAGTAATTTCTATTGTGCTCTTCAAATTCACTGTTTTCCCCCTCTCTGTCCTCTCTTTTTGCTGTTACACACATCCACTGAGTTATTTTAATTTTATGATCACAATATTTAGTTCTAAAATGGCCATTTGGCTCATCTTTACACATTCTATTTCTTTACTTAGATTTTCTATTTTTTAATTTGCTTCAAACATGTTTGCAATATTTATTTATGCATTTGTTATAGGGCTTTAAAATTCTTATTTTATAATTCTAATATCTGAATCCTCTTGCTGTCTGATGGTTCTTTTTCCATCCAGTTTGAGATATTCCTGGTTCATGTTACAATGAGTTATAATCAATGAAACCTGAACAGTTTTCATACTGTAATACTCTGTATCTTCTTTAAGTTTTGTTCTTTTTTTTTTTTTTTTGCTGGCTTCTCGCATTGCCTGATAGGTAAAAGGTGGGAAGTGCTAACCTTGTTACTGCCAGTTAAGGTGAAAGTTTGGACTCAGCCTCCTTTGACACCTAGAAATGAGGCACTCTGTTGTGACAGCTGGGCTGCAGTATGAATTCAGACCCTACCATTGCCTAGTGGGACGCTATCTGCACGCTATCTTTAGCTGTGAGGGAGAGGGCTGGGGAGAGGGTCACCTCCTCACTGGTCCCACTAGACTCCGCTGACACTGGAGTCATGCTGCTGCTGGAGTCATGAAGCTTTCTATTCAAGCTGGATGAGTTGCTCCCCGCTCAATCTTCTCTAGCATCACCCTGGCACTGAGTTGAATCATCTTGCTACAGCCTGGCAAGAGTGGAAGTCTAGGTTCAACACTTGGCCTTTGCTGGGATGCAGTTGCAACTTGGTCTGTGGTATTCACCCAGAAAAAAAGTGGTTAAAAGTCCCCTGTCTTGTTTAGCTGCCTCTTTCTTGGTCTTTTGGCCACAGACACAGGCTTTTGAGAGGATTATTGTTGACATCTGTTGGCATTTCCAGGCTGCCAGCTTCTTCATGATATAGTCATGAAGTTACACAAAAATCTAGGGAACTCATTACCATCATCCCTTGGATCTTGAGCTCCTTAGCTGGCCTGACTTAATCTCTCCAGCTTTCCGGGTAATCTTAAATTTGTTTTGCATATATTTTCTAGGCCTTTTAGCTTTTCTTGGTGAGAAGTACAGAGAAAAGTAGGTATAGCCTATGTTTCTAGATGGGAAAGTTATCTCAAGATCTGTCCATCAATATTTCCCTAACGTTTTGCATAGTGACTCCCAGGTAATAAATTACTGACAAGTAATTGTTAAATGAATGATTTAATAGCAAAATTTTGTATTTGTTATTTTGGAAATTCCTGGACTCAGTTCAACTCAATTCTGTTTCAGGAACACTTGAGGTTTTCAGAAAATAGAATCTCATTTGAATGGAGGTATCACTGAATTTATTTAGAAAAAAATATAATTGCTGTCACAATATTTTATTCAAATAAAATATTTGATGTGGGGGAAAAAAGCAATTTTCTGTTGTTGCTGGCATCATTTGCATTTGAAAATCCCCTAAAACATTTTACTCCTTAAACTTATTATTCTTTGTTGTACTGATTTACAGTTTCTAAATAATTTAAAGAATGTACTTTGTAATTAAGAACATTCTCATTCACATATGCAAATTCTAATGACTACTTGTTATGATCTTGCTATTTTTAATAGCATATGTACTGTTGGGCTGAAATTTCTCAAAGATCAGACCAATTTTAATAGCTCGGTGTTCTTTTTATAATTGTCTGAATCATTAATTTTTGTTTACCATTGGGTGAATGCTGGTTATTTTCTTTAATATTATGGTGTGTATAGGATATGACATAAACACTTAATGATGGAATGAACAGTTGTACTTTAGAGGCTCTATAGTCCTGAGAATCAAAAATGGAATTTATTTAAAAGAATTCTCCAGTGGAGATGCTTTGACAAGTAGGGCCTTGATTGTGGCATTATTTCATCCCTCAGCTCCTGTAACCAGTTTTAGACTAATCTAAACCTTTGTGTTTCCATTGAACAAATCAATTAAACCAAGTTCAGTTAAGGTAACTTTGCTTTCAACAGAAATAATTTGCCAGAAAATAATGTGGTTACAGTGGTTATACTGAAATTAAGGCAACAAAAAATGCAATTATATATATTCAGGTGATTTTAAGACCAAATAAACATTGTTATAGGAGGACATCTATGAGACATCATTAATGATGTAGTAAAGAGTAACATACCAAATGGAACCACAGCCATTTTTCACTCTATAAATAGAGAAATAGAAGAACAAACACAATTTTTCTAACAGTCTTAAAACAGTGGCATGAAAATTATTTGAAATTTTAAAATATGTTTAATAGATGTTACAGAGTTAGCACATTTATCCAGAGCTTTCAGTAGCCCTAAAGGTATTCCATCCCAATTTATAATAAGTGAAACTCAGAGAAGTTAAAGCAAATTTCCCCTGTCACCTTGATAATAAATGTTTCAATCTAGGCCTGAAGGCTTCAGGTCTCTTGAATTCCAGAGTTTGTGTTTCATTATTCATCATTCTTTGTCACATCTTAAAATTTGGAAGTCCTTATTGTTGATAATCGGAGAAGGCAATTGCACCCCACTCCAGTACTCTTGCCTGGAAAATCCCATGGAGAGAGGAGCCTGGTAGACTGCAGTCTATGAGGTTGCTAAGAGCCAGACACGACTGAGCGACTTCACTTTGACTTTTCACTTCCATATATTGGAGAAGGAAATGGCAACCCACTCCAGTATTCTTGCCTGGAGAATCCCGGAGACAGGGGAGCCTAGTGGGCTGCCGTCTATGGGGTCGCACAGAGTTGGACACGACTGAAGCAACTTAGCAGCAGCATTATTGATAATAATGATGCTTTTGCTCAGATTCTGGGTCATGATTTCTGTAAGTGATCTTAGTGCTCTGATCCCTCCCTTCACTAGCCAAAGGATACGCTAATATATTTCATCAACTCTAAGACGTCATCTACTGTGATAGACAAAGGTTTCAATGGGCCCTCAAGAAAAAAATATACCCTGGCATTGAATTTATATACATCATTAATTGTGGGATATAGTCAGATTTCATAAATATCAGCATGTAAAAATATGTCTTGGAGTCAATAAAATATGATTGATGTCTGGCCTTATCACAACACTGTTTATCTATGCAATACTGTGCAGGGTAGTAGGGAGAGAGGAAGAGAAGGAGTTGCCAAAAGACCATTTACTTTGTCTGAGTAATTTCTCCAACAGAAGCAGATATTCAGAATGTTATGTTGACATGACAGCCAAGAAGATCATAATAAAAGAGTTTACTGGAAGAAGTGCCGCCTTATGGTTATAAGAATTGTATCCTTGAGTCCTTACTTGAATGTTAGGTTTCTACTACGCATCTGCCTCTCTTCATTGATTCCATGCCTTTTGGGATGTCAACACTCTTACTGACAAGTTAAAACATATACTCTTACAATAAAATTTCCCATTTGAGTAGAATCATATGAATTCCATCATCACACTTGAATTCTCATTTGATAAGAATGAATCACTGGAAATTTTCCTCCTTTGAAAATCAAAGTAGTATAATGTGACAAGAAGAGAATTTTAATGACACTTCCTTGGTCTACCTGCAACATACATGGTATATGGTCAGGCCACTCAAGATGGCCTTGAGAGAGCAAGCTGTTCTCTTGTTCTCAGTACACTTCCTACTCGACCAGGGCCTGCTTCAGCTTTACCCTGCTTACTTGACTGACCTTTTTACATACTTACCCCCAGCACCAGCTAGTGATTGTTCTTAATAAAGAAACAGTGAGAGGAATACCCTCTGCTAGCTACTCTGGTAACCAAACAGCCAACCTGATGTAATTCCCACTGTAATTTCCAATTTCCTCCTTTCTGCCTGGAGTAAAGACTGCTGCTATGTCCTTCCCATCATTGGCCATACAGAGTGAAGTGTTGCTCCAGGACATTGCTTCAGACATGTAAGATTCCTCATTCATTAAGCCACTGATGTCTTCATAACTAATGCTGGGCTCTCTCTTCAAGCTGGCAGATCTGTCGGGTGCAGCCCAAAACATGAACAGTACAGAGCAGAACAAACAGAGCTGCTATAGGGAAAACTGTAGTGTTCTTTTGGTTGCAAAATCCAGACCGTGAATTGTAAATATTTAGTCAGTATCCAATCATGTTATTGATGGGACTAAATACACTGTTTTCTATATTTTTTAAGACCAAATTAATCTTATAGAGGAAAACAACAGACTGGAAAAGACTAGAGATCTCTTCAAGAAAATTAGACATACCAAGGGACCATTTCATGCAAACGTGGGCTCAATAAAGGACAGAAATGGTATGGACCTAACAGAAGCAGTAATTGTTAAGAAGAGGTGGCAAGAATACACAGAAGAACTGTACAAAAAAAGATCTTCATGACCCAGATAATCATGATGGTGTGATCACTCACCTAGAGCCAGACATCCTGGAATGTGAAGTCAAGTGGGCCTTAGAAAGCATCACAAAGAACAAAGCTAGTGGAGGTGGTGGAATTCCAGTTGAGCTCTTTCAAATCCTGAAAGATGATGCTATGAAAGTGCTGCACTCAATATGCCAGCAAATTTGGAAAACTCAGCAGTGGCCACAGCACTGGAAAAGGTCAGTTTTCATTCCAATCCCAAAGAAAGGCAATGCCAAGGAATGCTCAAACTACCACACAATTGCACTCATCTCACATGCTGGTAAAGTAATGCTCAAAATTCTCCAAGCCAGGCTTCAGCAATACATGAACCATGAACTTCCAGACATTCAAGCTGGTTTTAGAAAAGGCAGAGGAACCAGAGATCAAATTGCCAACATCTGCTGGATCATGGAAAAGGCAAAAAAGAGTTCCAGAAAAACATTTCTGCTTTACTGACTATGCCAAAGCCTTTGACTGTGTGGATCACAATCAACTGTGGAAAATTCTGAAAGAGATGGGAATACCAGACCACCTGACCTGCCTCTTGAGAAACCTATATGCAGGTCAGGAAACAACAGTTAGAACTGGACATGGGACAACAGACTGGTTCCAAATAGAAAAAGGAGTACGTCAAGGCTGTATATTGTCACCCTGCTTATTTAACTTATATGCAGAGTACATCATGAGAAATGCTGGGCTGGAAGAAGCACAAGGTAGAATCAAGATTGCTGGGAGAAATATCAATAACCTCAGATATGCAGATGATACCACCCTTATGGCAGAAAGTGAAGAGGAACTCAAAAGCCTCTTGATGAAAGTGAAAGAGGAGAGTGAAAAGGTTGGCTTAAAGCTCAACATTCAGAAAACAAAGATCATGGCATCTGGCCCCATCACTTCATGGGAAATAGATGGGAAAACAGTGGAAACAGTGTCAGACTTTACTTTTTGGGCTACCACTGCAGATGGTGATTGAAGCCATGAAATTAAAAGACGCTTCCTCCTTGGAAGGTAAGTTATGACAAACCTAGATAGTATATTCAAAAGCAGAGACATTACTTTGCCAACAAAGGTCCGTCTAGTCAAGGCTGTGGTTTTTCCAGTGGTCATGTATGGACGTGAGAGTTGGACTGTGAAGATAGCTGAGTGCAGAAGAATTGATGCTTTTGAACTGTGGTGTTGGAGAAGACTCTTGAGAGTCCCTTGGACTGCAAGGAGATCCTACCAGTCCATTCTGAAGGAGATCAGCCCTGGGATTTCTTTGGAAGGACTGATGCTAAAGCTGAAACTCCAGTACTTTGGCCACCTCATATGAAGAGTTGACTCATTGGAAAAGACTCTGATGCTGGGAGGGATTGGGGGCAGGAGGAGAAGGGGACGACAGAGGATAAGATGGCTGGATGGCATCACTGACTCGATGGACATGAGTTTGAGTGAACTCTGGGAGATGGTGATGGACAGGGAGGCCTGACGTGCTGCGATTCATGGGGTCACAAAGAGTTGGACACGACTGAGCCACTGAACTGAACTAAACTGAATCTTAATATGTTCAGTTATCATATAGTTAGTGTGAATAATGCCTTTGAGGATGTAGCAAAAGATGAAGAAGGCAGGATATGAATCAAGGTCTCCCTGACTCCAGATCTCTCATTCTTAAATGTGATGCTATATTTTCCCCTAGGATATTGTGCTTTCAAGATCTCTAAATTTGTCATGTAGGAATTAACATGTTCTAGGACATAGGGAAGACACAGTGGTTGACATAGCATAATATAGTTTGGAACTTAACATTTCTGAGGCAGGGGCAAGCTACGTCCTTATTCAGATCCAAAAACCCATTTTCAACAGCTGCAAATGGAGAGCTATCTTCCAACAGTGATAAAAATAGTACATAATATGACTCTTTAGTATAGGCTATGTGTTATGCTCACTAAAATATCAAATGATGGCATGAAGGTACTTGCGAGGCCTGCCGAGGACCAGCCCCGGCTGATCCAGGGTATTCGAAGGGGAGACGGCGTCGGCGACTATTTATTTATTTATCAAAGACATAAAGAGTAATAGAATGAGGATAGCTCAGTAGGAAAATTCAGTGGAGAAAAGAAGCTGAATAGCTTGGTTTACGCGGGAGACCAATAAAACTTCAAGACAAGAAGTTTGCACCACTTACGTAGGCCACAGGCGCCCTCTCGAATAGCGGAAGGTGCCTCACCCTAGACACCTTCTCGAGTGGGTCTTAGAAGCCCAGGCATAATTAGTAAGCGTGGTGGGTTCCGCGCTCCAGATGGAGACTCAGCTGGAAGTTAAAAGAAAGAATGACATGGGGAGACCAAGCGTTGGTGAGCAAGGCCCGTAGCTTTATTTTTAACAGGGGCTTTTATACCCTAAGTTACACATAGAGGATAATAGGGGATGCAAAGTCAGCAGTCTTTGATTCTTATCAAAAACCAAGGTTTCTTTCCTGCACATATATCGTATACAAATGGTTTAGGTGATTTACATCATCTTCTGGCCAGAAGGCCTACTAACATTTTATGACTCTTGACAAGGACTTATCAACAAAGACTTACTTTCTCTAAGAGTAATTATTTTAAGGTTTTGCGCCATCTTCCGAAGATAAAATTGCATTTCTATAGGGCGGATGTGTAATGGGTTTACAACAAAGGAAAGAATTTATTACCTTAAGGGTCTAAAGTTACTAACACCAAGGCCACTACTTATTTTTTCTACGTACCCACTATTAATTAATACATATTCAAGGATACAATTCAGGGGATGTGAAAACTTGGCAACAAACATTGACTCATCAATGAAATCCTTTACTAGTCTTATTCTGACAGTTTCTAACTCTCTGAGAGGCTCTAAGCTATTTGAATATCTTAAGCTTCCCATGCCTCTCGAGGCTGGGAGACTGTAAACAATCGTATGCATAGCTGCAGGAGTCCGGGTAAACTTGTCAGGCGAGTTAGAGAGCCATCAGAGGGGTTTGGATTTAAACACTCCTAATTGCCCAGGAACTTTATTAATTGGAGCTGTAAGTTAACTCTTTGACAGAGAGAGAGAGAGATGGTGGTAGGGGACAGCCCCCAGTAAAGTCAGAGGTGAGAGCACAAAGCAATAAAGTAGGCAGACTCTGGTTTTTTGGGGAAAATGCTCGAGAATATCCGGGCGGACTCCTGAGGCTCGATCCCGCCTTTGCGTATGCCGAGCCTCCTTCCTCATGACCTTTGTCATGAGCAGAATGCCTCACCGGCTCCCCGCACTTATTCAGATCCAAAAACCCATTTTCAACAGCTGCAAATGGAGAGCTATCTTCCAACAGTGATAAAAATAGTACATAATATGACTCTTTAGTATAGGCTATGTGTTATGCTCACTAAAATATCAAATGATGGCATGAAGGTACTTGCGAGGATCCTCAGGTGTCCCTGGCTCTGGGCAAAGAAGCATTGGGCAGGAGGGTCTTTCACTGCTGACGCTTCTCACGCTAACCCCTGCCCTCAGTAATGGTGCCCCTTCTTGGCCTTGACGTCCTCTGACAGCAACCACTTCTCCTCCTTTCATTCCAGTCAAAGGCAGAGTAGCTCTCCTTTCCCTGAATTATCTACCAACCTCTTCCTATAATATCACTAATTATAGTTTTCTTTTGATTCCCCAAAGACTATTGTGACAGAGGTCCAAAAGCTGGGCACTGCTGTCTATCTCCTGAAATTGTAGCAACCTTAATTCTCCTAGATCCAGTGTGGACACTTTTGTTTATTAAGAAAAGGCTCATAAGCAGAGGAGAATGAAATGTCAAAAAAGACACAGGATATTCTTTTAATAATTATCTTTCTACCTTCTCACTTCTCAATCCTTGGGTTGAGAAGTCTCCCTGGATTAAGAAATGGCACCCCACTTCAGTATCATTGTCTGGAAAATCTCATGGGCAGAGTAGCCTGGTGGACTATAGTCCACGGGGCCACAAAGAATTAGACACAACTGAGCAATTGAGCACCATTTCTCTAGTGAACGCTGAGTTTCCCAAATTATCTGCTATCCCATGTAGGTGTTTTGTGCCCTAATTCTTTCCAAAATGGGAGACATAAATAAAACTTCTAACTTGAATCTGATTGGAAATATATAATTAAATTTCTCCTGAATCATAACAGTGATTAAAGGTCCCATTATTTGGAGATATTCAAAAGATAGGATATGGATATCTTTGGGCATATCCTCTACCTTGAGAGGATTCAGACTCATAGGCCTAAGGTGAATATTCTACCCACTACTCCAAGTTATTATTATAATTCCTTCATCCTGACTATGGTTTGACTTCCCATTTTGCTCAAGAATAAGTCATTGATTTTTAACCAATGATAAAAGAAAGTCCCTACCACATTGTCTGACAGGTCTTAGCTAAACAGAATGTGGGATATATTTTACTTCAAATGTCCTCCCTATACTAGTAGACCTTTCCATCAATTGTTTTTGAACGAAGACCACAGCAGCTGGGCCATCATTTTCTGCCTCGGTCTATGAGGCCATTTGTTGTTATTGTTGTTGTTTTTGTTGTTGCTCATAGAATTGCTAAAATTAAATCCAAGAGCTACTTAAGAAAGACAGTCTTCCCAGGTGGTCCCATGTTAAAGAATCCACCTGGAAATGCAGGAGAAGCAGGAGACCAGGGTTTAATCTCTGGGTTGGGAAGATCCCCTTGAGGAGGAAATGGCAACCCACTCCAGTATTCTTGCCTGGAAAACCCCATGAACAGAGGAACCTGTCAGGATGCAGTTCATGGGATTGCAAAAGAGTCAGAGCAAGTGACTCTGTGTTGCTCAGCAACACAACTGAGCAACTGAACATAGACTAAACTAAGGACAATTAATTTCCAAAGGATAAAATAAAGAGGAAAAGTCTAACTCAAGAGTAATATATACTTTTCTTCTCTCTCCATGGATGAGATGTTTACTATGTTCACAGTGGAACTGAATGAACTACAGTCTTTCCAGGAAAGATCTAGAGAAGAATTACATTATGTGAAATTAAAACAAAACATGTGAGGGGCAAGGGAAATGAATGAAGGTGGTCAAAAGGCACAAATTTGCAGTTATAAAATTAAATAATTCCTTGGGATGTAGTGTATGGCATGGTGACTGTAGTTAATAATACTATTAATATATTGTATATTTGAAAGTTGCTAAGAGAGTAAATCTTATAAGTTCTCATTGAAAGAAAAGGAAATTTGTAACGTGTACTGTATTAGTCACTCAGTTATGTCTGACTATTTAAGATCCCATGAATTGTAGCTGCCAGGATACTCTGTCCATGAAATTCTCCAGACAAGTATACTGGAGTGGGTAGCCATTCTCTTCTCCAGGGTATCTGCCCTACCCAGGGATCTAACCTGGGTGTCCTGCATTGCAGGCATACTCTTTATTGTCTGAGTCACCAGAGAAGGCCATAACATGTGATGGTCAGTGTTAATTAGACTTATTACAGGGACCATTCACAATACACAGAAATATCAAATTACTATTTTGTACACCTGAAGCTAACATAATGTTTTATATCAATTATACCTCAATTGAAAAAGCAGTATATTATTATTATGTGAGATAGTTCATTATTAATTCATGACATTGTATCCAAATCTCAGAGTCCAAATGTATCCTTCATGAGAGTTGCATGGAAAAGAAAATTCAAAATATTCAAAATGTGGAAATTATAGATATACCTGATGACATGTTTTAGTACCTAAATTCTAAATTCTATGTTTCTTGTAATATGGAGTCACTAGTTCTCTATGTTAGACTTGAGGACTAAGAGTTATCAAATATCAGTGGCTTTCAAGATAAAATTTAAAAAGGCTTTCTTACAAGTTAAAAGTATGGAGTTTTATCAATTGAAATGATATCACAAGTATTTTAGAAACTCTGCTCCTTTCTAGAAATGATTGGAAAAAGAAAGCATAATGAAATATTAGCCTATTTAGGTTAGTGTTTTTGGAAAAAAACATAAGCTAACACTTTAATGTACTAATTTCTTAAAAGGGCAACAGTTGATGTTGTCCTTGATGAAGAAAGCCATACCATTCTTCTCAGTTTAAATAAACTTTAAACAGGCTTTTCCCAGACTTTAGGTCTCTGATTATTCTCTTTTTATATTATTTAATTTAGAAAATTTATAATTGTGAATTTTTCCTCTGTCAGTTTGAGATACTCTAAAATACTTCTTGGCAGTTTTATAACGCAAGAATATTTTAAGGACCTGAGGGCCAGTCTTTGAAATATAACCAGCAAGGAAGGTAGCCTCCCCTTTTCTAATCCTGATTCTGATAGGGGAAAGCCTAACGGATATGGATACCTCACTCCAAGTTGTAAAACTACATTTTGTCATGAAGATTCAAGAAAATTCATTTATCTTCTGGGTATAATCAATTAGCAAACAAAGATGATCTAAACCCCACTCTCACCTCAGTTCTTAAAAACTCTTCTAGTTCTTAAATGGAGAAGGCAATGGCACCTCACTCCAGGACTCTTGCCTGGAAAATCCCATGGACGGAGGAGCCTGGTAGGCTGCAGTCCATGGGGTCGCGAAGAGTCAGACACGACTGAGCGACTTCACTTTCACTTTTCACTTTCATGCATTGGAGAAGGAAATGGCAACCCACTCCAGTGTTCTTGCCTGGAGAATCCCAGGGATGGCGGGGCCTGGTGGGCTGCTGTCTCTGGGGTTGCACAGAGTCGGACACGACTGAAGCGACTTAGCAGCAGCAGCAGCAGTTCTTAAAAAGTCTCAGTAGAGTGGAACACAGATGGATTTCTGACCGATCACAATGGTATTGAACAAAGTCTTCTTTGCATGCTTAATTAAATTTGCCTCATATGATTTTTTACTTTGATATCCTTACATAAGTTCTAGTTTTGCCAAAGATCCATGAAGTGAATTTGACATATAGTGGTATGTCACAGCATGGTCACTGCCCTAAAAAAAAAAAAGAAAAGAAAAGAAATTAATTAACTCAAGATGGTTTGTAGATCTAAATGTGAAATGCAAACTATAAAACTCCTAGAAGAAACTATAGGAGAAAACTTTGTAAACTGGATTTTGGTGATAGTTTTGTTTTATGGTATTGTTATCTTTTTGTTTGGTTTTTAAATAAAACACCAAAAGCTAGATTCATAAAAGAAAACAACTCTACAGTAAACTTTTATGACATCACAGAAGAAATATTTTAGCTGAAATAATTTAAAATCAAATACAAGATTTTTAAATTACATCTTAAAATGAATCAGTTTTATACACATAGAGATTAGGTAGAAAGGGTAAATTCTCAAAAAAAAAAGTATGAAAAATTATCCCAGGTTTTCATATCTATCACATTTTTTAAGATTTTTGTCATTTAATTTCTGCTGCTCTCAAAGTAATAAATTCAAAAATTTACTAACATTTTGCTATGCAATATTGCCATCTGCTAAAATTCAAGGAACTGACCCAAATACTTGGATAATGGAATTAGATGAATACTATGCTCATATTCCCATAAATGGATTGTTATTTCCTTCTCCAGAAGATCTTCCCAACACAGGGATCAAACCCAGGTCTCCTGCATTGTAGGCAGACACTTTACCATCTGAGCCACCAGGGGAGTCCTCTTTCTTTATTTTCTTTTAATGCTCATATTCTTAATGGTTTCTCACATTTTAAAAGGCAACAATTTATATTAACTATTTTTTTAGACTTCTTAATAGGTCTATATCCTTGCTCACTGTACCCCACTTACTACCATTTTCCTTTCTTGAGTATTATGAATTTTTCTGATATCACATTATCAAGGATGAAGTTTCTTTGTTTATACCTTAATAGAATCCTTAAACAAACAAAATGAATTTGTCATAAGGTACTAGGCTATCTAATCAAGATAAAGACAGAATTGCATATGGGCCTCAGAAGAAGATTGAGACAAAAGTAAAAAAAGCCCTTATATACCGTGTAGTTTCCACTCTCCATTCTCACTACTTTTGCTACCTTTTCTTTCGCTCTTTTTCTATTTTTCATTCTCTTTCTCTCTGGACAGTTTTTTTTTTTCTTTCTACCCCAGTCTACAAGTCAGAATCACAACACCATATCTCTGCAACCCTTCCAGACTCGGTTACGTCCTCTTGATTTTATAGCACTCATATGTCCCAACTCTTCCATAATTATTAACTTATTGCTTGCATTTTCCTGCAACCTCACTGAGGACTTCTGAGTTGTTTAATATATAAGATGGCTCATTTTCATAATGGTAACCATAAATTTCAAATCAAAGCCTAGGATGCATGATGTGAGATCGTATATGAGAATGAACTGCATATTTGAAATTATGACAGTATTCCAAGGTCTGGTTGATTTGATCTAATACTATTTCACAATATTGAAGTGCTATTTATTTTTTCATTAATTACTAATCTTTCTCAGTGTTTTCTCTTAAGTCTCACATACTTGTTAGGGCAGTTTAAGTAATTTATTCTGCACTTAGTTTTTCTAAAATGCCACTGAGTGTTGGGCTTGCCCTGTCCTTCTATATCTGTGTTTATCATGTGCCTCTGTCCTGAAGCTGGATTGATCATTTCATTTTTGTTATTTACTACTGTGTTGAGTGTACCATTAACACTCAATCAATTACAGTAATAATGATACAGCTCATCATCATAATTATCTTTATTTCCTTGGGCAAATCCAGCAGGGAATGAGAAACTTCAGAGAATGCTTTGCTTTCTATAATACCCTCTAGCTTGTCCTCAGACATTTTATAAAATCCCTCTAGAATATATTTAACTTTCCTTTTTATCAAAACAATAAGTGAAAGGTGATTATTAAGAGATCACTCTTAAAAGCTTACAGGAAATGAGATAACATGGTTGAATGTCCCTTTGCAAACTCCTGAAACACATTCTGTCTTTATCATTTACATGATGTCATATTATTCTTTCATTTTACTTCCAAATAAGTTATTATCCCCTTAAGAGAAAGAAGGTTTGATCCCACTTCATAAAGCAATGACTGCCATTAACAGATTCTAAGTAAACAGTTACTGCAAATTATGGGTAAAGATAATAATAGATTTTATGTTTATTAATTAACATATGAAAAAAACTTTTCCATTTATGAGCTCTGATAAACTGTGAGTTTCTAGGATCTTGTTGACTCCTCAACTATATAGACATTTCTTAATCATCTAGACATCCAGAGTAAATAACCCATGGGCTTATACAAAATGTACACATTAAAATTTTGAACAAAAAGCAAGCAAATATAAATTGACGTTTAATTGTAATGAATTACATTTAGTTTTTGTGCAGTTTGTCTTATCCTCAACGCAAAAGACTCCTTTAGGATAAACAGAGTTTTTCTTTTCAATATCTGTCCTATTCCTTGAGTTCTGTTCTCATGTTATACCACTGTTTGAAGCTCAAGCTCTTAGATTACACTGCCAGGCATACTATAATGTCCATAACTGAGACATTATTTTGCTGACAAAGGTCAGTATAGTTAAACCTATGGTTTTTTCAGTAGTCACATATGGATATGAGAGTGGGACCATAAAGAAAACTGAACACCGAAGAATTGGTGCTTTTGAATTGTGGCATTGGAGAAGGCTCTTGAGAGAGTCCTTGGACAACAAGGAAATTAGATCAGTCAGTCCTAAAGGAAATCAGTCCTGAGTATGCACTGGAAGCACTGATGCTGAAGCTGAAGCTCCAATACTTTGGCCACCTGATGCGAAGAACTGACTCCTTGGAAAAGATCCTGACACTGGTGTCAGGGGTGTGTGTAATTTCCTCGGTTCTGTCTTGCCACAGAAAAGATTTGAAAGGGTGGACAAGTATTACAGATCCATTACAGCTCAGAGGTTTATTTGGCAAACAAAGGCCAGCACACCATAGAGTCATGAGGGTGGGCTGATCCCAAAGGAGAGACCTCAGTCTACCTTAGCTTCCTATTTTTATATGTTTTGTCTCCTCCCCACTGAGCCTGCCCTATGAAAATTGGGCTAGCCAGGAAGGGGTCGTGTTTGTTTCACCTGAGGTTCTCACTCTGGTCCATGGATTTTCTTTTGTTCCATTATCAAGGGCTTTTCCCTTTCTTTGTCTTTTATCTACTGCCATTTTGGACTCCTTTTTCCTATTCTAACTACTTAACACTTGGAAAAATTGAAGGCAGGAGAAGAAGGGGACAACAGAGGATGAGATTGTTGGATGGCATCACTCACTATTAATAACTGGTCTAACCTTCCAGGCATATTTTGCATCTGGCTTTTTAATGTCTTTTTTATTTCAAGATGTGTGCCAACATTTGGTCCATTTAATACCTATGTGGAGGACCCCTCTTACATATTAGCTTAGAAAGTACTTTGATCCTAAGCAAGTATTTACTATAGCACATGTGCTCAGTCATTCAGTTGTGTCTGACTATTTGAGACCCCATGGACTATATAACTCACCAAGCTCCTCTGGAATTTTCCAGACAAGAACACTGGAGCAGATTAGCATTTCCTACTCCAGGGGATGTTCCCAACTCAGGGATTAAACCCACATGTCTTGTATCTCCTGCATTGGCAGGTGGATTCTTAACCACTACATCACCTGGGAAGTCCTGCTATAGCACAGGGGACTATATTCAATATAGTATAATAACCTATAATGGAAAACAATTAGAAAAAATATATATGATATGAATAACTTTGTTGTGCACATGTAAATAATGCAATTTTGTAAGTCAACTATACTTCAATGAAAAAAAAAAAAAGTAATTTGATCCATTCAACTCCAGTAATTTTCATCCTTGTATAATTAACCCCTGATTTTTCATAGCCATATCTTGAGGGCTAATATCTTTCCACCTGATACATGTAAAATACTAATATCCCTTCCATCTCATGCTCTCAGGTCATTGATACTTGCTTTGTAACCTTCTAAAGCTCTTAATATTTTTATTTTTCCTTTATCACAAGGTCAAAGACCTTCTGGCTTTATTTATCTATTTTAAGCACCACAGAATAAGGTCTTTGGAACTGCTCAGTTACTTTAAACATTTGTTTTTTAATTTGTTTACTCAAAATACCTAAACCTAGAATTATCTTCTTTTTCATTTAACTTTATCTGGAATATTTAATCTTAGAAATTTCTTAACTTTGTAAATATCTTATAAAAGGATGATGTTAACTTCAAGTTAAACTTTAGTGTCATTACACAGTACTCAATTTTTTTCTTGCTTGTTATTACAAACAACCTCCTTTCTGAAATTTCATAATTTTCTTACAATCTTTAGCCACCTTCCTACCTTCTACTTGCCTTCTAGTATTTTTTTGCCTTCTTCTATGTTAATAAATATAAAAACCTATGATATACCTAGGTAATACTTTGGAAATTCCCACTTAGGCTCTTATCTATTTCATACCCAACCACAATTCTTGCCCTCTAGTATTAAAGGCTAAGACTGCCATACTCTTAATCTTCATCTTATACTTGCTCAATGTCTTAGAGCTTGTTTCCTACCTTAGTAGTAGTAGTAGTAGTGTGTTCTCAGTCATATCTGACTGTTTGCAACACTATGGACTGTAGTCCACCAGGCTCTTCTGTCCATGGGATTTTCCAGACAAGAATACTGGAGGGGGTTGCCATTTCCTCCTCCAGGGGATCCTCCCAACCCAGGGATCAAACCTGGGTCTCCTGCATTGCAGGCAGATTCTTTACCATTAGTGCCACTTGGGAAGCCCCTTCATAATTTAGCTCCCCACCAATTCTTATATACTCAAACTTTCATTCCCTAATGCTGAGAACTTCTTTTCAATTTCTACACAGAAGTACAAGAAAATAAAATTTCTAGATACAGCATTCCCCTGTGACTTTAGCTCAACTCATTTTCTTCCCTTTCAGTTCTATTTCTGAAAGAACAGTGATGAATCAGTCTATGTCTGTCTATCTGTTAACGCACTATTATTGAAACCTTTCTGATGTCAGGCTCTGTCATCCCTACAGCTGGGGATGGTATGAAAAATATGATAGAGTTTATATGCCTGTTCCCATGGCACTTCAAGCTCTATTTGCTCACCTCCCATTCGATCTTCAACCTATGGTAATTATGATTCTACTTTAGCCATTTCACTGAACCACCTTTGCTCTTTACCTCTTTTTTTCTTGATCTCTATCAAAGCAAGTACACTTCTTTGGCATTTGTCTTCTTATGTATTTATCCTGTACTTTAAGGTATTGATCTTTTTACTTTTCTCCACTTCAGATATTTGTAACCTAAAACTTATCTTGTTCTGTTTCTGACTCTTTCTCTTAGTGTCTTTCATGGGATCTTCTTTCTCAATCCACAACTTACAAAATTGTAAGTTGGCAGGCTTCAGGTTTCTAATACTTCCCGCATTCTCTTTTTATGGCTTCAACTATTATGAATAGCTAACATCAGACTGCTGTATTAAAAATGTTAAAAGTAAAGATACGCAAAACCTTGGGTATCCCCAGACTGTTTCAGATTCCTAATGATTTCAAATAAACTCATTATATTTTCTCATCTTCTTGATCTAAAGAAGATGTTGGCTGTTATTTATCAAATCTTGTTTATTTTTATTTCTAATTATCATTTGTGTGTTGCTTTCTCTCAACACATAACACAAATAGCCTATGCAAAGAGTTATTTGAGTTGTCTACAAAATGGTCTTTATATTGTCTCTTCAATGCTCTATACTTGTTAACAGAATATGCTGGTTAAAACTCGTGTTTGATACCTTGTTTAATGCTCTTATAACATACATGAATAGAGATAAACATCATTAATCAAACACAACTTATTTTAGGCCATAGTTTTTATCATTGTTTCTAAACAAAGTTCCAAGAGAAATCTTAGGGGAAAAAAAAATATAAGAGATGGTTTAGGGCTTAGTACTGAATGAAAGTGATAGCGCTAGTCCCTCAGTCGTGTCCAACTCTGTTACTCTGTGCACTGTAGCCCACTAGGCTCCTCGTTGAATTCTCCAGGCAAGAATACTGGAGTGGGTTACTATTCACTTCTCCAGGGGATCTTCTTAACCCAGGTATCGAACTCAGATCTCCTGCACTGCAGGCAGATTCTTTACTGCCTGAGCCACCAGGAAAGCCCTGATATTGAATAGTGATACTGATAGTGAAGTCGCTCAGTCGTGTCCGACTCTTTGCGACCCCATGGACAACAGCCAATCAATCTCTTCCGTCCATGGGATTTTCCAGGCAAGAGTACTGGAGTGGGTTGCCATTTCCTTCTCCGTAGCAATATATAAATACAATATGCTCTCTTTTGGCATTCCTCTGAAGTCAAGTGGAAATCAGATTAGATACACTTATGCATTTGAACTGACCCTAAGGAAGCAATGGCCTTTATCCATTATTTATGGACAAATAGAATAATTTCTGAGCAAAAATTAAGAAAATATTTATTACTCTGTTCCATAGTAGGTCCATATACCTTATTTGTTGCTTGGAGTAATTATTATAACCCTACAAAAGTTAAGTGAACCAAGAATAACTTCTATTACTTTGCTCTGACTGCATCATTTGTGCAGCTTATCTAATAAATTCAAATCAATATTTTTTATTTACTGAAAACATGTATGCTACAAACCTGAAATTACTAATTAAGAAGAGTATTACATCATTTAAATTTTAACTTTATTTCAGAAAAAAAGACTCTGAATTGGGGTTGCATTAACAGTTCTCTATAACTAGACCATTTATACAAGCTATGTAGTCCTATTAGCTCACAAATGGGCACACGAAAAATGCTAATAGCCTAGAAAATCCACCACAAGGATAATATCTTGAACTTAAAATTTCTATCTGCAGTGAATTTTTGTGGCCAAGTTACAAAACACTCAATCTAAGGACTTATAATGGAAATGCAAAAAGACCTTTAAATTTAAGAGCAAGGAAAGATACTGCTGTCATATAAAAAGAATTCTTTTCCTACAAAAGGTGGAATACCTAAGTCATTGTTATGAAAAATACCTTCCTTCTTAGTTATATTCAATCTGCAAATCATAGACTCATTCTTGCTAGCAAAAAGTGACTTGGATTTGATTTTAATGTTGATTTTTTTTCATGCTTCTCCTCATTCTGCGTCTGTTCTGACTCTTCCTTTCAATCATTTCCTTTGTGATTGCTTAGCTTCATGATTCCTATATTTTGTTAGACTAAAATGTAATGTACTCACGGTTTATATTGGCAGGTCCATGCAGCTAGTCAGCTCTGAAGGTGGCTTTCATTTCAAATGGGCAAGGCAGGGGAGTGTTGTAGAGGGGAAAGGCAGACAGCAGAAAATGGAGGCAGAGGGGAAGAAAAACCCTATTTATATTTCTGAAGTGACTGATGTTCCTTTATGCACAAGTTATTCCAGAAGAGAATGCCTCTCTTCAGATAAGTACTAAGAGCTGTGCCATCTGCAAAGCAAGATACCTGTTTTAAAACACATAACTGGGATTATTTTTAATGGTGTAATACCTGTCTTCTATTTATTTATATTTGGTCAACTATCCTTTGGTCTGCTGGCTTCATCAGTTCCCATTTCCTCTGCTTTTGGCTCACCTTGTATTCTGCTGTGCACTAGTAATGAATTGGTTTTGGAGAAGCATCTGTTCAGAAAATCTCTTCTATTTGAAGATTTTCACAGTGTGCCAAGTTGTTTGGTCATCATATTAACCAATGGAAAAAAAGAATTAGGTTTTACTCTACAGTTTTATTTTTTAATATAATAGATCTATAATAAAACTATAATAAATGACTCTCTATGCCCAGACAGAAAAATTTTATTTTCATTCCTCTCATTAAGAACCTTCTTAGATTTCCAGGGATTGCATGAGCAACAGAATACTAAATTCTGCCTGTATACGTGAGCAGTAATTATATATTCTGGGTTGCAGAAAGCACTTGACAGGGCTCTGAGGAAGTCTGTTCCTCATTTCATCATTTCATGCAGCCCTGGTCTTGCTGACTGCACAGAGCACTAATAGAACATGTTAATGGAGTTTATTCTGTCACAAATGCTGCCAGTTAAAAAGATGATTGCCATGTATGGAAAACCAGACTTTCTGACTTCTTCCTAAAGATGTATAGAAATATTAAATCTGTTATCTGCCATAGTGGAAATGAATAAATATTGACTTCCTAATATGAGTGCAGGTGGACTTTAGTATTTCAAAGTAGAAATTGCAGAATTTTTTGGACATCTATGATTGCAAAACCTATAGTAAATTATAGTTGCTTGATTTCTTTGTTAATGTATCAGACACCAACATGAGTGTGCATTTTTTTCCCCAGAAAGTCAAATTATCTCGAACAGAGAGATGAGAAACTCATATTTGATGAGCTGAATTTAAACCAAATTGTGCTGTTTAATAAGTAACTAGCAGCCTTGGATTGATGTTGATAAAGATGTAAAAACCAAATGTTGTTTCCCAAGCTGCAAAATTGCATGTTATTCATGCTAAAATATGAAGCTGATTATAAGATTCAATGGTAATCAGACTGAATTAATAGGAGTCCTTTAATAATCCTTCATTTTCTCAATAGTTCTGACAATTCAAGTAAATAAAAATTGAGAGCATATGACAGTTCAGAAAATGAATTTAGCATCTTACTTAGAGCCTAAAATATTTCTCCAACTGATCCATAAAACTACGTAATTAAAATATAATATTATGGACTTCAAGGCTTTTGAAAGAATATAGGTTTCCACAAGGTTTCTAACAGAATGGATTTAGAATGGATTCCCACTTACATGAATCTAATTTCCACTTACATGAATCTAATTTATAGTTGAAGCTAATCAAGAATGAAAGACATGTGTGGTTGTTGTCAGCATAGAACAAAATTCCTAATTGTGATGTGTACAATATATCACTATTTTAATTTAATGTTTCCCTAGATAAGGCCAAAGCCTTTGGCTTTCTTCCAGGTAAATAAAATCTAGTAGAAATTAGTGTTTCTGAAAATAAAGTCTTGAGTTCAGAAAATTTTTTAAGTAATTTTTTACAGCATTTTAAAAATGCTTTTCTACTCAAACCTCCATGAGGTTAAAAAAGATTTTTTTGTTCATAAGTTACATAAATGTACTCCACTATGAAAATGTTTATACATTATATGTACAAATTTAAAGATGGAAATAGATTCATTATAAAGTTTATTGCTGAAAATTCAGCTTTAAAACTAGACCTTTTAAGATTTAGAAGCAGTAGTAATCATCCAAGAGAAGAAAGTAATTTCATGACCACAAATTTGGTGTTTTCTCATAACAACCTCAACATTCTAATTTGTGGGTTATACTTCTGTCTCCAACTCATGATAGATTAAATGTTATATTTGTCAATTTAGAGACCAGCATTTTAATAATTCATCTTTTGAATGAAGCATTCATTAAGGACAATGATAATGGATTTGCATTGGGAGGATATTTTACCTAGTAATACAGTCAAGAGGTCATTTTCTTCTACTTCTGGAGATGGTAGCTCATTCATCAAAAAAATCATCCTAACAAAAAGTGACTGTAAACACTAGATCTATCACAAAGTTATTCTTCAAACAGCACAGTAAAGCAGCCAAAATTTCTAGGATTTAAGGATGCAAAGAATTGAAGTTCCCAGAGAGAAAGGGAGCATATTGATTTGAGTTTTATACTATTTATCGCTTGTCTCTTGAATGTATTTATTGGTTCCTATGCTAAATATGTGAGAGGATAAGAAAGTAAGCAGAAAACAGTAGCTAAGAGAATAAAATGGTGAACACAGCACTCATTATAGTCTTACAGAAGTAGGCTTAAAATTTGCCAAAGGATGTATATGTCTCCAGAAATATTTAATAAATGCCTAGATTTCAATCAAGTATTAACAGGGGAGCTGGGAGAAGGAGCAATGATTGAAAATTCAGAGGTAAAAGAAACCATGAAAACTGAAACAGAGATGCTCATGATAATGAAATTATAGGATACAGATTTAGAAATAACTATATAAATTCAAGAAAATAAATTAAAATGCAAAGGATTTTATTAATGATATGAAATCCATGAGAAATAATTAAGTGGAAATTCTAAAATTGAAAAAAAAAAAACAATGTAACGGAAATTAAGAACTAAAATTGACTTTATGTTAAGATAAGCACATGGAACTGCATAAACACTGAAGTGAAAAGATGACTTGTTGAGAGATTCTTATGGTTTGTGCAATGGGAGTGACTAATAGAAAAAAAGGGGAATATTTTTCAGGCAATATAAGACAATAGTTTCCAAAGAGAAAGCCATCAATCTACAGATGAAGATGCTTGATAAACCTCAAAATCTTCACATTAAAAACAAATCAAAAATAGGGAGACAATCTTGAAAGTAGCCAAAGGAAAAAGAAAACACAAAAACTTCAAAGGAATAAAAAAAAAAAAAACCTGACAGCTGCGTTTTTCACAGAGGTGATGTTAAACAAAAGAAAACTGACAAACTTAGATTGCTTTAAAAAAAAATAAGCCAATACCCAAAATTAAATACCCAGCTAAAGTATATCTCCAAACATATAGAGACTGAACATAATTTCAAAGAAGCAAAAAAAAAAAAAAAATGATATTAGTTTACAGTTGCTTTTGCTTTCTTGCTGGATGGACTATCCAGAGCACAGCTCTAAGATGTAAGATTCAACGTGGAAAAGCTAACATGTTTAGAATTTTGAGGAGGTGGGGATGAGTGCTTAGATAATATACTATGAGAAAAAGAGCTCTAAAGGTAGTCATAGAAGTACAATAGAGGTACACGTGAGTTTTGACTGACTGCTGCTGCTGCTAAGTCGCTTCAGTCGTGTCTGACTCTGTGTGACCCCATAGATGGCAACCCATCAGGCTCCCCTGTCCCTGGGATTCTCCAGGCAAGAACACTGGAGTGGGTAGCCATTTCCTTCTCCAATGCACGAAAGTTAAAAGTGAAAGTGAAGTCGCTCAGTCGTGTCCTACTCTCAGCAACCACATGGACTGAAGCCTGCCAGGCTCCTCTGTCCGTGGGATTCTCCAGGCAAGAGTACTGGAGTGGGGTGCCATTGCCTTCTCCATTTGACTGACTAATAAATTTCTTTTATGTAGACTGATATTCCTTAGGTCAGCCAAAGAATAATTGCCAGATAATGGAAGAATAGTGAATCTATAAACCATATAATTTCCAGAACTGCCACCAAAGAGATATATGAGTTCCAACAAGCCTCAAAGGGGAACAAAAAAAAAATTCAACAGTGATCCTGAAAAGGCCACAGTTTATAAGGAGAAACAAGCCCTATCTAGATAAGAGAACACTGGAGTGTCTCTTAACAAAGAGGGTCTCTTAACAAAGGCTTTAAAAGAAACCTCCAAAGAATCAGTCTAATCCACATGATAAGTAACTGCTATCCAGAGAAAACTCATACCTTTAAAGAAAACATAGAATCAAAACCATAAGCACAATATCTACCACACAAACAGCAATTAATAGACATGTAAAGACACAAGAAAAACAGATCTGAAACCAAGAGAAAAACCTGTTTACAAAAGTGTACCTAAAAAAAAATGTTAGGAATGGTGGAATTAACACACAAATTTACTGGAAGAGCTATTGTAAATGTATTTAAGTAACTTCACTGGTGGTGCAGTGGATAAGAATCCACCCACCAATGCAGGGGACCTGAGTCAATTGGAGCAACTGAACCTGATCGCTGTAACTACTGAGCCTGTGTGATGCTGAATCTGCTATAACTACTGAAGCCTGAGTGCCCAGAGACTGCTTCACAACAAGAGAAGCCACTGCACTGAGAAGCCTGTGTACCACAATGAAGAGGAGCCCCCACTAGCTGCAACTAGAAAAGGACCATGCAAAGCAATGAAGACCCAGCTCAGTCAAAAATAAAAATATTAAACGTATTTAAGAACCTACAAAAATAGACATAAGAGAAAAAAATGGAAATATAAAAAAAACTGATTTGAATTATCTATAGATAAAAATTAAAATATCCTATATTAATGGACTTCTATACAAAATAGGTACTAAATAGAAAAGATCAATAAATTTAAAACCATAGCAATAGAAACTCTTCCAGCTGAAGCACAAAGAGAAAGAAAGCTGAAAATAAATGAACAAAGGCTTCGTGGTCTATAAAACTTTATCTAGTAAGTCAGAGCCCAAAGGAAATGGAGTGTGTGTTAGAAAATGTTAAAATGTAATAAATAAAATATTTCAGACTAGATGAAGATTAGTACTACATAAATCAAAGAGTCTCAACAATATTTAAGGAGAATAAGTACAAAAGAAACTATAGCAAATCATTCCACAGACGTAATCTCTGTAAACCAGAAATAATTTTTAAAATGTCAAAAAAAAATCTAGAAAAAAGGAAAAGAAAAATTGCATACAGATAAACAAAGGGAAAATGATCACTATCTCATCAGAAATATTGTGTGCTAGAAGACAATGAAATAACATTTTAAAATGCTGAAAGAAAAACAACTTAGAATTGCATATCAAGAAAATACCTTCATATAAAAGAAACCATCACTTATATTAAAAACACTGTAAAAAATGAAGGCCAATAAAAGATAGCTTGGCAGAATGAGAAATAAAAAAAAATATCACAATAAAATTTTCACAAGAAATGTGAAAGAAAATTCTTCAATCCTGTACAAAAGAACTGAAAAAAAAAAAAAAAAGCACAACAACAAAAACCCTAACAGATCTACACAAGGAACAAAATGCCTGAAGTTGGCAAATATGTTATTTTTTAAAGAATAATTGGCTTTTAAAGGAAAAACAATAGGAATGTAATATGAAATCTATACCCTAATAAATCTACAAATCTGAAATAATAGAAAGGATTAATAGGAAAATTAGTATTGCATATTTTGGAGGATTTTACACAACAGTGTATAGTATCTTTTGAATGTAGACTATGATAAATTTAAAAAGCACAAATTAGAAATCTTCAGTTCCGTTCAGTTCAGTCACTCAGTTGTGTCCGACTCTTTGCAACCCCATGAATCTCAGCACGCCAGGCCTCCCTGTCCATCAACTCCACCAACTCCCGGAGTTCACTCAAACTCACATCCATCGAGTCGATGATGCCATCCAGCCATCTTGTCTTCTGTCATCCCCTTTTCTTCCTGCCCTCAATCCCTCCCAGCATCAGAATCTTTTCCAATGAGTCAACTCTTCGCATGAGGTGGCCAAAGTACTAGAGTTTCAGCTTTAGCATCATTCCTTCCAAAGAACACCCAGAGCTGATCTCCTTTAAAATGGACTGGTTGGATTTCCTTGCAGTCCAAGGGACTCTCAAGGGTCTTCTCCAACACCACAGTTCAAAAGCATGAATTCTTCAGTGCTCAGCTTTCTTCACAATCCAACTCTCACATCCATACATGACCACTGGAAAAACCATAGCCTTGACTAGATGGACCTTTGTTGGCAAAGTAATGTTTCTGCTTTTGAATATGCTATCTAGGTTGGTCATAACTTTCCTTCCAAGGAGTAAGCGTCTTTTAATTTCATGGCTGCAATCACCATCTGCAGTGATTTTGGAGCTCAGAAAAATAAAGTCTTACGCTGTTTCCACTGTTTCCCTATCTATTTCCCATGAAGTGATGGGGCCAGATGCCATGATCTTCGTTTTCTGAATATTGAGCTTTAAGCCAACTTTTTTCACTCTCCTCTTTGACTTTCATCAAGAGGCTTTTTAGTTCCTCTTCATTTTCTGCCATAAGGGTGGTGTCATCTGCATATCTGAGGTTATTGATATTTCTCCTGGCAATTTTGAGTCCAGCTTAGAGAAACTAATTAAAGAAAATTCATGATAAAAACTGTAGAGGAGATAAACTGAAATATTAATAAAATCTAATAAAAGTCACAAGCTGGAGTCAAGATTGCCATATTCCTGTACTTATTCCTTTTTTAATATTGTTTTACATTATGATGTAACCATGGGATACTGAATATAGTTCTCTCTGTGATTCTATGGACTGTAGCCCTCCAAGATCCTCTGTCCATGAGATTCTTCAGGCAAGAATACTGGAGTGTGTTGCCTGGCCCTTCTCTAGGGGAATCTTCCTGACCTAGGGCCTGAACCTGTATCTCATTATGTTTCTGGCATTGCAAGCGTGTTCTTTACCACTCTGACTTACTTGGTATGATAATCTCTAGATTCATCCATGTTGCTGCAATATTTTGTTCTTTTTACAGCTGAGTAGCATTCCTTCCATTGTATATATGTACCACAACTTCTATATCCATTCATCCATCAGTTAACATGTTGTTTGTTTCCAAATCTTGGCTACTGTGATTAGTGCTGTTATGAACATACAGATGTATGTGTCTTTTTGAATTAGTTTTTTTGGAGTACATGCCTAGGAGTGGGATGCTGGGTGCTGTGGTAGTTTTATTTTTAGTGTTCTGAGGAATCTCCTTACTGTTCTCTAAAGTGGCTGTGCTAACTTACCGACTCGTCAACACTGTAAGAGGGTTCTGTTTTCTCCACATCTCTTTCGAGTTTGTTATTTCTTGTATTTTTAATGATGGCCATTTGTCAGTCTAGATTTTTAAAGAGAGAAAGAGAGAGACAGAACTATATTCTCTCTTTTAAAAAAATTAATCTTTTTGTAACTCTATATGGTGACTGAACTGGACTTATTGTGGTGGTCATTTTGTAATGTGTACAAGCATCACATTATTAGATTGCAAACATGAAGACAACAGGGGCTTTCCTGATGGCTTAAATGGTAAAGAATTTGTCCACAACGTCAGAGACCTGGGTTTGATCCCTGGGTCAGGAAGATCACCTGGAGAAAGGAATGACAACCCACTCCAGTATTTTTGCCTGGAAAATTCAATGGACAGAGGAATCTGGTGGGCTACAGTCCATGGGGTTGCAAAGACAAATGAGCAACTAACACCACCCAACATGAAGCTAATTTAATGGTATGTCAATTATACATACATTTTAAAAGAGAAGAAAAATAAAAAGAAATAAACCTTAATACAAAGACAGAGACACATACAAAGTAGATGGGGAAAAGTATAAAGTGACAATAATAGTTATAAGATAACTGGTGTAGTGACATTATATCAGGTAGCATACACTTAATAGAAAAAAAGACATTGAGAAACATTTGATAATTATAAATGTCATTTCCTTATAAAGATACACAATATTCTATGTGTATTAAGTATTATGTCTTCATAACACAGCTTCAAAAATACTTAAAGCAAAACTGAGAATGAAGATAAGATATTGACATATCCATAATTATAATTAGAGATTTAAAAATTCTCTGATAAATTTACTGAAAACTCAGAAAATCAGCATGACATATTGTAAAGCAATTATTCTTTAATTAAAAATAAATTTAAATAAATAAAATTTAAAATCTAGTGACACAAGACACTAAAACAATAGGATCAATCATTTTGACCTAATTGATATCTATGGAATGCTTTTTTTCCAACGTGAAAAATGCCCAATGTTTTTCAAATGCACATAAAGTAGTTACCAAAGCAGCTCAAATTTTGGATCATGAAACATATAAATTCGAAAATATACTTTTAAGTAATTTGTAGGTTTAAGAAGTCACAAAGAAAGCAATAAAACTTAAGTAAATAGTCAAATCATATTCACAGTTTAAAGGACTTAAAACTGTTATGCCAAATCTCTCAATTTGATCTCCACAGAGTCAAAGCAATTTCAGTAAAATTCCAGTAGACTTCCTTACAGAATGTGACAAACTTCTAGTTGAAATCACATGAAATATTAAATTACCTAAAATATATATATTTATATAAATTTATTAAACTCATAACACATAATATTTAGTTTCAAGATTTCCTACTAAGTTATAGTGATCAAGGTCATAAGCAATTAGAATAAGGGCAAAATCATAATTTAATTAAACAGAAAAATAAAAATCCAGAAATAGTCTCTGCCACATATAGAAAAATAACTTATTGCATTTATGATTATATAACTACATGTAACTGTTTAAATATATATGTTAATTTATATTCAACAGAAGTGCCAAACAAATTATTTGAAAATTATTGCAAAATAATAGTGGTAGAATAATTGAAAATGTGTATTAAAAAATCCTAGAATCCTACTTTACACTACATACAAATTTAAACTTAATATTCTTCATGCTGTGTTAAGTCACTTCAGTCATGTCCGACTCTGTGTGACCCCATAGACGGCAGCCCACCAGGCTCCCCCGTCTCTGGGATTCTCCAGGCAAGAACACTGGAGTGGGTTGCCATTTCCTTCTCCAATGCATGAAAGTGAAAAGTGAAAGTGAAGTCGCTCAGTCGTGTCCGACTTCTAGCGACCCCATGGACTACAGCCTACCAGGCTCCTCCGTCCATGGGATTTTCCAGGCAAGAGTACTGGAATGGGGTGCCGTTGCCTTCTCCAATATTCTTCATAGATCTGAATATAAAAAAAATAATAAACTTCTTAGAAAAAAATAAAGAAAGCCTATTTTTTTTTTAATTTGGGGCTAATATACACTTCTTATAAAAGAGAAAATTAAAAATATCAAAAAGTCACAAGACTCCATTAGGAAAAAGACAAAAGGAAAAGACCAGGAGAATTTATACTGACATCCATACATGTGTACACACACACATTATATATATAATGTGTGTGTGTGTGTGTGTATATATTTCAGCTTCATTTTTAAGCTTTTTGAAAGCTCAGTTATTTGACCTAATTGGTCAGCTTCAAAGAAGAGATAGGTAGAACTTTACATTTTACATATTTCTATCACAAAAAAGTACAAGGTTAGCATGGTTTGTATGAATCTCTGTGTCACATTATTGTTAGAGATACACCATAGCACCAGAATCCATTCTTCCTTGTTAGCACTAACCCAAATACATCACTACATATAGCTGTGTTGACTGAACATTTTTTTTAATATGGGAAAATATCTCCTTGTGTCTTGTATTTAACCTAAGGATGATAAAGTAAATAAAATAGCAGTTGGAATATCCATATATATTATATATGTATGTACATATATTACAAAAATATGTACAAACATTACATATGTATATACATATTATATATGTATATATACATTATACATATATATATTTCCCAAAAAGAAGCTTATGAATTTTATTCCAAAAACATGTCAGTTATTGCAAAAGTATTTATCAAGGGAGAGAGAAAATTTTAGTGAAACCTAAAGGATAGTAAATTTATAGTGAATATCCCTGTTGACTAATGGCATTGGATATATACTCATTAATAAGCAAAGGCTACATCTTTTTCTGTGAAACGTTTTAACATTTTACCAATTTTCATTGTTTAATTAATCATTTTAATATTAAGATCTACATATATTTATACATTTTGATTATAAATCCTTTGATACAGATTAATATATTTGGTAATCCAAGTCTATGCCCCAACCACTAACGATGAAGATGATGTTGAATGGTTCTATGATAACATGCAAAACCACCTTAAAGTAACAACAAAAAAAGAATGTCTTTTTCATTATAGGGGACTGGAATGCAAAAGTAGGAAGTCAAGAGGTACCAGGAGTAACAGGCAAGTTTGGCCTTGGAGTACAAAATGAAGCAGCACACAAGCTAAGAGAATTTTGTGAAGAGAACACACTCATCATAAAAAACACCCTCTTCCAACAACACAAGAGAAGACTCTAAACATGTACAACACCAGATGGTCAATATCGAAATCAACATCTAAACATAAGCCCAGAAACTATAAAACTCTTAGAGGAGAACACAGGCAAAACACTCTCTGACATACATCACAGCAGGATCCTCTATGACCCACCTCACAAAATACTGGAAATAAAAGCAAAAATAAACAAATGGGATCTAATTAAAATTAAAAGCTTCTGCACAACAAAAGAAACTATAAGCAAGGTGAAAAGACAGCCTTCAGAATGGGCGAAAATAATAGCAAATGAAGCAACTGACAAACAACTAATCTCAAAAATATACAAGCAACTCCTGCAGCTCAATTCCAGAAAAATAAACGACCCAATAAAAAAATGGGTCAAAGAACTAAATAGACATTTCTCCAAAGAAGACATACACATGGCTAACAAACACATGAAAAGATGCTCAACATCACTCATTATCAGAGAAATGCAAATCAAAACCACTATGAGATACCATTTCACACCAGTCAGAATGGCTGGTATCCAAAAGTCTACAAGCAATAAATGCTGGAGAGGGTGTGGAGAAAAGGGAACCCTCTTATACTGTTGGTTGGAATGCAAACTAGTACAGCCACTATGGAGAACAGTGTGGAGATTCCTTAAAAAACTGGAAATAGAACTGTCTTATGACCCAGAAATCCCACTGCTGGGCATACACACCGAGGAACCAGAATTGAAAGAGACACGTGTACCCCAATGTTCATCGCAGCACTGTTTATAATAGCCAGGACATTGAAGCAACCTAGATGTCTATCAGCAGATGAATGGATAAGAAAACTGTGATACAGATACACAATGGAGTATTAATCAGCCACTAAAAAGAGTACATTTGAATCAGTTCTAATGAGGTGGATAAAACTGGAGCCTATTATACAGAGTGAAGTAAGCCAGAAAGAAAAATACCAATACAGCATACCAATGCAAATATATTGAGTTTAGAATGATGGTAACAACAACCCTGTTTGCGAGACAGCAAAAGAGACACAGATGTATAGAACAGTCTTTTGGAATCTGTGGGAGAGGGCGAGGGTGGGATGATTTGGGAGAATGGCATTAAAATATGTATAATATCATATAAAATAATAAAAATATCAAAATCAGATTGTTTATTTCATTTCAGCAGAATGGAAAAGCTTTAAATTGTCACAAAAACAAGACCAGGAGCTGACTATGGCTCAGATCATGAACTCCTTACTGCAAAATTCAGACTTATATTGAAGAAAGTAGGGAAAACCACTAGTCTATTAAGGCATGATCTAAATCAAATCCTTTACAATTATATAGTGGAAGTGACAAATAGATTCAAGGGATTAGATCTGATAGACAAAGTGCCTGAAAATCTATGGATGGAAGTTCATAACATTGTAGAAGAGGCAGTGATCAAAACCATCCCCAAGAAAAAGAAATGTAAGAAGGGAAAAAGGTTATCTGAGGAAGCCTTACAAATAGCTGAGAAAAGAAGAGAAGCAAAAAGCAAAGGAGAAAATGAAAGATATATCCATCTGAATGCACAGTTCCAAAGAACAGAAGAGAGAGAGAAGAAACCCTTCCTAAGTGATCAATGAAAAGAAATAGAGGAAAACAATAGAATGGGAAAGACAAGATACCTCCTTGAGAAAAATACAGATACCAAGGGAACATCTAATGCAAAGATGGGCACAATAAAGGATAGAAAGGGTATGGACCTAACAGAAGAAAAATATATTAAGCAGAAGTGGCAAGAATACACAGAAGAAATATACAAAAAAAAAAGTTTTTAATGATGCAGATAACCACGATGGTGTGTTTATTTACCTGAAGCCAGATATCCTGGAATGCAATGTCGTGGGCCTTGGGAAGCATCTATACAAACAAGGCAAATGGAAGTGAGGAATTCCACCTGAGCTATTTCAAATCCTAAAAGATGATGCTGTGAAAGTGCTGCACTCAATATGCCAGCAAATTTGGAAAACTCAACAGTGGCCACAGGACTGGAAAAGGTCAGTTTTGAATCCAATCCCAAAGAAAGGCAATGCCAAAGAATTAGCAAACTACCAGACAACTGCAATCATCTCAGATGCTAGCAAAGTAATGCTCAAAATTCTCCAAGCCAGTCTTTAACAGTATGTGAACCATGAACTTCCAGATGTTCAAGCTGGATATAGAAAAGGTAGAGGAACCAGAGATCAAACTGCCAGCATCCACTGGATCATAGAAAAGGCAAGAAAATTCCAGAAGAACATCTACTTCTGCTTCATTGACTAGGCTAAAGGTTTTGACTGTGTGGATCACAAAAACCTGTGGAAATAATCTTAAAGAGATGGGAATACCAGACCACCTTACCTCCATCATGAAATATTTGTAAGCAGATCAAGAAACAACAGCTGGTACCCGACATGGAACAATGAACTGATTCCAAATTGGGAAAGGAGCATGTCAAGGGTGTATACTATCACTCTGGTTATTTAAGTTAAATGCAGAGCACATCATGCAAAATACCAGGTTGGATGAAGCACAAGCTGGAATCGAGATTGCCGGGAGAAATATCAATAACATCAGATATGCAGATGACATCACCCTTATGGTAGAAAGTGAAGAATAAGTAAAGAGCTTCTTGTTGAAAGTGAAAGAGTAGAGTGAAAAAGTTGGCTTAAAACTCAACATTCAGAAAACTAAGATCATGGTATCCAGTCCCATCACTTCATGGCAAATAGATGGGGAGAAAAAATGGAAACAGGGAGAGACCTTTATTTCGGCTCCAAAATCACAGCAGATGGTGACTGCAGCCACAAAATTAAAAGACGCTTGCTCCTTGGAAGGAAAGTTATGATCAACCTAAACAGCATATTAAAAAGCAGAGACATTACTTTGCCAACAAAGGTCCATCAAGTCAAAGCTATAGTTTTTACAGTAGTCATGTATGGATGTGAGAGTTGGGACTATAAAGAAAGCTGAGTGCTGAAGAAGTGATGTTTTAGAACTGTGGTGCTGGAGAAGACTCTTGAGAGTCCCTTGGACATCAAGGAGATCCAACCAGTCCATCCTAAAGGAAATAAGTCCTGAATATCCATTGGAAGGACTGATGCTGAAGCTGAAATTCCAATATTTTGGCCACCTGATGTGAAGAACTGACTCTTTGAAAAGGCCCTGATGCTGGGAAAGATTGAAGGTGGGAGGAGAAGGGGACAACAGAGGATGAGATGGTTGGATGGCATCACTGACTCAATGGACATGAGTTTGAGTAAACTTCGGGAGTTGGTGTTGGACAGGGAGGCCTGGCATGCTGTGGTCCATGGGGTCACAAAGAGTCATACACGACTGAGTGACTGAACTGACTGAACTGAAGGATCACAAGGAGATGAAGACTGTAAAATTCAGAGATTCCCATAACTATGATATTACAATGTGAAGAGAAATCAAGATTCCAAATAGAAAAATTGGCGTTTCCCTTGTGGCTCAGTGTTAAAGAATCTGCCTGCCAATGCAGGGGTATGAGTTCAATCTCTGTGTTGGGAAGAACCCACTCCAGAATTCTTGCCTGGAAAATTCCACGGACAAAAGAGCCTGGTGGGCCACAGTCCATGGGGTCGCAAAGAGTTGAATACAACTGATCCACTAAACAAGCATGCATAGAGAAGTTGATGCTGAAACTTTAAGGAATCTGTCACACGTACTAAATGACCCACGTTTGGACATCAGATTTACAGTAGGCAATTCAAATGTGTGCTCAACAGAATTATAACTCAGTTCTTACCATGAATTTTCAGTATTGATTGAAAGTTGTCCAATCAAAATGGTTAAATTTTCAAATTTCAAGAATTTGACATGCTTTTGAGTATCATTCAAACTGTAATTTTGCGTCTTGTTCCATTTTATAAAAATATTTTTTACATGAGATCATCTAAAATAAGAATATAAAATAAGAGTATCCAAAGTTATGGAGTGGAAGTTGCTCCACCACAATATTCTAAGTTTAGAATTAATGAGTGTATTTAGAAGGGTTGAATATTAATAATAGTATATCAAAACTATTTAATTATTTTTTATAAAATATCCTATATTAATTCAAATCTGTTACCAAGTTTATTTCATTTATTTTTTATTTTTTTTCCAACTACAATTTTATTTTATTTTTAAACTTTACAAAATTGTATTAGTTTTGCCAAATATCAAAATGAATCCGCCACGGGTATACATGTTTTCCCCATCCTGAACCCTCCTCTCTCCTCCCTCCCCATACCCTCCCTCTGGGTCGACCCAGTGCTCTAGCCCCAAGCATCCAGTTTCGGGAATTCAACCTGGACTGGCAACTCGTTTCATACATGATATTTTACGTGTTTCAGTGCCATTCTCCCAAACTTCCCACCCTCTCCCTCTCCCACAGAGTCCATAAGACTGTTCTATACATCAGTGTCTCTTTTGCTGTCTCGTACACAGGGTTATTGTTACCATCTTTCTAAATTCCATATATATGCGTTAGTATACTGTATTGGTGTTTTTCTTTCTGGCTTACTTCACTCTGTATAATAGGCTCCAGTTTCATCCACCTCATTAGAACTGATTCAAATGTATTCTTTTTAATGGCTGAGTAATACTCCATTGTGTATATGTACCATAGCTTTCTTATCCATTCATCTGCTGATGGACATCTAGGTTGCTTCCATGTCCTGGCTATTATAAACAGTGCTGCGATGAACACTGGGGTACATGTGTCTCTTTCCCTTCTGGTTTCCTCAGTGTGTATGCCCAGCAGTGGGATTGCTGGATCATAAGGCAGTTCTTTGAATTTCTGTGTGTTCCAGATGGTGGAGAACACTTAGGGAACTGATTACTGGCTGGAAAACTATTTAATTATGAAGGAAAAGGTATTTGAATTCTTCTATTGATTTCAAAATCATGAGTGAGAAGATGCAAAAAATTGCATAAGTGTCTTCATAGGGCTTATGTTTTTCATTGTATGGTGTATATACACATTTCCAAAGGATGGGATTAGAATGTAGAAGATGATAAATTTCCAAACTGATGATCATGAGGAAGCTACATTTCTTTGCCATGATGTTTTGAAATAAGATGTCACTGAATATCATTTATGATTTTTTATCTAGAAAAATGTACATAGATGATAACAAAGAACAATAGCAGATTTGAAGATAAATGGAGGTATCTCAGTCTATTATATCTATTATCTATATTCATTGTGAAGTATTTCAATTAAATTTTATCCCATGAATAAAAGGAACCAAAAAAAAGTAGAAAATTTAATGCTGCAATTTACTGAAATCAATTTCTTTTTTTTAACTGATATTTTTAAGGTCAAATAAAGTTTTATACAGAAGCTAGTCATTTTATATGGTAATGACTTTCAGGAGGAGTAAATAATACTTGTGTGATTGTCATTGCTGAGGAGAACTGTTATCTAGCTCTTGTTAAAAGTGACTATTGCCAAGAATCAGAGCCAGGTTTCACCCATAAATTAAATTGATTGTCCTTTCTTTATTTACACAATTTCATATTTGAATAAGTAAATATACCTACATTGAAAAGCCACATACTGAATAACCAAGCAAGAATAGCACATTTTTTCTTATAAAAATTTTGAATTCTTATTAATATTATAGTTACATTGACATTTAAAAAATAATTTAATACTTGGAAACAGGTAAGTGGCCAGCTACTTCTAACATATTACAATCCTCGAAGTTATATTTTTTCCCCTACATTAAATCATCTCAGCTATTTTAACTTTAAAACCATGTAAATGGCCACCTAACCTCAATACAATAACGAAAACTGTGTTTTTATGAAAATCCTTTTCAGATACAGTGTTTTGAATCAGAAAAAAAATTCATACCTTAAAAGCTGTGATATATATGTCAAACTTTGTGTTTTTATATTTAATACAATTCCTGTGGGTACATGAAGGCGAGACATTGGCTTTCTATAGGACTTTAGTAAAACTGGGTTTCACCATGTATGATTTATTACTTTTGATGGGAATTACATCTCGATGAATGTGGCATAAAGCCACTACAAGTTCGTTAAAGCCAGCTGCTCTCCAGTTACTCTTCACTTTGGTGCTAATTTAATACAGAAAAGAAGAAAGATAAAATCGCAGTGAAACATTTCCCAGGGATCTATACTCTTCCTTAATGCTTCTTAAAAAATTATCCCTAAGGAAGTAACTGCCCTATTTTTTATGAAAACAAAGGACGCAATTTAATTTCTTATAACAAACTGTTATTGATGGAAACAGTCCAGCAAACAAAGGCAAAGGAGAGAAATATGTTTAATACTCATAAAGGCTACAAGGTCAAATTTATATAAAGACAATTGTACAAAGAAGGAGACCCACAGTTTTCTACTTACACAGTTTCAGGTCCCAAAAGAGATGTGCCATTTGCAATGATGCTCCCTGTCTATGGTGAGCATTTTGCAGACCATTCCTAGGTGGTCCCATTTTGCCTGTGTTAGATCTTTATAAAGGGTGCAGTCTCCCTAGTAATCTGGCTTTTAGTATAGAGTAGCCAGAAGTGAAGCGTGGGTCAGCTGTATCAGGGAACAGGAGTTTTTTTTCCCCTGGGACTCCTCGTGTTCAGGTCTTATCAGGTAGCAAGCTAGTAACTGCAAACTACATAATCTTGTACCATTTGGTATTTCTAGGCATCCCCACACTCTGATCATCCCAGGATATTCCTAAGTTTCATGACATCCACACCCACTATTAGACAAGTCATTGATTCCTAGACATATTTGTTTAGCCCCTCAAAATAATAAAGAAGTAAAATACTCTTGACACTTTCTTTTAACTTTATTTTTTAAATTAAATTTTTATTGGATCATAGTTGATTTACAATGTTGTGTTAGGTTCTGCTGTACAAAAAAGTGAATCAGTTATGTGTATACATATGCATTCATGGTAAATTGCTTCAGTCGTGCCTGACTCTTTGGGACCCTATGCACTGTAGCCTACCAGGCTCCTCTCTCTATTGGATTCTCCAGGCAAGAATACTGAAGTGGGTTGCCATGCCCTCCTCCAGGGGATCTTCCCAACCCAGGGACTGAACTTGGTCTCTTACGTCTCCTGCACTGGCCGGTGGGTTCTTTACCACTACCACCACCTGGAACACCACACATATGCATGTATCCACTTTTTTAGATTCTATTCCCATATAGGCCATTACAGAGTGCTGAGAATAGAGTTCACTGTGCTATAGAGTAGGTTCTTATCATTTGTCTGTTTTATATACTGTAGTTTGATTCTGCCAATCCCAATTTCCCAATTGATCTTCCTCCTTTTCCCCCCGCAGTAAGTTGTTTTCTACATCTCTGAGTCTATTACTGTTTTGTAAATAGGTTCATTTGTATCTTTTTTAAAGATTCCACATATAAGTGATAACACCTAGTATCTGTCTGTCTCTGCTTTACTTGACTTTATTTTAATGAGTCACATTTGAAATGGCTATACAGCGGTATAGATATTTAAAAAAATAAGTCATCGTTATTTTTATAGTTTAGATAAAAAATAGATGATTAAAATCAGTATACCAAATTTCATCAAATGTACAATGCTATTACATGTAAGAATATGTAATTATTTTATTATGATTAAGAGGCCGACGATAGTGTTGACAATTTACCTGTAGTCTGATGTCAGAGATGTTAAGCTATAAAATGGATTCTTGACACAAAGGAAACAGTGTATCTTTAAAAAGGAACTTTAAAAGTATTCTTTACCTGCAATCTATTACTATTATAATAGTAATAATAGTAACAATTTTCTATATGATCTTAAAATTACACTTACCAATTAAACAAGTAGAAGGATTAATATTTACAACATGCAAAATACTACATTTAGAAAGGTTTGGAAGGTTTAGGAATTAATATTATGAGAAACGTCTTTACAGAATCCTACAGGCCAAGCAAGGGTTGGAGGTTTTACTATTTCTGATGTTTTTCTACAAATTACAACATGCTTCACTGGGGCCCAATAAGAATGCAATGCTCTATTTCTGCCAAGTTTATAAATCTTTCATAGTGTAAGACAAATTAAAAGCAAAGTATTATCTTATTAAGGAACTAATTATTGTGGAAAATGCTTATATGAAAGAGTTGAATAGTCTTCTTCACATTAATCCTCAGTTCAGTTCAGTCGCTCAGTCCTGTCTGACTCTTTGCGACCCCATGAATCGAAGCACACCAGGCCTCTCTGTCCATCACCAATTCCCGGAGTTCATTCAAGCTCATGTCCATCGAGTCGGTGATGCCATCCATCCATCTCATCCTCTGTCATCCCCTTCTCCTCCTGTCCCCAATCCCTCCCAGCATCAGGGTCTTTTCCAATGAGTCAACTCTTCGCATGAGGTGGCCAAAGTACTGGAGTTTCAGCTTTAGCATCAGTCCTTCCAATGAACACTCAGGACTGATCTCCTTCAGAATGGACTGGTTGGATCTCCTTGCAGTCCAAGGGACTCTCAAGAGTCTTCTCCAACACCATAATTTAAAAGCATCAATTCTTTGGCACTCAGCTTTCTTCGCAGTCCAATTCTCACATCCATACATGACCACTGGAAAAACCATAGCCTAGACTAGCTGGACCTTTGTTGGCAAAGTAATGTCTCTGCTTTTGAATATGCTATCTAGGTTGGTCATAACTTTCCTTCCAAGGAGTAAGCCTCTTTTAATTTCATGGCTGCAGTCACCATCTGCAGTGATTTTTGGAACCCCAAAAACAAAGTCAGCCACTGTTTCCACTGTTTCACCATCTATCTGCCATGAAGTGATTGGACTGGATGCTATGATCTTAGTTTTCTGAATGTTGAGCTTTAAGCCAACTTTTTCACTCTCTTCTTTCACTTTCATCAAGAGGCTTTTGAGTTCCTCTTCACTTTCTGCCATAAGGGTGGTGTCATCTGCATACCTGAGGTTATTAATATTTCTCCTGGGTATCTTGATTCCAGCTTGTGCTTCTTCCAGCCCAGCATTTCTCATGATGTATTCTGCATATAAGTTAAATAAACAGGGTGACAATATATAGCCTTGACGTACTCCGTTTCCTATTTGGAAGCAGTCTGTTGTTCCATGTCCAGTTCTAACTGTTGCTTCCTGACCTGCATACAGATTTCTCAAGAGGCAGGTCAGGTGGTCTGGTATTCTCATCTCTTTCAGAATTTTCCACAGTTTATTGTGATCTACACAGACAAAGGCTTTGGAATAGTCAATAAAGCAGAAATAGATATTTTTTCTGGAATTCTCTTGCTTTTTCCATGATCCAGCAGATGTTGGCAATTTGATCTCTGGTTCCTCTGCCTTTTCTAAAACCAGCTTGAACATCAGGAAGTTCACGGTTCACATATTGCTGAAGCCTGGCTTGGAGAATTTTGAGAATTACTTTACTAGCATGTGAGATGAGTGCAATTGTGCAGTAGTTTGAGCATTCTTTGGCATTGCCTTTCTTTGGGATTGGAATGAAAACTGACCTTTTCCAGTGCTGTGGCCACTGCTGAGTTTTCCAAATGTGGTGGCATATTGAGTGCAGCACTTTCACAGCATCATCTTTCAGGATTTGAAATAACTCAACTGGAATGCCATCACCTCCACTAGCTTTGTTTGTAATGATGCTTTCTAAGGCCCACTTGACTTCACATTCCAGGATGTCTGGCTCTAGGTCAGTGATCACACCATTGTGATTATCTTGGTCGTGAAGATCTTTTTTGTACAGTTCTTTGTATTCTTGCCACATCTTCTTAATATATTCTGCTTCTGTTAGGTCCATAGCATTTCTGTCCTTTATTGAGCCCATCTTTGTATGAAATGTTCCCTTGGTATATCTAATTTTCTTGAAGAGATCTCTAGTCTATTCCATTCTGTTGTTTTCCTCTATTTCTTTGCATTGACCACTGAGGAAGGCTTTCTTATCTCTCCTTGCTATTCTTTAGAACTCTGCATTCAGATGCTTATATCTTTCCTTTTCTCCTTTGCTTTTAACTTCTCTTCTTCTCACAGCTATTTGTAAGGCCTCCTCAGACAGCCGTTTTGCTTTTTTGCATTTCTTTTCCATGGGGATGGTCTTGATCCCTGTCTCCTGTACAATGTCACAAACTTCCATCCATAGTTCATCCAGCATTCTATCAGATCTAGTCCCTTGAATCTGTTTCTCACTTCCACTGTATAATCATAAGAAATTTTATTTAGGTCATACATGAATGGTCTAGTGGTTTTCCCCACTTTCTTCTATTTAAGTCTGAATTTGGCAATAAAGAATTCATGATCTGAGCCACAATAAGCTCCTGGTCTTGTTTTTGCTGAGTGTATAGAGCTTCTCCATCTCTGGCTGCAAAGAATATAATCAATCTGATTTCAGTGTTGACCATCTCCTGATGTCCGTGTTTAGAGTCTTCTCTTGTGTCCTTGGAAGAGGGTGTTTGCTATGACTAGCAAACTAAATTTTGTCTCTTGACAAAATTCTATTAGCCTTTGCCCTGCTTCATTCCATATTCCAAGGCCAAATATGCTTGTTACCCCAGGTGTTTCTTGACTTCCTACTTTTGCATTCCAATCTCCTATAATGAAAAGGACATCTTTTTTTGATGTTAGTCTAAAAGGTCTTGTAGGTCTTCATAGAACTGTTCAACTTTAGCTTCTTCAGCATTACTGGTTGGGGCATAGGCTTGGATTATTGTGATATTGAATGGTTTGCCTTGGAAAGGAACAGAGATCATTCTGTCATTTTTGAGATTGCATCCAAGTACTGAATTTGGACTCTTTTGTTGACTATGATGGCTACTCCATTTCTTCTAAGGGATTCCTGCCCACAGTAGTAGATATAATGGTCATCTGAGTTAAATTCACCCATTCCAGTCCATTTCAGTTCACTGATTCCTAGAATGTCAATGTTCACTCTTGCCATCTCCTGTTTGACCACTTCCAATTTGCCTTGTCATGAACCTAACATTCCAGGTTCCTATGCAATATTGCTCTTTATGGCATTGGACCTTGCTTCTATCACCAGTCACGTCCACAGCTGGGTATTTTTGCTTTGGCTCCGTCACTTCATTCTTTCTGGAGTTATTTCTCCACTGATCTCCAGTAGCATATTGGGCACCTACCAACCTGGGGAGTTCCTCTTTCAGTATCCCATCATTTTGCCTTTTCATACTGTTCATGGGGTTCTCAAGGCAAGAATACTGAAGTGGTTTGCTATTCCCTTCTCCAGTGGACCACATTCTGTCAGACCTCTCCACCATGACCCACCCATCTTGGGTGGCCTCACACGGCATGGCTGTTTCGTTGACTTAGACAAGGCTGTGGTCCATGTGATCACATTGACTAGGTTTCTGTGATTATGATTTCTGTGTGTCTGCCCTCTGATGCCCTCTCACAACACCTACCATCTCTCTTGGGTTTCTCTTACCTTGGGCATGGGGTATCTCTTCACGGCTGCTCCAGCTAAGTGCAGCTGCTGTTCCTTACCTTGGATGAGGGGTATCTCCTCTCAGCAACCCCTCCTGACCTTGAATGTGGAATAGGTCCTTTCGGCCATCCTGCACCCACACAGCCACCACTCCTTGGACGTGGGGTTGCTCCTCTAGGCACTTAGATTATTCAACCAACAGTGATGGGCTGGACTGAGAAGAAGCTAGACAAGCAGGAAAGGGTTCACTTTAAAGTGGCCTCTCTCAAGAAGAAAGAGAAAATAAAAGACTGATCTATATGTGACCAACTTCTCCTAAACTTGTTAATCACTTTAAATCAGTTCAATTTCTCAGGGAGGGGTTGGTGGAGGGATGAAAAGGAACTACATGTAATTCATCCATTACACTAATCGATGAATCTCTTTAGAAGGAAACAGGCAGAGAGTAAGAGAGCTGACTCCTATGCTAACAATTCAGAGTATGTCTAGATATAATCTTATATATGGGGATGTAGTGCATTATTAACCCTTCCTGGGTTAAGTACAAAGAAGAAAGGAAAAAGAAACCTTCAATCACCATAATGACTCAGACTCATGCATCTAAAATGTTTTAACTCATTCTTGATTAGTTGAAATGTGTGGAACTCTCATTAACTTTGGTTGTATCTTAGCATGGTGCAACTTTGGTCATTTTAAGAATGCAGAATCTTAAGAGGAGAAGGGAAAGGATGGTTTGTTATTCAGTCCCTCAGTCGTGTCCGACTCTTTGCGAGCCCATGGACCGCAGCACGCCAGGCTTCCCTGTCCTTCACCATCTCTTGGAGCTTGCTCAAACTCATGTCCACTGAATTTGTGATGCTGTCCAACCATCTCATCATCTGTCGTCCCCTTCTTCTCCTGCCTTCAAACTTTCCCAGCATCAGGGTCTTTTCTAATGAGTCTGCTCTTTGCAGCAAGTGGCTGCAAGTAAAGGATGGTATATAGCTATTATTTGGCAATGATAGGTGGGTTGTAGGGGTACAGGTGTTTATGGATGGGAAAATGTACCTAGGAAGAGATTTTCAGCACTCACAAGCATAGTGAATTTTAATTTAGTTTTAGTTCTAATATCTATAAATATCAGTAAGTTAAAAAGGTAGCCTGCTGTTTTTGTGGATTGTTTTTTTGTTTGTTTCAGATGAGACTTCTGGTAAAATGTAGCTCTAAAAACTTTTATAAATTTGAAACTGTGATTATTTGTAATCTATTATCTTTTTTGTGTAGTTGATAATGTGAACACTTTGGAAAGTCACTAAACACTGCATTACAAGTTAACACAATATAATAGAATTTAGAGATGAAAGAAATATGCTGATTTTTAAATACTAAAATAAGTTTTAACAATATGTTATCATAAGGACAATATAGGAATACAGGAAAATGCAGGACAGGAAAATTCATAGAACAGTAAACATATCATAAACTATCTAACCTCCCAGAAATTTACCCTATCAACATCTTGTAAACATAATTTCTGATATTTAGTATAAACACATGTTTGCAGGGGAGACTGATGTTATTTTAAGAAAAATAGACTATGTTATGCATGCTATTTTATAAAAAGTATTAATTTTAATAAAATTTAATGTTTATCACCACTGAAGTTTAAAGGAAGGAACTGTTGAAATTAAGTTAAATGTTTATTTACACACATACATATACTCAAAAATATGGTATTTTAAAAATGTTCCTCTAAAATTAACTCATGAAAATGGTGCCAATATCATCATGTCTTTTAACTTTATGTTTCAAATTAGACTGTAAAATTGTAGACTCCTTGGAAGATCCGCTGGAGAAGGGACAGGCTATCCACTCCAGTATTCTTGGGCTTCACTATGGCTCAGCTGATAAAGAATCTGCCTGCAATGTGGGAGACCTGGGTTCGATCCCTGGGTTGGGAAGATCCCCTGGAGAAGGGAAAGGCTACGCATTCCAGTATTTTGGTCTGGAGAATTCCAGGTACTGTACAGTCCATGAGGTTGCAAAGAGTTGGACATAACTGACTGACTTGCACTTCACTTGCTTTAAAAATAAGGAAATAATCATAGGCACATAATTACCCTTTCTGCTTTGTTAATTTGCATTCTATTCTCTTAAACATAATTCTCTTAAACATAATAATTTTTGGTTATATTTTATAATTAAATTGTTTCAGTGGGTCATTTAAGAATCATTTAAACATAGCTTCTCCATTTCTGAGTTATTTAGACAATCTTTTTGGTGGCTGCATTATTTCGTTATTTCCCATTTCACTTCACCCAAAACCTTCCTTCCCTCAAAATTCCACTTTCACTTACCCCTGTCCTTTTTTTGTTTCCATTCTTTGTGCTTATGAATATTTAAAAATTTTCTTTACTATTTCCTTTGTTTATGAGCACAAGTGACCAATACATTTTCACCTCTAATTTGTGGCTGTATATTTTCATGCCTTCTATCATTGTTTTATGAAATAATTTAATGTCATTCTAAATTTCTGCCCTGCCTACCTGTCTTTTTCTAAGCCCCTGAAATTCTGACTTTGACCAAAATGGTCATAATTATTTCATTACAAGTTTTGCTCCCCTATACCTTCCATAACCATGGTGCTCCTTCATGCCAGTGATCTCATGTCAATCAACTTCTGCCTGATGCCTTTGTCAATCACATTTGCTCTATTTTTGTGGCATTAAATGCCACTTTCATCCCTGTAGTGTCTTCAGTTCTAGCTTCTAATTTCCCTCTTACCTCTTCCAAATTGATTTTATCTCCTTCCTTTGTCTTATAATCACTTCCTTGAAACTTCATTTCTCTTATCTGAACTGTGAGCTTATTTTGAATGGTCATATTTTCTGTAAAACTTTGAGTCTAACACATCATACATGTTTGAAGTATCCCACTGGAATTTTCTTGTTCTTTCCAATAATTTATTACTGTTCTTCTAGGTCCTTTTGATTAAGATGTTTTTCTCATTTTTCAGTGTGCATATACATCTTATTGGTGAATTATTTTTAAAGGAGACAGCGACTTGATAAAGAATACACTAGGAATTGAGAGATAAAGAGTGAATGGTCCTGGGTCAGAAAATAGCATTGATTTGGGGTTTTTTGTCTTAGAGACTTTCTAATCAATGTAATTATTATTATTATTATTATTTTGCCCTTTACCCTAGGGGCATTGGGCCAACTAGGTTTTGCAATAAAGTTACAGGTCTTCCAACAACTCTCCTTTGAGCCTGTGCCCTAAGTGTTGGACTCTGCTGGATTATTCCAGCTGCAAGGCAAAATTATAGGAAAATAAAAGTTTGAGCACACATTTTCTTTTAGATTCTCTTTTCCAGTTCTACCATGGCAATCTGCTGGGCCATCACAGAGATGGGATCCAAACCTAATTCTGCTTGACTCATGCTGGGACAGAAATGGTATGGACCTAACAGAAGCAGAAGATATTAAGAAGAGATGGCAAGAATACATAGAAGAACTACACAAAAAAGATCTTCACGACCCAGATAATCACGATGGTGTGATCACTGACCTAGAGCCAGACATCCTGGAATGTGAAGTCAAGTGGGCCTTAGAAAGCATCACTACGAACAAAGCTAGTGGAGGTGATGGCATTCCAGTTGAGCTCTTTCAAATCCTGAATGATGCTGTGAAAGTGCTGCACTCAATATGCCACCACATTTGGAAAACTCAGCAGTGGCCACAGCACTGGCAAAGGTCAGTTTTCATTCCAATCCCAAAGAAAGGCAATGCCAAAGAATGCTCAAACTACTGCACAATTGCACTCATCTCACACGCTAGTAAAGTAATGCTCAAAATTCTCCAAGCCAGGCTTCAGTAATACATGAACCATGAACTTCCAGACATTCAAGCTGGTTTTAGAAAAGGCAGAGGAGCCAGAGATCAAATTGCCAACATCCGCTGGATCATGGAAAAAGCAAGAGAGTTCCAGAAAAGCATCTATTTCTACTTTATTAACTATGCCAAAGCCTTTGACTGTGTGGATCACAACAAACTGTGGAACATTCTGAAAGAGATGGGAATACCAGACCACCTGATCTACCTCTTGAGAAATTTGTATGCAGGTCAGGAAGCAACAGTTAGAACTGGACATGGAACAACAGACTGGTTCCAAATAGGAAAAGGAGTTCGTCAAAGCTGTATATTGTCACCCTGTTTATTTAACTTATATGCAGAGTACATCATGAGAAATGCTGGACTGGAAGAAACACAAGCTGGAATCAAGATTGCTGGGAGAAATATCAATAACTTCAGATATGCAGATGACACCACCCTTATGGCAGAAAGTGAAGAGGAACTCAAAAGCCTCTTGATGAAAGTGAAAGAAGAGAGTGAAAAAGTTGGCTTAAAGCTCAACATTCAGAAAATGAAGATCATGGCATCTGGTCCCATCACTTCATGAGAAATAGATGGGGAAACAGTGAAAACAGTGTCAGACTTTATTTTTCTGGGCTCCAAAATCACTGCAGATGGTGACTGCAGCCATGAAATTAAAAGACGCTTACTCCTTGGAAGGAAAGTTATGACCAACCTAGATAGCATATTCAAAAGCAGAGACATTACTTTGCCAACAAAGGTCCATCTAGTCAAGGCTATGGTTTTTCCTGTGGTCATGTATGGATGTGAAAGTTGGACTGTGAAGAAAGCTGAGTGCCTAAGAATTGATGCTTTTGAATTGTGTTGTTGGAGAAGACTCTTGAGAGTCCCTTGGACTGCAAGGAGATCCAACCAGTCCATTCTGAAGGAGATCAGCCCTGGGATTTCTTTGGAAGGAATGATGCTAAAGCTGAAACTCCAGTACTTTGGCCACCTCATACGAAGAGTTGACTCATTGGAAAAGACTCTGATGCTGGGAGGGATTGGGGGCAGGAGGAGAAGGGGACGACAGAGGATGAGATGGCTGGATGGCATCACTGACTCGATGGCCATGAGTCTGAGTGAACTCCGGGAGTTGGTGATGGACAGGGAGGCCTGGCATGCTGCGATTCATGGGCTTGCAAAGAGTCGGACACGACTGAGCGACTGATCTGATCTGATCTGATCTGATAAATCTTTTACCAATAGGCTTCAAAATTGTTTGAAAGTAAATCACACAACAAACCTCTGTTAACTAAAATATATTGGAATGTAATATTGTGGTAAATTACCTTTCAGTTTAATTGAAACAACAAGAAACACTTTGATTTCAAATGTAATATTTAAAACTCTTTTAAAACATCTTAGTCAACTTTCTTGGCCTTCATTGTACATCATGCAAACAGTAAATGTTTCCTTTTTGGATGATTGAAGGTTAGTTAGAATCTCTGTTAGTAATATTGAGATGGTACTCTCAATATTGTACATAGTGGATGAGGGTGATTGTGCTCAAATATTAGAATATATTCTAAAAGTTTTCAATAGAAAAGTGAAAATGTTAATCACTCAGTCTTTCCTGACTCTTTGCAACCCCATGGCCTGAGGTCCACCAAGCTCCTCCGTCCATGAAATTCTCCAGGCTAGAATCCTGGAGTAGGTGGCCATGCCCTTCTCCAGGGGATCTTCCAGACTCAGGGATCAAACCCAGGTCTCCTGCATTGCGGGGAGTTTCCTTACCATCTAAGCCACCAGGGAAGCCCGAAATTTGCAATAACACATTATTAATTTGTAATATCATATTTTTTCAGTAAGAGCTATTTTCTATGAAAATTAGGCAAACTATTCATGTTTATATAAGAAATAAAACTTTTATGTAATGGTATAGATAGTATATAAAATTATATATATTATTTTAAAGTACATAAATAAATATGTAGTTCCATATATAACATATATTTATATAATGTGCATTTTTATAAGATATATTACATGTAAAATTATATATATCATTTGATATTATATCTATTTATAATTTTATTTGTCATCATTTATCAATGTGTTAATATAGTATATTTTATTTTCTCCTCCTCTTGTATTTTAAATTAACAAAGCAAGGCAGAAAGCTGAGCTCATCATGATAAGTATTGGCCAAAGCCTTATGAATACTAGATAAATACATATGATCAACTAAAATGAAACAAGGGACACATCTTCCATGCCATGCATTATATTAATGTACTTTGTAAAATAGCTAAATTATATTTCACAAAGGATGTTAAAGTTCCTTTTTGACATAAGGACTATTTGGATAAATTGTGAAAATTGAGTCAGTATTACTGTAGATTTTTCACTGCTAGGTACTGAGAAATTTCTGAAAATTTTACTTCATTTCTCATTTTCCTTCACATGTTTAACAACTTGTAAACACAACTTAAATGCACTCTGATATTTTGACAGAATTTCAACTGAAGTTTTCACATCCTATTCCTTGGTAAAGAGTCTTTATTCCCATGCACCTTAAGTTATTTGAGAGCTGACAGGGAGTTAAACAGGACCAATAAAAATATCTGAAAACTCCCTCTTGTTCTTATCTTTCAAAAGAAAAGCATGTGCTGAGTAGATGAATTAAAAGGAGATAGGGAAGCCCAGACTACAGTTTAACAGAAGCCATTGATCTTTACAAATTAGACTGACAACAGAGATCCATTAAAGTCCTCAGTATAATGAAAAAAATTCCTTTCCTTTGGCCTTTCTTTTATCTTCCTCTTCCTAATTCTGATTCACCTCTTCCATGCTCTCCTGTCCTTCACAAGAGACAGTAAATGCTGATGAGGTAATGGCCGTTAGTTATAAACCTCTTTCAATCTCATTTGAGAAATGACTCTGATTCCAAACATTAATTTTTGGTACCTATCTGAATAACAATAAGCTTGCTATAGCGTTGATTATGCAGTGTAGAAGAAAAGAGGGGCTGCTCATTTTAATACAGCTTTGCCAGTTCAATGAAACACATTATGAGTTAAACAGGATGCCCACAACATTTTTTACACCACTTAGCACAATACTTATCATTTATCACTTTCTGCTTCTCATTGTTTTCATTTATTTACTTGTATTTTTTTAATAAGGTAAGCTTCCTAAGATTAGTAACCAAGTTATTCCAGGCCTCCTCAGCTCAAACAAGTCCAAGTAACAATGCCACTCATTTGCTTAGTCATTTGAGACCTAGTTTCTGTACACCTTAAGAAGGCAAGAATGCTTACTTACATATGCTGTTTGAATAAGTGGACTACCTAGAATAAGTAAGTGATAAAAATGGAGTAATAAATGTAATAGAAGCTATAAAATGGAGAAAAGGCATGCATTGCAAAAATGCAACTTCATTCTGCAATTCCTAAAGACAAAGGAGGAAATCATTCTCTATCCTCTTCAACTACATGTATACATATTTTCATCTATTGTAGCACTTATCTTACTGTGTTGTAATCCATCTTGTCTTCAAAATGAAACCACAAGGCTCTGAGAGGTGGAGGTTCTATCTCATTCATGTTTATATTCTCTGTGCCTATTTTAGGCCTTGATAAAAGAAAATGGTCTGCAATACACTTGTCACTTTGTGTTGCTGACTTATTTACAAACGTGACAACAATTAGACAAAAATATTTTGGAAAAGTAATATAGCAAATCATTCAGGCTGTGTCTCACTGGTCTGACCCTGTCACCGAAGAGGAAATCTAGTTTCAAGAATCAGAAGTGGGTTTATGGGCTGTGTGGCTGGTATGAAGCTCAGTCCCGTACAGTATCTCATTCTCCTGAGGTTGTTCACGGAGGCAGTTCACATAAGTGTACTCGGATCACATAAGCACATTTGAGTCAGCGTGTCCTTGGTTTGCCAGTTGCCTCATTCACTTATAAGTTATAATAATTTGAGGAAAACATTTAATCACTCTGATTTGGGCTTTCTCCATATATTAATAAAATTATAAAGCCTACTCCTCGAAAATGCACTTTGAACAGTTTGTATAATATCTGGCATATAATAAACATTCAGTTAATAGGAGCTTCTGCTGCTGCCAGCCAGACCTGGGTGAAAATTGCAATTCAAGGGTGAAGACTGTGGATCTGACCTTGCAATTACAGGAGAGGAGATCTGTAGTAATTAGATTAGAGGGTAAGGCAGTACAAGGCAGCACTTCATTCTCTTTTCAGGGCCAAGTTAATACTCTGGGGTTCATGAGTTTCCCCAAGGAATAGAACACTACAGATCTGCCCAGGAGGTGGGAGTTTGGGAAATGAATCCTACGCCACTGCAATCTTTCAAAGTTTGCTCTGAAATAAGTTATGTAATAACAGTTGAAAATTAAACCCTGATTTGTTTGTCTTTTTCTGGGAATTTTGGAATAGGATTAGAATATGCTGAGCTCTGAAGTCTTTTGTGTAATAGTATAGGACTTGTACTGCATTCACAAATCCTGTGGCCATTGACAGCTCTATACTTCTTTTTCTATAAAAGAAAACAGATATGTTGCAAGGTACTTCCTTTGTATTTCTCTGTTTTTGGCTGAAATCCAGTAGGTGCTGTTGTGACTCCTCTCACTTCTCTAGGAGTCTAATTCAGATTTTTCCATCTCTGTTTCTTCCTGGAGACTGCACCCTGGGCAATTTGGGAAAGAATTTTCGCAGCTGTACGACTTTCATATTTCATCAACAACCTTTTCCAACCTCTGAGAAGACTGTTAAAAAGGTAGTTAATAATCAATACCAAATATTGACCAAAGTTTAATAAGAATTTAGGAAGTTATGTAGAACTGCTTACACATTATTCTTCTCTGATAATGTAAACTACTGAAGTATTTCCTTGAATTTGGCTTTTCTGTCTCTATGCTGGCCCTGAAAGGACAAAAAAAAAAAAAAAAAGCCCAAAGTTGCTTCTATTCCATATCAAACATATAAACACAAAGAGAAAATAAGTGCAGATGTTTCTGTAACAACAAATTTCTGATTTCCAATTTGATATTGAGTCTAAAAGCATGTAGAAACAAGCTAAGCTTTTCTTTCAGATTTTAGCACAAATTAAGATGCTTGAATTTAGTTGGGATTTGGGATGGCCAATGGGAAGGATCTAACTTGATATTGTTAATGCAAAGGTTAGAGAAATGATTTAATTTGTAGTCAGTACTTATTCTTCATCTCCCAAAAGCCAGATAGTGAAATGATTTTTTAAATACCAGCGTCTAATTAGTTTCTAAGTACCTTCTCCCTAATATTCTCCTGCCAAATCAGAGTCTATATCACCCTTTTTTTCATGTAACTTCTGAACATTTACTGTTGTGTAGGCAGTTTCAAGGAAAAAAAATATTAGAGTGTTTGGAACAGGTTGTTATATGGTATTCTTTCTAATCTCACTTTTGGCTCAGAGTGAAGACAATAGAATTCCAAAGGAGTATAGCTGATGAAAATTTAAAAATAGGTGTCTGAAAATTAATTAGATGGTTCCTAAAGCATTCACTCTAATAGAAGTTATAAAAATATTTCCAGAGGGTGGAGACTCTGGCACATTGGTAGTTGGAGATTTCCTTAGAGAGGTGTACTGTGCTGTTCTGTCTCCCATCCACCCCACCCCTCCAACATGTGGCCCTGGCTTTGAGATGGGTGGCAACGTGATGGACAGTGGTCTGAGTCAAACCTGACAAACGAGGAGTGTAAAGTGAGCTGTTAGAGACGAGCTGAGGACAGGCGTCTGCTCTGCAAGCAGATGGCACTGTCAGAGTCTGCAAAGTATGAAGGTATGTTCCCAGTGGCCACTTTCATGTCAAAAGCACCAACAATTCGGAATGAGCTTTACCTTATTGCTCAAGCAGAGAAAGGCGAAAGGAATCTCTGACAGGCACTGCAGTAAGGCCAAGGACTGTGCTGTTGGAGTCTGTATCAAAGGGATCAAGAGACTGAAAGCAGGTGGGACCAGTCATGGGGATGACTCTTTTCCCCACGAATCGACTGTAAACACCTGTGAGGCTGAAGGAACACAAGGTCGTCTGTAGCAGTAGAAGTTGCAACTTTTCTGACTCCCCTGACTTCTCCTGCTTGCTCTCTGCTCCCAAACCAAAGGGACCAACAGGCTGGGATAGCACCTGAGGGAGAAGCCGTAGGGACAGACCTCAGCTTAGTGCTATGCTCAGCCCTAGGCTTCCTGCATAGAACAGACTCTTGCCAGGGAAGAGGGCAAAGATTAAAGTCAATTGAATGAAACCATGCAGTGTCCATGGAGGACAGCTTGTTTATTGACTTAGCATGATCATAAAACTCTTTATTATCTGCAGTATGAATGGAAAAGTTATGGGCATGTCTGTGTTATCATCCAGAGACAGGAGGAAACTGACCTCTGAACAAACAAAAGGGAGATAAAATAAACTTGCTTTATGATTACATCTAATGAGCCCCGCTTATACAATGTACTGTTTAAACCATCTATTGTTCTAACCAAAATAAATCATGCAATACCCTTTGGATTATTTATTTTTTTAAAAAGATTATGTATACTGTGTATAATGACTGGCAATCTGTAGGGTCATGCCAGGAGGTGGATAATCACAGACCAATTTCCTTTCCACTACAGTTTCAAAATACTGAGAAGAAAAACATAGGATAAATTGTTATTAACATATCACTGATGGCAACTACACTAAACTTATTTTATCAGAAAGGCTATGTACTATTTCTGTTGGTTTCATATTCCCTTCATTCTCTGGTCAGAAATTCTGGATGACATTGTTTTCATATAACTGCTTGAGACTGTGCAGTTTTTTGCACTATTTCAGGCATAATATATATATAATACCTGTTTTATTGTCATTCTAAATAAATACAGTCTCCTTAGAAGGTGAAAGTCAATTTTATTCTAGTGTTCATATGGTGTTTTCCCATTGAGATACTGTTTCATTCTGCAGAGGGTGTAAGAATTGGCCAAGTTATTTTTAGGAATGGAGAACACATTTCTCCCAAGGTAATGGGACACCATGAGGCGTGCTCTTGCATATTGCTTCCTTTCCTAATTAAACGGAATGTGAGAGGGAAAGTAAGTTGACATTGTTAAAGTAAATGACCCAATGCTTTAGTAATGAAGACACATCTAGGCTGAAGTTTATTGTTTTAATTTTCATCGTGAGCAATTTCAGCCCTACCGGGTAAGTTGCTTCAAGTGTCCTGCCGTGTACTGTCTCCATTGTGCTAACAGTGAAGCCCACTACTCCTGTGAAAACAAAACTCTCTGTGACAAGTTGTACTTTGGAATGAAGTGGTTTATTTATATGTAAGGTAAATTAATATTGGACATTTATTAAATCTAGCTTTTAACAGGGTGTCGTAAGTGGGGTTCTTCAGAGGGCAGAGATATTGGGAGACTAAAAGTTGTGTAAATTATGCCCCATAAAAATATAGATGAGGCTCAGATGCTTTTGGATTAAATATCCATTACTGAATATTTACATAATGCATGTGAAAGTGCTTTTAAAATAAAAACTCTTTTTATATAGATGGAAACTATGGCCAGATTCTCCCAAATGATACCCTGTAGAATACTTCAAAGCAGTCTCTGTAGCCTTAGAGCAGAGAATTCTATCATTCCTACAAAGGAAGGAAAAGACTGATTATGTTACACAGTCCAAACCCACCCCATTCAAATCATTTTGGCAATCTAAACCAGTTCAAACCTTACTCAACTTTTAGTTGAGGGCCTAAATTTCTGTGATTTATAAATATATAATTCAAAAAAACAAAACCAAAAAAAAAAAAGACAAATTTTGAACTTCCATTCTCCTTCGAAAAGTATTACATACTCAACAGGTAAATTATATAGAATCATTTGACTGTAATAAACAGGAGTAGATCACTTTTCACTTTCATGATTGGAGAAGGAAATGGCAACCCACTCCAGTGTTCTTGCCTGGAGAATCCCAGGGACAGGGGAGCCTGGTGGGCTGCCGTCTATGGGGTTACACAGAGTCGGACACGACTGAAGCGACTTAGCAGCAGCAGCAGAGAGTTGGATTTATATTCCAACTCTGCTATTTACTAGTTGTATGATCTTGGATTTCCCAATCTTGGGCTTCCCAGGGGGCACTAGTGGTAAAGAACCTGATCTCCTGGAAGAAGTCATGGCAATCCAGTCCAGTATTCTTGCCTGGAGAATCCCATGGACAGAGGAGCCTGGTGGGCTGCAGTCCACAGGGTCACACAGAGTCTGAAACAACTTAGCACACACGCATGATCTTGGACAAATCATTTTCAGTCTGTGCTTTATTGTTCTTTATCAGTTTTTATGATAGTCTAACTTCTACCTTGAAGAATTTACTTAAGAATTAAATGAGATCATGCAAGCAACAATTCCAGGATTTGACATGACTGAATTACTTCCTCCTACAAAAATCATTAGTTTCATATTGAAGGCAGTTAACTCAATTACTTATGTTAATCTATGGAAATCTCTATGTAGAGAAATAAAAATAATGTGAATATAATTTTCACATAGTTTTGTGGTCTATTTTGATATTCTATGTTTCTAATATTTCACTATAGAATTTAGACATGAAAGGATATCCACATTTGGAATTGGGTGATTTAACTCCCTCATTTTACAGATAAAAATGTTCAGAGAGAGATAACAAATACAATTAAACATGTAATCCAACTAGTTAGTGGTAGAATTGGGACTACAGGTGAAATCTCTCTCTCTCTCTGTTTTTTTTCTTTTTTCTATTGGAGTGGGTAGCCATTCCCTTCTTCAGGTGATCTTCCCGACCCAGGGATTGTACCAGGTCTCCTGCATTGCAGACGGGTTCTTTACCATCTGAGCCACCAGGGAAGCACTGAATTCATAGTACTTCAAACAAAATGATCAAACTCCTGTTCAAAATGAAGATCTTGATTTCAAGTAGCTGAAAAAAATGCCCACTTTCACTCACTATGACAATTTCATTCTGTAGGTGTGCATCACAATCACTTGCACTTATCCAAAGTAGAATATCATTCTGGAATAATTCCAGTCAAAATTTTGACTTAGTTTAGTCTAACCTTTGCAGTATTTAGGACAGTTGTGGATTAACAAAACAAACATTACTGGCGGAGACCTAGAGTAGTGATTGGATAGCTTTACCACATAACAGATTGCATTGTTGACTTCAGGTGTTAGAAGAAGAGAAGGGCCGAGGGCCACTTTCGAGACTGAGCACGTAGGAGCCATCTGAACTTAATAATATTGGCATATAACTTCCCTAGAGGCAAAGAAGTAATTAAAAGCTTTGTTGTAAAAGTCCATCTATTGTGACTCACAAGCAGGTGAAACTAGCATATGATAAGAGTGAGCAGAGATGCTGATAATAGCATAAGTAATGAAAAGTAAGAAGGGCTACTAATAATTTCTGCAACAACTGGAACTTAGATTTGCTTTGAATGTTCACACGGATAATAAATCAAAATATATCACCAGACTGAATAACTCACTACTTCCTTTTCGAAAGAAAATAAATAATGGTCATAAATACAATGTACATTTAACTATGTTTCTTGTATCCCCAGCTATTTGTAAGGCCTCCCCAGACAGCCATTTTGCTTTTTTTGCATTTCTTATCTACGTGGATGCCCTTGATCCCTGTCTCCTGTACAATGTCACGAACCTCAGTCCATAGTTCATCAGGCACTCTATCTATCAGATCTAGTCCATTAAATCTATTTCTCACTTCCACTGTATAATCATAAGGGATTTGATTTTGGTCATACCTGAATGGTCTAGTGGTTTTCCCTACTTTCTTCAACTTAAGTCTGAATTTGGCAATAAGCAGTTCATGATCTGAGCCATAGTCAGCTCCTGGTCTTGTTTTTGCTGAGTGTATAGAGCTTCTCCATCTTTGGCTGCAAAGAATATAATCAATCTGATTTCGGTGTTGAGCATCTGGTGATGTCCATGTGTAGAGTCTTCTCTTGTGTTGTTGGAAGAGGGTGTTTGCTATGACCAGTGCATTTTCTTGGCAAAACTCTATTAGTCTTTGCCCTGCTTCATCCCATATTCCAAGGCCAAATTTGCCTGTTACTCCAGGTGTTTCTTGACTTCCTACTTTTTCATTCCAGTCCCCTAAAATGAAAAGGACATCTTTTTTGGGTGTTAGTTCTAAAAGGTCTTGTAGGTCTTCACAAAACCATTTAACTTCAGCTTTTTCAGTGTTACTGGTTGGGGCATAGACTTGGATTACTGTGATATTGAATGGTTTGCCTTGGAAACGAACAGACATCATTCTGTCGTTTTTGAGATTGCATCCAAGTACTGCATTTCAGACTCTTTTCTTAACCATGATGGCTACTCCACTTCTTCTGAGGGATTCCTGCCTGTAGTAGTAGATGTAATGGTCATCTGAGTTAATTTCACCTATTCTAGTCCATTTTAGTTTGCTGATTGCTAGAATGTTGACATTCACTCTTGCCAGCTCTGTTTGACCACTTCCAATTTGCCTTGATTCATGGACCTGACATTCCAGGTTCCTATGCAATATTGCTCTTTACAGCATTGGACCTTGCTTCTATCACCAGTCACATCCACAGCTGGGTATTGTTTTTGCTTTGGCTCCATCCCTTCATTCTTTCTGGAGTTATTTCTCCACTGATCTCCAGTAGCATATTGGGCACCTACTGACCTGGAGAGTTCCTCTTTAAGTATCCTATCATTTTGCCTTTTCCTACTGTTCATGGGGTTCTCAAGGCAAGAATACTGAAGTGGTTTGCCATTCCCTTCTCCAGTGGACCACATCAAGCAAAGGAGAAAAGGAAAGATAAAAGCATCTGAATTCAGAGATCTAAAGAATAGCAAGAAGAGATAAGAAAGACTTCCTCAGCAATCAATGTAAAGAAATAGAGGAAAACAACAGAATGGAAAGACTAGAGATCTCTTCAGAAAATTTGAGATACCAAGGGCACATTTCATGAAAAGATGGGCTCGATAAAGGACAGAAATGGTATGGACATAACAGAAGCAGAAGATATTAAGAAGAAGTGACAAGAATATACAGAAGAACTGTACAAAAAAGATCTTCACGACCCAGATAATCACGATGGTGTGATCACTCATCTAGAGCCAGACATCCTGGAATGTGAAGTCAAGTGGGCCTTAGAAAGCATCACTACGAACAAAGCTGGTGGAGGTGATGGCATTCCAGTTGAGCTATTTCAAATCCTGAAAGATGATGCTGTGAAAGTGCTGCACTCAATGTGCCAGCACATTTGGAAAACTCAGCAGTGGCCACAGGACTGGAAAAGGACAGTTTTCATTCCAATCCCAAAGAAAGGCAATGCCAAAGAATGCTCATACTACTGCACAATTGCACTCATTTCACACTCTAGTAAAGTAATGCTAAAGATTCTCCAAGCCAGGCTTCAGTAATACATGAACTGAATTCCTGAAGTTCAAGCTGGTTTTAGAAAAGGCAGAGGAACCAGAGATCAAATTGCCTACATCTGCTGGATCATTGAAAAAGCAAGACAGTCCAGAAAAACATCTATTTCTGCTTTCTTGACTATTCCAAAGCCTTTGACTGTGTGGATCACAATAAACTGTGGAAAATTCTGAAAGAGATAGGAATACCAGACCACCTGATCTGCCTCTTGAGAAATTTGTATGCAGGTCAGGAAGCAACAGTTAGAACTGGACATGGAACAACAGACTGGTTCCAAATAGGAAAAGGAGTTCGTCAAGGCTGTATATTGTCACCCTGCTTATTTAGATTATATGCAGAGTACATCATGAGAAATGCTGGACTGGAAGAAACACAAGCTGGCATCAAGATTGCTGGGAGAAATATCAATAACCTCAGATATGCAGATAACACCACCCTTATGGCAGAAAGTGAAGAGGAACTCAAAAGCCTCTTGATGAAAGTGAAAGTGGAGAGTGAAAAAGTTGGCTTAAAGCTCAACATGCAGAAAACGAAGATCATGGCATCTGGTCCCATCACTTCATGGGAAATAGATGGGGAAACAGTGAAAACAGTGTCAGACTTTATTTGGGGGGGGGGGCTCTAAAATCCCTGCAGATGGTGACTGCAGCCATGAAATTAAAAGACGCTTACTCCTTGGAAGGAAAGTTATGACCAACCTAGATAGCATATTCAAAAGCAGAGACATGACTTTGCCAACAAAGGTTCATTTAGTCAAGGCTATGGTTTTTCCTGTGGTCATGTATGGATGTGAGAGTTGGACTGTGAAGAAGGCTGAGCACCGAAGAATTGATGCTTTTGAACTGTGGTGTTGGAGAAGACTCTTGAGAGTCCCTTGGACTGCAAGATGATCCAACCAGTCCATTCTGAAGGAGATCAGCCCTGGGATTTCTTTGGAAGGATTGATGCTAAAGCTGAAACTCCAGTACTTTGGCCACCTAATGCGAAGAGTTGACTCACTGGAAAAGACTCTGATGCTGGAAGGGACTGGGGGCAGGAGGAGAAGGGGATGACAGAGGATGAGATGGCTGGATGGCATCACCGACTCAGTCACTCAGTTGTGTCCGACTCTTTGTGACCCCATGAATCGCAGCACGCCAGGCCTCCCTGTCCATCACCAACTCCCAGAGTTCACTCAGAATCACATCCATTGAGTCGGTGATGCCATCCAGCCATCTCATCCTCTGTCATCCACTTTTCCTCCTGCCCCCAATCCCTCCCAGCATCAGAGTCTTTTCCAGTGAGTCAACTCTTCACATGAGGTGGCCAAAGTACTGGAGTTTCAGCTTTAGCATCATTCCTTCCAAAGAATACCCAGGGCTGATCTCCTTTAGAATGGACTGGTTGGATCTCCGTGCAGTCCAAGGGACTCTTAAGAGGCTTCTCCAACACCACAGTTCAAAAGCATCAATTATTCAGCACTCAGCTTTTTTCACAGTCCAACTCTCACATCCATACTGAGTCTAATTATCACCTTGCCACACATTGCACTTTTCCACTTGCACATTCCTGCTCACACTGATCCACGTTTTAAAAGGCCATCTTGATCCTCATCTCAGCAGGCCCCAGCACCTACATCATGTTTATATGTTGAAGAGGACAACTTCTCTGATGGCACCAGGAAATAATCCTTTCTTCTGAGTAACCAGAGCACTAGTTATCTCTACTCCATTTCCTAAATTATGGCTTGTGATACAACACTACTCCTCTAAGATAATAAATGTTAGGAACAAATATCTAATAACTTTTGGAAACCTTAATATAAATATGTTAAAATAAATTCTTATCAACATTTCTCCAAGTCACGTTAGGTAGAATGCAGCTCTGATTGTGGAACTCATGCTGTACAAAGCATCTAAAGGAACTAGCATTTCACCACTTTGTGAGAAAACACTTGCTTATGGTAATTTTACAAGATAGATTTATAGCCTGAGTTATCCTTTTGTTTTTCCACATAGGTATTTTACTCTTGGAGCTGAACATGTTTCCTTCTTTGTTGATTTCTAGAATTTTTGTGTTTCCATTACTGTTTTAACCTTATTCCTGGTACCATATTACTGTTTTATTTTTATTTCCCTCTGTGTCATATGTACTATATCCACTTTTTTGTAAATGTACGCATATTTCTTAAAATGGAGGTCTCCAACATTTTTGGCACCAGAGACCGGTTTCATGGAAGGCTATTTTTCCACAGATGAGGGAGGGGAATGGCTTCAGGATTCAAGTGCATGACATTTGCTGTGCAGTTTATTTCTATTATTATTATATCAGCTCGACCTCAGCTCATCAGGCATTTTGTTGTTATTTAGTCACTGATTTGTTTCTGACTCTGCTGTCCCATGAAGCAAGTCAGGCTTCCCTTTGCTTCACTATTTCCCCCTACCCCATACCCTGATACAATACTCTAAGCTACTGTGTTAATTTCCTATTATTGCTGTAACTAATTGGCACCAACTCAGTCACTTAAAACAGCACAATTTTATTATCTTAACATTCTGGAGGTCAAAATGGTCTCACTGAAATGTTAGCAGTGCAATGGTCCTTTTCGACATCTTTAGGAAGAATCCATTTTCTCTCTCTTTTTTTTTTTTTTTTTTTTTGAGATATGAATGTCTGCTCCTGCCCACACTCTCTGGCAAATACTTCCCTTCCATCTTCAGAGCCAGCAGTGGTGTGCAAGTGCTCTCACCCTGACTCTGCCTCTCCTGCCTCCCTTGTTCACATAAGGGCTGTTTGATTACATTAGGCTCACTGGATAACCCAAACTGATTTTCTCATCTCAAAGTCTTAATTTCATCTACATCCTTAATTCTCCTTTCCTTGTAATACAACATATTCATAATTTCTGGGTATAAGAATTTGAATATCTCTGCAGAAGGGCAAGATGTCATTCATTTGCCTACAACAAACTGTTTTGAACTAAGTTATAACATACAATGTATAAAATAAGTCAAATGTATAAAAAATGAAAGAAATAAAAAATAAATAATAATTGAGATGTCACAAGCAGTGCATGATTTATCTTCTTACATAGATTATAAGTGGTTAGGCAAGTTGGTCTTAACTTTTCCTATTTCCCCTCAGTGCCTGAAACAGATTTTATCTACAACCAATTTTCAGTAAACAATTTAAATAAATGCCAACTTACATAATTCTATCTCCACTATTCCTCAGACCGATATACACATATATTTGCAAATTACAATTTACATATTATTGTCTCCAGCTATTTAAATACTTTGACAAATGCCATATGTTTCTATGTAAATCCTGCTTTTTCCCTTATCTGTTTAGTATAATTTTTGATCCATCAGAGCTAAATGCTCTATTCTGTTCTAGCACTTATGAATTAAAGGTTGATTCATGTTCAAAAGCTATAATACTAGAATATTTTGAAAGGAAGAAAGTAAGGTTAGTGAAAGTGGAAGTCACTCAGTCGTGTCCAACTCTTTGGGACCCCATGGACTATACAGCCCATGGAATTCCCCAGGCCAGAATACTGGAGTGGGTAGCCTTTCCCTCCTCCAGGGGATCTTCCCAACCCAAGGATTGAACCCAGGTCTCCGGCATTGGAGGCAGATTCTTTACCAGCTGAACCACAAGGGAAGCCCAAGAGTACTCAAGTGGGTAGCCTATCCCTGCTCCAGAGGATCTTCCTGAGCCAGAATGGAACCAGGGTCTCCTGCACTGCAGGCAGATTTTTTCACCAACTGAGCTATGAGTGAAGGCCAGTGGTGATACTACAAATTGTGCTTTTTAAATATCACATAATGTGTCAATATTTGAAAGATCTGTTTAACTCAGTAAATCAACATTTTCCAAAAGATAATAGATTTTAAGAGTATGAAAAGTTTATGGATATGGCTTCAGATGCACCTTGCAACTAACCTTTAGGAAGCTACCTCTTGCCCAATTTTGGTGCAGCATCAGGAGAAAAGCCAAAATTATCAGAAAAGACTATAACATACTCCTATTTCTTCCAACTGAATATTGCCATGAGACAATATTCTTCATACAGGTCAACCAAAACAATGCATCACATCAAGCTGCATTCAGAAGCAGATGTAAAAACAAAGCTGTCGTCTATTAAGACACACACAAAGAGAAGTCTGTAGCCTTTGTGAGACCGGGGTAGGAGGTGGCAACCTCTAGGGAAGAGCTGCCTTGGATGGAGGTAAGACTTTGGAGGAGCACCAGGAGGGGCAGCAGGAAGGAGGACCGGGAGGCCTGGGTCTTCCCCACCTCTGCCCAGAGAGGGCTGCGCTGTGGGGAGACCAGAACATTCTTTGCCTGGAGGAGGCAGTGACCATGGACACTGATGTGGCCAAAATGCTTGGGAAGAGAGCTCTGTCTCCCCAGGATTCTCCCTTTTCCCAAGAAAGCAAGAGTAGTTGTTAAATTTTCTTTCTCAAGGATGTTAATGTGACCTGGGAAGAATATATAAAATATAAACTTAGCATTAGTCTATACTACATATGCTATATACTGTATCAGTTCAGTTCAGTTCAGTTACTATATACTATATAATGTTGTTTATTCACTGAGTTGTGTCTGACTCCTTTGTGACCACACGGACTCTTGCCTCCTAGGGTCCTCGGTCCATAGGATTTCTCAGGCAAGAATACTGGAGTGTGTTGTCCTTTCCTTCTTCAGAGTAACTTTCCAACCCAGTGATCAAATCCATGTCTCCTGCATTGGAAGGTGAATTCTTTACCACTGAGCCATATATACAAGATTCAGAAAACTAAGATCATGGAAGCTGGTCCCATCATTTCATGGAAAATAGATGGGGAAACAATGGAAACAGTGGCTGACGTTATTTTGGGGGGCTCCAAAATCACTGCAGATGGTGACTACCACCATTAAATTGCTCCCTAGAAGAAAAGTTATGACCAAGCTAGAAAGCATATTAAAAAGCAGAAACATTACTTTGCTGACAAAGGTCCGTCTAATCAAGGCTATGGTTTTTCCAGTGGTCATGTATGGATGTGAGAGTTGGACTAGAAAGAAAGCTGAGTGCCGAAGAATTGATGCTTTTGAATTGTGGTGTTGGAAAAGACTCTTGAGAGTCCCTTAGAATGCAAGGAGAGCCAACCAGTCTATTCCAAAGAAAATCAGTCCTGAATATTCTTTGGAATGACTGATGCTGAAGCTGAAACTCCAATGCTTTGGCCACCTGATGTGAAGAACTGACTCATTGGAAAAGACCTTGATGCTGGAAAAGATTGAAGTGAGGAGGAGAAGGGGACAACAGAGGATGAGATAGCTGGATGGCATCACTGACTCGATGGACATGAGTTTGAGCAAGCTCCGGGAGTTGGTGATGGACAGGGAGGCCTGGTGTGCTGCAGTCCATGGAGTCACAAAGAGTCGGACATGAATAAGCGACTGAAATGAATTGAGGCATATACTATATAATATATATGCTGTTTATAATTAACTTTTGGAACTTAGTTCAATGATTTAGAATTTTTAGCTTAATTAAAGTAACAGGAATAGACTTAGTTCTTTATTGTTTTCCAATCTCCTGTACAAATTTGAGTAAAGAACAATAAATATTTATCATGACTTAGGATTTATATTCGGAGAAGGCAATGGCACCCCACTCCAGTACTCTTGCCTGGAAAATCCCATGGACGGAGGAGCCTGGTAGGCTGCAGTCCATGGGGTCGCTAAGAGTCAGACACGACTGAGCGACTTCACTTTCTCTTTTTACTTTCATGTATTGGAGAAGGAAATGGCAACCCACTCCAGTGTTCTTGCCTGGAGAATCCCAGGGATGGGGGAGCCTTGTGGGCTGCCATCTATGGGGTCACACAGAGTCGGACACGACTGAAGTGACTTAGCATAGCATAGCATAGGATTTATATTTGCTGCTGTTATTCAGAAAATGTATAATGTTAATAAAAAATGAGAAAAGTTCAGTATCCTCTGTATTTATAACTGATTAAGAAACTCTATAGCATATTTCATTGGGAGAATGTGAAATAATCCCTTTAGAGCAGTGGTTTTCAAAGCTGAAAACCATAAGAATCTCTGAAAATCTCAGTGCCCCTCCCTGCCCTCCAAAAAAGATTAAGTTCGACTACCTGTTTTAGAGAATTGACAGACAGTTGCACAGGTAATTTAAAATGGACAAATCAGATATTAGCTTAACTGAGCACTGGTTCTTTGGTATCTTTTATTTAGTACTTGTGAAAGGGAACAAAATAAAATTCTTAACTATTAAGTTTAAAAAAAAAAAACTCACTATCCAAGTTTACAGTTTAAACCAATGAAATCAAAGTGAAATTCTAATGCATGGACAGAGAGAGTTTCAAAAATTAATGGTCTTACCTTGGGGATTGATTTCCAGAAGCAAGTAACAATAAGAAATCTTTAGATAAATCTCCACTTACTAATTTATTCTCTAAATTAATCTTAGTAAGATTGCTCAATGTTTAAAATTCTGAACTTGCAACCATTCCCATCTGCAAAAGAGATTCACTTCCTCAGTGCTGATCCTTTTTTCCTTTTTGAATCATTCATCTTTACTTCAGAATCACACAGGAAGATTCAATCTAAAAATTCAACAATAGATTTCACATGATCTTATAATTTTATCAAGCTAATTAGAAGTTCTTAGTTTATGTATGAGTGTGTAACTACTGGGATTAATAATTGCAAAATCCAAAAGAAAGAATGAGTGTAGGTTTAGTTACAGATGGTAACATTTAAAATATGGAGATTTGTTAAGAACTCACATTACACGTAACACAGTTTTATGAGACAGGAGCTATTACTATTTTTTTTTTCATTTTCTTTATTTTAGTGGATGCCTATTCTGAAAAAATGTAAGACTCTCCATAGGCCACACAGCTTCTACATCTAAAAATTTTGATTATGAACCAAGTCAGTCTAAATTCAGAACGTGTACCTTCACCCACCGTATCATAGAAAAACTTAAGTCATAACATTGTTAATTGACCATACCCCAATACAAAAATATTTTTGGTGTTAAGAAACAAAATGTAAAAAAAGAAAAAAAATTGTAATTGTAAGAAACTGAAATATAACCAAGCATTTTTGAGCAGTAGTGGCAACCCTTTCAGGAAGCAGTTTATTTTGTTTCTATGAAAAACTAAAAAGGCAGCCTTTACTAAACCAGCAGAGAAATACAATATTCCTCAAACATTAAGAGGCAGCTGCAGGAAGCATTTTGTAAACATATGGTATTTGTATAATTAATGTTTAAGTAGAGAATTAGCTTACAGTTACATAATTACAGTTAGAAAACCTGAAATTTCCCAAGCTGAATTCATAGTACCTCTTTTTTCTTCAAACCTATCTGTTCCTATATTTTTTCCCCAGTGCATACAACTAGAATATTGATTGCTCAATTCATCTTTGGAATATATTCTGCATGCTGCTGCTGCTGCTAAGTTGCTTCAGTCGTGTCCGACTCTTCGAGACCCCATGGACTGCAGCCTACCAGGCTCCTCCGCCCATGGGATTTTCCAGGCAAGAGTACTGGAGTGGGGTGCCATTGCCTTCTCCGATATTCTGCATAAGTTCTTTGTTTTCATCCAGGCTTCCCACATCCCATACTTTAGACATCTCTCCCTGCTTTAATTGCCACTACTTGGTTTAGACGTATGTCCATCTACACCTTCAACACTGTGATGGCTGCCTGCTTGCCCTATGGGTCCAGTACATTTTCCATCATCCTGGCAGATGGCCTCATCTAAAATGGAAATGTAATCATGTGGGTTTTTTTTTTTTTTTGCTTAAAGTATTTCAATAAATTCTAGGTTATAATACTGAAATAATCTTTGAGAAGAAATCTAATGTCCTTAAGAATAGCACTATTGTTTATAACCTAACTATGCTTTTTTAGTCTCATTCCAAAATTTAATTCTAATGCACTTCTTTACTTCTAATAATTAATTTTTGTGGCTCCTTTTATGAGGAAATCTTAGAAAACCTCTCATTCTCCTGGATATAACCTTTATATATTTTCTGGCAATTCATCTAAGTATTCCTTTTCTCAGGAGTTACTTATTCAAATTTCCAGCAACAATATAACCAACATCCAACATTATATATTTTCCTATGTGACAGCAAATTCTAAAATCAGCTGCCAACTAAATGTGATGCAATGGCAGAAAGAAGCAAATGTAAATGGAAAAAAGAGAAAAAAAAAAGTGGAGTATTAACACTTAGACAAAATCTCTACTTTTCCAATCTATTGTTTTCCTCTATTTCTTTGCACTGATCACTGAGGAAGGCTTTCTTATCCCTCCTTGCTATTCTTTGGAGCTCTACATTCAAATGACTATATCTTTCCTTTTCTCCTTTGGCTTTAGCTTCTCTTCTTTTCTCAGCTATTTGTAAGACCGCCTCAGACAACCATTTTTTATTCTTGCACTTTTTTTTCCCCTTGGGGATGAAGCTGTTAAAAGGGCTGCATTCAATACACGAGCAAATATGGAAAACTCAGCAGTGGCCACAGGACTGGAAAAGGTCAGTTTTCATTCCAATCCTAAAGAAAGGCAATCCCAAAGAATGTTCAAACTACTGCACAGCTGCACTCATCTCACACGCTAGCAAAGTAATGCTCAAAATTCTCCAAGCCAGGCTTCAATAGTACGTGAACCATGAATTTCCAGATATTCAAACTGGATTTAGAAAAGGCAGAGGAAGCAGCAATCAAATTGCCATCTATTGGATCACTGAAAAAGCAAGAGAGTTCCAGAAAAACATCTACTTCTGCTTTATTGACTACACCAAAGCCTTTGACTTTGTAGATCACAACAAATTGTGGAAAAGTCTTTAAGAGATGGGAATACCAGACCACCTTACCTGCCTCCTGAGAAATTTGTATGCAGGTCAAGAAGCAACAGTTAGAACTGGACATGGAACAATAGACTGGTTCCATTTGGGGAAAGGAGTATGTCAAAAGTGTATATTGTCACCCTGTTTATTTAACTTATATGCAGATTACATCATGCGAAATTCCTGGCTGGTTGAAACACAAGCTGGAATTAAGATTGCCAGGGGGAGAAATATCAATAACCTCAGATATGCAGATGACACCACCCTTATGGCAGAAAGTGAAGAGGAACTAATGAACCTTTTGATGAAAGTGAAGAAGGAAAGTGAAAAAGTTGAATTAAAACTCAACATTCAGAAAACTAAGATCATGGTAGCCTGCCACATCACTTCATTGCAAATAGATGGGTAAACAATGGAAACAGTGACAGACTTTACTTTCTTGAGCTCCAAAATCACTGCAGAGGGTGACTGAAGTCATGAATTTAAAAGATGCTTCCTCCTTGGAAGAAAAACTATGACCAACCTAGACAGCACAGTAAAAAGCAGAGATGTTCACTTTGCTGACAAAGGTCCATTTAGTCAAAGCTATTATTTTTCCAGTAGTCTTATACGGATGTGAGAGTTGGACTATAAAGAAAGCTGAGCACCAAATAACTGATGCTTTTGAGCTGTGGTGTTGGAGAAGACTCTTGAGAGTCCCTTGGAATGCAAGGAGAGCCAACCAGTCAATCCTTAGGGAAATCAGTCGTGAATATTCATTGGAAGGACTGATGCTGAAGCTGAAACTCCAATACTTTGGCCACCAGTTGCGAAGAACTGACTCATTGGAGAAGACCCCAATGCTGAGAAAGATTGAAGGCTGGAAGAGAAGGGGACGACAGAGGATGAGATGGTTGGATGGCATCACAGACTTGATGGACATGAGTTTGAACAAGCTCTGGGAGTTGGTGATAGACAGGGAGCCCTGGTGTGTTGCAGTCCATGGGGTCACAGAGTCGGGCACTACTGAGCAACTCAACTGAACTTATCAGACAAAATATACTTCAAAGTAAAATATGTATGTCTGAGTCCCTTTGCTATTCACCTGAAACCATCACAACATTGTTTTTTAATCAGCTACATACCAAGAGAAAATAAGGTTTAAAAAAGATAAAAATCTGAAAAAAACTATGACAAGAAACAAAGACGGATATTATATAATAATGAAATAATTAAGTCAAGCAGAGCATAAAACACTTATGGAACATCTGAACACCTAAAGCAAATTTTAACAGGCATAGAAGGAAAAATAGGCAGTAGCATAATATAGTAAGTGACTTTAACACCAGTTTACATCAATGAATAGATCATGCAAACAGAAAATCAATAAGAAAGCATTAGCCTTAAACAATATATTTTTCCAAATGAACTTAATGGAGATATACAGAACAATATGTTCAAAAACAGTAGAATGAGTTTTTTTTTTTTTTTAAATGGACGTGGAACATTCTCTAAAAGAGACCACATGCTAGTTCATAAAACAATTCTCAATAAATTTAAGAAGGTCAAAATCAAGTCAAGAATCTTTATTGACCACAGTGTTATGAAACTAGAAGTCAATTACAAGAAGAAAATTGGAAACAAATAAACAAACATGTGGAGGCTAAACCACATGCTGTTAAACAACTAATGGGTCAATGAAAAAAATCAAAGAAGAAACAAACAAATACCTTGGGAGACAAATGAGAATACAAACAGTGTTACAAAATCTAGAGATGTGGCAGAAACAATTCTAAGGGAGAAGTTTATAATGACAATGACCTAGCTCCAGAAACAAAAATATCCCAAATAAGCAATTTAACATGACATCTACAGGAAGTAGAAACAGAAGAACAAAGCCTAAAGTTAGTATAAGAAATAATAAAGATCATAGAGCAAAAAAGAAACAATGAAAAAAAAAGTAATAAAAGATTAGTAAAATTAAGAGCTAATTGTTTGAAGATAATTTAAAAAAAGAAAAGAAAAGCTTTTAGCCAGACTTCAGAATATTAGAGATTATCCAAATGTATAAAATTGTGAATAAAAGAGAAGAAGTTAAAACCAACAGGACAGAAATACAAAGATAAAAAGAGATCATTATGAACAATTATACACCAAAAAATTGGGCAGTTTATAGAAATGATTAAATTCCAAGAAACATGCCATTTTCTAAAGCTAAATCAGAAGGAAATAAAAAATCTGAATAGGCTGATTACAATTATTGAAATTGAATCAGTAATAAAAATCCCCAGAAATGAAAGTCAGGGGCAGATGGCTTCAAAAGTGAATTCTACCAAATATTTAAAGAGATAATATTTTTCCTGCTCAAAAAATTCTAAAAAACCTGGAGTGTTACTCCTACATTTGTTCTAGAAAGCCAATAATACTATAATACCAAAACCAGATCAAGACTAAAAGGGGGGAAAAAAAAGACAAGAAAATGACAGGCTGATATTCCTAATGAACATAAACATTTTCATGTCTTTAATAAAGTACTAGCAAGCTAAATTCAACAATATATTAACAGGATCATACACCATAATCAAATGAGACTTATCCCAGAGATGCAAAGATGCTTCAATATTCACAAATTAATCAACATAATACACTATATTAACAAAAATAAAGATTAACATCATATGATCATCTAGCAGATGCAGAAATAGCATTTGAAAAGATCTGGCACTTATTTATGGTCAAAACTTTTGAAAAAGTGGGCATAAAAGGAGCATATTTCAACTAATAAAGGCCGTATATTACAAACTCACAACTATCATTATGCCCTATGGAGAATGATGAAAGTTTTTCCAATAAGGTGAGGAGCAAGACAAGGCTGCCCAATCTTGTCACTTTTATTTACATAGTACTGAAAGTCCTAGTCACAACATTTAGAGAAGAAAAAGGAATGAAACTTATATAAATAGGAAAGGAAGAAGTAAAGATATTTCTATTTTTAGATGACATAGTAGCATATGTAGTAAACCATAGAAATTCTACAAAAAATATTAAAACTAATAAATAAATTTAGTAGTTTCAGAATGCAATATTAAGACACAAAAATCTATTGCATTTCTATATCCTAATTACAAAATATCAGAACAAAATGAAGAAAACAATATCATTTACAATCCTCCCAAAGAAAAGAATACAATATGTAGGAATAAACATAACCAAGAAGGTGAAAAACCTATATTCTGAATACTATAAGATGCTGATGAAAGAAACTGAAGACAGCACAAATAAAGGGAGGTATATTCAGTGCTCATAGACTTGAAGAATTAACATTATTAAAATGCACATGCTACACAAAGCAATATACACATTCAATTCAATCCATATCAAAATGCCAGTGACATTTGTCATAAAACTAGAGGAAGAACTTCTAAAATGTGTATGGACACACAAAAGACCCTGAAGAATCAACACAATGTAAAAAAAAAAAAAAATAGCTGGAAGTATTACATGTCTTGATTTTAAACTATACTACAAAACTACAGTAATAAAAACAATATGGTATTGGAACTAAGACACATAGATTAATGGAACAGAATTAGAGAGCTCAGAAATAAAACTCATGCTTATATAATAACTAAGGAGCTAATCAATGACAAGGAGTCAAGATTACAAAGTGGAGAAAAGACAGTCTTTTCAATAAACAGCGATGGGGACTTAAAAAAAGAACTACTTAATGGAAAAAGTGATTTGTAAATGATCTATTTGAAAAAAAAGATCAATACCCCAAATATATAAAGAACTCAACCAACTCAATATCAAAGAAAAAGAAAAAAAATCTGATTAAAAAAACAAAAACTGGACAATCGCCTGAATAGACATTTTTCCAAAGAAGAGATGTCCAACAGACATTTTAAAATGTACTTAATATCACTAATTATCAGGGAAATGCAAATCAAAGTTAGAATGAGATAATACCTCTTACTTGTCAAAATGGCTATCAACAAAGTGACATCAAATGGAAATGTGGTCAGGTTGTGGAGAAAATGAAATGCTTGCACACTGTTAGTGGGAATCTGTGTAGTCGCTATGGAAAAGGGCATGAGATTCCTCAAAAAATTAAGGGTCAGTAAACAGTTTGCAAAAAACAAAATTGATTCATAATATTCAATAAATTTAAAAAAATGATCTTCTCATTTTGTAATAGCTCCAACATGAGGAATCACCATTGGAAAATAAATTTTAATCATTACTGAATACCATCAACAACCAGAACCTTGAGTTAATAAATAGCTGTTTCCCGTGAACAGGATACAGTATATCCTAAGATTTGTGGTTTTCTAACTTTATACTGTGAACATGATTATACTAGCCCCCTCTCCACCCTCCAGATGTGTTCTGCTTCTACAAAATCCAGAGACTTATTGCTCTTCTTCATTCAAGCTTTAATCAGAAATTTATTCATATTTTTGCTAATATACAAGACCTTCTCAATTGATGGACAGGATTTTTCAGAAAGAATTTGAAAGTCATGCTAAGAATTATTTGAGCAGCATTGCAATGATTCTCACAGACCCTTTTGATTTGGAGCATGACTAATGCCAGTGACTGAATTATAAGGAGGGAGTTTTATTTCCCAGGCAAAAATCCCAAGAAAAAGCTTGAAAACTGTTTTGAAAGCAAAATAATATTTTAGTTTACTTAGCTTGAGTGAACACTAGGGATTACAGAGTAGTTGATATATAAACTTCAGAAAACTGGGCTGTAATCACATGGCTACATGTATCCATATGTGCCATAAAAGATATTAAGGCTTATAAATTAGCAGAGCAGCTGGCATATTAAGAGAAAAATTTTTAAAAATGAAAGCTTGAAAAAGAATAAAATGGAAAATTAGATGAGAAAGTGGTAGAAATTGAAGGAGAGAAAATCTAGAAAGAGAAATATGTTAAAAGATATTCAACATAGACAAAGAGGAGAGAGGAATAAATGTGATACATGAGAGTCCAATGACAAACGTCGCTCTAACTTATGTTATTACTATTAAAATGTCAATATTGTTTTGATTTGTGCCAAGGAAATTAAAAAAAAAACAAAAACAGAAAAAAACACAGACTCCTATTCTCACCATGCTGCTGCTGCTGCTAAGTCGCTTCAGTCATGTCTGACTCTGTGCGACCCCATAGACGGTAGCCCACCAGGCTCCCCGGTCCCTGGGATTCTCCAGGCAAGAACACTGGAGTGGGTTGCCATCTCCTTCTCCAATACATGAAAGTGAAAAGTGAAAGGGAAGTCGCTCAGTCCTGTCCGACTCTTCGCGACCCCATGGACTGCAGGCTACCAGGCTCCTCCATCTATGGGATTTTCCAGGCAAGAGTACTGGAGTGGGGTGCCATTGCCTTCTCCGTCTCACCATGCTAGTATATATAATTTCATGAGACTGATACCTTGGGAAAGCAGGGGGTTAGCGAGAGTAACAATATCACTTGGAAGAAGCAAAAGGAATTGGCAGGACAATGACAGTGAAAGCAATAAAGAAGTGCTGAAAGACCGTCAGAAAAACTTCATTCACCCGATTGTACAAAGTAACGGCGAAGACATAGTCGCTCCTGTTAAGGAGTCATTGTCAGAGAGAGACATGAAAGAACTAATGATTAACGTGATCAGCTGCATTGTATGTGACTACAACGGGAAAGCACACACAAGGACAGACTACTCAGGAAATCAAGGAAGCACATGTTCGCTCAGGTTCCGGATGAAAGACTATCTTCAACACTGCAATATCCTGAGAACAAGGACGCGTGGTAAAAACAAAAGAATAAACACATACTGTTTGACAACCAAGACTGAGAGAAGCAGTGCTGGAGGAAGAGTTGGGAATTTCTCTAACTCTCAGGGTTCACCAGAGAATTAACAGCTTCTCCTTCAAAACATATGAACCATATTCTTGCAGTCTTGAAATAACTAAAATTCATAAAAGTACATAAATCACAATTATGGCATAATTAAACAGGTTTCACTTCAGAAATTAAGTGAATCACTGGGCAACTACAATAAGCTAGCAATTTCTGAGATCGGCAGTTTCTCATAAAAGTGGAACTTTAATAACAGAACAGAGGCAGAATGAAGACACTGTGTTGCTCTCTGAGTAATTGCTTTTGTTACTAATGGGAAAAAACTGTGCCCTGTTATCCTGAAGTAGCATTACAATATGTGGAAGTCTCTAACTAAATCAAAGAGGGATAGTTAGAGGATATACAGCTATTTGATATATTGACTTCTGGAACACCATTGTACCTGAGGAAGCCAATAAATAATATTCTGAAAGGTAAGGATATATATATATATATAATTAACTTACTGAAAAGATAAAATAACCAGTTCTTATAGTGCTGCACCTAAACTTTCAAGCATCCATCCATAAATATGAGGCAGGGTCTAGTTGTTTATGCAGGTGTCAGAGTTTCCTGAAGGATAGGTTGTAGTTATTAATAAATCATAGTATAAGGGAAAGAAGAGAAGGATATAATGAAATATCTAGGCTAAGTTGTATAGACACAGGAAGAACTCTCACCTGCCTTGAAAAGTAAATAGCTCTGGGGAGCCATACGTGACCAAAGGAATTCACAATGTTCCTTACTCAGTACATAATTTTTGCACTTAACCTTGTATAGCTTGATCTATTCTGGTTCTGTGGGTCTTTTATTTATATTATACTGTGAGCTTAGCAAGAGTAAGAACTATGTCTTCTCCACTTTGCCATCTATCCCTCACAATACTTAGTGTCTTGCAGGGGCACAAGTACTATTATTGATAATTAAGCCATGCTGATATTACTTGACCTCACATGCTTCAGTAAATCATGACATTCTGCTTTTGCTATGTGTTTATGTCTTTTCTCAGAATTTTGTAACACTTTCAAGACTATCAGATGGTTTGGTTGACACTACATGTCTATTTCAGTTTATATGCAAGTATTTATATACAAAAGACTGACCACCATGCTTTTACTGGTGAAAAGGTGACCATAGGAGTTTTAAAATCACAAAGATTCTGGGGTCTAGTTATTTTGATGACTCTCAACATTTAGTAGATTTGGAAACATGTATATGTGAAAGGCAAGGGATGCATTCCAAGTAATATATCAAAACACATAAATGAATTAAATAGTTGGAACTTTTTCATGAACAGCGGACTCAGCCTCAGTATACACTCAGTAGCAAATTTGGAAAAGCAGATGGTTTCACCTTTAAAAGAACTTTGGTGTTAAACAAACCATCAGATTCCAGTTCTGCAGTTTATGAAGTAGGCAATATGGGTTGCATTAAATTTCTATAAATGTGTGAAAGGTATCTCATGAAAAATATCACACTTTGCTGTAAAGATTAAACAGGATGATGGTTGTAGGGTCTGTTTATGTTCCTAGTACATTGTTGTGTTCCATCACCATCATTTCTGACTCTTTGCAACCCCATAGACTGTAGCATACCAAGGTTTTCTGTCCTTCGATATCTTCTGGAGTTTCCTTAAGCTCATGTCCATTGAGTTGGTGCTGCCATCCAACCATCTCATCCTCTACCACCCCTTTTTCTCCTGCCCTCAATCTGTCCCCTCATCTGGATCTTTTCCAATGAGTCATCTCTTCATATCCAGTGGCCAAAGTATTGGAGCTTCAGCTACAGCATCAGTCCTTCCAATGAATATTCAGGACTGATTTCCTTTAGGATGGACTAATTTGATTTCCTTGCAATCCGAGGGAGTCTCATGTGTCTTCTCCAGCACCACAGTTAGAAAGCATCAATTCTTTGTCATTCAACCTCTTTATGGTCCAAATTTCACATCCACACATGGCTACTGGAAAAGTCATAGGTTTGGCTGTACAGACTTCTGTCAGCAAAGTGATGTCTATGCTTCTTAATATGCTCTCTAGGTTTGCCATAGCTTTTGTTCCAAGGAGCGTCTTTTAATTTCATGGCTACAGTTACTGTCTGCAGTGACTTTGGAGCCCAGTAAAATAGTCTGTCACTGTTTCCATTTTTCCCCCTCTATTTGCCATGAAGTGATGGGGCCAGACACCATGATCTTAGTTTTTTGAATGTTGAGTATTAAACCAGCTTTTTCACTCTCCTCTTTCACCCTCATCAAGAGATTCTTTAGTTTATCTTTGTTTTCTGCCATTAGAGTGCTATCACCTGCATATCTGAGGTTGTCATTTCTCCCGGTAATCTTAATTCCTAGTACATATGACTCACTGTAAATGAGCTTCATTAATCACTAAGAAAACAGAAATATTGATTTTTTTTTTTCTACCAGAACTGAGATATCTTAAGAAACTTTCATTTCTCGGTACATGTTTCAAAATGAAACTAGTTTGACAGCTATAGAGATACTACAAATAAGGAAACAAAGAGTAGGTAGCATTAGTTAATTTGATAATTAACAGACAGTCTGGGAACGAAATTATCTAAAACTGGCAACAGATTCAAGTTTCTATATAGGAGACATCTGTGGCCTAGGAATGTGTAAACCTTGGTTTTCATTCTTACTCTCCCCATCTAGCTGTGTATCTCTTGTATATTTATTCACCTGTGACAATCAATGAAATAATAAAGCCCCCAGTTGCTTTGCAGTTTTAATATTAAACATCCTTAATAAGACCAGTTAGATAATGGAAGGGTCAACATCAAAATTTCAAATTTTTGTGAAAGACAGAAAAGTAGCATTAAAAATATGAAATGTGGAGAGCAAGAAAAGGAACTGATTTGGAAGGGAGAATCTTGCTTTTTCTCATTTTTATCTATAGGTTATGATTTTGATTTGATGGCATAAAACCAGAGTGAAGATGTTTAGGAGGCATTTGGGAGTATGGGCTTGACACTTCAGAGAGAAGACATATGACAGGAGTTGATTTGGAAGTCCTCTGCCTAAAGGTGACAGTTGGTGCTTTGATAGTGAATGATATCACAGAGCATAGCACTTTTTTCAGAAAAGAAAAAAGCAGTCCAAGGACAGAACTTTTGCCAAGACTCGAGTACAGGTAGTATCAAAGGAAGAAGAATCAGAAAAGTTGGTAGAGTTTTCAGTGAAGAATTTAATAAATGTATGTCAGGAAGTTAAAAAAGAAAAAGAAAGAGGAGTTTCAAGGGGTAAAAAAAGGTAGTTCTTCCTATTTATATTTTCTAAGCTTTATTGAGGGATCATAACGAACACACAGAGGTAGTATTAATAAGCCAATTACAATTAGGAAGATGAGTATGTATTAGAGTATTAGGCATCCGTTTTTCGATCCTAGCTTGGAAGTGACAGACCCACGATTCAAACGTAGCTGTTTCCAGTGTCAGGAATCATGTGCTCTTAGTTATTACTTTAATGAGATCAAGAAAGATAAAGACTCAGAAAAGCCTGTTGTATTTGATACGTGAAAGGTGGTGTGTATCTTTCCAAGAAGAGAAATCAAATTTCAAGGACCCAAGTGTGGCAGGTCTACACCTGATGAGCTGGAGACAGGAGAGAATGAGCTGGAGACAGGAGAGAAAATGTACTTCATCAAAAGAAGTAATAAAGTGATATTTTCTAGCTAGTAAAGAAGTAAAAGGTAGAAACTTGAGAGAGTAACAAAATGAGAGGAAAATATATTGTTGTTATAGGGTGATCTTACCTAATGGTTTAGAAAGAGAAAAGTAGTGGAGAGGATACAATTAAAGAAATGTAAAAGAAGGCCATTTATATATTTAGAACTCTACTCTGGATTTAGGGTTTCCTTCAGTTTAGATCTTGGCTGTATCATTAATTAGCTTTTAGAGCTTAGAAATTTATTTCTTTAAGCCAGAGTTTCCTCACTGGTAAAACGTGTATAATAACCCTGTGTACAAGACAGCAAAAGAGACACCGATGTATAGATCAGTCTTATGGACTCTGTGGGAGAGGGAGAGGGTGGGGAGATTTGGGAGAATAGCATTGAAACATGTATAATATCATGTATGAAACGAGTCGCCAGTCCAGGTTCAATGCATGGTACTGGATGCTTGGGGCTGGTGCACTGGGACGACCCAGAGGGAGGGCAGGGGAGGGAGGAGGGAGGAGGGTTCAGGATGGGGAACGTGGGTATACCTGTGGCAGATTCATTTCGATATTTGGCAAAACTAATACAATATTTTAAAGTTTAAAAATAAAATAAAATTAAAAAAAAAAGAATCTAAAAAAAATAAAATAAAAATAAAAAAATAAAATTCAAAAAAAAAAAATAGCTGAGGTTTAAATGAACAGAAACTACACAATTACTTTTTCCTCTGCTTATAATGCCCTTCCTCTTTTATGCCCTTCAAGTCTCCACAGAAATTTCCCTCCCAAAGAGGCTTTGCCTGGACTCCTACCTAAAATTTCATATTCCTTCATACGCTTTACATTACATATTTTCTTTCTGGCCTTAATTTTTTTTTTGTTTTGTTTTATTTTTAGTGCATGTAATTAGGCAACCTACTGCTTTTTTACTTACCTTGTTTCTTGTCTTTCCACCCTACTGAAACATATGCTTCATGAAAGCACTGATTTACTTATGCTTTGTTCAGCGTACTTGATAGGTTTTTAATAAATAGTTATTAAATGAATGAATGAATGAAGATGGATATCAAAATCAGCAGCTCAATCTCCTAACAGGCTCTTTCTCAAGTAGAAGAATTGACAGACAATCTGAATAAGTCTTTGTCTTCTGAAAACTGTTTTAGAATCTCTCTTGAATATGACACCTGTGCTGTGCCATCAGTCAGCTCATTTCTAGATGATTCCCCTATAGATGTTTCAGTGTAGTTAGGCTTCACTGTCTGTTCTTATAAAACAAGTGTTTAAATCATCCTTAATTCCCAAGTATACCTTTCTCTTTCTCTTTAGCTTATCTTCACACCCATTCTATTTATTAGAACTTCAGATTATTTAGAGCCAAGAACTCCCTTCATGTCTGTTTTCTGGATAGTATCTCAATCAATAAGAAGGAAAGGACCGTGTATTTTTTGTGTGCATTTTAAAAATAACTCATCTTTTATGAGTCCTATGCATATTTCTATTGTTTATTTTCATATTTCCATGGATCTGGCATATTTCTAAATCAAAGCAGTTCACATAGACTTTCTTTTAGAAAGCAAGCAAAAAACATCTTTGGATGTAAAGAGAAAAAAGTATGAATTGTGATTATAATTTCAGAGATCAATGACTTCTGTTAACCATAATTTCTAACTTTGGTATAACATTGATACATCACTGAGCTATCCTTTATTAAAACAAACTTGGTAAAATGCCTCAAATTTATAAAAGAAAATTAAATTTTTCATGGTGACACTAAAATGGGTGTTTTGTTTGCTTTAGTAAGAGTTGGGATAGGAAAGTAACTCTCTTAAAAATTTACTTTCTATTACAAGAGATGAAAAGCACATTCAAATTTAAGGTAAATGAGTATCAATATTATCAGCTTATTTTTTGAGCTATTGAGAAAGATATCACATATATTTCAGATCATAAGGTTTGTTTACCATTATGAGGTCACTTGCTTTTTTGCCCAGCTGGCTAGCTGTACAAAATTTATCTACAGTTCCTTAGAATTTTGTATATAACACTCTTATGAATCCTTTATCTTCCTCATTATCCTTTTCATACTTTTTCTTTCTCTTTTGTTCTATAAAAGCCAGCATCCCTTTAGTAGCATGGTTTCTCTCAAACAGATTCAATTTACTCTTAATTAATACATGTTCAAATTTCACCTCTGAAATAACAGATAACTTTCATTATTGTTGTCTGCTTTAAGTTCAGTTCACTTTCTTTTTGAAAATTTATTTCATTTTGATTCATTTAATATTTCAAATATCTAAGCTCTTTTAATTGTTATTTAAAGATAATTTAATGTATATACTTCCTAATCTCATTGCATTCAGCAAATATTTATTATTTACTCTATCATATGAATTGAATTGGCTTCCCTGATGGCTCATATGGAGAAGAATCTGCCTGAAATATAGGAGACTGGGGTTCGATCCATGGGTTGGGAAGATCTCCTGGAATAGGGAATGGCTGCCACCTCCAGTGTTCTTCCCAGGAGAATTTCATGCTAAGGAGCCTGGTAGTCTATGATCCATGGGTCATAAGTAGCCAGATAGAACTGAGTGACTAACAGTTTCATGTTCCATAAATTGAATTATAAGTCCTATGCATTCTCTAAAGTAACTGAAATCGTATTTCTTTTATAAATATTTAACTAAATATCCCAACTTTTGCCCTACCTAAGCAAAAAGAGTATAGCAATTCTGTTAGTGCTGTCTCATGCTGCCCTACATTTTTTTATATTGCAAAATATTTACTTAGGATATTTGTATAGTCAATTTCTTGGATCTCATAAGTCACTGCCCTATATAAAAAGCATCTCCTGCCTCCATTTATCACTTTTGATAAGTATGATTATAGGAACATTGTGTAACTTTCTTTTTGTCAAAATTCTAGCTGAAAAACCTGATCTTTGATGGAGCAGTAAAGGGGGAGATTATTGCAGCAATGAAGAATTGAAAATACTGACATGTTATTTTAGATGACAGGACATAGACCAGTGTGGAAACATGTTCGTACCATGAGATCAGTTTTGATGGGAAGAAAACATGGGCCATGGTGAGAAGCTGAAAAGTCTAAAACATGCTTCACCATTTCTGAACTGTGTTGTCAAGCTGAAGTGGTTTATACTCCTTTTGTTTATATCACAAGTACAGACCTCAATAAATGGCTTTATCTTTTGTTGTTTGATTATATAATACTTTATATCCTTGAGCAGATCAGGGTGGCCAGGATTTAGAAGTTGCTGCTTCCAGTAATATGTCATGTAATTTTTTTTTATATTCCTATAATTCATATCAAAGAGTCATCACTAAAACATGTTAGTTTACCTAACTAGTATAATTGATTAAACAGTGAGAATATATTGAAAATGTTAATACATTAAAGACTTGAGTTGTCAGATATATTTATGTATTTCATAAACATTTATTGAGCATCTACTATGTGTCAAATTAAGGACAGAAATGGTATGGACCTAACAGAAGCAGATGTTAATAGGAGATGACAAGAATACACAGAAGAACTATACAAAAAAGATCTTCATGACCCAGATAACCACAATGGTGTGATCACTCACCTACAGCCAGATATCCTGGAATGTGAAGTCAAGTGGGCCTTAGAAAGCACCACTATGAACAAAGCTAGTGGAGGTGATGGAATTCCAGTTGAGCTATTTCAAATCCTGAAAGATGATGCTGTGAAAGTGCTTCACTCAATATGCCAGCAAATCTGGAAAACTCAGAAGTGCCCACAGGACTGGAACAGGTCAGTTTTCATTCCAACCCCAAGAAAGGCAGTGCCAAAGAATGGTCCAACTACCACACAATTACACTCATCTCACACGCTAGCAAAGAAATTCTCAAAATTCTCCAGGCCAGGCTTCAACAGTACGTGATAAATTTCCAATGTTCAAGGTGGTTTTAGAAAAGGCAGAGGAACCAGAGATCAAATTGCCAACATCCGCTGGATCATCAAAAAAAGCAATAGAGTTCCAGAAAAACATCTACTTCTTTCTTATTGACTACACCAAAGCCTTTGACTGTGTGGATCACAATAAACTGTGGAACATTCTGAAAGAGATGGGAATACCAGACCACCTGACCTGCCTTTTGAGAAATCTGTATGTTGGTCAGGAAGCAACAGTCAGAACTGGACATGGAACAACAGACTTGTCCCAAATAGGAAAAGGAGTACGTCAAGGCTGTATATTGTCACCCTGCTTGTTTAACTTGTATGCAGAGTACATAATGAGAAACGCTGGGCTGGAAGAAGCACAAGCTGGAATCAAGATTGCCAAGAGAAAAATCAACAATCTCAGATATGCAGATGACACCACCCTTATGGCAGAAAGTGAAGAAGAACTAAAGAGCCTCTTGATGAAAGTGAAAGTGGAGAGTGAAAAAGTTGGCTTAAAGCTCAACATTCAGAAAACTAAGATCATAGCAACTGGTCCTATCACTTCATGGCAAATAGATGGGGAGATAATGGAAACAGTGACAGACTTCATTTTTCTGGGCTCCAAAATCACTGCAGATGGTGACTGTAGCCATGACATTAAAAGACACTTTCTCCTTGGAAGAAAAGCTATGACCCACCTAGACAGCATATTAAAAAACAGAGATGTGTTTTGCCAAAAAAAGGTCTGTCTAGTCAAAGCTATTATTTTTTCAGTAGTCATGTATGGATATGAGAGTTGGACTATAAAGAAAGCTGAGTGCTGGAGAATTGATGCTTTTGAACTGTGGTGTTGGAGAAGACTCTTGAAACTCCCTTGGACTGTGAGGAGATCAAACCAGTCAATCCTAAAGGAAATCAATCCTGAATATTCATTGGGAGGACTGATGCTGAAACTGAAACTCCAATACTTTGGCTACCTGATGTGAAGAATTGACTCATTGCAAAAGACCCTGATGCTGGGAAAGATTGAAGGCAGAAGGAGAAGGGGACAACAGGGGATGAGATGGTTGGATGGCATCACCAACTCAATGGACATGAGTTTCAGTAAGCTCCGGGAGTTGGTAATGGACAGGGAGGTCTAGCGTGCTGAAGTCCTTGGGGTCACAAAGAGTCAGACACAACTGCATGCCTGAACTGAACCGAACTCTGTGTCAAAAACTGTTCAAGGCACTGGGGATTCAAAAGAGAAAAACATGACTGGATCCTCGTGCTTGTTACTCTTGTATGCCAGTAAAGGAGACAGAAAATAGAACAAAGAAAAACTGAAAAAAATCAGCTAATGATGAATAGTATGCAAATAATTAAAATAGGATGCAGTTCTGTCAAGTAACAGGGTGGCTCTTTTAGATTGGGTAGCCAGAAAATGTTTTGCTAAGGAGGTAACATGTCTGCCAAAATCTGAATAACAAAACCATTTGGCAAAGATCAAAGATTTTCTGGAGTGGATTCCAGGCAGTGGGGCCAGCTTGAACAAATGGCCCCAGGCATGAGCAAATTTGGCATATGTGAGAAACAGAAAGAAAGTCAGTCTAGTTGGGAGGGAAGAGCTGTGTGAGATGAAATACTTGAGAAAAGTGGAAGCAATTCATGCATGACTTTGTAAGTCATGAGAAAAAATGAAATTTGATATTGCAGTTGAAAGTGTAGAAAGTGACATGATTTGATTGGGTGGCTGCTGTTCAGATAATGTATATGTTCATTTATTCAACAAATATGTATTGAGCATATTCTATGTACACTGTTCTAGATACAAGACCATATCAGAAAAGAAATTGTGCAATGACATCGGTCCTCTTTGAATTTGCTTTATATTGAGGAAATACATACAATAAACAATAAGCAGACAAATAAATTATACAGTATGTTGAGAAATTGTAAGAGAGAAAGAAAGCATAGCACAGAGGAGGAATTGAGAAATGCTATGACAGAAGAAGGGTCAGTCATAATTTTAAATAGTAATCCAATACAGACAAAATTGAAAATTTGAACAAAGACTTGAGGGTAAAGGAAGGGGTTTGAGATTTTTTCATTTTATTGTATTATTTGTATTGTTGTGTCAATTGAAGTTAATCCCTTTCATGTTTTCACCTTGGTTTACTGTGTTTATCTCATGCTTGTAGCTTGAAAGTTGCCTTTAATCTCTGTACTTATCATCTCTATGTCTGTGTTACTCAGTTGTGCTGCTGCTACTGCTGCTAAGTCGCTTCAGTCGTGTCTGACTCTGTGCGACGCTAGAGACGGCAGCCCATTAGGCTCCCCCGTCCCTGGGATTCTCCAGGCAAGAACACTGGAGTGGGTTGCCATTTCCTTCTCCAATGCATGAAAGCAAAAAGTGAAAGTCAAGTCGCTCAGTCGTGTCCAACTCCTAGCGACCCCATGGACTGCAGCCCACCAGGCTCCTCTGTCCATGGGAGTTTCCAGGCAAGAGTACTGGAGTGGGGTGCCATTGCCTTCTCCATCAGTTGTGCCCAGGTCTTCACAAACCAATGGACTATATCCTGCCAGTCTCCTCTGTCCAGTAAAGAATACTGGAGGTGGCAGCCAATCCCTTCTTCAGGGGATCTTCCCAACCCAGGTATCAAACCCAGGTCTCTTGCATTGCAGGCAGATTCTTTACCATCTGAGCCACCATGGAAGCCCTATCATTTCTATACAGTATTCAAGTTTTATTTTGCTAACATTAAAAAAAAGTCCTGGATTAAAATAAATTTTAGGTGATGCTCCATAAAAATATATTTTTGCATTTTGTTTTTTTAGTTAGTTTTGCCATCACGTCTCACTATTATTCTTTAATTTCAAAGAGACATAATTATCAAAATAGCTAGAACAAAGTTGTGATGGTTAATTTTATGTGTCACCTTGGCTATACCATGGCACCTAGATGTCTGCTTAAACATTATTTCTAGCTGTTTCACTGAGATTTTTTTTTTAAGGATTTTTAGGAGACAGATTAAAACAGGCTGAAGACAATCTTGAGTATAGAAAAGTTATAGATTTGGAGGTTCCTGAGAGCAATCGTATAGGTTGGAGCAGAGATGAAATAACATACAGAAACAAGACCAGAAGCAAACAAACTAAAAATAAAGGCAAACTGCCAAATAACTGTGTCTCCCTGATAGATTTTTTAAAAATTACATGAAGGAATTATAATGAGATGATTTATTCATGTTTTATTGATAAGTTCAATTTGGTAAAAAGCTATTATCACCAGCTTCACAGGCTGGTATGAATTTAGAAGTAAAACAGGGTTGCTGAAATTTTGTTTTTCCCTTAGAGGGCTGTGTTACAATTAATATAATGATGTAGTCTCCCAAACTAAGAAATTTAATAGGTGTGCTATTATGACTCACCCTTTATAGAAATTGGTAGAAAAAAATTCCAAAGAGTGGTCTGGAAAAAGACACACACAAATCTGCATGCCCATTTGAACCTCAGAATTGCTGAGGGCAGCTGGCAGTAGGACTGAAAGTTGGTATCTTAGGGCAAAATTAGTCAGATCTAGGCATATATTTCTGGTTTAGAAGATTAATTGAAAAACTCTTAGAAGGAGTAGAGCATTAGCAACTTAGCAGCAACTGAGCAGAGTGTCCGACCCTCTTAGAGGCATTGTGTCTGTGAGCTGGCATGCTCCCGAATCTCTGCTTTAGAAAAATAGCTCTTGCTTTTCATAATTGTGTGTCAATGCAAAATCAGGATGTCCCAGGAATCCCAGTGCTCCAGTCTTGTAAATAATATCTTCTAGACACTATATTTTGCACCCAGATGGGACATAAACATTGTTTGTGACACCAAAGAAGCTAAATTTTAAAGCTAAACATATGGGCATGGGAACCTAGGACTTGCTGAAGAAAATTTACATCCATTTGCATGCCTGCGCAAGTTCTATTTTACATCTGTATCTAATTCTTAGTGTCTTGCCCCAGCGAGTATATCTGAAATGTTGTTTTATTTTTAATGTGTAGTCTTAATGGATACAATAGACTAACAAAAATATTAATAATGCACTTTGTGACTGCTAATATGGATTTGAATAATCCAGAACTGGATAACTTTATATCTTAACTTGTGGGTTATGTTAAGAAACTCTTTTTCAACCTTTCCTACTCCCTCAGGATGAGACTATTTTCCCTCCCCTCAGAAAATAAACTATTAGCCTTTCTTTTTTTCCTTTCTCTCCTTTCATGTTTCTTGTTGCTACTATTCATTTTGCCTAGAATTGTTTTCTTATTATTGTATGTCACTTTCAATTCAGAATAACCCCTTGAAGACTCTGCTTTTTATGCTTCATGTCAGCCACAATGACCTAACATCACTTTACATCCATATCTATACAACCTAAGTAGAATTGGAATTGACCATCAGATTCTGTGTATTCAGTTCATGGCAGCCTGTCACAAATGCCCTACAAATAAAGTGGCTTGTATTTCAAGAATTCTGCCAATCACATAAACCACAAATGTATCTTTCAGACACAGCTATTTGTAAAGCTGGTCGTGAGGGGGCATACACTAGATCTTGATGACTATACATGGATACGAGCTCTCATTTTGAGAGGGAAAAGTGTGCAGTGCTCTATGAATCATTATTATTCATGACAGTAAGAATAGTACTACCATCTACTGATACAAAAGCAATAATGGCTCTGTTTTTTTTCCTTTACAACTTAAAGTGACTCATTCAATTCTCAGAATAGCTAATAAATACTTGTGAGATATGTTAATCTAGCCTATTAATAAAGCTGCTATATAAATGGACAATAATGAATAACAATATCAATATTATGTTCACAAGTTAATGAATAATGAGCTACTATGCAAAAACTGTGACTTCAATCTTCAGTTTTAAAATTAAGATTAGAGTTTTGGGTTTATTTTCTTAAAAAAATAATGTAAAAAAGGGCAAAACTAAAACTTTGTTTTGTAGTCAAGTGCAAGGCATTAAAAATTGTATTTTCACACTTCAGAATTGGAGACAACTGCTACGGAAAATGGCATTAATATGATAATGATATGCTAAAGAGAATCTTTCATTCCTTGTTTCCTCTAGTTTAAGTGTACATGAACTTTTTTAGTTTTTCTCTCCATACTGTCTAGACAGTAGCTTCAACATCTTTTAAGGATGCAGTGATGCAGTGATCAGTATATTGTTCTAAATATCCTGGCAACCTAGACAAGCTCAATCTGATATAAGTTGTTTGAGTCCTCAGCAGAATCAAACATAAGAAAGACATTGCCAACAAGATTATCATCCCCAGAGGAAGAGAGAGAAAGAGGAGTGTAAAACCACTGGACTACACAGGATACTTGAATTCTTGCTATCAAAGAGGACCCTATTTTCAATTCCATGCTACCTTATCATTATCTTTGGCCTTTCTTCTCAAGTCATTTATACCCCAAGGATGTTCTGGAGCCTTCACTTTCCAGATATAGGCTCCTTGTCTTCTGTTTTTGTCCCTCTTCCTTCCATTCCTTAATTCCTTAAACTGATCCAGCTGATTCCTTTCCTAGGAACCCATATAGTCCTTCAGGAAGTAAAAGTGCAGAGAATATTATTAAACAAATACAGACCTGTCTTTGCCAAATGGAATGAAGAAAAAGCAGGAAACTCTTACAAAAATGATATTGCTGTGTCACTCAAGATAACTCAGACATAATGGCAAAGAGTAAGAATTCTAAGGCTTAGAATATATGGATCCAAATAACTCTACCAATTACTGTTTGAATGAACTTAGACAAATGTCCTAAAATGTTTTCTGGTAAATAAAGCCAGGGATAGAACCCTGGTCTCCTTCATTGCAGGCAGATTCTTTACTGTCTGAGCCACTAGGAAAGCACCACATGAACTGCAGCACACAGGCTTCCCTGTCCTTCACTATCTCCAAAGTTTGCTCAAACCCATATCCATTGAGTCAGTGATGCCATCCAACCATCTCATCCTCTGTCATCCCCTTCTCCTCCTGCCCTCAATCTTTCCCAGCATCAGGCTTTTCCAGAGTCAGCTCTTCACATGAGGTGGCCAAAGTATTCGAGCTTCAGATTCAGCATCAATCCTTCAAATGAATATCCAGGGTTGATTTCCCTTAGAACTGATTGGCTTGATCTCCTTGTTGTCCAAGGGATTCTCAAGAGTCTTCTATAGCTGCTGCTGCTGCTGCTAAGGTGCTTCAGTCGTGTCCAACTCTGTGTGACCCCATAGATGGCAGCCCACTAGGCTCCCCCATCCCTGGGATTCTCCAGGCAAGAATACTGGAGTGGGTTGCCATTTCCTTCTCCAATGCATGCATGCATGCTAAGTTGCTTCAGTCATGTCCAACCCTGTGCGACCCTATGGACAGCGGCCTAACAGGCCTTTCTGTCCACAGGATTCTCTAGACAAGAATACTGGAATGAGTTGCCGTTTCCTTCTCCATCTTCTATAGCACCACATTTCAAAAGCATCAATTCTTTAGATGCTCAGTCTTCTTTATGGTCCAACTTTCACATTTATAGATGATTGCTGGAAAACCATAGTTTGGATTATACAGACCTTTGTCAGTAAAGTGATGTCTCTGCTCTTTAATATTCTGTCTAGGTTCATTGTAACCTTTCCTCCAAGGAGCAGCTTCTTTTAATTTCATGGCTGCAGTCACCATCTGCAGTGATTTTGGACCCCAAGAAAATAAAGTCTGACACTGTTTCCACTTTTTCCCCATCTATTTGCCATGAAGTGATGGGACCGGATGCCATGATTTTCATTTTTTGAAGGTTGAGTGTCAAGCCAGCTTTTTTACTCTCCTCTTTCAAACTCAGCAAGAGGTTCTTTAGTTCCTCATTGCTTTCTGCCATTAGAGTAATATCTGCTCATCTGATGTTGTTGGTATTTATCCTGTCTATCTTGATTCCAGCTTGTGATTCACCCAGACTGACATTTCAAATGATGTACTCTGCATGTAAGTTAAATAAACAGTGTGACAATATACAGCCTTGACACTAGTCCATTGTTCTATGTCTGGTTCTAAGTATTGCTACTTGCTGCATACAGGTTGTTATATATTATTAATGAATATAATAGTTGAATAAATGAATGAATGTATGAATCCAAAATATAATAATGAATGTAATGATATATGGAAGTATGTCATTACATGACATATAATGAATGTGATAATAAACCTAATAATAATACCTAACTCATAAGACTATTGTACAATTTAGATAAATAATTACAGATTAAATCCCTAGTACACTGCTAAATGGGCTACCCAGGTGGCTTAGTGGTAAAAAACATCCACCTGCCAATGCAGAAGATGCAGGAAACATGGATTCAATCCCTGGATTGGGAAGAACCCTGGAGGAGGAAATGGCAACCCACTCAGTATTCTTGCCTGGAAAATCCCAAGGACAAAGGAGCCTGGCAAGCTACAACCCATGAGGTTGCAAAGAGTTGAACATGACCAAGTGACTGAGCACACATACACATTGTCTATCACATGGCAATTGCTCAATAAAAAAATTGCTATCATTATTATTGTTATTAACTTGACCTGACTTCTGAATTTATTTTCTAACTGGCTAACAAATGGACTACTAAGTCATTTCTGTTCATTAAAAGCTTAGTAGTTGAATTTGATGGCAACACAATATAGCACTTACACTAGCCATTTTACTCAAAAAGTCACCTTTTCTGTTAGCATCTGTTCTCTAAATATATATACATATATATACTTACATTTATACTGAATCTGTTATATTTATGATGAGATATTAAAGTATTATTTCTGTATGAAATAAACATATTAACTATTTTTAATTCTGAGTACATATTAGAGTCAAAGATGATTTTTTTTTTTTAATACAGATGACCAGGCCCTATCATCAAATATTCTGACTCAAGTCTATGGTCAACCTGGACATTTATAATTTTTTTTTTTTACCCTCTGTAGGTATCACCAGTGTACAGTTAGTGTTAAGAAAATGAATTGAGTATAAAATTGGTAAAATGAGTATAAAATCTAAATTGTGAAAGTGATTTTATGAATTATCTAACTCAAGTATGTCTGCAATTAAGAGTTCAATTCTGCCTACCAATTGCATTCATCTCAAACACTAGCAAAGTAATGCTCAAAATTCTCCGAGCTAGGCTTCAACAGTATGTGAACCAAGAACTTCCAGATGTTCACTTGGATTCAGAAAAGGCAGAGGAACCAGAGATCAAATTGCCAACATTTGTTGAATCATAGAAAAAGCAAGAGAATTCCAGTAAAACATCTACTTCTGCTATATGACTGTGTCAAACTTTTGACTGTGTGAATCACAACAAACTGTGGAAAATTCTTAAAGAGATGGGAATACCGGACCAGCTAACCTGCCTCCTGAGAAATCCGTATGCAGTTAGAACCAGACATGGAAAAATGGAGTGGTTCTTAATTAGGAAAGGAGTACATTAAGACTATATATTGTCACGCTATTTATTAACTATATGCAGATAATAACGATGGTGTGATCACTCACCTAGAGCCAGACATCCTGGAATATGAAATCAAGTGGGCCTTAGAAAGCATCACTACGAACAAAGCTAGTGGAGGTGATGGAATTCCAGTTGAGCTCTTTCAAATCCTAAAAGATGATGCTGTGAAAGTGCTGCACTCAATATGCCAGCAAATTTGGAAAACTCAGCAGTGGCCACAGGACTGGAAAAGGTCAGTTTTCATTCCAATCTCAAAGAAAGGCAATGCCAAAGAATGCTCAAACTACCAAACAATTGCACTCATCTCACACTCTAGTAAAGTAATGCTCAAGATTCTCCAAGCCAGGCTTCAGCAATATGTGAACCATGAACTTCCAGATGTTCAAGCTGGTTTTAGAAAAGGCAGAGAAACCACAGATCAAATTTCCAACATCTGCTGGATCATGGAAAAAACAAGAGAGTTTCAGAAAAACATCTATGTCTGCTTTGTTGACTATGCCAAAGCCTTTGACTGTATGGATCACAATAAACTGTGGGAAATTCTGAAAGAGATGGGCATACCAGACCACCTGACCTGCCTCTTGAGAAAGCTATATGCAGGTCAGGAAGCAACAGTTAGAACTGGACATGGAACAACAGACTGGTTCCAAATAGAAAAAGGAGTATGTCAAGGCTGTATATTGTCACCCCGCTTATTTAACTTATATGCAGAGTACATCATGAGAAACACTGGGCTGGAAGAAGCACAAGCTGGAGTCAAGATTGCCAGGAGAAATATCAATAACCTCAGATATGCAGATAACACCACCCTTATGGCAGAAAGGTGAAGAAGAACTAAAAGAAGAAGAACTAAAAAGCCTCTTGATGAAAGTGAAAGAGGAGAGTGAAAAAGTTGGCTTAAAGCTCAACATTCAGAAAACGAAGATCATGGCATCCGGTCCCATCACTTCATGGGAAATAGATGGGGAAACAGTGGAAACAGTGTCAGACTTTATTTTTCTGGGCTCCAAAATCACTGCAGATGGTGACTGCAGCCATGAAATTAAAAGACACTTGCTCCTAAGAAGAAAAGTTATGATCAACCTAGACAGCATATTAAAAAGCAGAGATATTACTTTGCTGACACATGTCTGTTTAGTGAAAGCTATGGTTTTTCCAGTAGTCATGTATGGATGTGAGAGTTGGTCTATAAAGAAAGTTGAGGCCCAAAGATGCTTTTGAACTGTGGTGTTGGAGAAGACTCTTGCGAGTCCCTTGGACTGCAAGGAGACCAAACCAGTCAATTCTAAAGGAAATCAGTGAAGATTGAAGACAGGAAGAGAAGGGGATTACAGAGGATGAGATGGTTGGATGGCATCACCAACTCGATGGACATTAGTTTGATTAAGCTCTGGGAGTTGGTGATGGACAGGGAAGCCTGGTGTGCTGCAGTCCTTGTGTGTGCAAAAAATCAGACACGACTAAGCTACTTGAACTAAACTGAATTGAACTCTGCCTATCAGATTTTTTTTTTTCACAAGACTTAGCATCCCAGACCCTTTCTAGCAACACTTAACCATATAGCCCTTGTCTTTGTTCAGTTGAGCACTCAAACTTGAACACAGAGCAAGATGTTATCATCTGATATATTCTTTGTCTACTAAATCAGTCTGGAATATGTTAACTTTAAGGTTCCTACAACCTTATTTTAAAATTCATATATCTTGGTGTAAGTAGCATAACTACTATATTACTATAATTACCCATCAGTGCATATAAAATTACCCTTAAAACAAACCAGCTTAAAAAAATATGTTATAAGTGGCATTATTATAAAATGACAAATATTATTGGATCACACAATTTCTGATGGTGAGAAATCTAATAGGGTAATTAAACTCTACCCTTTGAATGCAAGAATTTGTGCATATAATTTTAAAATCTCCACAGTACTGACACTGAATTAGTACAATTTCTCTTTTTCTACACAGCTGAGACAGTTTGTAATTCTTTATATCTATTTTTACAAGGTTATTGAAACCTTTCTTGATTCACATCTTAACTTATTCCCTTCCCTTCACAGCATCCTGTTACTTGAATATTTGAAACTCACACATTGTATACATTGTGTATATTTACCCAAGGTGTAAAGGAAACTCTTGAGACAGATCCAAGCATGGGACTGTGACATGGTAATGCAGTAGCCCTCTGCTGCTGCTGCTAAGTCACTTCAGTCGTGTCGGACTCTGTGCGACCCCATAGATGGCAGCCCACCAGGCTCCCCCGTCCCTGGGATTCTTCAGGCAAGAACAATGGAGTGGGTTGCCATTTCCTTCTCCAATGCATGAAAGTGAAAAGTGAAAGGGAATTTGCTCGGTCGTGTCCGACTCTTAGCGACCCCATGAACTTCAGCCTTCCAGGCTCCTCCGTCCATGGGATTTTCCAGGCAAGAGTACTGGAGTGGGGTGCCATTGCCCTCTGGGACAACACTAATTCCCAGAGTGCAAGATGGATAAGCTTTTACAAGCTTATCCTATATTATCACATTATCTTCATATCAGGATATCATGTGACACCCTGGTAAAGTATTGCTCAGATATACATATAATGTACTCACCAGGTTTTCCCTCAGCTCTGATTCAGAAGTGTCATAAAGGGGGAATCTTGGCTTGCTCTTTTTCCTCAAAAAATGAATCATTAATTTTTGTCATATAAACATCTCTGGCAATCAATTTTAAAATATGCCTTCCTCTATGATCAGTTTCAAATTTCTGGCATCTCTCCCATGTTCCAAGACTTTTCAGACACCTTCAAGATAACTTGTGCATTACTTTGAAATTCTGTTTAAAATTGAAACAGCATCTGAAGGAGAATCAATCGACTTAAAGCCAATGAATCTATTTTTTAAAGTATTACATATTTCTATGTGTTTAGCAATTTCAGCACATTTTTTCTTAAATTTATTTGTCCATTTCTAAGAATTTTTCTTACTTCCTAATCATCATTAAGTGATGAATTATTAAGTTGTTTCCCTCTGTTTAGTGTGAACATAGATGCAAAAATCCTTAACAAAATTCTAGCAATCAGAATCCAACAACACATTAAAAAGATCATACACCATGACCAAGTGGGCTTTATCCCAGGGATGCAAGGATTCTTCAATATCTGCAAATCAATCAATGTAATACACCACATTAACAAATTAAAAAATAAAAACCATATGATTATCTCAAGAGATGCAGAGAAAGCCTTTGACAAAATTCAACATCCATTTATGATAAAAACTCTCCAGAAAGCAGGAATGGAAGGAACATACCTCAACATAATAAAAGCTATATATGACAAACCCACAGCAAACATTATCCTCAATGGTGAAAAATTGAAAGCATTTCCTCTAAAGTCAGGAACAAGACAAGGGTGCCCACTTTCACCATTACTATTCAACATAGTTTTGGAAGTTTTGGCCACAGCAATCAGAGCAGAAAAAGAAATAAAAGGAATCCAAATTGGAAAAGAAGAAGTAAAACTCTCACTATTTGCCGATGACATGATTCTCTACATAGAAAACCCTAAAGACTCCACTGGAAAATTACTAGAACTAATCAATGACTATAGTAAAGTTGCAGGATATAAAATCAACACACAGAAATCCCTTGCATTCCTATACACTAATAATGAGAAAACAGAAAGAGAAATTAAAGAAACAATTCCATTCACCATTGCAACGAAAAGAATAAAATACTTAGGAATATATTTACCTAAAGAAATTAAAGACCTATATATAGAAAACTATAAAACACTGGTGAAAGAAATCAAAGAGGACACTAATAGATGGAAAAATATACCATGTTCATGGATTGGAAGAATCAATATAGTGAAATGAGTATACTACCCAAACAATTTATAGATTCAATGCAATCCCTATCAAGCTACCAACAGTATTCTTCACAGAGCTAGAACAAATAATTTCACAATTTGTATGGAAATGCAAAAAACCTCAAATAGCCAAAGCGATCTTGAGAAAGAAGAATGGAACTGGAGGAATCAACCTGCCTGACTTCAGGCTCTACTACAAAGCCACAGTTATCAAGACAGTATGGTACTGGCACAAAGACAGAAATATAGATCAATGGAACAAAATAGAAAGCCCAGAGATAAATCCACGCACATATGGACACCTTATCTTTGACAAAGGAGGCAAGAATATACAATGGAGGAAAGACAATCTCTTTAACAAGTGGTGCTGGGAAATCTGGTCAACCACTTGTAAAAGAATGAAACTAGAACACTTTCTAACACCATACACAAAAATAAACTCAAAATGGATTAAAGATCTAAATGTAAGACCAGAAACTATAAAACTCCTAGAGGAGAACATAGGCAAAACACTCTCCGACATACATCACAGCAGGATCCTCTATGACCCACCTCCCAGAATATTGGAAATAAAAGCAAAAATAAACAAATGGGACCTAATTAACCTTAAAAGCTTCTGCACATCAAAGGAAACTATTAGCAAGGTGAAAAGACAGCCTTCAGAATGGGAGAAAATAATAGCAAATGAAGCAACTGACAAACAACTAATCTCAAAAATATACAAGCAACTCCTACAGCTCAACTCCAGAAAAATAAATGACCCAATCAAAAAATGGGCCAAAGAACTAAATAGACATTTCTCCAAAGAAGACATACAGATGGCTAACAAACACATGAAAAGATGCTCAACATCACTCATTATCAGAGAAATGCAAATCAAAACCACTATGAGGTACCATTTCACACCAGTCAGAATGGCTGCAATCCAAAAGTCTACAAATAATAAATGCTGGAGAGGGTGTGGAGAAAAGAGAACCCTCTTACACTGTTGGTGGGAATGCAAACTAGTACAACCACTATGGAGAACAGTGTGGAGATTCCGTAAAAAACTGTAAATAGAACTGCCTTATGATCCAGCAATCCCACTGCTGGGCATACACACTGAGGAAACCAGAAGGGAAAGAGACACATGTACCCCAATGTTCATTGCAGCACTGTTTATAATAGCCAGGACATGGAAGCAACCTAAATGTCCATCAGCAGATGAATGGATAAGAAAGCAGTGGTACAAATACACAATGGAGTATTACTCAGCCATTAAAAAGAATACATTTGAATCAGTTCTAATGAGGTGGATGAAACTGGAGCCTATTATACAGAGTGAAGTAAGCCAGAAGGAAAAACACCAATACAGGATAATAACGCATATATATGGAATTTAGAAAGTTGGTAACGATAAGCCTGTGTACGAGACAGCAAAAGAGACACTGATGTATAGAACAGTCTTATGGAATCTGTGGGAGAGGGAGAGGGTGGGAAGATTTGGGAGAATGGCATTGAAACATGTAAAATATCATGTATGAAACGAGATGCCAATCCAGGTTCAATGCACGATACTGGATGCTTGGGGCTAGTGCACTGGGACGACCCAGAGGAATGGTATTGGGACGGAGGAGGGAGGAGGGTTCAGGATGGGGAACGCATGTATACCTGTGGCAGATTCATTTTGATATTTGGCAAAACTAATACAATTATGTAAAGTTAAAAAAAAAAAAAGAATTATTAAGTTGAAGCCAAACTAGCACAGAACTTTAAACAAGTAAAAATGATAATGCTTAACTTTCCACCATAATAATCATAATATTGCTTTCTACTGTAAGAATATATCATCAGAACATCAAATCAAATAGGAAGTCTGATAATAAGGGCTTTTTATCCAGAAAATAATTTAAAAAATATAAATAGGAATTTATTGTCTAGAATATAATTAAATTAAGATTTTATAGGAGGTGTAAACACAAAATCCAGTCTATTTGAAAATTTGAAAGATTGAACTTTCCATAAAAGTTAGGCTCTAATTTCCCAAAGTAAAACCTGAAGTCTACTTTCCAAGAGAAAGCATCCTACATCAATTTTATGAATATTTACTGAATGCAGTAAATTTACATCCTCTCATCATCCAAACATATCTGATAAAGGATGTCATTCTATAGATTGTTTCAAGGCCCTTTTTGATGCCTTTATCTTCTGCAAAATTCAGTATCAATGCACACACAAAAAAAATCAGCGAAACAAAAACCAAGATCACATGAATCCAAATGAAACAACACTAAAAAGGAGAAATTTAAATTTCAGCTGCATTGTCATCTCCAAAAGTACTGCAACATAGTCTAACATAGAAAAATACTTCATATTGTGTTAGCTATTGAGACAGTGCAGATAGGCATTTTTGTCTGACAAATTTTATGTACTAATATTAAGTTCTGCAAATAATGTTTCATTAATTAAAAATTCAGTGATATACAGTAGCAAAAATTGAAAACCACTGTCTCCTTGATCTAGAGAAGTGTTTATTATTGTCTCTACTTTCTCCAAATATTGCTTTCTCAATCTGATTGTCTAGAAATCTAACAACTTTGAGTGCATTGAGTGTTGTTCCTGAATCAGGCACCATGGTTTGGAAAATTCCCAAGCAAGGAAGACTAAATAGAAAAATATTTATTAAAATTGCCCAGGAAATAGTTTTCACACACACACACAACAACCCATAATGGATGTCATAAAAGACTAATGATAATGTAACACTGACTATACCAAGGGAGACATAATATTTCCTGGAAAGAAAATATATTTATTTCCTAAAATATCTTTTGGGAATAATATTCAGAATAGCAACCACACATACACAAAACCACACAAAATTAAAAAACAGAAAGACAGGAAAAGTAGGATTTAAACGGTGAGTAAAACTTTTCTGAGAATAAATGAATTGTGAGTTGTTTTTTTATAGACCATATTGAAGTCCAGAATAAGAAAAATAATTTAATTTGCTGCTTTTATGTTTAAAGTTTAAATTTGAATGTAGAGTTATAGTGGCAGGAAGGGTTCATTTGCCCAAGAAACTGTTGATACTGAATGAACTGTCCCTGTCAAGTGCTCTCATTTAACATTCTATGATTATTTATACCTACTCATTATTTTCCTTCTTATTTTCTCTCTCCTCATTGAGGATTCTTGAGCAGAGAAAGTAGTGTTCAATAAAAAAAAGATGCTTGTTCTTTGGAAGAAATTTGTGACAAACCTAGACAGCGTACCACAAAGCAGAGACATGACTTTGCCAAAAAATGTCCGCCTTGTCAAAGCTATGGCTTTTCCAAATCATGTATGGATGTGAGAGGTGGACCATAAAGAAAGCTGAGCACTGAAGAATTGATGCCTTTGAACTGTGATGTTGGAGAAGACTCTTGAGAGTCCCTTGGACTGCAAAGGAGACCAAAACATTCAATTTTAAAGGAAATCAGTTCTGAATATTCATTGCAAGGACTGATGCTGAAGTTGATGCTCTAATACTTTGGCACCTGTTGGGAAGAACTAACTCACTGGAAAAGACCCTGATGTTGGAAAAGATTGAAGGCAGGAGGAGAAGGAGACAACAGAGGATGAGATGGTTGGATGGCATCACCGATTTGATGGACATGACTTTGAGCAAGCTCGGGGAGTTGGTGATGGACAGGAAAGCATGGTGTGTTGGAGTCCATGGGGTTGCAAAGAATCAGACATGGCTGAGTGACTGAACTGAACTGAACTTAATAAAAGCCATCAGTGAAAATATTTGTCAAGTGAGGTGATGAAAATAAACGTTATACACAACACAACTAATGCATACTTACCTTTTACTTAGTTACTTAATGCATGGGTAGATTATTGGATATTTATTTCTCATGAATTTCCATTTATTTTCAGTAGATGGCAGAGGTAATTTTCATGATATTAAAAGTGTGGAAAATATGACACACAGGTAAAACTAAAGTTGGTACTTTGAGAAAATGTTGACAAAAAGGATTAAATAAAATTTAGAAAAAGATGAAGATATCTTTTTCATAAATAAACTAATGAAACACTTAAATTTATGTGGATAGTTAATAAAAATTACATGTTATTAGTACCCAGATTAATTTGAGCTATCTTATTAGAGCTCAGATGGTAAAGAATCTGCCTGCAATCCTGGAGACCTGGGTTTGATCCCTGGATTTGATCCCTGGATGAGGAGGATCCCCTGGAGATGGAAATGGCAACCCTCTTATGTATGGAGGAGCCTGGTGAGCTACAGTCCAGGGGGTCACAAAGAGTTGGACACAACTAAGTGACTAACATTTGGTTTTTTCTTTTTTCTTTCTATTATCACCTGGGGAGATACCACATATCTAGGTCATGTCCAGAAATCAGGACTGCTCCAAGGATAATCCAGGCAAAAATCAAAGTTCTAGGCCAAGAAATGTTTGAGTAAAACCTTAGAGGTTATACTAAATATCAACATGGAACCTTTGTCCTTGTGACCTGACAGAGATGTTTTGGATGAGTTAGGTAGTCCTGTGATCTAATATCAGATTATCATCACAAGGAATATGGAGATGACATCTCTTCCTAAAATATAGGAGGGGCCTGTATTCCTTTTTCTTATATAATCCCACTGAAGGATAAAAACAGATTTTGAAGGTACAATTTAAGATAGAATGTCTCAGTTCAGTTCAGTTCAGTTGCTCAGTCATGTCCGACTCTTTGCAACCCCATGGACTGCAGCATGCCAGGCCTCCCTGTCAATCACCAACTCCGGGAGTTTACCCAAACTCACATCCATGGAGTCAGTGATGCCATCCAACCATCACATCCTCTGATTTCCCCTTCTCCTCCCTCCTTCAATCCTTCCCAGCATCAGGGTCTTTTCCAGTGAGTCGGCTCTTCACATCAGGTGGCCAAAGTATTTGAGTTTCAGCTTCAGCGGAAATATTCCAATGAATATTCAGGACGGATTTCCTTTAGGATGGACTGGTTGGATCTCCTTGCAGTCCAAGGGACAAGTCCCTTGGACTGTGGTGCACTTGAACACCATAGTTCAAAAGCATAAATTCTTCGGCGCTCAGCTTTATCGTCCAACTCTCACATCCATACATGACTACTGGAAAAACCGTAGCTTTGAGACATAGTATGTCTCAATCAGGTGTAATTTTTGCCTCATTAGAGGACAATTTGACAGTATTGGACAAAATGTTTGACTGTTACAGCTGCTGGGGTGATGCAGGTAGAAGGCAAAGATGCTGCTCAATATTTTATGATGCACAAGTCAAGCACCTACTCCCAGTGGCAAAGTATTTGGTCCAAAATGCCAGAAGTACTAAAGATGAGAAAACTTGCTCAAAGGTAAATGTCTGACAGAGCTAACTGTGTAAATTGCATGCATGCTAAGTTGTTTCAGTCGTGTTCAATTCTTTGTGACCCGATGGACCATGGTCCAACCTGGTTCCTCTGTCCATGGGATTTTTGAAGCAAAAATACCGGATTGGGTTTGTCATCCCCTCCTCCAGGGGATCTTCTGGACCCAGAGATGAAATCTGTGTTTCTTACATCTCCTGCATGGGCAGGCAGGTTCTTTACCACTAGAGCCACCTGGGAAGCCCAATTACATGGATATATAACATATATTTATATAAACATACAAATAATAATATAGATAACGTTTCCTTATCTGCATATAAATATAGCTGCTTACTTTATAAGTGGTTTGACTCAAACTAGCTAAGTCTACTGCTCTATGAAGACATGGCTTTAAATGTGGTGTCACTACACCTACAGCTGCACACTTGTTAAATTGTCATACTGCCAATGCCTTCTTTAGAAAAGAAAATAAAAATCTGTTTTTGACTTTTGGTTCCCTGCCAACAATATAATCTTGATTAAACTAACAGCTTCTTTTCTCTTCAAAATAAGACCCAGTGTTTCTATGCAGTTGAGAGTGAATCACCTTAGCGTTTAGTCATCAAAAAATACTTATTATAAGCTCTTTAAAGTTAAAGCATAGTGTTAAATATATAGCAGCTTGCTGTCCCACCCACCTTGTTGTTAGTAAAGATAGAAAGACGTTTAAAAAGCAGGAGGCAATAAACACCACCTGTTTTTAAAGTACAGGGTTCCCGACATTTGCATTTCTGTTTGTATTTAAAGTCTGATATTCACACTGAGTTATGTTGGTATTTGAAAACAGAATGACTCTTAATGCAGTGTAAAGAAAGAAATTGAATATTACTCATATATTTTCACATCTGCAAAATTAAACACCAAAATGTTAAAACTGGTTATCATTGAATGATAGAATTCTGCATGATTTAAACATGGCATTTTCAATAATTAATAAATGTTTTATTATAGTAAATTAGCAGGGGTATTTTTTTTATAAAGCTTAATATATCCCATAAATTCAGATCATTTGGTTTATAAAATGAAAACTGATTATAGTATACACATTCAATCTGCTTTCTTGAGAAATACAAGGAATATTTCCCATACTGCCTATCACATATATACAAACTCATTTTAAACATTTATGGCTACATTCCATTTATAGATAGTCCAGATTTTGTTTGTCCCCTATTATTGGACATTTTTGTTGTTTACAATATTTTGCTCCAATATTTTTCAAAGAACATACTGATTATCCATATCTATGTATCTTTGCATGTTTTCTTGATAATTTCCTTAGGATAAATTCTTAAAGTACACAACCTAGTGAAACAAAGACACTTTTTAAAGTCTTCCAGCATATAGTGACAAATTGCCCTCCTAAAATGTTTACTGTTCAATTTTTGAGAAGGTCCACTTTTTCTTATCATTAAAACATATATGATTTTCATTCTTCAACTTACTAATGAAATGATTTCAATATATAGGTATACATATAATGCTCATTACTACCTACTCAAGGTTTTTATCCAAATGAAAAATAATGTGTGTATCTCTCAAGATATTGTAAAATTCAATGAGGATATGATTATGGGTTCAAAAAGCATAACCTTGACCACTATATCATCCTCCAGGTTCCTCTGGTTTTCTCAATAATCCTTTCTTTACTCCTTTTCATCTGCTTTTGTATAAGATCTTAAGTGACATTCAGTATTGTAGAATATGACTTACAGATTTCAATGAATAGATATACTCTATGAAACAAAATATATACAGACATGATTCTACTTTCAGATGAAGATGACTAATAAATAATACAAGCTAAAGACATTATGAAAGTGAAAGTGAAGTCGCTCAGTCGTGTCCAACTCTTTGTGACCCCGTGGACTGTAGCCTAGCAGGCTCCTCAGTCCATGGGATTCTCCAGGGAATAATACTGGAGTGGGTTGCCATTTCCTTCTCCAGGGGATCTTCCCAACCCAGGGATTGAACCTGGGTCTCCCGCATTGCAGGCAGACACTTTAACCAGGGAAGCCCCAAAGACATTATGATCTGATATATGAAAAGTATGCCTTTCATTTGGGAGGAGGTGAAATATAATTCCCATTTATCTAAATCGATAATCAATGAAACATAAAGCAAAATTTCCTAAGCATAAAGACTAGAAGAAATAAAAATAAATGCACATTTCTAATAATACATTCAAATATACTTCTATATTAATTGAAGGCAGCATTTTCCATTTCTTCATGTCTAAATATAGAGAAACGATAGATAAATAGGTAATATTTATGAATGTTCAAACTTTTAAGCTTAATTCCATAAATTATGCAATATTTGGGTCCTCTATTAGGCTAATTTACCAAATAGACTATGGCATTTTCATTTTTAGGTTATTGCTTAAACATTGTTTCAAACATACAACTTTTTCTAACACAGCTTGCTAAACTTTTATCATTTTATTCATCTCAGCACTTTTCTGGGGCTTAAAAAATCTCTATGGTATTAAGTTCTCATTCTTTTCAAAAGGGCTATGAAGTTAATAGATATAGCGCAGGCAGCTGCGACGGGCGCTCCATAGCGTGGCCGAGAGGAGCCACCCCACGTCCGAGGTCAGGGGCAGAAGCCGGGAGGACCTCATGCCTGAAGGGCGGCGGCCAAGAGGAGTTACTAGTAGAAGTGATGGAATTCCAATTGAGCTATTACAAATCCTGAAAGATGATGCTGTGAAAGTGATGCACTCAATATGCCACCACATTTGGAAAACTCAGCAGTGGCCACAGGACTGGAAAAGGTCAGTTTTCATTCCAATCCCAAAGAAAGGCAATGCCAAAGAATACTCAAACTACCACACAATTGCACTCATCTCACATGCTAGTAAAGTAATGCTCAAAATTCTCCAAGCCAGGCTTCAGCAATATGTGAACTGTGAACTTCCTGATGTTCAAGCTGGTTTTAGAAAAGGCAGAGGAACCAGAGATCAAATTGCCTACATCTGCTGGATCATAGAAAAAGCAAGAGAGTTCCAGAAAAACATCTATTTCTGCTTTCTTGACTATGCCAAAGCCTTTGACTGTGTGGATCATAATAAACTGTGGAAAATACTTCAAGAGATGGGAATACCAGACCACCTGATCTGCCTCTTGAGAAATTTGTATGCAGGTCAGGAAGCAACAGTGAGAACTGGACATGGAACAACAGACTGGTTCCAAATCGGGAAAGGAGTTCATCAAGGCTGTATACTGTCACCCTGTTTATTTAACTTATATGCAGAGTACATCATGAGAAACACTGGACTGGAAGAAACACAAGCTGGAATCAAGATTGCCGGGAGAAATATCAATAACCTCAGATATGCAGATGACACCACCCTTATGGCAGAAAGTGAAGAGGAACTCAAAAGCCTCTTGATGAAAGTGAAAGTGGAGAATGAAAAAGTTGAATTAAAGCTCAACATTCAGAAAATGAAGATCATGGCATCTGGTCCCATCACTTCATGGGAAATAGATGGGGAAACAGTGGAAACAGTGTCAGACTGTATTTTTCTAGGCTCCAAAATCACTGCAGATGGTGACTGCAGCCATGAAATTAAAAGATGCTTACTCCTTGGAAGGAAAGTTATGACCAACCTAGATAGCATATTCAAAAGCAGAGACATTACTTTGCCAACAAAGGTCCATCTAGTCAAGGCTATGGTTTTTCCTGTGGTCATGTATGGATGTGAGAGTTGGACTGTGAAGAAGACTGAGTGCCAAAGAATTGATGCTTTTGAACTGTGGTGTTGGAGAAGACTCCTGAGAGTCCCTTGGACTGCAAGGAGATCCAACCAGTCCATTCTGAAGGAGATCAGCCCTGGGATTTCTTTGGAAGGAGTGATGCTAAAGCTGAAACTCCAGTACTTTGGCCACCTCATGCAAAGAGTTGACTCATTGGAAAAGACTCTGATGCTGGGAGGGATCGGGGGCTGGAGGAGAAGGGGACGACAGAGGATGAAATGGCTGGATGGCATCACCAACTCAATGGATGTGAGCCTGAGTGAACTCCAGGAGTTTGTGATGGACAGGGAGGCCTGACGTGCTGCGATTCATGGGGTCACAAAGAGTTGGACATGACTGAGCAACTGATCTGATTTGATGGGCTTAATATTTGTATCATTTAAACCAGGCATACTTAAACTCATCACCATATTTATAATTTGCTTTATTATTAATAAATTGATTTCACAGACTTTTTGGATAGCATCACTGGCTCAAAGAACATGAGTCTGAGCAGACTCCAAGAGATCGTGCAGAACAGGTAAGCCTGGCATGGTGTAGTCCAAGAGTTGGACATGGCTGAGCAATTGAACAACACCACCAAAATAGACTTCAGTTAGACTTCACCAAATCATCAAAATGTCCCTGATAGGCAAGTTTTTTTGCTCTATTATATTTTCCATCCATCAGACAAACTGAGATTAAAAGAGGTGCAATCATTTATCTAAGTTCACATGGTCTTTATTGTTGAAATTAGAATCATATATTCCTGCTTACATCTTATTCCATCCAATTTGCTTCTGTATACATGTAAAATGAACTCAATATTACAAATTTGTGTTACTGTTTCTACTTTGCATAACAGATTACATGTATGAGATAAACCAATTAACACAACTGCTTTTAGTGTTTAAATATGAGAATTAGTCCCATCATCTTTTCTTATCATTATTTTTCATTCTAACAGTTTCTGCAAAACTAGAATAATAAGGGATGACACAAGCCACCTTATACACTCAACAGTCTTGTCATAATCATTTGACATGAAATTGATCTAATGAGTTGATGATCACTCCATTCCTTAGAGTCACTGTGAACCCAGAATCTACTGTTTTGTGGTTGACATCAATATGATTAATGGCTCAATATTATTCATTTCATCGATAAGATGTAAACAATTATCAGATTCAGTCAACTGAACAAAAAAACCAAAAATGTTAATATACATTTTTATCAACTAAACCAAACAACCAATTGAGTGACAGTATTAACTTTTCAAACAATTGCTTTGAAATCAAGTAGGACACAGATTAATTTGAGCTTATTTTACTTAGAAACCCTATGTACACATCTAATATAGGGACATTTTTTGGTGTAAACATTTTAGTACAAACATTTTATTTATATATAAAACTTATTTTTAGACATTTTAATCTTATGCAGTTCATATTTCTAGTGGCATTTTTTTTTCTCAGTGACAACATTCTAGTGCACAAAACAAATGTGTGGGGGGGGGTGGGGAGGGAGAGAGAAAGACAGAGAGAGAGAGGCAGAGAGAGAAAGAGTTGAGGCATGTTGATAATATTTTATATTTGAAGTAGAATGTAGATCAGATACCTATCACATTCATTTTTAAATATAATTACTTTAAAAGTTAATATAGTTTGTTAAATATATAAACATTTTTCCTAAAAAATTGAGCTAGTATTTTTGTCATAGTATTAGTTGCTTCTAAGACCATGGGCAATACTTTAGAGCAAAAAACTTGGAGAACACACATATGAAGTGTCAATCATAGAAGAGAAATTTAGATTTTAAAGTCACACTGTACCATTTCACAGATATTCATCTGAAAATGTACATGTAAGTTCTATATTTTTTCTCTGTTCACTAACTTTCAGAATGCAAGAAAACTCATCTGAGTGAAACTAGGGTAAAAATAGATAAAACAAACACTACAGAAATAAAAGAATTCTAATTAGGGAAAGGGTAAAGATGGTATTAAAAGCATTTGGATGTGCACAAAAATAGGACTGTTTTTAAATTAAAAAAAAATATTCACATACACTTTAGCTAACCAGACATTTTACATGTCTTGTCATCTATAAATGCACTATCAATTTATCTGACTTACACTCATCAGCCCAGTGCATTCATTTCCAGCTTTATTGCTTTAAATTAGCCGTATAATCTAGTAATTCTGATTAGCTTTGTGGTAAACTTGCTTTTCTTCAGATAGGTCAAATGAAGGTTCACTCAGAGTTACCCACCAACCCACATCACCCCACCTTCTGTGACTCTATATTACATTATCTGTTGAATCCATTACAAGGAAGATAGGATAAGGATAAACTGTATCTTACACTCCCCTTAATTGCCTTGCTGAAAAATTCTCTGTTCCTAGAAAGACTGCCACAAGAGACTCAAAAAGTGGAGAATGAGTATGACTGACAATGCCACTTACCCACCTTAAGTACATGTTACTTCAAATACTTCATGTTAGTACCTTTTGATTTCATCTCCATTTATTAAAAAATAAAAATAAAAAAAAACTTAACTTTTCCAACATTGTCTTAAATATACCTAGCTGTGTTCTCAAAGTCCCACTGTTAATTTCAACACATATTTCAGAGGATAAAATGATTGATTACAACTTAAACCAAGATTACTCAACACAACTATTTGTCATTGTTTTAGTGCTTCTTTCTGATGGAATAAGTGATTGACAAATGCCAGCTACTATATAATTCACTTTGCTTCCCAGTGAGCACAAAGAGATACTAATGGTGAATAATTCATCTTATAAATTTTTATATTTCCTAGTTCACTAGTCATGGTACTAGTGTCAAAGACAAATAGGAATAGTGCTAAAATTTAAAAACAAATGCAATAGGGAATTCAGAAAAAAGTTTTCATGAAATTGTTATTTTCATTTTGAGATTCATGGAAAACTGATTTGTTCAAGAAGACTCACAAAAAACTAACAAAGTCCATGTTATGTTAAATCATTGAACTGTACTATTAATTTAAAGGAATTTTAAGCAAGATGAAACACTGAAATCAGATTGATTATATCCTTTGCAGCCAAAGATGGAGAAGCTCAATACAGTCAGAAAAAACAAGACTTGGAGCTGACTGTGGCTCAGATCATGAACTCCTTATTGCCAAATTCAGACTTAAATTGAAGAAAGTAGGGAAAACCACTAGACCATTCAGGTATGACCTAAATCAAATCCCTTACAATTATACAGTGGAAGTGAGAAATAGATTTAAGGGACTAGATCTGATAGAGTGCCTGATGAACTATGGATGGAGGTTAGTGACATTGTACAGGAGACAGAGAACAAGACAATCCCCAAGAAAAAGAAGTGCAAAAAAGCAAAATGGCTGTCTGAAGAGACCTTACAAATAGCTGTGAAAATAAGAGAAGTGAAAAGCAAAGGAGACAAGGAAAGATATACCAATTTGAATGCAGAGTTCCAAAGAATAGCAAGGAAAGATAAGAAAGCCTTCCTCAGTGATCAATGCAAAGAAATAGAGGAAAGCAACAGAATGGGAAAGACTAGAGATCCCTTCAAGAAAATTAGGGTTACCAAGGGAACATTTCAGGCAAAGATGGACTCAATAAAAGACAGAAATGGTATGGACCTAAAAGAAGCAGAAGATATTAAAAACTGTTGGCACGAATACACAGAGGAACTGTACAAAAAAGATCTTCATGACCCAGATAATCACAATGGTGTGATCACTCACCTAGAGGCAGACATTCTGGAATGTGAAGTCAAGTGGGCCTTAGGAAGCATCACTACGAACAAAGCTACTGGAGGTGATGGAATTCCAGTTGAGCTATTTAAAATCTAAAAGATGATGCTGTGGAAGTGCTGTGCTCAATATGCCAGCAAATTTGGAAAACTCAGCAGTAGCCACAGGACTGGAAAAGGTCAGATAGCATTCCAGTCCCAAAGAAAGGCAATGCCAAAGGATGCTCAAACAACCACACAGTTGCACTCATCTCACACGTTAGCAAAGTAATGCTCAAAATTCTCCAAGCCAGGATTTAGCTGATTTTAGAAAAGGCAGAGGAACCAGAGATCAAATTGCCAGCATCCACTGGATCATCAAAAAAAACCAAGAAAGCTCCAGAAAAAAAAAAACATTTATTTCTGCTTTATTGGCTATGACAAAGGCTTTGACTGTGTGGATCACAATAAACTGTGGAAAATTGTTAAAGAAGTGGGAATACCAGACCACCTGACCTGCCTCTTGAGAAATCTATATGCAGGTCAGGAAGCAACAGAACTAAACATGGAACAACAGACTGGTTCCAAATAGGAAAAGGAGTATGTCAAGTCTGTATATTTTCACCCTGCTTATTTAACTTATATGCTGAGTACATCATGAGAAACGCTGGGCTGCAAGAAGCACAAGCTGGAATCAAGATTGCTGGGAGAAATATCAATAACCTCAGATATGCAGATGACACCACCCTTATGGCAGAAAGTGAAGAAGAAATAAATAGCCTGTTGATGAAAGTGAAAGAGGAGAGTGAAAAAGTTGGTTTAAAGTTCAACATTCAGAAAACTAAGATCACGGCAACTGGCCCCATCACTTCATGGCAAATAGATGAGGACATAATGGAAACAGTGACAGACTTTATATTTTGGGCTCCAAAATCACTGCAGATGGTGATTGAAGCCATGAAATTAAAAGATGCTTGTTCCTTGGAAGGAAAGTTATGACTAACCTAGACAGCATATTAAAAAGCAGAGACATTACTTTGCCAACAAAGGTCCGTCTAGTCAAGACTATGGTTTTTCCAGTATTCATGTGGATTTGAGAGTTTGACTATAAAGAAAGCTGTGTACCCTAGAATTGATGCTTTTGAACTGTGGTGTTGGAGAAGACTCTTGAGAGTCCCTTGGACTGCAAGGTGATCCAACCAGTCCATCCTAAAAAAGATCAGCCCTGAGTGTTCATTGGAAGGACTGATGTTGTAGCTGAAACTCCAATACTTTGGCTACTTGATGCAAAGAGCTGACTCATTTGAAAAGATCCTGATTCTGGGAAAGATTGTAGGCATGAGGAGAAGGGGACGGTGTTGGATGATATCACCGACTCAATGGAGATACCTTTGAGTAGACTCTGGGAGTTGGTAATGGACAGGGAGGTCTGGCATGCTGCGGTCCATGGGGTCCTGAAGAGTCAGACACAACTGAGCAACTGAACTGAACTGAACTGATCCAGGTAAGTATTTAGATACATATTTCATACCTGAAATTAGAATATGAAGGATGACCTCATCCAAATAACCTTATGTGGGACAATACAGGTATTCAATATAACTCAATATAGTTTGCTGTTCCTGGAAACTAATTTGCTTGAAAAGTAAGTGTTGATCTTTGGATAATTCTTGTTGATGCATACTGAAGGCTAGAGAGTTAAACATTATATTTTAATGTACTGTCATGATAAATCTTGAAGAAAATATATTGATAATTTTAATATATTTGGAAATGAGGTTAAGATACTCAGTGATTGGTAAGATTATTTATACATTGAATGCTATAGCTTTTTTAAAGAATGCACTTTTATTTGGAAAAAGCAACTTTCTTGACTTTGTTTGACTGGTCAATAAAGTACAGGTCTCGTGTATGTGCTTCAGTGAAACACCATGAAAAATCAGGGAAAAAAATGACATTTTTGCATTTTAAAATCTTGAGCAATGTGACTGATGGTTTGGCTTTTCAGCACATACAATGAAGTAAATATTTCTCCAACAATTCAAAAAATGTCATTCCTGATAGTACTCCCTGATTTTATGTCTTTTTCTTTTCTGATTTTGATTTCCTCCAGTGTTGAGATACACTGAAACATTGGTGGTAAAAATGTCCTATTTTATACTTCTCAAGAACTATCAAATGTACCACACAAGAGTAAATGCTCATGTAAACTGTGATCCTCTGAAGATCTGAAGATCCTAGTTTATAATTGAAAAAAATCATAAACTATTATCTTTAGCTAATAATAATGACTCAGTATTAGGCCATCAGTTGTAACAAATAAACCACACTTAGGCAAGACATTAATAGTAGGGGAGGTTGTACACAGGACAAGAGGAAGTATATGAGAACTCTCGTCCTCACCGTTAAATATTTATTTAAATCTAAAACTGCTCTAAAAAGTAGAGATTTGTTCTTTAAAAAAATACAATATTTTGGTTTGAGAAAACATACTTTGAATATTATTTTTACTGTACATCACTACATAATATTTTTACAGTGTGTTATTATCATTCATTTTTAAACTGCTTTTGTGCTTTTTGGACTTCCCAAGTGACATTAGTGGTAAAGAACCCACCTGCCAATGCAGGAGACACAGGAGATGCCAATTCGATCCCTGGGTCGGGTAGACTCTATGGAGGAGAGCATGGCAACATACTCCAGTATGCTTGCCTGGAGAATCCCATAGACAGATGAGCTTGGTGGGCTACAGTTCACAGGGTTGCAAAGAGTTTGACTGAATCGACTTAGCATGCATGCAAACCATCCATTTTTTAACTTATTTTTGTGCTTTTTAAATGTCAAGAGTGTGAAAAATTCATTAATTTCATTTGGGTTTCTGAATAACCTATTCATTTTTAATGGTTATATAATTTTTAATATAAAAAGGTGTTCTTTGATTAATTTTTAAAAGCCATATTTTGAAAAATTAAGAAGATAATCACAAGAAAAGTTTTGTACTCATTTTTAAAAAAGGCATTTCTTTAAATATAGGCCCAATGCCTGTATATAGTTTTCTACATTGCTATCATATGCAAATACTGTATTAAGTAGAACTGATGCTGATATTTACAGAATGTTTGAATCTATTTCAACAACGCAGTGAGTGAAATGAGGAGTCAATGCAATCATCATAGAAGGTGAAGTCTCTGGATAGGACAGTAAAGAACATTGCTTCAGATCTTCTCATTTGTGCCATGGCTTCTGGTCTCCTCCTTGGATATCTGGCTCTGCAGCCCAGATTGGCTTGCCTTGGTCCCCTACCTCCAGATATCTGAAGTGTTCTTAAAGAGCTCACACACAGCATTTCTCTTGCTTTTGTTATTATTTTTTTCCATTTTTCCTTATAATTCGGTTTGGTTTATCTATGAAATGCAAGGGCTATGGAATACTGCAACCCGTCTATGTAGCTATACTGAGACCTGTCATCAATACTAAGGATATGCAAACTCTGATTGATCATCAAAATCACTGAAATAGTTTTGAGGAAATATAAATACATATGTCTTATCCAATGCCAAATGAGTCAGTTTTTTCCAGAAGTGGGACCTAAACGCCCCTATTTTAATAAGTACCTATGTACTACAATAATTAGAAACCGTTGCCTGGGAATGTAATCAACCACAAGATAAGATCGTTGTGAATGTGTGTCTGTGTGTTTGTATGATTATTACCCTAAAACTCCATCTTGTTAGGCAATGTTCTCTTTTCTATGATTATTTCTTCTCTTCTAATATGAATATTTTCAGGGCAACTAATTGTTTTCCTAATCAGTTGATCTAGGCTTTATATTTTTTTGATATTTATACTTAGCTTGTTATTGATTTGTGATATTGCTATCTGGCTAAATAAACATACCAGTAAAAGTACAAACAGTCCTGTAGGTCATGTCTTCTAATCTTTATGGAGCCCACAGGACAAGCAGAGAAGTTTGACCTGAGAGGTCCTAGAGGAGTTGTTAGACTCAAGGCAAGTCATCCCCTTAAACTCATGCTTAATGTACATCACATTATGTTAAATACATTTACTAAATTTTACATTTAAAATAGGTCTGTATATTGCCAAATATTTTTATTTAATTAACCCAAGTGTAATGGAAACACAAAACTTCAAATATTTATATTTTCAGGAGCTGATGGTCAATATCTCATACAGCCTGAAATGGATTGAATAGTCATCAGGTTGAAGCAACCAAAAACATTTGCTTACTTAGCTTTCAAGAAAAAAAAAAAAGATGTGTTTTCATTAACATAGATTAAATTAATTCTAAAAATCTATAAACACACTAGATAAATATTTTATTATTTCTTTTGTTAAAATCCTTCTGCACTTCCCAATAAACACTCATATACTAATGGTGGCTTTCATGTTTAAGAAGGATATTCAATTATAAGCAGAAACTGAGCACTACATGGGAAAAAGGAAAGAAAAAGCAAGTGCAGCAATCCAGTAAGTAACGGGCCACAAAACGCATAGGTGCCATGCATAATGGCCACGGGGTCAGCCACTCCAAGCCCTCCATTTGGATGAATAGAAGAAGCCAATTTCTCGCTGTTTCCCAAGGCGATCCCTTGCAGTGTACACGGAGCAATAGCTGTAAAATGGAATCCCGATAGACTTATTCAAACATGCAAATTAACAGCGTTGAAAAGCAACGTGCAGTAATCAGGTTACAGTCTTGTAACATCATCTGGGACACAATAGCTGTCTGTGTGTCCTGTAGACTGTTTGTGTTAGTAATAGCCACCACATGAGTAATTAAGCTCTTTAACCAAGTCAACCATTTAAGCTGTCCTACAAGTTAGGAGTGAAAAGCAAAGCTGAAACAAAGAGCAATACAAAGGATCCATTAGCCTTGAAAACACTGGTCTACCCAAAAACATACGTTCCCCCAAATGAGAGCACATTGTTGATCTCACCTGCACTTCAGATGTTTGCTTAATTAGAGCTCTACACACTGGAATAACTTAGATCCCAAACGTTTTAGTGTAACTAGAAATAGTAATTGGTGATGATCTTTTTCTAATTAATTTTGTATTTTTAAATTCTTAAAAGATCTATTTAATACATAGCTTGCTTCCAAGCTTGGTCCATTTTTCTACTGAATGATTAATGTTTAGATTTATAAGCTGATGTATGTACCCTGGCAATTTTTTCCCACAGATCATAAGCCTAGTGTTTCAGGAGTCTGTGATTCCCAGTATAATCATACACATGAGCTTTGGATAATCAGACTTAACCTGTTTTAACTTCTGGAGTATGTACTGGGATAGAATGGTGGAGTATTAATAACATTTTTTTTTTTTCAAATTGCCTGATACTACAAAAGATCACATTTAAAGTATCTGCAGTTGTTGTTCGATTTTGCTAAGTCATATCCAACTCTTTGTGACCCCATGAACTGCAGCACATCAGGCTTCCCTATTCTTCACTAACTCCTGGAGTTTGCTCAAATTCATGTCCATTGTGTCAGTGGTGCCATCCAACTGTCTCATCCTCTGTTGCTTCCTTCTCCTCCTGACCTCAGTCTTTCCCAGCATTAGGGTCTTTTCCAATGAATCGGCTCTTTGCATCAGAAAGTATCTGTAATGTGCTCCTTTTCAAGAGAGGAGATTGTAGAACCCAATTTTCTAAATCATCCCTGATGTTAAAAAGATGTACTCTTGATTGCAATGGAAATAAATGAAGGACAGTTGCTTCAGTATTTGAGATCATTATTCTATTTATCCTCAGCCTTTATTCCTCAAGGATAAATAATTTAAAGCTCTTTAGTCTTTCTATATTGGAGAAGGCAATGGCACCCCACTCCAGTACTCTTGCCTGGCAAATCCCATGGACGGAGGAGCCTGGTAGGCTGCAGTCCATGGGGTCGCTAAGAGTCGGACACAACCGAGCGACTTCACTTTCACTCTTCACTTTCATGCATTGGAGAAGGAAATGGCAACCCGATCCAGTGTTCTTGCCTGGAGAATCCTAGGGACGGGGGAGCCTGGTGGGCTGCCGTCTCTAGGGTCGCACAGGGTCGGACGCGACTGAAGTGACTTAGCAGTAGCAGTTGCAGTCTTTCTATATAAGTCTGTTTTTAAAGTACTTTATCTTTTTTGTGTATGTGAACCTTTTCTAATTTATTCATCTCTTGCAGCTGCATCGGTATTTTAGTCTGGCCTTTGCCACACAGTAATCCTGCCAGGTCACCATGGTCAATGTTCCCTCTAATTTTTTCCAGTCATGTATAGGTCGGGTGACAAGGAAGTTACTGAGAGGGTAGGGTCAGGTCGCAGTGTCAGTGAGGTTACTGAATCACCTGGATTTGATAGCTGGGACAAGAAAGTGGACCAATAGAACCTCCCGAGGCTTCAAACCTGCTATAAATGATGTATGAGCCTTTCTTACAGTCACTTCAGAGTTACCCCCAAGGGAGTGAAACTTTACCAACTGTTGTATGGATGTCCAATTTAATAGTGACCCACAGATGTCAACCATCACAAAAATTTTTTACCTTATCCTTAACCTCACTATTAAACATTCAGCCTCCTGCTAGGTAGCCAGGAGTTTAGCTTTGAAGATTTGACTTGTAATACATAACAGTGGAGGACTTTTCAGGGTCTCCCTAGGGAAACAAGAGAATGCTCATTAATTTCGATTCCTCCAATGCCCTCTGCAGTGGTTTGATGGGTTCAGCTCAAAGTAAAAATTGTCATTTTTATATTATTTACTCAATTACCTTGAACTTAAAGATCTACTATCTTCCCTTGTCAATATATAAAACAGTTAAACAAATGTCATTAAAGATTCCAGTTTTTATCTGATTATAGATCATCTAAAGTTATCTTATATTAAGGCATGAAAGGAAGCAGGATAGAGGTAAGTTTTTCAAAACCTATAAGTTTAAGAAATGTATGTATGAGGGTTAATGGAGAAGAAAGGTAGCAAGATTCCAATAAGAAAGAAGCCAAAACAGCAGGTAAGAGGTAATCTGTGCCTAGTTGAACCTTGGAAGTTGAGGGAAAGTCCTCATTTAGAAAATACGTTTTTTAGAAAGAAGGGGTACAAGACAATAATAGGGTAGATGTGTGGATTAAAGTGTATGAATGGATTGAAAATCAGGTTGAACACTATTGCATGAAACAAGAGATATTGTGCCACTAACCAAAAATAGTAAGAAGTAAGCATGTTAGAAGAAAGATGTTAGAACTAGTTAAGAGCATTTTGATACTGTGTCCCTAAAATTTCAGTAGGATCAACCAGAAACTTTGCAAAAAGTAACCCTTCCTATGAAATGAGAGAAATTATCTTTCAAAACATTTGCTATGTTTGCCATGGCCAAACAGTTCCTGGACAACCAGTGTAGAACTTTGGTAATAACCCAATGAAATTGCATACTGTCACTAACTTGTAAACATTAATGTAGCCTGAAAAAGCACATAGATTCCCCCCTTTAATAATATCAGCTAAAATTATGCAATGTATATTTATTTCTTTTGTCTAAACCACATATACTCAATAATATTGTCATATTAGTTAAGACTATGATGAATGTACTGGAAAAAAACAAAGTAAAGTTTTGTACAAAGAGATAAAGTGATTCAATAACAAGGAACTCTATGAGGGTCAGAGGTACTTCCCTTCACTGGGAAATAAAAGTCAAAATAATTGTGTAATAACAACTCTAAAGGCCTTGCTCAGCATTAGATTAAAACCTGCCATCCCACTTGACTCATTTTATAAGATAATTAAATTAGATTCTAACAATTGATCTAAACATTTTTGCATGAGAAGAACTGCATGTGCTCTTCTCTTTTGTTTCCAATTACTTTTAATGCATAATTTTATTTTTCTACATTATATCTAATTTCATTATAAACAAAAATTTAATCATACCTGTATCTTTCTACCAATGGGAGGGAAAGGAAAACTTTAAAATGAGGTATTTTCTTTTAACAAAGCAATTTCAATCATCTTACCCAACACAGGACATCTTAATTAGAGCTGATGATAACATTATTTCACACTGAAAGCTGTGCTAAAAGCTATGATCCCTATAACGGGGCAGCATGTTAGTTTCTAATAAAACCAAGATGATTTGAGAAAATTAAAACAAAATGTCAATGCAAAAAAGGCCAATGTTTGTTCTATAAGAAAAATATTAAAATTCTAATGCCTAGTAAATTGAGACATTTTATATAATTCCTTCATATTGGCCACCTATGCTTTGCATGAAATATTTATCATGCTCTTCTTCTCAGGTTCTTCAAATGCACTACAATAGAGCTTCACTAGATTTAATGGGAGAAAGAATAATTTATTTCATGGAAATTATTTGATTAAGACATGTAGACCTGTGATTTTTTTTTTCAAAAGTAACTGTTTTGATATCAAAGCAAATAGTCTCAAACACGGAAAACATAGTTTTTCTTTGAAAGAATAAAGAGAAGAAAGGTTGACGTTCTGATCCAGATGCATTACCATCCTTACTTCACCCAAGAGCCAAGCAAACTATTCAATGGGTGATTTCAAGAAAACCAGAGCCAATTAATATCATTTCTCTAGGGAAAATATAGTGAGTGTGGCTGTAAGAATGATCTGACTCCCATGATTTATTTTTTTTCCATTTATTAAATGATCATTTCTTAAAAAAAATAATATGTTCATATGTCTCAAGTCTTCTTCAGTGCTGTTACACATGCTGTGCTTTCTGGTTGAAACACATTTCTTCCTTCCTTGTTCACTTCAGTTCACTTAGCATGTGTTTATTCATATTTGCCAAGACTGTCACCTCCTTTCACAATCCTTCCTGGAGCCCTAGCTCTCTTGTGAGGTTATCATACTATCATCTATAGATTACTAGCATACTGATTACAACTATTATTATTATTTCCTCAGTTAAGTGTCATAGTTTTCTGTGAGTCTGTAGGAAGTAGCACATAAGTTTGTTGAGTAAAAAATAAACAATAAACAGAAAAGGTCAAATGACAAAATAAATTGAAATCATATTGTTGTGAAATACAGTATATTGTTTCATTGAGGTTAATATATTTAATCTATTTTTTTTTAATATTCAGAGCTTGTCCTTTGAAACATTCTTACTGGTTTGTTGTTAAGAAATAATTTTGGGAATTTGCTCTCTAAAAAGCACTATTGTCTGCTTTTTACCCCATGCCTACAACATATATGAGATTGTATATAATGAAGGCTATCTAGCTTTCAATTTTTTAATGCAAGTTGAAAATCTCAAGAACAAGAAAGGTAAGACAGAGGTGTTGAGTTCAGCCCTGTTCTTTGGTTGGAAAGCATTAAGAGAATAATCACTTTTAATTCTAAATATAACACTAGGGCACCTAGAAATATATAATGAAAATAAATGTTTTAAACAAATAACTAAGAATTTTCATTATTAACATACAGAGATATGTTCTCATTTAAATGAATCATGATCACCACAATGATCATTTATGCATATTGGGACAAAAAGCAATCACAGAAAACAAACTGTGACAGATGTGACATTTTCTAGCAAAGCAGTGCAATGAACACTCAAGATGAGAAGTAAGAACATATGTCCAATGGATCCAGAAGTGTGATCTTTGATATTTAACAAATATAGCAAACATGAACAGCCATGCAATTTCCCTAGTGAAAACCCTTAGGGCAACTGTTATTCACTCATTTTCCACACACTTGGCCAAAAATGTGGATTTATGTTTTCTCCAGGGATTTTTTGTGTGCTAACAGTATTTTATTTTTCTCTTTTTTTACACTAATTAATTCCATTTTTATATTCCTCCTGCCTTACCATTTACTCTCCTTTGCATTATCTATAATCTTCAGGATTATCTGATAAAAAGCAATTGTGACATTTTATATCTTTCTTTTCTACATTCTTATGTGAACTTAGAAAAACAAATAAGGAGATATTTGCAAAAATAAATGAGATAATGATGTTTTATATATATATATATATATATGTAGCTGATTACATGCTTATAATCCGTGCATCCATAAAAATACCAGCCAAATGGCTTCCCTGGCATCACAGTGATTATGATGCAGGGGGTGTGAGTCTGATCCATGGTTGGGGAGCTACAATCCCCTGTGCCTCAGGGGCCAACCCCACAAAACATAGAACAGAAGCAATATTGTAACAAATTCAATACAGACTTTAAAAAATCCTCATCCATCATTATAGATGACCATCCCCTTAGAGTGTGAGAATCAACAGACTGCATTCCTTATGCTGATTTTTGCCTGAGCTTTGTCTTGCAATGTTCTGTTTAACGAATTCCATAATTCTCTTTGGAACTTAATCTCCCAACCCTTACTGTGACTGCTGAGTGGTTTACCAGGTATTTAATGAGGTGCTATGTTTGTGGAAAAATATGTAATTCAAAAACACTATTGAATACCAGATTGCTCTGTGTAGTATCCTTTAGGATAATTTTAATTGTGGTCATTTTCTGATTCTCATTGTTGGAGTACTTAAGTCTTGGCAAGCATCACCAATATTAAATGTCAAAAATCCATTTAAACTTTCTTTAAAGTTGGAGCAACTGTTTGAACAGATGAAATAAAGACAGTTTCGAGTGCCCAGAAAAGAAAACTACCAATTATTAATTTGCCTTGTTTGAGGAGCCACCATATTTTTTTCTTGTGTTAATAATGAAGATAATTAAATTAGAATGTGGCCATTTTGTTAAACTTAAGAGACTGCACTTCTGAATTTTTGGTTAAAGGTTTTGGCTGCTCTAGAAATTTTATTTTAAATATAAGAACAAAAAATCTTTTGTACTTTGATTTAATTGATTTCCAAATTTCTGCAAGTAAGGTAATTGTAAATTTAAAGCATTAAGCATTTATTGATGAATAATGTATATATTCCCATTCTGAGAAATATAAGTGGGTCAAGTCAAAATAAATTCTTTAAAGTTTAAAAAAAAAAAAAATCCTCCACATCAAAACATGTAAAAACAAATGCAAGGCATGGTTAGGTGTATTTGGTTGGTTTCAGTTGGTAAACATCCTTTTATCATATTTGCTGACACATTCTGCCTTCCTTGGAGTACCTCTTCCAAACTCTTTTTCTCCACAAGATCCCATCCACATTCATTTACTTTTCACTTGTCTCCCTTAATCTTAATGCTTCCTCCCAGAAATGGAGTTTCAAGAAATGTGGATAACTATCTAATTTTTAGTGTTTAGTTAAGAATGAGTGTACCAAAATATGCAAATCTTGCTTGAATTTTCTTGAGTGGATTAGTGTTAAAATATTAACATTCATATGCATCCCAGTCAGAAGACAAACATCATCATACAATTAAATCAGAAACTGAATAATAAATTTAATGTTATATAAAAAATAAACAAGTAGCATTGTATTGGTAGATTACTTAAAAAAAAAAGTGATATAATGGAGAGACAAACATTTCTTAGATTAGTATTAGACTGACTCTGTCTTTCCTACACTGAATGTTTACAATGCCAAATAAATGCTTCCCTTCACTGGAGGTCAGTTCTGAAACACTGTTTCTGGATCATTCAAAAGAGGCAGGACACTGCTCATGGTAATATTATTACCAAAGCAGTAAAATGCCCTTTTTCTTTCATAGGATCTGATTTAAGGAAAGGCTATTTTCTTTAATGGTTGTGATACACAGCAATTCCTATATAGAAAAATAATGTTATCTAATTAATATTCTCTCTTCAAAAAGAATCCTATATCCTTCCCAAAGTTATTGAGCTAATGTGCTCATTCTTAATATTTATATGTTATCAGCATATATTTGGGAGAAGGCAATGGCACCCCACTCCAGTACTCTCGCCTGGAAAATCCCATGGACAAAGGAGCCTGGTGGGCTGTGGTCCATGGGGTCGCTCAGAGTCGGACACGACTGAGCTACTTCACTTTCACTTTTCACTTTCATGCATTGGAGAAGGAAATGGCAACCCACTCCAATGTTCTTTCGTGGAGAATCCCAGGGACGGCGGTGCCTGGTGGACTGCCATCTATAGGGTCGCATAGAGTCGGACATGACTGAAGCGACTTAGCAACAGCGACAGCAACAGCATATATTTATATTTCAATCACTTTTATTACTAATATTTTTCAAAATAGAGTTGTTAGTGTTTGAAGCTGTAGTTTATTATTGCAATATTTTACTGCTTTAATATTAAATATACATCTAGACTTCAATTCACTGAAAGAATTTCATTATATAATGCACTGTGAAAGTTTTTTACTATATCAGTAATCTATATGTGAAATAAATATCAAGAAAATTGCAGTAAGTTTGAAGGATGGCTGACTTTGTTTTCATCATCAGCATTGTAACTAGTTAAATGATGAGGAGTACTTATCAAAGCATGTCAGTTTCTCATTGACATCATACAGGCTGAGCAAGTAGCTGGGCAAAGCCTGAGATCAAAGTAAAAGAGTCAGAGTTACCCATCAATATCTCTACTGTGTTTATCTCCAATGTGTCTATCTCAGTAATACCTTTGTCCCTGGACAAAAAAAAAAAAAAATTAAAAAAAAGCAAACAAACTTCTGATGTTGTACTTTGAAGGAAATAGCAGAAAATCATGCATTAGAATAGCAACTGCCCCTACTCTACTATTTTCTCTTCACCCAGAATGAAAGTGAAAGTGAAGTTGCTCAGTGGTGTTGGACTCTTTGCCATCTCATGGACTATAGTTTACCAGGCTTCTCTATCCATGGGATTTTCCAGGCAAGAGTACTGGAGTGGGTTGCCATTTCCTTCTCCAGGGGATCTTCCTGACCCAGGGATCGAACCCAGATTGCCTGCATTGCAGGCAGACGCTTTACCCTCTGAGCCACCAGGGAAGCCCTAAGTATTTACCTAGAATACTTTCTTATATTCACTCTTCCTCTCCTTTTTTTTTGCTTTCATCTGGCAGAGAAGAACCATTCCCTTTTTACCTCCTAAAGTGTTCCAAATGGTGTTCTCTCATCCGTATATTTGTGTGTGTAAATCTTCCTCTTTTTCTTATACCATTACACTTAGCCTTTCTGCCAAATAATCCTATTTCTTTCTAAATCAAAATAAGCTTATATCACCACTTTTAACATAAATGATTTTTTTTGAACCTAATACTTTTTTCAGTCTCCACTCCTTTTTTTTTTCCTAAAAATAGTTTTAATCTGCTATCTCCAAGTCATCATCATGTATTTACTCTTGAGTGTCTTGAAACTGGAGACTTCTTTGATGGCTCAGTGATAAAAATCCGCTTATAATGCAAAAGACATGGATTTGATCCCTGTGTTGGGAAGATCCCCGGAGGAGGAAATGGCAACTCATTATATTATTCTTGCCTGAAAATTCCCACGAACAGAGGAATCTGGAGGGCTGCGGTCCAAAGGATTTCAAAGAGCTGGACATGACTGAGAAACTGAGCACGTACACATCTTGAAATTATCTTCTCTCAAAGTTGGCTGTTTGTTTTTAAAAATTATTCATACAGGTACATATTTATAATAGCAAACAATGCATGCATATAATTATTATCATACCAATAGTTTTAGTTCAGTCTTTTGAATTTTTTTCCCTTCAGCTTGCTGCCCCTATAATCTGTGTTACCATTCACTCTATATATTAATTCAAGTTGTTTCTCTATGGTCTTATAATAGACTCCCTCCCCATCTCTGTTTCTCTCTCTCTCTCTCTCTTGCATACATAACTATTCACAAGAACACATACACAATTTAAACACATCTACATATACATTCAATGTTCTATTTAGTGAATGTTATCTTTAAAATTATTATTTTGAAAATTATACATTTCACTATCTTGGTTTATTCAGAGGACAATTTCATAGGTAAATTTCTTGCATCTATATCTGTAATTCACTCCTATTAATACCCATACAGGATGTTATGATTTATGTACCCCCTGATATATTTTAATCTTTCCTCTACAGATGGTCATTCACATGATTTCCTTTTTTTGACACTATCAATCACACCGCATAAACATTATTGTACATATATCCTTAAGATTTGCTGTTTTTACTCTAAGAGATATCAAAATATTTAGTCAGTCCTGTGGTACTAATGGTAAGGAATACTTGTGTGAAACACCTTCATTTCTATGAATAGTTCTGCATGAATGGAATTGTTGGATCTCAGGGAAGTCACATTGGTAATTCTGGTAAATGCTTCCAAATTGCTTGCCACAAAGATATCAGTAATTCTTATTGCTTTCAAGAATCAAAGTTAATACGTTTTAGCAAGCATTTCTTCTCTCAGTGATATCAGTTTTTACATTATTTTTAGTCTGATATGCACTGTTGTTACATTGTTACTTTAATTTGAATTCTCATTACTAGTACTATTAAGGTTGTAATTTTCTATCTCCAACTTCCCTCTCTCCCCTCCCTTCTCTCTGTACCTTTTTTTCCTCTTCTCTTTTTTTGACAACTTGAATTTACTTTTCTGAGGAAAATGTTTCATGTTTTCCCCATTATAATATTTGGATATTTGATTTATCCTCTTATTGTATTATCTTAGAAGTTTTGAGTAACACTACTCTTCGTCTCTGCCTTTAAATAGCTTTTTAAAATTTATTGAGCATCTAATGTCTCTCTTTGGAGTACTTTGCCATAGAATTTTAAAAATGTTATACAATTGATTAACATTTTAAAAATAAATTTTCAGTTCCCTACAATATTAATCTGCTTGAGCCGCTATAACAAAATACCATAATGACAGACATCTATTTTTCTCAATGCTGGAGCCTGGGAAGTCCAACTTGAGAGTGTCGGTAGACTGACTTCTCAGTGAAAGTCCTCTTCCTAGCCTGCAGATAGCCCTCTCTTCTCTGTGTCTTCATGGGGTAGAGAGAGAAAGAGAAAGCTGTAGCTTCTTCTTGTAAGGACAAGGATCTCATCCCAGGGCTCCATGGTCAAGACAGCTAAGCTCAATTACTCACCAAAGTGCCCACCTCCATATAGCATTATATTTGAGGTTAGGCCTTCAACATACAAGTACATTCAGTTCATAGCATTCTGCCCTAGGTCCTCATAATGCTTGTCTTTTTCACGTGCAAAAGATATTCATACCCCCCACAAAGGCCCTCAAATCTTAACACATTCCAGCATCAGTTTAAAGTCTACAGTCCAAAGTCTTATCTCAGTTCAGTCACTCAGTGGTGTCCGACTCTTTGTGACCCCATGAATCGCAGCACGCAGGGCCTCCCTGTCCATCACCAACTCTCGGCGTTCACTCAGACTCACGTCCATCGAGTCAGTGATGCCATCCAGACATCTCATCCTCTGTCGTCCCCTTCTCCTCCTGCCCCCAATCCCTCCCAGCATCAAAGTCTTTTCCAATGAGTCAACTCTTCGCATGAGGTGGCCAAAGTACTCGAGTTTCAGCTTTAGCATCACTCCTTCCAAAGAAATCCCAGGGCTGATCTCCTTAAGAATGGACTGGTTGCATCTCCTTGCAGTCCAAGGGACTCTCAAGAGTCTTGTCCAACACCACAGTTCAAAAACATAAATTCTTCAGCGCTCAGCTTTCTTCACAGTCAAACTCTCACATCCATACATGACCACTGGAAAAACCATAGCCTTGACTAGACAAACCTTTGCTGGCAAAGTAATGCCTCTGCTTTTCAATATGCTATCTAGCTTGGTCATAACTTTTCTTCCAAGGAGTAAGCGACTTTTAATTTCATGGCTGAAGTCACCATCTGCAGTGATTTTGGAGCCCCCCAAAATAAAGTCTGACACTTTATAGATGTTTCCCCATCTATTTCCCATTAAGTGATGGGAACAGATGCCATGAACTTAGTTTTCTGAATGTTGAGCTTTAAGCCAACTTTTTCACTCTCCACTTTCACTTTCATCCACAGGCTTTTTAGTTCTTCTTCACTTTCTGCCATAAGGGTGGTGTCATCTGCATATCTGAGGTTATTTATTTCTCCTGGAAATCTTGATTCCAGTTTGTACTTCTTCCAGCCCAACATTTCTCATGATGTACTCTGCATATAAGTTAAATAAGCAGCGTTACAATATACAGGCTTGATGTACTCCTTTTCCTATTTGGAACCAGTCTGTTGTTCCATGTCCACTTCTAACTGTTGCTTTCTGACCTGCATACAGGTTTCTCAAGAGGCAGATCAGGTGGTCTGGTATTCTCATCTCTTTCAGAATTATCCACAGTTTATTGTGATCCACACAGTCAAAGGCTTTGGCATAGTCAAGAAAACAGAAATAGACGTTTTTTCTGGAACTCTCTTGCTTTTTCGATGATCCAGCAGATGTTGGCAGTTTGATTTCTGGTTCCTCTGCCTTTTCTAAAACCAGCTTGAACATCTGGAAGTTCACGGTTCACGTATTGCTGAAGTCTGGCTTGGAGAATTTTGAGCATTACTTTACTAGTGTGTGAGATGAGTGCAATTGTGTGGTAGTTTGAGCATTCTTTTGCATTGCCTTTCTTTGGGATTGGAATGAAAGCTGACCTTTTCCAGTCCTGTGGCCACTGCTGAGTTTTCCAAATGTGCTGGCGTATTGAGTGCAGCACTTTCACAGCATCATCTTTCAGGATTTGAAATAGCTCAACTGGAATTCCGTCACCTCCACTAGCTTTATATTTCTTGGTAAATTCATCCTTGTATAGTACACATTTTTCCTAAGAATGGACTAAAGTAAAACACTAATTTTACAATTTTTCCTGTACCCATGTTTACCTCAAAATAAATTATTATTAAGTGTAGCAGTTTTTACTAATGTTTTTTGAGTTTTCTAGGTGTATGATTATGATATCCACAATTAAAACAACAAAAGCATTGTACATCCTCTTTTCTAATTTGTATACTGCCTCTCATTTTTTATCTTATTTAATTTTATTGAAATTAAATTGAAACATGATTTAAATAAAATGAAATTCTAATAATTCTTAATGATTCCATTAAAATTTCATCAAAATGTGATAACAATAATGCCTATATCTGTCCATCTCCTTTATTTAATTAATATGATTTTAGTGGTTTTCCAGGTTACAATAGTGTTCACTGTGTTTTTTGTAAACAGGCTTAATAATATGTAAGTAGTTTTTCATCTTCCCTTGAATCCAAAAAGCATATAAGCAACTTTAAGTCTATCCCATCTCTAGCCTATGAGGCTCCTCCATCCATGGGATTTTCCAGGCAAGACTCCTGGAGTGGGTGCCATTCCCTTCTCCAGGAGATCTTCCCAACCCAGGGGTTGAACCCAGGGTTCCCGCATTGTGGGCAGATTCTTTACTGTCTGAGCTACCAAGGAAGCCCCTTACGTCTACTAGTGAGAATCATCTTCATGATAATGAGATTCAGAAATAGTTCATACAGCATTGACTTCTTATAGGGAGACTGATGTTAAAATGCAGTGAAATTCAATTTTGGCAGTGGTGGCAGAGGTGAACGTGCCACAGAGTCCTGCAGTATCTAAGATGCTTAGAGGCAGCGACAATGTAATCAAGGACTTCTAAGTTCTCACACTAGTAATAGTCATTTGGGACTACTAAAACAAAGTAGCCCAGGCTCAGGAATTCAAAACAACAACAAGAGAAATTGACTTCTCAGGTTTTGAAGCTGAAAGTCTGACTTTGGGGTGACAGCATGGTCAATGAGGGCCCTCTTCGGAGCTGCAGAATGTTTTCACATGATGGAAGAGTTTAGGGACCTCTCTAGGGTCTCCTTATAAGGGCACTAATACCATTCATAATAGCTTCATCCACATGACCTAGTCACTTCCCAAAGGTCCTGCATTTTAATAACATCAATTTGGATATTAGAATCTCAACATGTATATTTGAGGGGGACACACTCAGAGCATACCAAGTATAAACTGTATCCCTATGTCTCCAATCCAAACCAGTTGAAAATTCTCACTTTTTGCAGGGTTCTTTGCATCCTTTCTTGTTATCAATTATTATGTTGCACAGAATTGTGATGTGTGAGCAACAAAATACTTCTGGGCCAGCTTAAATATATGCTAGAGAAATATCTCTAGCTAGTTATGCTGGAGAATATAGCTAAACATGTCAACCACTGAGAGGACTTTCAACTTGAAAACTACATTGTCGCTACAAACTCTGTCATGTGAACTCACCCCTCAAAAACAAATGAACAAAAGTAATTTTGTGCCATTTACAAACAACAACAATAACAAATAGACTAGTGTCTCTTTGTGTTAGTATTCAGTGCTCACACATGAGGAATCAACTTGCATTTTGCATTTGAGTTATAAACATTTCTCTCTGTAAATATGACCAAGTACTCACCAAACACCATATTTTTATTGATATCTATTTGATGATATAACTTCATTCAGCATCTAATAAGTCAAGTCAGATTTCAGATCTTAATGATATAAAACACAATATCATTAGAGTAATTAGCACTATTGTAAATTATAATTTAAGTACTCAGTTTTATGTTAGAGATAATCTTTAATGGACAGTTTCTACTATTAAAGAGACATAGAATACAGTGTTATGGAAAAAAAAAAAACCCACTAAAATAAAAATTAGGCAAGAAGTATCCACATATTCTATGTTGCCTGACTCATCTAATGCAGAAGCTGACCAAAATGATCTTGTCTTTCACTATTTTTTGAGGTGAGTTTTTGCATAACAAATTTCCATCACACTGTTTTAGCTAACAGTTAAAGGATATTATTGTACAGGCTGTGTTCAAAGACTGGAACAGGGGATGTTAAAATTTGTTGTAAAAACTTGAATTGTGTCCTCTAGAGTTTTGTGTGTCTTCCCAGTAGGTGCCACTGGTAAGAATTAACCTACCAATGCAGGAGACATAAGAAAAGAGGATTTGATCCCTGGGTCAGGAAGATCCCCTGGAGGAGGAAATGGCAACCCACTCTAGTATTCTTGCCTGGAGAACCCATGGACAGAGGAGCCTGGTGGGCTGCAGTCCATAGGGTTGCAAACAGTCAGACACTACTGAAGCAACTTAGCACACAAGCACACAGAGTTTTGTGAAGAGGGCACAGAGATCAGAGTGTGGTTCTATATATATAGAAAAATCTGGATGAGAAAGATAGACTGCTGCCACCTCTGATACCAAATTACACGGAAGGCTGAAACAAGCACCATCCAGACTCCAGGTTTTGTGGGATTTTCTATGGGCTGGAGAGGATGCCTGAGGAAATAGTAGTGTTAACTTGGATGCCCAGATATCTGGTTAAACATTATCTGGGTGTGTCTGTGAGAGCGTTTCTGGGGGGAGAGGGGAAACATTTGAAAGAATAAACTGAGTAAAGCAATCCTCCCTAATGTGGGTGGAATCAGCCTGAACAAAAGAAAAATGTGGAGTGAGGCAGGATTCTCTCTCTCTGTCTCTGCTTCTCTTTCTGTTTTCCTGGAGAACTCTGATTAAAGTAAGTCATCTTGACAAAAGCAGTCCAAGGGTCTTGCTTGCTGGGGTACCCTTCCACCAAAGCTGGGTTGGGTGAGAACAAGAGGCAGAGATGATAGATGTATTTTTTTTTTGCCCCAAGAAATGATTACAGACAGGGTACTCCTCAGGGTTGGGCGAGGAAGAAATTTCCAAAGAATCCATAAATTGTCACTTTGAGTAGGGAAGTGAGCAGTTAATCTTTTAGAGACCAAGAAAGGAATTGGCCTTTTTGTCTGTCTAACTGCCTGCTTCCCTTGCCCCAACAATAGAGACTCTGGAAGCTTTTGATAAACAGAAACAGGAAAGGGAGTTCACATGGAGATAGGCCTAACTATGTTCCCCTATGCACTGCCAAACTGTGGAACACTGTGTTAGACTCTGAGACAATGGGAAATACTTAAATTTGGCTAAGAAAGAGAAGTTTTGAAATTGATTCAGACTAGGCTTTCTCATATCTAAATATAAGTGTTTTATATCAAAAAGTGAGCTACAAAGATATGGGGGACATGATATATCAGCCAGAAACATATTTAAAAAGAGTATTACAGAAAGTATAATATTATAAACAGTATTATAACATTGCTACCTGAATTCTGTTGAATCTACTCCACTCATATAAGTTCAACAAGTGATTTTTTTCTCCATTCCCTTTCAGAATACTTAATACAGGAAATAGTCACAAATTCATAAAAGCATATGCTCATGATCTCGGGGTTTGAAAACAGGACTCTGGAGACTACAAAGAAGGAAAAATGATGCACAGTCAGAATAACATAAAAGTGTGGTTCCTAAGAATCTTCAAAGCATAATTGTCCTCAGAGCTAGTTAATTTTGTTTTAGGATGAGGGTGAATAAATTGGAATTTCTTATCTGTGTTTTTCTGTTTTTGCATAAGAAGGTTTTTGAGCACAATTATAGCGTATTTTCTCCAAATAAGTGGTTAACGTAAGCTCAGTTCAGTTCAGTGGCTCAGTCATGTCCGACTCTTTGCAACCCCATGGGCTACATGTCAGGCCTCCCTGTCCATCACCAACTCCCAGAGTTTACTCAAACTTATCTCCATTGAGTCGGTGATGCCATCCAACCATCTCATCCTCTGTCATCCCCTTCTCTTCCCACCTTCAATCTTTCTCAGCATTAGGGTCTTCAAATGAGTCAGCTCTTCACATCAGGTGGTCAAAAGATTGGAGTTTCAGCTTCAACATCAGTACTTCCATTGAAAACTCAGGACTGATTTCCTTTAAGATGGATCTCCTTGCAGTCTAAGGGACTCTCAAGAGTCTTCTCCAAAACCACAGTTCAAAAGCATCAATTCTTTGGCATTCAGCTTTCTTTATAGTCCAAATCTCACATCCACACATGATTACTGGAAAAACCATAGCCTTGACTAGACGAAGCTTTGTTGGAAAAGTAATGTCTCTGCTTTTTAATATGCTGTCTAGGTTGGTCATAACTTTCCTTCCAAGGAGTAAGAATCTTTTAATTTCATGTGTTCGGTTACAATCTGCAGTGATTTTGGAGCCTAGAAAAATAAAGTCTGCCACTGTTTCCATTATTTCCCCATCTATTTGCCATGAAGTGATGGCACCAGATGCCATGATCTTAAAGATAGTAGGAAAAGTGTGCTTCATTTGAAATTAGAGGAAAGCTAAAAATCAATGCCTCTTTTATGTAGGATCTTGAAAATTTACATGCAAGCATTTCTGGAATTACCAGCAAAGGGAAATATCAATCTCTGAATATAATATAAAAAAATAATATTTAAAGCAATTTAGGAAACATGATGACCTTATATAAAAAAGTGATTTCATTAATGAAATTTGAAAAGGAGTTTGATATACATATGTAGGTACAAATGCAGATATAGATGTGAATACATGCATTAGGGTATGCAGTCCTATCGTGGTGTGTACACATAATTTAGGTGCATAAAAGTTTGGTATTTGTACTATAAAGTAGTTCCTCTATAGTATTAAAGATTGTTACTATGTATTAAAAAAAAAATCTTTTCCATTTTTCTCTAAAAGCTGAAATTTTGCTGAGAATCATTGGAAAATATTTTTTATTTTTTAATATAAATTTATTTATTTGAGTTGGAGGTTAATTAGTTTACAATATTGTATTGGTTTTGCCATACATCAACATGAATCTGCCATGGGTATACACGTGTTCCCCATCCTGAAGCCCCCTCCCACCTGCCTCCCCATACCATCCCTCTGGGTCATCCCAATGAACCAGCCCCAAGCATCCTGTATCATGCATTGAACCTGGACTGGCGATTCATTTCATATATGATATTACACATGTTTCAGTGCCAGTCTCCCAAATCATCCCACCCTCGCCCTCTCCCACAGAGTCCAAAAGACTGCTCTATACATTTGTATCTCTTTTGCTGTCTCACATACAGGATTATCGTTATCCTTTTTTCTAAATTCCATATATATGCATTAGTATACTGTATTGGTGTTTTTCTTTCTGGCTTACTTCACTCTGTATAATAGGCTCCAGTTTCATCCACCTCATTAGAACTGATTCAAATGCATTCTTTTTAATGACTAATACTCCATTGTATATATGTATCACAGCTTATCCATTCATCTGCTGATGGACATCTAGGTTGCTTCCATGTCCTGGCTATTATAAACAGTGCTGTGATGAATATTGGGGTACACGTGTCTCAATTCTCATTTCCTCAGTGTGTAAGCCCAGTAGTGGGATTGCTGGGTCATAAGGCAGTTCTATTTACAGTTTTTAAAGGAATCTCCACACTGTTCTCTGTAGTGGTGGTACTAGTTTGCATTCCTACCAACAGTGTAAAAGAGTTCACTTTTCTCCACACCCTCTCCAGCATTTATTGCTTGTAGACTTTTGGATACCAGCCATTCTGACTGGTGTGAAATGGTACCTCATTGTGGTTTTGATTTGCATTTCTCTGATAATGAGTAATGTTGAGCATCTTTTCATGTGTTTGTTAGCCAGCTGTATGTCTTCTTTGGAGAAATGTCTGTTTAGTTCTTTGGCACTTTTTTTAATTGGGTCATTTATTTTTCTGGAATTGAGCTGCAGGAGTTGCTTGGATATTTTTGAGATTAGTTGTTTGTCAGTTGCTTCATTTGCTATCATTTTCTCCCATTCTGAAGGCTGCCTTTCACCTTGCTTAGAGTTTCCTTTGTTGTGCAGAAGCTTTTAAGTTTAATTAGGTCCCATTTGTTTATTTTTGCTTTTATTTCCAGTATTCTGGGAGGTGGGTCATAGAGGATCCTGCTGTGATTTATGTCGGAGAGTGTTTTGCCTATGTTCTCCTCTAGGAGTTTTTTAGTTTCTGGTCTTACGTTTAGATCTTTAATCCATTTTGAGTTTATTTTTGTGTATGGTGTTAGAATGTGTTCTAGTTTCATTCTTTTACAAATGGTTGACCAGTTTTCCCAGCACCACTTGTTAAAGAGATTGTCTTTCCTCCATTGTATATTCTTGCCTCCTTTGTCAAAGATAAGGTGTCCATAGGTGCGTGGATTTATCTCTGGGCTTTCTATTTTGTTCCATTGATCTATATTTCTGTCTTTGTGCCAGTACCATCCTGTTTTGATGACTGTGGCTTTGTAGTAGAGCCTGAAGTCAGGCAGGTTGATTCCTCCAGTTCCATTCTTCTTTCTCAAGATTGCTTTGGCTATTTGAGGTTTTTTGTATTTCCATACAAATTGTGAAATTATTTGTTCTAGCTTTGTGAAAAATACCGTTGGTAGCTTGATAGGGATTGCATTGAATCTGTAGATTGCTTTGGATAGTATACTCATTTTCATTATATTGATTCTTCCGATCCATGAACGTGGTATATTTCTCCATCTATTAGTGTCCTCTTTGATTTCTTTCCTAAGTGTTTTATAGTTTTCTATATATAGGTCTTTAGTTTCTTTAGGTAGATATATTCCTAAGTATTTTATTCTTTTCGTTGCAATCGTGAATGGAATTGTTTCTTTAATTTCTCTTTCTATTTTCTCATTATTAGTGTATAGGAATGCAAGGGATTTCTGTGTGTTGATTTTATATCCTGCAACTTCACTATATTCATTGATTAGTTCTAGTAATTTTCTGGTGGAGTCTTTAGGGTTTTCTATGTAGAGCATTAGGTCATCTGCAAACAGTGAGAGTTTTACTTCTTCTTTTCCAATTTGGATTCCTTTTATTTCTTTTTCTGCTCTCTTTGCTGTGGCCAAATTTTCCAAAACTATATTGAATAGTAGTGGTGAAAGTGGGCACCCTTGTCTTGTTCCTGACTTTAGGGGAATCCTTTCAATTTTTCACCATTGAGATAATGTTTGCTGTGGGTTTGTCATATATAGCTTTTATTATGTTGAGGAATGTTCCTTCTATTCCTGCTTTCTGGAGAGTTTTTATCATAAATGGATGTTGAATTTTGTCAAAGACTTTCTCTGCATCTATTAAGATAATGATATGGCTTTTATTTTTCAGTTTGTTAATGGTATATTACATTGATTGATTTGTGGATATTGAAGAATCCTTGTATCCCTGGGATAAAGCCCACTTGGTCATGGTGTATGATCTTTTTAATGTGTTGTTGGATTCTGATTGCTACAATTTTGTTAAGGATTTTTGCATCTATGTTCATCAGTGATATTGGCCTGCAGCTTTCTTTTTTTTATGTGGCATTTTTGTCTTGTTTTGGTATTAGGATCATAGTGGCCTAATAGAATGAGTTTGGAAGTTTACCCTCTGCAACTATCTGGAAGAGTTTGAGTAGGACAGGTGTTAGCTCTTCTCTATTCTACCAAATTTTTGGTAGAATTCAGCTGTGAAGCTGTCTGTACCTGGGCTTTTGTTTGCTGGAAGATTTCTGTTTACAGTTTCAATTTCTGTGCTTGTGATGGGTCTGTTAAGGTTTTCTATTTCTTCCTGGTTCAGTTTTGGAAAGTTGTACTTTTCTAAGAATTTGTCCATTTCTTCCAAATTGTCCATTTTATTGGCATGTAATTGCTGATAGTCTCTTATGATCCTTTGTATTTCTGTGTTGTCTGTTGTGATCTCTCCAATTTCATTTTTAATTTAATTGATTTGATTTTTCTCCCTTTGTTTCTTAATGAGTCTGGCTAATGGTTTGCCAATTTTATTTACCCTTTCAAAGAACCAGCTTTTGGCTTTGTTGATTTTTGCTATGGTCTCTTTTGTTTCTTTTGTATTTATTTATACCCTAATTTTTAAGATTTCTTTCCTTCTACTAACCCTGGGGTTCTTCATTTCTTCCTTTTCTAGTTGCTTTATGTGTAGAGTTAGGTTATTTATTTGACTTTTTTCTTGTTTCATGAGGTATGCCTGTATTGCTATGAACCTTCCCCTTAGCATTGCTTTTACAGTGTCCCACAGGTTTGGGGTTTTTGTGTTTTCATTTTCATTTGTTTCTATGCATATTTTGATTTCTTTTTTTATTTCTTCTGTGATTTGTTGGTTATTGAGCAGCGTGTTGTTCAGCCTCCATACGTTGGGATTTTTAATAATTTTTTTCTCCTGTAATTGAGATCTAATCTTATGGCATTGTGTCAGAAAAGATGCTTGGAATGATTTCAATTTTTTTGAATTTACCAAGGCTAGATTTGTGGCCCAGGATGTGATCTATCCTGGAGAAGGTTCCGTGTGCACTTGAGAAAAAGATGAAATTCATTGTTTTGGGGTGAAATGTCCTATAGATATCAATTAGGTCTAACTGGTCTATTGTATCATTTAAAGTTTGTGTTTCCTTGTTAATTTTCTGTTTAGTTGACTTATCCATAGGTGTGAGTGGGGTATTAAAGTCTCCCACTATTATTGTCTTCTTGTTAATTTCCCCTTTCATACTTGCTAGCATTTGTCTTACATATTGTGGTGCTCCTATGTTGAGTGCATATATATTTATAATTGTTATATCTTCTTGGATCGATCCTTTGATCATTATGTAACGTCCTTTTTTGTCTCTTTTCACAGCCTTTGTTTTAAAGTCTATTTTATCTGATATGAGCATTGCTTCTCCTGCTTTCTTTTGGTCTCTATTTGTGTGGAATATCTTTTTCCAGCCCTTCAATTTCAGTCTGTATGTGTCCCCTGTTTTGAGGTGGGTCTCATATATAGGGGGTCTTGTTTTTGTATCCATTCAGCCAGTCTTTTTCTTTTTGTTGGGGCATTCAGCCCATTTACGTTTAACGTAATTATTGATAAGTATGATCTCGTTGCCATTTATTTATTGTTTTGGGTTCGAGTTTATACACCCATGTTGTGTTTCCTGTCTAGAGAAGATCCCTTAGCATTTGTTGGAGAGCTGGTTTGGTGGTGGTGAATTCTCTGAGTTTTTGCTTTTGATTTCTCCTTCATATTTGAATGAGATCCTTGCTGGGTACAGTAATCTGGACTGTGGGTTATTTTCTTTCATCATTTTAAGTATGTCCTGTCCTTCCTTCCTGGCCTGAAGAGTTTCTATTGAAAGATCAGCTGTTATCCTTATGGGAATCCCCTTGTGTGTTATTTGTTGTTTTTCCCTTGCTGCTTTTAATATTTGTTCTTTGTGTTTGATCTTTGTAAATTTGATTAATATGTGTCTTGGGGTGTTTTGCCTTGGGTTTATCCTGTCTGGGACTCTCTGGGTTTCTTGGATTTGGGTGCTTATTTCCTTCCCCATTTTAGGGAATTTTTCAACTATTATCTCCTTAAGTATTTTCTCATGGTCTTTCTTTTTGTCTTCTTCTTCTGGGACTCTTATGATTCGAATGTTGTAGCATTTAACATTGCCCTGGAGGTCTCTGAGATTGTCCTCATTTCTTTTAATTCGTTTTTCTTTTTTCCTCTCTGATTCATTTATATCTACTATTCTATCTTCTACTTCACTAATCCTATCTTCTGCCTCCCTTATTCTACTATTTATTGCCTCCAGAGTGTTTTTGATCTAATTTATTGCATTATTCATTATATACTGACTCTTTTTTATTTCTTCTAGGTCTTTGTTAAACCTTTCTTGCATCTTCTCAATCCTTGTCTCCAGGCTATTTATTTGTGATTCCATTTTGATTTCAAGATTTTGGATAATTTTCACTATCATTATTCAGAATTCTTTATCAGGTAGATTCCCTATCTCTTCCTCTTTTGTTTGGTTTGGTGGGCATTTACCCTGTTCCTTTACCTGCTGGTATTCTCCTGCCTCTTCATCCTTTTTATATTGCTGTGCTTGGGGTGGCCTTTCTGTATTCTGGCAGTTTGTGGAGTTCTCTTTATTGTGGAGTTTCCTCGCTGTGGGTGGGGTTGTATGGGTGGCTCATCAAGTTTTCCTGGTTAGGGAAACTTGTGTCGGTGTCCTGGTGGGTGGAGCTGGATTTCTTCTCTCTGTAGTGCAATTAAGTGTCCAGGAATGAGTTATGAGATGTCAATTGGTTTGGAGTGACTTTGGGTAGCCTGTATACTGAAGCTCAGGGCTGTGTTCCTGTGTTGGTGGAGAATTTGCGTGGTATGTCTTGCTCTGGAACTTGTCCTTTGGGTGGTGCTTGGTTTCAGTGTAGGTATGGAGGCGTTTGATGAGCTCCTGTCGATTAATGTTTCCTGGAGTAAGGAGTTCTCTGGTTTTCTCAGGATTAGGACTTAAGCCTCCTGCTTCTGGTTTTCAGTCTTATTTTTACAGTAGCCTCAAGACTTCTCCATCTGTACAGCATTTTTGATAAAACCTCTAGGTTAAAGATAAAAAGTTTCTCCGCAGTGAGGGACACCCAGAGAGGTTCACAGAGTTACATGGAGAAGAGAAGAGGGAGGAGGGAGTTAGAGGTGACCTAAATGAGATGAGGTGGAATCAAAAGAGGAGAGAGCAAGCTAGCCAGTAATCACTTCCTTATTGTGCTCCACAGTCTGCACTGCTCAGAGATGTTCATGGAGTTATACAGAGAAGAGAAGAGGAAGGAAGGAGACAAAGGTGGCCAGGAGGATAAAGGTAGGAATCAAAAGGAGAGAGACAGATCCAGCCAGTAATCTGTTCCCTAAGTGTTCTCCACCATCTGGAACACACAAAGAGATTCACAAAGTTGGGTAGAGAAGAGAAGGGGGAGGGAGGAGATAGAGGCGACCTGGTGAAGAAAAAGGAGAGTCCAAAGGGGGAGAGGGCAGTCAAGACAGTAATCTCACTCCCAAGTAAAAATGAGTACTGAAGATGGGGTTCTTAAAAGTACAAAATTGATAACAAATTCCAAAAAGCACAGATTAAAAAATCTAGAGTAGAGGTTAGATTTTCAAAAATACAATATTACAGAAAAGAAAAAAAAGTCACCAAAATTATAAAGAATATATATATATATATATATATATATATATATATATATATATAAAGTTTGCTTTAAAAATTAGGGTTATTTATTTTTTTTTTTTTTGTAAAGTAATAGTTCAGTTCAGCCACTCAGTCGTGTCCAACTCTTTGAGACCCCATGAATCACAGCACGCCAGGCCTCCCTGTCCATCACCAACTCCCGGAGTTCACCCAGACTCACATCCATCGAGTCAGTGATGCCATCCAGCCATCTCATCCTCTGTTGTCCCCTTCTCCTCCTGCCCCCAATCCCTCCCAGCATCAGAGTCTTTTCCAATGAGTTAACTCTTCGCATGAGGTGGCCAAAGTACTCGAGTTTCAGCTTCAGCATCATTCCCTCCAAAGAAATCCCAGGGCGGATCTCCTTCAGAATGGACTGGTTAGATCTCCTTGCAGTCCAAGGGATGCTCAAGAGTCTTCTCCAACACCACAGTTCAAAAGCATCAATTCTTCAGCACTCAGGCTTCTTCACAGTCCAACTCTCACATCCATACATGACCACAGGAAAAACCAAAGCCTTGACTAGACGGACCTTTGTTGGCAAAGTAATGTCTCTGCTTTTGAATATGCTATCTAGGTTGGTCATAACTTTCCTTCCAAGGAGTAAGCATCTTTTAATTTCATGGCTGCAGTCACCATCTGCAGTGATTTTGGAGCCACCCAAAAAATAAAGTCTGACACTGTTTCCAGCGTTTCCCCATCTATTTCCCATGAAGTGATGGGACTGGATGCCATGATCTTTGTTTTCTGAATGTTGAGCTTTAAGCCAACTTTTTCACTCTCCACTTTCACTTTCATCAAGAGGCTTTTTAGTTCCTCTTCACTTTCTGCCGTAAGGGTGGTAATAGGTTGTAAAAATGAAAATTAAAGGAGTAGTAGAGGACTTAAAAAAAATAAAGAATGATAGTAAAAATAGTAAATATATATCTAGGACTTTCTCTGGTGTTGTTGTGGGCAGTGTGGGGTCAGTTCATTTTCAGATAGTTCCTTGGTCTGTCTTATATTTCTCAAGATCTATAGGCCCCTTTCTACACAGTCGGTACTAACTACAGGGTTTTAATCTATTGCACCTGTCACTTTCAAGGCAGTTCCCTCTGTTTTAGCTTCTGTTTGCTGGTCTCTTCAGTGTCTGATTTCTGCCCTGACACAAGGGGCCGGTGGTGGACACTTTTTTAGGCTCACTTGTTCAGTTGCACTGTAGGGAGGGATGCTGCAAACAAATAACACTGGGGTGTGCTCGCAGTGTCTCAGCCACAATGGGCCTGCCTCCGCTCATGGCACATGTGCCCTCCCTGCCCACACTGCTCAGGCTCTATGTTGCTCTGCTGGGAACCATCCGAGGCTGGCCCTGGGCTGCATGCACCTCCCAGGTCTAAGCCAACTGTCCAGAACCCCAAGAAGTCTTAGTTAGCAAAGAAGCCTGCTTGCAGTTTGGCAGATAATGCCTCTCTGGGGCTGTGATTGCCCCATTCTGGCTCTGGCTGCCTGTCACCGGAGGGGATGGTCTGCAGCCAGTTAGCTCTCTTCAGTCCTTTGTTTGTGAGTGGACCTGATGGTGTCTTAGATTAGGGCTTTTCGCGTGGTAGCCATCCCACAGTCTGGCTTACTAGCCCAAGTTAGTTCCCTCAGATTGCCCTCGGGGAATTCAGGCCTGGTCCTTACTCTAAGTAATGCAGCCTGCACCTCCCTGCCCAGCCCCCGCTTGCTAGTGGCGGGTGCAGGCGTCTGTGCTGCTTCTCCACTGGGGGAGTTACCATTGGGCACATAATCTGTGGGTTTTAATTATTTATTTATTTTCCCTCCCAGTTATGTTGCCCTCTGAGGCTCCAAGGCTCGCCACAGACTCGGCAGCGAAGGTGTTTCCTGGTGTTTGAAAACTTCTCTCTTTTTAAGATTCCCTTCCTGGAATGGAGCTCCATCCCTACCTCTTTTGTCTCTCTTTTTGTCTTTTATATTTTTTCCTACCTCCTTTTGAAGACAATGGGCTGCTTTTCTGGGTGCCTGATGTCCCTTTGCTGGCATTCAGAAGTTGTTTTGTGGAATTTACTCAGCATTTCAATGTTCTCTTGATGAATTTGTTGGGGAGAAAGTGGTCTCCCTGTCCTATTCCTCCACCATCTTGGAAATTATTTTTTAAAGAAATTAGACGAAAACTTAACATTACACAAATGTATATTTAGAGAATTTTTGATATAACATCATTAAAGCTCTGGTGTTAGGTTTTTTTTTTTTTTTTTTTTAGTATAATGTCATTAATCAATTATTTTGTGCTTTCAGTGGATAATTTTCAGTGGATAACAATGATATTCAGTTTCAAATATTCAAGATTTATTTAGTTGCATTAATTGATACATTTTCTTTTTGAGTTTTTCACCTAATTTCTCAATGACTTCTGTAAAGAAACCACATATAATTGAATATCTATATTTTAGAATCAAGAGATAAATATGTAATAAATTCTCAAAGACTATTTCACTGGGCTGTTGTAAACTCTTTAGTTACTTATATAATCAATAATTAAACAGTGGTTCTCAAACCTAATGGCATATTAAAGTATCTGGGTACTTTTTTAAAAAATGCATATGCCCAGTAGCCATCTTATGTATATGGACCAGGAAAATGAATGTGTGAAAACCTCTCCAGGTGTTCTTACCTGTGGCCACTAAATTAGACTAAAGCCACAAGATTTGTAGTTATTCTTACTAACAGCCATTAGTCTTTACATCTCACTCATCTACATAAAAAAAAAAAAAGTATACCTTGTGAAATAACTAATTTATCTGTTTTTGTTATAGACTTTAAATTATCCCTCAAAAGTGGTTTCCAGAATACTTGGAAAAATAGATTTAATGGATATTGGAATAAAGAAAGATAGTGTTACATGAAGCACTCTGATTTAGTTATGATCGCCTACAAAGAAGAGTTTTGAGAGTATTGGAAGTTGCATGATAATAAAACTGAGCAAAGGGGGAAAAAAGATTGAAGAATTATCTGAGATATGTCAGTGAAATTGACAGTAGTGAAGAAAGCAATGAATGAGAAAAAAATAGGGTGAAGGAAAAAGGAAATTCCTTCTAAACAATGTATTGGGTCCATAAAGTCAAGTTGCTCAGTTGTGTCTGACTCTTTGAGACCCCATGGACTGTAGCCTACCAGGTTCATCCATCCATGGGATTTTCCATGCAAGAATACTGGAGTGGATTGCCACTGGGTCCATATTATATCTCAAATCCTACTTTGTAAAAAGTCTTGTAGCTTTCTGTTAAGAGTATGTGGGCCCCTAAACTTCCTTAGTGTGAAGGCTGGATTCTTCTTTATTTTGTGCGTTCTCTGAACAAGAATCTCATTCCAAGATTCAATCAGAATGAATACACATATAAATACTATCTCCATTGTTGTTTCATATTGTCTTTTACTTATATAATTTTAGCTAACTATAAGCATTTTAATATTTTTTGAAAGCTAAACTGAATATGATATTTAATTCTATTTAATTTGTGAGGAATCAGTAATCATCTGAAAATAAAAAAATGTGTACATTATAAGAGATATTAAATGTAATAAGAAAAAATAAGAAAACTAAAATATCATGTACAAAATGTGTTTGATTGTGATTCCTTATAAGCAAAAAATGCCAAGGCCATGAGCTAGTTGGCTGCAGTGTGTTTAAGTTGTGATGTGATTGTACCTTAAAGCTTTGCTTAAAATATAATTGAACAGGCAGTGGGAAAACAGGAAATTGCCTGGGTTAGGTGTTGGCTGAGGCCATCAGAGAAGGCTAAAAGTATGAAAGTTCAACAAATTACTGAATAAAAGATACTATAGATGGTAAATATCTTTCCTTGAGAAAGCAGAATAGTTGCAACTATCATATAAGTGATAAGATGAAGATATTAACATAGAATATAAATGTTCTCAAATCAATGAACTCATATGACTTCAATTAAAATATTTGTATTTTCCATGACACCAAGACTCCAGAGCTTATTTCTTCATGTCAACAAAGTTTAGTAAATTTATCCTCATTAAGGAAATAAAAAAGGCCCATCCAATAAAACAAAATACCTATCCCATAAATAAAGTTCATATAAAAATAACAAAGTGAAAAAACAGTGAACTTAAAATGCAGTGATATTTCAGTATTTTTCACAGATAACAAACACAGAAATTGATAGAAATATACAATGGTGGGTTCATAGAGAAAAGTGTGCAAACAGTACAGAAACATCAAGAGTCCATCCAGTGTGACCAATACATAATCTAAGAAAGCAAAATGAAATAAATTGTAGCATATAATTTTATTTTTAAAGATTCAAAATATTAATAATTTCTAATGCTGTGACTGAGAGAGAAAGGCTTAGGTATTAATAATGGAAACATTTGTGTGTGTATTTAAATACCAGTCTGTATGCTGCTGCTGCTGCTAAGTCCCTTCAGTCATGTCTGACTCTGTGAGACCCCATAGACGGCAGCCCACCAGCCTTCTCTGTCCCTGGGATTCTCCAGACAAGAACACTGGAGTGGGTTGCCATTTCCTTCTCCAATGTATGAAAGTGAAAAGTGAAAGTGAAGTCACTTAGTCATGTCTGACTCTTTGCGACCCCATGGACTGTAGCCTACCAGGCTCCTCTATCCATGGGATTTTCCAGGCAAGAGTACTGGAGTGGGTTGCCATTGCCTCTTCTGCCAGTTTGTATATTTGATGTAATTTATGATATTTTTACAAAACTAAAATTTTCACTTTTATTAATGTCACTTTTTCATGCAATAATTTATATACAAGGTTTGCTCATCTCAACATAATTTACTACCTATGTTTTCTTAAACTACTTTCCTACCTATATATTTGTAAGGATTATGATATCTTAAATCTCCTGCCCCATCCAATAAACAAACTCTTTTTAAAACCTGAATTCAGGGACGAAAATCCTCTAATGTGGAAAAGGATTTTTTTAAATACCTGGAGGAAACAAATGAGCTTCTATCAAGAATAAAGGAATCAACTGATAGGTGTCAATAGATACTGACAACAGCATTTGCCAAGAAGAACAGTTCACTCCTGAACTTCTGCTATCCTGTATACACACCATAGGCAAGTGGGTCTTGACATTCCACAGCTGATGTTGTGAGTGACAGATGTGAGAACATAATTGGTCCTCATTCAAAATCATGAGCATGAGCTTGAAATATACACTTTAGAAGGCTCAGTTAATTTGCTAATGACTAGCTCTGCTTGATTGTTTGAACATAGTGAGCAAGAAAATTTATGGTATGTAGATCACAGAGGAAATCTAAGGTAAATTCTTTTTAATCACACACCTTGAAAAGCTGTTGCATTTATTTAAAAACTTTACATCCTGATGAGTCCAACTTTAACAAATGTGAACGTTATCCAATTCTAATAGCTTCACTAGAGTCAATCTTGGTAATATTAGAAAGTAGTTTTCTTTTTTCTTTTGGTGATCTTCTCTTCACTCTACAGTCTTTTTCTATTATTTCTTACAAGTTCTGGACAGTCTTACTCCATAGTATAACAATTTGATAAATTCATCCATGAAAATCAAAGCTATGGTTTTTCCAGTAGTCATGTACGGATGTGAGAGTTTGACCACAAAGAATAATGAGTGCTAAACAATTGGCACTTTCAAATTGTGGTGTTGGAGAAGACTCTTGAGAGACCCTTGGAGAGCAAGGAGATCAAACTAGTCAATCCTAATGGAAATCAACCCTGAATATTCATTGGAAGTACTGATACTGATGCTGAAGCTCAAATACTTTGGACAACTCTTTTGTGAAGAATTGACTCATTGGAAAGGACCCTGATGCTGGGAAAAATTGAGGGCCAGAGGAGACGGGGGTGATAGAGGATGAGATGGTTGGATGGCATCACTGACTCAATGGACATGAGTTTAAGCAAACTCAAGGAGATAGTGATGGACAGAAAAACCTGGCATGCTTCAGTTCATGGGGTCATACATGACTTAGCAACTGAACAACAACAAACTCATCCACACAGGCTAAGTTATTAAGATCACCCTGTCATACTCTTACCTTCAGAAGCCATAATGTTAGAAAAAAAAAAGTATAGATGATTTCAACATATATGAATAATTTTATAATTATAGAATTTAGGAATTTCAGGCCAGATATAAAGGAAATATTCTAAAACCACCCCCAAATCTCTCTTGATGCTTGTTTACTCCAACCCTGGTAAATCTCCTGTTTTCTAAATCAGTAAATAGTTATCATCACCCTTCCTGTTGTATAAGCCAGCTGTCTCAAAGTTGCCCTTGACATCTCTCAGCTATGTAAAATCCAATTCCAAGTTGTATTGGTATTTATTTCCCAAATATGACTCACCTAATTTCACTTCCATCCATCTCCACTCTCTCCAACTTTGCCCAGGGTACATATTTTTCAATAGATTCCCTGAATATACACGTTCAGATGATTTACAAGAGCAAATGGACATCTTAAGCACAACTAGGAATTGTGTTTGAAAGGGGGAAAAAAATGCAGACAGAAGATGAGGTGGTTCTTCAAATTCTGGTAATATAAAGATTTGTCAGTCTCCTTGGTGGTTGTATTCAGTGTGAGGCTGCTTTTTTTAGTATGTCAAAGGGGAGAAATATTTCAGGCAATAATTTGATAAATCTAGTAAAACTGAGCTTTTTTATTTTGTGTCCGCCTAATTAAAGCATCAACTAATCTTAGTAGAGAAGTTTTTTAAAGCTAATTAAGTTTGGCTAAAGCCATCTAAGAGAATTTATGATCCACAAAGTATTAGTCTAGTAGCATGCAATTTGGTGGCATTTCTAACTGTTTTCCAAAGATCTTTTTACCCAAGTGATAAAGAAATGTTTCATTTGGTGTATTGCCCCCATCCCTGTGGCCAGCTGTAATAATCTCCAAAAATTTCATGACCTAGTGCTGTCTTTGGTTGAATAACTCATTTTAAGAATTGAAATTTGAATTGTTGGAGATTAATATTACTGAGTAAAATATTACATAACAGTATATTTTGGAATTGTGGGTGTGTGTGTTACTTTCTATTTTGATCCCCACAAGTGTGTGTTAGTCGTTCAGTCATTTCTGACTCTTTGTGACACTAGACTGTAACCCCCCAGGCTCCTCTGTCCATGGGATTCTTCAGGCAAGAAAACTGGGATGGGTTGCCATTCCCTTCTCCTGGGGATCTTCCCAACCTAGGGATTGAATCCAGGTCTCTTGCATTGCAGGCAGATTCTTTACCATCTGAGCCACCAGGGTAGCTTCATATTGATCCCCATAGCAGTTGTTTAGGTAGGTAAATTGATAGAAATTACTATAGTTACCAATTTATATGTGAAGAAATTAAGTCTTTGGGAAATTTCTTGACTTACTTTAGGTCTTAGAATATATGAGGAACATACCACTCAGAGGAAAATAAGGAGCTGAGTGAGCACATATGTGCTAACAAAACTTGATAGAGGCAATTCCTGGAGCTTAATGATTATGTAAAGGCTTTAAATAAATTCTCTGAACTAAATAAATACATCTCAGCATGAACAAAACAAATCAGACTAGCCTCTATTATGCTCTACAGGATGAATTTTGAAATGCTTTTCTGCATATAGTTATTTTTGTTTTGTGGGTGTGAATATGTGTGTTTATGAATGGTAGAAGTTCCAGGTCTATTTGAGCAAACTTATATTTGCTCTTCTAACTCTCTTTTAACTTCTATTTTAAATAATTTGAGAATCTGTACTGATTTTATATTATCAAATGTCTACACTTTACACATTTTGGGTCAGCAAATACCATAATCAGTTTTTTGAACATATTGAACAACAATTTGAACAACAATTCAAAGAATATAAAAGTAGGCAGGACAAGAGTAGGTTAGGGCAGCATATCTTGTGAGAGCAGATGAACTGTGGTTTTGGAGAAGACTCTTGAGAGTCCCTTGGACTGCAAGGAGATCCAACCAGTCCATCCTAAAGGAAGTCAGTCCTGAATATTCATTGGAAGGTCTGATGCTGAAGCTGAAATTCCAAAACTTTGGCCACCTGATGCGAAGAACTGACTCATTGGAAAAGACCTGATGCTGGGAAAGATTGAAGGAGGGAGGAGAAGGGACGACAGAAGATGAGATGGTTGTATGGTATCACCGACTCAATGAACATAAGTTTGGGTGGACTCTGGGAGTTGGTGATGGACAAGAAGGCCTGGCATGCTGCAGTCCATAGGATTGCAAAGAATCAGACACGACTAAGTGACTGAACTGAAAGGATAACTATGATCAGTTGTTTTTAAAATCAGTTTAACTCAATTTGATAAAATATGTAAATTTTGTGCCAGGTTCCTTGAGGGTAAACAATGAATAAAATATAATTGATTCCTTAAGTAAATGTAATACACATGAAATACTGACATACAGTGAAATGGGCTAAACTCACTGCAGATGGTGACTGCAGCCATGAAATTAAAGGATGCTTACTTCTTGGAGGGAAAGTTATGACCAACCTAGATAGCATATTCAAAAGCAGAGACATTACTTTGCCAACAAAGGTCTGTCTAGTCAAGGCTATGGTTTTTCCAGTGGTCATGTATGGATGTGAGAGTTTGACTGTGAAGAAAGCTGAGCACTGAAGAATTTTTGTTTTTGAACTGTGGTGTTGGAGAAGACTCTTGAGAGTCCCTTGGACTGCAAGGAGACCCAACCAGTCCATTCTGAAGATGATCAGCCCTGGGATTTCTTTGGAAGGACTGATGCTAAAGCTAAAACTCCAGTACATTGGTCACTTCATGCGAAGAGTTGACTCACTGGAAAAGACTCTGATGCTGGGAGGGATTGGGGGCAGGAGGAGAAGGGGACGACAGAGGATGAGATGGCTGGATGGCATCACTGACTTGATGGATGTGAGTCTGAGTGAACTCCGGGAGTTGGTGATGGACAGGGGGGCCTGGCGTGCTGCGATTCATGGGGTTGCAAAGAGTCAGACACGACTGAGCAACTGAACTGAAGCGAAAGTTTAATGAAACGAAGAGAAATCAGTTCTAATGGAGAAAGCAGTTAGTGGTGGAGTAGCTTTTGAATTTCACTGAAGGTTGCATTGAGAACTTTTGCAAGAAAAATAGATAAATGGATTCTAAATTAGGAAGTTGCAAGTCAATAATTATCTGGTCCCATCGCTTCATGGGAAATAGATGGGTAAACAGTGGAAACAGTGTCAGACTTTATTTTTATGGGCTTCAAAATCACTGCAGATCGTGACTGCAGCCATGAAATTAAAAGACGCTTGCTCCTTGGAAGGAAAGTTATGACCAACCTAGATAGCATATTCAAAAGCAGAGACATTACTTTGCCAACAAAGGTCTGTCTAGTCAAGGCTATGGTTTTTCCTGTGGTCATGTATGGATGTGAGAGTTTGACTGTGAAGAAGGCTGAGCACCAAAGAATTGATGCTTTTGAACTGTGGTGTTGGAGAAGACTCTTGAGAGTCCCTTGGACTGCAAGGAGATCCAACCAGTCCATTCTGAAGGAGATCAGCCCTGGGATTTCTTTGGAGGGAATGATGCCAAAGCTGAAACTCCAGTACTTTGGCCATCTCATGCGAAGAGCTGACTCATTGGAAAAGACTTTGATGCTGGGAGGGATTGGAGGCAGGAGGAGAAGGGGACGACAGAGGTTGAGATGGCTGGATGGCGTCACTGACTTGATGGACGTGAGTCTGTGTGAACTCCGGGAGTTGGTGATGGACAGGGAGGCCTGGCGTGCTACTATTCATGGGGTTGCAGAGTCAGACACGACTGAGCGACTGAACTGAACTGACTGAAATAACATTAATTAGTTAAGTAATTACTTAAACCATAATAACATATTTATGGTTTAAATTTAGTATGTGTGGGGGAGTTTAGTAAAATATAAGACTGAAAAGAGCTGTATACAGATGATAAAGCCTTAAAGACAATGTCAAAAATTTACAATTTTTTCTCATGGTTAGGGTTCTGAGTGCATGCCAGCTCTGATTGACTGATAGTGACTGCCCAATTAATAGTACCAATCCCTGGTACTGAGAAGCATTCAGAGCATCAGGGTGAGCTTAGAGATGTGTTTGATCAGCAAAGTCATTCATAGGTAAAGGAGGGTGTCAACTGGAAACAAAAGGAGAAATGCACAATCTAAAAGTTGAGTGCTCAGTTGTATCCAACTCTTTGCGACCCCATGGACCATAGCTCAACAGGTTTCTGTGTCCATGGGATTCTGCAGGCAAGAATACTGCAATGGGTTGCCATGCCCTCCTCCAGGGGATCTTCCTGACCCAGGAATAGAACCCATTCCCTGTTTATCCTGCATCACAGGTGGATTCTTTACCACTGAGACACCGGGGAAGTCCAAAATTGAGAGTTGTTTTATTTGGCCAACATTCTGAGAACTTCAAACTGGGGAGACTGGAGTCTTAGGTTGCTCCAAGGGACTGTTCCAAGAAGGCAAACAGAGGAGTTAGATATACAGGAGCTTTTTCAACAAAGACCAGGTAGCTGAAACATTAAAGATTACAGTTAACTAAAGAAAATCAGATATTTCTTAAGGAATTTAATATTTTTTTTTTGTATGAGAAGATGCCAGAGTCTGGCCTCAGTGAAATCATTCCCTTGATGTGTAACTCTGCTATCTATGGCCAGTATCCAGTGTTTTCTCATCCTGAGTCCCCTCAGGGTGCTGAGTTGGGAATAAATGCAATGGCTGAGGGTTTGGCAGTGGGCAGCCCATTTGTCTCCACCCTGAGTTGCCTCAAGGCTCACCATGTGATGGCTTGATGGCTGCAACGTCCTTTGTTTACTGATATGGCAGGCAGTATTTTTCATCCATAAGGGTTTGCAATGGAATTAGGCAGGAGACAAACATAAAACAAACATCCTACCACTTCCTTCAACCATGCTACATCAGATCTCCCTTCCAGGCTCTTTCTAACATCTCGATAAATCTTAGAGCTCTCCAGTAACTTTCTGTGGGGAGAGAGCAAATTGGCCAAGAGTGCATGTTCAGGGTCTCTTGCCCCACGTTTTATAAATAATGACTATGTAACAGCTGAGATCTCTGGTTCCTCTTCCTTTTCTAAAACCAGCTTGAACATCTGGAATTTCATGGTTCACGTATTGCTGAAGCCTGGCTTGGAGAATTTTGAGCATTACTTTACTAGCCTGTGAGCTGAGTTGATGGTTTTGAACTGTGGTGTTGGAGAAGACTCTTGAGAGTCCCTTGGACTGCAAGGAGATCCAACCAGTCTATTCTAAAGGAGATCAGTCTTGGATGTTCTTTGGAAGGAATGATGCTAAAGCTGAAACTCCAATACTTTGGCCACCTTATGAGAAGAGTTAACTCATTGGAAAAGACCCTGATGCTGGGAGGGATTGGGGGAAGAAGGAGAAGGGGATGACAGAGGATGAGATGGCTGGATGGCATCACTGACTGGATGGACATGAGTTTGGGTGAACTCCAGGAGTTGGTGATGGACAGGGATGCCTGGGGTGCTGCAATTCATGGGGTTGCAAAGAGTCGGACACGACTGAGTGACTGAACTGAAACTGAACTGAACAGCTGAGATAATTTGTAGCACTGCATGTGTGTGTCATGAGAGGTACTGGCTTGGTCACAGGCTACTTTATGTGGTATGCATATGTGTGCTCCACCTAGAAAGTGGAATTACTGCTGCCTCGTGGCTATGTCTTCTGGGTCAGCTACAGGGGAGAGAATATAATGTGTCTGCTGCTACAGCGACTGCATCAGTCAGGAGAGAGTCTGTGTGATGGTTGCTGAGCCAGCCAGGAGAAAAGAAACATGTCTGCAGTTCTGATGGCTTCTCAAGTCTTCCTCCAGCCTCTTAGCTCACACTGTGCTCACACTGGGTTCAGCAAACAGTGAGGACATGTGAACAGAAAGACAACTGGAGCTGTGAGCCGGATCAATGATACACTTTCCATTATGAAAACTATAAAATTTTGCTCTAGTTCAGATTTTTTAAACATCAAATCTAACCTGATTCACTTCAATTTCTAGCAAACAACATAATTACCTCTTTCTGTTACCTAATGGGCAAGTAGCTATGGATGGGTCTTGCCAAAATTGTTCAAACCAGGTAACTTTTCTGGCTCATAGTTTTTGGACCAGAGTAAATTGACGTATTTTTGCATAAATGGATATAATATATAAATGCTAACCAAGAAAGACCTTAACAACTTCAGTGTTAGTTTACCTAGAGAAACTTTGGCTAAATGTCTTATTTAAGTTTCATCAGCTGAGCATTTATATATATATATATATATATATATATATAACTCATACTGTTTTTTTCCAACTCCTCTTCATTCACTCCCCATGTTATGTCTTATGTGATTATCTCCCACACTAAAAGTTTCTTTAAGGACAGCAATTGTCTTTTTTTAATGTTAGATTATCAACCTCCCCACAGACACCCCCAAGTCCCAGTACTAGTAAAATGCTTTCCCTAAAATCTCTCTATAATATGTTACTTTTAGCACAAAAATGAAATCTGAAAATTTGCAAACCATCTGCAGAGGGTTTTGTTTTAGCTTCATTGCTTTTTGTCCTTGAAACATTTGAGGAATATACAGTATAACAAGTAGCTAATCATTATTAAATTGATGGGTATTCATTATAATCATTTTAATGTAGACATTACATGGTACTCTACATGCATGACCTTGTAAGTTAACTTCATTTTGTGGCCTTAAAATAATTACCAGAGAAACACTTTGGTATACACAAATTTCAACTCCTTTCCCATCAATTATACCCTTAATTGTAAAGATCCAAAAGGGAGATTGTAGTGGCTAAAACAGAGCCAATTTCTGGCACTTGTAACCTTCACTTAGCTAGGTTGTCTATAATCTTGAAGAATTCCTCAAAAGGTAGCAGACCTCTCCTTTAACTTAATCTATTTAATTGTCTAAATATCACTTGCCAAATATGGATAATTGTACTAAGGTTCTCAAATGCTATGGAGTGTTAGAAATGAACTCTTACTTTAGAACATTAACTTTCTTCTGCTATCTAATCATTTTCTTTTTTAAAAGAATACTTTTTAACTTACAGAAAATTTTGTATTGCAAATATCACTATTCAAAAACTAAAAAAAAATCATAAGATAATTGGCTAAAAGCAGACACTAAGCCTCTTAAATTAAAAAAAATGCCTACAATAATAATGAGAACTCATATTATTCTATGCTTATTTTGTGCTGGGCATTTTAAGTACATGAGATGTGCTGTCTCATTAAATCCTCTAATAATCCTCTAACAAACTAATAATAAAGATTCTGTAATTCTCCCCATTTTACAGGTGTAATAATTCTTTGCAGCTCAGCACTTTAACAAAAATAATTGAGCTGATAAGTGATAGAATTGAACTATCAGTCTAGGTGGTCAAAAATAGACTTCTAAATTGCTATAAACAGACCTTTAATTTGTTATAAAGAAAAATAAGCATGTTGCTGGAAAATTATGCTTGGATTTACATTAGAATTAAGAGAAATGAATCTCACATGTGCTTTTTTTTTTTTTTTTAGTGAATGTCGTTTGTTATGTACAAACATATTATAATTACACATTGAAATAACATTGACCACAACATTTGTTACTCATTATTGACCTAGGGTGGTTCTTACTGTTGAATCAGAGATCATGGCCTTTCTTCTATAGGCTCCACTGGGCTCTTGTATTAATTCCATCAACATGGGAATTCAAGCTTCACAGGATCAGAGCACCCAGCTTTAAGTATGACTTTTCTCAGTGGTATGTTGCTGTGGCTACTTGCTAGAGAGTTGACTAGCTTGAAATTTGGCCATTACAGACTGTGGAACCTGGGATAGCACCTTTAAATTTCAAATGGCAGTAAAAGCCTGGGATTGGTGTATTAAACATCTTCATGTGTCCTCCGCTATATTATCATCCTGTAATTCAGTTCAGTTCAGTCTCTCAGTCGTGTCCAACTCTTTGCAACCCCATGAATCACAGCACACCAGGCCTCCCTGTCCATCACCAACTCCCGGAGTTCACTCAGACTCACGGCCATCGAGTCAGTGATGCCATCCAGCCATCTCATCCTCTGTTGTCCCCTTTTCCTCCTGCCCCCAATCCCTCCCAGCATCAGAGTCTTTTCCAATGAGTCAAATCTTTGCATGAGGTGGCCAAAGTACTGGAGTTTCAGCTTTAGCATCAGTCCTTCCAAAGAAATCCCAGGGCTGATCTCCTTCAGAATGGACTGGTTGGATCTCCTTGCAGTCCAAGGGACTCTCAAGAGTCTTCTCCAACACCACAGTTCAAAAGCATCAATTCTTCAGCACTCAGCTTTCTTCACAGTCAAACTCTCACATCCATATATGACCACTGGAAAAACCATAGCCTTGACTAGACGGACCTTTGTTGGCAAGTAATGCCTCTGCTTTTGAATATGCTATCTAGGTTGGTCATAACTTTCCTTCCAAGGAGTAAGTGTCTTAATTTCATGGCTGCAGTCATGATCTGCAGTGATTTTGGAGCCCCAAAAAATAAAGTCTGACACTGTTTCCACTGTTTCCCCATCTATTTCCCATGAAGTGATGGGACTGGATGCCATGATCTTCGTTTTCTGAATGTTGAGCTTTAAGCCAACTTTTTCACTCTACACTTTCACTTTCATCAAGAGGCTTTTGAGTTCCTCTTCACTTTCTGCCATAAGGGTGGTGTCATCTGCATAACTGAGGTTATTGATATTTCTCCCGGCAATCTTGATTCCAGCTTGTGCTTCTTCCAGCCCAGCATTTCTCATGATGTACTCTGCATATAATCTAAATAAGCAGGGTGACAATATACAGCCTTGAGGTACTCCTTTTCCTATTTGGAACCAGTCTGTTGTTCCATGTCCAGTTCTAACTGTTGCTTCCTGACCTGCATACAGATTTCTCAAGAGGCAGGTCAGGTGGTCTGGTATTCCCAACTCTTTCAGAATTTTCCACAGTTTATTGTGATCCACACAGTCAAAGGCTTTGGCATAGTCAATAAAGCAGAAATAGATGTTTTTCTGGAACTCTTTTGATTTACTGAGTCTTTTTTTCTCTTCTTTATGATTATGCCTGTTCTGTTCTGCCTTCCTTACCACCTACAACTCTAGTTCATTTCTTCTCTCCCCATCATCTATGTATTCTCTATTTCTCTCCTCCACATCTATTATATACCAACAGTACTTATTACTTCAATAAATGAAAATAGTGGGACATAGCTTGTTCCATCTCTAGAAAAAGAGCTAAGTGTATATTTTAATAAATGTATCTATTCCCCTTAATTGCTAAAATTCCATGAAATATTAGTCTTTGAAATAGGAGTATAATCTTAAAATTACTCTGATAACTAAATAGTCGTCATATTTCCAAAAATACTCGACACAAAATATTTTACACTTATTTGTGTTATATGGTCAAAATTTTAAATGAATTCTAAAAGAATGCATACAAAAGATGCTAATATTGGTGTGATACTCTGTGTATGAGATACAGTTGTCTAATGCTGCATAAAAAATCACAGCACTTTATTTTAAAAATATTTTTTAATTATTTTAAAAAATAATTTTTCATAGTTTCAGCAAGTCAGCAATTCTGACTGGGCAAGTAGGGCCTACTTGTTTGTCCTCCACGATGTTCAAGGTTTAGCTGGTTGATGTGAAGATTGGGAGCTGTACTCATTTGAAAGTTGGTTCACTCAACATCTGGTGGGCTATACTTACTGATGAGAGATCTCAGGTCTTCCCTACACAAACCTAACGGGCTCCTCGCTGTGGTGGGAGCCCTCTCTGAGCTTCTTCTCCACATGCATGCTACAAGAAGGTCTTGTAGGTCTTCTTGGAACTGGTCAGTTTCAGTTTCTTCAGCATTAGTGGTTAAGACATAGAATTTGATTGCTGTGATGTTAAATGGTTTTCCCTGGAAATGGTTTGCCCCGGAAATGAACTTCTCCACAGGGAGTGTGAACATCCTGAAGTTTCACCAGCCTCAGAAGACACACAGCTGGCTCCACCATCCGCTATGGTTGAGGCAGTCACAAATCTTATCCATGTTCAAAAGGAGGGGAAAGAGAGCCCTTCTCTTGATGGGAAATGAAAGGTTCTGGAGGGGCAGGTGAGACCAAAAATATCTCTATGCCATTTTTTTTTTAATACAATCTGTTTTCTGTTCTCCATTTTATATACAAACTATGTACAACAAGATGTTAACAGTGGTTTATTCTCTATATGGAGATGAATTTGAGCAAGCCCTGGGAGTTGTTGATGGACAGGGAGGCCTGGGGTGCTACAGTCCATGGGGTCTCAAAGAGTCAGACATGACTGAGTGACTGAACTGATTCTATTTATGGGAATTATGATTCAATTTCATTTTTTTGTATTTTTTATTACACACGTCAAGTACTTATTCAGAGATAATGAACAAGTATTACCTTTGTTAGAGAAAAAAGAGAAAATGAAGATGCCCCCTTGTATTCTTTAGGCTACAGGAAAAGAAAAAAACAAGAAAACAAAGCTTAGGATCCCCGATGAAGTCCTTACAACATTCCATTTCACTTTCATTGCTTCCTTTTTTGCCTTTATCTGGTGCTGTTGCTTGAGTAAGCCTAGATTCCTTTGTAACCACTTGCCCATACGTTTCCACAGGATCTAAAGTGCATGTTACACTTGCTTGCCTCTGCATCCATCTCCAGGGAAGGGCGTGAGGGACAGCCCCAGAAGAAAAGATCAAGGTATTAAACAGATAAGCCAGCCCTTGATAAAGCCTATCTAGGCATTACAGGAAAAAAAAAAAAAGTAGACATTACTGAGAATAAATACATGAAAAAAATCAAATATATATTTTAAGCTATCTTTCCTTTATTCTTACTTAATTTCACTTTCAGACTTGGGATTTGTTTCTTTCAGAAATTGTTATGCCCTTAAAATTAGTGATGTCCATGCGAAGAGTCATCTCTTGTGTTGTTGGAAGAGGGTGCTTTCTGTGACCAGTGTGTTCTCTTGGCAGAGCTCTGCTATCCTTTGCCCTGCTCCAGTTTGTACTCCAAGGCCAAACTTGCCTGTTACTCCAGGCATCTCCCGACTTCCTACTTTTGCATTCCAGACCCCTATGAGAAAAAAGACATCTTTTTTTGATCCTAGTTATGAAAGATCTTGTAGGTCTTCATAGAACTGGTCAATTTCAGTTTCTTCAGCATTAGTGGTGGGGTATCACAGACTTGGATTACTGTGATGTGGAATGGTTTGCCTTGGAAATGAACAGAGATCATTCTGTCATCTTTGAGACTGCTCTCAAGTACTGTATTTTGGACTTTTTTGTTGACTATTCAGGCCATTTCACTTCTTCTAAGGGATTCTTGCCTTAGGAAAATCAGTGATTATGCTTGTGACAAATAAAGTTCCAAAGATGCAGTGTATCTCCCAATTTCTTTCTAGCTTGGAATTGATAATCTGATGATAAGAATGACTCCAATTGATAGTATCTATATAGTGCTTTCCAATTTGAAAAAAAATTATATAGATATGCAATTGTGTTCAACAAACTTCCCTATTCATAGTGTAGAGTACTATTTTTTGTCTTCAGAGACTCTGTCTTCAGAAACAGGCTTTAAAAGATTTGCTCAGGTTACAAGTAAAAGAACAATGAAGGCAGTCTACTTTCTTTCATGGTGTTAAAGGAGAAGGGATTATTTTAGTTCTAAATTGACATTTTCTCTTTCTTCAAGACATAATAACTAGTGGTAAAGGCATAGAAGGTAGCATGTTTGGATATTATAGACATTTAATTCCAGGAATAAACACTTGAGAGTGTTCCTTATGGTATGTGTTATCAATGTGAAAAGGTCTTAGTTTTCCAGTCCTCTGCTTGAGTCAGTACTCAGAAAATGTGGAGTATGGATGCTTGTAACTATGTAAGTGTTGCTTTCTCATACTCTTCCCGTTGGTACAAGGCAAAATAGCCTTTGCAGGGAAGGTTGACTCAGGTGATTACTGCTGGTGGAAACCCAAGGGTTGCAATTGAACTACTGGCAGAGAGGGTGGTACTCTTGGATTGCTGATTAACCATAGTTATTATTAGGGTAGCTATTGCTTTAAAACTATTTCTAAGCTTCCCAGTTATTTTCAGGTTCCCTGTTCCCCTTCCCCTGCCCACTTGATTGGTTTTAAATTGCAACTGTCGACTACAGCTTTCTATAGCACTTACTCATGACTGCTCCAGCTTTCCACTTTCTCTTTCCATTCAAACAGCTAAATTGGAAGTGTATAGTGCTTGATTTATATTTAGATGTATTTTTTAAATGAAGAGTTAAAAGTTAAAAGTCTGCACAGCTGCAGGAAACATTATTGAAAGTCCTTTAAAACTATTATGTAGACTCACTCAAATGGCTGCTACAAATGCACATTAAAAAATTGGCCTTTTAGCTGTTAGTATTTCATTGGAGTTTGTACTATTTTCCTTTGCTATTGTCAGTATTTAATGGTAATCATTTAGTATCATAAAGCTAGGCATATTTCTTTATCTAACTATAATAATGGCACCTATGAAAAAATAAGTGAGGAAGGAAGGACATTTAAAAACATGGTAGAGGATTGAGATTAAGGATTGCATCAAAATTAGTTTGCAACAATATTGGAACAAACTGACTTAAACTGCAAGTATGCTTATCATTCTAAAAAAGTAGAAATCTACGTTGAGTGCAGGATTCAGGATTAGTAGACATAGTGTCTCAGGGATGACCTAGTTTGTTTCAGTCTTTTAACACTGTCACCTTCAACATCAGCTTCCTGCAGGTCTGGTTCTCTCTGTGAAGGTGAAAACCTTTTTGGTATCTGCAAAGCTGCTGGGCTGCTTGTTTCCTTTCACATATTCAACAGGAGAGAAGGGAGTAAGATCAAGGACTGGGAGTAGGGGGAAAAGGGAAAGGTAGAAAAAGGGAGTTAGAGGAAGAGAGAGGAAAAAGAAAGTATGGAAGAAGGGAGGCAAGGAGGGCGGGATGGAGGGAGCACAGACAAGTTGGGATACAGGACAAGAGGGATCCTTTCACAAATCTGATAGACTGATTTCTCAAGGAGGGCATTGGTAATCATGTACAGACTGCCTCAGTGTAAGACTCTAACGCATATTGATGAGAATCATGCAAACCAAGACTAGAGTAGAGCATAACATCAGGACCTTTCCTGGAGCTGCACACTGTCAGTATCCTCTGAGTCTCTTGGGGCGGGGGGCACTGGAGGAAATTGGGTCCCCTTAACAAGTTTAGATTCTTTCAAAAACAAAAACAAAAAACAGGGCAATCAATATTGCCTGCATGCCACAAATATTGCTATGGTGGTACCATATCAATATCAGTATAGATGTTGCTATGGGTAAGCAGGATTAGAAATCAGGCAATGGACTTAGTCACATACAAAAGGACATAACCATTTTTTAAATACCCAGCTCCTGAATAATTTAGGAATATCTCACTAGAAACAATTCAAATAATTATTATAAAATAAGATATATTAAAATCACTAGCTTATTTAACATATATGCAGAGTACATCATGAGAAACACTGGGTTGGATGAAGCACAAACTGGAGTCAAGATTGCCAGGAGAATACCAATAACCTCAGATATGCAGATGCCACCACCCTTATGGCAGAAAGCAAAGAAAAACTAAAGAGCATCTTGATGAAAGAGGAGAGTGAAAACATTGGCATAAAACTCAACATTCAGAAAACTAAGATCATGGCATCTGGTCCCATCACTTTATGGAAAATAGATGGGAAAACAGTGGAAACAGTAACAGACTTTATTTTTGGGGGCTCCAAAATCACCGCAGATGGTGACTGCAGCCATGGAATTAAAAGATGTTTGCTCCTTGGAAGGAAAGTTATGGCCAACCTAGACAGCATATTAAAAAGCAGACACATTATTTTGCCAACAAAGACCCATCTAGTCAAAGCTATGGTTTTTCCAGTAGTCCTGTATGGATGTGAGAGTTGAATGATAAAGAAGGCTGAGTGCCGAAGAATTGATGATTTTGAACTGTGGTGTTGGAGTTGACTCTTGAGAGTCCCTTGGACAACGAAGAGATCCAACCAGTCCATCCTACAGGAAATCAGTCCTGAGTAGTCATTGGGAGGACTGATGCTGAAGCTGAAACTCCAATAATTTGGCCACCCAATGTGAAGAACTGGCTCACTTGAAAAGACCCTGATGCTGGAAAGGATTGAAGGCAGAAGGAGAAGGGGATGACAGGAGATGAGATGGTTGGATGATATCACCGACTCAGTGGAGTTTGGGTAAACTTTGGGAGTTGGTGATGGATGGGGAGGCCTGACGTGCTGCAGTCCATGGGTTGCAAAGGGTCGGACATGACTGAGCGACTGAACTGAAAGTCACTAACACAAACACTTATTTATTTTTTTCTTTTATTTGAAAAACTTGGACTGCTATAATTTATTACTTACTTTTATTGAAAAAGAATATAAGAACATTTCCTTTTCCTCTAGGAAGGATTGCAGCACTCTCAGTTATTTCCTCTTTCCATTATATGAATATGGTTTCAATATTATCATGATAATTATGACACTAATGTATTATTCAGTTAATTTGCACTTGATAAATACCTACATCAGAATATAATATTGGGTATTCAGAAATTATAAAAATAATACAGAAAAGGATTTAGTCCTAAACTGTTTATGGTGTAATCAGAGATAAGATGTACATAAATAATTCTGGTGCAAGGTAGAAAATCAGTGCAGAGAAGTGTAGATAGAAGGTAATGAGCTTCTTTGCCTTTAAAATGACAATAATTTCCTGGGGGGATAGGACAAAATTGCAAAATCTATAACTCTCAATAACTTTATTTGCCTCTTCATTTTTCCCTTTAATCAGTTCATTTTTAAAGGCAGTAATTCTTGAATAATGTCAGTTGCCATAGATGTGTAAATTATAATGATCTGTTGTCTATGTGTATGGATGTGTGTTCTTGTGCAAATGTCTGTTGCATGTGTATTACTTCCGTTATATTTCTGTGAGTGTTGTGTGTATGTGAGTGTGTGAACCAGTGTGTGGATAACTTGGAGATAGAAGTCTGTATTGTTCAACTGATGTGCTTGTTATGAGCCTCCTAGACTCTGTTAATGACATGGATCAGTGAAGCAGGCCCTTTTTTTGTTTGCAAATTACTAGTTGTCATATGGTTCCTCTTCCCCTACAAGGATTGCTTTCCTAAATAAATGCATAGTAATGAAAAGGAGAATATTCAACAATAATAAATCATCTTTATAGAAGAAATTTTGTGGCCTTTGTGTTCTTCATTCCTGAGGAATAGAAATATGATTAACATTTCCAGCTGAACCAGCATACAGTGTTAGGAGTGCTTAGATTATTAGCTTCTGAAAAATTTTGTAGAAAACACATTGGAAGACACTGCAATACTCTTTTGCAGTGATATCTGTGGTTTAGTAACAAAATATACAGTTTAAATGTCACTGAAGGAAAATTATAATGTCATTATAATATTTTACATTCTCTAAATACTCAATTTTTCTTTTATATATTAAAGAGTACTTTCAGAGTAGTTTTAAGCTAAAAGCAAAAATGAGATGATACAGCAATATCTTAAACATTCTCTGACTCTAAACACATGTAGCCCACTCCCTCTATCAATGTCCCTCACCAGAGTTGTACAGTTGTTACAATTATTGAACTTACACTTGCACAGTGTGATCAACCAAAATCTGTAGTTCATATTTGGATTCATGCTTGGAAGTACATTCTATGGGTGTGGACAAACATATAGTTACAAGAATCCGTCATTATAGTCTCACACAGAATTTTCACTGCCTTAACAATCTTCTGGGCTCCACCTATTCATTCTTTAACCTACATCAACCTCTGGCAACCACTGCACAGTTTATTTTCTCCATAGATTTGCCTTTCCCAGAATGCCATATGGTAGAATTCATACAGTGTGTAACTTTTTCAGATTGGCTTATTTAACTTACTGATATGCACTTAAGTCCCTCCCATGTCTTTTCATGGCTTGATAACTCATCTCTTTTTAGTGCTGAATACTATTCCATTGTCTACATGGACAATAGTTCATTTATCCATTCATTTGCTGAAGGGCATCTTGGTTGCGTCTAAGTTTTGGCAATTATGAATAAAGCTGCTATAAACATCCATATGCAGGTTTTTGTGTGGACATAAGTTCTGAGCTATTTTAGGTAAATGCCGAGATGTGTAAATGCTGGATCGTATGGTAAGAGTATATTTAGTTTTGTAAGAATTTTCCTTCAAACTGTCTTCACAAGTGACTGTATAATCTTGCATTCCCATCAGCACTGAGTGAGACTGTCTGTGGCTCCACATCCTCCCCCTCACTGCTCTCAGGGCTCCAAACTTTGGCCGTTTTGATAGATATATAGTGAGATTGCATTGCTATTCCCCTAAGGACATATAATGTGAAACATCTTTGTATATGTTTATTTGCCATCTGTTATCTTTGGTGAGGAGTCAATTAAGCACTTTGGCTCATTTTTAGATTTTTCTCTTATTTTTGAGCTCTGTGAGTTCTTTGTCTATTTTCAGTAATAGTTAGCTATTAGATGTTTTTAAAAAATATTTTCTCCCAGTCTGTGGCTTGTCTCTTATTCTCTTGATGCTTTCTTTTGCAGAGCACAGTTTCTAATTTAAAGGAACTATGGTTTATCATTGTTTTCCTTCATAGATCATGACTTTGGTGCTGTATCTAAATAGTCACGTCCAAGGTCAGGTAGGCTTTTTCTATGCTCTCTTGGAGCTTTATAGTATTGGTTTGCATTTAGTTCTAGCATTCATTCTGAGTTAATTATTGGGAAGGGTATACACTCTGTGTCTAGATTCTTCTTCTTCTTTTTTTGGTATCTGAGTGTTCAGTTATTTCAGCACCATTTGTTGAAAGACTATTTTCATTCCATTGTATTGCTTTTGTTCCTTTGTCAAATATCAGTTGACTATATTTGTTATTGCTGCTATTGTTCAGTCATGTCTAACTCTTTGTGACCTCATGGACTGCAGCACAGAAAACCTCCCTGTGTCTCTCCTGACTTTTGACCAAGTTCATGTCCATTGAATTGGTGATACCATCCAGCCATCTCATCCTCTGATGTCATCTTCTCCTTTTACCCTCAATCTTTCCCAGCATCAGGGACTTTTCCAATGAGTCAGCTGTTCACATCAGATGATCAAAATACTGGAGCTTCAACTTCAGCATCAGTCTTTGCAACAAATGTTCAGGGTTGATTTCCCTTAAATTTGACTGGTTTGATCTTGCTGTCCAAGGGACTCTCCGGAATCTTCTCCAGCACCACAATTTGAAGGTATCAATTTTATTTATATGGCTCTATTTCCAGATTCTGCATTTTATGCCATTGATCTATCTATCTGTTCTTTGGCCAATAACACACTCTCTTGCTTACTGTTGGTTTATTACTTGTTAAATATAGTTTTTCACCTCTTGATCAGTACATAAGCTCCTATCAAGTAATTCCTGAAGACTGGTGAATGTGGAATATTACATAGAGTCATCTAGAGAAGTAGCCAAAATGCTAAAATTCATAATGCAATGAGTCGCCACTTTAGTTTCAATATTGTAGTCTGTTTAATTATAAACTGTGAGGCATCATGCATTTAAATGTAAGTTTGATGACTTTTATAAACACATACTACATGTTTAATACCCTAATCATGATATGGAAAGTTCCCTCATGTCTTTTGCAGGCAGTCTACACACCCTTACCCATGACGCAGGCAACTATTGACATGATTTCTATCACTATGGATTTGTTTTGAGTGTTGCAGATTTTCAATACATGGAATCATACAGTATTTATATTTTTGTCTGACTTCTTTCACTCAGCATATTTTTTCAAGTATTCATCTGTGATTAGGTATTTATCAGTAGTTTGCTCTTTATTTTGGTGACTACTATACTCTTTGAATTAAGATAACAAAAGGTTTTTATCAATAAACTTAATGGACATTATTTTGTTTTCAATTTTTTATTCACAAATAAAGCTCCTATGAGCATTCCTGGTACTGACACCTTACCCAGGAATGAAACTGCTAGGCTATATTGTATACTTAAATTTATAAGAAATGATTTAATTATTTTCAGAAGTGGTTATTTTATTTTATAATGTCAGTTTTATTTTTTAATCCATTCTAGTGGTCTTGACATTGAATCATACTACTGTTTTCATTGGCACTCCCTGATGGCTAATGATGCTGATTGTCTTCATGGGTATGTTGGTTATTTGTACATATTTTTTTTGTCTTGGTGAAATATTGGTTCTTGGCTTTCTCATGATTCTTTTATCTCAAGTTGATTTATGTCTGTCCTCAGTCCAATAAAAGAACTTCTCAGTGTGTTTGCATAAATACTGCTTTCATTATTTAAACAAATGTATACACTAATGGCTCAGATGGTAAAGAATCTGCCCACAAAGCAGGATACCCCAGTTCAGTCCCTGGGTTGGGAAGATCCCCTGGAGAAGAGCATGGCAACCAATTCCAGTATTCTTGCCTAGAGTATTCCATGGACAGAAGAGCCTGGTGGGCTACAGTCCATGGGTTGAAAAGAGTCAGACATAACTGAGTAACTAACACTTTCACTTTCACATAACATGTATGCATATATTGCATGTATATGTACTCAAGTATTCATCTTCATACGTGGTTCATAACCTGAGCAATACTGAAGAGTCAGTATAATTAAATAAAACTACTTGTTTCTTTGGGTGTAGTCTACAGTGTCCTAAACTGTAAACCTTGAAAAGAAAGGCACCTAGGAGAACATGCTATTAAATTTCCTCATTCAACTGCTGAGATCACTGAGAATTGGATACAATAAGACTTGCCCCAAATCACACAGTATTAGCAGAACCAAAACTGTAAGTAATTTTGTAACGTGAACTGCTAGGTTCTATAATCAATGCATTAGTGTTTTGCTATTAAACATCGTTTATAGTTTGCTTATTAATCATGTATATTAACTTCTGTCCCTATGACCAAAAGTTTCCAGATGTCAGGAATGGGCTTTTCACACTTTTTTTCCCCATGTTTTCATGAAACTGAATTAATCCCAGACACAGAAAAAGCACTCAGAGACAGAAAATGAGGATAATGGAATTTATGATCCTTCAAATAATGCATATTTCCCACATCATTCTTTCCCCTATTTGTTTCATATTCACACTGAAGGTGAAAAAAGTATATATCACAGCTTTATTACATATACTACCTTTTAATATATGTGAACACAGTTAAAAAAAGAGAGAGAGAGGAAAAAAGAAAAAGCACTCAGTAAAAACTTGAGCATTGGTTGTTGGATGCACATGAGAGCAAGCTGGCAAAGTCTTTCAGAATGATCAGTAGCAGCTGCAGTGCCTGCAGCAGAGGAGGACTCTTGCAGGAAGTCCTACCACCAACCTGAGGCTACTTCCGCATTAGAGGTGGCTTCACTGGGGTCAGAATTGTGTCATGTGTTTAATCTCTCCTGCTTTTGTTTAGTGACAACCTTACTTAATTTCTAAGAGTATTATCCCTTCCACCAATATTTAAAATTTGTCCTCAGCTGTTCATCTTCCAAAGTGCACCCAAGTGTTGACTCAGGGATTTCCAGTAGCTGGATGGGGCTTTGCGCTCTTCCAGTCCCACAAAGACAACCTCTAGAGAAGAGTAAGTGAATGCAAACCTGTATCTCTTGTAGTATCCTCTAATGACCTCTTGAACCATGTACTGCAAGTGGAGATGGATATACTTTATTTGAGGAGGAAACATTTTGCATCCCAATTATTTATTTGTCTTTGTATTCTGGATGAGATTTAATTTTCTCAGTTGCATTTGACATTGTCTTTGACATCTTCATCAACTTCACATTCGCAGTCCCAATTCTGATGAGTCAAAAATGGTGAAATGCATGAAGGATGAGCTGGTTTTTATTTTACTCACACTTTTATTATTTATGTATTTATGGCTTATATTTGTTCTGATTTATTATTTCAGTAGCTGAAAGTCCTCAGGCTTCATCAGCCCATGGGTACAAATAAGGTCAATTTAATAAGATATCACTTTCGCATAAGTCCTTACCTATGGAAAGACAATATCTCAGATTCATATTTAGGGTTCTTTTTTGCTTGAAATGTCTGTATGTGTTTTCTCCCAGTTTCTTCTGTGTTATTGATTTCTGTCCTGTTGATCACTCTAGGCTCTCTTTTATGCTTGTTCTCCCAGGGTGCACTGTCACAGGTGATGCTGTGAAATACAATTTATATTTTATGGCAAGACACAAAAAATTTCAACAAAAAAATTCTTCTCTACCCTTTGAGCTCCTCTTTTCCTGCACTCTGCATTGAGTATCTGCATTATGCATTGACCAAACCTCTCCCAATACTTGCTCAACCATAAAGAACAACATTCTCCCAGCATCTTGACAACTCCTGGGAATTCCCTGGTGGTCCAGTGGTTAGGACTTGGTGCCCTCACTGCCAGGGGCTCGTGTTCAATCCGTAACTGTGGACTTAAGATCCCGCAAGCTGCACTGCATTTCCCTCCCCATCTCGCCAAAATAACAACAGCAACAGTGCAGATAACTCCTTAAAAGATGACCCTCTTTTGATTTTGTAAGGGATCATATGGCCAACCGCTATGATGCTTACATCTGGAATATGTAAACTGTCAATAATACATAATTTGATGTACAGCCTTCTGTCTCAAGGAAAAGGAAACAGCAACCCACTCCGGTAATCTTGCCTGAAGAATTCCATGGACAGAGGAGCCTGGCAGGCTACAGTCCATGGGGTTGTAAAGAGTCAGGCATGACTGAGCAACTATCACTCACTTCTGTCTCAAAACATTTATATAAACTGTGTCTTGACTTCTAACTGCTAGAACAGTTCTCAGAGCTTTCTGAGATGATCTTTGAATCATCATCTTCAAATTTGGCTCAAATAAAATTTTCTTCTTTATTCCTAGATCACTGATTAATTTTCAATCAATACTATCCTGCCCAGAGTTCTCCACCAACTTTCACAATGGTTGTCACTGTAGTTATGATTAGTACTATCACAGCAGTGGGTAGAATAGCACCTGAAGCTACTGAAGACCATAATTTGCTTCATTCTCCTCTTACAATCTGTGTAGTGGAATTGTCTCTTCTAATCTACTAGGAAATTATGGCAGAGATTCTCTCCTTAACCAAACTTAAGTCAGGCTCCTCTGAGTTATCAGCTCAACTGAGTTTCATCCTAGGGTGTCCTCTTCTGTCCTTGGAGAGTCTAGTTTTAGCAAGAATCCTACTATGTCACTGCGAGAGAATCCTCCCAAACTTGGCATCTAGTTAAATTCCCCATCCCTCATCATTCCCCTATTGATATATGATAACCCTGACCTGGTAGATCAATTTAGCTAGAATCCCCTTACCACCTATGCCTCCACTCAATGACTTATTGGCTATAAATTCTCATTTTTCCTTGTATTTGGAGTTGAACTCAATTTCTCACTCTTATTGTGATAGTCCTGACACCTATCAACGTCATCCTGAATAAAGTCTTCCTTAACATTTCATTGTGTCAGAAATTTTTTTATTATTATATGACAGTTACACTTTCTGGTAGGTTTACTATGATGGTTTGGTGGTAGCTTTTTTAAGCACAGACCTTTCCTAAACAAGTCAACCCAGTTGAATTCTATCATCCCAAAAGAAACCAGAAAATTTACCATGATCATAAACATGCTCTAAATAACTCATGGAGCAATTGTAGTTCTCCTGATATGTGTATCTTAAAAGCTCTATTAAAAGGTTATATTTATCTTATATATCTCAAATGCTGGCACAAAGCATTTACAAATTTCCATAAATAATTTCCTCCAATTTTAAGTAAGTCTCTAAGATGGAGCTCTAAAATTCTAAGATGGGAAGGATAATTCTATGATGAAGATCATATGCATGATAACACAAGCGTATACCTGATTCTATGAAAACTAAAGTGCTATTATTGCATGCACATACATTAGAATAAACATGTCTATATATTCATATATGATTTATATGCATTTGTGTGTATATGCAATAGTCCCATAGTCTTTCTAGAATCAATATGTGGAGGATATAGCCAACAAGTCACTGGGTGAAGGCATAAGTCTTAAGGGCATTCTAGCTAAAATGATCTACCACGTCAGGGTGATCATATATCAACAGGGAAATGATGAAGGATGAGGAATTTAATTGATGCCAAGCTCCCCATCTTAGAATATCTAACATGATAATCTCTAAGATGGAACTTTAAAATGCTAAGATGGGGATCTCTAAAATTCTAAGATGCAGAGGATAAAATTCTAAGATGCGGAGGATAAAATTCTAAGATGGGGAGAAATGTGCAGTATTGAACCACACTTCCCTACCAATGAATGCATGCACACAGGCAAACATGTGCATATGCCTAACTCTATGAAAACTAAAGTACTATTGCATGCACATACATTACAATAAATAGGTTTATATATTCATATATGATTTATATGTATTTGACAGTAGGTGCTGGAGTGGCAGCTGCCCGGTTCTTGAGCAGCTGCTGTGCAGTGCTGGAGTGACTTTGAGAAGATACCCCATGTCCGGGGAAAAGGAGAAGCCAAGCAAGATGGTAGGAGGGGTGAAATCGCATTTAGAATCAAATCCCATACCTGCCAGAGAGGCTTAGAGTGCTCAAACATACCTTGTGCACATCAGGAGACCCCTCAGAGACTGAGACAGAACGGTGTTTGAGTGTCTCCTGAGGAGGTACAGGTCAGCAGTGGACTGCCCCATGGGCAGGGGTTCTGGGTGCAGTAGACCTGGGTATGGCATAAGCCTGCTTGGAGGAAGTCACCATTAATCCCATTATAGAGACACCAGAACTTACACAGGACTGGGGAAACAGACTCTTGGAGGGCACAAACAGAACTTTGTGTGCACCAGGACCCAGGAGAAAGGAGCAGTGACCCCACAAGAGACAACCCAGACTTGCCCATGAGTGTCCAGGAGTCTCTGGCAGAGGTGTGAGTCAGCGGAGGCCTGCTGCAGGGTTGGGGCCACTGAGTGTAGCAGTGCCTGATGGGACCTTTTGAAGGAGGTCACCATTATCTTCATTAACTCTACCATAGTTTGGCCTCAAGTCAAATAACAGGGAGGGAACACAGCCCTGCCCTTGTAATCATCAACAGAAAGTTGGATTGAAGATTTACAGAGCCTGGGACTGCCCATCAAAAAAGACCCAGTTTCCCCCTTAGCCTCTTATCCTTCTACATCAGAGGCAGACAGACTGAAAACCACAATCACAGAAAATTAATCAAACTGATCACATGGACCACACCTTGTCTAACTCAATGAAACTATAAGCCATGCCATGTAGGGCCACACAAGACGGATGGGTCATGGTGGATAATTCTGACAAAACGTGGTACACTGGAGAAGGGAATGGCAAGCCACTTCCATATTTTTAACTTGAGAATGCCATGTACCATATAAAGGAGCAAAAAGATAGGGCACTGAAAGATGAACTCCCCAGGTTAGTACAATCCCAATATGCTACTGAATATCAGTGGAGAAATAGCTCCAGAAATAATGAAGGGATGGAGCCAATGCAAAAACAACAACCAGCTGTGGATGTGACCGGTGATGGAAGTAAAGTCTGATGCTGTAAAGAACAATATTGCATAGGAACCTGGAATGTTAGGTCCATGAATCAAGGCAAATTGGAAGTGGTCAAACAGGAGATGGAAAGAGTGAACATTGACATTTTAGAAATCAGCAAACTAAAATGGAGTGGAATGAGTGAATTAACTCAGATGACCATTATATCTACTACTGTGGGCAAGAATCCCTTAGAAGAAATGGAACAGCCATCTTAGTCAACAAGAGTCCGAAATGCAGTACTTGGATGCAGTCTCAAAAATGACAGAATGATCTCTGTTCATTTCCAAGGCAAACCATTCAATATCACAGTAATCCAAGTTTATGCTCTGATCAGTAATGCTGAAGAAGCTGGAGTTGAACGGTTCTATGAAGACCTACAAGAACTTCTAAAACTAACACTCAAAAAAGATGTCCTTTTCCTTATAGGGGATCATGAGAAATGCTGGGCTGGAAGAAGCAGAAGCTGGAATCAAGAATGCCAGGAGAAATATCAATAACCTCAGATATGCAGACGACACCACCCTTATGGCAGAAGGTGAAGAGGAAGTAAAAATCCCCTTGATGAAAGTGAAAGAGGAGAGTGAAAAAGTTGGCTTAAAGCTCAACGTTGAGAAAACTAAGATCACAGCATCTGTTCCCATCACTTCATGGCAAATAGATGTGAAAACAATGGAACAGTGACAGGATTTATTCTTTTGGGGTTCAAAATCACTACAGATGCTGACTCTAGCCATGAAATTAAAAGATGCTTGCTCCTTGGAAGAAAAGTTATGACCAACCTAGACAGCAACTTAAAAAGCAGAGACATTGCTGGATGCTTGGGCCTGGTGCACTGGGACGACCCAGAGGGATGGTATGGGGAGGGAGGAGGGAGGAGGGTTCAGGATGGGGAACACATGAAATTAAAAAAAAAAAAAAAAGAGCCCCTTGAACTGCAAGGAGATCAGACCAGTCAATCCTAAAGGAAATCAACCCTGAATATTCATTGGAAGGACTGATGCTGAAGCTGAAGCTCCAATACTTCGGCCACCTGATGGGAAGAACTGACTCTTTGGAAAAGACTCTGACGCTGGGAAAGATTGAAGACAGGAGGAGAAGGGGATGATATAGGATGAGATGGTTGGATAGCATCACTGACTCAATGGACATGAGTTTGGGCAAACTCTTGGAGATGGTGAGAGACAGGGCAGCTTGGTGTGCTGCAGTCCAAGGGGTTGCAAAGAGCTGAACATGACTGAGCAACTGAACAACAATAATAGTCTAGAGGAGTGAGCTTGTGCTGTAACTGGAAATTTTAGACTGCATTTCTGGCTCTTGTTTTAACAGAATGAAGATGGAGCACAATATTTTTAATAAGAAAATGATGTTGGCAAAACTTTTTCCTCTGAATTCTTCCCTTTGCTAGCTATTAAACTAGTAATGATAATGAAAAAAAAAAAAAAAAAAGCAGAGACATTAATTTGCCAACCAAAGTCAGCCTAGTCAAATCTATGGTTTTTCCAGTAGTCATGTATGGAAGTGAAAGTTGGACTATAAAGAAAGATAAGCACTGAAGAATTGATGCTTTTAAACTGTCGTGTTGGAGAAGACTCTTGAGAGTCCCTTGGATTGCAAGGAGATATAACCAGTCCATCCTAAACAAGATCAGTCCTGAGCATTCATTGGAAGCACTGATGCAGAAGCTGAAACTCCAATACTTTGGGCACCTGATGCGAAGAGCTGACTCATTTGAAAAGATCCTGATGCTGGGAAAGATTGAAGGTGGAAGGAGAAGGGGACAACAGAGGGTGTGATGGTTGGATGGCATCACTGACTCAATGGACATGAGTTTGAGTAAACTCCAGGAGTTGTTGATGGACAGCGAGGCCTGGCATGCTGCAGTCCCTGGATCACAAAGAGCAGGACACAACTGAGTGACTGAACTGAATTGAACTGTGCGCATATGCAATAGTCCTGTAGTCTTTCTAGAATCAATATTGGGTAGAGTATATAATATTTACTTGCATTACTGTATTCACATTCATTTCAGGAAGGAACTTACAAATAAACATTATTCAAAATAGTAAAGCATTTAAAATTACATTAAGGTAGAATCTGGTATTTTTGCAATCTTAATAGAGCAAGAAAGCAGCACGAAGTTAACAAAGGGCTTCACAGCAGGGAATTTATGCTGGTAAAGAAGCAATTCACACCTGTTATCTGCTGTGAATAGAATGAGACTCAGCACCATCTAAATACAATGCTATTTATTTTGGATTTTCTTTCATTAAAAAAAAAATGTCATTTTAAAGTTTTTATTTTCTTTCAATAATACTGCATGAATTAAATGAATCAGCATATGGAATAATATAAAAAGATGTCTAGACAAGGAAAAATGCAGGAAGAAATGCAAAGATGTAGAACAATGAACAAAATATGCCATTATATTCCAAAAAGAATTTAATAAAAGAAAAGTCATGATCAAATTTTGATTAGAAAAAGTGCAGATTCACAATAGTTTACTGATTATATGTGAATATAATGAAATGTAGGAGACAGTCTCTTGCATTGTTAGAACTTGCTATTAAGTGAGTTAATGGTTAGATAAGACATAGCAGGTCCTCAGCATCAAGAGAAGCACACATTGCTAAAAATAAGACTCCCGATGCTTATTTCATTCGTGAAAAAAGTCTTGGAACTCAACAAAGTAAATGTTTGTCCTAACAATATTTCATCTGCAGTGTTGAAGTAAAATTCTTTATCACTAAATGCACAGAGAAACTGCAAGAAAAGGAACCCAAAACTTCTGATTCTGTGCATTGACTGTCTTATGTGCCTCTTTGATATTTTCACTTGGGTATTTAGTTTTCTTTGAAGCATTACTCATAGTTGTTTAAAACTGAACAGTCATTATTCCCAAAGACCAAAAGTTCAATGAGCAATGTAGAGTGGATCTATGGAGATATAAGAGGAGAGACTGAGCACAGAAACAAATTGTTGAAAGATAAAGTGAGGTGTATGAACTTTTCAACGGTTTATTTAAACATTTATTGATTTGAATTAGGCAGTGTTAACCTGGAAGTGCTTAGAAGTGCTCCACCAATAGGAGTTCAGGGAGTAGCTGAGAAAAAAGAAGAAACAAGATAAGAAAGTTATTGATTGACTGTAGCTTAAAGCTGGCTATTTCTGATTAAAAGTTGGATATTTCTGACTGGTGTCCTTGGGTTTTGACTTTCTAACCTTGAATCACTTACAGGTTTGGATTTTGGATTGATTTCTTGGGCAACCAAGTTAATAGACCACCTCAGTCAAATGGCTTCTTTGTTTCATCAGTTTCACAATATTTAATCAGGCTCATGCATACATGTGCATCCTTACTCATTCAGCAGTGTCTGACTCTCTGTGATCCTTTCAACTGTAGCCACCAGGCTCCTCTGTCCATGGGACTTTTCAGGCAAGAATACTGAAGTGGATTGTCATTTCCTCTTCCAGGGAAACTTCAACCCAGGGATTGAACCATGATCTCCTGTGTCTCCTGCATGGAAGGAAGATTCTTTACCTGTTGAGCTATCAGGGAAGCCCATTGCTACTGCTAAGTTGCTTCAGTCGTGTCTGACTCTGTGTGACCCCATTGACGGCAGCCCACCAGGCTCCCCTGTCCCTGGGATTCTCCAGGCAAGAACACTGGAGTGGGTTGCCATTTCCTTCTCCAATGCATGCAAGTGAAAAGTGAAAGTGAAGTCGCTCAGTCATGTCCAACTCTTTGCGACCCCATGGACTGCAACCTACCAGGCTCCTCCATCCATGGGATTTTCCAGGCAAGAGTACTGGAGTCGGGTGCCATTGCCTTCTCCGAGGGAAGCCCACAGCTTTTTTTAAAAGACATTTTACTTTTGACCTTATTTTCCCTGTTAGTTATGAAACAAAATGTATGATACAATGTGTTTCATGGTTAGTAGGCACAGTTCTTCACTCAGGAAGTCTCACCATAAGAACATCTACAGGGGAAGACAGGAGATGAGAAGGTAGGAGAGGTACAAAACAAAGAAGGTTGCTCACAACCCAGTTCTACAAGGACTGAATCATCAGCCACTGCAGTTGCTAACCAACAGAGTACCCTGCGAGGAATTTAGGATGAAAACAGGATGAGTTTGCACTGTGTTTTGGAAAATCAGGCCTCTTTGATAGATGTATATCTCAGGTAGAATATTAATGAACCTAGATTTTTGCATCTTCTCATGTATAAGAAAAGCACTAAAATCATTAACTGAGAAATTTGTTTCTTGTGACCAATAGTAACCTATTATTGATTTGTACACTTGACTGCTCATATTCTTTAGCCAAAATCTTATGAATACTGACTAATTCCCAACCTTCACAGAGTAGTCCCTTAGAACTATAGAGGGGCTGTTTCCTGGGCTACCATCCTCAGCAAGACTCTGAGTTTAAGCAAAACTTTAACTCATAGCTCTTATGTTGTATGGTTTTCTTTAAGTCAACGGTAGCATAGTGAGACGCTGTCTCCTTTTACAACAAGACTATTCAATTCCTGAGAATGAATGGGCCCCTCTCTCCTTCTTCAACACTAGCTGAGGCCTAGGAGAACCAAATAACTCTATCATAGTTTTCTAGATGATTCCTCCCTGTTGAAGTGTTCTGTGTTCACTTGAATAGTTTGCTTTTCCTGAAAGAGCATAATTTTCATCATTTTGTAGACTTAACTTTCTTGAACATGTAAGGTAGTTAGGATAGGAAAAATGAGTCCAGAATGGCGGTGGCTAAAAGACAAGGAAGGGAAAAATAGAACAAAGGAAGGTCCGAGGACCAGAGTAAGGACCTCAGGTAAAACAAACAGCACTCCTGGATAGCCAAGTTTACACAGGGCAGGCCTAGGGGGGGGGGAGAAAAAAAACATAAAAAAGAGGAGCCAAAATTGGGATGGAGGCCTCTCTTCTCTTCACGTCTTTTGGATTGGTGTGTCCTTAAGCCACCAACATGTATTTTCCTTTGCTTTCTAAATAAAACTGAGCTGTAACACAGAGCTGTAACACTAGTCTGAGGGCTGTAACACTGGTCCATTTGTAGCTTCAAATTTTTGTTGCAATGAGACAGAATGGAGGAAATTACACACTCCCCTGCTAAACACATTCAAGAAAATCTGAACCCTTAACTAAGCACTGAAGGACAACATCAATAGACACCACCACTCTACTTTTTCATTCCCCTCTTAGAAGTTCCCTCCCACTGTCCCCTTGTCCTTATTTTGTCCATATTTATTCTGTGCCCTTCACTTTTTCCCTAGTTCTGCATTGTGACTATGGACATTTCCACTCTGAAATGATTTCTCTCCCAAATGAAAAATATTTTATTTTCTGTAATACTATACTCAACTATTGCTGTTGACCGCTACATTAAATTATTTTAAATAAGGCTCAATATTACTTTAGAAATGAAGGAAAACAGACACTGTGAAGATGAACATCATGACCAATATACGTCTCCAAATCAGCATGAGTATTTTGTTCTAAACTTTAAACTCTTGTGTACTTTGAATATCTTTGTAGAATTTCTTTTAGGTGAGTCTCTAAATTCTCAAACAATATAATAAAGATATCACTTCACTTCAGTTCAGTCGCTCAGTCGTGTCCAACTCTTTGTGACCCCGTGAATCACAGCACGCCAGGCCTCCCTGTCCATCACCAACTCCCGGAGTTCACACAGACTCACGTCCATCAAGTCAGTGATGCCATCCAGCCATCTTATCCTCGGTCGTCCCCTTCTCCTCCTGCCCCCAACCCCTCCCAGCATCAGAGTCTCTTCCAATGAGTCAACTCTTCACATGAGGTGGCCAAAGGACTGGAGTTTCAGCTTTAGCATCAGTCCTTCCAAAGAAATCCCAGGGCTGATCTCCTTCAGAATGGACTGGTTGGATCTCCTTGCAGTCCAAGGGACTCTCAAGAGTCTTCTCCAACACCACAGTTCAAAAGCATCAGTTCTTCGGAGCTCAGCTTTCTTCACAGTCCAACTCTCAAATCCATACATAACCACTGAAAAAACCATAGCCTTGACTAGACGGACCTTTGTTGGCAAAGTAATGTCTCTGCTTTTGAATATGCTATCTAGGTTGGTCATAACTTTTCTTCCAAGGAGTAAGTGTCTTTTAATTTCATGACTGCAATCACCATCTGCAGTGATTTTGGAGCCCAGGAAAGTAAAGTCTGACACTGTTTCCACTGTTTCCCCATCTATTTCCCATGAAAGGATGAGACCAGATGCCATGGTCTTCATTTTCTGAATGTTGAGCTTTAAGCTGACATTTTTACTCTCCTCTTTCATCTTAATCAAGAGACTTTTTAGTTCCTCTTCATTTTCTGCTGTAAGGGTGGTGTATTTGCATATCTGAGGTTATTGATATTTCTCCCGGCAGTCTTGATTCCAGCTTGTGCTTCTTCCAGCCCAGCGTTTCTCATGATGTACTCTGCATATAAGTTAAATAAGCAGGGTGACAATATACAGCTGTGACATACTCCTTTTCCTATTTGGAACCAGTCTGTTGTCCCATGTCCAGTTCTAACTGTTGCTTCCTTACGTGCATATAGGTTTCTCAAGAGGCAGGTCAGGTGGTCTGGTATTCCCATCTCTTTCAGAATTTTCCACAGTTTATTGAGATCCACACAGTCAAAGGCTTTGGCATAGTCAAGAAAGCAGAAATAGATGTTTTTTCTGGAACTCTCTTGCTTTTCCCATTCTCCAGCAGATGTTGGCAATTTGATCTCTGGTTCCTCTGCCTTTTCTAAAACCAGCTTGAACATCTGGAAATTCATGGTTCACATATTGCTGAAGCCTGGTTTGGAGAATTTTGAGCATTACTTTACTAGTGTGTGAGATGAGTGCATTTGTGCGGTAGTTTGAGCATTCTTTGGCATTGCCTTTCTTTGGGATTGGAATGAAAACTGACCTTTTCCAGTCTTGTGGCCACTGCTGAGTTTTCCAAATTTGCTGGCATATCGAGTGCAGCACTTTTACGGCATCATCTTTCAAGATTTGAAATAGCTCCACTGGAATTCCATCACCTCCAGTAGCTTTGTTCGTAGTGATGCTTTCTAAGACCCACTTGACTTCACATTCCAGGATGTCTGCCTCTAGGTCAATGATCATACCATCATGATTATCTTGGTCATATAGATCTTTTTGTACAGTTCTTCTGTGTATTCTTGCCACCTCTTCTTAATATCTTCTGCTTCTGTTAGGTCCATACCATTTCTGTCCTTTATTGAGCCCATCTTTGCATGAAATGTTCCCTTGGTATCTCTAATTTTCTTGAAGAGATCTTTAGTCTTTCCCATTCTATTGTTTTCCTCTATTTCTTTGCATTGATAACTGAGGAAGGCTTTCTTATCTCTTCTTGTTATTCTTTGGAATTCTGCATTCAGATGTTTATATCTTTCCTTGTCTCCTTTGCTTTTCCTTCTCCTCTTTTCACAGCTATTTGTAAGCCTTCTCAGACAGACATTTTGCTTTTTTGCATTTCTTTTCCATGGGGATGGCCTTGATCCCTGTCTCCTGTACAATGTCACGAACCTCTGTCCATAGTTCATCAGGCACCCTATCTATCAGATCTAGTCCCTTAAATCTATTTCTCACTTCCACTGTATAATCATAAGGGATTTGATTTAGGTTCTACCTGAATGGTTTAGTGGTTTTCCCTACTTTCTTCAATTTAATTCTGAATTTGGCAATAAGAAGTTCATGATCTGAGCCACAGTCAGCTCCTGGTCTTGTTTTTGTTGACTGTATAGAGCTTCTCCATCTTTGGCTGCAAAGAATATAATCAATCTGATTTCGGTGTTGACCATCTGGTGATGTCCATGTGTAGAGTCTTCTCTTGTGTTGTTGGAAGAGATGTTTGCTATGACCAGTGTGTTCTCTTGGCAAAACTCTATTAGTCTTTGCCCTGCTTCATGCCGTATTCCAAGGCCAAATTTGCCTGTTAATCTAGGTGTTTCTTGACCTCATTTTTTTGTATTCCTGTCCCCTATAATGCTAAGGACATCTTTTTTGGGTGTTAGTTCTAAAAGGTCTTGTAGGTCTTCATAGAACTGTTCCACTTCAGCTTCTTCAGCATTACTGGTTGGGGCATAGACTTGGATTACTGTGATATTGAATGGTTTGCCTTGGAAACAGAGATCATTCTGTCATTTTTGAGATTGCATCCAAGTACTGCATTTCAGACTCTTTTGTTGACCATGATGGCTACTCCATTTCTTCTAAGGGATTCCTGCCCACAGTAGTAGATATAATGGTCATCTGAGTTAAATTCACCCATTCCAGTACATTTTCGTTCACTGATTCCTAGAATGTCGACATTCATGCTTGCCATCCCTTGTTTGACCACTTCCAATTTGCCTTGATTCATGGACCTGATAATCCAGGTTCCTATGCAATATTGCTCTTTATAGCATCAGACCTTGCTTCTATCACCAGTCACATCCACAACTGGGTATTCTGTTCGCTTTGGCTCCATCACTTCATTCTTTCTGGAGTTATTTCCCCACTGATTTCCAGTAGCATATTGGGCCCCTACTGACCTGGGGAGTTCCTCTTTCAGTATCCTATCATTTTGCCTTTTCATACTGTTCACGAGGTTCTCAAGGCAAGAATACTGAAGTGGTTTGCTATTCCCTTCTCCAGTGGACCACATTCTGTCAGACCTCTCCACCATGGACTGCTCATTTTGAGTGACCCCACAGGACATGGCTTAGTTTCATTGAGTTAGACAAGGCTGTGGTCCTAGTGTGATTAGATTGACTAGTTTTCTGTGATTATGGTTTCAGTGTGTCTGCCCTCTGATGCCCTCTTGCAACACCTACTGTCTTACTTGGGTTTCTCTTACCTTGGACGTGGAGTATCTCTTCATGGCTGTTCCAGCAAAGCACAGCCACTGCTTCTTACCTTGGACGAGGGTAAGGAGATAAATAAAGATATAGGACATCTCTATTTACCAGGAAATGAAGAATTTTTAAAGATGAGATACTTACACAACTAAAACTGGAACAATGCCAGGCAAAGTGGAAAAAAAAAGAGACTAACATGTTACATAACATGATATAGCAACAGTAAAATACAATCACCACATTTTTAGCACCTAGTAAGTACATATTTAAGCATTTTGTTGAATGGAAACTTCATGGAACTGAAGGCTGTTTCTAGTCGCACCTTGTTATGGCCCTATAAAATGCCTATATAGTCCTTTAATTTTTAAGTTTATTTGATTAATGCTTTGGCCTTCATAGGTGGAACTAGTGGTGGAAAAAAAAAAAAAAAGCAAATGCAGGTTCAGTTCATGGGTCAGGAAGATCTCCTGGAGGAAGAAGTGGCAACTGGGTCAAGAATTTTGTCTGGAAAATTTTATAGACAAAGGAGTCTGGTGGAGGTACATTCCAGGGGGCAGCAAAGAGTCCCACAAAACTGAGTGTGAATACAAACACACACAACTTCGGGGAGATAGTCTTTGGGGACTGATGGAGGAAGTTTAGTAAAATCCTTGCAAACCAGGTATAAGACACAATAGTTGAGGTAAACATGACTAACATTGACACTAAGTATGCAAAAGGTAAGTTATTGTTTAATCAATAATGTTTTTATGGTGCTTATGATAGCATTGTGGTAAAGAGTGGGACACTCTTTTTAGACTGCCTCTATTTAAATGTCTCTGCCACTCAGAACTTTAGTTTTATCTTTCTTTTTACATTTTTCCAGGTTTTTTGAGGTATAATGGAAAAATTAAAATGTACACATGTATACCTGTGGGGGATTCATTTTGATAATTGGCAAAACTAATACAATTATGTAAAGTTTAAAAATAAAATAAAATTTAAAAAAAAGTTAAAAAAAAAAAACACACACACATAGAGCAAAGTGCCAACATCTGCTGGATCATGGAAAAAGCAAGAGAGTTCCAGAAAAACATCTATTTCTGGTTTATTGACTATGCCAAAACTTATGACAGTGTGGATCACAATAAACTGTGGATAATTCTGAAAGAGATGGGAATACCAGACCACCTGACCTGTCTCTTGAGAAATTTGTATGCAGGTCAGGAAGCAACAGTTAGAACTGGACACGGAACAACAGACTGGTTCCAAATAGGAAAAGGAGTATGTCAAGGCTGTATATTGTCACCCGGCTTATTTAACTTATATGCAGAGTACATCATGAGAAATGCTGTGCTGGAAGAGGCACAAGCTGGAATCAAGACTGCCAGGAGAAATATCAATAACCTCAGATATGCAGATGACACCACTCTTATTGCAGTAAGTACAGGAACTAAAAAGCCTCTTGATGAAAGTGAAAGAGGAGAGTGAAAAAGTTGGCTTAAAGCTCAACATTCAGAAAACAAAGATCATGGCATCTGGTCCCATCCCTTCATGGGAAATAGATGGGGAAACAGTGGAAACAGTGTCAGACTTTATTTTTTGGGGCTCCAAAATCACTGCAGATCATGACTGCAGCCATGAAATTAAGACACTTACTCCTTGGAGGGAAAGTTATGACCAACCTAGATAGCATATTCAAAAGCAGAGACATTACTTTGCCAACAAAGGTCTGTCTAGTGAAGGCTATGGTTCTTCCAGTGATCATGTATGGATGTGAGAGTTGGACTGTGAAGAAAGCTGAGCGCTGAAGAACTGATGCTTTTGAACTGTGTTGTTGGAGAAGACTCTTGAGAGTCCCTTGGACTGCAAGGAGATCCAACCAGTCCATTCTGAAGGAGATCAGCCCTGGGGTTTCTTTGGAAGGAAGAAGCTGAAACTCCAGTCCTTTGGCCACCTCATGCGAAGAGTTGACTCATTGGAAAAGACTATGATGCTGGGAGGGATTGGAGGCAGGAGAAGGGGTCGACAGAGGATGAGATGGCTGGATGGCATCACCTACTCGACGGATGTGAGTTTGAGTGAACTCCGGGAGTTGGTGATGGACAGGAGGCCTGGCGTGCTGCAATTCATGGGATCACAAAGAGTCGAACATGACTGAGCGACTGAACTGAACTGAACTGATGTTATAGCTTGATATATCTATACATTGTGAAATAATTATCATAGTGAGGCCAATTAATACATTTATCATCTCATATATTTAATCTGTTTTTATGTATGTAGTAAGAGCAATTAAGAGTCGGACACTACTGAGCAATTTCACTTTCATGCATTGGAGAAGGAAATGGCCACCCACTCCAGTGCTCTTGCCTGGAGAATCTCAGGGATGGGGGAGTCTGGTGGGCTGCCATTTATGGGGTCTCACAGGGTCGGACACAACTGAAGCGACTTAGCAGCAGTAGCAGCAGCAAGAACAATTAATATATACCTTTTCAGCAAATTTCAAGTATATGCTACAGTATGTTAACCAACGTTAGTTAGTGTTAGTTGCTCTGTTATTTCTTTTTGCGACTCCATGGACTCTAGCCCATCAAGCTCCCCTGTCCATGGAATTCTCCAGGCAAGGATACTGGTGTCGGTAGTCATTCCCTTCTCCATGGGATCTTCCTGATCCAAAGATTGAACCTGGGTCTCCTGCACTGCAGGCAGAGTCTTTACCATCTGAGCCAGGAGAGAAGCCCGTGTATTAACCATAGTCATGCTGTATATTGGGCTTCCCTTGTGGCACTAGTGGTAAAGAACTTCCTGCCAAAGGAGGAGAAATAAAAGATGCAGGTTTGATGTCTGGGTCAGGAAGATCCCCTGGAGGAAGTCATACAACCCACTCCAGTATTGTTGCCTGGAGAATACCATGGGGAGAGGAGCCTGGTGGGCTACAGTCCATAGTATCTCAAAGGGTTGGGGACAACTGAAGCAACAGCCTGCACATGCTGTATATTAGCTCTCTAGAAAATAGTCAACTTATAACTGAAAATACATAGCCTCTGATCTAAGTCTCTCTAGTTTCCTCACCCTCAGCCCCAAGAAGCCATCAATCAGCTCTCTTCTTCTATGAGCTCAACTCTTTTCAATTCCACATATAAGTGATATTGTACAGTATTTGTCTTTCTGTGACTGGTGTATTTCACAAAAGATAGTGTCTTCCAGGTTCTTCCATGTTATTACATGGTAGATTTCCTTCTCTTTTCTAGCTGAATATTATTTCACTATATACATAGTTTTTGCCTTCATTCATTTATCTGTTGACAGACAGGCTATTTCCATATATTGGCTACTGGAAACAATGCTACATTCACTTAAGAGTGCAGATATCTCTTTGAGATACTGATTTCATTTCCTTTGGATATAAACACAGAAGTGAGATTGATAGATCATATGGTAGTTGTATTTTAAGCTTTTTCAGAAACTTCACATTGTCTCTTATAATCACCGCAGCAATTTTCATTCCCAACAACAATGTATAATGCTTCCCTTTCTCTGCACCCTCATCACCACTTGTTATTTCTTCTTCTTCTTCTTCTTTTTTTTTTGATAATCACTCTAACAGTATGAAGTAAAGTCTCATTGTGATTTTTATTTACAGTTCCCTGAATTTTAGTGAAGTTGAGCAGATTTCCATGTATCTGTTGGCCATTTATACCTTTTATTGTCTATTCAGGTCCTGTTGTGGTCCTTTAATGGACCAGAACCTGGTGGTCCAGAGTTGACGATAAGAAAGTGAAGGAGAGAAAGAAGCTAATATTCCCTGGTTTATGCAGAGAACTAATAAAACCCTAGAACAGGGCTTGTACTGCTCACGAAGGCACAAGGCACCCTCTAGATGAGTCTTGAAAGCCCAGGCAGGAGAATGAGCTTGGTGGGTTTCTACAGTAAAGAGAATTAGCCAGAGGGAGCGGGAGAGAGAGAGAAAGAAAGAAAGACATGGAGACCCAAGCTCTGATGGAGCAAAGGTGCTTTAATGATCTTTCTGTGAGTATATATAGGCTGTTGTACAAGGAATTTCTTTTGACAATGATAAAGATCAGAAAACCAAATGTACAGCAACTGTTACCAAGGGATTAACAATGGTCATAAGGTCAGGAGACAATTCATATCTTAAGAAAGAGGATTGAGACTAAGCAGTTTTGTCGTAAGGAGAATGTTTACTGAAGTAGATTCATGCTTGTCTCATCCTATGATCTCAGTCCTGGGAGCAGCTTGCCATTCCACTTGTTCCTGTTGCCAGAAACTGATAAGGAACAGAGGATTTATGAGAAACAGCACATAGGAATCCTCCTGTTAAACCTTCCCTGACAAGGTCCCTTACCAATTTTTCTTTTTTCTTAAATCTATTCATTTGTTATTGGGTTGTATGAGTCTTTATGCACTTTGAATATAAACCCCTCAACATTGTATATTGGAATATGACATGGATAATACATAAATAAGGATCTCTGCAGATAGCCTGAGTACCTCCAATAAATCATTGCAACAAGGTCTATCAGGCTAAATTTAGCAGCTTTATATGTTCATGTGTGTATATACCTATTTTGCACCTTATATAATACAAAGTAAAATAACAGGAACGGAATAGAAAAGTTAAACCTAGAAAGACAAATCGAATAGTAAGGCAAACAATAGTACATAAGAAATTCCAACAAAATTATGAAAGGTGAATAGTTGTTATAAAAGAAGAATCCACAGAGAAATGCAAATCAAAACCACCTTCACCACCTCATGCTGGTCAGAATGGCTGCTATAAAAATGTCTATAAACAATAAATGCTGGAGAGGGTGTGGAGAAAAGGAAACCCTCTTACGCTATTGGTGGGAATGCAGACTAGTACAGCCACTAAGAATAGCGTGGAGATTCCTTAGAAAACTAGAAATAGAATTGCCATATGACCCAGCAACCCCACTGCTGGGCATACACACCAAAGAAGCCAGAATTGAAAGAAACACGTGTATCCCAGTGTTCATCACAGCACTGTTTACAATAGCCAGGACATGGAAGCAACCTAGATGTCCGTTGGTAGATGAATGGATAAGAAAGCTGTGGTACATATACACAGTGAAATCAGTTCTAATAAGATGGATGAAACTGGAGCCTATTATACAGAGTGAAGTAAGTCATAAGGAAAAAAACACCAATACAGTATATTAATGCATATATATGGAATTTAGAAAGATGGTAATGATGACCCTATATGTGAGACAACAAAAGAGACACAGATGTAAAGAACAGACTTTTGGACTTTGTGGGAGAAGGTGACGGTGGGATGATTTGAGAGAATAGCATTGAAACATGTATATTATCATATGTGAAATAGATCGCCAGTCCAGGTTCCATGCATGAGACAGGGTGCTCAGGGCTGGTGCACTGGGATGACCCTGAGGGATGGAATGGGGAGGGAGGTGTGAGGGGGGTTCAGAATGGGGAACACATGTACACCCATGGCTGACTCATGTCAATGTATGGCAAAAACCACTAAAAAAAATTTTTTTAAAGAAGTATGCAAAGTCTGTTCTCTATGTCTGCATCTCTATTCGTGCCCTGCAAATAGTTTCATCCCAGAGCCATTTTTCTAGATTCAATATATAGCATTAATATACAAAATTTGCTTTTCTCTTTCAACTTACTTCACTCTGTATAACAGGCTCTCAGTTCATTCACCTCACTAGAACTGACTTAAATGTGTTCCTTTTTATGGCTAAATAATATTTCATTGGGTATATGTACACAACTTCCTTGTCCATTCATCTGTTGATGAACATCTAGGTTGCTTCTGTGTCCTAGCTCTTGTAAATAGTGCTTCTATGAACATAGGGGCATGTGTGTCTTTTTAAATATGGTTTTATCGGGGTATATGTCCAGGAGTGGGTTTCTTGGGTCAAATGGTATTTTATTTCTAGTTTTCAAAGAATATCACATCAGGGAAAGGAAAAGGTAGGTAAATTGAAAGAGTAGCATTGATATATATATAGCTCCATGTGTAAAATAGATAACCAGTAGAAGCTGTTGCATAGGCACAAGAGCTCAACCTAGTGCTCTGTGACAACCTAAAGGTGTGGGATGGGTTGAGGGGTGGGGAGGAAGTTCAAGAGGGAGGGGAAATATGTATACTTACGGCTATTTCACACTGCTGTATTTCAGAAGTCAAAACAATTTTAAAAATCAATTATCCTCCCATTAAAAATGTTAAAAAGGTTTAAGTCTTTCATTATTGTTCCAATCACTCATTCATGTCCAAATTTTGCAGCCCAATGGACTGCATCACATTAGGCTTCCCTGTCCTTCACTATCTCCCAGAGCTTGCTCAAACTCATGTTCATCAAGTCGGTGATGCCAAGCAATCATCTCATCTTCTGTCATCCCCTTCTCCTCCTGCCTTCAATCTTTCCCAGCATGGGAGCCTCTTCTAATGAGTCAGTTCTTCACATCAGGGGGCCAAAGTATTGGAGTTTCATCCTTCCAATGAATATTCAGGACTGATCTCCTTTAGGATGGACTGGTTGGATCTCCTTGCAGTCCAAGGGACTCTCAAGAGTCTTCTCCAACACCACACTTCAAAAGCATCAATTCTTTGGTGCTCAGCTTTCTTTATAGTCCAACTCTCACATCCATACATGACTACTGGAAAAACCATAGCTTTGACTATATAGACCTTTGTCAGTAAAGTAATGTGTCTACTTTTTAATATGTTGTCTAGGTTGGTCATAGCTTTTCTTCCAAGGAGCAAGTGTATTTTAATTTCATGGCTGCAGTCACCATCTGCAGTGATTTTGGAGCCCAAGAAAATAAAGACTGTCACTGTTTCCATCATTTCTCCATCTATTTACCATGAAGTGATGGGACCAAATGCTGTGATCTTTATTTTGTGAATGTTGAGTTTTAAACCAACTTTTTCACTTTCATCAAGAGGATCTTTAGTTCCTCTTCGCTTTCTGCCATAAGGGTGGTGTCATCTGCATATCTGAGGTTATTGATATTTCTCCTGGCAATCTTGATTCCAACTTGTACTTCATCAAGCGTGGCATTCTGCATGATGCACTCTGCACATAAATTAAATAAGCAGGGTAACAATATACCACCTTGAAGTACTCCTTTCCTGATTAGGAACCAGTCTGTTGTTCCATGTCCAGTTCTACCTGTTGCTTCTTGACCTGCATACAGATTTCTCAGGAGGCAGATAAGGTGGGCTGGTATTCCCATCTCTTGAGAATTTTCCAGAGTTTTTTGTGATCCATACAGTCAAAAGCTTTGACATAGTCAGTAAAGCAGAAGCAGATGTTTTTCTGGAACTCTTGATTTTTCTATGATCCAAAGGACTTTTGTAATTTGATCTCTGGTTCCTCTGCCTTTTTAAAATCCAGCTTGAACATCTGGAAGTTTTTGGTTCACATACTGTTGAAGCCTGGCTTGGAGAATTTTGAGAATTACTTTGCTAGTGTGCCAGATGAGTGCAGTTGTTGGGAAGTTTGAACATTCTTTGGCATTGCCTTTCTTTGGGAATGGAATGAAAAGTGACTTTTTCCAGTCCTGTGGACTCTGTCCATGGGATGCTCTAAGTAACAATACTGCAGTGGATTGTCATGCCTTCCTCCAGGATCCTCCTGACCCAGGGATCAAAACCATACCTCCTACATCTCCTATAGTGAAGGCAGATTTTTTTTTTTTTTTTTTTACTACGTGGCACCAGCGAAGCCCAAACTGTTGTGGTAGGGGCGGGAAATATTTGCATCTGGAGGCATGTGTCTTTGCTAAGTCCCTTCAGCTGTGTCTGACTCATTGCAACCTAATGGACTGTAGCCTGCCATCTCCTCTGTCCATCCAGTTCTTCAGATAAAATACTGGAGTTTGTTGCCATTTCCTCCTCTGTGGCATCTTCCCAACCCAGGGATCAAACCCATGTCTCTTATGCCTCGTGCATTGGCAGGTGGGTTCTTTACCTCTAGTGCTACCTGGGATTCCTGGTACAGTTAAAAATCAACTACCTGTGGAGGAAGGAAGAAAATGGCCTCTACCCATAGAGAACACATAAAAATCTTATTATCTCAGGATACTGCTGTGGAGAAAAGAAATAAACTGCTCTTGTAGGTGAATGGGAGGAGAGTTTGGGAGCAATTTGGTTCCCAGAGGGAAGGAACAGGTGGCTGATAAAACCATACATCTGAAGGGCAGACTCCCTGGGTTAACTGATAGTTATAAACCAGAATTGAAAGCCCTCAGCTCTTCTGACCCAGGAACAAATCATAAGCATTAGCATCAATGGTGCTGAATGTCCTGAAGACAGGGCATGACCAGGAAAGGGATCCCTTCAACTCAGAGGGACTGCTAAACTGATCAGTTCCTTTATCCCTGAGCTTTGACGCTCAGGAAACACAAACTCAGTTCATTTTTTTTTTTTTTTTCTTTTCCTTTTCTTACCACTCTTTGCTCTGCATTATCTGTTATTGAGTAGTAGAAATCATTTTCATTACATTTGGTCTAATTATTCTTTATGGTGAGGAGTGAAATATATCTCAGTAATTCCATCATGGCTAGAAGTGGAAATCACATTAATACTGTTTTCCTGTGTAATTAGCTTTTGGGGAGGGTGCATGTGTGCTAATTTGGTACTGACCTGCAAATATGGGTTAGTATGTTACAGAAAAAAACATTCCTGGAGCCAGAGGGGATCCTAAAAACAGAACAAAAAGTCATTTGGAAGTATATTGCTTTTCATGGAATTAGAAATTGAGGGACTCTTATTTGATCTCAGGGGTAGGATTAAATTCACCTTGGAGTAAATAACTATTATCTATTTATCTATTCATCTGTCTATTAATCATATATTAATCATTAATCATATATGTCTATGTACCTACTATCTTCTATCTTGGCTTCCCAGGTTAAGAGCCTTCTTGCCAATGCAGGAGATGTAAGAGATGTGAATTCAATCCCTGGGTCAGGAAGATGCCCTGGAGGAGGGCATGACAACCCACTCTAGTATTCTTGCTTGGAGAATTCCATGGAGATGGAAGCCTGGTGGACTATGGTCCATAGGGTTGCAAAGAGTTGGACACAACTGAAGCGATTTGGCATGCATGTACATCTACTGTCTATCTATCTATGTATCCATCCAACTATCTTTCTATTTGTATTTATATAGGAATTTAGCATATTATAAAATGACAAGCATATTGCACATATTAATATTTAATATTACACACTGCAAAAACTAAGGTAATATTACACATAAGTAAGAGTTCAAATAATTACAACAAAGATAACAAGATAGCTAAAAATTGAACTGTAATATAAAAGCTTAAGTCAATTCATGTAATATATAATAATGGCAATCTAGAATCTAAAAATATATAACAATTTAAGTAATCCAATTAATGCTCAGTTTTTCCCATAATGTCAAGTAGAAGTATGAGTTTGAGGCTTGAAATAACTAGATGATTGTCCAAATTTCTATTTCTTTTTCTTTTTTGGCATACTGATACCATCAAAGGTTTGAATTATTAGATTGCTATACAAGAACCTAAACCAGGGAGAAGTAGTTGCTTAAAATGCAATTTATTTACATCTGCTATAAAGTAACTGCAGATCATATTTCCAGCATAATTCTTAAGGCCGGGTGATGTGAACAAAATCCAGGGCCAGCTTCATGGGCTTGTGACCTGTATATATTGTCACAAGGATCTGCATGTCAAAGTTTTGCCCAACTGTTACCATTTTAAAATTCTTAATAACTTTTGATAAATGTGTCCCATATTTTCAATTTTTCACTGATTCACACAAATTATGTACCTCTTCTTTACTAAACAGGGCTTCTCAGGCTATTGAATTTGCTAAGACAAGCACACATTGCTGCATACCCTATAAATAGAAAATGTTCTAAATAGTGAATATGTGATTTTGTTTCAACAGTTGGGGTCCTGAGTCTCATAACTCATCAGATGTCAAAAATGGCAGATTAAACAAACATTCTGACTAAACTTAATAATTCAGTATTTTCCAGGGCCAGTCTTGTTAAATTTTGTTGATACATTTTGTGAAGTCTCACTGGAACACAACAGGGTTTACTTTAAAGCAGATGCTAATTTATATTTCAGCCACAATGTTTCCATTTGCTCAAACTAAAGTAAAAATGTTAATTGCAATTTATGTGGAAAATTTTATTGCTACTGTCCATTAGATTCATGGATGTTGACAGTACACAAGGATCAATCTGAGGCTTGTTACAGGATGAACACAAACAGAAGCTAAATGTAATTTCATCACATCATGAAGATTGTTCACTAAAGCTAAAGAGAGATGGATGGCTAAGTATAAATATCTGGAATGGTAAGCAATTGAGATGAATGGAAAACTCTTTTCTCACTAGTAGTAGAAATTAAATTCTATTTTTTGTTCACATATTATTTAAGTAATTATTTTTCTTTCTTCATTCTATTTCATGATTTTTGATTTTCTCCACTAACATAGATCTCTTTTCTTTTATTTCAAGACTAATTTTCTTTTAAATAGAGTTCCATAAAAGTAATTATGTACATTTCATAACTTAGGATGATTTTCTAGGGATCTATGCTCAAATGTACTATTTGTGTTTTCTTTGATGGGAAGGAGAGGGAGACATTTGCCTGCAATATCCTAACATTTTTGCATATTTAATAATATTCATAGTCATCCCAAGAACGAAACTTAACAATTTTATATATATTCTTGCTGGATGATTTTGCTGTCTGTATACCACTCTTTGGTGCACTGCTAAAGAGAATGTTCTTATTTAAACACTTGTTTGAAAACATATCTGAAACTTATTTAGCTGATAATTCCAGATAATTCACTTATTTTATTTGCTGATATCAACTGAGTACTCAAAATAATCCCTGTGAAGATTTCATATATATGGTTCAATGTGACAGTTTTATCAATGTTTTAGAAATGATACATTAATTTTGGGGAGATGACTTGTGTTTATATACCAGACAACTTAAGCAATTATTTAACCTTACAAAATTAGCAGTAGCAGAATAAAGACTTAGACTTGTGTCTGCTGTATTTCAAGCCTATGCCCTTTCTTTACTGTTATAAGAGAAGTGGAGATGGTTGGTCCATAATGAGCTAATTGGAATGCTACTGAATTAAAGCCTCAAAGTGGTCAGCTTCAACATTTGGAGTCAGTAGAATGGAAACAAAATGAGTTTGCATCATAAAAAAAAGTTCATGGAATCAGAGTACTTCTAAATATAGTGTATATTGTCATGAAACTGTTCTTAACTGAATATGTTTGTTACGCGAGAAATGTCTATTTAAAAAATCTATCCATTTATCATCTACAATTTTACTAGGTATATACTGTCCAATGAATGATGTAACACAGTGTAGCTACAATCCAGTTCTCTTTGATAGTCATTATTAACTAATTTGGATATTTCTCACTCAATTATAGAAATGTTCGGTAAAATCTGAGGGCATACTATAATATAGAGGTTAAAATAGCATCCTCTTGGATTGAACCACCTGGGTTCAAACTCTTTCATTATTTGCAAGTTATTTGAGCAAGTAGTGTAATCTTGCTAAGCTTAGGTTTCCTTACCAAAAAAAAAAAAAAAGGCTTTCTAGTGGTAATTTTTGTGAGAATAAAAATGATGTAGTAAGAAGCTCTATTCTAAAACATAAGGTGAACTCAATATATTGGGTTGGTGAAAAGTTCATTTGGGTATTCTGTAACATCTTAAAGAAAAATCCAAATGAGCTTCTTGGCCAACCCAATATGTTAGCTATTATAATCAAAAGAGGCTTAAAATTCTTAAAATTTCTAATCATATTCTGCAAGTTTCAGTCCAGTTCAGTTCACTCAGTCGTGTCTGACTCTTTGCAACCTCATGGACTGCAGCAGGCCAGGCCTCCCTGTCCATCACCAACTCCTACAGCTTGCTCAAACTCATGTCCATTGAGTCGGGGATGCCATCCAACCATCTCATCCTCTGTTGTCCCCTTCTCCTCCCACCTTCAGTCTTTCCAAGCATCAGGGTCTTCTCCAGTGAGTCAGTTCTTTGCATCAAGTGACCAAAGGATTGGAGTTTCAGCTTCAGCATGAGTCCTTCCAATGAATATTCAGGACTGATTTCCTTTAGGATTGACTGGTTTGATTTCCTTGCAGTCCAAGGGACTCTTAAGAGTCTTCTCTAACACCACGTTGCCTGCAAGTTTAGACAACCAAAAAAGAGTTTAAGAAAACACCAAGTTTTCTGCAAGTTTAGACAACCGAAAAAGAGGTGGGATAAATTCCAATTGCAAAATTATTCCAAATCACCTGAAATAATCATAATAAATACAACTGAGTCACAAAAGTGTATAGATAGAAATCAAGTACAGTGGTGCAAGGTCAAGATACTTTTTACAATGAAATCTTGCATATAGAGAAATTATGTAGGTGTCAGAGGGCTAATGTATTTCATGTGCATTTTCTATGTGTCCTCTTTGCCAAGGGCATTCTCAGAGTCAAAATATTGGTGTCAAAGCAAGAGTTCCACATCATTTAAGCGTAGACCTTAAATTACATGATATATTTACATAATATTCTAAATTTCCTTTACAGAACTACTAAAATATTGTAGTTTTAATAGAGTCCTGTGGATTAGGAAATGACAACCCACTCTGATATTCTTGCCTGGAGAATTCCATGAATGGAAGAACCTAGTGGGCTAAAGTCCATGGGTCTTAAGAGAGTTGGACTGACTTAGAGACTAAACAACAACAAATAGAATCCCTACTTGGCTCTTTGTTCCTTTTAAAGTCTCTAAAATTCTTTGATATCAACTACTTAAAAAAAAGATTTTTAAAAAAGAAATGAATTATTCGTAGAGTAATTGTTTTTTAGTTTAATTACTTGTAATACTAAAAATGCATTATAATGTATAATTATATTTTCCAACATAATTACTAAGTATAATGACAATGTATGATTCTTTATGAGACTACCTGAAGAAAATTGAACTGCTCATGCATAATATTATAATAGTTAAACTTCGTTATTCCAAAGACTTATTACAATTTGTTGTTTTAAACAGATCATCTGATCATTTCACAAATGGGAAAAAAAATGATTTTCTGTTTAGGGTGAGTGAGATAGCTCTTTGAAAAGGAAAAATATTAGAAATCTCAGTATCATGGTGTACTTCAAGCTCACGAGTTTTTATTGATACTATAAGATAGTATGATATAAGAGCAAAATTTAGTTTGTATTGAAAGACATAATATAAAAATTTTTGATGAAGTAAAACTTCCTTGTATGAATCAACTACACTAAATGAGAATGCAATAGCATGAAATTACATTCTTGCAGGCCAAGTTTGCAGTAGGAAATGGCAACCCACTCCAGTATCCTTGCCTAGAAAATCTCATGGACAGAGGAGCTAGGTAGGCTACAGCTCTAGAGGGCTCAAAGAGTAGGACTGTAGTCAGCACACACATACATAGGACCAAAGTACATGTTGGTGTTATGTAAATACTTTGAGAAAATGGTATCTCCTCATTTTGGTGGTTAAAAATTCTTCACTAAGTGATTGCTCCAGTAAATTCAACTATACCAAATTATGCAAAGTCCTCCAGACTATTTTATGGTTAGTTAACAAGCTAGGAAATATGAGCAATTCCAATATTTATGAGGTTTATAATTAAGAAACAGTTTCTCTCACCTTAGAATTCAAAACAATATCATCTCAACAGTAATCCCAAATTCATATCTTCCATATAACACAGTTCAACTGTGTCTAAAGATGAATGGCTTTGAATAGCTTTATCTCATTTTTTCTACATAATAAAAGTACAAATTCAAAGATAATTCTAGTTTAATAGACAGTTTAAAATTGTCAACTTTATCACATGTGTGCCAGAGAGCTATTGAATTATTTGTTAAGGACGCTGTCCACAGCTGTATCAAATATGCAGTTTTCTGGGGTTTTTTATTTGTTTGTTTCCAAGGGGAAAAAAAAAAAAAACTCATTACAGATATATTAAAAGTACACAGTTAAAAGGAGGCTTGTGTAAATGGCTTGGAAAGAATCTCAGTCACATCACGCATGAAAAGAACAGAACACAGAAATAATCTAAAACCATCCATTATCTATTCATTTAGGCAAATCTATTTCCAGATTTATCTAAATGCCAAACTTGAACTTTTAAGATGATTTTTTTTTGTTGTTTTAATCTTTGGTTTTGGGTTCAGTTCTTTCTGCTAGCATACAACAACAAAATATTTCATACACAATGGATATTGGTTTGCAGTAGTAACAATACCACTAAAATTTCTCTTCAAGAGAGGACTTTTGCTGATTATTTGAAATAATATACAAGCATACAAGCAGCATTGAAAAACCGAATGAGTTTCCATGAAGGACTGGTTGGAGATTTCACCCATAGAATTAAGGAATTGGCATGAAGATAATTCAGAAGATAGTAAAATCTTCAAATAAGATTGCTATTAGAGTAAAATGTTCTCATTGTTGTTGTTCAATCACTCAGTCATGTCTGACTTTTGCGACCCCATGGATTACAGTAGGCCAGGCTTCCCTGTCCTTCATCATCTCCCCAAGCTTGCTCAAACTTAAATCCCTTGGCTCAGTGATACCATCCAATCATCTCATCCTCTGCCGTCCCCTTCTCCTCCTGCCTTCTATCTCCTTCTGCCTTCTATTAGCATCATGGTTTTGTACTGAAAGGCCAAACTTGTCTTCTACTCCAGGTATCTTTTAATGTCCTACTTTTGTATTTCAGTCCCACATGATGAAAAGGACTTTTTTGGGTGTTAGTTCTAGAAGATCTTGTAGGTCTTCAGAGAACCATTCAACTTCAGCTGCTTCAGCATTACTGGTTGGGGCATAGACTTGGATTACTGTGATATTGAATGGTTTGCCTTAGAAAAGAACCAAGATCTTTCTTTCATTTTTTAGACTGCACACAAGTACTGCATTTCAGACTCTTTTGTTGACTATGAGGGCTACTTCATTTCTTCTAAGGGATTCGTGCCCACAGTAATAGATATAATGGTCATAAATATTCTCATAATTAAACAAATGAAATACCTGTTTCTAAATGTGAGGTGAAATTAAAATCAGTTACTGAAAAATATGGTGATTACACTGACCAGAACTTAAAAAGAAAAAAGAGAAAACTGAAATAAAAAAAATAGATATGCAGAGAGATTTTTTCAATCAACAAATTAATAGTTAATCAGGCTTATACTTCACAAATTTTGTTTTTCTTTTTAATATGTTTGTTTTAATACCTAGAGCTAAATATAACATCACAGAATATTGTAATTTGGTAAAACTGTAGCTGATGTGTAGATAACTAAACAAGTTAATCTATATTTATTTATATCTATGAACTCGAATTAGGTTAATTTAATTCACAGAGTCGGAAGCAACTTAGCATGTGACACTTTTGGGTCTTTTCAGGTGGCGCCTGTGATAAAGAATCTGCCTGCCAATGCAAGAGATGTAACAGATATGGGTTTGATCCCTGTCAGGGATATCCCCAGAGAAGGGCATGACAATCCACTCCAGTATTCTTGCCTGGATAATCCCACGGACAGAGGAGCCTGGTGGGCTACAGTCCATGGTGTCACACAGAGTCAGACATGTCTGAAGCGAGTTAACATGTGAACTCGAATTACCTGGCTACCCAATGGTGAAGATAATTGAGTAAATACAATGTTGAGATTGTGTTTAGCTTCTATAAAATGTGATTAAGTGTCACATTAGACATTTAAGAAGTATGGCCGTGAAAGAACTCCCTGGAAGTATGCCTGGTGACAGATTAGAAGGGATCAAGGTTAATGGAGTAGTTGGAAATGATACTTACACAAGATGCAGGTTGCAAATGAAAGGAATATGTAAGAAAAAGATTATGTTAAGAAGTAAATGGGAAGAAAAGCCCTCAGTCAGGCACTGATGTTTCAAATTTTCATAGAATGTAAAAAGCAAAGAAGAGTATTTAATAATGTACCTGTAGAATTAAGTGATTTTTCCCTCTGGGTACATTCAGATGTCATTAGTGTTTTCCAAACTAAGGTTGTGAAATGGAGTATTTGGGAATTAATATAATTTGTTTTAAAATTCATGTTTCAAAATAAGTTGCATTTCAACAATTTAATATGCTATACCATGGATAAATTTGAGTTTGTCTGTACTTATTCATATAATCACTGACTCATCCTTGTCATATACCTTCCTATCTCTTCATATGTTCTAAGGTGGCAATGGTGCTTTCAATGGGCTGCTTGAAATCTAACATATTTGGTGAAAGTGCTAATAATAGCTTGCCTGAGTAGCTATTAAGCTTATAAATATATTTGAATTAAAATAGTTATAAAACTGTTATATATTATTCACAGTAGAACTATTAGCTATAGTGTTGAAAAATTGAGAATAATAAGTAAAGATTAAAAGCAAAATTCCGTTTGCAATAGGTACTGCTGTGGATATTTTAAAGCGGCTTTTCTCTGTTAACTTCACAACACATGGAATAATGTTTGAATAAATAAAGCTTGAATAAACTTTGGGACTGTTCTTAATGAACTTTTCATACAAATGACATCAGTGAGCCTTGAGGAATATCTAATTCTGTTATAATTAAAGTTTAGTAAGAGTCAGAAAAGAGACTACCCAAATTGGTGAAATTCTGTATTCCTGTGTTTTCAAGATATTTTTGCCTCTTCAAAGAAATATGTTCCTCTATGCTAAGGTTTATTCAATATGATTTTTACTAGCAACATATTTCAACTGAAAGATATGTAATGGCATATATTTTAAAGAAAAATACACTTCAGTCATTTCACTTCTCAAGTTGGCAGTGTCTGACTAACTCAGAGAGGAAAACCTTTAAAATAACATTAAGAAAAAATACATTCTCAGTCTTTATGGCAATTTTTCTATTCGTTTAAAAATATAACTCTGTATAAATACATGATACATATACATGATACTTGCCAGGAATAGCCACAAGGGAAAGGTAATTTCACTAAAATTATATATGGAGATTCTCAGACGATAGAAAAATATCAAAGAATGAATAATAAATTGAAGTTTCTAAGAACTATAGTTTGATTATTGGAGACCGTTTTAAAGTGCACTTATCCAAGCTGGGAGGGTTTGGGGGCAGGAGGAGAAGGCGACGACAGAGGATGAGATGGCTGGATGGCATCACCGACTCAATGGACATGAGTTTGAGTAAACTCCGGGAGTTGGTGATGGACAGGGAGGCCTGGCGTGCTGCGATTCATAGGGTCGCAAAGAGCGACTGAGCGACTGAACTCATGACTCATGACTGAGCGACTGAACTGAACTTATCCAAGGTATGCACCACTATTTCTAACCATGACTTGGATAGCTCAGAGATTACTGTTCACTTCAAATATGGAAGTTAATGTTTTAATAAAAGAAAACAAAAGCTTTATATAGTCCTAGAATATGGAGAAAATGGTCAAAGTGGTTTTATTTTATTCTCCCTTATGGATTTAATTGCAATTGAATCGCTGTGTTGTTGCTTTTGAGCTTTCTTTTGTTTCTGGAAAGAAAAATCGTATATGTGACAATAAAGTTTGCAAAGGAAAGTTGTCCTGCATTTCCACATTATCACAGAGCAGGGCCCCCCACCCCTGCTACTAAAAAACTGTCCAAAGCATGTTCTTTATCACTAGCGCCCCCTGAGAAGCCCAAAATTGTCACACCTGGGCACAGTTCTTGAAGCGGGTTCCCATGGAAAAATAAAAATCTTCAATATGGAATGAGACTAAGAACGTGGACCTTAATATTTTGTAACTAGGGGGCTAGAGGAAGGATTTAACTCTTTGGTGTTCCATGAGTATTAAGTTGGAAACTTCTTCAAGCAATATGCTTTCTCCTCCTTCCTGAATGGGTCTTAGGCCTGCTGTTTAACCAAGACAGTCTTAGAAGTCAGGCTGGCCAGTTCCACTGTATCTAATGGACAGCTTGTCACTATGGAAACATTTTGACCACCAGACATGCATTGCTTGCCTGAATTTCTAGTGTGTCTGATTTTAACCTTAGCTCTCCACCAGTAGAGAAGCCAAGCACTAAACTGCAAACACTTTCAGTAAAGCATGTTCTCCTTGCATTATTTCTTCCAAACCCCTTTTTTCAAGTCCAGAGCTAATTTCTAACATAATGATAGTGACCTCAGTTATCCTTCATCCAGACTGTGGACTTACCCATAATGAAGAGAATAGCAACCTTATATAAACTTTTGGCCCTTCCTAATAGTGGTGATGATTCTTTGTGAACTTCACAGAAATTAACAGATTATATTCTTCCAGGAAGAGAAGATCAGACTATTTCAACACAGGATCCCATGTATTTGCTGCACACAGGACAGTTACAGAAAGAAGAAAAACTGGATTTGCTTGCTAAAATCCAGATTTTTGAGGCAAGAATAGTTTTTATGAACTAGAAACATGATGAAATAAGGTTCCTATTTTTCATTCATTAAGTTCTGTATTTAGAAAGAGAATAGAGAAGTTCCAAAGCTGTTCATATTCACTTAATACCTTTAAGAGCTTGCAATTAACACCATTTTTGTTCACAAAGAAGGAAGGATTTTACTGTTAGTTTCTGTCTTAGAGTTTTAAATTAACATACTCTAAGTATTTCATTAAGTAGAATAATACTGCAAATTAATAAGCATGAATAGGCAAACATTTATTTTGAGAGTTCCTGGACTTTAAATGTCCTTGACTGCTGATTTTTCTTCTTTCATCTACCCTGGACTGTCTGCCTGCCATTTTCTCTGAGAAGAATTCTGCCATTTATCACAACAACTGTAGACTGCTGTTATAGTGAAAAAGAAAAAAAAAGAAAAAGAAAAATCAAGGGTGACCTAATATAGATAAGGGGAAATACAGAAGAAATAAAGTGTTGGGGCTAGAGTTAGCCAAAAAATATTAAGAAAATTTTTCTTTTCTTTAAGAAAGTGAAGTGAAAGAAAAAGATTGGACAGCAAAGTTTACAAAGTGTCATTCTGAACTCTATACCCATCCACACTATATGCTGCTTAAATAATACAAGGAAAATTTGGCATTTCTCAAATTTTTGGGTTATGTTTGGACAAAGCAATCACTCTGGAGTTAGATTATGTGAATTTTAACTTTAAAATGTTTAAAGACTCAGGTAGCTGCTAAGTAGCTTCAGTCGTGTCCGACTCTGTGCAACCCCAGAGACGGCAGCCCAGCAGGCTCCCTCGTCCCTGGGATTCTCCAGGCAAGAACACTGGAGTGGGTTACCATTTCCTTCTCCAAAAGACTCAGGTAAGCACATAGTATATTAACATGTGCATTTATTTCTTTTATCTCTCAGGATCCCATTCAATGATATTAAGTACATTTTCTCAAATGATATTAACCTGTAGGGAAGGAAATAGCAGCCCCATTCCAGTACTCATGCCTGAAAAATTCCATGGACAGAGCAGCCTGGTAGGCTACAGTCCATAGAGTTGCAAAGAATTGAACATGACTGAGAACACACAGCATAACCTTCAGGAATAAGGTAATGAAGAGAAGAGAAAAGAGAAACAACATAGCATGTTGGGGTGGAGAAATGAATCTGGGAATCTAAGTTATGAGGATTATGGTGAGTTTGATTTTGTTAATGTTTCATGATACCCGACTGCATACATGATACCCAACTGAATTTTCAAAAGTAAGCTAACTTATGTTTTTAAAATTAGGCTAAAAGAAAATAACTGTGCATAGCAGATTAACTCAGAATTGATGTGAATAAATAAAATGAGTATAAAAAGGCTGCTATAAACATTTGTACACTTGTTATTAAAAAAAACAAAATATGATTTTCAGTTCATTTCAGTTGCTCAGTCTTGTCCAACTCTTTGTGAACCATGACTGTAGGACTCCAAGGTTCCCTGTCCTTCAACTCCCCAACCATGTCTAAATTCAGGTCCGTTGATTTGGTGATGCCATCCAACCATCTCATCCTCTGTTGTCCCCTTCTCCTTCTGCCTTCAGTCTTTACAAGCATCTGAGTCTTCTCCAGTGAGTCAGTTCTTTGCATCAGGTGGCCAAAATATTGGAGGTTCAGCTTCAGCATCAGTCCTTCCAATGAATATTCAGTACTGATTTCCTTTAGGACTGACAGTTTGATCTCCTTTCTGTCCTAGGGACTCTTGAGAGTCTTCTCCAACACCACAGTTCAAAAGCGTCAACTTTTTGGTGCTCAGCTTTCTATAGAGTCTAACTTTTACATCCATACACGACTACTGGAAAAATCATAGCTTTGACTATACAGACTTTTGTTAGTAAAGTAATATCTCTGCTTTTTAATATGTTGTTTAGGTTAGTCATAGCTTTTCTTCCAAGGAGCAAGTGTATTTTAATTTCATGGCTGCAGTCACCATCTGCAGCAACACTAGAGCCAAAAAAAGTAAATTCTCTGATTGTTCCCATTGTTTCACCATCTATTTGTCATGAAGTGATGGGACCAGATGCCATGATCTTAGTTTTCTGAATGTTGAGTTTTTAAGCCAACTTTTTCACTCTCCTCTTTCACTTGCATCAAGGGACTCTCTAGTTCTTTGTTTCTTTCTGCCATAAGTGTGGTGTTATCTGCATATCTGAGGTTATTGATATCTCTCCTGGCAATCTTGATTCCAGCTCGTGCTTCATCCGGTCCAGAGTTTCCCATGATGTGCTCTGCATATAAGTTAAGTAAGCACAGTGACAATATACAACCTTGATGTACTCCTTTCCCAATTTGGAACCAATCTATTGTTCAATGTACAGTTCTAACTGTTTCTTCTTGACCTGCATACAGATTTCTCAAGAGGCAGCTCAGGTGGTCTGGTATTCCCACCTCTTGAAGAACTTTCCACAGTTTGTTGTGATCCACTCAGTCAAAGGATGTGATGTAGTCAATAAAGCAGAAGTAGATATTTTTCTGGAATTCTCTTGCATTTTTGATGATCCTATAGATGTTGGAAAATTGATCTCTGGTATCTCTGCCTTTTCTAAATCCAACTTGAATATCTGGAAATTCATGGTTCACATACTATTGAAGCCTGGCTTGGAGAATTTTGCACACTACTTTGCTAGCGTGTGAGATGAGTGCAATTGTGCAGTAGTTTATGCATTCTTTGGCATTGCCTTTCTTTGGGATTGGAATGAAAACTAAGCTTTTCTAGTCCTGTGGCCATTGATGATTTTTCCAAAAATGCTGGCATATTGAGTGGTGAGCTTTCACAGCATCATCTTTTAGGATTTGAAATAGCTCAACTGGAATTCCATAACCTCCATTTGCTTTGTTTGTAGTGATGCTTCCTATGGCCCACTTGACTTTGCATTCCAGGATGTCTGGCTCTAGGTGGGTGATCACAGCATCGTGATTATCTGCGTCATTAAGATCTTTTTTCATAGTTCTGTGTATTCTTGCCACCTCTTATTAACATCTCTTGCTTCTGTTAGATCCATGCCATTTCTGTCCTTTATTGTGCTCATCTTTGCATGAAATGTTCCCTTGGTATCTCTAATTTCTTGACGAGATCTCTAGTCTTTCCCATTCTATTGTTTTCCTCTATTTCTTTGCATTGATCACTGAGGAAGTCTTTCTTATGCTCTTCTTTGGAACTTTGCATTCAAATGGGTATGTCTTTCCTTGTCTCCTTTGTCTTAAGCTTCTCTTCTTTTCTTAGCTATTTGTATGGCCTTCTCAGACAACTATTTTGCTTTTTTGCATTTCCTTTCTTGGGAATGGTCTTGACCACTGCCTCCTCTACAATGTCATGAATCTCTGTCCATATTTCTTCAGGCACTCTATCAGATCTAATGTCTTGAATATATTTGTTACTTCCTCTGTATAATAGGGATTTGATTTAGGTCATACCTGAATGGTCTACTGGTTTTCCCTACTTTCTTCAATTTAAATCTGAATATGGCAATAAGTCGGAGAAGGCCATGGCACCCCACTCCAGTACTCTTGCCTGGAAAAGCCCATGACCAGAGGAGCCTGGTAGGCTGCAGTCCATGGGGTCGCTAAAAGTTGGACTCGACTGAACGACTTCACTTTCACTTTTCACTTTCACGTATTGGAGAAGGAAATGGCAATCCACTCCAGTGTTCTTGCCTGGAGAATCCCAGGGACGGGGGAGCCTGGTGGGCTGCTGTCTATGGGGTCACACAGAGTCGGACACAACTGAAGCGACTTAGCTGCAGCAGCACAGCAGCAGCATGGCAATAAGTTCATGATCTGAGACACAGTCAGCTCCCTGTCTCGTTTTTGCTGACTGAATATAACTTCTCTATCTTCAGCTGCAAAGAATATAATCAAGCTAATTTAGTTATTGATCATCTGATGATGTCCATGTGTAGAGGCTTCTCTTTTGTTATTGGAATAGGTTGTTTTATGACTAATGTGTCTTCTTGGCAAAATTCTGTTAGCCTTTTACTTGCTTTATTTTGTACTCCAAGGCCAAAATTGCCTGTTACTCCAGGTGTGTCTTGACTTCCTATTTTTGCATTCCAGTCCCCTATAATCAAAAGGGCATCTTTTTCGCTTGTTTGTTCTAGAAGATCTTGTACGTCTTCATAGAACTATTTAACTTCAGCTTCCTCAGCATTGCTGATCAGGGCATAGATGTGGATTACTGTGATATTGAATGGTTTGCCTTGGAAATGAACAGAGATCATTGTGTTGTTTTTGAGATTGCATCCCAGCACTGAATTTCAGAGTCTTTTGTTGACTATGAAGGCTGCTCCATTTCTGCTAAGGGATTCTTGCCCACAGTAGTCGATATAATGGTCATCTGAGTTAAATTCGCCCATTCTAGTCCATTTTAGTTCACTGATTCCTAGAATGTTGATGTTCACTCTTGCTATCTCTTGCCACTTCCAATTTACCTTGTTTCATGGACCTAACATTCCAGGGTCCTATGCAATATTGTTGTTTACAGCATCAGACTTTACTTCCATCACCAACATACATCAACAACTGGGTGTTGCTTTTGCTTTAGCTCCATCTCTTCATTCTTTCTGGAGTTATTTCTCCCTCTTCTCCAGTGGCATATTGGGCAGCTAGTGACCTGAGGAGTTCATCTTTCAATGTCCTATCTTTTTGCCTTTTTATACTGTTCATGGCATTCTCAAGTTAAAAATACTGAAGTGGCTTGCCATTCCCTTCTCCAGTGGACCACATTTTGTCAGACCTCTCCACCATGACCCATCCATCTTGGGTGGCCCTACACAGCATGGCTCATACTTTCATTAAGTTAGATAAGGCTGTGGTCCATGTTATCAGATTGGTTAGTTTTCTGTGATTGTGGTTTTCATTCTACCTCCCCTCTGATGGATAAGGATAAGAGACTTGTGGAAGCTTCCTGATGGGGGAGACTGACTGAGGGGAAAACTGGGTCTTTTTGATGGGCACCGCCATGCTCAGTAAATCTTTAAACCAATTTTCTATTGTTGGGCCAGGCTGTGTTCCCTCCCTGTTGTTTGACCTGAGACCAAACTATGGTGGAGGTAATGAAGAAAACGGAGACCTCCTTCAAATGTTTCCATGCACACACTGCTGCACTCAGTGCCTTCAACCCTGCAGCAGGTCACCACCGACCTATGCCTCTGCTGGAAACTCCCGGACATCACAGGCAAGTCTGGGTCAGTCTCTTGTGGGGTCACTGGTCCTTTCTCCTGGGTCCTGGTGTGCACAAGGTTTTGTCTATGCCCTCCAAGAATCTGTTTCCCCAGTCCTGTGTAAGTTCTGGTAGCTCTATGGTGGGGTAATGGTGACCTCCTCCAAGAGGGCTAATGCCACAACCAGGTCTGTGGCACCCAGGGCCCCTGACCCTGCAGCAGGTCACTGCTGACCCATACCTCTGTAGGAGACACTCAAACACTCAAAGGCAGGTCTGGCTCAGTCTCTGATGAGCACGAGGTTTTGTTTGAGCCCTCTGAGTGTTTCTGGTGGGTGTGGGGAGAAAAGGAAAGATATAAGCATCTGAATGCAGAGTTCCAAAGAATAGTAAGAAGAGATAAGAAAGCCTTCCTCAGCGATCAATGCAAAGAAATAGAGGAAAACAATAGAATGGGAAAGACTAGCAATCTCTTCAAGAAAGTTAGAGATACCAAGGGAACATTTCATGCAAAGATGGGCTGGATAAAGGGCAGAAATGGTATGGACCTAACAGAAGCAGAAGATATTAAGAAGAGGTGGCAAGAATACACAGAAGAAGTGTACGAAAAAGATCTTCAAGACCCAGATAATCATGATGGTGTGATCACTCACCTAGAGCCAGACATCCTGGAATGTGAAGTCAAGTGGGCCTTAGAAAGCATCACTATGAACAAAGCTAGTGGAGGTGATGGAATTCCAGTGGAGCTATTTCAAATCCTGGAAGATGATGCTAATGAATGTGCTTCACTCAATATGCCAGCAAATTTGGAAAACTCAGCAGTGGCCACAGGACTGGAAAATGTCAGTTTTCATTCCAATCCCAAAGAAAGGCAATGCCAAAGAATGCTCAAACTACCACACAATTGCACTCATCTCACACGCTAGCAAAGTAGTGTGCAAAATTCTCCAAGCCAGGCTTCAGCAATACTTGAACCGTGAACCTCAGATATTTAAGCTGGTTTTAGAAAAGGCAGAGGAACCAGAGATCAAATTGCCAACATCCGCTGGATCATTGAAAAAGCAAGAGAGTTCCAGAGAAATGTCTATTTCTGCTTTATTGACAATGCCAAAGCCTTTGGTTGTGTGGATCACAATAAACTGTGGAAAATTCTTCAAGAGATGGGAATACCAGACCACCTGACATGCCTCTTGAGAAATTTGTATGCAGGTCATGAAGCAACAATTAGAACTGGACATGGAACAACAGACTGGTTCCAAATAGGAAAAGGAGTACGTCAAAGCTGTATATTGTCATCCTGCTTATTTAGATTATATGCAGAGTACATCATGAGAAACGCTGGACTGGAAGAAGCACAAGCTGGAATCAAGATTGCTGGGAGAAATATAAATAACCTCAGCTATGCAGATGACACCACCCTTATGGCAGAAAGTGAAGAGGAACTAAAAAGCCTCTTGATGAAGGTGAAAGAGGAGAGTGAAAAAGTTGGCTTAAAACTCAACATTAAGAAAATGAAGATCATGGCATCTGGTCCTATCACTTCATGGAAATAGATGGGGAAACAGTGGAAACAGTGTCAGACTTTATTTTGGGGGGCTCCAAAATCACTGCAGATGGTGATTTCAGCCATGAAATTAAAAGACGCTTACTCCTTGGAAGGAACGTTATGACCAACCTAGATAGCATATTCAAAAGCAGAGACATTACTTTGCCAACAAAGGTCCATCTAGTCAAGGCTATGGTTTTTCCAGTGGTCATGTATGGATGTGAGAGTTTGACTGTGAAGAAAGCTGAGTGCCGAAGAATTTATGCTTCTGAATTGTGTTGTTGGAGAAGACTCTTGAGAGTCCCTTGGACTGCAAGGAGATCCAACCAGTCCATTCTGAAGGAGATCAGCCCTGGGATTTCTTTGGAAGGACTGATGCTAAAGCTGAAACTCCAGTACTTTGGCCACCTCATGGGAAGAATTGACTCATTGTAAAAGACTCTGATGCTGGGAGGGATTGGGGGCAGGAGGAGAAGGGGACAACAGAGGATGAGGTGGCTGGATGGCATCACTGACTCAATGGCCGTGAGTCTGAGTGAACTCTGGGAGTTGGTGATGGACAGGGAGGCCTGGTGTGCTGCGATTCATGGGGTCGCAAAGGGTCGGACATGACTGAGCAACTGAACTGATGGGGTGATTCTAAACGTGATTTTGCCTCCTCCTACCATCTTGCTGTGGCTTCTCCTTTGCCCTTGTATTTGGGGTATTTTTTTTGGTGGGATCCAACATTCTCCTGTTGATGGTTGTTGAACTGTAAGATATAATTTTGGAGTTCTTGCAGGAGAAGATGAGCACATGTCCTTCTTCTCTGCCATCTTGTAGGCAAGATTTTCAGAATCCTAACATTGCTAATGGAGAAGGCAATGGCACCCCACTTCAGTACCCTTGTCTGGAAAATCCCATGAATGGAGGAGCCTGGTAGGCTGTAGTCCATGGTGTCACTAAGAGTCAGACACGACTGAGCGACTTCACTTTCACTTTTCACTTTCATGCATTGGAGAAGGAATTGGCAACCCACTCCAGTGTTCTTGCCTGGAGAATCCCAGGGATGGGGGAGCCTGGTGGGCTGCTGTCTATGGGGTTTCACAGAGTCAGACACGACTGAAGTGACTTAGCAGCAACATTACTAAGGTTAGAAAAAAGTATTCCAATAAAAGAACAAAATTAAAATGACTTTTAAATAATAGAAAGTGTAAACAAAAATATTTTCCTGATTTTATAAAATACTATATATTATAGAAAATTTCCTAAATTTTTTTTTACATATTTAATTTATTGTCTTAATATGTGCTTTATGTTCTTGGTGTGGAAATTTTTTATGCTTTTATTGTGAAAAACATAAGTAATGGCTGTTTTTATCTATTTTATATATTTCTGTATTAGCATAGTCACTTTTTCTTATTCCTCATCATTTTATATTACCATATAGGAAAAATTACAATGGAAACATCAATAGATACTAAATTATTAAACAGTATTTGAATGATATTTTGAATAGTGCAGATTATAAATATGACTTGACCAAACAACGAATACAAAGGTCTAAGTCTTATTGAAGTCTCCTACCAAATCACCTAGGATATTTAAACAAAAACTTCAAATGGTTGTGGGATTTTATGAGGAAGTCCCTAATGGTTCAGATGGTAAAGAATCCACCAGTAATGCAGAAGACCTGGGTTAGATCCCTGGGTTGGGAAGATCCCCGTTGAGGAGGGAATGGCAACCCACTCAAGTATTCTTGCCTAGAATCCCCATGGAGAGAGGAGCCTGGTGGGCTACAGCCCATGGGGTCCCAAAGAGTTGGACATGACTTAACAACTAAGCATCTTAAGAAAGTCAGTGCCTACATTTTAAAAGATGATTTACTCCTATAGCAATTGCAGTTTAAAGGATTTATTACTTATTTGTTTAAAGAAAATTAAATTTCCTACACTTTTCAAGTGATAAAGAAATCAATAAAAAAATAATGCTTAAACATGGAAACTCCAACTGCTTAGTTAGTACTATAGAAAACAACAAAAGAAAAAGATACTAACAAGCTCTGTGAATTTTTAACATGAAATTGAGATCATATTTAAAAAGCTAGTCTAATAAATAATTTTACTTTAAAAAATAAATAAACTTCAATTTTTTCTCCATATGCTATTAATCACTAAACTGCATTCTAAATTTAAGAAATGTTATCTGAAAAAAAAAAAAAACCATAGAATTTGATATGTTGCATCCTTAAACATTTATAAGAATGCCAGTAGTGTATATATCTCTGTTTTTTCACTCCAGCATTTGTATTCACTATGTATATTTTATTATTTTCAGTGTTGTTTTGTGAGTTCTTCTGTTTCTATAAACCATGTCTCTAAAGTATTTCAGGAATATGTATCTATTCTTTAATCATTTCTCCAAAGTATTTTCAGTCATGATTACTTACTCTACTTCATAAACAATTCTGTACTGTACTGATACTTTTATTTTGTATTTATCCTTCTTTCTTAAAGTTAGCTTCTTAGTATCCTTTATTTCTACCTAATCCTTGAAACCATGTATCTCTTTTGTGTGTAGCTTTTTAAAAACAAGATTATGCTTACTATAATTTACTTGAGAATATGGATAATTATTTATCTGAGATCACCCCATATTTCCTCAAGTAATTCTTTTTTCCTATATGTTCTAACTGTCTTCTGTGTTCATTTTCTCCTTTTCCCCATGCATCTATATCTATGCGGGCTTTCGTGGTGGCTCAGGCGATAAAGTGTCTGCCTGTAATGCAGAGACGTGGGTTCAATTCCTGGGTCGGGAAGATATCCTGGTGAAGGAAATGGCTGCTCACTCCAGTATTCTTGCCTGGGAAATTCCTTGGACTGAGGAGCCTGGTAGAATACAGTCCACAGGGTTGCAACGAGTCAGACATGACCGAGTGACTTCACCTTCTTTCTTTCCAATATCTATGTGTGTGTGTGTGTGTGTGTGTGTGTGTGTGTGTGTGTGTGTGTGTGTGACTGAGTACACACACACACACATGCTCATGTCCAACTCTTTGCCACCACATGGACTGTAGCCCACCAGGATCCTTTGGCCTTGGAATTCTCTAAGCAAGAATACTTGAACAGGTTGCTATTTCCTCCTCCAGGGGATTTTTTCAACCCAGAGATAGAAAGTGTGTCTCTTTTCTGCATTGGTGGGCAGATTCTTTACCACTGAGCCCCCTGGAAGTCCCTATGCATAGTTTTCATGAATTGCTCTGTTGACTTACTAGTCTTTCAGTTTAGGAACAAATAGGATATAAATTTTTACAAGTAAGCTGGAGCCATTAGCATTTCGAAGCTGTGGCTCTTGTCTCTCCATGTACCTTTGTGTGTGTGCATATATATGAACACACATAGTTGTCATCTCAGTTTTTCAAACAACCTATATTCTTCCTTTCATTATTACTGACCTTCCAGTTAGGATATTATAATCACTATATTGTTTTCCCTCTGCCCCACCTTCACCAAGCAGTATCTCAGAACAGAGGCTATAGTAAAGAATTAAGGCCATCTACTTGCAATCTGGAGAAGTATTTGCAGCTCTTTGATCATCTCTCTCCCACTTGGTGAAGGTGTCACAGTTTTGGAAAATATGTTTTATAATTTTGACTGTTTCTATTTTTCTTTAATATGAAGTTTTTCTTGTATTTCATTGCTTTTTTCTAAAATAATAAAAGTAGATTTAAAAAGCTTATATGATTTCTAGGGCTCCAAAGTCACTGTAGATGGTAATTGAAGCCACGAACTTAAAAGACACTTGCTCCTTAGGAGAAAAGTTGTAACAAACCTAGACAGCATATTAAAAAGCAAAGACATTGCTTTACCAGTAAAGGTTCACATAGTCAAAGCCATGGTTTTCTCAGGTGTCATGTCCAACTGTGAGAGCTGGACCATACATAAGGCTGAGCACCAAAGAATTGATGCTTTTGAACTGTGGAGAGTCCCTTGGACAGAAAGGAGATCCAACTGGTCAATCCTAAAGAAAATCAAACCTGAATATTCATTGGAAGGACTGATACTGAAGCTGAAACTCCCATGCTTTGGCCACCTGATGCAAAGAACCAACTCACTGGAAAAAACCCTGAAGCTAGGAAAGATTGAAGGCAAAAGGAGAAGAGGGCAGCAGAGGATGAAATGGTTAGATGGCATCACCAACTCAATGGACATGATTTTGAGCAAACTTTGGGAGATAGTGAAGGACAGGGAAGCCTGGCATGCTGCAGGCCATGAGATCACAAAGAGTTAGACATGACTTAGCCACTGAACCGCAACCTTGTTCCTTGCCTCAGCAATGAGAATTGAGTTCTTTGCAGAAACTCTGGTATTTCGCTTAGTTCACTACTCATTTTTTGAAAATAAAGTTCAAGGCAGACTGCAGCATCAAGATATCTTAGCAGTGGAAAGAGAAATTATTTCAGTGTTAGTAGTCCTGTCACAAAAGTAAGCAGTGTTTGTAAAACTGGTTTCTTGAAATCTAGGTTTTCAATAATGACTTTTAAGTTTGAACAAAATATTAATATGTGCACACTCTGAGTTATTTGATTATCTGATAACCAAATATTGGATCTGTGCTTTCATCCAATATTTTTATTTGTATTCATTATTCATGGCTAATTTTCAATGGCATAATGAATAAAGTAGTGATCTTAATGTAACTGATGCTTTCTTGCCAACCAGAAGCTAAATGATACCTCTGCGAAGCCATCTAATAATTCACAACTGACAAATATTGGTGTAACCAGTTTTCACTTTCATCTGAGTGGATTTTAGAAGTTATTAATGATTAGACTATTGATTTCAACTTTTATTAGTAAAAATGATTAATGTCACTTGCATATTTTCTCATTAAAGTGAAAACAATGACAAACATTAAAACAGTGTATGTGCCCATGAATGTTGCATGTGTGTAGAACTGCCAGTACCCCTATGGCAATGCTCAAACTTTCCTTCAGCCTGATCTGAAAGTCTTCAAATATTTTGACCTTTTCATTTTTCTATCCCACCTATTTTTTTTTCCATTCCTACTTAAGCTTTTCTTTAGTTAAGAATGGTGTACTTAACTATTTATACGATTTGCTTTTCTTTTTCCTTCCTCTTATCAATGTTTTCTATTTGCCTAAAATAAACCTTCCTCACCAAAACAAATAAAAATGAAAACTGCAAAAATTATGTCTAAACCCAACAGAGACACACTTTATGAATATATTTCTTCTTTCTTTGCTACCATTCAATCTCTGTGAAAGATTTTGAATGGCATCTGACTTGAATCACAAACACAAATATATAAGAGGATAGAGTGGGACAAATTGAAAATGTAGTATTGACATACATACATTACCACATGTAAAATAGCTAGCAGGAAGCTGCTGTATATCGCAGGGAGCTCAGCCTGGCGCTCTGTGATGATGTAGAGGAGTGAGATGGGGGATGGGAGAGAGGCGCAAGAGAGAGGGTATATATGTGTACAGGCTCAGGTGGTAAAGAATCTGCCTGCAAGGCAGGTTCAATCTGTGGGTCATGAAGATCCCCTGGAGAAGGGAATGGCAGCTCACTCTAGTATTCTTGGGTGGAGAATTCCATGGACAGGGGAGCCTGGCAGACTACAGTCAATGGATGGCAAAGAGTCAGACATGAGTGGGCAACAACACTTTCACACTTTTCACACTTTTCACTACATAGTCAATTCATTTTGTTTTACAGCAGAAACTAACACAACAGTATAAAGCAATTATATTCCAATTCAAAAAAAAAAAGGATTGGAGAAAATAAATGAATATCATAAGTCAAAGAGAGCAGGGGCCTTCATGGTATGCAAAAAAATTAATAAATTAAACAAAAAGGAAAATAAAAATACAGCATGGTCTCTTAGCTTATAAAGTATTTATCCTAAAGTTCACTCACTTTAATTGATCTCACTCAAATAGGAGACAACTGACTTATAACTGTATGCATAGTTAAGCTTATTGATTTAACAAGACTGGTTGTCTGGTTTCTTGCTCTTGACAGCAGATTAAAAGAAGCTTCTCTGATAGCTTAAAGCATTGAGCTATAACAAAGAAGAGATAAGAGAGGCGGAACACCAATTAGAAATAAATCTGTGTACTGCTCTTAAATAGCTTACAAACTCCTGAGGAAATCATTCTATAGACTCTGATACCAAAATTAATAATAATTAAGATATAAGTATGAAGTATTTATAACAATATTTTTAATGTCTTATTACAAAATTAGAAAACTGTACACTATTTGCTGCTAAGTTGCTTCAGTCGTGTCTGACTCTGTGCGACCCTGTAGATGGCAGCCCACCAGGCTCCCCCATCCCTGGGATTCTCCAGGCAAGAACACTGGAGTGGGTTGCCATTTCCTTCTCCAAAGCATGAAAGTGAAAAGTGAAAGTGAAGTTGCTCCGTCATGTCCGACTCTTATTACCCCACGGACTGCAGCCTACCAGGCTCCTCCATCCATGGGATTTTCCAGGCAAGAGTACTGGAGTGGGGTGCCATTGCCTTCTCCGTACACTATTTAGATAGATCATAATATAACCTAGAACAGTAATTTCTTCTTTATCATTTATAACACCTTATATGTTCTTGAATGCTTCAGAAATCAGATTATTCCGTCTTTGGAAAGTCCAAATTGATAAAAAAAAAAAATCATTCTCCATACTCATTTGAGCCTTGCTTGTCTCTACAAAATAATTGATCCTGCATTTTTTTTCTTTTTTTTTTTTTATAAAACAACTCTGAATATATTTAATTTCTAAATGACAGCATTTTTAACTTTTAAAATAGTTATATCCAACTTAAGAAGTTTATTTCTTTAGTAGAGGTTATTAGTTTCTGTAACAATTATTCTATCTGCCTTCAATTGTTCCTATCAGATAGTTCCCAGATTTATTTATCAATCTAGTTATTTTCTTCTGTATAAATTCTAGTGTTTAGGATCCTTTTCCAAAACATAATAAGATAATCTCAACATTACAGACCTCATCAGAAATAGCAGTAACAGCCATTCATTTGATGAAAAGAGTTGTATAATGTAAACCTTATCTAGACTGACTTGTTTCTAGTTACTTAATTTTGTCAAGTGACTTTTTTTTTTTAGTTCTTTACACAATTATGTTTCATATATTTTGATTTAGAGGATCAACTTTTTTGACAGAATCTATATTTTATTAATTTTTTAAGTACTTGGCATATAGTAGGAAGCTGAAAATATTGTTTGGGGAATGTGTGAAGAATATGTAAGTTCATTTTAGTCATCTCATTCCATTATTAATTTTTTATCTTGTCCATGAAATTTTTAATGTAGTTTTCAAATGTTTAAAGTTTGTCATGGTCTCTCTGATCCTGAATTTGTGAAATTTATTTTTAATCAGAATTCAAGTCTACATTTGTTCTTAATTAAATTTTGTGAGATATCAAAATTATTTAAATTCCATAGAACCTTGATTTGTCATCAGTTTTATAAAAAGGACTTGCCAGCTAGTATACAGTAGTATACAGATTTTTTTTTTCCATTACTGTATTGATTACTGTTAAGTAAGAGTTGAAAATATTTGTTCAATACAGAGTGAAGTAAGCCAGAAGGAAAAACATAAATACAGTATACTAACACATATATATGGAATTTAGAAAGATGGTAACAATAACCCGGTGTACGAGACAGCAAAAGAGACACTGATGTATAGAACAGTCTAATGGACTCTGTGGGAGAGGGAGAGGGTGGGAAGTTTTGAGAGAATGACATTGAAACATGTAAAATATCATGTAAGAAACGAGTTGCCAGTCCAGGTTCGATGCACGATACTGGATGCTTGGGGCTAGAGCACTGGGACGACCCAGAGGGATGGTATGGGGAGGGAGGAGGGAGGAGGGTTCAGGATGGGGAACACATGTATACCTGTGGTGGATTCATTTTGATATTTGGCAAAATTACTACAATTATGTAAAGTTTAAAAATAAAAAAAAAATATCATCCTAAGTAGGTTGAAGATCCTTAAACACTGATATCAAGTTCTCCACTATATATCTTAATCACTCCATAAACATAGATTACTTAAGCTGAACTAAATTTAATTGTATGATTTGCAGGTGTGTGTTGCTAAGTCACTTCAGCTGTGTCTGACTTTGTTCCCCACTGGTCTATAATCTGCCAGGCTCCTCTGCCCATGGGTTACTCCAGGTAAGAATACTGGAGTGGGTTGCCATGCCCTCCTCCAGGGAATCTTCCTGACCCAGGGATCGAACCCATGTCTCTTATATCCCCTGCACTGGCAAGCATCTTTACTACTAGAGACAACTGGGAAGCCCATGATTTGCACATTATGTATTTATTTTAGCAGAAGATTAATCACTTAACATATACCATATATTTAGGAATATATAACTGACATTCAAATAAGATGGATTATTTCATATAAAAGAGGAATAAAAAGGATAATAATTTATCCACTAATAGTTATAATTTTGGGGGGTAAAGATTACTTACTGAATTAATCTATGAAATTTCTATTCAGATTTACTTCTCAGAGCCTGAAAAAGCCTGGAAATTATGAATAATTATTGGTACATATTTTCTGTTAAACTGGTATAGATTTAATAGACATTTTGTTCTAATACGTGGGTGAATGAATATATTACTATTTACTGGTAAGTAAAATTCTATAATTTACTTTAGTAAACATTACTTTCTATGTGAAAGATTTCTCTATACTCAACTTATTCTTGCTATAACGCCTTTCTTCTTAATCACATCTGCACACTTACCTCTGGTGGAATGTTATTAATGCAATCCTTTGAGACTATTAACCAACATTTTAATACCTAACACTTAATGAAACTTTACTTTGAAAGACTACTGTAAATGTTGGTTCAGGCTTCAGACATAGAGAAAACAGACTTCAAATTGTCTTTTAAATACTCCACAGAAAAGGATTCCCTGAGATCAGAGGACATTAAAGGTTTCCTGGGACACTAAACAGACTCCAAATTGCTGTGCCCATGTTGTCTATTATCCCGCGGTCTCTCCATAACTGGGGGAGGAGCCAAGAACCAAGGAAGAAGGAAGTGAACACCTGGACCAGCAAACAGAGAACTGGAAACGGCAGAGCTGCTGATAACTGAATCGGAAACCCTTGAACCAGTCTGTATCTATTTTTAGGCTAATCTTCATATTCTGTGGAAGTCCTTTCTGTGCCTAACCTATAAATAAAGTAAAATTTCCATCTCCATACTCCATCTGGTTTCTTCCATCCACTATTAGAGAATAACACTCATAACAGCTTTTATTGTCTAGCCATCCACAATCTCCCTCAGTTTTTTTTTTTAATGTTGTAATTTTACAGAGTATCATTATTCAGACTAAGAAATGGCCCCCCATCCAGGAAGTCATGAATTACCTGCCATTTGTCAGAGTTCTAAGATCCTAGATACCTATAGCTGTATTCATAATCTGACTTTTCAAAAATCATCCATTAGGGAATAAAAGTACATTCAATTACACACACAAAAAGTATAAAAATCAATTTAACAAGATGACAAAGATACAATCAGATTATAAATTTTATAAAATGCATAAATTTTCTATGAGATTTCATATTGAAGTATAGAATGCCTATAAAGGAATATATACTTGAGCCAGATATTAGAATTCAGACATAATTTCAATTGGAAGTGATTTGGAGTAAGGAAGGAACACTAATTATAATTCAGTTTTACCAGAGCCTAAGTTACATATAATGGACAATTATAAGACAAAACTAGACAAGTTGGATTGTGATCACATAATAGCATTTTTAAAATTCTTGGTGGAGGAGTTCATAGTTAATTCCACAGGAAATTACCAAATATAAGGAGTGAGATTCTCTCAGAAAAATCCCCATAATACCAGGACCTGTTGTCCCACCCACAAAACAACTTAAGGATCCCATATCAGATCTAGGGTGTCAGGATATTTTCATTATGATTAAAAATTATCATATGGGAAGTTGGTAATCTTAGAGTAAATATGAAGTTTTGTATGTTGTTTAAAAGATAGAGGAAATCAAAAATAAATAAATGTTGATAAAGCATGTAGAGTGGTAGCAGGAAAGGAATTTGACCAAAACACTCCAAAAGTACTATGGAAACTAAAGATTCAAAACAGAACCAGAGGTTAGTAATATGTAGAACTAATAAATAACAATATGAAAGCTCTCAAGGGGACTGAATTAAGAAAAGTGGGGAGGGAGGTTCTGAGGAAGATGGGGATAATTGATTTCCTCTCTGGTGGCCCCTTTCCCCTGACATCTATGTCAGGAACTCAGGTGAGCTGGGGGATAGAAAGTGAGCAGAAACACCAGGTGTCAGAGTTGTCAATTAAAGTAACAAGATAAAAATGAAAAAGTTAAGCCTTTGATCACTTATTGCTATGATATAAGCAAGAGACTGAAACAGAGGTAAATGCCAGGATGCCTGTTCCCTTTTCCCCATAGGGAAGGCGTATCAGCTGGGGATAGGGTAGGCTAGTGGAGAACAGAGGATCCTCTCACTGTTGAGGGCACCCAGGGCAAAAGGCTCTGGCAGTTTTCTGGATCCTAAAATGACGTATTCATTGGAAGGATTGGTGCTAAAGCTGAAACTCCAGTACTTCAGCTACCTGATGCAAGAGCCAACTCTTTGGTAAAGACATTGATGCTGGGAAAGATTGAGGGCAGGAGAAGAAGGGTGTGACAGAGGATGAGATGGCTGGATGACATCATCAACTCAGTGGACATGAGTTTAAGCAAAACTAGGGGAAATGGTGAAGGACAGGGAAGCCTGGCATCCTGCAGTCTACGGGGTCGCAAAGAGTTGGACGTGACTGAGCAACTGAACAACAGCAACAGAGGTGGAAGGAGGGAGATGCGGGAGAGCTAGAAGTGGGAAATTACTGGCTTCCAAGTCCGAGGATGAAAGTGTCTTTATCCCCCTGCCAGGCCAGCATGCTCATTGTAAGGAGGTTTCAGCAGAGGAGTCTGGAGAGGACTTCTGCTAAAGGTCTCAGATCAAGGGACCTTGCAATGAGGGTTCCTAGGAATAGGATATATGAAGTGCATGACTAGCCAGAGGCCTGAATCCTCAATCAAAACTCCTCCAAGAAACTAAAGCCTTGGTTGTGCACCGAGTCAGCTGTGGGAGAACAGCCTTCCTCAGGAGGTCTGCCAGTTAAATTCTCTGTAATCATGTATGATGTCTGAAAAATCACACCTACAGGTTAAAAATCAATTATACTGATTAAAAACTCCTCACTGTGCCATTCAATGAGGGAGAAAAAATACTTTGACCAAGTTATTCAAGGTTAGGGCAACTCCACAGACTCTTTCAAGAACCTACTGTCTGCTGTTCTAATGGACCAGCCCAGCTACCCAATGATTTAGTTTCCTTCTTTTAACAACCACATAAACACACACACACACAACCCCACCCTCTTTCCCCCTGCCCTTTTCTTCCTCCCAGTTCTCAAACTACAGGGATTTTAATATAAATGAGATGTCAATAAAACCACTTTTGAGAGAGACTTAAGCCTATTTTATGGAGAAGGAAATGGTAACCCATTCCAATGTTCTTGCCTGGAGAATCCCAGGGACAGGGGAGCCTGGTGGGCTGCCATCTATGGGGTCGCAGAGTCAGAGACGACTGAAGTGACTTAGTAGCAGTAAGCCTATTTTAAGGTTTTATATCTCCTTGGTTTTCTTCTTGGAAAGAACTTTTTTAAAACAAAGAAATGTGAGGACCCTAATTAGTTGACCAGATTGCCTTTTTAAAACCAATCACCAACATTTTGTGTTATAACAAAATAGAAAAGAGTTTATCTTCTTGAATGAAAGTTTTTAATGTAGTTCTGAATGGATTGAAATAGAGAGACATTTAAAGTGCCTATCAATTAGGAGGCTACATTAGCAGTCAGGGATAGTTAAAAAAAGAGTTGAAATAAAGTTTCTTTAGTTGAAAGGAGAATGGACAAGAGCTGAAAAAAAAAATTGTATTAAAGGTCATTCAATAGGATTTGTGATCACAGGATGGTGTGATCACTCACCTAGAGCCAGATATCCTGGAATGTGAAGTCAAGTGGGCCTTAGAAAGCAACACTATGAACAAAGCAAGTGGAGGTGATGAAATTCCAGTTGAGCTATTTCAAATCCTGAAAGATGATGCTGTGAAAGTGCTGCACTCAATATGCCAGCACATTTGGAAACCTCAGCAGTGGCCACAGGACTGGAAAAGGTCAGTTTTCATTCCAATCCCAAAGAAAGGCAATGCCAAAGAATGCTCAAACTACTACACAATTGCACTCATCTCACACGCTAGTAAAGTAATGCTCAAAATTCTCCAAGCAAGGCTTCAGCAATACGTGAACCATGAATTTCCAGATGTTCAAGCTGGTTTTAGAAAAGGCAGAGGAACCAGAGACCAAAGTGCCAACATCCGCTGGATCATTGAAAAAGCAAGAGTTCCAGAAAAACATCTATTTTTGCTTGATTGACTATGCCAAAGCCTTTGACTGTGTGGATCACAATAAACTGTGGAAAATTTTGAAAGAGCTGGGAATACCAGACCACCTGACATGCCTCTTGAGAAATTTGTATGCAGGTCAGGAAGCAACAGTTAGAACTGGACATGGAACAACAGACTGGTTCCAAATAGGAAAAGGAGTATGTCAAGGCTATATATTGTCACCCTGCTGATTCAACTTATATGCAGAGTACATCATGAGAAATGCTGGGTTGGAAGAAGCACAAGCTGGAATCAAGATTGCCAGGAGAAGTATCAATAACCTTAGATATGCAGATGACACCACCCTTATGGCAGAAAGTGAAGAAGAACTAAAAAGCCTTGATGAAGGTGAAAGAGGAGAGTGAAAAAGTTGGCTTAAAGCTCAATATTCAGAAAACGAAGATCATGGCATCCGGTCCCATCACTTCATGGGAAATAGATGGGGAAACAGTGGAAACAGTGTCAGACTTTATTTTTCTGGGCTCCAAAATCACTGCAGATGGTGACTGCAGCCATGAAATTAAAAGACGCTTACTCCTTGGAAGGAAAGTTATGACCAACCTAGATAGCATATTCAAAAGCAGAGACATTACTTTGCCAACAAAGGTCCATCTAGTCAAGGCTATGGTTTTTCCTGTGGTCATGTATGGATGTGAGAGTTGGACTGTGAAGAAAGCTGAGCGCCGAAGAATTGATGCTTTTGAGCTGTGGTGTTGGAGAAGACTCTTGAGAGTCCCTTGGACTGCAAGGAGGTCCAACCAGTCCATTCTAAAGGAGATCAGCCCTGGGATTTCTTTGGAAGGGCTGATGTTAAAGCTGAAACTCCAGTACTTTGGCCACCTCATGCGAAGAGTTGACTCATTGGAAAAGACTCTGATGCTGGGAGGGATTGGGGGCAGGAAGGGAAGGGGACGACAGAGGATGAGATGGCTGGATGGCATCACTGACTGGATGGACGTGAGTCTGAGTGAACTCCAGGAGTTGGTGACAGACAGGGAGGCCTGGTGTGCTGAGATTCATGGGATCCCAAAGAGTCAGACACGACTGAGAGACTGAACTGACTTGAATAGGATTTGCCACCCACTGGATATGAAGGAGCAGAGAGAAATGTTGCAAAAAGTAACTGAGAGAAATTACCCTGTCAACAAACAGAAAAACAGAAGTTTGCCTGAGGACAGAGACTTTTTCTATTAAAATTTGCTTTATTTACAATATCATCTTAGTTTCAAGTGTGCAAAGTAGTGATTTTTGTATATTATACTCAATTTAAAGTTATTATAAAATATTGACTATATTCCCTGTACTACATAATACACCCCTGTATCTCATTTATTTTACAACTCATAGTTTATATCTCTTTATCCCCTACTATTATGTACCTTCTCTAATCCCCCCACTGTTAACTCTAAGTTTATTCTCTGTATCTGTGAGGTTGTTTCTGTTATATTCATTTAATTTTTTTATATTTTAGATTCTACATATAAATTAAATATATAGCATTTGCTTTTCTCTGTCTGCCTTACTTCCTTAAACATATTAATAAATCTTCCAGGTTCATCCATGTTGCAAATGGCAAAATTTCATACTTTCTTATGGCTTAATAATACCATGTTCTAAATGTAAACAATGCATTCTTTATCCATTCATCTTTTGATAGCCATTTAGGTTGCTTTCATGACTTGGAAATTGTAAATAAAATTACTACTAACATTAGTGTGCATGTATGTTTCCAAATTAGTGTTTTAATTTTCTTTAGACATATACTCAGAAGTGAAATTGATGGATCTCTTTTTTTGTTTTGTTTTGTTTTATTGAAGAAACTCTATATTGTTTTCCTGAGTGGTGATGCCAATTTACATCCCCACCAGTGGTGAACTAAGGTTCCTTTTTACCCATATCCTCACCAAGGTGATACCTCATTGTGGTTTTTACTTATATTTCTGTGGTTAGCAATGTTCAGCATCTTTTCATGTGTGTTTTGGCCATCTGCATGTCTTCCTTGGGAAAATGTCCATTCATGTCTTCTGCCCAGTTGAATCAGGTTGTTTGTGTTTTATATTGAATTTTATGAGGTGTTTATATATTTTTAAATATTAACTCTTATCAATCATGGAGTTTGCAAAATTTTTCTTCCATTTAGTAGGCTGTCTTTTGGTTTTGTCAGTGTTTTCTTTTCCTCTGCAAAAGCTTCTAAATTTAATTGGGCCCTGCTTGCTTATTTTTGCTTTTGGTTCCTTTGCATGAGAAGACAGATTTAAAGAAGTATTGTTAAAATTGATGTTAAAGAGTGTACTGGTTATGTTGTCTTTTAAAAGTTTTATGATTTCCAGTCTTACATTGGGTCATTATTCTATTTTGAGTTGATTTTGTATATGGTTTGAGAAAAGGTTCTAATTTCATTCTTTTACATGTACTTTTCTGTTTACTCAGAACCACTTATTGAAGAGACTGTCTTTTCCTTATTGCATATTCTTGCCTCCTTCATAATAGATTAATTGACCAAATGTATCTGCACTTATTACGGGGCTCTCTATTATGCTTCATTGATCACTGTGTTTGTTTTTGTACACATACCATCATGTTTTGATTACGGTAGCTTTGTACAATAATCCGTCTAAAGTAATGATACATTTAGCTGTGTTCTTTTTTTTTTTTTCCTCAGGTTTCTTCAGTTATTCAAGGTCCTTTGGGGTTTAATACAAATTTTAAAAATTATTTGGAGTTCAAAATAACCTCAGATATGCAGAGAACACTACCCTTATGCCAGAAAGTGAAGAGGAACTAAAGAACCTCTTGATGAAAGTGAAAAATGAGAGTGAAAAAGTTAAGTTAAAGCTGAACAGTCAAAAACTAAGCTCATGGCATCCAGTCCCATCACTTCATGGCAAATAGATGCGGAAACAATGGAAACAGTGACAGACTTTATTTTCTTGGGCTCCAAAATCACTGCATGGTGACTTGTAGCCATGAAATTAAAAGACACCTCCTCCTTGGAAGAAAAGCTATGACAAACCTAGACAACATATTAAAAAACAGAGAATTTATTTTGCCAGCAAAGGTCTATCTAGTCAAATCTAGTAGTCAAATATGGATGTGAGAGTTCGACAAAAAAGATAGCTGAGCACTGAAGAATTGATGCTATGGACTGTGGTGTTGGAGAAGACTCTTAAGGGTCCCTTGGACTGAAAGGAAATCCAACCAGTCAATCCTAAACAAAATCAGTCCTGAATATTCATTACAAGGACTTATGATAAGGCTGAAGCTCCAACACTTTGGCCACCTGATGCGAAGAGCTGACTCATTAGAAAAGAGCTTGATGCTGGGAAAGATTGAAGGAAGGATGAGAAGGGGACAACAGAGGATGAGATGGTTGGATGGCATCACTGACTCAGTGGATATGAGTTTAAGTAATCTCTGGAAGTTGGTGATGGACAGGGAAATCTGGTGTGTTGCAGTCCTTGGGGTCTAGGACACAGAAGGAGACTTAACAAATTTAAGAGGACAGAAGTTATATCAAGCATCTATTTTGATTACAGCAGTATGACACTAGAAATCAATTATAAGAAATAGGAAAAACACAGACACATGAATACTAAAAATGAAAGAAAAAAAGCACAGCTAAAAAGCTTGATGTAACTTCTATCCTTTTAAATTTGCTAAGTGTTCTTTTGTGGCCTAGTTTTTGGTATAACCAGGAGAATGTATTCTTTTGTTCTGATATGTAATGTCCTATGGGCATCTATTAAGTCCAACTAAACTAATATGCCATGTAAGACCACAGTTTTGGGTTGTATAATTCATTTCTATGTCTTTTATTATAGATTAGGTTTTGCTATCCCAGCTTTCTTTTTATTTCTATTTACATGGAATGTCTTTTTCCTTCCTCTCTCTTTTAGTCTGTCTGTGTCTTTGGCTCTGTCTGAAGTGTCTCTTATAGGGAGCATATAGAGCTGTCATTTTTTTTTTTTTTAATCTTATCAACCACTCTATGTCTTTTGATTGGAGTATTTAGTCTGCTGACATTTTATAACTTGTCTTAAAGTTGTTTATGTACTTTTTATCTATTCTTTTCTTCTTCGTTTAGTCTCTCCCCTTGTGGTTTGACTATCCTCTTTACTGTTCTGTTTGTGTTCTTTTCTCTCTAAGATTTGTGCATCCATTATAGGTTTCTGATTTGTGGCTACCATGGGTCTCATATGTGTTACTCATATTTGCTCAGTCATGTCTGCCTCTTTGCAACCCCATGGACTGTAGCCCACCATTCTCCTCTGTCCATGGGCTATCCCAGGCAAGAATACTAGAGTGGATTGCCATTTCCTTCTCCAGGGGACCTTCCCAACCCAGAGACCAAACCTGTGTCTCTCGCATTGGCATGAGGATTCTTTACCACTGAGCCACCTGGGAAGCCCTATACTTATACCTACTTGTTTTAAACTTAAAGACACATTTTTACCTGTTTTGTACTGGTAGCCACCACCTTGGTGTGAACTAGTGCAGGAGATGGAAGGGAAAACGCCAGAGTCAGGTGTGAGCCAGGGCTTCTCCTATGCTCAATGGCAGTTATCTTCTTATCAGGGGTGAGTTAGGGTTGCAAAAGGCTAGACCAGAAGGCTAAGGGGATAGGCTCCTCTCCTGTGTAATGATAGCTTCCTCTTTGGGGAAGTGACAAGGGTCTTACAGCTTATGCACTTTTGTACTCGATTCACTTTTTCCCTCACTGAGTGCTCCTTTCTTAATTACTGGGTTAGGTGCTAGAGGGGTTGATGTCACACTGCACACCTATAGACAATATCAGCTTCCATCCTGGACATAGTTTTTCTCATCCTAAAAACTGGGTACTCATGTACTCTCTGGCAATAGCTGCCTCTGCAATTATCTGAGGCTGGGTCAGGTCTGATCTGGTTCAATTTCCTCTAAATGTGTGCACTCTTTTTAGCAATGGCAACCTCTGCCATAGTGTGGAGCAGCACCAAAACAAGAAGGCTAGAAAAGGTATCTGGTATGGTCTGGGGTGTGCATTAAAGTGGTCCCAGCAAACTGACCAGAGTCCCAGATAATTTTTAATCTGCAGTCCACACTGGGATCAGGAGAAAGCAAGGATGTCCAGATAGTCCTCAAGAGCAAAGTCTGGTTTCTTACAGGCCTCTGGTAACCCACACTGGTTTTCAGGCCAACTAAGAAGACTCATCTTCCTGACATCAGACCCCTAGTCTAGGGTACCTAATATGTGGCTTGAATCTCTCACTCTTCACTGAGGGTCCTTGGGCCCATTGTATCCCCTTCCTTTTCTGGGTTCCCCACAAGGGGTGAGGTTCTTGACCATACTGTAGATCACAGCTCCTCCGTTCCTACCGGACTCTGTGTGAATCTTTCTTTACTGCCTAAGTCATAGAAGAGACTGGCAGTCTCTAGGTTGTTTCTGGTGAGAGTTGCTCCACATGTACTTGTGCAATTTGGACGTGTTCATGGGGGAAGTGATCCCAGCATCCTCCTACTCTGTCTCTCCACTCTGACGTTTTTTAATTGTACATGCTAAATTTATGGCACTGGCAAGGTATCAATATGATATTCAGGATATTGTTAGAAGTTTCAGCTAATAAGAAAGTCAGAACTAAAAATAATTTAATAAACATTTAAACTAAAGTTTTGAACATAACATGAATTAAAGAAACATGAAAACAAAGGAAAGGAAACTCATTGTTTAAAAGGTAAAGAGTACAGAAATCACCATTTTTCCAAATTTAATATTAGACAATGAAATTCTTATCAAAATTTTAACCAGATTTTTTTAGACATAGGCATGATTATTATAAATGTTATATGATAAGACAAAAGACATTGCAAATCTAAAACAATTTTGAAAAAAAGGAGTCAATTTGAAGGAATGAATCTCCTCAGTGTTATTATATAGCTATAATAATGAAGACTGTTGTATTGGAGAAGGAGTAGAACATAGATCAAATGAACAGAATACTTTAAAAAATACAGTTAAAACAGCAATAAGATATCACTACAAACCTATTAGAATGGCTAAAATAAACTTTAAAAATAGTGTTAACAACAAATGCTGAAAAGGATATTGAAAACTGTATCATGTATATATACCCTGATGGTAGGAATATAAAATAAAACAACTGCTTTGGAAAATAGTGTGGCAATTTTATATAAAGCCAAACATATAACTATAATACTATCCAGTAATTTCATTCTTTGGCATTTATTCCAAGAAAGTGAAAGTTTATATTAATATAAAAATTAGTATAGACAAATTGAAAGCCTCAATCACAGAAAAATAACCAATCTGATCATATGGACCACAGTCTTGTCTAACTCAATGAAACTAAGCCATGCCATGTGAGGCCACCCAAGACAGATGGGTTATGGTGGAGAATTCTGACAAAATGTGGTCCACTGGAGAAAGGAATGGCAAACTACTTCAGTATTCCTGCCTTGAGAACGCCATGAACAGTATGAAAGGCAAAAAGATAGGACACTGAAGATAAACTCCCCAGGTCAGTAGGTGTCCAACATGCTACTGGAGATCAGTGGAGAAATAACGCCAGAAAGAATGAAGAGAAAGAGCCAAAGTAAAAACAATACCCAGTTGTGGATGTGACTGGTGATGGAAGCAAGGTCTGATGCTTAAAGAGCAATATTGCATAAGAACTGGAATGTTAGGTCCATGAATCAAGGCAAATTAGAAGTGATCAAACAGGAGATGGCAAGAGTGAACATCAACATTTTAGGAGTCAGTGAACTAAAATGGACTGGAAAGGGTGAATTTAATTCAGATGACCATGATATCTACTACTGTGGGGAAGAATCCCTTAGAAGAAATAGAGTAGCCATCATAGTCAACAAAGTGTCCAAAATGCAGTACTTGGATGCAATCTCAAAAACAACAGAAAGATCTCTGTTCATTTCCAAGGCAAATTATGGTAATCCAAGTCTGTGCCCTGACCAGTAACACCAGCAGAAGATGAAGTTGAATGGTACTATGAAGACCTACAAGATCTCCTAGAACTAACACCCCTAAAATATTTCCTTTTCATCATAGGGGACTGGAATGAAAAAGTAGGAAGTCAAGAAACACCTGGAGTAACAGGTAAATTTGGCATTGGAGTACAGAATGAAGCAAGGCAAAGGCTAATAGAGTTTTGCCAGGAGAACACACTGGTCATAGCAAACACCCTCTTCCAACAACACAAGAGGAGACTTTACACATGGATATCACCAGATGGTCAATAACTAAATCAGATTGATTATATTCTTTGCAGCCAAAGATAGAGAAGCTCTATACAGTCAGCAAAAACAAGACCAGGAGCTGACTGTGGCTCAGATCATGAACTCCTTAATGCCAAATTCAGAATTAAATTGAAAAAAGTAAGGAAATCAACTAGACCATTCAGGTATGACCTAAATCAAATCCCTTATGATTATACAGTGAAAGTGATAAATAGATTCAAGGTATTAGATCTGAGAGAGAGTCCCTGAAGAACTATGGATGGAGGTTCATGACAAGAGGCAGGGATCAACAATCCCCAAGGAAAAGAAATGCACAAAGGCAAAATGATTGTTGGAGGAGACCTTACAAATAGCTGTGAAACAAAGAGAAGTGAAAGGCAAGAGAAAAGGAAAGAGTTCCAAACAATAGCAAGGAGAGGTAAGAAAGCCTTCCTCTGTGATCAATGCAAAGAAATAGAGGAAAACAATGGAATGGGAAATACTAGAGATCTCTTCAAGAAAATTAGAGATACAAAGGATCATTTCATGCAAAGATGGGCTCACTAAAGGACAGTAATGGTATGGACCTAAGAGAAGAAGAAGAGATTAGAAGAGATTAGAAGAGATTAGAAGAGGTGACAAGAATACAAGGAAGAACTATAAACAAAAGGTCTTCACGACCCAGATAAAAATAATAGTGTGAGGACTCACCTAGAAACAGACATCGTGGAATGTGAAGTCAAGTGGATCGTAGAAAGCATCACTATGGACAAAGCTAGTGGAGGTGATGGAATTCCAGTTTGAGCTATTTCAAATCATAAAAAATGATTCTGTGCAAGTGCTGCATTCAATATACCAGCAAGTTTGGAAAACTCAGCAGTGGCCACAGGACTGGAAAAGGTCAGTTTTCATTCCAATCCCAAAGAAAGGAATTGCCAAAGAATGCTCAAACTACCACACAATCACACTCATTTCACGTGCTAGCAAAGTAATGTTCAAAATTCTCCAAGCCAGGCTTCAACAGTATGTGAACTGTGAACTTCCAGATGTTGAAGCTGGATTTAGAAAAGACAGAGGAGTCAGAGATAAAATTGCCAACATCTGTTGGATTATCAAAAAAAGCAAGAGAGTTCCAGAAAAACATCTACTTCTTCTTTATTGACTACACCAAAGCCTTTGACCGTGTGGATAACAACACTGTGGAAAATTCTTCAAGAGATGGAAATACCAGACCACCTGACCTGCCTCTTGAGAAATCTGTATGCAGGTCAGAAAGCAACAGTTAAAACTGTACATGGATCAATAGACTGGTTCCAAATTAGGAAAGGAGTACATCAAACTGTATATTGTCACCCTGTTTATTTAACTTATATGCAGAGTACATCATGAGAAACACTGGGCTGGATGAAGCACAAACTTGAGTCAAGATTGCTGGGAGAAATATCAATAACCTCAGATATGCAGATGACCACCCTTATGGCAGAAAGCAAAGAAGAACTAAAAAGCCTCTGTTGAAAGTGAAAGAAGAGAGTGAAAAAGTAGGCTTAAAGCTCAACATTCAGAAAACTAAGATCATGGCATGAGGTCCCATCACTTCATGGAAAATATATGGGGAACCAATGGAAACAGTGAAAGACTTTTTTTGGAGGGGGTACTCCAATATTATGGCAGATGGTGACTGCAACCAAGAAATTAAAAGATGCTTGCTCCTTGGAAGAAAAGCTATGACCAACCTAGACAGCACATTAAAAAGCAGAGACATTACTTTGCCAACAATGGTCCGTCTAGTCAAAGCTATGGTTTTTCCACTAGTTATGTATGGGTGTGAGAGTTGGACTACAATGAAAGCTGAGCACTGAAGAACTGATGCTTTTGAACTGTGGTGTTGGAGAAGACTCTTGAGAGTCCCTTGGAGTGAAAGGAGCTCTCGTCAGTCCATCCTAAAGGAAATCAATCCTGAATATTCATTGGAAGGACTGATGCTGAAGCTAAAACTCCAGTATTTTGGCCACCTGATGCCAAGAACTGACTCAATGGAAAAGACCCTGATGCTGGGACAGATTGAAGGCGAGAGAAAAGGGGATGACAGAGTATGAGATGGATGGATCATCATCAACTCAATGGGCATGAGTTTGGGTAAACTCTGGGAGTTGGTAATGGACGGGGAGGCCTGGCATGCTGCATTCCATGGGGTAGCAAAGAGCTGGACATGAATGAGTGACTGAACTGAAGTGAACTATCACAATATCCCTAAACTGGAATGTTCTTTAGTGGGTGAGTGCTAAAGCAAACTGGCACATCGTAATGAACAATTGATATTTTTGACAACTTGGATGTGCCTCAAGGGGATTATACTGAATAAAGAAATCCAATATGAAAAAGCAGGCTACTTTTTGATCTATTTTATATAATTCTCAAAATCACAAAATTATTGAAATGTAGAATAAATTAGTGCTTGCTAGATGTTAGAGGGAAAGGATGGAGAGACAAGTAGCTGTGGCTTTAAAAGGGTAGCCTGAGCAGTCCTTGTGATGGTAATACTCTATATCTTAATTTTCATAGTGGTTACAGTAATATACACATGAGATAAAATTTGCAGAAATGCAAATGATTATGAGAGTAAGATGAAAAATTACATGCCAAGGAATTGGATACCTTAAAAAAAATAGATAAACTTAGAAACATATAATCTACCAGGACGAAATCCGAAAGAAGTGGAAAATCTCAGCAGATTTACTACTGGTAAGAAGACTGACTCAGTAGCTAACAATTTCCCAATGATAACTGCTCAGGACTAGACGACTTCATGGGTGAATTCTATTATTGTATAGTATTTATACCAATGTATACCATGTATAGGAGAAGGCAATGGCAGAAGGAAATGGCTACCCATTCCAGTATTCTTGCCTGGAGAATCCCAGGGACGGGGGAGCCTCGTGGGCTGCCATCTATGGGGTCGCACAGAGTCGGACATGACTGAAGTGACTTAGCAGTAGCAGCAGCATATGATGTATAGAGGAGGGTGTGACAGCCCATTCCAATATTCTTTCCTAGAGATCTCCTTGGACAGAGGATCCTGAGGGACTACAAGACATAGGGTCTCACAGAGTCAGACATGAATGAAGCAACTTAGTAAACACACATATGTACCATGTATAATACAAAACATGTAAAGTAGATTTAACATCAATCTTTCTCAAATTTTTCCAAAAGTCTGAAGAAGCATGAACATTTCCAAATTTATTTTGTGAAGCAGGTATTACCATACTATTGGAGACAGAAAAAAGACATAACAAGAAAAGAAAACTGTTGCCAATATCTCTTATAAATTTAGATGCAAAATCCTCAACAAGATACTGGAAAACTAAATTTACAGTGCATTGAAATAATCATGAGCTATTACCAAATGGAATTTGTCTCTGAGATAACAAGAATGGCTCAATATTAAAAAATTGATGGATGTGATATACCACATTAACAGAAAGAAGTATTAAAATCACATGATCACTGCAAAAGTTACAGAGAAGGCATTTGATAAAATTCAGTGCACTTTCATGATAAAAAATATTCAGTAAACTAGGAGGGAAGGACATTAACATTTTGCTCAATGGTGAAAACTGAAGCATTGCCTCTAAGGTAATGCACCAAATATCTATTAACGGATAAATGCATAAAGAAATGTGGTATATACTTTCAATGGAATATTATCCCGTCATAAGAAAGAAGGGAATCTTGTCATATGCCTCAGAATTGCTATGCCTTGAGGACATTACACTAAGTGAAATAAGCAAGAAATATTATGATAAACTGCACCTATATGGATGGCACCCCACTCCAGAACTGTTGCCTGGAAAATCCCATGGACGGAGGAGCCTGGTAGGCTGCAGTCCATGGGGTCACTAAGAGTCGGACACGACTGAAGCAACTTAGCAGCAGCAACAGCACCTGTATGGTACATCTAATATATTAAAATTCAAAGGAATATAAAGTAGAATGTTGATTACTCAGGGCTGGAGTGTTGGGAAAATGAAAAGTTACTGCTCAAAGTGTATTGAATACCAGTAATTCAAGATGAAAAAGTTCTAGAAATTTGCTGTACAACATTGTAATGCATGATGCACTTATAAAATTAAGTATATATCATATTTTCTATAATAAAAAATACAAACTTCATAGATACAGTATAGTATAAAATGATACAAAAACTTCTATTTATCATTAACCAGATTAGACAAATATATAGTTTTAATTTTTATAATTATTTTAGAGAAATACATTATTATTTTTATTGCACTTATTGTACAGCAAGGTAACTATAGCCTTATCAAAGGCAATTGTGATAGTTTCTGACATATAAGGAATTTACACTTCCCATTGTCATTCCAAGAACCCATGGAAATCAGAGACCATAGTTTTATAATATCATAGCTCATCTTCATCCCAGTCTAAAGAAAATAATCACCTCAAAGTTTTTCGAAGACTCTTCTTTTCCTCCAAAGAGTTAATATTAGTTTTCAAGGAAGTTTTAGCATCTCAGATTTATTAACTGGGAGGTCATATTTTTAAAATACCTTATGATTATTCTTTAAATAATTTTAGGTTCACAGCAATATTAAGAGAAAAGTACAGAAATTTCCCATTTACCCCCTGACCTCCACACATACAGAGCCTCTCCCATTATAGACTACTCCCACAAAATAGTACATTTGCTACAATTGATGAACCTACATTAGCACATTATTATTATCCAAAGTCCATAGGTTATATTAGGATTCACTCTTGGTGTTGTGCACTATATGGGTTCAGATAAATGACATGTAACCACTACTGTAGTATCATAGAGTATTTTCACTGCTCAAAAGATCCTCTCTGCCCTACCTCTTCATCTCTTTTTCATCCACATCCCTGACAACTACTGATCTTTTTACTGTCTCCAGAAAAGTGAAAGTGAAGTTGCTCAATTGTGTCCAGCTGTTTTCGACCCCATGGACTGTAGCCTACCAGGCTCCTCTGTCCATGGAATTCTCCAGAGTTTTGCATTTTCTAGAATGTTGTATATTTGGAATCATACAGTAAGTACATTTTCAAATTATTTTTATTAATATGCACCTTAGCTTTCTTCATGTCTTTTAGTCACTGTATATCTCATTTCTATTTAGTGTTGTATAATAGTCCATTGTCTTCATTTATCAGAGTTTGTCTGTTCACCTACTGAAGGACCTCTTGGTTGCTCCAAATATGGGACAATTTTAAATAAAGCTGCTATAAACATTCCTGTGCAGGATTGTACATGGACAAAAACTTTCATCTCCTTTGGGTGAATACCAAGGAATTAGACTGCTATATGGTAAGAGTATTAATTTTGTAAGAAACTGACAAACTGCCTTTCAAAATGGCTATACCATTTTCTATTCCCACCAACAAGGAATAGAGTTGCTGTTGCTCCAAATACTTTAGAGGGCCACTTTTGAATCCAAGCCTCAATTAAATAAAAAGTAAACTGTTAGGGTCATTCTCACTTTTTATCCCTTAAATTCCAAATCCAGGCTGTTTGTCTCACCCACTCTTATATTTAATTTTCTTGGGTCTAATATGTATAAATGACTTCCCAGGTGGCTTAGCAGCAAAGAATCCACCTACAATACAGAAGACACAAGACATGCGGATTTGATCCCTGGGTTGGGAAGATCCCCTGAAGAAGGAAATGACAACCCACTCCATATTCTTGCCTAGGAAGTCCCATAGACAGAGAATCATGGCAGGCTACAATTGACTGGGTCACAAAAGAGGCAACACAACTTAGCAACTAAACAATAACAACGATGCCTATAAAACTTATTTCCATACTAGAATCCTATTGAAATAAACTGTCAAGATCCCCTAAGTTGTGGAATAATCTACCTCCTCCTAGAGTTGACATTGCACATTTCCTCTAAACAATGCTGAGATTAACCATCATGAGGGTCTTTGAGGCAATAAGTTTGTTCCTTTGCTCCTTGGATATAATACTATTGTATTTGTTTTCTTTGCTTTTAGGTACAACAATATGCCTCGAGCATATCTTGTATATTCATTGACTGGAGCTGGAATCAAATCATTCTCCAAAAAGATCTTAATTTATTTCATGGGAAATAATGTTTATAAGCCACAAGCTGGACCTCATATAGAATAATACAAGAATTATTAAATTATATCTTTTATCTAGCCATTCCCAAACTTAGACAATTTTTATGGTAACAATTTTCTTGAGAATAGCTACTGTAATTATAGAAGGCAGAACATCAGAAGTCTCTAGATTTCACTTGTATTTATGAAGCATCTATCCTGAAAATTTTCATATATTATTATATTTCCACTTTTAATATTTAATTTTGAAAGCAGTTTTAGATTTACAGAAAAACTGAGAAGCTAGAATAGAGAGTTTCCATCTGTCCTGCATTCAGTTATTATTATTATTAGCATCTTACTTTAATATATTTTGGTACAATTATAAGCTAATATTAATACCTCATTACTAACTGAAGCAATTATTTTACTTATATTCTTTTGGTTTTTACCTAATTTCATTTTTCTGTTCTGCAGTCCCAATCAGGATACCACATTACATTTAGTCGTCATGTCTCCTTAGGCCCTTCTTTACTGTAGAAATTTCTCAGACTTTCCTCATTTTTGCTGACTTTAGCAGGTTTGAGGAGTAACAGTCAAGCATTTTGTAAGATGTTCCACTACTGGAATTTGGTTGATGTTTTTCTCTTGATAAAATTGAGGATACAGGTTTTAGGGAAGAAATCAACAAGATAAAGCACCATTTTCATCATACAGTATCATGGCTATGTACATGATTTTTGACAATTGATATTAAATAAGGGAGTGTTGTCAGGTTTTTTCACTGTAAAATCATTTTTATTTATCTCCCTCTTTTCTCTACTATATTCATTGGAAGTCTCTAAGTGAAAGGATCCTCTTCTCCTTGAGGGTGGAGTAGCAACATAAATGCGTGGAGGATTTATCTCTTCTCTCCCATCAGTTAATTTATTCAACCTTAATTTTTATCACAATGAACTCATGGATATGTAGTTTATAATTTGGATTATAATCCAGTACCATATTTTTTATTTTGTTTCACACAACCTTCAGCTTTATCTATTGATAGCGATTCAGTTGAAGCATGTGCTCTTTTGACATACCTTCATCTACTTGTTTGTTTTTAGCACATTTTTACTTTATGGCACAACAAAATGTTGCACACTGTTGTATTATATATATTTATTGCCCCAGTCTAGAAACGGCCACTACTCCAAAGACTCCCTGTTCCTTTTGCTGGATAATGATATTAGAAACCAAGGTCTGGTTGCTAGTCGTGTCCATTGTCATTGGATTGTCATTTACTTTAAGACTTCAGAGCCAGCAGAATACATCAATATATGACAAAGTATTTGTTATCTGATTGTGGAAATCTGTGTCTATGAGAGATAATTTAAATATTTCTGATTATTTTGGTTACAACTGACACAAATATTCCTTAAATTTTGGCACTCAATTTTGGTATGAAATAGCATTAAATCAGCTTGATTGTATCATTCTAAACTTAGGCTGAGTTATTGCTGTTGTTCAGTCATTCAGTCATGTCTGACTCTGCAATCCCATGACTGCAGCACGCTAGACTTTCTTACTCTTCACCAACTCCCGGAGCTGAGTTGTTGCATAGTAATACTCATTCTAGCTTCATAAACTTGGGTCATAACCATCATTTTCAGTTTCTTGTTCTATAAGTCCTTTAGTGGGCTTTCCCCAAAACTGTAAAATTTGACTTGGCCAGAGAGATCTGCTTCAAAATGAGGTCTGCCTCAAAAAATCAAAGAATTTCACAAAAAAATTAGAGTCATAGTTTTATAGGTTTTTAAAAGTGAAATTGAAATGCAACTTTTCATGTTAAGATTTCTATTATTGTTTTTGTTTAATTGTTAACTGATTAATTACTATTTCCAAACCCCCCAAACAGCTATTAGAATCAGAAATGTTTAAAATTGTGCTTCTGATAATACCTATAAAAATATAACTTAAAATTGTTATTGATGAATTTCAGTGACCGGATTTGTTATATAATTTTCATGATGAATATTAGATTCTAAATTATCAAGAACTCCATTTCCTTTACATTAGAAATTGTAGAATTCTAGATTTGTGAATTACTACAGGTGTGTGTATGTGTTAAAAATAAGTTTTTGTTCGATATAGATGAATATACTATATAAGTTGAAAATGATAAGCAGTTCTTAAACTGTACTTTTTTTTGTACAGGTTAAATTAAAAGACAGGATGGTCTTGAATATCTACTTATGAGGCTACAAGGTCACTGAAATTATTTTAATCCAATATCCTTGAAATGTCTTCCTCATTCTTATAAGATGCATGTAGTACACACCCATTTAGCACTTGTGTGATAGACACATAATGATCGTGATCATCCATTTCAGATAATTCTTTGTAAGTTGTCAAATCTTGCTGAAAACGCATACCCTGGAGAAGTGGCTTTTTTTGCTTGCCTTGCACTTCACTGACTTTGATAGGGATTTACTAGAAATCGTAATTGTCTCTTCTGATCAACAATGAAGAGCACATTTCTTACTGCTCTGACTATGTCTGTGGGTTGATAAATGCTGTGAAATATGGTAGTATACCCATGTGAAGTTGGCTAATGTGAAAGGAACGTGAGCTAATGACTTACCAAGCACTCCAGGGTGGCAGTAGATTGAATTTTTTGCCGACTTCTTTACTTCTTCATTTTGTCCTTGTCTGGAAAGGTTTTTAATTTTTCCAGCTCAATCAACAAAATAAGAACTGTATTTACCTAATGTATGATACATGGCTTTGCTGTAATGGGCCATTTCTGATGGCAAAAGGCAGTAACATTTGTTAAATGAGACTCTTGGATCCTGGAAAAAGTTAAAAAAATTTCCCTCAAACACCTCATCTCCTTCAAATGAATCATTTATATACTGATAAAAACTGTCTTAATGATTATCAAAACTAGGCTTAACACTTTACAAAACTGATACATGTACCAAATTATTTCATTAACTATCCAAAATCTCTAGAAAAAAATTTTATGACAGACCTGTCTTAAGTTAATTTAAAATAGTGGATTCCAAATATGGTACAGAATGATTCTTGTTTAATAGCATTATTTTTTTTCAAAGAAACATCTTCTGCAGAGTAAACATTTTTATGATAAGACTTTAGGTCTACTAATTAGCTTTAATTTGTAAATGTTCATAAGCTATAATTACTGATTAGTTCTAACCTCCTTTTTTCTTGTAAGTATACTTTTTAATCCCCATTCTCTCAGTAGGAATCCAAAATGCCAAAGTGATTTTTTTTTTCCCCCAAAGGCTTACTTTCATCAATAATACAATTAGGGATAAACCTCACAAATACCAGGAGTAACTTGCCTACTTATCCCTAGTACATAATTATGTACACAGAGACAGAAGGCACATGCATAAAAATATATAGAGAGATCTATGAATTTTTCCTTCTCTTTTTCTTTCTTCCTTCTTCCATTTTCTTTCTTTCTTTTTCTCTTTCCTTCCTTCCTTCCTTGTCCCTACAATGTCTATCTTTATATAAAATATGCAGATATTGTATGGCAATTCATAGTAAATACTAGTGTATTTTTTAAAGTAAAGCATATTCATTTTAATATACCAAAAGTCTAAATTACATTTGCAATAAATATTATTTGACTTTCCTTGATTATAAAAGAATAGAAGGTGTTTCATTGCAACAAAAAGCTCTGCTATCAACTAAATCAAACACCAAAGATAATGTGACAGGTTGAAGTAAGCTTACATCAGAAACTATTTTAAGTTCCATAATATAAATGTGAGAACAATTTGTTACTATTATAGTAATTGTTTATGTCCTGAATTTCAAGTTCTCCTTTTCACTATAAAGGGAAAAGGCAGTCCAAGACCAGAAAAATAACCAATTTAATGCTTCTCTCTAGAGTGAATTCACTCTACTTACATTATCTAATTTAATCTTATAGCAGTCTATGAAGTAGAGAATATTATTGCCATCAACAGATGATAAAAATAAATTTTGTAAAATTTAAATCAATAGTCTAAAAACACAGAAATAGCAAAAATGTGTTAAAAATCTTGTTAACACCATCTTTGACCACAATTATTATCTTGTTATAAATATTGTTGACTCTACTGTAAAAACAGGGATGTAGTGATATAAAATATTCTGACTATTAAATAATGAAAGGTGCACAGAATTTTCTCAAGTAGTTACAAAACATGCTCGTTATTACTTTTTCTTTTACCAAAGTATTTTTATATTACATGCCTCAACTTTTTAATAGAAAAATATTAAAATGAGACCACACAGGATAGATACAATTACATTTCAATAGTAATATTCCATAATTCCTTATAAAAGCTCAATCAGTGATTATAATTATATTGCATTTTCTCCTTAACAGATCTGGGAGCTAAAGATTTGTGAGCTGGCAAGGAATGACTCTACTTTAAAGGCTGTGTTAAAATTTGCTTCTTTCATGTCTTTCCAATGGTTAATACTCAATTGTATAACTCAATTGTATAACTCAATTGTATAACAATTATACTCAATTGTATAACTACATCTGGAGAAAGCACTGTTTTCTTTTATATGTGGCAAGAGAGTAACTGCATTTTCTCTAATCAAAGAGAAATTAAAAAAAATTTAAAGCCATTATTTTTTAGCATTTACATTATATTTTCCCCTAAGGTACATTTGCAATTTTTGTTACATAAAATTATATCAAATATAGAAACTACTATTAATAAACAGACACACACAATTCTTTTGAAAGAATTGCAAAATTTTTGTTTCTGTTTTGTTTTCAATAGGCCATGTTTTAAATAATATATTTGTTACATATAGCTGATTCAATACATTGTACAACAGAAAACTATATTTTAAAGCAATTATATTCCAATTTATAAAAAGGATATATTAGATTTCCAGTGTTGTCAAGTTGTGAAGTACAGAAAGTTTATATGGACCCCATACCTGGTTTCCCTACTATGAATATCTTATACCAGAGTGTTACCTTTGTCATAACCCATGGACTTATATTATTAAGTTATTAAATAAAAGTTGAAACTGAAACAATTAGGTACTCAGTCATGTCCAACTCTTTGAGACCCATGGACTGTAGCCCGCCAGGACCCTTTATCCATGGAATTCTCCAGGCAAGAATAATGGAGTGGGTAGCCATTCCTTCCTCCAATTATTAAATAAAATGCACAGTTTATTCAAATTGTCAGTTTTTACTTAACATCCTTTTTCTGTTATGGTATTCTTGAGGATATCATATTACTTAGAATCCTTATGTCTACTACTCTGATAATTTTGATTCTCCCTTAGCAAACTAACACTAAATTTATTTTCACACCCAAACATAGAACCACTAGATGCAGATTATTTGCCAAAACAATTGCATCACATCTAGCAAGGCAATCCGCTAAGTTATTCTGATAGTTATGTATTTCAGCAGAGTTCTGTTTACATTATCACTTGTTGCTGTAAATGAATAATGTCTAGCACAGTCTTAACACACTTGCGTTAGCTTTACTAGAATGTAAAATATTACATATATGAACAAATGTGTCTTAGGTGTTGGCATGAAGTAAAAGGAAATTATATTATTATGTGCATAAATTGGTAGATTGTTTTAGCATTTCAACATACAATTTATGAGGAGAAAATTTTGAAAAATAATATTTATTGATGGAAAAGATGGAACTTTCTATCAGTTAGGCTGTTTTGATCACTTTTTTCAGGTCATTGGTCCAGGTGATTGTCTTGCCTCCAACAATTAAGACTCATTTGAATATAGCATTTTATTTTTCTCAAGGGTTAATCTCTCTTGCTGAAAAAATTCAAGATATCCCACATTCAATGAATTATTTTGTTTGTTTCTTGTCATTTTGGATACTTTCTTTGTAATTGTTCTGTTCATAGGAATCCTAGTGACTAAAGAATATGTAATATTGTATGTTATGTCCAACTTGAGTGGACATCAGATTGCAGTAAATGATGTTGTTAAACAAAAGTCATATCCTTTTGCTTTAAAACTCTGGTTTCTTTATTAAATATTCAGCATATTTGAATAAAATTGAAGTGAAGATCACAAATATACAATGACTAACAAGCATTTCTAATCCTCACATGCCACTGTAATTTTATAAATTAGATTAATTCTTTATAATCAGCCTGATTCCTTCCATCACCTATCTTTGAATCTCATCAAAGTTTCAGTAGTCCAGAGAAGATGAGAGTTCCCATTCAGATGAAGCAAGCTTTGAACAAGAAGTGAGGAAACTTGCTTGTAAGAGTGAAGACAGATGTATGGCTTTCTACTCTTTATTTACTTGGGGCCAGTTAAAATCTCTGTTCCCTCATATGTAAAGTGGACTGGATATATATCTTTGAAGGTATTAATAATTAGAAATTACATAATGCTTGTGAAGTACGTTACTCTTTGATATGTGACAGAGATTTAAAATAACTATTATATTATTTTAGAATATATAAAAATAAACTTATTATAATAATACTATGGTGCTCTTACTATTTGGGGCTTCCCTGGTGGCTCAGCTGGTAAAGAATCCACCTGCAATGTGGGAAACCTGTGTTCAATTCCTGGGTTGGGAAGATCCCCGGGGGAAGGGAACGACTACCCACTCCAGTATTCTGGCCTGCAGAATTCCATGGACTATATAGTCCATGGGGTCACAAAGAGTTGTATATTACTGAGAAATAGACTTTAATATCAGCATGCACTAATTCAATGAATATTTACTAGGCACCTTCTAAATACCAGGTGCTGTTAAAAAGCAGAGACATTATTTTGTCAACAAAGGTCCATCTAGTCAAGGCTATGGTTTTTCCAGTGGTCATGTATGGATGTAAGAGTTGGACTATAAAGAAAGCTGAGCGCGGAAGAATTGATGCTTTTGAACTGTGGTGTTGGAGAAGACTCTTGAGAGTCCCTTGGACTGCAAGGAGATCCAACCAGTCCATCCTAAAGGAAATCAGTCCTGGGTGTTCATTGGAAGGACTGATGCTAAAGCTGAAACTCCAGTACTTTGGCCACCTCATGCAGAGCTGACTCATTTGAAAAGACCCTGATGGTGGGAAAGATTGAGGGCAGGAGGAGAAGGGGACGACAGATGATGAGATGGTTGGATGGCATCACTGACTCGATGGACATGGGTTTGGGTGAACTCCGGTAGTTGGTGATGGACCAGGAGGCCTGGCGTGCTGCGATTCACGGGGCCACAAAGAGTCGGACACGACTGAGCGGACTGAACTGAACTGAAGTTCTAGGAATTTACCAAATAACAAAACACAAAAATCTCTCTTTTTATGCGTTTGTGACCTAGCAAGAGCGAGATCAGAGTGAGCAATAGAAAGTGAGGGAGGACTGGGTTATACAGACAGTATATCAGTGGGAGGTAAATAGATACCACCATAATAGCACTATTGACAAAGGAGATAGAATATGCAATGGAGAAAAGATAATCTCTTCAATAAATGGTGCTGGGAAAACTGGAGAGCTACATGTAAAAGAATGAAATTAGAGCACTTCATAACACCATACACAAAGATAAACTCAAAATGCATTAAAGACCTAAATGTAAGATCAGAAACTATAAAACCCTTAGAGAAAAACATAGGCAGAACACTCTATGACATAAACTGTAGTACTATCCTCTTGACTCACCTCCTAAAGTAATGAAAATAAAAACAAAAAATTTTAAAAATGTGACCTAATTAAACTTAAAACCTTTTGCACAGCAAAGGAAACCATAAACAAGATGAAAAGACAACTTTCTGAGTAGGAGAAAACAATTGCAAATGAAGCAATTGACAAAGAATTAATCCCCAAAATATATAAGCAGTTCATGTAGCTCAGTATCAGAAAAGCAAACTCAATCAAAAACTGGACAGATGTTCTCCGAAGACCTAAACAGACAGTCTCCAAACAGGACATATAGATGGCCAACAATCACATGAAAAATGTTCAACATCACCAATTATTAATGAAATGAAACTCAAAACTACAATGAGTGTCACCTCACACTGGTCAGAATGGCCCATCATCAAAAAATCCACAAATACTAAATGCTGGAGAGGATATGAAGAAAAGGGAACACTTTTGCACAATTAATGTAAATGTAAATTTTTATAACCACTATGGAGAACAGAATAGAGATTTCCTTTAAAAAAAAAAATAGCAACTAGGAATAAAATAAGAAATGACCCAGCAATCTCACTACTGGGCATATACCTGAGAAAACTGTAATTGAAAAGACACATGCACCCCAATGTTCATTGCAGCAATATTTACGATAGCTAGGACATGGAAGCAATGTAGATGTCCATCAACAAATGAATCAATAAAGAAGTTGTAGTACATATATACTATGGAATATTACTCAGCCATAAAAATGAATGAATTTGAGTCAGTTCTAGTGAGGTGGATGGATGTAGAGCCTGTTATGCAGAGTGAAATAAGTCAGAAAGAGAAAAATAAATATCATAATGCATATATATGGAATGTAGAAAAATAATACTGATGAACCTGTTTGCAACGCAGATACAGAGACTCTGACATAGAGAACAGGCTTGTAGATCCAGTGCAGGAAGGAGGAGGTGGGACTAACTGAGAGAGTAGCATTGAAACTTATACAGTACCATGTGTAAAATAAATAGCTAGTGAAAAGTTGCTGTATAACACAGAGAGCTCAACCCAGTGCTCCATAACAACCTAGAGAGATGGGGGTGGGAGTGAAAGAGAGGTTCAGGAAGGGGACACATATGTATACAGACAGCTAAATCATGTTGTTGAATGCAAAAACCAACACAATATTGTAAAGTGATTATCCTCCAATTATTTTTTTTAATGTAAGTTGTCATATATATATAAAACAATTTTATATTTAAAAAATCAACCAGGGAAAAAGAATAGGAAATGCTTCAGTTCAGTTCACTTAGTCGTGTCCAACTCTTTTTGACTACATAGACTGCAGCACACCAGGCTTCCCTGTCCATCACCAACTCCCAGAGCTTACTCAAACTCATATCCATCAAGCTAGTGATACCATCCAATCATCTCATCCTCTGTCGTTTCCTTCTCCTCCTACCTTCAATCTTTCCCAGCATCAGGGTCTTTTCCATTGAGTCAGTTCTTCGCATCAGATGGCCAAAGTACTGGAGCTTTAGCTTCTGCAGCAGTCCTTCCAATGAATATTCAGGACTGATTTCCTTTAGGATGTACTGGCTGGATCTGCTTGCAGTCCAAGAGACTCTCAAAAATCTCCTCAAACACCATAGTTCAAAATCATCAATTCTTCGGTGCTCAGCTTTCTTTACAGTCCAACTCTCACATCCATATATGACTACTGGAAAAACTGTAGCTTTGAATAGATGGATGATTGTTGGCAAAATAGTCTCCATTTTTAATATGCTGTCTATGTTTGTCATAGCTTTTCTTCCAAGGAGCAAATGTCTTTTAATTTCATGGCTGCAGTCACCATCTGCAGTGATTTTGGAGCCCAAGTAAATAAAGTCTCTGTTTCCATTGTTCCTCCATCTATTTGCTATGCAGTGATGGGACCAGATGCCATGTTCTTCGTTTTTTGAATGTTGAGTTTTAAGTCAGGTGTTTCACTCCTCTCCACTTTTATTGAGAGGTTCTTTAGTTCCTCTTCCGTTTCTGCTATAAGGGTGGTGTCATCTGCATAACTGAGGTTACTGATATTTCACCCAGTGCTCTTGATTCCAGCTTGTGCTTCATTCAACCCAGCATTTTGCATGATGTACTATGCATATAAGTTAAATAAGCAGCATGACAATATACAGCCTTGGCATACTCCTTTCCCAATTTGGAATCAGTCTGCTGTTCCATGTCCAATTCTAGCTGTTGCTTCTTAACCTGTAACAAATTTCTCAGGAGGCAGGTCAGGTGGTCTGGTATTCCCATCTGTTTCAGAATTTTCTCCAATTTATTGTGATCCACACAGTCAAATACTTTTGCATAGACAATAATGGAGAAGTAGATTTTTTCTGGAATTTGCTTGATTTTTCTATGATCCAATGGATGTTGAGAATTTGATCTCTGTTTCCTCTGCCTTTTCTAAATCCAGCTTGAATACCTGGGATTTCTTGGTCCATGTACTATTGAAGCCTGGCTTGGAGAATTTTGAGCATTACTTTACTAGCGTGTGAGATAAGTGCAATTGTGCAGTAGTTTGAAAATTATTTGTCATCGTCTTTCTTTGGGATTGGAATAAAAAATGAATTTTTCCAGTCTTGTGGTCTCTGCTGAGTTTTCCAAATTTGCTGGCATATTGAGTGCAGTACTTTCACAGCATTATCTTTTAGGATTTGAAATAGCTCATCTGGAATTGCATCACCTCCACTAACTTTGTTTGTAGTAGTACTTCCTAAGGCCCACTTGACTTCTCATTCCAGAATGTCTGGCTCTAGGTGAATGATTACATGACTGTAGTTATCTGTGTCATGAAGGTATTTTTTATATAGTTCTGTTTTTTTTTTGCCACCTCTTCTTAATATCCTCTGCTTCTCTTAGGTCCATACTGTTTCTGTCCTTTATTGTTCCCATCTTTGCATGAAATGTTTCCTTGGTATCTCTAATTTTCTTGAAGAGATATCTAGTCTTTCTTATTCCATTGTTTTCCTCTATTGCATTGCACTGATCACTGAGGAAGCCTTTCTTATCTCTCCTTGTTATTCTTTGGAATTCTGCATTCAGGTGGGTATATCTTTCCTTTTCTCCTCTGCCTTTCATTTCTCTCTCTCTTTTTTTAAAATTTTTTTTGCAGCTATTTGTAAGGCCTCCTCATGCAAAGATTTTGCCTTTTTGCATTTCTTTTTCTTGGGGATGATTTTGATCACTGCCTGCTTTATAATGTCTTGAACCTTCCTCCACAGTTGTTCATATACTCTGTCTATCAGATTTAATCCTTTGAATCTATTGTGACTTCCACTGTATGTGTAAAGGATTTGATTTAGGTCATCCCTGAATGGTATGGTGGCTTTCCCTACTTTCTTCAATTTGAGTCTGTCACAGTCCCTGGTCAAGACAGCTCCCAGTCTTGTTTTTTGGTGATTGTAGAGAGATTCTCCATCTTTGGCTGCAAAGAATATAATCAATCTGGTTTCGGTATTGGCCATCTGGCAAAGTCCATATGTAGAGTGGCCCTACACAGCATGGCTCAGAGCTTCATTGAGTTAGACAAGACTGTGATCCATGTGACCAGTTGGGATAGTTTTCTGTGATTGTTGCTTTCATTCTATCTGCCCTCTGATGGATAAGGATAAGAGGCTTGTGGAAGCTTCCTGATGGGAGGGACTGGCTGTGGGGGAATCTGGGTCTTGCTCTGATGGGTGGTGCCATGCTCAGTAAATCTTTAATCTAATTTTCTGTGTATGGGTGGGACTGTGTTCCCTGGCTGTTGTTTTTCCTAAGTGCAAACTATGGTGAGTGTAATGGAAGTAATGGTGACCTCCTTCCAAAGGACTTATGCCAGCACAGTTGTATTCAGTGCCCCTGACACTGCAACAGGCCAATGTCAACCCATTCCTCAGCCCAAGACTCCTGGACACTCTAAGGCCAATCTGGCTCAGTCTCTTGCAGGGTCACTGCTCCTTTCTTGTGGGTCCTGATGTGCACAAGGTTTTGTTTGTGCTTTCCAAGAGTCTGCTTCCCGAGTCCTGTAGAAATTTTGTGATTAAATCCCACTGGCCTCAAAAGTCAAATTCTCTGGGATGCCCAGGTTGGTAAACCCACTCAAGTATTCTTGCCTGGAGAATCCCAGGGACGGGGGAGCCTGGTGGGCTGTCATCTGTGGGGTCGCACAGAGTCAGACACAACTAAAGCGACTTAGCAGTAGCAGCAGGAAGTTGGTAAATCTGTTGTGGGCCCTAGAACTTTCATACAGTGTGAGAACTTCTTTGATATAATTGTTCTCCAGTTTGTGGGTTGTCTGCTTGGTGGCTCTATGGTGGGGTAATGGCAACCTACTCCAAGAACACTTGGAGTATGGCAATATATGCCACATATTGCCATGCCTCCCAGGTCTGCTGCAGCCAAAGCCCCTGTCCCCAGGGCAGGCCACTGCTGACCCATGCCTCTGCAGGAGACACTCAAAGGCAGGTCTGGCTATGTCTATAGGGGGGGTCTCTGGGCCCTGGGCACACAAGGTTTTGTTTGAGCCCTCCCAGTGTCTTTGATGGGTATGGGTTTGATTCTAAACTTGATTCACCTTTCCTACCATCTTTTTTGGGCTTCTCATTTGTTTTTGGACGTGGGGTATCTTTTTGTGTGTGTGTGGGATCCAACATTCTTCTGTCAATGGTTATTCAGCAACGAGTTGCAATTTTGGAGTTATTGCAGGAGAAGATGAGCACATGTCCTTCTACTCTGTCATCTAACCATTAGGGTAATGCTTGGTGAGAATCATATACAAATTTAAGAGAGCTATGAGGACGCACTGAGAAAGGCACTCCCTAACATTACAGTATATTCATGAACTAACACACACACACACACACACACACACACACACAACCCCAAAAAACCTTAAGAATAAGTTAGTTGAAAGAATAGCAAAATGAATAATCTCACAGTCTACCAACAAGCATCAATTTTAAAACTTTTGCCACATTTGCTTTCTTGTAACATTGTTTTTGCTTTGTTTGTTGATACAGGGTATCACAAAACATTGCATTATCTCTTGCTCTACTGAAGCATTTTAATCACTTAAAATAATAATTATTCATTATTTCACGTGACTCTGTTGGTCTGAGACCTGGGCAGATTCAACTGGTTTTTGCATTTGCTGTACATGGTTCTGGCTGAGTTCACTCATGACTGCATTCAGCTAAGAGTTAGCTGAGTCTGAGTTATCCAAAATGGACTCTCACCTCATAGGACCTTTCTCCATGTGGTCATCAATCACTTGGGAGTGCAGCCTGAACGTTCTTATAGTATAGTAGTTGGGATCCAAGAACAAAGGCTGAAGTTTCTTGGATGAGGAAACTGAAAGTCAAGCCAAAAGCCTTACCTGAAAATAAATACTGCTTTGTTTCTGCTTCAGTCGATTGTTCAGAGCAATTCATAAGGCCAGCTGAGTTCAGGGAAAGAGAATAGACTTTACTTAATGATGGAAGAAGAGGCAAAGAATTTGTGGCCATTTAAATTCTATTACATCAGAGATCAGCCATTTCAGTAAGTTGCAGCTTTGCTTTATCTAACTTTAATCTAGAACAGCAATGTTCTTCTTTTTTTTTTTTTTTTTCATTTTCAGTCAGTGTATGTCAATCAGTTGTATTCATTAGTTTTTCTGATACTCACATGATCTCACAATTGGCCAATAGGCTTTCCTTTGAATTCTATGTCCATTAAATATATATCGACTTCTAGGATCATTAAACACATAGTTAAATATATGCACACTAAAAGAAGATGTTCTGCACATGCCTTGCATTGTTTTTTAATTGCTTTTTAAAGCGTTTAACACGAGTAGTTTTTCACATTATGTGAATATTAGCTCATTTTTATTTATAGACAGGCAATGCCAAAGTTTTTATATGTATAGATATATTATTCTCTTCAGCTATTTCTTTTATTGACTACATATTAATTTTAGTGTATTTATGATTAGACAAATGAAAAGTACAGTATTATAATTTCTCATCAATTTTATTTCTCAGAAACTTGGAAATTAATTATGTATTTAAATTATTTGTATGCTTGAGATAGCCTTATACAATGCATATCTTACTTCTGTGTGCTACATGGAAGATTTTGCTCTAATATAGCCACAATTAATTTTGAGCATTTAGTCTAAGAAGAATTAGAAGGTAATACTGATCAATTACTGCTGGTATATTGGCACATTTTTCAATAAATATTAAAAATAGTAGCATTTAACAGTAAAGATTATCATTTAATAATAAATACGGAAAAACTCACAAACTCAACCATCCACCTTTTTTGTTTGTATACCTATAAATAATGAAGTACTAAAGTGCATCTTAATCTTCCAAATATATATCAAAATTATACAGTTATCTAAACATAATAAAGATGTCTTTTCACAGAAATGAAGATTTAAATGAAAGTAGGAAAAGCTATAACCAACCTAGATAGCATATTGAAAAGCAGAGACATTACTTTGCCAACAAAGGTCTGTCTAGTCAAGGTTATGGTTTTTCCAGTGGTCCTGTATGGATTTGAGAGTTGGACTGTGAAGAAAGCTGAGTGCCAAAGAGTTGATGCTTTTGAACTGTGGTGTTGGAGAAGACTCTTGAGAGTCCCTTGGACTGCAAGGAGATCCAACCAGTCCATCCTAAAGGAGATCAGCCCTGGGTGTTCTTTGGAAGGAATGATCCTAAAACTGTAACTCTGGTACTTTGGCCACCTCATGCGAAGAGCTGACTCATTGGAAAAGACTTTGATGCTGGGAGGGATTGGGGGCAGGAGGAGAAGGGGACTACAGAGGATGAGGTGGCTGAATGGCATAACTGACTCAATGGACGTGAGTTTGAGTGAACTCCTCCGGGAGATGGTGACGGACAGGGAGCCCTGGCTGCTGCGATTCATGGGGTCGCAAAGAGTTGGACATGACTGAGTGACTGAACTGAACTGAACTGAACTGAAAAGTAATTTAGCTCCTTTTTTCTTGTTGATTTTATGGAAAAAAAAATTTTTTTTTTTTTTCCCCCAAATGAGCACTACTCATTTGATGGAGGATGTTGTAAAGCTTTCATTGATATAGTCCCTCAGGCACCCACTTTTAGACTGCAGGTAAGTACCAGGCGTAGCAATCAAATCATCTAAGTGTACATCAAGATTACATTTAAAAGGATTGGACACCTAATGGTCAAGAACAGAAGGAAGAAAGAAAGAGGAAAGGAAAAGGAACCAAGAGGAACCAAGGGGAACCTACTATTTCCCTCACCTTACCTAAACTTTAGAGAGCCTCCTTCCGTACCCTAGGCCACTGACATCCCTCTTCTTAGAGTATTTTCTTTAGAAAAAAAAAAAATAATAACGGTAAACCCTCCCTCTGCTCCTTTGAGGCTTAAATGTTTTAGAAGGCCTCTTGCCTGCTTTACTGTTCAGGATTCTCTAGGACCTGGGAACCATGTCTTTACCATGTAATCATCAAGGAGGATCTGACTATATCCCCCAGATTCTGTGGGAAGGTAGGAGCTTAACCTCCTTGGCTTCTTGATCCTATTTGTAAAACCAAGTCTTGTCAGGAAAGCAAGGCAAATTTACCTTTCTTTTGGGTAAGGCTGATTACCAAATGCAGAAGCCTAAGATCCTCCCATTGTGTTTTTAAACTCTCCAGCTTTTTGTTTCAGGGGAGATGATCCTTCTTCCTTATTACAGTAGCCTTGAATAAAGTCTGCCTAGTTTTTTAACACAGGCAGGTACAGTTTTTGCTTTGTCATTTGGAAGGAAATAGTAAAGAAGAGACAGAGAGAAAGAAAAATACATATTTTTTAACCATGAGAACAAATCTTCCTAAGTGTGACTTAAATTCTGAAGCAAAAAAGCAAAAAATTGATATACTTCAACACATAGGATTATTTTCTATCTCAATGAACAAACAAACAAAAAAGCAAATGTAAGCAAAGATACAGATCAAATAAATGGGTGAAAAATTGCACTTCATATCACAGAGAAGGAAAATACCCCTAATGTAAAGAGAACACCTAAAAATAAAAAAGGCCTCTACATGGCAGAAGAATTGGCAAAAGGAACAATCACATCACATTAGAAAAACATTAAAACACTTATATATATGAGAAAATGATTGACTTTTCCTTAATAGCAGAAATGCAAAATAAAATTCCATTAATATACTTTTATAAAACTATTAATTTTTTAAGTGTCCAAATTTGGTAGCACTCTATTGTCTTTCTCTGTGTGTTTGTCTATATTTCCTTTGATACATTTTTTTGAGTATGTAAAATAAGCATAAATTATTAAAATAAAGACTGTGTAAAAAGATTATTATGAGGGTTCTCAATTCTGTCTCTGTCCCCCCCACCCTTCTCTCTTCTTACTTCTATTGTAATCACTTGCATTAATTTTTATACACCCTTCTAACTTTTCTTTTAACAAATATGTGTGTGTGTGTATTTATGTATAGATACATATGTGTATACATATATACACATCTTCCTCCCTCTATTTTGCATAAAAAGTAGCAAAATTATTTCTTACTCCGCACTTTTCACTTTGCAATCTTATCTGGAGATCACTCCAAGTCACTGTAGAGCCTTTTAAGGGTATGGAGTGTTTACATATGCTGAACCATGAATTTTTTAGCTATTCTAGCATTCAGATGCATTTGGATTATCTCCAATAATTTATAATTATTTTTGTATAATTACAAATTATACCACAATAAAAAATCAAATTCATGAGCTTTTTCATAATTTTGGCAAAGTTTCCTAGAAATGGACTTGCTGGGTCAACAGCTGTATTCATATATGATTTTTATAGAATCTTCTAGGTTCCTCTCCATCAGGATTGTACTACGTTTCACTCTGACTGGCAATATACTGGAGAGCTTGTCTCCCTCATGGCCTCCACCAACATAGTATACTGTCAAACATTTGCGTTTGGGCCCATCTGTTAAATGCTGAGTTATCATCTTTGAATAGTGTTATTTGCACTGCTCCTATTGTGAGTGAGATTGACTCCAAATGCTGCTCAACTTTCATACCAATTCTTAGATGAAGAATGCTTCTCATTCACTGAGATAACAGACAAAAGAGAATGATACTTTCTCCCACTCCTAATGTCTTCTTATATCTGTGTTTATACACTATAGCTACACACTCTACCTTCAGATAATGCAGACAATGGCTTATTCTAATCTCAAAAGCAAGCAAACAAACAAACAAACAAAAAATCCCCTTCTTGGCCTTACTATCTCTTCTACATATATCTCTGCTTTTCTTCTTTACAAACTGATTTTCAAAAATTGTCCTCATTCCCTGCCTGCACATCCTCTCCCTCTTGTCTGTTCTTTGGACCTTATCTTGTCAATGTTCTCGCTGTCATCCATGTTGCTAAATCCCAAAATCAATCTGAGGTTTTTCTTGTTTGATCTATCAGCAATTTTTGACATAATTGATCACACCCTTCTCCTTGGTCACTGTCTCTGCTTCCAAGACTGCACAACTTACTCACTTTCTTTTATATGATGCTATTTTTCCACTCCCTGGAATGATATATATATTCTTAATCAATTCCCTTAATTCTAGGGTTTTCTAAGCCTCAGTCTGAGAAAATCTTCCATTTTCTCCTGACTTTTGGAGATCTCATTCAGTTTTATGGCTTCCAAGACTAATTATGTGATGATTAGTTACCAAGAAAATCAATAAGCATGGTTAATAGATCCACAGACTCACTATCCATTACTGGCCTTTTGTCCTTGAAACAAATACTTTGTTTTTCAGCTTCTTCATTGTAAAATGTTGATAATTATTGTATCTTTATTCATGGAAATCTTGTATGGGATAAATGACTCATAAGTAGAAAAAATAATTCCTGGCACATAATCAGTACAAAATAAACATCAATTCATACAAGTTACTATAGTTTTTGTGTTCCCTGGTGGCTCAGAGGATAAAGCATTTGCCTGCCATGCGGGAGACCTGGGTTCGATCCCTACATTGGGAAGATCCCCTGGAGAAGGAAACAGCAACCCACTCCAGTATTCTTGCCTGGAGAATCCCATGGACAGAGGAGCCTGGCGGGCTACAGTCCACGGGGTCACAAGGAGTCGGACACGACTGAGTGAGTTCACTCACTCATTCTCACTATAAGTTCAGGGTGATTCTCTCCTCCAATATGGCAGACTAGTGCATTTAGATGCTTATTGAACACCTACATGTGATTTGAAAAGCAGAGACATTACTTTGCCAACAAAGATCCGCCCAGTCAAGGCTATGGTTTTTCCAGTGGTCATGTATGGATGTGAGAGTTGGACTGTGAAGAAAGCTGAGCGCCGAAGAATTGATGCTTTTGAGCTGTGGTGTTAGAGAAGACGGAGAAGGCAATGGCAAACCACTCCAGTACTCTTGCCTAGAAAATCCCATGGATGGAGGAGCCTGGTGGGCTGCTGTCTATGGGGTCGCACAGAGTCAGACACGACTGAAGTGACTTAGCAGCAGCAGCAGTTGGAGAAGACTCTTGAGAGTCCCTTGGACTGCAAGGAGATCCAACCAGTCCATTCTGAAGGAGATCAGCCCTGGGATTTCTTTGGAAGGAATGATGCTAAAGCTGAAACTCCAGTACTTTGGCCACCTCATGAGAAGAGTTGAGTCACTGGAAAAGACTCTGATGCTGGGAGGGATTGAGGGCAGGAGGAGAAGGGGACGACAGAGGATGAGATGGCTGGATGGCATCACTGACTCGATGGACGTGAGTCTGAGTGAACTCCGGGAGTTGGCGATGGACAGCGAGGCCTGGCGTGCTGTGATTCATCAGGTCACAAAGAGTCTGACATGACTGAGCAACTGAACTGAACTGACATGTGATTAATTTATTAAGGATTTCAAAATTAATACATATAGAGTGCTCTTGATTTATGCCTCATACCTGTCCTAGCAGTCATCCCCCTTCTTCACAGAATTCCCTAAAAGGGAATTCTATTTTTCAGGTAAACAAGTCTTTCTCTCACATTCCAAATCTGGTAAGTCAGCAAATCCTTTCTGAATTTGCCTTGAAAATGAATCGACAATCTGACCATTTCTTAGCATCTCCATTACTAGCACTCTAGCTGGAGAGAGCTCACCTCTTACCCCTTGTTCCTCTTTAAAATATGTTTCCTCGCAGCAGTCTAGAATATATATGATTGTTTCTTCCTCTGCTTAAAATGAGTTTCCAACTCAAAAAGTCAGTTTCATTGTCTTGGCTCAGAAGATTGCAGAGACTTTGCTATCACTTGCCTGATCCCTTTCACTCCTGACTCTATGATTTCCCTCCTCCACCCTCCAGGCATTCTGTCTCAGGGTATTTTTTTCCTGTCAGTCTCACTGGCAAGCTCCTTCCATAGACATCCACCTGGTCTGAGTTTCTCATCATCTTAAATTTCTTACTCAGACATCGGTTTAATGAAGAGGACTTCCTTCATTGTACAACTTAACATTGAGTTTCCTCCCTCTACCACCTCTGGACTTCTATCTCTGTTACTTGTTTTATGTCTTTCATTAGCACTTTTAACATATTATATATTTTACTGATTTTTCTCATTCATTTTAAGTCTTCTCTAACTAGAATGTAAATTCCATTGAGACTCTTAATTTTCCCTCCAAGTTTAAATCCTCAGTATCAGAACTGTGCCTGGCACAAGGATATTTTAAATATTAACTGAACAAATCAATTAAGTAGACCACTGATTGCAAAAAATCATAATTTTTGTAGACCTTTATGTATATGAAAGGCAATTTTCAGAAAAAGAACAAAAAAAGGTATGCAGAGATTTTTCAAATTTAATAAATTAATAACATATGTTTAATATTTTACTTCTAAATCAACATTTAATACATTGAATTCATATTTAATGAATTTGTAGTCACATTTAATAAATTAATCAAATAGAAGAATATAAAAGGGTGCTTTCATTCTCTATATATACTATATATAATATGATTATATACATATTCTAACTATGTGTGTCAACTTACATATGTTTATGATAGAAAAAATAAAAAAATACTATATCAAAATAGCTCAAAAATATGTCAAAAAAATCCCTCCATATAGAAATCACTGTATCATTGTTGATATTTTAGCACATTTATAGGGGCTTCTATGCTGGCTTAGTCAGTAAAGAATCTACCTGCAATGTGGGAGACCCAGGTTCAATCCCTGGGTCGGGAAGATCCTCTGGAGAAGGGAATGGCAACCCACTTCAGTATTCTTGCCTGGAGAATGCCATGGACAAAGGAGCCTTGTGGGCTTCAGTCCAAGGGATCACAAAGAGTCGGACATGACTGCATGACTCACACACATACATACCCCTCCCCCACACACACGTATATGGGAAATTTGAAACATAAATACATAAATCCTCAGTATAATTAGATATACCCCATTTTGACAGACATTATGCTGGATACTTGCCAAAAATTATTTCATATTTATCCATTTTTTACACAAAAAACTGTATTTTATCACCTTCTTTAGTATAGATGAGGCCACCTGATTATATCTGGCTAGTGAAATGTGAGCAGAAAAAATGAACTTCATATCCATGATGAAAAAGGAAAACGCCCTTCAGATTCCCTGCTTTGGGCTTTATGGAGTCAGTGCAGCCACAGAAGAAGCAGCCTGATCTCTGAGTCAGCATATAGAGACCAGAAACCCAGGAGTTGCCCAGAATGCTGTAAGGTCCAATAAATGAGAAATAAACATTATTTTATTAAGAATTGCAGATTGCTTGTTATTTCAGCAGAGTTTATTCCTTTATGATTAATACACCCATGATGATATTTTTCCCAATTGTCAGTTATTTTTCTACACAATTATCTTTTATTTTTATTATTTTTTACTTTACAATATTGTATTGGTTTTGCCATACATCAACATGCATCCTCCATGGGTGTACACGTGTTCCCAATCCTGAACCCCTCTCCCACCTCCCTCCCCATACCATCCCTCTGGGTCATCCCTGTGCACCAGCCCCATGCTTCCTGTATCCTGCATCAAACCTGGACTGGCGATTCGTTTCTTATATGATATATACATGTTTTAATGCCATTCTCCCAAATCATCCCCCCCCGCCCTCCGCACAGAGCCCAAAAGACTGCTCTATACATCTGTGTCTCTTTTGCTGTCTCGTATACAGGGTTGTCATTACCATCTTTCTAAATTCCATATATATGCATTAGTATACTGTATTGATGTTTTTCTTTCTGGCTTACTTCACTCTGTACAATAGGCTCCAGTTTCATCCACCTCATTAGAACTGATTCAAATTAGTTCTTTTTAGTGGCTGAGTAATACTCCATTGTGTATCTGTACCACAGTTTTCTTATCTGTTCATCTGCTGATGAACATCTAGGTTGCTTCCATGTTCTGGCTATTATAAACAGTGCTGTGATGAACATTGGGGTACACGTGTCTCTTTCAATTCTGGTTTCCTCAGTGTGTATGCCCAGCAGTGGGATTGCTGGGTCATACGGCAGTTCTATTTCCAGTTTCTTAAGGAATCTCCACACTGTTCTCCATAGTGGCTGTACTAGTTTGCATTCCCACCAACAGTGTAAGAAGGTTCTCTTTTCTCCACATCCTCTCCAGCATTTATTGCTTGTAGACTTTTGGATCACAGCCATTCTGACTGGTGTGAAATGGTACCTCCTTAATTTTCACACATCATTCTCTCATAGATGCTTTAAAATCTAAAAGTTAATAAAGTCATAAAAACAAATGATGAAACTTACCAGCTTAAGCTTGTTTTGGGTTTGTGTAAGTTTGGTCTTATGCTAGAGAAGTTACTAGCTCTCATTCCTAATTCTCATTTATTGTCCATTGTATGAAATATACGTTGCATTCTCAGGTAGAATACAAATTTTTTAGTCCACCTCTCTATATGAGCATAATGAGAAATCTCCTTGAATATGAAGTAGCTTTCTCAGTTCCATTCACAACTAAAGGAGAATACACTAATTTGGAGCAATCATTATTAATGGCTTATACCATCCACTTGCAATGAATGTACCTTAATTTTGAGGCAGATGTTTTCCAATGAAACAAGACTTTTCTAGAATTTTGGTACAAAATCAACAGAAGAAGGAGATGAAGTAAAAAGCCAAAGAAATATACTGGACCACGGCTAGAGTACTGATTTTGAAGCATGTAGAGTATGACAGAAATGTTAGCTTATCGAAACTGAATAAAGGAAACAATTGGAGAAGAATGGGGGGAAAAGTATGATATATATACTCACACTTACATCTCGATCTCTGACTGGTGGAATTTGATTAATTCAAATAAATTATTAACTATTTTGGAATTAATATTGAGTTCCTGATTAGATCTTTTGATCAAGACACAGGCCTGAAAACTGGCTAAATTATGTATAATATGAGTCTCCTACTCTTTTTCCTCTATTAATGATTCAGACCAACTTTTGATTATCTATGCCTTTGTTTCATTTGTCTTGCTCAAAATAGTTTTGCAAATACATTTACAGTTTCCCAAATTGACATTAATTTTCCCTTTCTTTTCTCAAACTCACATTTTTTTTTAATTTCAAATTATATCCATAGATAGAAAAAGAATCAGATAATTATCACTTGGAATTCTAAAATTCATTGCTACAAATCAGATGGTCTGATAATTGATTTGATCCTATGCTTACTGGTATAGTGAAAATAAGCTGCTTTCCAGTTTATCAAATGACACTGTTGAAGTTTTATATTTGTAGTTCTGTTTTTTACAGAGAAAATAGTTTGACATTACTAAAATTCAATTATAAAAAACTAAAACAAATCAAACGTGTCATACAGAGTTCAAACAAATTCAGTTTGCTTTGATAAATTTGATCTAAGTTTGATCAAATAAAAATGTGACACTACTTTGCCAGCGATCACAAAAATGTAAACGAGTTTTGTCTTCAGAAAATCTCCTGGAGATAGTTAAAAGATATCTTAGTGAAAACACAATTTATATTGTATCTTAATTTTATAGCCTAAAGGGAGAAGTTGACTATCAACATACAGATTATATGATTAACTATCTTCACTTCCAGAGTAGCTCAATATTTTCTTTCTCAAAGGAAGAAAGCATTCTTCTTACAGCCTCACCCTAGGAAGATGGTGATAAACACTATTACACTTGCCAAAACATAACACGCATGTCTAGAGTTTTATCACACCTAGTAAACAAAACACAAAACAAATGAGAAACAAAAATGCAAATATGCGTATACTAAGCCAGTATATGCATGCTGGTGTGAATGTGTTGGACATAACTTAGCAACTGAACACCAACAAAATCAATGCTTAAACAAATGCAAATAGATTAAACAGTTTAAAACTATTTCATTAGTAAAATTGGGAATAGTAAAAGAAAAAGTGATCCCGGTTTTTAGTAAGAATGTAGAAAAAATCTCAGGCAGGTAGTACAAGGGCAGCATTTTAGCTATTCAAAAATGTGTTTGCATATAAGAAACATCATTATACACACGTATTGACTCAGAAATTCTACATAGAGAAATTTATTCTCAGAGGAAATAATTAAGTATTGTAGAAATATTCTGAAGCTAGGATGCTTAACAAAGTTGCTTATTATCAGAAATGTTTGAAAAAAACAAAATAGACAAACAAAAACCATGAATAAATAATCATTAAAATCTAAGAGAATATATTCATAAAATTCCTTACTTTATTAATGTTGCATTCTAAAAACATATTTTCTTCCTTGGAAAGATGTTCCTATTAAGTCAAAGAGCAAGTCATTACGCTATTATTCTTTGTATGGGATATATGTGTGAATATATATACATATATATATATGTATGCACACAAAGAAATTGTATAACTATGAAGGTTATATCATCTATTATTGATAATGATTATCTCTGGTGTTTGCTTTATGAGTTATTTCAATGTTATTTTTGTTTTTTAGTGTTTATCTTGATTTTTTAAGAATTGCAGTTTAATTTGAGCCATTGCTCCAAGTCATCTTAATTACTCCATAGCTTAAATTCATGAAAATGCTACCATTTTCAATGTTTCTATTCCCTGTTGCATTAACAAAGAAAAAGATTATATAACACATGATCACATTGGCTCTTCAAGGTATACCCAGAATTAGACATGGCCAAGGCAGGTCTCAGAGCCACTGCTAACTTTAAAGGACATGGAGATCATCCTTTCTACCCTGCATTTGCCTGAAAGAATGAACACTGGAGCTACTGTGAACAGCATTAAGGACTCCCATACTGATAAGGTAAACAACAGAGACAGAGGAAGGCAGGCAATGAGATATTTTGATTACAGCAACTTTTGTTTTGTTTTCTAACATTCAGAAAACGAAGATCATGGCATCTGGTCCATCACTTCATGGGAAATGGATGGGAAACAGTGGAAACAGTGTCAGACTTTATATTTTTGGGCTCGAAAATCACTACAGATGGTGACTGCAGCCATGAAATTAAAAGACGCTTACTCCTTGGAAGAAAAGTTAGGACCAACCTAGATAGCATATTGAAAAACAGAGACATTACTTTGCCAACAAAGGTCTGTCTAGTCAAGGCTATGTTTCCAGTGGTCATGTATGGATGCGAGAGTTGGACTGTGAAGAAGGCTGAGTGCCGAAGAACTGATGCTTTTGCTTTTTTTAATTTTTTTTAAATTTTATTTTATTTTTAAACTTTACAGTATTAGTTTTGCCAAATATCGAAATGAATCTGCCACAGGTGTACATGTGTTCCCCATCCTGAACCCTCCTCCCTCCTCCCTCCCCATACCATCCCTCTGGGTCGTCCCAGTGCACCAGCCCCAAGCATCCAGTATCGTGCACCGAACCTGGACTGGTGACTTGTTTCATGCATGATATTATACATGTTTCAATGCCATTCTCCCAAATCTCCCCACCCTCTCCCTCTCCCACAGAGTCCATAAGGCTGGTGCTTTTGAACTGTGGTGTTGGAGAAGACTCTTGAGAGTCCCTTGGACTGCAAGGAGATCCAACCAGTCCATTCTGAAGGAGATCAGCCCTGGGTGTTCTTTGGAAGAAATGATGCTAAAGCTGAAACTCTAGTACTTTGGCCACCTCATGCGAAGAGTTGACTCCTTGGAAAAGACTCTGATGCTGGGAGGGATTGGGGACAGGAGGAGAAGGGGATGACAGAGGATGAGATGGCTGGATGGCATCACTGACTCAATGGACCTGAGTCTCAGTGAACTCCGGGAGTTGGTGATGGACAGGGATGCCTGGTGTGCTGCGATTCATGGGGTCGCAAAGAGTCCGATACGACTGAGTGACTGAACTGAGCTGAACCGAATTGATAGAAAATCATTCCTTGTGTGATAATTACAGTTCTCTCCCTGAAACTTGCTTTTTAATTAGTTAAATTTCTTGTCATGGCTTTTGAGACATCCAACACTACCTTGCTTGCAGTTTCATCTAAGAGAGAGAGAGAAAACTCATTGAAATTAAATCAAGAGAAAGTTTGTGAAACTATAACAGAAAACATTAAATTTGAATTCCATGACCTTAGTTTTATAAAGTTCAGCTTAATCTTTATTGCTTATATAGTTGCGATTATCCATTTTGCTTTGGTTTGCATTATAATTATATAATATATTTAATTGACAGTAAGGAATAAGGATAAAAATGCTGAGTATTTCTCTTGTTCTTGTCAGCCAAAGGCCTTTGATATATGATGGCTTCGACTTAAAGAAACAGAAAGCATACAAATAAAGGTTTCTCTTAGCTTCTTGATGAGAGCTGTCATCCCTGTGGAACTGCACAGAGGTTAGCAGTTTCCTATCAAACAATAGATTTTTCTTATGGGCTAGATAAATAATGTCTCTTTCAACATGGAAGGAGAGAGACTAAACTTTAGAAAGACACAAGGCATCTGGATGCATCAGAGGGAAAGTATTTCCCCAACAGAGAAGCTAGTGATTGAAGGAAAAAGGTGCTCATCTTCATTATATAGAAGCCAATGCAGCCAAGGTGAATAAAAGAACTCAAATGGCAACATAAGAACTCTACGAGGTAGAAAGTATTTGATGCACAGATATCAAAGGATAGAACAGTTAGGTCTGTGAATAAGAAGAAAAAGCACAGTTTAGCATATTTGTCAGCCATTAAAAAAGAATGCATTTGAGTAAGTTCTAATGAGGTGGATGAATCTATTATATAGAATGAAGCCTATTATATAGCCTATTATATAGAATGAAGCAAGTGAGAAAGAGAAAAACAAATGTCATATATTAATGCATATATATGGAATCTAGAAAGATAATGTTGGTGAACCTATTTTAAGGGCAGCAATGGAGACACAGCCATAGAGAACAGACTTGTGGTCACAGGGTGGGAAGGACAGAGTAGGAGGAATGGAGAGAGTAGCATTGAAACATATACATTATCCTAAGTAAAACAGATAGCTTGTGGGAACTTGCTGTATGATGCAGAGAGTTCAAACCTGGTACTCTGTGACAACCTAGAAGGGTGAGATGGGGGTGGAGGTGGAAGGGGAGTTCAAAAGGCACAGGACATATGTATGCTTTTGCCTTATTCATGTTGATATACAGCAGAAACCAACACAATGTTGTTAAACAAGTATCCTCCAATCAAAAATATTTTTTTTAATGGAAAAAAAGAGATATCAATTTATTCTTGATTATTTGAGTAAATACTGCAAATTTAGAAATAGTAATAATAAATATGTAATCAACCACCTTCAAAGGGAGTGTATAAGAAGGCTATAACACATCCTACCAAAGACGATAGCTCTACAAAAGATGAGATCAACTTAGTCAGCAGACTCAATAACAAAACAGTAGAACCTCATGAAGTGGGCAAAAGAAACAGATTTGGCCCAAAGATAAATATCTTTGGAGCTTACTTCAGTTCAGTTCAGTCACTCAGTCATGTCCAACTCTTTGCAACCCCATGGAGCACAGCACGCCAGGTCTCCCTGTCTATCACCAACTCCTGGAGTTTACTCAAACTCATGTCCATTGAGTTGGTGATGTCACCCAACCACCTCATCCTCTGTCGTCCCCTTCTCCTCCTGCCGTCATTCTTTCCCAGCATCAGGGTCTTTTCAAATGAGTCAGCTCTTCACATCAGGTATTGGAGTTTCAGCTTCAGCATCTGTCCTTCCAATGAACACCCAGGACTGATCTCCTTTAGGATGGACTGGTTGGATCTCTTTGCAGTTCAAGGGACTCTCAAGAGTCTTTGCCAACACCACAGTTCAAAAGCATCAATCCTTCAGCATTCAGCTTTCTTTACAGTCCAACTCTCACATCTATACATGACCACTGGAAAGCTTACTTAGACCTATAATTTATATTTATATATTTAATTTGACTACTCAGTATGATTTTACACATAATAAGTCCATAAATTAATCTAATAGGTTCCTTTTCTTTAAAAGTCCAAAGTTAGTAACTTACTTTAACATAGCTTTTATACAAAAAAAAATATATATATATATATATATATATATATATATATATATGATCCTAGGGTAAGATCATCCTTAATGCCTAAATCTCTCCTATCCACCAGTCAAAGAAAGCTCAGAATGAAGTCCAAACTGAAGCAGTTTGACTTAACTTACATGAAATTCATTGTCATAAAGACATGCATGAGAAATATAGCTAATTTGAATTCCCTTTGGAAATGAATTCTTTTTCTGGTTAATTATTTGCCTCCTGGAAAGACTGCAGGCAGCTTTGAGTGCCATGTGGCTCCCACAGGGAAACATTTATTAGGGACAAGGACACAAGATGATAATGACATGCAGGCATCAGTCCTAGAAACGCAGTGTTTCAAATGCATGGTCTAATATGGCTGGCAGTAAAAATATAAATGTTTTTATGTAGAAAGAAAATTGGGAAAGTTAGACTATTTGATGTTACTAAAAAGAGTCACATGCTGGTATTGAGTAATATGGTGATTATGGTTAATATTATTATTAGGAATTATAATGCCATCTCAAATAGAAGAGTCATTCCAAATCCACCACTTGGAAAGACTGTATTTCGTCTAATTAGGAACTTTAGGGCTTTATTCACACAATAAAAACACATGAAATGCATGAACGAGACTGTTAATTATGATATATTTCAGCTTCTGAGAGACTTAAGCAGGAATGAGGACACCAAGGAAAGTGTTAAATTCAAATTAAGGTAATTAAGAGTTACAAAGGATTACTTATATTTGCACTTAAAGTTACAGTCTTCCAGTGCACAAATCCCTTCTTTGCAATATTACTTTATATTTCCTGGATTATTTTTAATTCTTGCTGGTCATGGTTACTAACAGAGTATAGCAAAGAACATATTTTCTAAAAACTGTTAGTAGAATGTTTAAAAAACAGTGAGGTGTTATGCTGAAAGACAGTAGAGTTAGCCTATATATATTCTCAATACCAAATTATTTTGCTAGTCTTAGGAAAAGCACAAACCATCACTGATAACTCTGTATTACTATTATGCAGTAGTAGTCAAAGAAATGACTTTTTTTACCAGCTACTTAGTGCACTCCAGTGTTTCTGAGTTGCTTGTGTCATACTATGGGGCAATTTTTTTTTCCCAACTATATGCCACTGGTGTAGAACAATATCATTGAATGATGCTCAGATATTGCTTTTTCTGGATTACAGGGTATGTAACCAGTAACCTCATAAACTGATGCCTTTGAATAATACTTTCAGAGATCTTCAGTAATTTCAATACTCAATATTGTGCTTTAAAAGAGGTGTGTATTAGCCTTACTCCAGAGAACACTACAAAAATATATTTGTCAATGTCTGAGAGTTGAAATCCAGCACTGATTATTCATAATAATAGAATACTTATTCATGAGAAGACAAGGAGTCCAAAAGACATATTTTATCTAAAAGTATCTACATCCTTCAGTAGCTCTCTAAAGGAAATATGGAGACTTTTCTATTCTCAGCTTGCTCAAATAAACCCCACCCTCACACTCCAAACTCTCAATTGCAAACCCAAAGAAAATATACAAATGGCAAATAATCAAATAAGATACTTAACATCAGCTGTTCTTAGGAGTTTTAAATTAAAGCAATGAGATATCACTGCACTACACACCTATTAGGAAGGTTAAAATCCAAAACACTGAATACACCAAATGCTGCGAGGTTGTAGAACAGCAGGAAGTCTCATCCATTGTTCTGGAAATGCAAAATGGTACAGACACTTTAAAATATAGTTTGCTATTTACAGAGTTGAACATACTATTGCCATATGATTCAGCAATCACATTCCTAAGTATTTGCTCAAATGAGCTGAAAATGTGTCTACTCGGAATCATGCACACAAATAATTATAGTAACTTTATTCATAATTGGCCACATTCAGAAGCAACCAAGATGTCCTCCAATAGGTGAATGGATAAATAAAATGTGGAATAAAAAGACACAAAAAGACCCAAGAAAGCCATAGAAAGACACAGTGGAACCTTAAATGTATCAATATATCACTGTGACAGAAGTAAATCAAAAAAGGCTGCATGCTATATGATTCATATTATATGACTGTCAGAAAAGGAAAAGCTTCGGAGACAGTAAAAAGACCAGTGCTTGCCAGGGGTCTGAGAAGAGTGAAAGAGGAATGAATAAGCACAGAAGCTTTTTATGATGGTGAAACTATTCTTTATGATACTGCTAATATTTGTATATGTACCTTTATACTGTCATCAAAATCCATAAAATGTACCATACAAAATTGTACCCTATAACTAAGCTTGGACTTCATTTAATAAAACATTTTGATTCATCAATTGTGATAAATGTACCACATTAATGGAGGTTGTCAATAATAGGAGAAACTGTGAGGGAATGTGGGGTAGCTGGGAAAGCAGGGGGGTATCTGGGAACTCTGTAAATTTTCCCTAATTTTTCTATAAACCTAAAACTGTTCTAAAAAATAAAGTCATGCAATTTTAAAAATTCACTTTGAAGATTTTGAATGCCAGATGAAACTCTTAGGGAGATAAGAACAACAGGTTCTACAATCTAAATTCATTTCTGCTCCCATGGGTAAGTCATTTCATCACTTTTCTCCTCAGTTTCAACCTGCAAATTGGAGTAATAATAGTACCTACCACATAATGTCTTTAAGAATTAAAACCAGAAAAGTGTTGGTAATAACTGATGAGTTTATTCTTTTTTGTACAATCAGCTTCCATGAGAGACTCTAAAAGCGAAGTAGAAGAAGAGGGTGGTATGATTGTGAGGAGAAACATGTCACAGATATGAGATTCTAAGGCCAGATGTACAATCCTGGTTTTAGAAGTCTCCACAGTGAAATGGGCAAGATCAGTCATTGGTAAGCCTTGCCCTATAACTGGTTAATTTCCCACATGGATGTGTCTGTTTTGTTCATGCAGTGCCTATAAGGTCTATGAAGTCACTCAATTAATTTTGGGAAGACCATGATGTAATAGTAACTACTGGATTTATTCAGCACTTTTTTGTTCAGCCACACAGTTCTAAGAGCTTTACATCTTAATTTTTCATAAAAATTAGATAGGTGTGCCTATTCTTTTCATTTCATAGAAGTCTAACTGAGGATAGCTGATTTAATTTACTCATGGTTACACAACAAATAAGCAAAAACTGAAACTTGAACCTAAACAGCCTAATTCTAGTCTGAATTCTTTACCATTCATTATGTTGACACCTTTGTAATATTTTCATCCTATATATGCATTTTGTTGTTTCCTGTTCTATAAGATTTTAACCTTATTCTACAGCTTATTAATTTTGTGTCCTTAAGCAATTTTATTGGCTTCCATAGGGACAGTGATATTAACAACATCACAGAGTGTTGTAAGGATTAATGACCAAATATATGTAAAAGACTTTGAAAAGTACTTGAGATAGAGAAAGGACATAGTACATGTTATGTTTGTTATATTTTCATTATTATTCAATCATTTTGTCATTATCGCAACACACTTTTATTACCAAATATACCAATCAGATCAGATCAGATCAGTCGCTCAGTCGTGTCCGACTCTTTGAGACCCCATGAATCGCAGCATGCCAGGCCTCCCTGTCCATCACCAACTCCCGGAGTTCACTCAGACTCACGTCCATCGAGTCAGTAATGCCATCCAGCCATCTCATCCTCTGTCGTCCCCTTCTCCTCCTGCCTCCAATCCCTCCCAGCATCAGAGTCTTTTCCAATGAGTCAACTCTTCTCATGAGGTGGCCAAAGTACTGGAGTTTCAGCTTTAGCATCAGTCCTTCCAAAGAAATCCCAGGGCTGATCTCCTTCAGAATGGACTGGTTGGATCTCCTTGCAGTCCAAGGGACTCTCAAGAGTTTTCTCCAACACCACAGTTCAAAAGCATCAATTCTTCAGCACTCAGCCTTCTTCACAGTCCAACTCTCACATCCATACATGACCACAGGAAAAACCATAGCCTTGACTAGACGAACCTTTGTTGGCAAAGTAATGTCTCTGCTTTTGAATAGCAACCTTTAAATTTTTGTTTATTTATTTATTTGTGCACAGTATTTTATAATGTCTTATAGCCATTAACAATTTCTAATATAGATGGGACTAAGGATGAGATGGCTGGATGACCATCACCAACTTGATGCACATGAGTTTGGGTGACCTCCAGGAGTTGGTGATGGACAGGGAGGCCTGGCGTACTGCGATTCATAGGGTCACAAAAATTCAGACACGACTGAGTGACTGAACTGAACTGAACTGAACTGAAAGATCATTCACACTATGGTTTTGAGTAGAGAAGTTCTATCATCAGAGAAGAATAAGTGATAACACTATATTTGGCATGGTGCCTGGTCCACAGTAGGCTCTTGATAAATATTTGATGAATTGGTAAGTAAATAGCACTCACTGCAACAGTACTCTAGCAGAGAACAAACATAGGAAATGACAGTGCCAGCCCTAATACCATGGTTAACCACAAGCACAGGAGGAAGTTCAGCCCAACTAAACACATTTCATATAGTTAAATCTAAAGCACTTAATAAATTCATTCATCTTGCAGAGATAAGACTCACAGAGAAGGTAAGATTTATTTTAAATCTGATAGATTAATAGAATATATTGAGGGGCAAGGTGCCCTATTCATTAAGCCATGTGCATCATAAGTAAGAGCATTACCATCTAGTGCTAGAATTAGTATACTAAGTAATAATTAAATATCCATTTTTTAATATTATGATCTATTCAATATATTACATAAACTCAGTGCAGATAAGTATAAATTTATACAAAATTTTACCCAACCACTGCTGCAGTTAGGGCTTCCCTGGTGGCTCAGATGGTAAAGAATCTGCCTGAAATGCAGGAGACCTGGGTTTGACTCCTGGGTTGGGAATATCCCTGGAGAAGGGACTGGCAACCTATTCCAGTATTCTTGCCTAGAGAATTCCTTGGACAGAAGAGCCTGGAAGGTTATAATACATGGGCCACAAAGAGTTGTACACGACTGAGCAACTAACACTTACTTACCTATTGAAGCAATAATGCTGCCTAACAGACCATTGCAAAATTCAGCGGTTTAGAATGCTCTTCCATTTGCTAGATATTTCCTGATTCATGAATCATTGAATAAAGCCAATTAGACCTTCCAATTAAAAAAAAAAAAATCATTGGCTTAAACAACGCACCTTTGCTCTCTGGTTCCTCTGACTTGAGGCCAGTCATGGTTAAGCCCATCTATGCTGCATTCTACTCATGGTTCTACCTTCAAGATGTAAGTCAAACAGGTTTGGCTCCAAAGTCCATGTTAAATTTAAACTTGTTCTTATTTCCTTTCATCCCTCTTAGCACAGTGTCAATTAAAGAAATGCTTTTCATGGCAAATATCAGGAAGTCAAGAGGTCAATCCAAAGACTGTTTCTGTTAGAGCAAATAACTCGCTTTTGGCCAAATTCAGTCAGTCAGGTGGCCCAGTGGTAAAGAATCCAGCTGCCAATACAGGACATTCAGGTTCAATCCCTGGGTCAGGAAGATCCCATGAAAAAGGAAATGGCTACCCATTCCAATATTCATGCCTGGAAAATCTTATGGACAGCAAAACCTTGCAGGCTACAGTCTATGAGGTCACAAAAGAGTCAAACATGACTTAGTGAAGACAACAACAAGTCAGTCATGTGGTCAAATTCAAGTACAATGGTGCTTTGAAATGTCCCCCACTCTCTCTCTTCAGTGCACCAGAAGAAGCACAATCTTTAATCCAATAACCATAAACGTACCTATATTGTCATTTTGAAGAATAAAAAAGAGACAGACTGTCAGTTCTTCCTTAGGAAAGAATGGTTGACTCTGAGTCAGCAATAATCAAAACATTCAGTCAACTGAGTAAGGAAAAAAAAAAAAATAGAAAGTTTGGAGAAATTTGAGTCCCAGAATTAAGCCAAATGTATTTCTCTAGGAAGCACATTTGAGACACTGCCCGCTTTGGGAGTAGAAACATGTAAGAATTGTAACACGAGGTTCAAGTCAGGTAAAGAAAACCTGGACTAATAATTAGCTGGGCTCCAATATCAAGGCGACAAAATCCAGAACTTGAGATTCTTCTTAAACTAAAATGCGCACCCTTCTGTTAAATCACTCTTACCTATTATGACCAACCTAGACAGCATGTTAAAGGGCAGGGACATTACTTTGCCAACAAAGGTCTGTCTAGTCAAGGCTATGGTTTTTCCAGTGGTCATGTAGTCATATATGAATGTGAGAGTTGGACTATAAAGAAAGCTGAGCACTGAAGAATTGATGCTTTTGAACTGAGGTGTTGGCAAGGATTCTTGAGAGTGCCTTGGACTGCAAGGTGACCCAACCAGCCCATCCTAAAGGAAATCAGTCCTGAATGTTCATTGGAAGGACTGATGTTGAAGCTGAAACTCCAATACTTTGGCCACCTGATGTGAAGAACTGACTCATTTGAAAAGATCCTGATGCTGGGAAAGATTAAAGGTAGGAGGAGAAGGGGATGACAGACGATGAGATGGTTGGGTGGCATCACCAATTCAATGGACATGAGTTTGGGTGGAATCCAGGATTTGGTCATGGACAGGGAGGCCTGGCGTGCTGCAATCCATGGGGTTGCAAAGAGTCGGACTTGACCAAGCAACTGAACTGATTGACTAACTGACCTATTTGAACATAATTTGTAATACCAAACAGCACTGCTGTCTGTTTTGTAATGCTATAATTGTATTTCATGTGATAGGCAAAATTCTGAGATGACATACACCGATTTCTAATCTCCTCTTGTGTGTGGTGGAATCTATAACTTGCTTCTAGACATCTAAACATGACAAAGGTGAAGGGATTTTGATAATGTAATCAAAGACTCTAATTGGTTTACTTTCAGTGAATCAAATGGGAGATTATCTTAGGTGAGCCTCTCTTAATGAGCTCTTAATAGAGAGTCTAAAAGTCAGAGTCTGAAAGCAAAGCACCGGAGAGCCTTTCTCCCCCTCCTATCTCTTTCTTTCTATCTGTGTACGTGTGTTGTGTGTTTATGTGTCTCTGTCTGTATTTCCCTGCTAGCTTTGAAAAAGTAATATATTATGAGATCTAATGAATTCTGCCAACAACCTGAGGGTCGCAGTAGAGATATCCTTCCCTAGGTGTACCTTCAAATGAGAACACAGCTTGCCTGACACCTTATGGGCAGACCTGCTGAGAGCCTGAGCAGAGGACCCAGCCAGGCTATCCTCCTGACTCATGGAAACTGAGTAAAAACTGTGTGCTGTTTTAAGCTCTGGAGTTTGTGATAGTTTCTTGAACAGCAATATAATGGCATTTATATTGCATGAAAATAAAACAACATGGACAATATCACAAGTCAATAAATACTTACTAATAGTTTCCCAGTTGGTGCTCTTGGCAAAGAGCCTGCCTGCCTGCCTGACAATACAGGAGACGTAAGAGATGCCAGTTTGATCCCTGGGTCGGAAAGACCCCCTGGAGGAGGGCATGGCAACCCACTCCAGTATTCTTGCCTGGAGAATCCCATGGGCAGTGGAGGCCGGTGGGCTACAGTCCATGGGGTGGCAAAGAGTCAGACATGACTGAAGCGACTTAGCACAAAGTACAGCACACAGTGGATAGCTGATTAAAGAAACCGTTCATTCCATTAGAGGATCACACACATGAAAGGACACCCAAGTCCATGATTTCAGAGTAAAGCCTGGAGGATTCTTCTGTCCATCTGGTGACGCTACTTGATTGTTTCAAATGTGCAGTTTGTAAGATCATTTTACGTATCAGTATTAATATGACTGCTGCTGCTGCTGTCAAGTCGCTTCAGTTGTGTCCGACTCTGTGTGACCCCATAGACAGCAGCCCACCAGGCTCCCGTCCCTGGGATTCTCCAGGCAAGAATGCTGGAGTGGGTTGCCATTTCCCTTCTCCAATGCATGAAAGTGAAAAGTGAAAGTGAAGTCACTCAGTCGTGTCCAACCCTCAGCGACCCCATGGACTGCAGCCTACCAGGCTCCTCTGTCCATGGGATTTTCCAGGCAAGAGTACTGGAGTGGGTTGCCATTGCCTTCTCCGAATATGACTACAGGTCCATATTAATACTCAAAATGACAAAAGGCAGAGGTTATCCTTTGCTTACTTGCAACTTTATTTCATTTGTATCGTTATCTTCAATAAGCACCTCTCTATACTGTTTATGTCGATATATATGTTGATATAATGTAAAAAAATTATTTTAATGTACATCAGAAATTGTGAGAAGAAAGGTTGAAAAAGTTGAAGGGTTGCATATTATTATGTCTCCACCACCATCACCACCCCTCGCCCATAGTTCTAAATGTCATATCACTGATAAGATTTCCTGGGAAGCAGATGCCTGAGACAAAATATGGATCCAGGAAGATTCCTGTAGAGTGCTCTTGGGATAAAACACTTGTGGAGAAAGAGAGGAATCAGGATGGATGGAGTGGAAGAGGGTTGCCATGTAATGTCAACAGAAAACTTAACTGCTCCCATGCTCAGCTCTAAAGCTGAGGTGACACTTTACAGATGTCCTCATCTGAGACCAAGGATTTGACCCCTGTATCCCCTAGAGAGATCATTAATCAGATGCTAGCTATGCAGGGAAGACAGTCAGCTGAGAGCTGGCATCTTGTTGTAGCTGAAAGAGTGATTCTTCCATCCTAAAGTGTTGGAAGGAGCATAATCACCTTCATATCATTTAATATTTGATCATCCTTTAAATTAAGCTGAGAATGGTGAGTAGAAAGTAAATAAGTACCATTTTGTTTTCTAAAATAAGGACAAAACAGCTATTTTTCTTCTTTTCTTTTGTTTTTCCCATTGATAAAATGAGAATAATAGGAGATACGCCCCTGATTGACTTCATGGGTATGTTCTTTGGATTTAAAAAACAAAGAAAATAAAATGCCCCCCAAAAAACAAAACAAAAACAAAAACCTCCTTTAATGGTCTTTGAAGAAGACAATAAATGTGAATTATGCTGAAGTTAACAATCATACATTGGTATTAAAAGGACATATTTTAAAATGGCAGACTTTAACTTCTTGGAAACCAATTTTCAACTGGAAATTAACTCCTTTGTGAGTCTAATTTCAGGATTCTAACTAAATCTGGGACAGTCCTGTGTTTTTGAATACACTTACTGATCTCTGGACGCGGAGTGAAAGAAAATGCAGTGGCAGCCAGGAAACGTCTAATGTGGCAGTCGCAGTGCAAGTGATTAGGAGCCTTGTCTTTCACCTTGAGCCTTACACTTCTGCCCTGCGAGGTTTAACACCTCACCTCCAGACTCAGTTAAGTCCCAAGTGCCTGTGAATTGACATCACAAACACACCTCCATATTTAACAAGGGAGAAAATAAGGAGGAACATGGGGAGGGGGGTGGAAATGCGATAAGCAACTTTTGAATTCAGGTAGAAGAATGAGGAAAATCTTAATGAAATCATTTTAGGAGGTCATTAAGGAAAGAAACCAAACAAAACATGACTCTACTGTAACTGAAGATCAGGCCACCAGGGGAGAGCTCAGTTGTGTCCAGGTACAGTACTATCATCCTTTACCTTAATGAACTCTGTACTGACAAGTCTTTTATGACAAATTTTGTGCTCTCAGCAACTTCAGATCTGTATGAGATTTGGAGCTCCGTTTAAAGCCGTATCTGGCCCTGTCATGCTTGTGTGACAAGTTCTCGCAGTCCTCATCTGGGTCACTAAATGGAGATCCCCTGATACAGAAAGCCGACAGCGCATCCATCTTGCTTTGCATGAAAGCGCCTCTGTCAGGCAAACTACATAACAATGTGAGCTTTATATGCTCTCCAGGAATGCAGCCATGAATTGGCTTCCAATAGCCGGAACAGAAGCAACTGGCAAGCGTCAGTTTAGAAGCGGGTTGTTCCCCCAACCTGGAAAAAGATAAAAATAAAAGCCAGCAACCACTCCAACCCTATACTATTCAATACTTCAAAGTTCTGTACACTTTTTTGGTAAGGAAAGGTTGTTTTCTCTAGTTTGAAATACGGGGAAAAAAATGGAAATAAAATAAATTATTTAAGAGTGACTGGTAAAAACAGTTCATGTGTAGTCAATCACATTTTATTAACATTTTACTTCCACTGATTAAAGGGGAAAAATTATTGCCAGCATTTAAAATGGAAAATATTTCATCTTAGAATTGTGACAGTCTTTATGCAATGATGTGTCTTTTTTTTTTCCTTTAACTTTTCTATATTTGCTTTATTTGTAACATGGGTTATTCAATTTTCTCTAAAGCAGTGTTTAAAAAACAAAATGAAACAAAGCCCTACAACCTCAGTGTTTTCTCAGACCTCACAGTAAGTGTAAAAGTTAAATCTCTAGGACTCCATAAAACATTCTGCATTTTTAATAAAAGTTATATTGCTCTAAGTAATTCCTAAATGGTATGTAAACCAAATTAAAGGTGACATTGTCATCTATACAACAAAATGACTTGCACACATAAATTTTTTAAAAATTCATCATGAAGATCTCAAAGTCTCATGTATTACTTCATCTTTATGGTACATAAGAGAAGTCAGAGAAACCTGCCTAGACCCTTATTGAACCTGGAAATAATAAACAGAGTACAAACCAGGTCTGTTCAACCACAGATGCTTATTAAAGATGAGCTTAAAATGGATTGTAATTTTACTGGGCTCAAATAGCAATAAAAAGAACAATAATTGAAAAAGATATAATGAAAAGCTGCATTGTATTATTACAAAAAAAAAAAAAAAAAAGGAACCACCCTATCAAAAAGGAGAGTGTTGCAGTGTCTAAGACTTTGAAATGCCTTTTAGGAATAATGTCTTTGCCTCTAAGATTTTCTCCAACATATATTTTGTTATAATTCTTCCTGACCTCTTGCCCATTGAGCTGCTGGTATCTGCAGAGGAAATTTCATAGAAAGTATCCCCCTGAAAGGAAGGAACAACTTACTTTCACACTTCATGGATATAAACTATATTGAAAACAATTTTATGTTGCTCATCAGCATTTAATACACCAAAATAAAATCCCACCTTTTACCTGCTTCTTAAAAGCAACAAAATTGAATTTCCTAACATGGCTTCTGATATCTATTTTGTTTAGATTAAATGTAGGTTAAAGTGTAATCTTTCTGTAATCTGATTACAGGTTGCAACAAATAGGATGGCTAGGGGCAGGACATGAAGTAGAAAATTCCAAATTGTTCTAAGTGTGTTCATATCTAGATGCTAAAACAGAGTCCCCAGTGGCTTCTGGTGCCAGCCTTGCACCTTCAAAACATACGGTGTCTCTGAGTGAACTCCTTCTGAACTCCACTTGTCAAAGTAATGGCAAAATAACAATATCATGTAAACAAAACAAGAGGCTGTACAGCTTCTATTGTTAGCATCATTAAAAATTAATAATGGCTGATTTAGATCAAATATTTAATGTGAAAATTCCATCCTTTGCAATGATTTCCCTCTAACACAGAGAGTTGTTTTTAAAATATTCTACAAGCAGTCATGTTTCTCTTTTGATAAACCATAGTTTATTCCCTTTGTCCTATGGTTATAGTTTTGTTTCACTTCACAGACCATTTTATCTACAGACATGAGATTTCTTTAAACATATCACATTAAGGCATAACAGGATGCTGCTGCTGCTGCTGCTGCTAAGTTGCTTCAGTTGTGTCCGACTCTGTGCGACCCCATAGACGGCAGCCCACCAGGCTTCCCCGTCCCTGGAATTCTCCAGGCAAGAACACTGGAGTGGGTTGCCATTTCCTTCTCCAATGCATGAAAGTGAAAAGTTAAAGTGAAATCGTTCAGTCGTGTCCGACTCTTAGCGACCCCATGGACTGCAGCCTACCAGGCTCCTCCGTCCATGGGATTTTCTAGGCAAAAGTACTGGAGTGGGGTGCCATTTTCTTCTCCAATAACAGGATAATAACTCTTATAAAAACTAACAGTATTTCTCTACAAAGTATTAGGATCTGTTGGAAGTTATATATTAAAAATACTTAGATACATAAAATTGTTTGCACAAAACTCCTAATTGGATTCTGAAATATCAATAAAATCATATAAGATTTAGTTTAAATGTTGAAACAAGTGTTCTAAATAGATCTGTTAAAAAGCATATTGGAGATAACTGAAAAAGCCTAACTCTCACAGTTTAGTTTTGAGGTTGTCTTGCTTATAATGTGTTTTGCAGTATCCCAAGTTCATAGCCCTATTACTGATCCTATTTTCTGGAGAAATATTAAACTTTATCACTTCTGACAAATTGGAACAAGTGCTCCAAGTCAAGTTTTATGTATTCGACTCTAACTCCATTAAATATGGATACTTTATTCCTACTGTGCTATAAATGTCAGCAAAGTAAAATGTTAGAATCCTGGAGGAATTTGCAGTTTGACAATTGGGAAAAAAAAAAAAAGTCTGTAGTAAGCAGCATGAAAATACAGTCGTGAAATCTGAGGTCATATGATTGTTGTTAAGACTGGGGTGATTTAGGAGCTTCCCAACAATTATCAGTATAGTCATGTGATTAGCCCTTGTGTCCTTTAGGCCAATAAAGAGAGAAAAATATAAGATACAAAGAAAAATTCTCAAATAAACACAAATTTTAGAAGTGATGGATACAGAACTGACACTGAAGCGATGATAGACTACACATGTTTTTTCTTAGAATATTATTATTTTTAACTGAATATATGCCTTTGCTTCACATTCTGTTCTCCACTGTTCCCCAGTCCATAAGTTATGCCCGGCTTTTTCGCCTTTTGTTTTTTGAACTTTCTATTTTCTCTCTTTGGAATTTTCTTCTTCTATCTTTACTCTGCGTTTCAATGGTAGATCAGTGGTAAAGAATCTGCCTGCCAATGCAGGAGACATGGGTTTAATCCCTAGAATGGGAAGATTCCCTAGAGAAGGAGGTGCAACCCACTCCAGTATTCTTGTCTGGTAAGTCCCATGGACAGAGGAGCCTGGTGGGCTATCATTCATGGGATCACAAAAGAGCTGGACATGACTTAGCAGCTTAAAGAACATTTATTCTGGCAAAATTGTGTTCTTTTTTCAGTTTAGACAAACCTGTAGCTAGAAAACAACTGATAGACCCACCTAAGGGTAAGGAAGGTGCCAACTCCTATACCCCTTTTCCTACCTGAACACTTTTGCATGGTGTCATTTGGGGACCCAGACACCATTGATCTTATCCATTGCTGTCATATTCTCCGCACACAGCACTGTGCCTGGCATGAGGCTGGTTCTTGACTGACTAAGTGCCACCCTATGAGTCTTGCTGTTGTTGTTCAGTCACTAAGTAGTGTCTGACTCTTGCCAACTTCATGGACTGCAGCACGCCAGGCTTCCCTGTCCTTCATCATCGCATGGAGTTTGCTCAAATTCATATCCATGGAGTCAGCAATGCTATGTAACCATCTCATCCTCAATGCTGCTATAGTCCACATTTGATCACTCCCTCCTTTGCGCTACACTCTCTAGTCATTTGGAACCTCGTGTCAATGACCTGTGCTCTTTCTTATTTCTGGGTCTCAGGTGCTTTTGCCCAGAATTTCTTTCTATCTTTCATCTCTTGCCCCACTCATCTGGCTGGTTCTTACTACCCTTTGGGATCAACTCAGTTATCACTTTCTCTGGGAAGCCACTGAACCTACTGTTGACAAGGATGCTAGTCTCAGTGCCCTCTTGCTACCCTTAATCAAACATCATAAATATAATGCTATCTCCAGATCATCCAAAATTGCTGCCTCCCCAACTTGACTGAAATCATATTAGATCAGATCAGATCGGTTGCTCAGTCATGTCCGACTCTTTGCAACCCCATGAATCGCAGCACGCCAGGCCTCCCTGTCCATTGCCAGCTCCTGGAGTTCACTGAGACTCACGTCCATCGAGTCAGTGATGCCATCCAGCCATCTCATCCTCTGTCGTCCCCTTCTCCTCTTGCCCCCAATCCCTCCCAGCATCAGAGTCTTTTCCAATGAGTCAACTCTTCTCATGAGGTGGCCAAAGTACTGGAGTTTCAGCTTTAGCATCATTCCTTCCAAAGAAACCCCAGGGCTGATCTCCTTCAGAAAGGACTGGTTGGATCTCCTTGCAGTCCAAGGGACTCTCAAGAGTCTTGTCCAACACCACAGTTCAAAAGCATCAATTCTTCAGTGCTCAGCCTTCTTCACATTCCAACTCTCACATCCATACATGACCACAGGAAAAACCATAGCCTTGACTAGACGAAACTTTGTTGGCAAAGTAATGTCTCTGCTTTTGAATATGCTATCTAGGTTGGTCATAACTTTTCTTCCAAGGAGTAAGCGTCTTTTAATTTCATGGCTGCAGTCACCATCTGTAGTGATTTTGGAGCCCAGAAAAATAAAGTCTGAAACTGTTTCCACTGTTTCCCCATCTATTTCCCATGAAATACTTAAGGGCAAAAGTTCTGACTCATTTTGCCCACTACTGTATTCCTTGCATAGAAAGCATTCAAATACTTAGAATAAGTTTGGCTGGATATCCTTGTCCAAATTTTACTTCTTATTGTATAAAATTGTATCTTTGGCAAATGAGTCAATATTTCTGAACTTTATTTTTCTTAATACTGTTGAAATGGGAACGATAATACCAGTGGGTCCATGAATAAGCATGTCCTCTCCCCTGACATCATGCTTCTTTGTGGATAGATTGCATCTGGGCTGGCAAGTCATCTCTCCCCATTCCTTACTCACTCATCCATGTGGAAAAAGCGAACTATCTGGATGATGAATGTAGGGTATGTTTATTTTTCTAGTCTTCTTACTGTTGTGTATTCTCCAGACTTCAGGAAGAGGCTGTGTGAGTAAATAAGGCTCTGTGCTTCACAGGTAAATGTAAGGCAGCCCCTTTAGCCCCAGTCCTAAATCTGCATTCACCAGTAAGCTTTATTCCTTGTAACAATAAAATGTTTTATCTTCAACTGTTTACCAATATCTGTGACAGCTTTTCAGGAAAGGAGAATATCACTGAATTAGGAGTACAGCACATTTGGGTAGAAGGGATAATACTTTTGAAAAACATGAATGTGCAAAGTTGAACAGGAGGGGCACATTCAGTATGCTGCAGACTAGAGATCATGTCTGCAAATCCCAAGTGGCTTACACATTAGGCAGAAATGGCTAGGCCTTTGCTCAGTCATGGATGCTGTGTCTTCTGTAGAGTGTGACTTTGGTTCCAATGCAGAAGCACACCCAGGCGTGAACAAGCCAATTCTTGGTACTGGTATCTAGCAGCAATTCTGATAGCTGGCCATGTGCAACCTGTCCTGGCTTGAAGTAGGCTTTGAGAAGTGCATCTTTGTTTCTCCCACATTTGCCCTCAGTGTCCCTCTGTGGACGACAGGTTCCGTGAGTGTATGCTATTGTTATTTCATTCCCTGCTTTGTCACCAGTTTTCACAAAGAGTACCAAGTATAAGTGAGTCAGAAAAAGTGTTTGTTGAGTGAATGAATGAATTTATCTGATTTATATGTCCAGCTCTGATTTTGTTCTAAACATTGGCAGAAATAAAGGATGTTATTTACTATATCCCTTCAAGTTCTACCATGTACATGGCATATTAGTATTCTGAAAGAATACTATTCAATAAAGCATTTCACTTTATATTAAACATTGCAAATCATTGCACAAATGTCCTAAATAAATGCTGTTTAATGACATTTTAAATTTACTATCTCTGTCTTTTTATTGTTTTTTTAGTGATTGATATATAATTGATACAACTGAGGTATAACTGATATATATGCATATCAGTTTTAGGTGTATGACATAATGGTTTTATATATATATGTGTTTTGAAATTATTGTTTCACAATAAGTTCAGTTAATATCTATCACTTCACGTAGTCACAATTTTTTTTCTTGGTGATGAGAACTTTTAAGATTGACTCTCTTTGTAACTTTCAAATATACAATAAAATATTATTAACCAGAGTCATCATGCTGTACATAAAATCCCAAGGACTTATTTATTTCCTTTTATTTTCTAAACAATTACTGCTTTTAATTCACATTATCTAATTTAAAAAGTGCCCGGTTTCCAAAGAACTAAACAGACATTTCTCCAAAGAAGACATACAGATGGCTAACACACACATGAAAAGATGCTCAACATCACTCATTATCAGAGAAATGCAAATCAAAACCACAATGAGGTACCATCTCACACCAGTCAGAATGGCGGCTATCAAAAAGTCTACAAACAATAAATGCTGGAGAGGTTGAGGAGAAAAGGGAACCCTCTTACACTGTTGGTGGGAATGCAAACTAGTACAGCCACTATGGAGAACGATGTGGAGATTCCTTTAAAAACTGGAAATAGAACTGCCATATGACCCAGCAATCCCACTACTGGGCATATATACGGAGGAAACAAGAATTGAAAGAGACATGTGTACCCCAATGTTCATCGCAGCACTGTTTATAACAGCCAGGATATGGAAGCAACCTAGATGTCCATCTGCAGATGAATGGATAAGAAAGCTGTGGTACATATACACAATGGAATATTACTTAGCCATTAAAAAGAATGCATTTGAATCAGTTCTAATGAGGTGGATGAAACTGGAGCCTATTATACAGAGTGAAGTAAGTCAGAAAGAAAAACATCAATACAGAATACATACATATATATATATATATATGGAATTTAGAAAGATGGTAATGATAACCCTGTATGCGAGACAGCAAAAGAGACACAGATGTAAAGAACAAACTTTTGGACTCTATGAGAGAAGGTGAGGGTGGGCAGATTTGAGAGAATAGCACGGAAACAAATATATTACCATACGTGAAATAGATCACCAGTCCAGGTTCAGTACATGAGACAGGGTGCTCAGGGCTGGTCCAGTGGGATGACCCAGAGGGAGAGGATGGGGAAGGAGGTGGGAGTGGGGTTCAGGATGGGGAACACATGTACACCCATGGCTGATTCATGTCAATGGATGGCAAAGCCACAATAGTATAAAGTAATTAGCCTTCAATTAAAATAAATAAATTAATTAAAAAATAAATAAGCTAAAACACTTTAAAAAAAAGTGTCCAGTTTTGCTTTCCATTTTATTTCTCACAACCATAACACTTCTTACTCATTCATTATTATTTCCAAAAGAAAATAGTGGCCATGCTACATGAATAAAGATAGATTAAATTCAAATTGGAATTATTTTCTAGAAAAATTTATATAGAATATTTTTATATGAAAAGTTTGAAGCCAGTGGCTATAGTGAAATGTAAATTTGTCACTGACAGTCAAAATCAGCTCTGTTTTGCACTCAAAACACACCACACCTGCTGATCTTCTATTTTTTTTTAAAAGGCATCAAAAATATCATTGGATTCAGGCTTGACTTTTGGACCCTTTTTCAGAGGGAGATCATTCTGGAAAATCTAAGTTACCATGACCACGACCTTGCCTACCTATGACATCTTTTTTTAGGAAACTTAGAAGTTTTCAGTTACCTCTCATGCTTCATTCGTTTCTTAAATATCTCTCACTCACATTATCAAAATATATCTACAGACCCTGGGAAAACATGGCACAAAAAGTGTTAACTGCAGCAACTTTTTAAGAATCTTTAATCTGTAGATCAGGGCTTCCCTAGTGGCTCAAAGGTAAAGAACCCGCCTGCCAATGCAAGAGACATAAGAGATGCTGGTTGGATCCCTGTCGGGAAGATCCCCTGGAAGAAGAAATGACAACCCACTCTGGTATTCTTGTCTAGAGAATCCCATGGACAGAGGAGCCTGGTGGGCTGTAGTCCATAGGGTCACAAAGAGTCAGACATGACTGAAGCGACTGAGCAGCTCACATGAAGTAGCTCCCAAGTTCTGTTCTAGAATGTAAACTCAGTCCTCATTTGAGAGGAAGCTGTATCACCATCAGAATCTTAATTCTTACAGCTGCCAGCAGAGTGACTTTTACTTGCTGCTGCCAAGTCGCTTCAGTCGTGTCCAACTCTGTGCAACCCCATAGACGGTGGCCTACCAGGCTCCCCCGTCCCTGGAATTCTCCAGGCAAGAACACTGGACTGGAGTGCCATTTCCTTCTCCAATGCATGAAAGGGAAAAGTGAAAGTGAAGTTGCTCAGTCGTGTCCGACTCTGCACCCCATGGTCTGCAGCCTACAGGCTCCTCCATCCATGGGATTTTCCAGGCAAGAGTACTGGAGTGGGGTGGACTTTTACTTAGAATGTCCTAAAAATGATTACTGAATTGATAGAAATGGAATCTTAAATTCTATTGCCACCAATAAGGAAAAGATACACTGAGAATGAAGTTACAGGTAATTACTAATACTTTTAACTATATTCCCTATCTGATTTGATATAATATTTTCACTTAATTTGTTGTAAATGCAAATACTCTTTTCTAAATAAAATGCATTTGGTATTTTCAGTCTAATTCTATAAAGCTGCCTTTACAGAAGAGCAGAAGCAATTATTGGCATGATATTCTTTGCATTTTTTAGCATCAACTTTAGATATTGCTTACCTCTACAAAAAGAAAAGGGCTGGCACCACATAAAAACTTACGCCTGCTGTCATAACTATTGTCATAGGTCCCTTTCTTTCTTCAAAATGGCAGCAGAAAAGCTGTATGCAGAACAGAATCCTGGAATGTGGGAGCTTGCCCAGGCACCCCATTGTCCTTTCTGTCAGACTAAAAATGAAACAGAGAGACAGCACAGGCAGTTGGCTAAAGATCTGACTGCCAAAAGTAATAAATAAAATGTTTAACGGTATGTCTTTTTCAAATGGGAATGTCTTGATAATCCACAAAAGAGACATATTAATTCCAACATACAGTGAACTGTGTAAAGTATCAGCAAATTTCCTGATAGACGCGAAGAATTAAATTCAGTTCTCAGATAACAAGTCTTAGAAAATATGTGAAAAGGTATGGAATCACAGGGAAAACTTGTTTTTGCTTCCAAAATGTACCCAGGGTTATTCCAAGTCTTTTTTTTTTTTTCTTTTTGAAAATGTTTATTTTATATTGTAGGATAGTCGTTTTTTTAAATTTATTTTTTATTGAAGGATAATTACTTTATGGAATTTTGTTGTTTTCTGTCAAACCTCAACATGAATCAGCCATAGGTATTTCAAATATACCTTGGAAGGCTAATAGGAGTGATAAGATAAAGTGGAAGAAACACTGGTTTGCAAAACAAAAGAATCTGATTAGAATCCTGGTTCTGGCATTTCATAAGTGGGAAATATTGTCTTGACACTTCACTCTCTAATCTTAATTTTTTAATTTGTAAAATGAAGATAATATTATTAGGCATACTGTATATAGGTTACAGCTATTAGAGATAGTCCTGATGTCTGAAATGTAGATATGCCAAATGATAGCTACTTCTGTTAATAATATTATTGCCATATATGTAAAATGTCAGCAGGAACAATAGCAAAAGACATAAATGTTCCGAAGTACAGCTCAAGGAAATAAACAGAGAGTTTAGGAAACCACTCTAGTTCCCTCCAAGCTGAAAATACCACCATCTTGTTTCTTAGGTTCTCAGGGGCTCACTCCGGTGAGTGGATTCATGCCCTCAATGTAAGAATTGAAGTAAAGGAACAAACAAAAAACATGCAAATCAGAGAAGAATCCACACCTTGGAAGGAGCTTGAAGCTTTTTTCCCTAATTATTTCTGATTTCTTATTCCCTGAGATAATTACCCATTAGTGTCCATCTCACTAAGAAGCTACAGGGCCGTTATAATGAAGAAGAATGGCGGCTGTCCTCGCCGCTGTCCCATTTTTAATATGGGATAAAGATGACTATCTGTCTATACTTATTAGCGTTTATCTTCAACAAATCACTCTGTAACATATTCTTTAATTCACTTTTTCTTTCTGCTAACACCTACCAGGTATATTTCCATTATTCTTGCCTGGAGAATCCCATGGACAGAGGAGCCTGACGGGCTACAGCGCACGGGATCACAAGAGTCGGACACAACTTGGTGACTAAACCGCCACCACCAAGTATATGCTACATGCAAGATGCTGTATTTTATATCATCTTGGGTTTTGTTCTTAAGAAACCAGAAGGCTCACCTGAAAGAAGTGGGTGGGGTGGGGGAGAAGCAACTTGTCCAGAACCAGATTAGGCTTCTGTAAAACAATATAAGGAAAAAAAAAGGTGTTTTGGGGGAGGTCTATTAACACAAAAACTAAGCATATGATCTGCCTACATTTGATACAGATGGCTCAACTGGAATATATAAGCTAAATCAGAGCTTCTGATTCATACTTAAATTCCATTTTTGGTCAAAAAAGATGTGCAAAGCATAGAAGAGACTGTTAAAAAGAATAGATTTGAGAAAATGAAGAGAGAATCTATATGATTTCAAATCAATAAACCCAGATATGTTTCATAGCAAAGAACTGGGATTATTTGCAGAAGTGCCACAGAACCACTATGGGCATTATTTGTTAAACCTAGGAGAATAAGAGTCACCAGATGGTTGAAAGCTGTCAAATGTTCCTACTTGCAAAAAACTAAAATTTCAGGTACAGAGGTTTCAACAACTTGTTTGTAACTCTCTAGATGTAAAAAGATGACTATTAGCTAGCAACATATATTGACACAGAAAAGAACCCATCTCGCCCTTTTTCTTTCAAAATCCTACATTTAATAGCAATATTTTCGGTCAGTGAACCTGGGTTTTATCAAATGGTATGTCAGGAAGATCCCCTGGAGGAGGAAACAGCAACCTGCCCCAGTATTCTTGCCTGAAGAATACCATGGGCAGAGAGCCTGGCGGGCTAAGGCCATAGGGTCGTGAAGAGTCAGATACGACTGAAGTGCTTGGGCCTGCACACACAGACACTGACAAAAATCTCTGCAGTAAAACATTTTGAGGAAGTTTTAGAGATGGGTCAAAATACTGATTGTACAACTAGGTGATTTTAAATGTACATTGAGATGAGTTAATGAGAAAGTTTCTAAGTGGAGTCTCTAAGTTTGTACCTTCCATCAAACTTGTCCAAAATGTTGAATAACATAAATTTGAAAGGGCTAATTAATACATTCCATATTAGAATCAGCATATCAAAATAGTCAACCAGAAAATTAAATCTAGTATAATAGAAATATTTGGATGACTCTAAATTAATGCATTTAGTGACATAAACCAAACTCCCCTGGTACTATATTATTAGGTGAAATTTCCCACTTAAAATAGATATTTCCTCCTGAATAATAATTAATTAACTCTTATTTTTAGTAGAGAAGATTGTCCCTCTACAAATAATACTTGGATCCCTTTGATCTAAAGTTTCACAATGAAGTAAAAGTGATCATAAGTAAAAGCATCATAAAATGTACTAATGACATATAATCACTTATAAAATTGTCCCTAAACTACTATGTCCAGCATAACATTGATTTCTATATTAAACTAAGTTTCTTGTTGATTGTCAAATACAGTACAACTTGATTACACACTGAAATATATTGGAAATTTAATCTAAAATTAAACACAAATATTTTAAAAGATGTTAGATTTCACATACACACACACACACACACAAGATAAAATGAATAATGGCAAATGCTTGGATTGCATAGAAAACTTTCACAAATGGTTATCAGAAAGTTAAAACCAATCAACTTTAAAGCAGCAACATTAAAAAAATAATAATAACATTCTGAATACTTCCAAAAAGAATGAGATTGGAGACTGGAGTAATTTATAGAGTGTACTACAGTGTTAGAAACCAACTTTTTCATGATCATATTGCCAAAGTAATCCATAAATTTAAATATATCATGTTATGCTACTATAAATTTGTTAGAAAAATTACATACACACTCAAAATATACCATCACTTGATTCATTCTAAGTTAGCTCATAATTTCCACAGTTTTAAATTTGATGACTGTCATGTAAAATGTCTATTCTGGTAATTTTATTTTTAAGACAAAATTAAAAAAAAACATTTATTTTTCATTCTTTACTACGATTTTTTTTTCTTTTTTGGCCTTTTTTTTCTTTTTTGCCCTTTTCTAAAACTAGCTATGCTTAGCAGTTATTTTGTCTGCTACCCACTGAGAAACATCATTCTGTTTTTCAACAGGTCAGACTTTTATATTTTATTACATGTCCATTCATTAATGTAATTCAAAAATATTTATTGGATTACTTCCATGGGGCAGACTTATTTGCAAAACCTGAGGTGGAGCACTAACTAAAATAGATACAAATCTCTCTCCTCATACATTTCATGTATTGAGTCAACATTTATTTTTTCCCTTATTTTTAATTTTATATAATATAATTTTATATAAATTATACATTTAAAATTTAGAAATAAATTTTAATTATTTACTTTATTTTATTGAGTCAGCATTTTAGTCAACACTTGATTCCCTTTATATCTCTATTCACTCTGCCTTTTGTAACAATACTTAAATCACCTCTGCAACATAAAACTTTTCATATATTTGAAAGCAGTTGTCATGTTTCCCTTTAATCTTATTTTCTTACTGTTAGAAACGCCCATGTCCTTTAATTGTGCTTTGTCTGACATAGTTTTAAAACCCGTCCAACCATTGACTTCACTGGAGGCGACCATGATTTCTAGATAATTTCCCATCATTCTTTTCATCTTTCCTAGTGCTCTTCTATTGTCAGAGATGTTTTCCAAATGTAGCTTACCAAAAGTAAATTTGATAGATATACACCATGAACAATTAGAATAGAGAATAAATAGTATATTCCTTCTAAGATATTATCTGTAAAGATTATTTTTTTTTCAGAGATATATCAGTACTTAGGGCCAAATTAAGATTTTCTTTATCTAATTCACCCACCATGGGTTAGCTGTAGATGTTGAAAGGCCAGTTATTTACAATCCTATATTTTTTTGAGTTGAAGTTTTTAACACTGCAGCACATCATATTTATATCTCTTAAACTTCATGTTGTTGATTTCAGCCTATTGTTTTAGTCTTTGAAGGTGATGTTTATAGGCAATTCTAATATTTGTCCCAATAACATTTGTAATGTTCTCCAGTCTTGCATCATCTACAAATTTAATGATCAGATTTTGCCTTTTACCATCATATATAAAAATAATAATGATGAAACTGATACAAGAATAGGACCCTGTGGCACGCTGCTGGAGAGTGCTATTCCCAAATTGTTTGCATGAAGATGCTAAATCAGGTGTGAATTTTCCTTTCTCTGCCATTACACAATTTATATTCCACAAGTTTACAATCAAGCATTCATGAATGCATTTACAATACATTTCTGAAATTGGAATACACAGTAGTTAAAGTATGCTCACTAATTTCCCCCAGAAGAATTATGTACCTCCTTTCCCCGTGAGAGGCTTTATTTTTCTGGGCTCCAAAATCACTGCAGATGGTGATTGTGGCCATGAAATTAAAAGATGCTTGCTCTTTGGAAGAAAAGCTATGACCAACCTAGACAACATACTAAAAGGCAGAGACATTACTTTGCCAACAAAGGTCTGTCTAGTCAAAGCTATGGTTTTTCCAGTGGTCATATATGGATGTGAGAGTTGGACTATAAAGAAAGCTGAGCATCAAAGAATTTATGCTTTTGAACTGTGGTGTTACAGAAGATTCTTGAGAATCCTTTGGATTGAAAGGAGCTCAAACCAGTCCATCCTAAATGAAGTCAATCCTGAATATTCATTGGAAGGACTGATGCTGAAGCTTAAACTCCAATTCTTTGGCTGTCTGATACGAAGAACTGACTCGTTGGAAAAGACCCTGATGCTGGGAAAGATTGAAGGCAAGAGGAGAAAGGGATGACAGAGGATGAGATGGTTGGATGGCATCACTGACTCAATGGGCATGAGTTTGAGTAAACTCTGGGAGTTGGTGATGGACAGGGAAGCCTGACATGCTGCAGTCCATGGGGTCGCAAAGAATAGGACAGGACTGAGTAACTGAACTGACTTTCCCTGTGCACTTATCACACTTTTTATATACCTACAATATAATGCCTATTCAAATTATATTAGAGTCATTAGTTTGCACAGCAGGTCATGCAGTGGTGCTCAATATTTATTCGTTGAATGAATAAATGACTGGTAGGTGTTTGTGTTAACTTTTTAGTCGAGGACCCTAACAGAAAATGGCACAGGACTGTTGTACATACTGAATGACTGCAGGCAAACTTAAGGTCTTAGCTAGCAGGATTCAGTATATTAAGATCATCACATGATTATAAGTTGTACAGATGACAGGAATTGCTACTCACATTTAGAGCTAGTGAAACAGAGTAACTAAAACTTATGACTGCTCCAGGGTCTATGACAAAGCAATTTAAAATAGTACTCACATGTCCTACTTTATAGAAATGTTCCACTCAAATCAGGGACACATCTGTCAAATCAGAACAACTGCTTGAGGCTATATCATGTTTTGCCAATGCAAATTAATGTAGCAATTTGAAATTAATGTTTTGTGTTACATGATTTCTTTTGTTTGCTAATTTTTAATAGTGGTATATGTGACTATTTTTATCACTAAATATTTACCATATATCAGCTATCAGTAGGTATTCTGCTGTGTATGCAAAACATTCTGTAAGCTCTATAAGAGGCATTAAATATAAGCTATTTAATTTGTTTTTTTTTTTTTTTTTTCCATAGATGTACAAATATTTCTTCTCTCTCCTGGGAACTCACGATCAGTTTGGGGAAGATGCAAGCATGGGAAAATTAAATAGCCAAACAGGTACATGAGCAGTTTATAATTTAACAATAATGGCATTTTTACTTTCAATTAATTGATGCTTCAGCATATATCCTGGAATATGAAGTCAAGTGGGCCTTAGAAAGCATCACTACAAACAAAGCTAGTGGAGGTGATGGAATTCCAGTTGAGCTATTTCAAATCCTGAAAGATGATGCTGTGAAAGTGCTACACTCTATATGCCAGCAAATTTGGAAAATTCAGCAGTGGCCACAGGACTGGAAAAGGTCAGTTATCATTCCAATCCCAAAGAAAAGCAATGCCAAAGAGTGCTCAAACTACCACACAATGGCATTCATCTCATACACTAATAAAGTAATGGTCAAAATTCTCCAAGCAAGGCTTCAGCAATATGTGAACCGTGAACTTCCAGATGTTCAAGCTAGTTTTAGAAAAGGCAGAGGAACCAGAAATCAAATTGCCAACATCTGCTGGATAATGGAAAAAGCAATAGAGTTCCAGAAAAACATCTATTTCTGCTTTATTAACTATGCCAAAGCCTTTGACTGTGTGGATCACAATAAACTGGAAAATTCTGAAAGAGATGGGAATACCAGATCACATGACCTGCCTCTTGAGAAATTTGTATGCAGGTCAGGAAGCAACAGTGAGAACTGGACATGAAACAACAGACTGTTTCCAAATAGGAAAAGGAGTACGTCAAGGCTGTATATTGTCACCCTGTTTATTTAACTTATATGCAGAGTACATCCTGAGAAACGCTGGGCTGGAAGAAGCACAAGCTGGAATCAAGATTGCCAGGAGAAATATCAATAACCTCAGATATGCAGATGACACCACCCTTATGGCAGAAAGTGAAGAGGAACTAAAAAGCCTCCTGATGAAAGTCAAAGAGGAGAGTGAAAAAGTTGGCTTAAAGCAAAACGAAGATCATGGCATCCGGTCCCATCACTTCATGGGAAATAGATGGGGAAACAGCGGAAACAGTGTCAGACTTTACGTTTCTGGGCTCCAAAATCACTGCACGTGGTGATTGCAGCCATGAAATTAAAAGACACTTACTCCTTGGAAGGAAAGTTATGACCAACCTAGATAGCATATTCAAAAGCAGAGATATTACTTTCCCAACAAAGGTCCATCTAGTCTAGGCTATGGTTTTTCCAGTGGTTATGTATGGATGTGAGAGTTGGACTATGAAGAAAGCTGAGCACTGAAGAATTGATGCTTTTGAACTGTGGTGTTGGAGAAGACTCTTGAGAGTCCCTTGGACTGCACGGAGATCCAACCAGTCCATTCTAAAGGAGATCAGTCCTGGGTGTTCTTTTGAAGGACTGATGCTAAAGCTGAAACTCCAATACTTTGGCCACCTCATGTGAAGAGTTGACTCATTGGAAAAGACCCTGATGCTGGGAGGGATTGGGGGCAGGAGAAGGGGACGACAGGATGAGATGGCTGGATGGCATCACTGACTCAATGGACATGAGTTTGAGTGAACTCCGGGAGTTGGTGATGGACAGGGAGGCCTGACGTGCTGCAATTCATGGGGTCGCAAAGAGTCAGAAATGACTGAGCAACTGAACTGAACTGAACTATATATTTGTTATGAAATTACTCCCCTGACCAAAACAGTGATGAATCCTGCACTCTTATCACTTTGCAACGTAACAGTAGCTACACTATAGACCTTGAAATAGGAGATATTTGGTCAGGTTGTTTGATCAGTAGACAATTCATAGGGATCTGCACTGCATCTTGAAATCTGAATAGTCACAGAATGGAGCTCAGTCCCATGCTAGAAAACAATTGGCTCTGCTTATGGAAGAAAAACAATGACAAAAATAAATGCTAGTTCTTAAAAGATACTATGATGGATTTTTTTCCTTCTTCTTTTGTTCAATCCTCCAGATAGATCAAATGGAAATGACAATGATATGGATTTCAATTGGGAGAGGCCAAAGTTTGTCTAAGAAGGATGAGGACAAAACTGTCTTCTGATTACATGAGTCTTAGCATGTTTTGAAAACGTAAAATATTTATTGATCTATTACATGGAGAATTTTTTAAGTTCAAAACCTGAAGATCTCATTTATACCCTCTGAATCTAAATCTCAAACCTGTTGTGAAGACTAAAATAAAGCACGACTTAAAGAGAGAAAACTGTCATACTCCAGGCTTCCAACTCACCTAAAAAAGGCCACTGCAGTGCATTCTCAATGTGGCTTGCCATTCACTTTGCAAATTACAGGTCTTCCACTGAACTGATGATCCATCACTGCCATGACAACAGAAGTGCTGCCTTAGCGACACTCATTGCTGGCCAGAGAATGACACAGTGCTTAGAAACACTACAGTCGGAAGATTAGTGTAAATTCCAAGCAAAGCAACATAATGAATCACACTTTGGAAATGCAGTTGAAGTATGCCAATTTATTTGTGAAAAAATACATTCCAAAGTTTCATGTATTTAAATTTATCTACTTCATTGAGTTCAAAAGAGATGCATAATGACAAATAAACTTTAAACTTTTACTTAATAATTTTAAATGTGATGGTGCATCTCTTCTTATTTTTAATCAGAATTTAAAAATATATATAATAAGGATGAAGCACAGAAATTTCTCAATTTAAGCACCATAGTTTGAAAAATTTTTAATAAATGGCAATTTCTCTGGGTGAGAGATTAGAAACATTTTCCAACCATCATTACTTTATCATTTCAAAGATAAAATTTAAATTTTCTTGTGAATGTTCAAATTTATCTTTTAAAATTATATTTGATAATTAATTATGCTAGCACTTTATGAAAAAATAAAGAGTTTTATAAGTATATTCTTGAGAAAAGAAAACCATTTAATGTGTACTTCTCTTAAAAAATCTATTACTTCATTTTAGTTTTGGGTTGCATAAATAAAAAGGAATATATATGTGGTATATAAAATATGTAACCACCCTTAATTCCTTGAATTATCTATAAATGTCCAATTGTCACCATTTAAACATCTTAAAGTTGCCTGGAAGACTATAGTGAATAACTGGAAATGTGACTCAGCTTAAAACAATAGTGGCTTTGGGGTTCCACTCTGGAGGAAGAGTTTTATTTTTCTATACTATTCATAGGAGCACTAATCTTACAATAGTTTATATTGCTGTTTCTTTAGTGTGCTTCTTTTTATTTTCTCAATCAGCTTAGGAAAAAAAACTATTATCTTTGTTCATTTGATTCCTTTATGGTGCTTAGAGCCTTGCTGAGCACATCATAAGCATTGAATATATACTAGTCAAATTCAATTGAAACTAATTGAGAATAGTTCCTCCTAGTTCACCGTTTACAGTGAATACTGCTTTGAGAATATGTGTTAGGTCTTAGTACAAAGTCCTTTGTTTCATTGGAATCACCCTATTAGGAGATACCTTAGTTCTTTGAATATAATCTCTCAGTTTGTCTGCCATACAATCCTCACCAGTCATCAATGCAGCTAATATTTAGATACCTGCCTTCATGACTTTACACAAACTCTTTACGTTATCCATTCTACATTAAAGATGATATTGTTAGAAACCTGTTAGAACATTATTTGTTTACCAGAGACTTTAATCTTAATTTCTTCAGGCTCAAGAATGCATCAATGTAGATTATTTCAATAGTAATAATTTAGAATTTTCTCCAGAGAGGAATCAAGTTAGTTAATGAATAGAGATTCAGAAATGAGTAAAAAAAGTTGTCTCAACTCTGAAGAGTTCATAGTAAATAAAATAAAGATGTTATATTTTAATTATAGATGTATATATATATGTATGTATACAAATAGACATTCACACATTTTTACATATGTATATGCATACATATGTGTGTATATTTCTCAGGTTATAAAATATTAATGCAGTTCTTACATGTTAATAGTAGAAAACTGGACATTGCTCATGGTTGAATAATTACTTAGTGGCAGACCCAGGACTCCAACTCAGGTTGTCCTCTGTAACACTGACCACAGTATATCAGAAATCTCCAATCATGGGGGGAAAAAAAAATTCTCATGGAGGGACAGTCTACAAAAATGTCTGAGCAACAACCCTCAAAACTGTTAATGTCGCTGAAAACAAGGTAAGTCTGAGAAACTTTCACAGCCAAAAAGATGTTAAGGAGGCAAGAACTAGAGGTAATGAAGTATCCTAGATAGGATCGGGGAACAGACAAGAGACATTAGGGGAAAACTGAAGACATCTGAATGAAGTGTAGATTTCAGTTAATAATAATGTATCAATTATGGCTCATTAGTCATGATAAATGTACCATACTAAAGTAAAATCTTAATAATGGGGGAAACTGAGTGTGGGATATTTGGGAACACTCTCTGTACTTTCTTTACAGTAGTTCTCTATTCACAGAACCGAAGTAGAACAAGACTATTTTTTAAAATGTAAATTGCAGAATAATCTTTATAATATCATCCTATTTTTGTTAAAGAAAGCCAGTCTTATAAATACATATGTTACTCGTTCAGTCATGTCCAACTCTTTGTGACCCCATAGACTGTAGCCCACCAGGCTTCTCTGTCCATGGGATTCTCCAGGCAAGAATCCTGGAGTGGGTTGCCATTTCTTCTCCAGAGGATCTTCCTGATCCAGGGATCAAACCCTGGTCTCCTGCATTGCAGGCAGATTCTTTACTGTTTGAGATACAGGGAAGTCCTATAAACACATAATATCTATTATATACATACATATACATGTTTTGCTGTTATTGTTTGGGAAAATGTGCAGAAAGAAAAAAAAATCTAGCTATGAACATTGTCACAGACATTGACTACCTCAGGGAATGGAGGAAAGATATTTTAAAAGGAAATCAATCATTTTTCTTTACATATATAATTTTGGATTTACTGAGCCCTTTAGATATGCTTCTTTCCTGAGACAGAACTTTCCAAATTTCTTGAAGACTTGGATATTAATATTCCCTTTCCTTTCTGACAAAAGCAGTTGTCAAACAATATTCAACCTCTCCTCAAAGTAGATGTGTTTCCATCATGCAGGTTGTTTTGGACACCAGTCTTGAAACATGAACTCATTGATTAGGTCTCAAAGCTGAACTTTTTACAAGTCCTATCAGTTTTCCATTTCAGGAAAGAAAAAAAAAAAAAAAAAGCTTTTTACCTCTTTGCCTTTTTTAATTTGTTTGTTTGTTTTTCTCTTCCTTGTATAAAAATGATGGGCTTTAGAAATTTAAATTAAAACTCTTTTTGGCATCAGTTAAGGCAAAACAATAAACTGCATAACCTACATACAAAAATTTAACACTATCAACCAAAATAATATCTTTATCTAAAAGGTTTCCACTAAGTGTTTTGTTAGAAAATGTTTCTAATTTCCAAGGGTACCTTAGAGCTCATCTTTCACAGAATGTTGAAGGGATGCTTGCATTACATCTTTTGATAAATGTCATCTTCTAGTCACACATAAAAAGAAAGTATTTTTACATGGTGGTATGTCAGGAATTTTCATCCCTATTTAAGGATTTTTAAAAGATTACCGTAATAACATGTTGATATTCTCAATAGGTACAATCATCATATATTATTCATATATATTATATATAAAATAAAATACATAGGATAAAGAAATTTGTTATAGGATTATACATTGCTTGAATAAACCAAATTCAAAGCAGAGAAGCTTTACAATATCTATACCAATTACTAAAAATACTACTTGAAACTCCCTATGAACATCTTTTTTCTAACATTTAGAAAATGTTTAAGATAAACCAATGTTACTGTAAAAACACACCAACAAATGAAAATTCATCCTTTTATCAATCAATATACTACTTAAGAATTCTCAGTAGTTATAATTTTCCCCTTTATATGCTATTTAGCCAAAAAAATTTCATAACTAAAGGAAAATTCTCTGTTGAAGAGAAAAAGTACTTTATCTGACATATTTTCAGGCTTTCAAGGAAGTAAAAAAGTTTTAGTGGTATAATTAAGAATTCAAATTATATTTTTAATAAAAGTAACTATTAAAATAGGAATAATTTAAATAGTAATAAATTTATTGGTTACATGTATCATTTCTTGACTTATTTACAGTCATTAGAATTAGGATATTCCTTAAAAGTACAAACACTCTGGGGATTGTTTTTAAGGATTTTCTAAGATTATAAGCATTCAAAAGCCAAATAATATAGAAAGAATAATGTCATAGGGAGAAAATGATAAGAAAAATGTGTAGCTTAAGAGCAGCCATTTAAAAACTATTATTATAAGACTTGGAACATCTCCATTTTTGTCATATACATATCAACTTCACTTTAATCAAACATCTGTGTAAGATGTTTGATTCAGTCATAGCTTATTTTTCTGAAAAAATTCCAATGAATACAATATCTGGTATGATATTAAATTATGTTTGCACAGGCACTCACATGATAATATTGCTCCTTTGATTAACTTCCAGGAAGTTATTTATCTTTTCAGAAGAACTTTTTTTTTTTTTAATCAGATCATGAAATCAATATGGTCTCATCACCTGCCTCTTTTTTGTTTTAACTATTAAAGAACTCCGAGAAATTTTAATGGCCTTTTGCAATAACTATGAAATCTTATATTTAAGAAACATTTTCCAAATCATTCGGGACTGCCTATTTCACTTAAATGTCTATTAAGGGTATGTAAATGTCTTTTCTGTAATCATAAGAGATCTTTTTCTATCTCCCCTTTCCCTGTTTATAAGCTTCTTCTTTATTCATGATATTTTTTTGTTTTTCTTTTACTTTATTTAATAGTGTCTTAAACTATGTCTTTCTTATGCCAGTTTTCTAAAAATGTTGTCAATGCTAACCCTGCTTAGAATTTTCACAAGGGGATCTCTTGGTGATGATGTTTTAATATATCAAACTTTTCCTCCCTTGAAAAATGGCTCGCATTACTGTTTTTTTGCTCACTTAACAATACCAACAACATTCAAGTCAAAGACTCAAGCTAGAAACTTTGGATTTACTGCTTATTTGAATAAAACTGTTTTGATTTTTGCTGTTATAATACTATACCATATTCATAAGATTGTTATATTTCAGGTACTCAGTTTTCATATAAAGTATTTCAATTATTTCTTAAATAATTTAGCTTCCTGTAATCTCTGTCTTACCACCTTCACCCTCTACAATGTTATGATTTAAAACATAGATGTAATCCTGATAATTTTATTTAAATCACTTAATTGTCTCCCCATGCACCACAGGAATAAATACAAATATTTGCATAGTTTTTTCAGACTCTTCACAAATTTTCACCACCCTGCATTTCTTACCATACTTTCTGTGCTCCATCATACTACTTTTCCTTCTCATCCTTTTAAGCACCCATTACTGTTCTGACTGACAAAGAACTACACTTTATTCAAGACCAAACAAATAAGAACATGAAAATAATTATAATTAATATAAATATTAAATATCTATTGATATGTTATCCTTGATCAGAACTTGTTATGTCTATGTATACAATTTTATTTAATTTTGTATACATTTGTATACATTATATATATACATATATAATTTGTATACATTTGTATACATCTATGTATACAAATTTATTTAATATTCATAACAACTATGTTAGGTAAGTTGTTAGTAAAAGACAAAATCTTACTTAAAATCCAGTTTTTCTTAAGTTCTGTGAACTTCTTAAAGCCTTGTATAGGCTTCAATTTCCTCACCTATAAAACTGGGTCAATGACTGTAGCCTATTTCATAGGCTAGATGTGAAGCCTTCATGAGTTCATGTATGTGAAGCTTTTGGAATAGTGACCAGCACACAGAGAGCATGAACTAGCAGTGTCTGTTATTTACTAATATGCATTACTGTCTTACTCAAATTTCACTCCCTGTAATATGTTTATGACTATTTTACTTATAATAATTTTTTCTATATTCTTCCAGCATTTAAACTCACATTTTGTTTCCATCCAGTCATGTTGTATGGGGCTTCCTTGGCAACTCAGACAATAAACAGTCTGCCTGCAATGCAGGAGACCTGGGTTTGCTCCCTGGATCAAGAAGATCCCTGGAGAAGGGAATGGCAACCCACTCTAGTATTTTCGCCTGGAGAATTCCATGAACAGGGGAACCTGGTGGGCTACAGTCCACGGGATCACAGAGAGTCAGACAGAACTGAGCAACTAACATGCAAACAAGCAAATTGTATATACGCATTGTATATATATATGTGTGTGTGTGTGTGTATATATATATATATATATATATATATATATATATATATATATATATAAAATATGTGTCTGAATTTCCCAAAACCTGGTAACTATATTTTATTTCTAAAAATATTTATTTATATATTTATTTTCATAAAATACTCTGTCATTCAGTGCTTAATGAATGTATATACATAACTGTTGCTTACTTACATTTCAATAGTTTAAGGAAGGAAAATGAAAAAAATCACAGTTAATAAAGAACTGTTGGTTTTTTAGTAAGACTCTGTTTAGAGTTGTCAGTTTATTCTTAAGGTCACTCAGTCTATCTTTCATCAGGCAGAATCCTGTGTATTTGACACATTCTTCGGAGCCCTTTATGATTTTTTGTTTTTGTCATCTGTGCTGCTTTCTGAATTCCAAACTTAACTTTTGTCAGCAGCATCTTCTTTCACAAAAGCTCACCTCCATTCTTTGTAGCAGCTGAGGTGAGGAAATGGCTCATCCCCCTTTACCAACTTTAGCATACCTATTTGCATCCAAAAAATGGTCTTCCCTGATTCAGTTTTCTTTGAGTACCTTAGGACAAGTTCTCCTAAGGACAAGAGAGAGGAATATGAGTAGCACTTCCAATTATTATATTTAAATGCCTTTCCTATTCTCCCAAATTAATTCGGAATGTTTTCCAGATAACTCAATTCTCTCTTTAATTTAACAGTGGAAACAGTGTCAGACTTTATTTTTCTGGGCTCCAAAATCACTACAGATGGTGACTGCAGCCATGAAATTAAAAGACGCTTACTCCTTGGAAGGAAAGTTATGACCAACCTAGATAGCATATTCAAAAGCAGAGACATTACTTTGCCAACAAAGGTTCGTCTAGTCAAGGCTATGGTTTTTCCTGTGGTCATGTATAGATGTGAGAGTTGGACTGTGAAGAAGGCTGAGCGCCAAAGAATTGATGCTTTTGAACTGTGGTGTTGGAGAAGACTCTTGAGAGTCCCTTGGACTGCAAGGAGATCCAACCAGTCCATTCTGAAGGAGATCAGCCCTGGGATTTCTTTGGAAGGAATGATGCTAAAGCTGAAACTCCAGTACTTTGGCCACCTCATGTGAAAAGTTGATTCATTGGAAAAGACCCTGATGCTGGGAGGGATTGGGGGCAGGAGGAGAAGGGGACAACAGAGGATGAGATGGCTGGATGGCATCACTGACTTGATGGACGTGAGTCTGAGTGAACTCCAGTAGTTGGTGATGGACAGGGAGGCCTGGCGTGCTGTGATTCATGGGGTCCCAAAGAGTCAGACATGACTGAGCGACTGATCTGATCTGATCTACTTCATAGAACTAACTTAACTAATTAACCTAACTAAACCTACCATACATACCTACATACATCATTTTGTTTGGGTTTTAAATCTGACATTTCAGCTTGCAACCATGGACCCAAAGTAATTTTAGTCATATCTCTGTATGTAAACAGGATTACTAAAGACTCATTTTCATCATTCACAAGATGAGAATATGAATGCCAATAGTATAAATTACAATGACTCTAACACAATTGTAAAAAACAGACTTTTGAACTCTGGGAAAAGGTGAGGGTAGGATGATTTGAGAGAACAGCATTGAAACATGTATATTACCATATGTAAAATAGGTAACCAGTGCAATTGCAATGCATGAAGCAGGGCACTCAAAGCCGGTGCTCTGGGACAACCCAGAGGGATGGGGTAGAGAGGAAGGTGGGAGGGGGTTCAGGATGGGGGACATATGTACACCCATTGCTGATTCATGCTGATGCATGGCAAAGACCATCACAATATTGTAATTAATCTCCAATTAAAATAATTAATTAATTTAAAAGAAAAAATAACAATGACTCTAATAGTATAAAACTAAAGTAGAAAGAACATAAATATTACATCAGTAATATATAGAAACATCAGGAATTTTTACTATATACAAAATATAATAAACTGCTTCATTCATGCAAGCAGATCTTAAAAATATATGAGAATTTATTTACTCTAGTTTGCCCTTATCTAGTAGATAGCTATAATTCAGCAACATATGAAACTATTACAAACACAGATTACAATTAAACAAGTAGAATACTGGACTACTTATTGAATTGATCTTTCAGTGGATTACAAGTTTTACAAATAACTTTCTTTTGAATTAAATCTTAGTCTATTGAACCAGCTGTTTGGATATATCACTTGAACTGGATACTCAAATTATATGTTGCTTTATTTTGCCTTCTTCCATGTGATATTTCATTTATGTTATCTTAGAACATTTAAATTTTTTCTTAAATTGAAAATTCTTCTTAAAATTTGACCCCTTTCCATTTAAATTGTTAATGATGTCACATTACACCAACCAAATACAGGAATCTAAGTAATACAGTTGCATTTCAATATATGTCTAGTCTACTTGCATTCTATTATTGTTTCTTTAATTATTTTCACCAGTAAAATCAATGCTGGAGTCTCATATGACCTAAGAACATTTGTGATCTGCTAACAGCAGCTCTTCTCCAATCTTTTTGGATATGATTTCCTGTCAGTTCAGTTCAGTTCAGTTCATTTCAGTCTCACAGTTGTGTCCAACTCCTCGCAACCCCATGGACTGCAACACAACAGGCCTCACTGTTCATCATCACTCCCAGAGCTTGCTCAAACTCATGTCCATTGAGTCAGTGATGCCATCCAACCATCTTAATCTCTTTCACCCCTTTCTCTTCCTGCCTTCAATCTTTCCCAACATCAGGGTCTTTGCCAATGAGTCAGCTCTTCACATCAGGTGGCCAAAGTATTGGAATTTCAGCTTCACCATCAGCCCTTCCAATGAATATTCAGGACTGATTTCCTGTAGGATGGACTGGTTGGATCTCCTTGATGTCCAAGGGACTTTTAAGAGTCTTCTCCAGCATCACAGTTCAAAAGCATGAATTCTTCAGTGCTCAGCTTTCTTTATAGTCCAACTCTCACATCCATACACGACTACTGGAAAAACCATAGCTTTGACTATACAGACCTTTGTTGGAAAAGCAGTGTCTCTGCTTTTTAATATACTGTCTAGGTTGGCCATAACTTTTCTTCCAAGGAGCAAGCGTCTTTTAATTTCATGGCTGTAGTCACCATCTGTGGTGATTTTGGAGCCCAAGAAAATTAAGTTTGTCACTGTTTCCATCATTTCCCCTTCTATTTGCCATGAAATGATGGGCCCAAATGCCATAATCTTAGTTTTTTGAATGTTGAGTTTTAAGCCAGCTTTTTCAGTCTCCTCTTTCACTTTCAGCAAGAGGCTCTTAAGTTCCTATTCACTTTCTGCCATAAGGGTGGTGTCATCTGCATATCTGAGGTTATTGATATTTCTCCCAGAACTTTCTGTATATTACTGTAGAAAACATATTTTGTAGCAATCATGATCAGATACAGGTAAGACAGAATTGTTGTTTTTGTTCAGTTGCTAAATCAGTGTCCGAATGTGTGACTCCATGGACTGCAGCAATCCAGGCTTCCCTGTCCTTCACTATCTCTCAGAGTTTGCTCAGATTCATGTTCATCGAGTCAGTGATGCTCTATAACCATCTCATTTTCTGCTGCCCTATTCTTTTGTTTCCAATCTTTCCCAGCATCAGGGGCTTTTTCAATTAGTTGGCTCTTCGCATCAGGTGGAGCTTCAGTTTCAGCATTGGTCTTGCTGATGAATATTCAGCGTTGATTTCCTTTAGAACTGACTGGTTTGATTTCCTTGTAGAATCAGAGCAAGCTAAATGGAATCATATAAACTTCACTAAACAAAAAGATAGTATTGACTAATGATATTCAGTATTCTACCAAATAGAAGCATAGTTGGAGCATGTTCTCATTGATTCTATATTCATTATGAGTCTTCGTATTTTTAGAAGACAAGCTTTATTACTTAAAAGCAAATTAAAAATGAACAAACAAATAAGATCACAAATATGTTCATTATGTTTTCATATTAACAAAAATGTTTGCAAGATATTCCATGTAGATGTTCACTTAATATTAAGTGCCAAGTCATGACAATCTTCTAATAGTGATTTTTTAATTAGTTACAGAGCATTATTATGTCTATCATTTACTAATCAACATTGAAGTTATATCATCTTTTGTAAACCATGCCAGATCCTATAATTATTATAAATTATTCATCTCCTATATCCATCTACTTTATTGTTTTATATTAATAATAAAAAATTTATACATGGATGCTTAATTTTATCTTTCAGAATGGGATGACTACAAAAGAATTCTGACTAAAAGAGAATTCTCAGCTGTTTCCTTAAAAATATCTAAGCTTCAATGTCCAGCTAACCTAGACTTCTCAAACTAATGGGGAAAGTAAAGTAAGCATACAAAGATTGAAATGATAACCTAAAACAGGTATAAATAAAGAAATTAAAATTTGCAAAAACTTCTACTGACAATTTTATAAGTGTTTGGATATCTGAAGGTTTTCAGATAAGTCATTTTGATAAGTCAAAAATGACTTTCATAAAAAGTCATTTTTAAGGAAGCAGTTCATTTGAGAATGTATACATTGTAAATCAATGAGAATAGTGACACCTGCAAGAGATAATAAAGATTATTTGTAATATTATATGAAGAAAGTAGTGAAGAGCTTACCCTCTTACATTTATTTGCTTAATAGAATGATAATAATGTTTCTCTCTCTTGATCAGTATTTATCAAGAATAAAAAATAAAGTATCCTTAATCCTTTATAATGAATGCAAATCTTATAAAATGCAAATGATTAAATTCAGCATGCATTCAGAAACATGGGAATATAGTTATTGATATATACAAACTAATGCTATGTAATTTAAATATGATATGATATGAATTTAAATATAGCTTTTAATTATGTAGGTTGATACTCAATTAATTTATTTATATTTAGTTGCATATAAGAAAGTATGATACTTATTGTACCGTATTTTTTGGTTTACTCTGTGTTGTAAATGGGCTTTCCTGGTGACTCAGATGGTAAAGAATCTGCCTGCAACACAGGAGACCTGGATTCAGTCTCTGGTCAGGAAGATGCCCTGGAGAAGTAAATGGCAACCCACTCCAGTATTCTTGCCTAGAGAATTCCATGGACTAAGAAGCCTGGCAAGCTATGGTTCATGAGGTAGCCAAGAGTTTTATCTGTGTTATAAACAGATTGATCATCTTGGCATTTTGGTTCTAAAACCTAAGCCAAAATGGTGCAAGGACTGGAGATATAGCAAGAATCAGGCTGAGATAATAATCTGCTTAACTCTTGATTGTGATTTGAAGAAAAGGAGCAGAAGGGCTCATAAAGCATCATACAGGGGCAAAAGCCTTTACAATGGACACAAGTTTTCCAGAGATGATGTAAAATCAACTGAAGAGGGATTCGATTTTGCACACTTTGGCAAAGAAAAAAAATAGAAACTTTTATAACTCTATTTCGCCATTTAAAAATCCAGACCAGAAGAACTGTAACTATTTTTTCCTTTCTTTAAAAGGCAGGTTGAATCAGTTCCTCTTCAATTGATTACTCTGGGGAATAGTTAAATCAATCTAAAATCTGATTTGTAGAAGTTCTTCATTGGCTCAGAAAAGTAACATTAAATGAGACTTGATTTCACAAAGTTTCCTTTTAAAAATTGTCACCTAGTAGCAAATGAAAAGAAAAAAAATGAGTTTTTAATTTAGAAAATGAATACTGCTAAAAATCATGATTTGATAGAATAAATGCCAAAGGATTATAGACAAGGAAACAGTGATTTATTTATCCATCTACCATCTTTCCTGCCTGTTTCACATAGATTTAAGCACACGATGCTCTTCATATATAGAAAAAATATAGAAATGGAGAAAAAAGAAAGGAATGAAGTACAGATAAAATATGTGTGTACTTAGTTGTTCAGTCACGCCTGGCTCTCTGCGGCCCCATGGATTATAGCCCATCAGGCTCCTCTGTCCATGGAATTTTCTAGACAAGAGTACTGGAGCAAGTTGTCATTTCCTGTTCCAGGGGATCTTTCCAACCCAGGGATCGAAACTTCATGTCTTGCATCTCCTACGTTGGCAGGCAGATTCTTTATCATTATCATCACCTGAGACACCCTAGATATAATATGGAATTTAGAAAGATGGTAACAATAGCCCTGTATATGAGACAGCAAAAGAGACACTGATGTATAGAACAGTCTTTTGGACTCTGTGTGAGAGGGAGAGGGTGGGATGATTTGGGAGAATGGCATTGAAACATGTATAATATCATATATGAAATCAGTTGCCAGTCCAGGTTCAATGCACGATACTGGATGCTTGGGGCTGGTGCACTGGGACGACCCAGAGGGATGGTACGGGGAGGGAGGAGGGAAGAGGATTCAGGATGGGTAACACATGTATACCTGTGGCGGATTCACGGTGATATATGCCAAAACCAATACAATATTATAAGTTAAAAATAAAATAAAATAAAAAAATAAAAATAAGAAAAAATGCTAATATATTAAAAAATATATAATCCATCTTTAATTTAGTTTCTATGTAACAGGTTTGGACATAGAGTTCACACATTTTAAAAAATCTGACATTTCTAAAAGAGCTGAAAATATTTATGTAATAGGAAATAATTTAATTTTTTTAAGATTCCTGCAAATGCACAGTGTAATTCCCTTCTCAACACAAGCAGAATTATAATTCTCTCTTCTTAATTTTTTCTTGTAATATTGTACTTAACATCCACAGTATAGGCTCTAGGGTTTCTAATGTCAACCCAAATGCTCAAAAATTTTCTTCAGACACTGACTCATCCTTCCCTATTTCTCTATAACTTAACATCTCTTTTATAAAAAACTGTCACCCTGTTTATTTAACTTATATGCAGAGTACATCATGAAAAACACTGGACTGGAAGAAACACAAGCTGGAATCAAGATTGCCAGGAGAAATATCAATAACCTCAGATATGCAGATGACACCACCCTTATGGCAAAAAGTGAAGAGGAACTCAAAAGCCTCTTGATGAAAATGAAAGTGGAGAGTGAAAAAGTTGTCTTAAAGCTCAACATTCAGAAAACGAAGATCATGGCATCTGGTCCCATCACTTCATGGGAAATGGATGGGGAAACAGTGGAAACAGTGTCAGACTTTATTTTTCTGGGCTCCAAAATCACTACAGATGGTGACTGCAGCCATGAAATTAAAAGACGCTTACTCCTTGGAAGGAAAGTTATGACCAACCTAGAGAGCATATTCAAAAGCAGAGACATTACTTTGCCAACAAAGGTTCGTCTAGTCAAGGCTATGGTTTTCCCTGTGGTCATGTATGGATGTGAGAGTTGGACTGTGAAGAAGGCTGAGGGCCAAAGCATTGATGCTTTTGAACTGTGGTGTTGGAGAAGACTCTTGAGAGTCCCTTGGACTGCAAGGAGATCCAACCAGTCCATTCTCAGGGAGATCAGCCCTGGGATTTCTTTGGAAGGAATGATGCTGAAGCTGAAACTCCAGTACTTTGACCACCTCATGGGAAGAGTTGACTCCTTGGAAAAAACCCTGATGCTGGGAGGGATTGGGGGCAAGAGGAGAAGGGGACGACAGAGGATGAGATGGCTGGATGGCATCACCGACTCGTTGGGTGTGAGTCTGAGTGAACTCCGGGAGTTGGTGATGGACAGGGAGGCCTGGCGTGCTGTGATTCATGGGGTCACAAAGAGTCGAACACGACTGAGCAACTGATCTGATCTGATCTGATCTGATGTCCCTAGAGAGTCCCTTGGACTGCAAGATTCAACCAGTCCATCCTAAAGGAGATCAGCCCTGAGTGTTCATTGGACGGACTAATGTTGAAGCTGAAATTCCAATACTTTGGCCACCTGATGTGAAGAACTGACTCATTTGAAAAGACCCTGATGCTGGGAAAGATTGAAGGCAGGAGGAGAAGAGGATGACAGCAGATGAGATGGTTGGATGGCTGACGGCACCACTGACTCAATGGACATGAGTTTGGGTAAACTCCAGGAGTTGGTGATGGACAGGGAGACCTCGCATGCTGAGGTTCATGGGGTTGCAAAGAGTCAGACATGACTGAGCAACTGAACTGAATGGATATCTATTGAAAATCACAATGGTCTGGTATCTCTCAATCCTTAACACTTATGTTATCCTGATTATGCACTCTAAGTACCTAGGAATTTAGCAAAATCTAGGTTTTGTATAACAGAGAAAGAGATTTTGTCAACAATGTTACTATGTTAATTTTTCCTATTTATACTCACAACAGAGAGCCTATGTGTGTATACTTGATACTATCAATTAGCAAGATCAAGTATCATGTTCAGTTCAGTTCAGTATCTTGTACTGAGTCACATAAACCTTAAAGATGGGCAAAATAAAGGCATTAGTGCCATTTCTGTTTTACTGACCTACAATACAGACTTGTCCTCAGTGAAGTTTTTTGCTTTGATTCCCAGACTTAGTTATTAGCTAGTTATATTGAGTTTATTTTTAAAATTACAGTATTAATTACCATGGAACATTTTCTTGTTTGATAACTACTGGTGGACTGCAGTCCATGGAGTCACAAAGTGTTGATCATGACTGAACAACTAAGGAGAGCACAGCATTGCATCTGTATACTTCTATCGTATAACACATATGAGCAAATCCTGTAGAACTTGAACAGTAATGTAATGATTTTCCTAAGATGCTAATTTATAACATAATAACATTTGTAAGCAAAATAAAATTACTTATATTTAATTATCATATTTATACGAATAAATATGTAACAAATTATTTAGAAAGGTTAGCACTAGATGACAGCTGACATCAATATTTGTGGATCTTACTGGGATGAGTGGTCAAGTGAGATTTTCATTAATATTTGTGGTCTGTTATAAATATATAATGGTAAATTGCTTCAGTCGTGTCTGACTCTGTGCGACCCCATAGACGGCAGCCCATTAGGCTCCCCCGTCCCTGGGATTCTCCAGGCAAGAATATTGGAGCGGGTTGCCATTTCCTTTCTCCAATGCACGAAAGTGAAAAGTGAAAGTGAAGTCGTTCAGTCGTGTCCGACTCTTAGTGACCCCATGGACTGCAGCCTACCAGGCTCCTCCATCCATGGGATTTTCCAGGCAAGAGTACTGGAGTGGGGTGCCATTGCCTTCTCCAATAAATATATAATAGATATGTGAAAATGAAAGTGAAAGTCGCTTAGTCAGGTCTGACTCTCTTCGACCCTGTGGACTGTAGCTCACCAAGCTCCTCTGTCCATGGAGTTCTCCAGGCAAGAATACTGGAGTGGGAAGTTGTTCAGTTAGGTCCGACTATTTGTAACCCAGTGGACTATAGCCTGCTGGGCTCCTCTGTCTATGGGATTTTTCAGGCAAGAATACTGGAGTGGGTAGCCATTCCATTCTCCAGGTGGTCTTCCCAACCTAGGGGTTGAACCCAGGCCTCCTGCATTGCAGGTGGATTCTTTACCACCTGAGCCACCAGGGAAGCCCAAGAGTACTGGAGTGGGTAGTCTATCCCTTCTCTGGTGGATCTTCCTGACCCAGGAATCAAACTGGGATCTACACTGCAGATGATTCTATACCAGCTGATCTATCAGAAAAGCTCATAACAAAGCCCATAAATATGTATATATATATATATATATATATATATATGTGCAATAACAACATATATGATTGGCTATTTATGTAAGAAAAAGGATGTTAATCTGACAGAGAACATCAGGTAATAAATACTTCCTCTCATTTCTCAGAGCAAGGTGCCAGACTACTTGTGGGAAATTTGCCCAGAGGTAAACCATACTGTGGGGCTTCCCAGGTGGCACCAGCAGTAAAGAACTCTCCTGCCAATGCAGGAGACATAAGAGATGCTGGTTCGATCCCTGGTGGGGGAGATCCCATGCAGGAGAGCGTCAAACCCTACTTCAGTATTCTTGCCTGGAGAATCACATGGACAGAGGTGGGCTGTCAGAACAGCCTGGTGGGCTACAGTCCACAGGGCTGCAATGAGTCAGCACAACTGCAGCAACTTAGCTTACGCTCACACAAACCAAACTACATTCTGTCAGCCTCATGTCTTCACCTTCCACTCCCTAGAAAGAGGTTGATGTGTTGTGCATTCCATTCCACACCACCCATCACAAAGCCAGAGTGGAAGCACCTCCTGCCTACTCAAATTCAATCACATAAAGAAGGCTTGAAAACAAATATTCAAAGAGCTTAGCTTTAATCTCTTACTCTTGAGGGACACACAAAGTGGTCTGTTTCAATGCCTGAAAAAGTCTAAGTGTGAGAAAGTATGACTGGTCAGTTCAGATGGTACAAGGTAAGTGGCTGCTTTTGGAATGGCCAATTAACCACTGTGTGGCCAAAGAATGTGTTAGGGTTTCTATGTCAGTGATAGACCTCATGAAAGAGAATTACTTATTTCTTCAGAGGGATCGTATTTGATAGGCTTTCTGAAGATGTCAGGTGATTTCAACAGAGATGCAAAATCAGAAACTAGGGCTAAGAGAGAAATTGTTAAATCTCAGGAATTCTCATGTCCTTAAGAGATCTGAAGAAATAAGGCTCTCCTAAGAACCCACGGACACACACATGAGAGGAAGAATCAGTGTGTGGATGGATCTCCCCTCGATGGGCAGTATGACCAGATTTACCCCATACTGAGTTAAACTCTTACTGTTATCATCTCTCCAGAGTCTTCCTGTATCAAAGTTGTGAGTGACTAAAATAGCATTTAGCAAATGTATGGGAGCCTAAAACAGCAACGAGAAGGTAATGGAGTGGGAATGAGAGAAGAAATCAACCATATGCTACTCTCCCAGAGCAGGTTTCTCAGCCTAATCTGAAGGAGGACAAAAATAAACCATACGACATTTTGGAACTTTGATATTATACTGGTTTGGATTTTTATATGTGCACAAATAAAATATTCTTTTGCTATCTGTGACTAAAACAGCAATGAAATTTGTCTAAGATTTTATCCCATAGTGGCGAAATTGAATCCATAGAATAAATGTAATGAAACATTAGCAAGAAATACTAAACTGCTTTCTGCTTTCATTTTTCAGTGTAGTTCATTCAATAAATTGGTTACATGTAATTAAACATTTAGAAAAATATATGGAATGAAAAGAGCTTTCCTGGTGGCTCAGATGGTTAAGAATCTGCCTGCAATGAAGGAGACCTGGGTTTGATCCCTGGGTTGGGAAGATCTTCTGGAAAGTAAATGGCAGCCTACTCCAATATTCTTGCCTGGAGAATTCCATGGACAGAGGAGCCTGGCAGCATATAGCCCACGAGGTCAGGAAGTGTTGGACATGACTGAAACAACTTAGATAAGCACATAGAATAAAAGCATTATTTTTTAATGTTTTCTAGGGAAATATCAGTGATATAAACATTCTATTATATAATCAGAAATTTAAAATAAAGCACAGTAAAACAGAAAATAGAGAGAATGTATATCAGGAGAATGCAAAATTGGATCCAAATCTCTGTTCTAAAATAATGCACTTTTCTACAAATAAGGTTGATTACCTAGTATCTAAAAGAGTTTACTTATTTTAATTAATGTTAGCTAACAAAACTATTAGGACTAAAAGTCCAGTTCTTTCACGTGGATGGCATTTTAAAATGATACTATTATGAGTAGAGTTCTGTAAGGAAAACTTGCAGAGTAAACAGTCTTAATATTTTTAATACTTGCTTAATATTTTACATAAAAGTTCTAAATATATTGATACGTTGCCATAGTCTTATTCATTTCAGTTCGGTTCAGTCACTCAGTCGTGTCCAACTTTTTTCAACCCCGTGAACCGCAGCACACCAGGCCTCCCTGTCCATCACCAACTCCCAGAGTCCACCCAAACTCATGTCCATTGAGTCAGTGATGCCATCCAACCATCTCATGGTCATCCCCTTCTCCTCCTGCCCTCAATCTTTCTCAGCATCAGGGTCTTTTCAAATGAGTCAGTTCTCCTCATCAGCTGGCCAAAATATCAGAATTTCAGCTTCAGCATCAGTCCTTCCAATGAACACCCAGGACTGATCTCCTTTAGGATGGACTGGTTAGATCTCCTTGCAGTCCAAGGGACTCTCAAGAGTCTTCTCCAACACCACAGTTCAAAAGCATTTAGTCTTACTATGTTTCCTAAATATTTAAACTCTCTAAGATTTCTAAATTCTGCTTTTAGATATGTAAAAACATAGTTTGTTGTTGTTTAGTTGCTAAGTTTTGTTCTACTCATTGGGACTCCATGAATTGCAGCACGCCAGGCTCCCTTGTCTGTCACTGTCTCCTGGAGTTTGCTCAGATTCATGTGCCTTGAGTTGGTGATACTATCTAAACATCTCATCTTCTGCCTCCCTCTTCAACTAACAAATATTTTAAAAGTACTTGACCACAGCCTGCAGACATATTTACTTAATTTTTAAAAGCAAATATCTATTGACCTGACATTTCAACTAACTATGCATTTAAAGTTAAATTTCAATGATGGAACCATATGCATAGACTTTTGTGTGTGTGCTAAGTTGCTTGAGTTGTGTCCAAATCTTTGTGACCTTATAGACTGTAGACCACCAGGCTCCCCATCCATGGGTTTCTGCAGTCAAGAATACTGGAGTGGGTTTCCACATCCTCCTCCAGAGGATCTTCCCAACCCAATGTTTGAACCCACATCTCCTGCAGCCCCTACATTGCAGGCATATTCTTCACCCTTGAGCTGCACCAGGTTCCTCTGTCCATGGGATTCTCCAGGCAAGGATACTGTCTGAGCTACCAAGGAAGCCCTTATATGCATAGACTTTTAAACTACATTAATTCATGAAAAATTTTAAAGCTTTAAAAATAATAGACAAATGTGCAACTACACTTAAGGAGCAAAGGAATTATATCCTTCTTACTTGAGAATTGCATATTTACATACTTTTTAAATTTTATGTGCAGCAGATTTATGTATTCTCCCCATTCATTTATTAATTTATTCACTTGTTTTAGTAGTGTGGATTCATTAATGTTTATTTTATATATTAGATTATACTCAGATATTACTTTATTAACATTCTTGTTGAAGTTGTTCCAGCTTTGCTTTTAGCAGTTGGGTCATGTGTCCCTTTGACATTCTCATTGTTTTTTTAATTTATTTTTTGTTGCTGTTTGGTTTTCCTTGCCTATAGTAAATCCCTTTAGAGAGTACAGTGTAGAAGGGAAGAAAAAGAGTAACCCTACAGTGAAGAACCTGATAAACACTACTTCAAGCCAGGTGATTAAGGTAAGCACCAGCAGTGATAAGTCATCTTGATACTATTTACTATTGATAGGAAGAGAATGACACCTTGCCTCTCTGGTTTTCCACTGCAAATCCATAATCCGAATCTAATCATGAGGAAATATCAGAAAGATACCAATGATATTTGACACGCTTGCAAAATCACTGAAAGTATCCTCAAAACTGGTAGGGTCATCACAACCAAGGAAAACGTAAGGAAGTACCACCATCAGAATCTATGGAGATATGGAGACTAAGGTGATTGGAATTATGGCAGGAATCCTGAAACAGAAAAAGGATATTAGGCAAAAATAAAATAGAATAAATTATGGAATTTAATAAATATAACAATGCATCTGATTATTTTAATGTAGTTTAATAAATCATGTAAAATACATGAATGTATGATATTAATAATGAGGAAAATTGGTTTGAGGTATATGGCAATTCTGTCCTCACAACTTTTTAAAATATAAAAATGTTCTAAAATAAAAGGTTATTTAATAGAAACTATTAGAAGAATTACTGGTAATATAGGATATCAATATCTGACTAGATTCAAAGAAAGCATAATAGAAACTTTGCATTTATATTTAAACCTGGTGGCTCTAATGGTAAAGAAACTGTGCAATGTGGGAGATCTGAGTTCAATCCCTGAGTCGAGAAGATGCCTGGAGTAGGCAGTGGCAACCCACTCCATTACTCTTGCCTGAAGAATTCCATGGATGGAGGAGCCTGGTGGGCTAGAGTCAATGGGGTCATGAACAGTTGGACACAATTGAGAAACTAACACAGCATTTAATATTTACTATTAAATAAGATGCCCCAAGACAAATAAGGACTTAATTCTTTAAACTCTTTCAATCATTTTCCATAGGGAAAAAGATTATTCTAAAGGCAGAATAGCAAAATGAATATTAATAATGCATATAAATATTATTTAAATTACAATAAATCTTGGTGCCTAAAAATCTGTCATTAAAAGCAAAACTTGGAGGAGGGAGTACTTTGCATACATTTAAATATTAGTAATGGATGTTTTTCAAAACATGTATCACATGTGTGCATGTGTGCCAAGTCACTTCAGTCGTGTCTGATTCTGTGCAACCCAGATTTTCCCCACCCAGGGATGGAATCTGCTTCTCTTAAGTCTCCTTTGTTGACAGGTGGGTTCTTTACCACTAGCACCACTTAGGAAGCCCAATATATCACATACTTCTAATTTTCTATCTAAATTTATTATAGCATACTGTGGTTGTGGTTACAGAGATATATCCAAATTTATATTGCATAAGATGAGATGGTGAAACCCACTAATTCTCTGCCTATATGTTAGAATCATTTGGGGAACATCACAGTCCAACTGGGCTTCCCAGGTGGCACTAGTCATAAAGAACCACCTGCAAATGCAGGAGATATAAGAGACTCAGGTTCAATCCCTGGGTGGGCAAGATCCCCTGGAGGAGGGTATGGCAACTCACTCCAGTATTCTTGCCTGGAGATTTCCAAAGACAGAGGAACCTGGCCAGGTATAGTCCATGGATCACAAAGGGTTGGACATGACTGAATGACTAACACACACACACACAGTTATTTTAAGATATAATCTCTTTTCACCCATTGTGAGGAGCACATAAATCAGAGTGCATATTGAGGAGCTGATGTAAAATGTTGTTCCCATACAGAATGTAAATTTCCTTGTGGTTTTTCATCATTGACTATCTTCTTAACTACCATAGTTTACAATGGTTACATTTATATATAATCTCCATCTCTTATCAATATTAGTTCAGTATTAAAGATACTACTTTTATTTGTACTTACAAATGCTTCTAATGCTGTCGTCTCAGGTATTCTTAAAGGCTTCTGCCACTTGCTGTCTACTTAGTTTGTTCATAGGCTTATCTTCTATTTTCTTGTGTCTTGTGTCTCTCTGTCTCTCATCACTTTACAAGAATCTACAAAGTAGATTCAAAATTCTGATCTTTTTATAGGTACCAATAGGCAAACAGAAAATCCTTACACTTGTACTAAATGACCCAAACTCACTCAGAATACATTAAAAATTGATGCTGAATGCTTGCAGGTGGCTCAGCTGGTAAAGAATCCACCTGCAATGAGGGAGACCTGGGTTTGATCCTTGGGATGGGAAGATCCCCTGGAGAAGGGAACGCTATCCACTCCAGTCTTCTGGCCTGGAGAAACCCATGGACAAAGAGTCAGACACCACTGAGTGACTTTCACTTTCACTTTCTTGCAACCTTGGCTAAATTTGCATGATTATTTCTGTGCTGCTTGGAAATAAGGTCCCCCATTCATTGTTGTTACTGTTGCTAATCTATTTGGTGTCAGAGACATTTAAGGCAGTGCCAAAAAGCTTGAACCTATTTGGTTCCTGGTATAACATAATAGATACTGGCTGTCTCACAGAATCTTATGAGATTAGTGTAATATTATAATATCTTCTGAATCTCTGTTCACAATTATATATTTTGCATATGACTTTTGTAAATAATTAAAAGTATAATAGCAAATCCCCTCCTTCATGGCAAGACATGAGCTGTTTGGAAGGCTGGGGAGAGTGGTAGTCAACCCCTTTAGGCCTGGGAGATCATATGTTTTGAATTTTCTCATTTGTCCTTAGAATGATGAAAGAAACCAGATGATTGTAGATTTTCTATGAAATCTTGGCAATAACATATAAATAAAAATAAATAGAAATTAAGAGAAAGTGAAAATGAATTTGTAGACAAAATATTAAACATTATTTCACTTTTTAAGAGCTAAAGAAATGTGGAGTGGTAAAAGTACACATGGACATCACCAGATGATCAACACAGAAATCACATTGATTATATTCTTTGCATCCAAAGATGGAGAAGCTCTATACAGTCAACCAAAACAAGACCAGGAGCTGACTGTGGCTCAGATCATGAACTCCTTATTGCCAAATTCAGACTGAAATTGAAGAAAGTAGAGAAAACCACTAGACCATTCAGGTATGACCTAAATCAAATCCCTTATGATTATACAGTGGAAATGAGAAATAGATTTAAGGGCCTAGATCTGATAGATAGAGTGCCTGATGAACTATGGACTGAGGTTCATGATATTGTACAGGAGACAGGGATTAAGACCATCCCATGGAAAAGAAATGCAAAAAAGCAAAATGTCTGTCTGAGGAGGCCTTACAAATAGCTGTGAAAAGAAGAGAAGCAAAAAGCAAAGGAGAAAAGGAAAGATATAAGCATCTGAATGCAGAATTCCAAAGAATAGCAAGAAGAGATAAGAAAGCCTTCCTCAGTGATCAGTGCAAAGAAATAGAGGAAAACAAGAGAATGGGAAAGACTAGAGATCTCTTCAAGGAAATTAGAGCTACCAAGGGGACATTTCATGCAAAGATGGGCTCGATAAAGGGCAGAAATGGTATGGACCTAACAGAAGCAGAAGATATTAAGAAGAGGTGGCAAGAATACACAGAAGAACTGTATAAAAAAGATCTTCATGACCCAATAATCACAATGGTGTGATCACTGACCTAGAGCCAGACATCCTGGAGTGTGAAGTCAAGTGGGCCTTAGAAAGCATCACTACGAACAAAGCTAGTGGAGGTGATGGAATTCCAGTTGAGCTATTTCAAATCCTGAAAGATGATGCTGTGAAAGTGCTATACTCAATATGCCAGCAAATTTGGAAAACTCAGCAGTGGCCACAGGACTGAAAAAGGTCAGTTTTCATTCCAATTCCTAAGAAAGGCAATGCCAAAGAATGCTCAAACTACCACACAATTGCACTCATCTCACACGCTAGTAAAGTAATGCTCAAAATTCTCCAAGCCAGGCTTCAGCAATATGTGAACTGTGAACTTCCTGATGTTCAAGCTGGTTTTAGAAAAGGCAGAGGAACCAGAGATCAAATTGCCAACATCTGCTGGATCATGGAAAAAGCAATAGAGTTCCAGAAAAACATCTGTTTCTGCTTTCTTGACTATGCCAACGCCTTTGACTGTGTGGATCACAATAAACTGTGGAAAATTCTGAAAGAAATGGGAATACCAGATCACCTGACCTGCCTCTTGAGAAATTTGTATGCAGGTCATGAAGCAACAATTAGAACTGGACATGGAACAACAGACTGGTTCCAAATAGGAAAAGGAGTATGTCAAGGCTGTATATTGTCACCCTGTTTATTTAACTTGTATGCAGAGTACATAATGAGAAACACTGGGCTGGAAGAAACACAAGCTGGAATCAAGATTGCCGGGAGAAATATCAATAACCTCAGATATGCAGATGACACCACCCTTATGGCAGAAAGTGAAGAGGAACTCAAAAGCCTCTTGATGAAAGTGAAAGAGGAAAGTGAAAAAGTTGACTTAAAGCTCAACATTCAGAAAACGAAGATCATGGCATCTGTTCCCATCACTTCATGGCAAATATATGGGGAAACAGTGGAAACAGTGTCAGACTTTATTTTTCTGGGTTCCAACATCACTGCAGATCATGACTTCAGCCATGAAATTAAAAGACACTTACTCCTTGGAAGAAAAGTTATGACCAACCTAGACATCATATTGAAAAGCAGAGACATTGCTTTGCCAACAAAGGTCCGTCTAGTCAAGGCTATTGTTTTTCCAATGGTCATGTATGGATGTGAGAGTTGGACTGTGAAGAAAGCTGAGCACCGAAGAACTGATGCTTTTGAACTGTGGTGTTGGAGAAGACTCTTGAGAGTCCCTTGGACTGCAAGAAGATCCAACCAGTCCATTCTGAAGGAGATCAGCCTTGGGATTTCTTTGGAAGGAATGATGCTGAAGCTGAAACTCCAGTACTTTGGCCACCTCATGGGAAGAATTGACTCATTGGAAAAGACTCTGATGCTGGGAGGGATGGGGGCAGGAGGAGAAGGGGATGATAGAGGATGAGATGGCTGGATGGCATCACTCACTCGATGGACGTGAGTCTGAGTGAACTCCGAGAGTTGGTGATGGACAGGGAGGCCTGGTGTGCTGCGATTCATGGGTTGCAAAGATTCAGACATGACTGAGCGACTGAACTGAACTGAAAAGTACATAAACATACCTACTAAATTAAGTGAATTCACAGATCCTGCTTTCTGTGTGATGGATTCCAGAATATGTTTCCCTCAATTTTGTTCTATTAGAGTAAGGGCTATGCAAAAATGTTCCTGAATATATATGTTTATCTGTGTGTGTGTGTGTGTGTGTTTGGTCATAGCAATGGTGAATTTCATTTGTTTTTATGCACTAACTTTAGTCTGCTACTGCTAAGTCACTTCAGTTGTGTCTGACTCTGTGCGACCCCATAGACGGCAGCCCACCAGGCCCCCCCTCCGTCCCTGGGATTCTCCAGGCAAGAACACTGGATCGGGTTGCCATTTCCTTCTCCAATGAATGAAAGTGAAAAGTGAAAGTGAAGTCATTCAGTCGTGTCCGACTCTTAGCAACCCCATGGACTGCTAACAAATACTTTAAGATGTCATGTTAAAAAAAGATGTATCCTGTCTATGGATCTACATATAATTCTGCAGAGCAAAATGCACATGCACCATCAAAGATATGTATATAGCTGTGTAATGAACCAGAGTTCATTTCTTATTTCTAGATTATGAAATATAAGAGCCATTTTTAATCAATTTAACAATAATATAACTTTTATTCTTATTTGAATTATTTCATACTCAACATTTATTAAATATATGCAAAAATGCATATTAAAATTTTTGGTCATCTTGTATTTAGCACTTGTCACAATGATTATGGAATTTTCAATGCCTTGATAGCATAATGTAATAAAGTCAATCAGCTCAGAAGAGTATAATCTTAGACTTAGAATTTACCTGTAGTAGCAGCTACTCAATATTCTTTATTTACTGGTAAAGAAACTCTAAGAAGGTAAATAATTTGCCCAAGTATATATATCTTGAATAATTAAAATCACAAATAGCTCTTTGTTCTCATTTACTCACTAGCAAATATTCTTATTACATTTTTTCTGTTCTGATACTCTCTTTGCTCCTGCCATTTTATCACATCTCTGACAATAAAAAATTACCCAAGCAGTAGATTTAGATTTATTTGAAGTGCATATACAAGTTCTCTTTAGAGAAATATTTTCTGTGTGAAGAATATTATTATCATCTTTAGTGTTTTTGTTCAAGCCTAAGTAATTCTAATGTCATCAACTATTTTTTAAATGCTATTTTATGATTCTTCAAATGTTGTCAATATTCCTTCTTCTCTGGAGAATTTTCTCTTAAAGGCCTCCCTGTAACCTACATACTGTAATTTTTCATCTCAGAAGGACATCAAATTAACTAATAAAAGCTTTTACACAAATTACAATAGCAAACTTAAAATGCTGAAGTCACCAGCCATCATTTTGTTATTACCATAACCTTTGTGCTTAGTTATTAAGCCTTTATGCATCACCTTGATTTTCTCAGTTTTATAATCATCCTCACTTAGTTATCCTCAGCTAGTACACAAAATATCTAATTACTACTATAGAAATATAATAATCATCATTTATGAGCTGTTTCTTTTATTTCTTAAGTAAAATTTTTCTGTCTAAGCTAGATTATTTTCACATGCAGTTGGCAGTAAATCTCATGGGATGAGAATTTGGCACATAATTTTTATACCATATAATTCTTTTACAAATGTGAACTTGTGTAGTATCTGAACTCACATTAAGATGGCGTTGTTATTTAGATTGTATGACTTTTACATTCTTTTTTCACTTTTTTCTTCCCCTTTTAGCTTACTTCAATGTGCTTTTCATTGTTCTTCATAATGATAAGTAGAATACTAAAGTACAAAATATTGTAAGTCACAAATTTGGTCTTGAAACAATTTAAATGTAAATTAAATGTATGCACTTAAAATGTAGAAGAAACATTGGCTTACTGTGTGTAACATAGCAGGGAGTAGTAATAATATATATAATATTTCTCCACTTTTACTTATGCCATATCAAGCCTGCTTTATTGTTGATGGTCTAGGATAAATCTTTTTCAAAGCAATTTTACTGTTTAGCATTTATATAAAAGGAAAAGTATGTATGCATCAATAGAGAAGTGTTAGGGTTTCGTCAATAACTAGATAGGCGTGGGCACTTATTTGGTCATATTGTTTTAACTTACTCTTCTTTTATACCTACACTAGTGATTTCTGTGCTATTCGATTTCTCTGATCATTAGTTTCTCTTCTGTAATGTGAGAACTTCGGAATTTTGGTCTCTTAGCCAAACTGAGACTAACATTAAATAGTGCTATGAAATTGTTTGTATGTCTCTTTCACATTCTTTGAGATCTATTCCTCAAGTGTATTTTCTTTTTCTTTGGTATATTTATTGTCTCTTTCTTCTGAAGGCTTTCTGACATACACAGAAGACAGCATGGTTTTTCCAACAACCTCTAGCATTTCCAACAAAGACACTTTCTTTTTTCAACTTGAAAATTAGAATATGGACTTGCTCAAAAATATACCTGGTGATATACCTGGTGATACCAAAATAATTGTGTACCTTAACAATATTTGTTTTCTTATTCATGTTTCCCAGAAAGTTTTATGGCAAGAGAATGAGAAGTAATGAGTGACTAAGGAAACAGTAGGTACAGTTCTAGTACTTAATTATGAATGGAATTATTTGTGAATGGACTTACATAGGTTACTTCTTATAGCTGTCAAAATTCCAAATATTTAAAATAAATAGAAAAGGTTGTAAGAATTTTGGATCTCCACCAAAGTCCTTGATTTCAGCAGTGCTTTAATTCCAATTAATTCCCAAGTAATATACTGATGTAAAAATATTCTTCTGTATAGAACTGATTTTGCACCAACCCACTGAGTAAAAACGGGTAATATTAGTAGTGTAAACTTCATGTGTGTTTACAAGTAGTTTGTGTGTGTGTGTGTGTGTGTGTGTGTTGAATTGGGGAGCACTTCCTGCAGAATCAGTCACAACCAGGGGCATTCACCTTTCTAATATCACATATGTAAAATTGACATGGGCAAATATATTTGTGTTGGCACCCATTGATAGCTTAAAAGCCTATAGTACAAAGCTAAATTTATCAAAACAGTATGGTACTGGCATAAAGGGCTTCCCTTGTAGCTCAGTTGGTAAAGAATCTGCCTGTGGTGCAGGAAACCTGGATTTGATCCTTGGGTTGGAAAGATCCCCTGGAGAAGGAAATGGCAACCCACTCCAGTATACTTACCTGGAAAATCTCATGGACAGAGGAGTCTGGTGGGCTGCAGTCCATGGAGTCACAGTCAGGAATGACTGAGCGACTAACACTTACTTACTTACTTACTTACTTACTGGCATAAAAGGAGATACATAGGTTGATGGAACAAAATAAAGAGCCAGAAAATTGATCCTCGTGCATACAGACAACTAATATTTGACAAGAAAGCCATGTGTACCAAATGGGGAAAGATAATCTCTTCAACACATGTTGCTGAAAAAAATTGGTTAATCATTCATAAAATAATTAAATTAGACCCTACTTATATCACATAAAAATGAACTTGAATTAAAGTAAAGACTTAAGGCCCAAAATTATAAACCTCCTAGAAGAAAGCATAGGTAAAAAATCTTCCTGACATTGGCCTTGGCAAAATTTTTAAAATATGACACCAAAAACAAAAACAGCAAAAATCCATGTCAACAAGTGGGACCATATAAAATTGGAAAGCTTCTGCACAACAAAGAAAACCATTGACAGAATAAAAAGGCAATCTACAGAATGGGAGAAAATACTTTGCAAATTATAAACCTGATAAGGAGTTAATACCTAAAATATATGTGTTAGTTGCTCCATTGTGTCTGACGCTTTGCAATCCCATGGACTGTAGTGGAGTAGACTCCTCTGTCCATGAGATTCTCCAGGCAAGAATACTGGAGTGGGCTGCCATGCCTTTCTCCAGGGAATCTTCCTGACCCAGGGATCAAATCCAGGTCTCCTGCATTGCAGGCAGATACTTTACAATCTGAACCACATGTGACACACAAAATATATAGGAAACTCATATTATTCAGGCTTAAAAGCAAAACAATCTATTTTCTCCTTAGCCTTGCTAGCACTTACTGTTTGTAGATTTTTTTGGTGGTGGCCATTCTGACTGGTGTGGGGTGATACCTCATTGTAGTTTTGATTTTCAGTTATATAGTAATTGATGATGTTGAGTATGTTTTCAAGTGAAACTTGGCCATCTGGATGCATTCTTTAGAGAAATGTCTATTTAGATCTTCTGTCCATTTTTTGATTGGGTTGTTTGTTTGTGTGTTTGTTTTTTATTGAGCTGCATAAACTGTATATTTTAGAGATATGCTCCTTGGTGGTCACTTCATTGGCAAATATTTTCTCCCATTCTTTGGGTTGTCTTTTCATTTTGTTTATGGTTTCCTTCACTGTGCATGATCTTTAAAATTTAATTAGGTCTAACTAATTTATTTATTTTTGTTTTTATTTTCATTAGTAGATCAAAAAAAGATCTTGCTGTGATTTATGTTAGAGAATGTTCTTCCTATGCTCTTTTTCTTTGTTTTATAGTAACCAATCTTAAATTTACTTTTTAAACCATTTTGAGTTTGTGTGTGTGTGTGTGTGTGTGTGTGTATGCTGTTAGGGAGTGTTCTAATTTCACTCTTTACCTGTAGCTGCCCAGTCTTTCCAGCATCACTTATAGAGGAGACTGTTTTCTCTGTTATATATTCTTGCCTCCTTTGTCAAGGATTGACCATGATTTTGTGAGTTTATCTCTGGTCTTCCTATCTTATTCCATTGATGTACATTTCTGTTTTTGCACCAGTACCATACTATTTTGATTACTGTAGCTATGAAGTATAGTCTGAGATCAGGCAGCCTGGTTCCTTTAGCTCTTTTTTTTTTTTCTTACGACATGAAAGCAAGCTAAATGTTCATTAACAGAGAAATGAGTAAAGAAGATGTGGTACATACATGTAATGGAGTATTATTCAGTCATAAAAAAGAATGAAAATATCCTGTTTGTAGCAACATGGACTGATCCAGGGATTGTCATAGTGAGTGAAGTAATTGAGAATGACAACTATCATTTGATATCACTTCTATTTGTAATCTAAAAAGAAATGACACAGACAAATCTATTTATAGAACAGAAATAGAATCACAGATGTAGAAAATAAACTTACAGTTACCAAGAGGAAATGTGGGAGGGATAAATTGGGAGAATGGGATTAATATATACATACTGCTAGACATAAGATAGACAACAGATAAGTACCTACTCTATAGCACTGGAAATACTCTCCTGTAATGATCTATATAGGAAGGTCATTGTTTTTGTTGTTTAGAATACTAATTGGTGCCAGACTCTTTGTAACCCCATGAATTGTAGCTCACGAGGTTCCTCTGTCCACGGGATTTCCCAGGTAGGAACACTGGAGTGGATTGCCATTTCTTTCTCCAGGGGATCTCCCCAGCCCAGGGATCAAAGCCAAATCTGCTTGGCAGGAGGATTCTTTAGAATAGAATCTAAAAAATAGTGTATGTATATATTTTTATAACTGATTCACTTTGCTGTACAGCAGAAACTAACACAGTTTTGTAAATCAACTCTCCTCTAATAAAAATTAATTTTAAAAAATGCAATTTAAAAATGGACAGAGAAACTGAATACACATTTTTTTTTAGAAGAAGGAATCCAAATGGCCAACAAGTACCTAAAAAATGCTCATTAGTTATTTGTTGTTGTTTAGTTACTCAAGCATGTCTGATTCTTTTGTGGCCCCATGAACTGTAGCCTGTCAGGTTCCTCTGTCCATGTGATTTCCCAGGCAAGAATACTGGAGTGGATTGCCATTTCCTTCTCCAAGGGATCTTCCTGATCTAGGGATCCAACCCACATCTCCTGCATTGACAGGTGGATTCTTTACCACTGAGCCACCAGGGAAGCCCTCATCAGATATTAGGGAAATACAAATCAAATCATAAAGAGACAGCAATCACACCTGTTAATATGACTATTGTTAAAAAGACAAGAGATTGCAAGCATTGGCAAAGATGTGGATGAAAGGCAACCCTGTGCATTGTTCATCGAAAATCTGTGTAACTACTTTGTGAAACATAATTTAGCTTCTCAAAAAAAATCAAAAGTGGAACAACTATTCTATTCATTTATGCATATATATGCAAAATAAATTAAATCAGGATATTAAAGACATTTCTAGAACCCCATGTTCAATACAACATTGTTTACATTAGCCAGGAAATATGGAAAGAACCTAATTGCCCATCTACAGATGAATGGATAAAGAAGATATAAGATACATACAAACACAAACATATACACACACATATACACATATACACAATGGAATATTATTTAGCCATGGGAAAGAAGGAAATCTTGTTTTGAAACAACATGGGTGGGCCTTGAAAGCATTATACTGAATGACATAAATCAGACAGAGGAAGATAATTACTGAATGATATTGCTTAAATGTAGAATCTGAATACAGCCAAATACATAGAAAGCAAGACTAGAAATGGGTTAGCCTGGGACTAGGGAATCCAGAAAATGGGAAGATTACACTGAAAGGATACAAACTGTCAGCTATAAGGTAAATAAGTTCTGGGGAATGAATGGACCTCACGGTAAGAGTTAAAATTACATTATGTGTGTTTATATTATTATATTTGAAATGTATTATGCACTTAAAAAGTTGCTAAGTGAGAAGATCTCAAATGTTCTGTAGTAAATATTTGAAAGTGGCTAACAAAAAAAGAAAGTGGCTAACAGAGTACCTATTAAGTATTCTGACCGACCATAAAAACATAAGTGATAATCATGTGAGGTAAATAAGATGTTAACAAATTCAGCTTAGAAATAATTTCATCATACATGTTTAAATCATGTAATAAATCTAAAATTTACATATTTCATGTTAATTATATCTCAATAAAACTGGAAAAAATTTAAAACTATATATAACTTTTTTTTAATCCTACTAGGAGACAAAGGGAAAAAGTTGGCTCCAGAATTTGTGGAACAATTTTGGCAAGGTTTTATAGCTGATTATGGATATGGAGTTTACTATCTTAGCAATATTAAATAGGGATAGACAAAAAGTTGTGAGGAAAATGGATGAATGGTGCAAGATTAAAATGTATGTAAAACCTTTTTTGGAGTAGATCAAGCAGACAAATTTGTACTAAAATACAACAGATTTGATTGAGTTTCCCATAACAGAGGGATAACAAGGATAACCATTCACCCAGATTCAGACATTCTGGACTGTAAAGTCAAGTGGGCTTCAGGAAGTGATGTTATCAATAAAGCTAGTGGAGGTGATGAAATTCCAAGATAACTATTTTAAATCCTAAAAGATGATGCTATTAAGGTGCTGCACTCAATATGTCAGGAAATTTGGAAAAACAGCAGTGGCCACACGACTGGAAAAGATCAGTGTTCATCTCAATTGCCAAGAAGGGCAGTACTAGAGAATATGCAAACTACTGGACATTTGCACTCATATACAATGTTAGTAAGGCTGTGCTCAAAATCTTCCAAGCCAGGCTTCACTACTACATGAACCAAGAACTTCCAGATGTTCAAACTGGGTTTAGAAAGGGCAGAGGAACCAGAGATCAAATTGCCAGTATTTGCTATATAAAGAAAGTCAAGGAATTCAAGAAAGAAAAAAATCCATATCTGTTTCATTGGCTATGCTAAAACCTTTGACTGTGTGAATCATAACAAACTGTGCAAAACTTTTATAGAGATGAAAATACCAGATTATCTAACTGTCTGCTGAGAAACCTGTATTTGGGTCAAGAAGCAACAGTTAGAACATTGTATGGAATAACTGACTGGTTCAAGATTGGAAAAGGAGTCTGATAAAGCTGTTTATTGTCATCCTGTTTATTTAACTTAAACACAGAGCACACGATGAGAAATGCCAGGCTGGATGAGTTACAAGCTGGAATCAAGATTGCCAAGAGAAATATCAAGAAGTTCAGATATGTGAAAGATACCACTTTATATGTAGAAAGCAAAGAAGAACTAAAGAACCTCTTGATGAGGGTGAAAAAAAAATTGCCTTATAACTCAATATTGAAAAACAAAACAAACAAACAAAAAACTAAAATCATGGCATCCAGTCCCATCACTTCATGTTAAATAGCAGGAGAAAAGTTGGAAGTGGTGACAGATATCTTTTTCTTGAGCTCTAAAATCACTGCTGATGTTGACTGAAACCATAAAATTAGAGGATGATTGCTTCTTGGCAGGAGAGCTATGACAAACCTAGATGGCATGTTAAAAAGCAAAGACATTACTTTTCTGACAAAGGTCAGCATAGTTAAGGCTTTGGTCTCTCCATGGATGTGAGACCTGGACCATAAAGAAAGCAGGACACCCAAGAATTGATGCTTTAAAACTGTGTTGCTCAAGAAGACTCTTGAGAGTCCCTTGGACCACAAGGTGATCAAAGCAGTCAATCTTAAAGGAAATCAACCCTAAATACAATACTCATTGGAAGCACTGATGCTGAAGCTCCAGTACTTCGGTCATCTGTTGTGAAGAGCCAACTCAATGGAAAAGACCCTGATGCTAGGAAAGATTGAAGGCAGAAGGAGAAGAGGGTGACAGAGGATGAAATGATTGGATGGAATCACTTATTCAATAGACATGAACTTGGGCAAACTCCAGGAGATGGTGATAGATGGGGAAGCCTGTCATGTTGCCGTCCACAGAGTTGCAAATAGCTGGACATGATTTGGTGACTGAACAACAACAAATAATAAGGGGCTGTCAATCAAGATGGTAAAGAAAAATGTGGAACTCACCTATCCCACAATCACTTCAGGCATACATCTCAATGTATGGCATCCAGTCCCATCACTTCATGTTAAATAGCAGGAGAAAAGTTGGAAGCAGTGACAGATATCCTTTTCTTGAGCTCTAAAATCACTGCTGATGTTGACTGAAACCATAAAATTAGAGAATGATTGCTTCTTGGCAGGCGAGCAATTCTCAGGAGCAATTCTCACTGAAAACTGACTGCAAACTGGCAGCAAGACTCATATACAACCAAATCTGTAAGAAAGGTCCACATGAAACTGGATAAGAACAGAAGACAATCATGTTCGGACCAGTGCCCAAGGGAGAATACTCAGAGGAAAAGGAGAATACATTGGCAGAGATCTGCCATGAGAGGTGAGCAATTTGAACCACATATTGGGCACCACAAGTCTGGGAGCCTTTTTTACTGGTTGGAAGGCCACTGGGATTAATAGGGGAGCTGTGGTAAGCCTGGACTCCACTTCTGAGGAGCATGCAAACACTGACTTGTCCCCAAGTCAGGGCAGAGAGAAGATTGGGATACTCCAGTCTAAGATTTCCCACAACTGTTCCCATGCATGTCCCAGCATGGGCCAGGCAAACATTCCAGCCCTGTTTATTTGACTTCATAGTCCCCTACTGTGAAGAACAACAGCTGCCATGAAAGGGTGAAAGTTCAGCCATGGAACTCAGAGATGACTTTGATCTGAGACCACATCTGGGCATGGCAACATCAGCTGTAGCTGATGCTTGCATGTGTACCTCATTACTGGAAATCCTGACTTATGATAGTGCTCTGACTGCCACAGCCCATCCCTCATGCATGCCTAGAGCCTACATGAGCATGGCTTTCCTTAATATGTGGTTTCACAATAAGTGGGTGGGTGAGGCAGATAAAAATGATCAGCTCTTAGGGACAAAGGAGACTCAGATACAGGGAAGCAGCTATTTCTGGTGGTCACACAGGTAGTGTATCAAAGACTGGATTTCTGTCTGTACACAGCCTGCTGAGATCACAAGACTCTTTTTGGCCAAGTACTGCTTCTCCCCAGAGCGTGGATATTAATGCTTGGAGAGGGGAGATCAAATACTTAAAAGGAACAGAGCCAGCTTGGACCCAACCCTCAGGGTCTCAAGATTAAACCGAAGAGACACACACCAAGGCGTATAATAATTAAAATGACAAATTTAAAGACAAAGAAATAATTCTAAATGCAGCAAGAGAAAAACAGTCATGTACAAAAGAACTAACACTAGACTACCACCTGATTTTTCTGAAGAAAGTTTACAGGGAAGGAGGAAGTGGCATAATATATTCAAAATGCTGAAAGGGAAAAATCCTGAAACCTAGAATACTTTATTTAGTAAGAGTATCATTTAGAATTGAAAGGGAGATAAAGAACTCCTCAAACAAGCAAAAACTAAAAGAGTTCATCAATATTTAATCTACCATAAAAGAAATGTTAAAAGGTCTTCTCTAAGTGGAAACGAAAGAGCTAAAACAAGAAGTCAATATCTATAGGAAAGGGAAAATTCCAGTAGGAATGGAAAATATATAGTAAGGGTTGAAGATCAACCACTTAAATAAACTTAAATAAAAAAAATTAATTTTTAAATAAAAATTAAAAAACAAAACTTGAAAAACAACTATAAGTAAAATTAACAGCTAAGTGATTATGTAAAATGGACATCAAAAATAAGAAATGCATGGGAGGGAAATGAAAATTTTAGATTTTTTACATTGTGTATAAGTTTAAATGACTATTAGTTGAAAACAAATACATATAGTTAATTATATGTTAACATAAGTGAACCCCATGGTAACCACAAATCAGAAATCTAAAACTAAGAGACAAAAGCTAAAAAGAAAATGACACAAGCATCCTCTAAAGAAAGCCAACAAACCACAAGGCAAGAAACAAAAAGAAATGAACAGAAAACTACAAAAAAACAAAGTAATAACATGACAATAAGCACATACCCATCAATAGTTAAAGGCCAATCTGTATGCTGCTTACAAGAGTCTCATATCACAGATAAAGACATACACAGAGAAAGGAAGAGGATGGAAAAAAGAGTTTGTGCAAATGGAAATGACAAGAAAGCAAGAATAGCAATACTCATAATGTGAAATATAGATTTTAAAATCAAGTGTATAGCAAAAAACAAAGAAGGGTATTACATAATGACAAAAGGGTCAATACAAGAAGAGAACATTATACTCAATAACATGTATGCATCCAATACAGGTACATCTAAATATACAAAGCAAATATTAATAAGCATAAAGGGAGAAACTGACAATAATGCAATAATAGTAGGGAATTTTCAACATCCTAGTTACATCAATGGAAAGATCACCCAGAAAGAAAAATCAATATGACAGTCAGATCAGATCAGATCAGTCACTCAGTCGTGTCCGACTCTTTGCAACGCCGTGAATCGCAGCACGCCAGGCCTCCCTGTCCCTCACCAACTCCCGGAGTTCACTCAGACTCACGTCCATCGAGTCAGTGATGCCATCCAGCCATCTCATCCTCTGTTGTCCCCTTCTCCTCCTGCCCCCAATCCCTCTCAGCATCAGAGTCTTTTCCAAGGAGTCAACTCTTTGCATGAGGTGCCCAAAGTACTGGAGTTTCAGCTTTAGCATCATTCCTTCTTTAATGACACAATAAATCACTTGAAAAAATAGATGTTTATATGACATCCCATTGAAAAAAAACGATACTTTTTTTTGTTTGTTTCTGATGTACATGGAATCTTCTCCAGGATAGACTACATTCTTGGCCACAAAACAAGTCTCAACAAATGTAAGAGAATAGAAAGAAATGAAGCAATATTTTTGGTCACAGTGGAATGAAACTAAAAATCAATTACATAAAAATATTAAAAGCATAAACAGATGGTAAATAAACAACTACTAAAAAAATGAGAGAAAGGAGATAAGAAAGTTAACTCAGGATGAGTGAAACTGGGAAAAGAATTTTCCAAAATCTATGTGACACAGCCAAAGCTGTTTAAGCTTATAGTGATACAAGTCTTTAACATTAGAAAAATCTCAGTAAACAACCTAATGTACCATCTAAACAAATTAGACAAAAAAGAACAAAGTACAAAGTCAGAAAAAGAAAGTAAATAATAAAGGTCAGTGTGTGCTGCCTGTGTGTGTGTGTGTGTGTGTGTGTGTGTGTGTGTTTGTATGTGCGCACACTCAGTTGTGTCTAACTCTTTGTGACCCCATGGACTGTAACCTTCCAGGCTTCTTTGTCCATGGAATTTTATAGGCAAGAATAGTGGAGCAGGTTGCCATTTCCTACTTCAGGGGATTTTTCTGACCCAGGGATTGAACTTGCATTTCTTGCATCTCCTCTATTGGCAGGTGGATTTTCTACCACTTTACCATCTGGGAAATTTAAAGATCGGAGAGGAAATGAATAAAACAGATACAAAAAGAGAGAGAAAGATAAGGATCAATGAAACCAAGAGCTGATTTTGGAAAAGATAAACCAAATTTATGAAAATGTAGCAAGCCTTATCAGGAAGATAAGAGAGAGGACCCAAATAAAATAAAAAATGAGAGAGAATAAGAACTTATATCATAAAGATACAAACGTAGAAAACATAAGAATACTATAAAAATTTATATGCCAACAAATTAGACAACAATTCTACAAAACCTGGCATGACTGAATCGGGATGAAACAGACAATCTGAACAGACAAATCACTAGTAGTATAATTAAATTCTTAATGCAAACTCTCCCAGCAAACAGAATTCCAGAGTCAGATGACTTCTTAGGGGAATTCTCCTAAACACATAAAGAAGAGCTAATACTTATTTTCCTCAAATTATTCCCCAAAATTGAAGAGAAAGGTGCATTCCAAAATTCATCTATTATGCCCCCTTAACCTGAAACAAAAATTAGACAATGAGAGTAAAATAATAATAATAATAATTACAGATGCTTATTTTTAATGACTATTGATGAAAAAATATTCAACAAAATACTAGCTAACCAATTTCAACAATATATTGAAAGTATCACATAACTTAATTGAATGGGATTTATTCCAGGGATAATAGGGTGGTTCCATATTCACAAATCAATTACTGTGATAACCCACATTAACAAAAGGAAGGATAAAAATCACATGTCCATCTCCATAGATGCAGAAAATGCCTCTATGATTTGGATTTGACACAATTCAATATCTATTTATAATAAAACTGAATCAATGGGTACAGGTGAAAATATCTCAACATAAGTCCATTTACAAAAACCCCACAGATAACATCACACTGAACTTTGAAAAGTTGAAAGCCTTTCCTTAAAGTCAGGAATAAGATAAGAATACCCACACTCTCCACTTCAATTTGATATAGTATTGAAAATCTTATCACAGTCATTCGAGAAGAAAAAGAAGAAAAGGCATCCACTTTGGAGGTGAAGAAGTAAAACAGTTACAGTTTGCAAAAACCATGATACCATATAGAGAAAACCCAAAAGTCTTCACCAAAATGCTTGTTATTGTAGTTGTTCAGTCACTAAGTCATGTCCAACTTTCTGTGACCCCATGAACTGCATCACTCAAGGCTTCTCTGTCCTTCACTATCTTCTGAAGTTTGCTCAAATTCATGTCTATTGAGTCAGTGATACCCACTGACTATCTCATGCTCTGTTGTCCCTTTCCCCTCTTGCCCTCAATCTTTCCCAGCATCAAGGTCTTTTCAGTGAGTAAGCTCTTCATATCAGGTGACCAAAGTATTGGAGCTTCAGCTTCAGCATCAGTCCTTTCAATGAACATTCAGGGTTGATTTTCTTTAGGATTGACTGGTTTGAACTCCTTGCTGTCCAAGGGACTCTCAAGAGTCTTCTCCAGCACCACAGTTTGAAAGCATCAAGTCTTGAGAGTGTGGCCTTCTTTATGGTCCAATTCTCACATCCATACGTGGCTACTGGGGAAAAAAAAACAAAAAACTTTTACTACACCTTTGTTGGCAAAGTGATTTTTTTTTTTTAAATACACTATCTGAATTTGTCATAAGCTTTTCTTTCAAGGACAAAGAGTCTTTAAATTTCATCTGCAGTGGAACCCAAGAAAATCAAATGTGTCACTGTTCCCACTTTTTCCTCATCTATTTGCTATGAAGTGATGGGACCAGATGCCATGTTTTTTGTTTCTTTAAAGTTGAGTTATAAGCCAGCTTTTTCACTCATCTCTTTCACCCTCATCAAGAGGTTCTTTAGTTTCTCTTCACTTTCTGTCTTTAAAATGGTATCATCTGCATACCTGACGTTGTTGATATTTATCCCAGCAATCTTGATTCCAGTTTGTGAGTCATCCATCCTGGCATTTTTCATGATGTACTCTGCATAGAAGATAAATAAGGAGGGTGACAATATACAGCCTTGATGTACTCCTTTTTCAATTTTGAACCACCACCAAGTTATTAGAACTAATAAATGAATTCACTAAAGTTGTAAGATGCAAGATTAATATATAGATATCTCTTGTTTTTCTGGGTTTCCTAGGTGATGCTAGTGGTAAAGAATAGTGCAGGAGAAATAAGAAACAAGAATTTGACCCCTGGGTAGGGAAGATCCCCTGGAGGACAGCAGATCAACTCACTTCAGTATTGTGGCCTGAGGAATTAATAATAAATTAATAATTTATTTAATCCATAATAATTCAATAATTATTATTATTGCTGTATAGAAAAGCAATACATGCGTGCCAAATCATTTTAGTAGTGTCTGACTCTGAGATTCCATGGACCATAGCCTGCCAGCCTGGTATGCATGTCTTGCTTTTCTATACAGAAATAATAACTTATTAGGAAGAGAAAGCCAAAAAGAAAATCCCATTTAAAATTTCATCAAGAATGAAGTACATAAGAATTGACTTAGCCAAGAAGTTAGAAAACCTATGCTCTGAAAACTGTAAAACAATGGTGAAGGAAATTGAAAGTAAAAATAAATAGAAAGATACTCTCTATTCTTTGATTGGAATAATTAATATTATTATAATATCCATACTACTCAAAGAAATCCACAAATTTAATGCAATTTCTATCAAAATAATCATGATGTTTTTCACAGAACTGAAGCAAATATTCCTAAAATTCATACATAACTACAAAAGACCTGGAATTCCCAAATTAATCATCTAAGCTGCTACCTTAGGAAACTACACAGAGAAGAGCAGATTAAATTCCAAAAAAGCAAAACAACAAAAAATGAAATAACAAAAATTAAAACACATATTGATGGCATTGAAAATAGAAAACATACAGAGAAAACCAAACAAGTCAAGAAGATCAACAAAGTCAATAACTCTCCCAGATTAACTAAAGCTAAAAAAAGCTCATAAAAATTCCAATGTCAGAAATCAGTGGCTACCACAATAACTCACAAAGACTTTAAATAATAATAAGGAATACTATGTGCCACTCTATGTCTACAAATTTGATAACATAGATGCAATGGACTGATTCCATGAAAGACACACTTCTCCAAATTTCACAGAAGAACTAGATAATGTGATGAGATATATGCAAAATAAAAATTGAATCAGCAATTAATATTCAAAACATGAAACACCAGGCTCAGATAGCCTCACTGGTGCATTCTATCAAATATTACAGAAGTAATTATACACATTCTCTATAATATCCTTCAGAAAATAATGCAGAGGGACTATTTTTTAACTTATTCTATGAAATCAGTACTGCTCTAATACCGTAACCAGACTAAGACATTATAAGAAAATTACAGACCAATATCTATCATAAATCTAGATGCAAAAATTCACAACAAAATATAAAACTTATCAAATAATGTGTACAAAGGATTATACACCATGACAAGTGGGATTTATCTCAGGTATGTGAGGTTGGTTTAATATTCAAAAATAATTTAATGTAATCCATTGCATCAAGATTCTATGGAATAGCAATCATATGATCATATAAGTAAAGATAGAAAAGCATTTGACAAAACACAAATTCCACTTGTTATAAAAACTCTCAGTAAACTAAGAAGAGATGGGAATTTTTTCAACTTGATAAAGAATACTGACCAACATCATACAGCTAACTATTACTTAATATTGAAAACTTCCAAGTCATTAACACCAAGTACAATGCAAGGAAGTCTTTTCTCACTGTTACTTTTTATCATACCTGAAGTCCCAACTAATGCAGTAAGAAAAATAAATAAAGCTAAGCTGATTAGGAAGGAATAAATAAAATTCTCTATGTTCTCAATTCATGATCAATATAGAAAATCCAAAAACTGGCTTCCTTTGTGGCTCAAATGGTAAAGAGTCCACCTGCAATAGCAGGAGACCTGGGTTTGATCCCTAGATTGGGAATATCTCCTGGAGGAAGACATGACCAGTATTCTTGCCTGGAGAATCCCCATGGACACAGTCCCATGGGATTGTAAATTGTAGGACACAACTGAGCAAGTAAGCATAGCACACATGGAAAAGAAGAGAGGTAAATTTTATTTAATTTATTATTAAGGATAAATCTATTTATTAATTTTGAGAAGAATCTAAAAAATTCCAGAATTGAATTCAAAGCAAAATAAAATTCTGACTGTATTTACCAATGCAAGCTTTCTTACCTCGACAATTTTGTCAACTATGAAATTTATTTGGAGAGAAAGACAAAGTTGTTTCAGCACAGCAATTGATAAGGTAAATCCCTATTGTCCTTTTAGAGAGAACTTTTTGTGTTTGTGTGGGTATATGTTTGCCTGTGTGTGTGTTTGTGTATGTTCATTTTATAGCCAGTTTCTATTAGAGGTTAAGTAAAAATATCTCTCATGTCTATGGGCTTCATTATTTCTGTAATTGAACATTTGTGATGAAATTTATGAATGCAATTGATGTAAAATTCTAATATTCAATAGATTTCTGTATCTTCAAAGTATGTTTACAGTTCATAAGAATAATTCAAAATGACTATTTTATATTTACAGTGTTTCTCAGACCATAAACCTGCATGTCAGGACATCACCCTTAAATTGTCCCACTTTCATACCCTACATCCAATGTATCACAGGCTCATTTCCAGTATACCTGCAAAGCATGACTCTTATCATTATTTTTCTTTATTCTCCACTGTCCATTTCCAAAGACAAATGTTTATCTCTTTCCCAATTTTTTTTGTTATTATTAAAATAAGTATAGAAAGTCCTTTCTCACTCTTTCAATCCTATTTTACACTGCATAAGAAATTATCTTCAATAACAACAAAATTTCATGTTAACTCCCCTGCTTAAAAATATCAATGATACTTCATTGTTTTTAAGAAAATGTTTAAACTTCTATCATAAATTGTAAAGTCTGGCATCTTTGTCTTCTAGATTGGCTCATGTTTTTATGTCTTTTTTTTTAAAAGAACTTGTTGAGTTAGAAACTTTGTTTTTAAAAGCCCTCTGCACATTATCTTCTTTCTAACAAAAGAACGAAAATGAACATAATCATCACTTGTGTACCACATACTCATTTTTCAGATTATATAGTACATATTATCTTGAATGTCTATCCACAGTGCCTAAAATCTGCATTGCATTTTTTATAGCACCTATCACATTGTTTTAATTTCTTGTAAATTTTTCAATATCACTTATTACACCATAAACTCTAACAGGGAAGAAATTTCATAATCAGTTCCCACACAATGTTTTACACAGGAAATGCACTAAATAAGTTTACAGTAAGAAAGAAACAAAGAAGAGAAAGCTAATTTTTGCTTTTAATAGCTGTATGGATGAAATATCTTAATACCCGATATGTTCAGGACTTTTTCATATAAAATCTAAGCTGGCTTCTCAGAATTCATAGTCTACTTAATAATCATATACTTGATAGCTTATCTTAAATCCATATTAAGAGCTGACAGAATATATCTGATGCTGTGGAGAACTGTTTATGAGCTGAGACTTTCTAGGTCAACTGAATCTTGGTCTTTTTATTTTAAATATTTTAGAGTATAAATAACTCCATTAGCTCTTCAGTTTTGCCCTGTAGAAAATAAAAGCAAATTCAATGTCTGGATTTTCTCCCAAAAGTGTGTGTTCTTCTTGTTGTTCATTTGTGAGGTCGTGTCTGACTCTCTGTAAACCCAATGACCACAGCATGCCAGGCACCCCTGTCCTTCAGTATCTCCCAAAGTTTGCTCAAATTCATGTCCATTGAGTCAGTGATGCTATTTAATCATTTCATCTTCTGCTGCTCCTTTCTCCTTTGTCTCTGATCTTTCCCACCATCAAGGCCTTTGCCAGTGAGGTGGCTATTCACTTCAGGTAGCCAAAGTATTAGAGTTTCAGCTTCAGCATCAGCCCTTCCAAAGATTACCAGAGTTGGTTTCCTTTAGGATTGATTGGTTAGATCTCTTAGGAGCCAAAAGGGTTCTCAAGACTTTTCTCCAGCACCACAATTTGAAAGCATCAATATTTTGGTGCTCAGACTGTTATGTGGGCTAGTTCTCACATTCATACATGACTGCTGGAAAAATCATAGCTTTTATTATAAGGACCTTTGTCAGCAAAGAAATGACTTTGCTTTTTAATTTGCTAAGTTTGGCATAGCTTTTCTTCAGAGGGGCAAGCTTCTTCTCATTTCATGGTTGCAGTCACTGTTCTGTCCCACAGTGATTTTGGAAACCAAGAAAATAAAATCTGTCCCTGATTCCATGTTTTCCCTTTCTATTTGCCATGAAACGATGGAACCAAATGCCATGATCTTAATTTTTTTAATGTTGAGTTTTAAGCCAGTGTTTTCATTCTCAACTTTTTGAATGTTGAGCTTTGAAATACAGTCAAAGGATTTAGCATAGGTCAATGAAGCTTTATTGACTATGCTAAAGCCTTTGACTGTGCAGATCACAATAAACTGTGGAAAATTCTGAAAGAGATGGGAATATCAGACCACCTGACCTGCCTCTTGAGAAACCTATATGCAGGTCAGGAAGCAAAAAATTAGAACTAGACATGGAACAACATACTGGTTCCAAATAGGAAAAGGCGTACGTCAAGGCTGTATATTGTCACCCTGCTTATTTAACTTATATGCAGAGTACATCATGAGAAACGCTGGGCTGGAAGAAGCACAAGCTGGAATCAAGATTGCCAGGAGAAATATCAATAACCTCTGATATGCAGATGACACCACCCTTATGGCAGAAAGTGAAGAGGAACTGAAAAGCCTCTTGATGAAAGTGAAAGAGGAGAGTGAAAAAGTTAGCTTAAAGTTCAACATTCATAAACTAAGATCATAGCATCTGGTCCCATCACTTCATGGCAGATAGATGGGAAAACAGTGGAAATAGTGTCAGACTTTATTTTCTGGGCTCCAAAATCACTGCAGATGGTGATTGCAGCCATGAAATTAAAAGACGCTTACTCCTTGGAAGAAAAGTTATGACCAACCTAGATAGCATATTGAAAAGCAGAGATATTACTTTGCCAACAAAGGTCTGTCTAGTGAAGGCTATGGTTTTTCCTGTGGTCATGTATGGATGTGAGAGTTGGACTGTGAAGAAGGCTGAGTGCCGAAGAATTGATGCTTTTGAACTGTGGTGTTGGAGAAGACTCTTGAGTCCCTTGGACTGCAAGGAGATCCAACCAGTCCATCCAAAAGGAGATCAGTCCTGAGTGTTCTTTGGAAGGAATGATGCTAAAGCTGAAACCCCAATACTTTGGCCACCTCATGCGAAGAATTGACTCATTGGAAAAGACCCTGATGCTGGGAGGGATTGAGGGCATGAGGAGAAGGGGATGACAGAGGATGAGATGGCTGTATGGCATCACCCACTCAATGGACATGAGTCTGAGTGAACTCTGGGAGTTGGTGATGGACAGGGAGGCCTGGCGTGCTGTGATTCATGGGGTTACAAAGAGTCAGACATGACTGAGTGACTGGACTGAAGTGAACTGAACTGAATCAAGCAAAAGTAGATATTTTTTCTGGAATTCCCTACCTTTCTCTATGATCCAACAAATATTGGCAATTTGGTCTCTGGTTCCTCTGCCTTTCTAGATCTAGCTTGCACATCTGGAGTTTCTCAGTTTACATATTGATGAAGCCTAGCTTGAAGGATTTTGAGTATAACCTTCCCTGCATGAGAAATAAGCATCAACTTTGAGGATTTTAAAAAGCTCAACTGGAGTTCCATCACCTCCACTAGCTTTGTTCATAGTTATGCTTCCTATGGCACACTTGACTTTACACTCTAGGATGTTTGGCAGTAGGTGAGTTACCATACCACACCATCATTGTCATCCAGGTTATAGGACATTTCATGTCTGTTATTTGTGTGTCCTTGACACCTCTTCTTAATTTATCTGTTTCTGCTAGGTTCTTACCATTTATGTCCTCTTTCATGCTCATCCTTAAATGAAAGTTTCCCTTGGTATCTCCAATTTTCTTGAAGAGATCTCTAGTCTTTCCCATTCTATTATTTTCCTCTTTTTCTTTGCATTATTCATTTAAGGAGGCTGTCATATCTCTCTTTGCTATCTCTGGAACTCTGAATTTAGTTGGGTATATCATTTACTTTCTCCCTTGCCTTTCTTCTCTCCTTTTCTCAGCTATTTTTAAAGTCTCCTCAAACAGTCACTTTGCTTTCTTGCATTTTTTTTCCTTAGAATGTTTTGGTTATTGCCTCCTATACAAAATTATGAACCTCCATGCATAGTTCTTTTGGAGAAGGCCATGGCACCCAACTCCAGTACTCTTGCCTGGAAAATCCCATGTTCGGAGGACCCTGGTAGGCTTCCGTCCATGGGGTCGCTAAGAGTCGGACACGACTGAGTGACTTCACTTTCACTTTTCACTTTCATGCACCGGAGAAGGCAATGGCAACCCACTCCAGTGTTCTTGCCTGGAGAATCCCAGGGACGGGGGAGCCTGGTCGGCTGCCGTCTATGGGGTTGCACAGAGTCGGAAATGACTGAAGTGACTTAGCAGCATGCATAGTTCTTTAGGCATTCTGTACCAGATCCAATCCTTTGAATTTATTCATCACCCCCAACTGTATAATCACAGGGATTTGATTTAGATCATATCTGAATGGCTTAGTGGTTTTCCCTATTTTCTTCAATGTAAGCTTGCATTTTGCAATGAAGAGCTCATGATCATAAACACAGTCAGCTCCAGGTCTTGGTCTTGTTCTGCTGACTGCATTTATCTGCTCCAAATTCAACTACAAGCAACATAATCAATCTGATTTCTGTATTGACCAACTGGTGACATCCATTGGTAGAGTCATCTTTTGTGTTTTTGGAAAAAGGTATTTGCTGTGACCAGGGTGTTCTCTTGGCAAAACTCTGTTAGCCTTTGACTTGCTTCATTTTGTACTCCAAGGCCAAATTTGCCTGTTGCTCCAGGTATGTCTTGACTTCCTACTTTGCATTCTAATTCCCTATGATGAAAAGGACATTATTTTGGTTGCTGGTTCCAAAAGGTCTTGTAGGTCTTCATAGAAGCAATAAACTTCAACTTCTTTGACATCAGTGATTGGGGCATAGACTGGAATACTGTGATGTTGAATGGTTTGTCTTAGAAACAAAGATAATTCTGTAGTTTCGGAGATTGCACCCGAGTACTGCATTTTGGACTCTTTTTGAGTAGGAGGGCTACTCCATTTCTTCTAAGGGATTCTTACTCAAAGTAGTAAATATGATAGTCATCTAAATTCAATTCACCCATTCCCATTAATTTTATTTCACTGATTCCCAAAGAAGAGGAAAAGTTAAAATTTACAATAACTTTCTGCTCATTCTGCTTCTGTAACTTGGTTTGCTCCTTGCAAATTCTGGATCACATAGGACACATCAGTTAAGTTCAGTTCAGTCGCTCAGTCGTGTCCAACTCTCTGAGACCCCATGAACCACAGCACGCCAGGCCTCCCTGTCCATCACCAACTCCTGGAGTCCACACAAACCCATGTCCATTGAGTTGGTGGTGCCATCCAGCCATCTCATCCTCTGTCGTCCCCTTCTCCTCCTGCTCCCTATCTCTTCCAACATCAGAGTCTTTTCCAATGAGTCAACTCTTCCCATGAGGTGGCCAAAGTACTAGAGTTTCAGCTTCAGCATCATTCCTTCCAAAGAACACCCAGGACTGATCTCCTTTAGGATGCACTGGTTGGATCTCCTTGCACTCCAAGAGACTTTCAAGAGTCTTCTCCAACACCACAGTTCAAAAGCATCAATTCTTTGGTGCTCAGCTTTCTTTGCAGTCCAACTCTCACATCCATACATGACCACTGGAAAAACCATAGCCTTGACTAGACAGGCTTTTGTTGGCAAAGTAATGTCTCTGCTTTTTAGTATGCTGTCTAGGTTGGTCATAACTTTCCTTCCAAGGAGTAAGCGTCTTTTAATTTCATTGCTGCGATCAGCATCTGCAGTGATCTTGGAGCCCCAAAAAATAAAGTCTGACATTGTTTCCACTGTTTCCCCATCTATTTCCCATGAAGTGGTGGGACCAGATGCCATGATATTAGTTTTCTGAATGTTGAGCTTTAAGCTAACTTTTTCACTCACCTCTTTCACTTTCATCAAGAGGCTCTTTAGTTCTTCACTTTCTGCCACAAGGGTGGTGTCATCTGCATGTCTGAGGCTATTGATATTTCTCCCTGCAATCTTTATTCTAGCTTGTGCATCTTCCAGCCCAGCATTTCTCATGATGTACTCTGCATATAAGTTAAATAAGCAGGGTGACAATATACATAGTCTCAAAAAAATGGAGACTTACAACAATGCTAAGAACTGAAGCTTATCTCACTCACACTTGCCCTTCTTTTGCAATTACCTATCCCCTATAATCCTGCTTAGCCATGCCTATCTGTGTAAAGGTCAGACATTCCCCCAACCCCTATCTTAATTGCTGTTCCTGTGTGCACAATAACCCTAGTTTAAATCAACCTATTAACAGTTAGTGCCACCCACTATAGTCTGATGTCATGCATTGTCTATAAAAGCTTTGTAATCTCTTTGTTTGGGGCTTAGAGCTTGGAGTGTTATCTCCTCTGGGCCTGCCAGTGTAATAAACATAAGTTCTCCAACTTTCTGATTGCTTCTTGGCTTCTCACTACTTGGTTTCCGCAACTCTAAGATCTCGAGGTTCACTCTTACCATCTCCTGCTTGACCATGTTCAATTAACCTTCATTCATGAACTTAACTGCATGGACCTATGCAGTATTGTTCCTAACAGCATGGGACTTTACTTTCACCACCAGACACATCCATAAATGAGCATCAGTTCCACTTGGATCCAACCACTTCATTCTTTTTGGAGCCTTTATAATTGCCTTCCATTCTTCCTCAGTAGCATACTGGACACCTTCCAACCTGGGAGGCTTATCTTCAGGTGACATATATATTTGCCTTTTCACACTGTTCATGGAGTTCTTGCTGCAAGAATGCTGGAGTGATTTGCATTCCCTCCTCCAGTGGACCACATTTTGTTAGAACTCTTCACTATGATCTGTCTATCTTGGGTGGCCTTTGTGAAATGAAATATTTCCTGTTCTAGGCTCTATTCATAAACAAGCCTTTTCCAAATTCAAGTTTCCGAGCCCAGGTTAAACAGAGCCAACTATTTGGAAGCCATCAGCTACTTCCCCCCAGTAAATGCTGAGGACATGGTGGGATGTGAGGGGTGGCCAGCCACCACATTGTCATCTCTTATAGCAAACAAAAAATTAGTATGTAAGAAATAAAGAAAAGAGGATAGCTACCTCCAGGTAGCTAGAGGCATATGAAAGAAATTATTTCAGGAAGCTGGGACATTTGCATCTTCCCATATAGAAGACTGCTAAATCTCTTCATGTGAGAGATTTAATTTTCTCTTAATTAACATCAGTCTTTTCATATTCAGATTACTTGCCCCTCGCTGCAAACTTGTATATAACCTGGCTCCTTCCCTGCCTCCTTGGAGTCAGCTCTCTTGGGTCAACTGACAGACTGTCTCCTGGGCTCAAGTCCTAACATTCCCATGGAATAAAACCTAACTATCAACTTTTAGGTTGCACATTGCTTTAGTCAACACCCTGCATAGCATGGCTCATAGTTTCATTGAGTTACACAAAGCCCTTCACCATGACAATGCTGTGATCCATGAAAGAGTGAAAGTGTGTGTTCTTTCCTTTGTTTCTCTCTTCCAAAAGAGGTTGAATTTCAATCTTGACATTACTAAATAATGTCATGTATATAAAAAAGACTTTCAGTGCATTTCAAAATTATATGTAACTCTACATGAGCATCCCACTATGTGTACTACTAACAGATTTTATGAGCCATGTAAATTCTCTTCAGCTATGGTAGCATATTACTGTGAATTCTCCTATCTCTGACAAATTGAGATCTAAAGATTTAAGAGGCTGTGGTTCTGCTATGCATGTTTCTACATTAGGTGATAGTAACACATTTTCTCCATAGTAAAAATAAAGAAATGATTGCTGCTTTTATTTCTTTTTTTCTTCATTCTTAAATCAGTGAAATGTTAGTAATTCAAACTTGGATGTTTTATTTTTATGACTAAATCATACATAGTTGAATTTATAAATTTTTGAAACTAGCTGAAATTTCTGATTAGATTATTCCCAGTAAAAAAAGAAAGAAACCAACTACTTTATCCATAGAAAACACTACTCTTCTCCCAAAATATCTTCAGTTGTTGTATTCCATATTTAAAATATTGATAGAGCTATTTGGTTGTATTAGTCTTGATCTTAGAACAGAGTGTAAATTGAATACAATTGTTTTAAGTCACTATGTCTTCATGTTAATCTCCTGTTTTGTCTTTTTGAAATATTTAAACTTCCTTTCCTAGCAGTAATAGAAATATATTGCTTTAGGTCATCTTTTTTCCCCTTCATCAAACCTTAATATCCTTCTCTTCTATCTCTATTTACCACTGGGCTTACTAATAGTAAAGATAATAAATATGTTACTTTATTTAACATCCTAGTTTGCTAGGCCTTTCATTATAGCATAATGAGTTGTGGGGTTTATAAGAAAGCAAATATGTTCATTGTAAAAGAAGTTTATGAATGCATAGGAAAAAATGAAGCAGTGTTTCCTGAGGAAATCACTGTATCTAAAATTAGCCACTTATGACAAATTGGTAGACAAGAAAATATCTCAGAAAATGCAAGAATCGTTGCCTCTGCCATGTTCAAAATATGCCAGCTTTTAGAATTCAACAGATCCAATGATAAGGGTTCGTCATAGCCTTATGTAATTTCAACTTGAATTTATAATACTTTTGAGATATTGCAACATAAAAAGCTATAGTGCCACAATTGTGTTTTCTGCCAAGAATTGCTTTTAGCGTGTGATTAACCTCCTAAATGATAACATATTTCCAAAGGTTGTCTTAGGAGGTCACCCCTTGGGTACAGCAAGTAGGGTATAATGGCTGACATTATTTACCAGCTACTACTGCTGCTCTTTGTTTGTCACATAATGGTCTCTCATTTTGTCATTTCTGTAACTGGTGATCATTAGCATACAGGTTTACAGTACTTCATGCACAGTAAAAGGGGAAAGAGCAAGTGAGTAAAACTAATTTACTTATAAAATGGCAACTTGAGGAAATGTGTTTCCAAAAAATGACATTTCCTTGAACTCATCTTTTCATAAGTTCCATTTTTAAGGGCCTTTAGAAAGAGACCTCAGTTTTCCAGTAAAATTACTAGAGTGGTAAATGCTCCATCAGATAGGTTTTCTTCAATCCTCTACTTAAGAACTTGAAAATAAGTATAATAATCACAGAAATAACATGTTGCTATTAAATTTTCACCACAGTTCTTTCTAAGAGCTGTGGGATCACAGTGACTGTATTCCTAAAAAAAATCCCTTGTGGAACACTATATATTTATAAACACTTATTATGGTTTTATGGCTCCTGAAGAGGATGAAAAATCTAAACTTATTTACTAGTTTCCCTGGCAAAGTTATGTTAATTGCAAGATTTCTCAGGTTAAATGACAGGTGCCTTATTAATATTGATAGGTCATCTTTGTTAATGATTTTTCCAAAATGTTTTCACATTATCAATTTTCTTAGAATGATATTTTTCCTTTCAAATGGTTTTACCCCAACTTATAAAGAGAGAACACTATGTGGCAAGGAAATTGTATTGATTTTTTTCTGTGAACCACATTGACTACCAAATTCATCAAAGATGGTAGAAGCGTGATGGTTTTAACAATAGTATTTTATAGAAGGTACCTGGTTCTATCAGAACATATGCAAATATCTGCTGACTCTCATAAATGACTTAATTGAAGTCTTAAGAGCTCTGACCTCCTTTGAAGAAGAGCTACATAAACACAAGGCAATCAACACCAGCACTGGGAAATTACATATGAGCTAATTCAGGGCTCCATTAAATAGGGCTGAGATGAGGTCACCTGGGCAATATTTGGCATGGTTTTTAATTATTCTCTTCTGCATTTTCTGGTCATGCCATACTTTGACAGAGCTACTGTATTTTTCTTAAACATTTTCAGTCATGTGATGATTTAATCCTTTATATCCATATTTAATTCTAATAAACAATATGTTTAACTGTCAAATTTTGTCACTTTTTTTTTGCAATATAGTAACTATTGAGGTTGAATCTTCAAAGAGTAGCTACTATTTATTGCTATTTCTCTTATTTTTATTATAGTAACCTATGTGATAGGTTGAGATGGGGTCAGATATTATGCAAAGGGCCTAGAAATCTCTCTTAATATCTCTATTAAATGTATTCAACTATGAGACTTTAACATCCTCTTAGCCTTGACCTACATATCTTTAAAATGGTAATAGAAATAAGTCCCTTGTTTCTCATAAGTAGTGACAAAATTACATATAACATTGAAAGTAATTTTATAATGGAATAAAGCTGCCATAAACATTCATGTACCGGTTTTTGTGTGAACATGTATTTTTATTTCTCTGAGATAAATGAGCATAAGTGCTAAGTTGTATGATAGTTATTACATGTGTGCTTTTTTTTTTTTAAGGAACTGCCAAGCAGTTTTTGAGCAAAGCTGTACCATCTTACATTTCTATCAACAACATATAAGTAATTTATTTTCTCTAAATCTTCATTAGATTTTGGTATTGTGGTTATTCTTTTCTTTTAGTTATTCCTACAGGTATATGGTGGTTTTAATGTACATTTTCTTAAACACTAATTGATTTTCTTAATCACTAATTAATTTGAATAGCTTTTCCTGTACTTATTTGGCATATGTATTTCCTTTTTAGGCTTCCCTGATATTTCAGCTGGTGAAGAATCCGCCTGCAATGCAGGAGATCCTGGTTGAATTCATGGGTCAGGAAGATTCCCCCAGAGAAGGGAAAGGCTACCCAACCAGAATTATTGGGCTGCAATGCAGGAGACCTGGGTTCGATCCCTGGGTTGGGAAGATCTCCTGGAGGAGGACATGACAGCCCATTTCCAATATTCTTTCCTGGAAAGTTCCCATAGACATAGGAGCCTTGGGGCTCAAAGAGTCGGACACAATGGAGCAACTAAGCACAGCACAACACATTTCATTTTTAGTGAAATGTCTGCTAATATCTTTCATGATTTTTCTAAATGGGTTTTTTTCTTTCTTACTGTTGAATTTGAGAGTTCTTTATTTTTTCTAAATTTTGCAATATTTCCTGTTAATTTGTGATCATCTCAACAGATTCATTCACCAAGCAAAAGGTTTTAATCTTGATGAAGTTCAATTTATCTTTTTTTTTCTTTTTTTCTTATGAATCACATTTGATGTCAAGTGTAAGAACTCTTTGTCTCATTCCAGTTTCCAAAGTTTTGCTCCTATTTTTTTTCTAGAAGTTTTGTAATTTTATATTTGTGACCAACTCCACGATTAGCTTTGGATTAGTTTTTATATATGGTGTGAGATTTATGTAAAAGCTTATTTTTTGCCTATTAGTGTCTAATTACTTCAGAACTATTTTTTTAAAAGGTTAGTCTTCTTGAATTACTTTTGCTCCTTTGTTTAAAATTAATTGTACACATTTGTGTTGATTTATTTCTAAATTTTGCATTCTACTCCATTGATTTAAGTCTGTTCTTTTGTTAGCACAACACTGCCCTGAATACTGACTGCATCTATATAATATCCTTTAACACCAGGAAAAATTGTTCCTCTATTTTATTATTTTTTAAAATTATTTTAGCTATTCTAGGATATTTTTTATTCCTATATAAATCTTAGAAATAGCTTGAATATATCTGTAAATATTTTGATAGAATTTTGAAAATTGATACCTTTGCAATGTTGAGTCTTCCAATCCATAAACACTATATCTATTCAATTACTATTGAATATATCTTTTCTAGTTTCTTTCATCAATATTTTAATCATAATACATAATCCTGTACATGTTTCTCAGTTTTATGTTGATTCATTTAAGTTTCTTTGGAATAATTATTAATAGAATTGAATTTTGATTTCAGTTTCCACTTATTGTCAGAAAAAAAATGATTATTATGTGTTGTTTTTATATCTCATCATGTCACTGAAATCACTTCTTATTTTTAGGAGTTTTGGTAGATTCTGACACAGTTTCGTCAAAGAAAATTATTTCATCTTCAAACAAAAGTAACTTTATTTCTCCTCTTTATGTTATTGCAGTTTTAGAGGGAAAGTGTCTAGTCTCCACCCATCAAATATGATTGCAGTTATGGATACTTTGTAGATAGTCTTTATCAAGCTGAAGATGTCCACCTCTATCTCTAATGTAATATTTTTGTTTTCTTCGTCAATGATTTTACTGATCAGTTGATATTATATGGTTTTCTTCTTTAGTCTCTTTATACGGAAGATGTTATTGATGGAATTATTGAGCCAGGACTGTATACTGGTAATAAATTTCACTTATCATGGACTACTATTATTGTTACATATTGGTGGATTAAATTTGCTAATATTTGTTGAAGATTTTTGCATGAAGTCTATTAGACATATTGGCCTATAATTTTCTTTTCCATGGTTTCCCTTAATTATTTTGATATCAAGGTAATACTGGTCTCATGAATTTGGTTGGGAAGTGTTTCCTCTTTTTATATTTTCTGAAAGACATTGTGTAAAATTTATGTTAATTTTTTTCCATATTCAGCAAAATTCTACAGTAAAACCACCTGATCCTTGATATTCCTTTTTCAGTAGTTTTTTGTTTCTTTTTTTTTTTTTTAATTGCACTTTATATTTGTTTACTGGTTATATGACTTCTCAGGTTATTTGTTTCCTTTTGTCTTAGAGTTTGTAGCTTGAGTGTCTTAAGAATTAGTCCTTTTATTTCAAGGTGTTAAGTAGATGTGTCAAATTATTATAAACTCAAAATGGATTAAAGATCTAAACATAAGACCAGAAACTATAAAACTCTTAGAGGAGAACATAGGCAAAACACTCTCTGACATAAATTACAGCAGGATCCTCTATGACCCACCTCCAAGAGTATTGGAAATAAAAGCAAAAATAAACAAATGGGATCTAATTAAAATTAAAAGCTTCTGCACAACAAAAGAAACTATAAGCAAGGTGAAAAGACAGCCTTCAGAATGGGAGAAAATAATAGCAAATGAAGCAATTGACAAACAACTAATCTCAAAAATATACAAGCAACTCCTGTAGTTCAATTCCAGAAAAATAAACGGCCCAATCAAAAAATGGGCCAAAGAACTAAATAGACATTTCTCCGAAGAAGACATACAGATGGCTGACAAACACATGAAAAAATGCTCAACATCACTCATTATCAGAGAAATGCAAATCAAAACCACAATAGGTACCATCTCACGCCAGTCAGAATGGCTGCAGATCCAAAAGTCTATAAGCAATAAATGCTGGAGAGGATGTGGAGAAAAGGGAACCATCTTACACTGTTAGTGGGAATGCAAACTAGTACAGTTACTATGGAGAACAGTGTGGAGATTCCTTAAAAAACTGGAAATAGAACTGCTATACGACCCAGCAATCCCATTGCTGGGCATACACACTGAGGAAACCAGAAGGGAAAGAGACACGTGTACCCCAATGTTCATCACAGCACTGTTTATAATAGCCAGGACATGGAAGCAACCTAGATGCCCATCAGCAGACAAATGGATAAGAAAGCTGTGGTACGTATACACAATGGAGTATTATTCAGCCATTAAAAAGAATGCATTTGAATCAGTTCTAATGAGGTGGATAAAACTGGAGCTGATTATACAGAGTGAAGTAAGCCAGAAAGAAAAACACCAATACAGTATACTAACGAATATATATGGAATTTAGAAAGATGGTAACGATAAGCCTGTATGCGAGACAGCAAAAGAGACACAGATGTATAGAACAGTTTTTTGGACTCTGCTGGGGGGGGGGGGATGATTTGGGAGAATGGCATTGAAACATATATAATATCAAATAAGAAATGAATTGCCAGTTCAGGTTTGATGCAGGATACAGGAAGCTTGAGGCTGGTGCACTGGGATGATCCAGAGGGATGGTATGGGGAGGGAGGTGGGAGGGGGGGTTCAGGATTGGGAACACGTGTACACCCATGGCAGATTCATGTTAATGTATGGAAAAACCAATACAATATTGTAAAGTAAAAAAAAAATTATTATAAACATTTATTATCATTTTAAATCAGCATGTTTTATAGCGATACCTTTTGTTTCATTTTTTCATAGCGGTAATCATAATTTTTTCTCTTTTATTTTGTCAGTTTTACCAGAATTTTATTAAGTTAAAAAACATACTTTCAAAGAACCAGATTTTGCATTAATTAGTTTTCTCTATTTTTTGTTTCTATATTCAGTTACATACTTTCTACTTTTTGGGTTTATCTTGCTCTTCTTTCTTTAGTTTCTTGAGGTTCAAAGGTAGATTATTGAATTTTTCCTAATTTCTAATGCAAGCATTTAGTGCTATAAATTTTCCATTCAGCACTGTTTTAGCAATTCTCCACAAATTTTAATATGATGTATTTTTATTTTCACTCAGTTCTATACATTTTAAAATTTACTTTGAGATTCTTTCTTTGTCCCATGGGTCAATTATAAGTGTGCTTTATTTTCAAGGTTTGGGGATTTTCCTATTTTCTATTATCAATTTTCAGTTCAATCCCTTTTGTTCTGGGAACATATTGCACATAATTTAAATTCTTTTAAAATTTTATAGTTCTTTTCTCACAAGTTATTATCTGTCTTGTTAAATGTTTTATAGGCCTTTGGGAAAAAATGTGTATTCTGCCATTGTTGGGTAGATAGTGAAGTCACTCAGTCATGTCCGACTCTTTGCAACCCCATGGACTGTAGCCTACCATCGTGCTCCTCTGTCCATGGGATTCTCCAGGCAAGAATACTGGAGTGGGTTGCCATTTCTTTCTCCAGGAGATCTTTCCATCCAGGGATTGAACCCAGGTCTCCTGCATTGCAGGCAGACGGTTTACCATCTGAGCCACCAGGGAAGCTCAGATTGTTCTATAAATATCAAATATTAATAGATTCCTTTAGCTAATGGTGTTGTAGAATTCTACATCCTTCCTGGTTTTCTGTGTAGTAGTTATATTAACCACTAAAAGTAGGTTTTGAAGCACTAACTATAGATGTTGATTTGTGTATTCCCTAATTTATTTCCAGTAGTATTTTCTAATGCATTTTGCAAATCTATTTTTAGTGCATGCTCATTTAGAATTGTATCTTCTTGCTGCACTGACTCTTTTACTATTATATGATATCCCTTATGATTCTCTTTGCTCTGAAATATATTTATTTTATATTAATCTAGCCAGTCATGGTTTTTAAAATATTTGTTTACTGTATGTTTAGTTGTCCTTTTACTTTCAACTAATCTATGTTGCTAAGTTTGAAGTGAATTTCTTATATACAACTGTTTTTTTAATTCAACTTGAAAGTCTTTGCTTTTTCATTGGTGTATTTAAGCCATTTACATTTAAATAATTACTGATATGTTAGAGTTTAAGTCTGTCATTTTTTATATATTATTTGTTTGTTTCCTCTGCTTATTTTTTTTCTTATATGTTGCCTTCCTACTGGTTGCTTGAACTGTTTATTTTCATTTAGGTCCCTTTATTCTCTCGACTTTTATATATAATGGTAACAATTGTTTGTTTCTTATCCTTACATTGAGCATTATATCTTAACTTATTAAAAGTTTTGCTCCCACCATAAAATATGATTAAAGAAACCCCATAGTTGAAAAATTGCCTGTTATGTTTTGTTTCTAATTTTACTCATTGTGATGTGTTTCTTTCTTTTGTGAAGGTTCTACACTTCTTTGGTTATCCTTCCTTTTCTCTGTAGAGAGTTTCCTATGGCTATTTTTAAATGAACGGTCTGCTTGCTGCAAATTTTCTTTATTTTTAATTCTTTCTTGAAGAATATTTTTTCAGGATACATAATTCTGAATTTATGTATCTTCTTCCAGCATTTGAAAATGTTGTTCTGCTTCTTCTGGCCTCAGTTATTTTAGGTGATATACTGACTGTCTGGTGTTTCTCCAAAGGTATTGTACCACTTCTTTCTGGATATTTGCATGAATTTTTTGTCCTTAATGGTAATAATTATGATATACTTTGGTGAGAATTTTTAAACTTATCCAACTTAGCATTGCAAAGTTTATTGAATATATAGTAACTAAATGTCTTTCATTGAATTTGGGAAGTTTCATCCATTTTTAAAGATAATTTTATTTTAATTTTGGTTGTGCTGGGTCTTGTTGCATGGGCTTTTCTCTAGTTGCAGTGATGAGGGGAAGGGCTACTCTTCATTTCAATATACAGGCTTCTCATTGCAGTGGCTTCTCTTGTTGCAGAACATAGACTCTAGGACCCTTGGCTCTACAGCACAGGCTCAATAGTTTTAGTGCATGGGATCTTCCCGGATCAGAGATAAAAAACGTTTCCTGCATTGGCAGGCAGATTTTCACCATGTAGCCACCAGGTAAGCCTCTCATTCATTTTTTTAAAATATTTTACTTTATTCCTATTGTCTTTCCTGCTGATGTTCTAATGATATGAATGTTATATAGTCTGCTCTTCCACAAATTCCTGAGGCTGATTTTCTAAAATCTATTCTCTGTTTTTAGAGCAAGTAAATTCTATTGATCTGTTGGTAAAACTCTGATTTTATCCTTTTCATCTCCACTCCAGTGTCACATTTACCTGGTAAATTTTATTTCAGTTATGTTAACTTTTGTGTCTGTAATTTTCTTTTAGTCATTTTTTAACTTCTACATCTTTCCTGAGATTTTTAAAAATCATTTTACTAAAGTCTTTCTTGTAATGTTGTTTAAGTCATGATAAAGTAATTCCAACATCTGACTCATCTCAGCATTGGCATCATTTGACTGTCTTTCCTCATTTAATTTTTTTTTTTTTTTTCTGGTTCTGGATATGATGAATGACCTTTTATTCCATCATGAACATTTTGAATATTATGTCAGTACATATTTGACTGTATTCTATGCAAGGTAAGCAGATAAATTCTGATCCCTTTTGTGCCTTTTGTGAGCTATATTCCCCATGACTATTTAATTTTCAGAGCTCTGACAATATTATTCTGTCCTGCTTCCTTCTTCAGTTGCTACTGATGTTCCTGCTCAAACTCTGTCAGTTTCTCCTTCTAAGGCAGGAGCTACTTTCCAAAGCTGTCTATTGTTGGTGGGGAAATCTTCTATGTATGAAGGAGATAGGGTGGGGTAGCAGATATGGCAGGGAGGAGATAGACTAGGTTTTTGTATCCTTGTGCTACTACATAGAAGGTCAAGACACCCAGGGCTCTTCTGCTGCTTTTCCTGTGGGTGGATCTGCTTGGTCACTGGTGTCTCAGGTTTGGAGCAGACTGGTTCAGGACATTAAATCCTTGAAGCTGCTGCTGCAAGTGAAGTAACCAATGTGTTAGATGTGGAGCAAGCCTTGGCCTTTGTGTTTCCTGATTCTCTGAGCAGAGAAAGTACTTTATGGTTTATTTATATATTTTTATTCCAATGGATGTGTTCAGGTTATAGAAGTCTCCAGTGACCACCATATTTAGGAAATAAAAATAAAACCCAAGGAACTATTTTCTTGCTCCTTAAGGATTAATATTCCTAGCCCATCCTTTTTTATAGCTTTCAAAATACTTTTATCATTGTCTTTTGAATTATTTCTGGGGCATTTAGTTGTAATCATAAAAGCATGCTAAGTCACTTCAGTTGTGACAGATTCTTTGTGACCTTATGGACTGTAGCCATCCAGGCTCTTCTATCCACGGGATTCTCCAGGCAAGAATACTAGTGTGGATTGCCAGGGGATCTTCCCAACCCAGGGATCGAACCCTAGTCTTTTTACATCTCCTGTATTCCAGGTGATTCTTTACCACTAGCACCACCTGGGAAACCCAATTAAAAGGGAGGATCAGGGAAAAGTGAGTCTATACCATAGTGATCCAGTGCTGGAACTGTCATGTGCTTTGGTAAATAAAATTTTACTGGAACATAGCTTACTTGTTTCACATTTGTCATGGCTGTTTTAGCACGAAAATGACAGAACTGAGAAGTTGCAAAAAAAGTCCACATAGCCTGAAAAGTCAGAAATATTTACTATCCAGCTTTTAGACACAGGGGAAAAAAAAAAAAAAAAATGCTGACCTCCATTTTGAGTATGCCACTGTGAAGAAAGGAGCTATGACAAATTTAATTCTCCAAATAACTGGAAAGAATAATTATTTGATGTTGGATATGGTGGCAATCTGACATGGAAAGAGAAATCACTGACTGGAGCATTAAAGAAATAGTTGCATGCTTGTTTACTATGGAATAAATCCCTAAGTCATCTTATGGTCTTCATTAATACTCACATTTCTTACTTTACAAAAAAATTTTTAAGTAAAAAATTACTATAAATTAAAATTATACACACTAAAACATGTGATATACCAATTAAAAATAACTACAGCTAGTTCATTTACCATTGTCTTCATTAATTGATAAATAATAATAAATAATTAAATTTTATTATCACTGAAATTTCTTCTAAAAAAGAAATTTTGTGGGTCAATACATTGATAAGCTTCTTAGAGTGATGACATTGTAGATAATAGAGAACATTTGATGAAAAGGACATTTTTTTTTTTTTTTTTTTATGTCTAAGGGGCTTCCCTGCTGGCTCAGTGGTAAAGAATCCAATGTAGGAGATGCAAGTTCCATCCCTGGTTTGGGGAGATCCCATGGAGAAGAAAATGGCAACCCACTGCAGTATACTTGCCTGGGAAATCCCACGGGCAGAGGACCTTACTGGGCTACAGTCCATGGGGATGAAAAAGAGTTGGACGCCACTTAATGACTAAATAACTATAACAACATGCTAGACAAGGCAGATCTGGTTTGGAATAATAAATCTAAGTGAATATGAATTTATAAAGTAAACTTTTATGAAAAAAGTGATTTTTATGTAAATTTCCAGTTTATAGTTGATTTGCATAAAGGACTACATTTTCTATTTTTTTTTTATTTCAGTAGCCTCGATTTTTAATTAAAAGTACTGCCACAAGCACCACTTGGATGCCTCTGTGAAATCAAAGCTTTTAAGATTATCTTGTGAGCCAATGTAGGAAAATCAATGACTAAAAGCGGGCATTGGGACATGATGTCTAAAACAAATCATGTAAGGTTAATTTGGTACTAAGCAATTTGGAAGATATAGAATGATCATAGATTTCTATGAAATAATTTAGGGTGCCAGTTTAGTGAGAAAATGGAAAGACAACAGAATACAATCAGAAAAATGAAAAGAAAAAGAACAAGAACCATGCATTAAAATGAAAGAGAAAAAATAGCAGAGAGTGAAATAAAAATGTATTTATATGGTAGAGTTTACCATAATGGATTATGCTAATTTTTTGTGAGTGTTAGAAACTTTGTTTTTGTTTTTGTTTTTTTTGCATGATTTTCATAATAGCTAAAATGATCTTTTCAGGTAGCTTGCTACTTTTTTCTCAGTAACTATAATTTATTTTCACCTTTCAGACAGGGGAACAGAAAAGAGAATTCCAGTAGCTGATCAAGGAATATGTAATGGCAAAGATTCATACACAAGAGCATTTCACACAAGGAATGTTTTCTCTCCTTAACAGAGAAGTATTCACGTATACTTGTATGCATGCTAAGTCACTTCAGTTCTGTCCGACTCTTTGTGACCCTATGAACTATAGCCAGCCAGGCTCCTCTGTCCATGGGATTCTCCAGGCCAGAATACTGGAGAGGGGTGCCTTTTCCTTCTCCAGGGGATCTTCTTGATCCAGGGATTGAACCTGAGTCTCTTACATCACCTGCATGGGCAGGCAGGTTCTTTACCACTTGTGCCACCTTGGAAGCCCCAAATATGTAATACTTTTTAGTTGTATAGTACTAGTAAAGCATCTGACTACAATGCAGGAGACCCAGGTTCGATCCCTGGGTTGGGAAGATCCTCTGGAGAAGGAAATGTCAACCCACTCCAGTACTCTTGCCTGGAAAATTCCATGTACGAGGAAGCTTGTTAGGCTACAGTCCATGGTGGCACAAAGAGTCAGACACGACTGAGCGACTTCACTTTCACAATTCAAGGACTTCCCTGGTGGTAAAGAACTTGCCCCACAATGCAGGAGACATGGGTTCGATCCCTGGATGGGGAAGATCCCTGGAAAAACAAATGGCAACCTACTACCATATTCTTCTGTGGGAAATCGCATGGACAGAGGATCCTGGTAGGCTACAGTCCATGGGGGTCGCAAAAGAATCAGATGACTTAGTGACTAAGCAACATCAAGTACTATTCCACATGGCCATAAAATCTGTGAGTAAGCATGGCTTGAGGAGTAAAGTATCCAATCTAAATGAAAAGAGGAAAATATTGCCTTTTGAGAAGAACCAAGCCTTTTCTCAGACATCTTTTTTTTTAAATTTAAAAATAAACTTGCAAAATTATTTAAGTAGTCCATGCTTATTGAAGAAAAAATTTCAGAAAAAAGATAACAATAAATTGATATTACATTACTTAGAGATAGTAACTGTTAATTGTATATGTGTGTATCCAATTTATTCCCAGTATGTATATATACGTACACTGTAATAAATTTAAAATATATATATATATATATATACTTCTGCTACTTCTTTTAAAGCTGATATTTTTGTTTTTCAACAATAAACTTGACAATATTTCCTTGTAAATAATACTTCCAAAACATAATTATTAAAGGTTCAAAGTACTTAATAATAAATTATCCACCAACATTGTATTAATGATATTTAAGCTTTTGCAGGAACTACAATCAATAAAACCCAAGAAGACCTTCTATCTTCGAACTTAAGAGAGCCAAGAAAGGAAGCCATCAAGGTGACTATAATCTGTACTATCTAATGAATGAGCACAGTTAACTTTTCAACTTAATTATATATACATATTGTGTGCTAAATAAAGTAAGATATATTTATACTATATATATAAATTTCTTGTCCTGACACGTTATGGGAAATGATAGGATGTTTACCTGAGATAGTTAAGGGCTTCCCTGGTGGCTCAGATGGTAAAGAATCTGCCTGCAATGCGGGAGACCTGGGTTGGATCCCTGGGTTGGGAAAATCCCCTGGAAAAGGGAATGACTACCCACTCCTGTATTCTTGCCAGGAGAATTCCATGGACAGAGGAGCCTGGTGGGCTATAGTCCATGGTGTCATGAAGAGTTGGACAGAACTGAGCAACTAACCCTTTCACCTTCAACTTTTGAGATAGTTAAAAATAAGAAGTGCATGTTTAATATGAATTTAAAAAATGAAATTTTGCTAATAAAATAATATTAAAAAGAAATGTCTTCCTGTTCCTTTTTTTCCTTTTTTTATTTCTGCTTCTCCTTTTCTCTGTTTTTCTCTCTTCAGCATATTCTCTTGCCAAGATCCACAGCCCCACATCACGGTTTATATGCTGTAGTTGAAATGTATTTGGACATACTTCAGTAGAAATTTGAGAGAGGGTGAAATAATTTTGAAACAAATCATATGACTATTCAAACAACATTTTTTTCAAAGGTACATTTGTTATTTCAGATCATTGACTCTGTGCTTAAAGTGTAACGATTATTCAACTGCTGATAGACAGCTTCATCCATTGGCCTGCATTTAATACTAATTATTTATTCTAGTTATCATTTCTTACCTCGCTAACTTATTTTCCATGATATGAAGCTATAACTATTCCCTTCCATGTATTTCAGCTCCTTTTCCCTTCATTTCCTATGTTCTACTATATAAGCAAGTGCTTCCTCAGTGGCTCAGTGGATAAAGAATCCACCTGCAATGCATGACATGCAGGAGACAAAGGTTAGATCCCTGGGTTGGGAAGATCCCTTGAAGAAGGAAATGACAACCCACTCCAGTATTATTGACTGGAGAATCCCATAGACGGAGGAATCTCACAGGCTACAGTCCATGGGTTGCACTTCACAACTGAAGTGATTGAGCATGCACTATATAAGCAAAACCCTTACTCTGATATAAACCAATTATTCTCCTCTCTGGACTTGTATTCAATATCTAACTTTGTTGGGTAAACTGAATAATGGCTACATGTGTTTTTATTCATGATTCCATACTCAACACTGCGTTGAAATTCTACAAAGATTCCAAAATAAGTCAACTGTTTAATACCCAAGATAATAATTTCAGACTTCATCTCCTTCATCTCCTCTCAACTGGTAGTTTTATGTGATATTCTCCTGAGAACAAAGAGAATAAATGGATGAACTTTTATCTTAATTCCACCACCGCACTTGTCATCATCATGTCCTGAATTCTCTACCAAGTTTCCAACTCCAAGGAGAACAATGAGCTGCTCCATCATATTTTGATCCTTAAAGATGTTTAAAGTATACAATGTGATGGTCTGATATACCTATACATTGTGATTTCCCACTGAGATAATGAGCACATCCATCATCTCAAATAGTTCCCTTTTCACATATGTATGAGAGGATTAAACTTCTGTGCTCTTAGCAAACTGCAATTACACCATACATGTGATTTTGGACTAGGCTAAAATCTGAGCATTACTGTTAATATAACATGATATTTATGTCTTAGGGGCTTTGTTTGTCCTTTTCCACAACAGGCACTTCCCTCTTCTGGCTCTTGGTGTGTTTCTTAGGGTTCCAGTATGTGTTGCTAAATCTAAACGAGACTCCATTCCTGTAAAATATGATTAAATCACTCATTTATTGTATTATCTATCACTCTCCCTCAAATACAAACTGTGGAATGGCAGGGCCTTGTCAGTCTCATTTAGTACTCTAATTATACCAATAGTACAACGTCTGACACAAAGTAAGAACTCAGTAAATGTGTAAGATGAGTTTATTCATGGAGGGAATCTGTAAATAGTCATTTGATTAGTTGATAATTCTATAAAACCTACCAAATTATCTGACATTTATTCTCAATTGAAAAGAAACATCTTCCATTTCCCTCAGAATGACAAAAAAATAAACTTCACTAATGTAAAATAAATGTGTTTTAATGAAATATCTTCTCAATTATCAAATTAATCAATGTTTCGATTCAGTCGAACATTATCTCAGTGTTAGCACTGAGCCATGTGTCATTGGTTACAAAACTATCTTCAAATTAACATTTCAATTAGTTAGGAAAGAATATATTTGTGCTATTCTCTTTCTACATATATATGTATTTTTATATATGTGTTTATATTGTCACATATAAAAGACTCTGATGCTGGTAGGGATTGGGGGCAGGAGCAGAAGGGGATGACAGGGGATGAGATGGCTAGATGGCATCACTGACTCGATGGGCATGAGTCTGAGTGAACTCCGGGAGTTGGTGATGGACAGGGAGGCCTGGCGTGCTGTGATTCATGGGGTTGCAAAGAGTCGGACATGACTGAGCAACTGAACTGAACTGATATATAAAAATTATACACACACACACACACACACACACACACACATATATATATATATATAAACCACTATTTTAAGATGCTATCATCACTTTGGCTTCAGATAATTTAAAAATGTTGCTGGATGATAACAAAAAAATTAATTAATGGGTATTACTTTAACCAGGAGATGATTCACAGAGTATGTACAACTTAAACTCGTGGAAATATAGGCCCAGAGGCAACACATTTGGTATGAATTGTATGTCTAACTTTAAGTTGAAAGAGAGAAATGTGTCTGCGACTACCTTAATCAAACCTTATCTGGGGAAATACATATGTAGTTCTTGACTTAGAGTCCTCTGGGCTCTTGATCTAATTTCTCAGCTTCTAAATGGCGTTAATGATGCCGTGAGTTTTCCTACAGAAAGACAGTGCCAGCACATTGTGATCCATATGCTGTCCCCACAGTTCTGCTGAAGTTATTTTCATTACTGTCACCAGTCATCTCCATCTTACCAAATCCAAGTGACACCTTTTAGTTTTATTTTATTCAACCTCTTAGTAGCCTTTCACATCATAAACCACTCCCAATATTAGATTTTGCTTGTTTGTCATGTGCCTTTGGTTTCTCTTTAAAAATTTTATTTACAAACAGTTCATTTCTTGGATAATTTCACCTCAAGTTTCTGACTCGGTTTCTATGGTCTTCATTACCCTTAGCAATTGTACCCGCAGTCACAGATTCTATTATAATATCTATTCTGATAAACTGGCATAGCGTTTGTACAACTTGGAGTAGACTGCTGAGGTGCAGAACAATACTATCAGTTGTCTCCTAGACATAATCACATGGAGGCATTAGAGGAACATCTAACTCAACATCTCTAATAAGAACTTCTCATGCTCATCACTGTTATGGAGGGGATGGTGTCCCCCTCAATTTTTTGTTGTTGTTGTTGGTGTTGGCACCCTAACACCCAGTATAACATGCTTTATTTGGAGATAGGATTTTTAAAGAGGTAAGCAAGCTAAATGGAGGATTAGGCTAAACCCTTAAATAATTTAATTGGGTCCTTGTGAGGAGGAAAGCTTTAAAGGTAGAAATGCACACAGAGAACATCATGCAAAGATGAAGGTAGAGATCAGAGTGATATTTTAACAAGCCCAGGACACCAAGTATTGGCAGAAAACTGCCACAGACTGGGAGAAAGACAAAGAATAGATTCATGACCCTCACAGAGAACCAGTCCTGCTGACACCTTGCTTTCAAACTTACAGTCTCCACAACTTTTTTTTTTTCTTTTTTCCGAGTTCTGTTTACTTATTGACCAGAACAGACAATGCATTTCTGTTGTTTGAGCCACTTAGTTTGCAATACATGATTAAAGCAGTCCTAGCAAACTAATACAATCTCCAAGCTCAGTAGGTATTTGGGCAAAAGTTTTGAATACACATTTCACCAAAATAGGTAGACAGATAACTAACACATATGTGGTGATGTACTCTATGTCACCTGTTGCTTGAAACTGCAAATTTAAACTGATATTCAATGCTGCTGCTGCTGCTTCTAAGTCACTTCAGTCATGTCCGACTCTGTGCGACCCCAGAGATGGCAGCCCACAAGGCTCCCCCGTCCCTGGGATTCTCCAGGCAAGAACACTGGAGTGGGTTGCCATTTCCTTCTCCAGTGCATGAGAGTGAAAAGTGAAAGTGAAGTCGCTCAATCTTGTCCAACTCTTAATGACCCCATGGACTGCAGCCCACCAGGCTCCTCCATCCATGGGGTTTTCCAGGCAAGAGTACTGGAGTGGGGTTCCATCGCCTTCTACTAAAACTGCAGGGCACTGATATGCAGAGTACATCATGTGAAATGCTGGGCTGGATGACTCATAAGCTGGAATCAAGATTGCCAGGAGAAATATCAACAGCCTGAGATATGCAGATGATACCACTTTATTGGCAGAAAGTGAAAAGGAACTAAAGAGCCTCTTGATGTAGGTGAAAGAAGAAAGTGAAAAAGCTGGCTTAAAGCTTAACATTCAAAAAGTGAAGATCATGGCATTTAGTCACATCACTTCTTGGCAAATAGATGAGGGAAAAATGGAAACAGTGACAGATTTCATTTTCTTTGGGCTTCAAAATCACTGTGGGCAGTGACTGCAGCCATGAAATTAGAAGATTACTGCTTCTTGGCAGGAAAGCTATGACAAACCTAGACAGTGTGCTGTAAAGCAAAGACATCACATTGCTGACAAAGGTCTGCATAGTCAAAGCTGTGGTTTTTACAGTAGTCATGTATGGATGTAAGAGTTAGAACATAAAGAAGGCTGAGCATCGAATAATTGATGCTTTTCAAACTGTGGTGTTGGAGAAGATTCTTTAGAGTCCTTTGGACAGCAAGAAGATCAAACCAGTCAACCCTTTCCTTTAGGAAATCGATCCTGAATATTCACTGGAAGGGCTGATGCTGAAGCTGAAGCTCCAATACTTTGGCCACATGATACAAACAGCTGACTCACTGGAAAAGACTCTGATGCTGGGAAAGATTGAGCACAGGAGAAGAAAGGAACAACAACAGAGGATGAGATGGTTGGATGGCATCAGTGACTCAATGAACATGAGTTTTAGAAAACTCAGGGAGATACGAAGGACAGAGAAGCTGGGCATATCATGGTTCATGAGGTCACAAAGAGTTGGACACAACTTGGGGATTGAACAACAACTAAAACTGCAACAAATCAAATAAATATAAAAGTAATAAACCTCTGAGAATACCAAGTACTGCTAGAGGATAAGAGCAAATGAAACTCTCATACATTCCTCTAAAAGTCTAATTCTCTGGAGGCTCTATGAAAAGATCTACTCCTTGCCTTGTCCAGCTTCTAGTGGCTGTTAGCATCAAGTGGCTTCCGGTCATACCTCTCTCTATTCCATCTTTGCATAGACTTCTCTGTGTTTCTGACAACACCCCCTCTGCCTTCTCCTGTAAGAATGTATGTTACTGCTTTTATATGCTTGTGACCACACATATAATATAGAATAAGCATGGGAATGTGCATGCTAAGTTGCATCCAACTAGGCAACCCCACAGAATGTAGCACCCCAGTCTCCTCTGTCCATGGGATTATCTAGACAAAAATACTGGAGTCAGTTATGGCTTCCTCCTCTAAGGGAATCTTCAAAGATCAGAGGAACCAGAGATCAAATTCCCAAAATCCGTTGGATCATCAAAAAAGCAAGAGAATACATGAAAAGGCATCTACTTCTGCTTTATTGATTACGCCAAAGCCTTTGACTGTGTAGATCACAACAAACTGAAAAATTCTTCAAGAGATGGGAATACCAGATCACCTTATCTGCCTCCTGAGAAATCTATATGCAGGTCAAGAAGCAGCATTTAGGACATGGAACAACAGATTGGTTCCAATTTGGGAAAAAAGTATGTCAAGACTATATATCATCACCCTGCTTATTCAACTTATAGGCAGAATGCATCATGTGAAGTGCAGGGCTGGTTGAAACACAAGCTGGAATCAAGATTGCCAGGGAAAATATCAATAATCTCAGATATGCAGAAGACACCACCCTTATGGCAGAAAGTGAAGAGGAACTAAAGAGTCTCTTGATGAAAGTGAAAGAGGAGAGTGAAAAAGCTGGCTTAAAACACAGCATTCAGAAAACTAAGATCATGGCATCTGGTTCCATCACTTTATGGCAAATAGTTGGGGAAACAATGGAAACAGTGAGAAAGTTTTTTTGGGGAGTGGGCTCCAAATTCACTACAGATGGTAATTGCAGCCATGAAATTAAAAGACACCACCTGTGGTGCTTCTCAGAAGAAAAGCTATAACCAACGTAGACAGCATATTAAAAAGAAGAAGCGTTACTTTGCCAAAAAAGGCCCATCTAGTCAAAGTTGTGGTTTTTCCAGTAGTCATGTATGGATGTGAGAGTTGGATTACAAAGAAAGCACGCTTTTGAACTGCGGTGTCAGGGAAGATTCTTGAGAGTCCCTTGGACTGCAAGGAGATCCAGCCAGTCAATCCTAAGGTAAATCAGTCCTGAATATTCATTGGAAGGACTCATACTGAAGCTAAAGCTCCAATTCTTCGGCCACCTGATGCAAAGAACTGAATCCTTGGAAAAGAGCCTGATGCTGGGAAAGATTGAATGTAGGCGGAGAAGGGGATGACAGAGGATGAGATGGTTGGATGGCATCACCAAATCAATGCACATGAGTTTGAGCAAGCTCTGGGAATTGGTGATGGACAGGGAAGTCTGTCACGCTGCAGTCCATGGGGTTGCAAAGAATTGGACATGACTGAGCAACTGAACTGACTGTAGTGAATGGAATCTTCCCAAACAAGAGTTGATACTGACTTCTCTTGCAGCTCTTATATTGCAGGCAGATTCTTTACCACTTCACTATCTGGGAAGTCCCAAGCATAAGCACCTTTCATTATTATTATTTTGCCTGTAAGGTATGTTCCAATTGTTAAGATACAGACATACCTTTTGGAAGTCATCATTTAGCCATCCACATTAGACAAACAGCAAAAGTCCTGATCTAGATGAAATAAGCAAGTTATAAAGAGTACATTTTCCTTCTAAGTGATTGTATTGTATTATAGTTGATCTACAATATGTTGTGTTAGTTTCCAAAGTACAGCAAAATGATTAGTGTATATGTTATATATATATATATATATATATATATATATATATACATACATATATTCATTATTTTACAGATTCTTTTCTCATATAGGTTATCACAGCATACTGAGTAGAGTTCCCTGTGCTATACAGTAGATCCTGTTTGGTTACATATTCTATAGACATTAGTGTATGTATGTTAATCCCAAGCTCCCAATTTATCCCTCCATCATGTTTCACCTTTTGTAACCATATTTTTTTTTTGATATCTGTAATTCTGTTTCTGTTTTGTAAAGAAGAGTACATTATTTTATTTCCATAACTTTTTAGTGGCAGAGCTATAGCAATAGACAGCAGCTCAGTGGTTTCTAGAGACAGGAAGTGGATGGTGTGAGGAGGGAGAGGTGCACTGACTGCAAAGAAATATGAGGAAACATTTCAGGAGGATGATATTCTATACCATAATGGCGATAAGAAGTAAAAGGCTGTACACGTTTGTCAAAATTCAACAAAATGTTTACTTAAAATTGATCAATTTTGTACTGTGTGATTTTGCCTAATTTTAAAAATCAAAATGTGGCAACATTTTGAAATTTTTCTTTTATGAAAGTTTCTGTTTACTTCTTATTCCTAATTTGTTCTATTAATAGCTTAGCCTCTGTGCTTATCAGTAATGGAAATACTGGACTTTATTTCACAAGTTTTCTACTAAAGCTGACTTTTTAAAATATAAGAATGCAACAACATAAAAACTGTAACAATGTGTGGTACCTTATTACTAAAATAGAGTCATGTTTTCTTAAGGGAAAAGAGAGAAAATAATGGGACTATTTATTTATAAATTTTGCCTTAAGAGGAGGTGGTAAGAAAACAGAGAAGAACTATACAAAAAAGAAAGTTCTTCATGACCCAGATAACTATGATCATGTGAAAACTCACCTAGAGCCAGACATCCTGGAATGAGAAGTCAAGTGGCCCTTAGAAAGCATCACTATGAACAAAGCTAGTGGAGGTGATGGAATTCCAGTTGAGCTATTTCAAATCCTAAAAGATAATGCTGTGAAAGTGCTACACTCAATACGCCAGCAAATTTGGAAACCTCAGCAGTGGCCACAGGACTGGAAAAGGTCAGTTTTCATTGCAATCCCAAAGAAAGGCAATGCCAAAGAATGCTCAAACTTCCGCACAATTGCACTCATCTCACATGCTAGCAAAGTAAGGCTCAAAATTCTCCAAGCCAGGCTTCAACAGTATGTGAACTGTGAACTTCCAGATGTTAAAGCTGGATTTAGAAAAGGCAGAGGAACCAGAGATCAAATTGCCAACATCTGCTGGATCATTGAAAAAGCAAGAGAGTTCCATGAAAAACATCTACTTTGGCTTTATTGACTAGGCCAGCCTTTGACTGTGTGGATCACAACAAACTGTGGAAAATTCTTAGATAGAAATATCAGACCACCTGACCTGCCTCCTGAGAAATCTGTATGCAGGTCAAGAAGCAACAGTTAGAACTAGACATGGAACAACAGACTGGTTCCAAATTGGGAAAGGAATACGTCAAGGCTGTATATTGTCACCCTGCTTATTTCACTTAAATGCAGACTACATCATGCGAAATGCCAGGCTGGATGAAGCACAAGCTGGGATAAAGATTGCCAGGAGAAATATCAATAACCTCAGATACATACATGACACAACACTTATGGCAGAAAGAGAAGAACTAAAGAGCCTCTTGATGAAAGTGAAAGAGGAGAGTAAAAAATATTGGCTTAAAATTCAGTATTGAGAAAACTAAGACCATGGCATCTGGTCCCATCACTTCATGGCAAATAGATGGGGAAACAATGCAAACAGTGAGAGACTTTATTATCTTGGGCTCCAAAATCACTGCAGATGGTGACTGCAGCCATGAAATTAAAAGACACTTTCTCTTTGGAAGGAAATCTATGACCAACCTAGACAGCATATGAAAAAGCAGAGATATACTATATCAAAAAAGATCTGTCTAGTCAAAGCTATGGTTTTTCCAGTAGTAATCTGTGGATGTGAGATTTGGACTATAAAGAAAGCTGAGCACCAAAGAATTGATGCTTTTGAACTGTGGTGTTGGAGAAGATTATTGAGAGTCCCTTGGACTGCAAGGAGATCCAACCAGTCCATCCTAAAGGAAATCAGTCCTGGATATTCACTGGAAGGACTGATGCTGATGCTGAAACTCCAATACTTTGGCTACCTGATGTGAAGAACTGACTCATTTGTAAAGACCCTGATGCTGGAAAAGGCTGATTGCAGGATGAGAAGGGGATGACAGAGGATGAGATGGTTGGATGGCCTCACCAACACGAGGGACATGCATTTGAGTAAACTCTGGGAGTTGGTGATGGACAGGGAAGCCTGGCGTACATGGGGTCACAGAAAGTTGGACACAACTGAGCAACTGAACTGAACTGAACTGGAACTGAAATATTGACTGCTGTTTAGTTTTTTGCCTTTTAGTTAGAAGGCTGATGTTTGGAATGAATAGGGAAAGGGCAAGAATATAAGGGATCTGGAAACAGCAGAGATAATTAACAACCCTAGCAAATGGTGAGAAAGGTCCTCAACCATCTCAAGATGGTCTTTCAAATTTTCTTGAAGTTTTTGATAGAAAGATACAATAAATATACTTTTCAAAAGTAAAGTAGATTATGTAATAAAATAACCTAAGAAGGAGATGATAGTATATAATGGAATAAAGCAGAATGAAATATTAATATTATCAATACATGAGATAAGGAAAAACATTTAGTCAATAAAATGTTTTTTACTCAGTCGTGTCCAACTCTTTTTGATCCCATGGACTGTAACCCACCAGTATCCTCTGTCCATGGAATTCTCCAGGCAAGAATGCTGGAGTGGGTTGCTGTTCCCTTCTCCAAAGGATCTTCCTGACCAGGGATGGAACCCAGGTTTCCTGCACTGCAGACAGATTCTTTACTGCCTGAGCCAAAAGGAAAGACACAGTCAATAAAATCTAGATTAAATACAAAAGGATAGATAAATGAAAATATTTAGTTAAAGTAACTTTAGAACACAAATAATACAAACAACTAAATATGCAAATTCAGTTAATGTCATACTAAAAAAGTGCAATTTTTGTTCTTGTTCAAAGTTTTTTGTTTTGTTTATTTCTCATCTGCTGCTGCTGCTGCTAAGTTGCTCCAGTCGTTTCCGACTCTGTGCGACCCAATGGACGGCAGCCCACCAGGCTCCCCTGTCCCTGGGATTTCCCAGGCAAGAACACTGGAGTGGGTTGCCATTTCACTCTCCAACACATGAAAGTGAAAAGTGACAGTGAAGTCGTTCAGTCTTGTCCAACCCTCAGCGACCCCATGGACTGCAGCCCTCCAGTCTCCTCCATCCATGGGATTCTCCAGGCAAGAGCACTGGAGTGGGGTGCCATTGTATTTCTCATCAATTACTCTTTAATTACTATTGTTTCATACAAGGATACCTAATTGCATGCTTTCCATCATATCCCAGGGACATACATCTACACTCTTCCCTTTTGTCCTCTTCCTTCCTCCATCTTCTTCTTTCTTTCTTGTTCCTTATTCTTTCCTTTCATTCCTCCAGCTGTCTATTCTCCAAATATGTCGTTTCAATCTCCTCCTTGACCAGGTTCATTCCTATTCATTCCTTAAGCCTCAGATCCAGTTTAGTTTTCAGGACTAACCCTGGATTTGTTGTGTTGTTGTGTTAGTTGTTCAGTTGTGTCTGACTCTTTGTGACCCCATGGACTGTAGCCCACCAGGCTCCTCTGTCCATGGAATTCTCCAGTCAAGAATACTGGCATAGGTAGCCATTCTCTTCTCCAGAGGATATTCCCAACCCAGGGATCAAACCTGGGTCTCTTGTATTGTAGGCAGATTGCTTACTATCTGAGCCACCAGGGAAGCCCCAACCCTGAGTTTAGATCTTCTATTTGTCCTTGTCTTCCTAGGTTATCCCACTCCTTGCTAATGTAAAGTGTACCATTTAGCTTCCTCAGAAGCACCTATAATCATCTCTTCACTAACAACTATCATTTATAGTTGTCTGTTCTCTCACTTGCCTCCCACAAGTCTATGGGCTCCTTGTCTTTAACACTTCTTTATTCATCTTGTTGAGTTATCAGTAAACACAGTGCTGGTATATGTAGAGGCAGTCAGTAAAATTTATTTAATGAATAAAAATACCTAGGGTAAAAGGTGTTTCTAAACCAAAGTGAGCAAGAAGGATCCACTGACTTGAATTTAGGAACCCAGGATTCACGGTGAGGCATCTAGGGAATAGCTTTTAGAAAACCTGTTGGAAATCTGAGTTGTCTTGGCAGATGTCTCAACAAAAGTTATTGAGCATTTAGTAGGTATAGAGGACTCTAGTAAGTCCTGGACTCTAGTAAGAATATACTCACTCTACTTAGACCTTCAAATAATTGCCTTTAGCAATAAATATTTAAAATTTTTTAAAAAGAGAGGAAAAGACCCATTTTTAGCATATGTTTCCTTTCATAATCTATTTTGGTTCAGAAGATGCTAACTCATTTGGATAAGGAGGGATATTTTCTAAATTTTCAAAAGATTATAAATTATAAACGTATTGTTAGAATAGAACTCTTAAGCACATTATTTATTTTAAATTCCCTTTGCTTACTTTCTATACTCATTAATATGATGAACTACTTCATCTTACTTCACCTCTGGAGAACAAATACTGAATAGTGTTACAAACTCTGTTACCAACTTTGTAACACTTGTAGCTACAAAATAGTGTTACAAACTGTTACAGACAGTAACACTGTCTGTAAAGAAGTTTGTAATCAGTGATTTACTTGGAGAAGGATGTTTTAAGTACACATTTATGGAAATATTCATAGGATAAAATTTGCTATTTTATGATACACGTATTTTAATTTTTATTTTCCTAATGTGTATTGCATATTGGAATTCACAGCTTGAAATCTTCTTCACATCATAAACTCCTTACATTGCCCGAAGCAACAAAAATCTATGCAGGAAAAGGGATCAATTGATTCATATAGTTAACTCAGATAATAATAAACAAAATTAATAGCATTGAAAACCTGGAATTAATGCAACAATAACTAGATAAAGAAATAAAATTTAAATATATTGATTTTTTGTCATTAAGAAAATGAGTTATAGTGCTGCAATTTTAAGCTATATATATCTATAAATTAAAGTATATGTATATGGCACCCCACTCCAATATTCTTGCCTGGAAAATCCCATGGACGGAGGAGCCTGGTAGGCTGCAGTCCATGGGGTCGCTAAGAGTCGGACATGACTGAGCGACTTCCCTTTCACTTTTTACTTTCATGCGTTGGAGAAGGAAATGGCAACCCACTCCAGTGTTCTTGCCTGGAGAGTCCCAGGGACGGGGGAGCATGGTGGGTTGCCGTCTATGGGGTCACGCAGAGTCGGACACGACTGAAGCGACTTAGCAAATACCTATATATACAATGTATGCTTATAAAATATATGGATTACATTTAAACATTTTTAATTTGAGAAAATCCAACTAAAGAAATGTGCAAGGCAATGCAATTTAATTAATTGGCCCAATAAATATTTACTCTGTATTTAATTCATATCAGATATTCTTCTAGTTTCTTCAGAAATGAAAATCAGGGTTGATGATGTCCCTGTATTTACACAGTGCATATTTTAATAAAGTACCTATAATCATAAAGTCAAATAATTTTATTATGGCTGGAAATATTGCTATTGAATATTTATCTATCTCATTCTTTGTACCTGTCACTTTGGCTTTCTGCTTGTTATTATATTATCACATTTTTGCAATTTTCTAAAGTTCATTTTTAGAGGCTGCTTCTTCCTTAACATCTCTTTAATCTTCTGTGTACATTTATATTCAATTTTAAAGTAGTTTTAGTTTAGACTGGATATATGATCTTTTACTGTTTGTGTGACTATTTGAATACATACAAAGGAGTAACCACATTATCACATTCAAGTCTACTTATTAGGCATGTGATAATAATGGTACAAGTCACATAGGGCTGATCTTTTATTTCAATAATGATTAGTTCCATCCCATCGGTCAGCTAGTTATAGTACAGTATCTTTATTCATTCATTTATTATTTAAGAATTGGACTTCAGCTAAGGGCTACTCCATGTGCTAGACAAGGGAATAAAAAGCTGATCAGAAAAAAAAAAAAAAAGCTGATCAGATTACATACAGGTGTATCATCAAGGATCTCACAGAGTAGTAGAGAAGATGAAAGGTAATCTAAAAGCAAAAGCAAATACATGAGTGTAAACATGATCTCAACTGAATCTTCTAATCATGGGCATAAGCTTCTGAGTAAATCTTAGAACTCACTGTAGATCCTGAGAAAGTGTTTCTCACGAATGTCTTGCTTTTCAGTAATCGCTTTGTTAATAACTGGATAATCTATATTAAAATTTTAAAAACAGCTCTGTCTTCTTAAAATTATTTTTCAGGTATACCAGAAAAGAACTGGCCCTTCCTGAATTAATTTGGCCTATATTTGTATGTCTTTTTTTTTTTTCTTCAGAATATGAAATCACATGCTTTAAATGAGAGTTGCAATGATACAACAATTTAAATTCACCAGTTTTAAGCGTTATGATGTATACATTATTAAGCACATTCTTGAGCTTCCCTGGTGGCTTAGCTGGTAAAGAATCTGCCTCAATGCAGGAGACTTGGATTCCATCCCTGGGTTGGGAAGATCCCCTGTAGAAGGGTAAGGCTACCCACTCCAGTATTCTGGCCTGCAGAATTCCATGGACTATATAGTCCATGGGATCACAGAGTCGGACATGACTAAGTGACTTTCATGTCACTTTCATGCACATTTTTAATTGGGTAATGATTAATTAATTAAGATACAAGAGTGAAGATATGAGTATTAACTTCCATACTTCTTGTTCCACTTTTCACCCTCTGCCCACTACCGACTGAAAACAAAAAAATTTTCTCTTTAATATTAGTGAGATTCCCAATTAGATCCTAAGACATTCTTGAAAGAATGACCCTAATTTTTACTTTCTTTGTGGTAGCAGTGATATCTATTAAAACTTTTGTTAACTTCTGCTGCTCCAGTTATGCCTGACTGATCGTTCATGATTTAAAAATATTATACATGATTTCTATATATACATATCTTAAAGGTATTTTTATAATAGTAACTGTTTCAAACATTTTATAATTGAAAGCATTATTTAGCATATTTAAAGCATTTTGTGAATATTTAAGAATCTATAGGCGTTTTATTTCATCTCTTAGTTTGACTAAGTGAAGAAAATGATTTGATTTATAATAGTCACAGGATACAGATGAGCTTCTCTGAGACCTCAGATGGTAAAGAATCTGCCTGCAATGCAGGAGGCCTGGGTTCAATCCTTGGATCTGGAAGATGCCCTGGAGAAGGGGATGGCTACCCACTCCAGTGTTCTTGCCTGGAGAATTCCATGGACAGAGGAGCCTAGTGGCCTACAGTCCATGGGGTTGCAAAGAGTCAGACACAACTGAGCAGCTAACACTAGGATACAGATGGTAAAGTGATGGAAAATCAAATGCATTCTAGTTCTGAAGACAAATGCTCGCTTAGCTTTATACATCTATAGAATCAATAACTCTGACATATGATGTTTAGATTAGGCTTGCTGCATTTGGTTATGAATTATCTTTGTAGAGTTAGTATGTGGAAGCTAAAAGTTGAATACTGGAAGCCTAATTCATTTCTTTCAAAAGCATGCAGCTTCCACCACTTTGCTTCATCCATGAAGATCAAACTGTTATCTGTCTACTGAAAATGTGATCAATTCTCTAGTCTGCTTATGTTTTTCCCTCATTTCTTTATGTAGCTGAATCATTATCAGTGATATTTAATAGATTATAAGAAGGTGTGTTGATATATGGCAAAACCAATACAATATTGTAAAGTTAAAAAATAAAATAAAGGTCATCATATTTAGTCTACTATCTTCAACTTATCAAATTGCTAAAATGCTCATTTTTTCCCATTTGCTTTAAAAGAACACACATAGAGCAATCATTTGGACTTCCCTGGTGGCTCAGGGGTAAAGAATCCACCTGTGATGCTGGAGACACAGAAATGTGGGTTTGATCCCTGGGTCAGGAAGATCTCCTGGAATAGGAAATGGCAACCCACTCTAGTACTCTTGCCTGGAGAATGCCATGGACAGAGGAGCTTGGTGGGCTACAGTCCATGGGGTCACAAAGAGTTGGACATGACTAAGCACACACACACACACACATGTTTATTTTATTGTATAAATGCATGCATGTCATAGTGTCATATGTACTACTTTTTATTTTTCATGAATTTTACTCTTGATTTTCTATGATTCTTTTCTCCCCTTTTTTGTATTTCTCTACAGATTATTCACTCCCATAGTCCCATAGTCAACATGTACACACAAATATAATCCATTTGGCATATTTTGTTCTTCATCTTTCTCTATGATTGCATAATTATACATTATACATGTGTAAATGAGTGAGTGAAAATCTCTAAGTCATGTCCAACTCTTTGTTATCCCATGGACTGTAGCCCACCTGGCTCCTCTGTCTATGGAATTATCCAGGCAAGAATACTGGAAAGAAAAAAAGAAAAGAATACTGGAGTGGGTTGCCATTTTCTTCTCCAGGAAATCTTTTTAACAACCCAGGTATTGAACCTGAGTCTTCTACATTGCAGGCAGACTCTTTACCATCTGAGACACCAGGGGAGCCCAATTTGTGAATATCCCTGTGTAAATATATATACCTATGTGAATTTACATAAGCATATATAATAAATATTTATATATGATTATGCACACATGTATTGAACAGGATTTATTGTAATTGCTTTATAAAAGTGGAATTGTCCACATTTGTCTTCATTTTTAATTCAGTTGTAACCTATGCCATTATTTCAAAACACAAAGTATTTTTTCCAATTCACTTTTATTCATACACAATATTCTAATATGTGGTTATACCATAATGCTGTAATTTAAACAATTATTACCTTATTAATAGAAATCCACTTTATTTCATGATTCTCTGGAACTTCAAATAATGTTATTACAGCCTATTTGCTTCCTGTCTTTACCAACTGGCACTTTTGTGTCTGTGAGACAGATTATCAAGAATGGGGCTGGTTGGTTAACCAGATGTGTCCATATATATTTCCCCAATACTTTGCTAAAATGATGTAACAATTTACATTTGAAGAGTGATATATAAAATATATTGGTACACATATACTTTTCTATCAAAAATATTAAAAGAGATTTTAATTTTTGTTAATCTGATTCCTATAATCTGGTAGCTTGCTGTTACTTTCCTTTGCACTACCCTAAATGGTAATGAGTTTAAGCATCTTTTCATGAGAATTCATTTTTCTATGAATTGCCTCTTTAGATACTTTGTGCATTTTTTAATATTTAATAACTTCTTGTCACTTATCAAGTACTATTATAGAGATAACCCTATCTTCACCATTGCACATATTTTAATAATTTATTGTCTGTGTGGTCTGTTCATACTATTTTATTCCCATGTTCATATTTTTAAATCAGATATGCCTATCTTTTTTTCTTTCGCTTCTGATTTTTCAGTCTTGGTGAGGAAATCCTCCCCAATACCTTTGTCACTCATGCTGCTTCTGTTTTTTTTTTCTTTCTAATTTCATTCACATTTGAGAATTTAATTTGTGTGTAATTCAGTTTCATAGGTAGTGAAACTATTAGTACAATCATTTTCTTCTCAATGAATATAAATTTGTATACTTTCTAACTGACTTGGATATATTACTAAAAATATATTGAGCTCTCTAAATTTCTTATCTTTTATTTTTTCTTGATTGGCCAATATAATTTCTGGATTTAATCTATATTCTGATGCTGGGAAGGAAAAAAGCTCTTAACTATTTTTACTTGGCTTTACCAGGGACATTTATTCTTACATAATAATACTAAAATAATGCTATTCGATTAAAATAAATAGAAACTCTGCTGGGACTTTAACTGGAATAGCTTAAGTTAGTATACTAGTTTTATAAGAACTGATTTTTTAATATTACTGTGTTTATATATAAGAACATAAATATTATTTACATTACCCAGACTTCAATTTACATCTTAAACTATGTTGATTTTATTCTTTTATTATAAGATTTTCTAAGTTTAAAACATTACCATTTTTATGTGATAGACATTATATCTTTTACTTCTGTGCATATTGCTAAAATGGAGAAAAGCATTTGTTACAGTGCTCAATTAACATCTAGTCATAATAAAAAACATTCATTTATAATTCTAGTTTCTATTTAAATGAACAATCATAATAACAAAGGGACATGTATTTTCTCTTTTTGTGATTGTTCCATTTTTAATATCTCTACTGATTCACAAGAATGTTCAAGTAAAGTAATAATGATGAAGAAAATTTCTGTCTAGATATTGAAATTTGTTGAATTTTTTAAATTTTCACTATATTTTATTTCTATTGCATTTTACCTAGAATTTTATTAGCATTTGTTTGTTGGCATATTTTAGCATATACTTTCAATCATCAGTAAAATCATATGTTTGTTTTTCTTTATAAAATGGTTGATATAATAAATTATTGTAGCAGACTTCCTGATATTAATTTTATCTTACCTTCAAAAAGCAAATTACACTTACCGATTAACTTAATAGTGCATTATTCTCATTTCGAATCTTTCATGAAATCAAATATTAAATAATTTATTATCTATTCATAAAATTACCTAATTTGTTTATGAATAATATTTTATCTATAGGGTTTTTTCATTGCTTCTATACTAATAATGCAGTTATGCCATTTTAATGGAATGAATCAGGTTTGATTTTTAAATTTAAATGTCTCAAACATAATCTAATAAAGTAGATTAATTGAAATAATTGTTCTTTAAAGAATTTAAAGTTTAATTTTAATCACATTTGTTGGTCCCTGTACTTTTTTAAAGGTATATCTTTAACAACTTAATAAATATTTGAGATCCTTGTTAATTTTTCAACATCTTTTTGGATCAGTTCAGTTCAGTTCAGTTCAGTTGTTCAGTTGTGTCTGACTCTTTGCAACCCCATGAATTGCAGCACGCCAGACCTCTCTGTACCTTACCAACTCCCAGAGTTCACTCAGACTCACGTCCATCGAGTCAGTGATGCCATCCAGCCATCTCATCCTCTGTCATCCCCTTCTCCTCCTGCCCCCAATCCCTCCCAGCATCAGAGTCTTTTCCAATGAGTCAAGTCTTCGCATGAGGTGGCCAAAGTACTGGAGTTTCAGCTTCAGCATCATTCCTTCCAAAGAAATCCCAGGGCTGATCTCCTTCAGAATGGACTGGTTGGCTGTCCTTGCAGTCCAAGGGACTCTCAAGAGTCTTCTCCAACACCACAGTTTGGATAGGTTTTTTTTTAAACTAAGTTTTTCTGTGAATATAGAATTTTCAAATAGCCTTTTAAAATATTTAGCATACATTTGTGTAATATAGGGACTTAATAGTCTTATAATTGCCTCTGATCTGTGATGATATACCTTTTCTATTCGACATTTCTCTGTCTTCAGTTCAGTCGCTCAGTCATGTCGGACTCTTTGCGACCCCATGGACTGCAGCACAACAGACTTCCCTGTCCACCACCAAATCCCGGAGCTTGCTCAAATTCATGTCCATCATCAGTAACGCCATGCAACCATATCACCCTCTGTCATCCCCTTTCCCTCCTACCTTCAGTCTTTCCCAGCATCAGGGTCTTTTCCAAGGAGTCAGTTCTTGTCTGGAGAATCCCAGGGACGGAGGAGCCTGGCGGGGCTGCCATCTACGGGGTCGCACAGAGTCCGACATGACTGAAGCGTCTTAGCAGCAGCATATAAATTAAGCAAAAGTGAAAGTGAAAGTGAAGTCGCTCAGTCGTGTCCGACTCTGCGCCCCCACGCTGTACCCTACCAGGCTCCTCCGTCCATGGGATTCTCCAGGCAAGAGTACTGGAGTGGGTTGCCATTTCCTTCTCCAGCGGATCTTCCCAACCCAGAGATTGAACCCGGGTCTCCCACATTGGAGGCAAACACTTTAACCTCTGAGCCACCAAGGAATAGAATAACATATACAGCCTTTATGTACTCCTTTCCCAATTTGGAACCAGTCCATTGTTCCACGTCTGGTTCTACCTGTTGCTTCCTGATCTACATGCAGGTTTCTCGGGAGGCGAGTAAGGTGATCCGGTATTCCCATTTCTTGAAGAATTTTCCACAATTTGTTGTGATCCACATAGTCAAAGTCTTTAGTGTAGAAAATAAAGCAGAAGTAGTAGGCTGCAGTCCATGGCGTCCCTAGGAGTCGGACACGACTGAGCAACTTCACTTTCACTTTTCACTTTCATGCATTGGAGAAGGAAATGGCAACCCACTCCAGTGTTCTTGCCTGGAGAATCCCAGCGACCGGGGAGCCTGTTGGGCTGCCATCTCTGGGGTCACACAGAGTCGGACACGACTGAAGCGAATTAGCAACAGCAGCAGCAGCAGCAGATGTTTTTCTGGAACTCTCTTGCTTTTTCTAAGATCCAACAGATACTGGCAATTTGATCACAGATTTCTCTGCCTTTTCTAAATCCAGCTTGAACATCTGGAATTTCTCAGTTCACATACTGTTGAAACCTAGCTTGGAGATTTTTGAGCATTACTTTGCTAGCGTGTGAGATGAGAGCAATTGTGTGGTAATCTGAAGCTTCTTCGTCATTGCCTTTCTTTGGGATCCGAATAACAACTGATCTTTCCAGTCCTGTGGCCTCTGCAGAGTTTTCCAAATTTGTTGGCATATTGAATGCAACACTTTCACAGCAGCATCTTTTAGGACTTGAAATAACTCAGCTGGAATTCCATCACCTCCACTAGCTTTGTTCATGGTGATTCTTCCTAAAGCCCACTTGAATTCACATTCAAGGATGTCTGGCTCTAGATGAATGATCACAGCATCATGGTTATCTGGGTAACAACCTTTTTTGTACAGTTCTTTTGTGTATTCTTGCCACCTCTTCTTAATACCTTCTGCTTTTGTTAGGTCCATATTGTTTCTGTCCTTTATTGTGCCCATCTTTGCATGAAATGTTACCATTGTATGTCTAATTTCTTGAAGAGATCTCTAGTCTTTCCCATTCAATTGTTTTCCTCTATTTCTTTGCATTAATCCCCAAGGAAGGCTTTCTTATCTCTTCTTGCTCTTCTATGGAACTCTGCATTCAGTTGAATATATCTGTCCTTGTCTCCTTTGCCTTTAGCTTTTCTTCTTTTCTCAGTTATTTGGAAGGCCTTCTCAGACAACTATTTTGCCTTTTTGCATTCCTTTTTCTTGGGAATGGTCTTGATCTCTGCCTCCTATGAAGTCTCACGAACCTCCATCCATAGTTCTGTCACTCTGTCTATCAGATCTAATCCCTTGAATCTATTTGTCACTTCCACTGTAAAATCGTGAGGGATATAATTTAGGTCCCACCTGAATAGTCTAGCGCTTTTCCCTACTTTCTTCAATTTACATCTGAATTTGGCAATAAGGAAGTTCATGATCTGAGCCACAGTCAGCTCCCATTCTTGTTTTTGCTAACTGTAGAGAGCTTCTCCATCCTCGACTGAAAAGAATGAAATCAACCTGATTTCAGTATTGACCATCTGGTAATGTCTGTGTCTAGAGTCTTCTCTTGTGTTGTTGAAAGAGGGTGTTCGCTATGACCAGTGCATTCTCTTGGCAAAACTCTGTTAGCCTTTGCCCTGCTTCATTTTGTACTCCAAGGCCAAACTTGCCTGTTACTCCAGATATCTCTTGACTTCCTACTTTACTTCTGTCTCTTATCCCTTTAATTATTTAGACTACTAATCAGCAAATATGTATTAAATGTGTACCTTTACTCTCAATGTATTTTACACCAGTGCTATTAAATGGAACTGTCTGTGATGAAGATAGTCTGTAATATCCTGTCCATTATCTCAGCACTAGTCACATATGGCTATTGAACACTTGAAATGTGACAGTCTAACTGAGGAACTAAATTTTCTATTTTAATTAATTTAAATTTAAATAGCTACATGTGGCTAGTGACTAGTTTACTCAATCTTGCAGTTTACATCTGAGGAATTTAGTAGTGAAAAAAATAGACAAAGTATCCATAGTCCTGAAATTGTTAATAAAATAAAATCATATTTTTCTTATGAATAAATTAAAAAGTTGATATACACCTGATCAGATGTTGACATGTAAAGAAACAAAATAGAGTAAAGTGGAAAAATTTTAGCAAAAAGGAAGAAATAGTATTTTTGTTTGTCTGTTTTTGTTTTTTTCAAGAGATTATTTAGGGATTCCTGTTTTAAAAAGTGATGCTTGATCAGACACCTAAAAGAAGTGAGAATGCAAACCATGGAAGAGTGTGTCCTGGACAGAATAAGAAATGAATGTCGGGAATTCCCTAGCAGTCCAGTGGTTAGAACTCTGTGCTTTCACTGCCAAGGGCCCAGGGTTTAATCTCTGATGGGGAAACTAAGATTCTGCAAGCTGCACAGAGCAACACCACCCACCTCACCCACCCACCCCCCAAAAAAGAAAGAAAATGAAAAAAAAAAAAAGAATGCAAAAATATACAGGTGGAATTACACCTGTGCACAAGAGGAAAAGAATAGCTCTGTAATTTTGGGGACTATTTTGAGAAGAATAAATGTTCACTCTTCTCTAAATTTTTGTTGAACACACTTGTGAAGCCTGGATATTTTGCTGTGAGTTTTGTTGTTGCTGTTGTTGTTAGTTTTCACTGACTTGGCTTCACTGATAATTAGTCTTTCATATTTTCTATTTTTTTTTTTTTACTAATTCAGTCTTTGGATGTGTACATTTCTAGTAATTTGTCTTTTTCTTCTAGATTTTCCATTTTCCCAGCTTATAGCTGTTTGTATTATCAATAATCTCTTCTGATCCTTTATATTTCTGTGGTGTCAGATGTAACTCCTCTTTTTTCATTTCTCATTCTATTTACTTGGATCCTTTCTTTTTTTTCCTTGATGAATCTGACTATCAATTGTGTCTATGTTTTTAAAGGACCAGCTCCACATTTTACTGATCTTTTCAATTTTTTTGTGTGCTCAGTCACTTCAGTTGTGTCTGACTTTTTGTGATCCCATGGACTGTAGCCTGCCAGGCTCCTCTGTCCATGGGATTCTCCAGGCAGTAATCTTGGAGCAGGTTGCCATTTCCTTCTCCAGGGGATCTTCCTGACCCAAGGATCACACCTGCATCTCTTACCTCTCCTGCATTGGCAGGCAGTCATTTACCACTAGCACCATCTGCAGTCTTTATTTAATTTCTTTCTGTTTTTATCTTTATGATTATTTTCCTTCCACTAACTCTGGGTTTTGTTTGTTCTCTTTTTTCTATGTTTTTATTTTTTTTAATGTAAAGTTATTTATCTGAAATTTTTCTTCTTTTCTGAGGGATACTATTCTTTTAAATGTGTAGATTAGGCATACCATGTGAAAGAGAAGAATCAGATGTTCCAAAAGGATGGGAATTGACTGCAAGAATGTAGCTGATGCTAATGAAATGGGGACAGATGCAACAGGAACAAATTTTAGGTAAGGCTCATGATTAGGAGATAATGTGGCAAATAATCTAGACAGAGTTATTAATTAAACAGTGTTTTCTCAATGAAAATGGTAGTCATTTTCTGTTAAATGGCAGTGAGCAGTAAAATTGTATAAATCTATTGATGTTTGAACATTAAATGAAGTCAAATTCTAAATTCAGGTTATTTTGAATACAGAAATTCTCGCTTTCACAAATGCTTAACAGAATATTCAAAAGTCATGGAGGCTGAAAAAATAATTTCGTTTGAGTGGACCTGTCATGTACATTGTAATACACTTAGTAGCTCTCTGTATTGCATAGACAGAAAGGTACATATTCATGCAGAACAAATTAAGATGAGCCAAGTTAACCGCTGAGAGCCAATGTTAAGCACATTTAAAATTTATGTATGTTGAATCTTATTGGGATGCTTATTTCCCCACAGATCTAAATCCAGTGTATATTAATATAATTTAAAGGAAGGATATTTAATGTCATAATTTAAAATTCAGAAATAATCATTGTAAGTTATCATTAGAAACAAAAACATGCACATTTTGAGATATATATTAAACTTTCAATTTATCATTTTGAATAGTCAAGAGTTATTTATGTAATTGCATTCTTAAGACACTAGTGGAAGTGGAAGTGAAAAGAGGTTGTACATTGTGTATGCTTTGGGTATGTCATTTATAATTGAGTGCAATGTATTGGAAATAATGCTTAGCATTCATATTCTGAATTATATATATCTTAAAATTTTATTTTGTATCTCAATCTCTTTCCCAGTGAATGAATATTAACTTTTAAATGTTTGGATAAAATTATAAAAAATAAGAGGTTAAAGGGGAGAATAATAAATAATTTTTAAATGTTGTGTTTCAGTTTAAAACACATCAAAGTGCTTATTTTCACCAACTTTTAATGGGTACAATGATTACAGAAAAAATTTAGAAAACCCCTACTGTTGTTATATGTTTTTCTATGGAGAAATAATTTAAGGTAATTTTTAAAATACTGTGAATGTATCATCTTTGTACTAGATAAAACATGGGAGTTGAGATATCTATAAGTCAGAAACAATATATGCTTAATAAAATGTCTAAATATGGCAAATAAGAAACCTCCTGATAATCAACTTGTAACAAAAACTAGAAAAAAAATCACAGAATTGTCATTGCTCTACCTGAGAGAAATTCCAAAGGAAAAAAGCATTGTGAATGCATTAGAAAGGAAAGCTATTCAAATGTAGCTCAACAAAAATGCAGTAGTCAAGTTATAAACAGATAATATAAAAGACAACTGTTTACTTGTATTTATTAGAAAGCACAAAATAGTCAATAGGAAGCCAAAAAATTACAAATATATACATTATTCTCTGAGAGTAATGGTGTGAATTATAACAGGTTTATGTGTGTTTCTGAATTTAGTAAATCAGTTTAACAGATCTTAAGATAATTTTTTAAAGTATTATTTCTAACTTTTCCATTTCATATTTTTGAAAACAGGGCACATCTTCCATTATAATAAATGCTCAGGTTTAATAATGCTGACTATATAATGAAAAAAATGTTATTCTATTAATATCTAATATATTCTTATTACTAGCTATGGCATGCAAAGCTTGGCCTGTACTTCTTAAATATACTATTCATCTTACTATCTAGTAGTATGAGAAAATGTAATAGATTGAAATTACTTTGCATGATTACCGTGATGACCTGCCTTTAAAAAAATATCATATCTGCTTCTATGTAATTAGCCATCTTTGCAACTCAGCATCTCTTATTTCCTTTTCTTCTAGAATAGGCTCAAATAGATCTTTCTGCTTTAACTTTTATATCAATCCACTCTTTATGAAACATAAAAGCTGATCTTTTAGAAGTTAATAGATCAGTTTGTAAGGAATTTGACTTCATCTAAATTGGAGTAACAAGAAACAGATTTACCCTTCTGCTTGAAAAGCACTCCACTGCCCACCCATCCCCTCAAAGCATACACCCAAAATAACACATGAAAAGGTGGTTTTCAAAACAGTGGAAATTTGGCAATACAGTGATCCTTGAGCAAAGAAAAAGAAACAAAATAAGTCCTATGTTTTCCCCAGCTCAATGTCCTAAGACATTTTTCAAGATTTATGCAGACAGGAAGAACTGACTTGGAGCCCAGAGGACTTCTTAAACGAAGGAGACAAAATTAAGAGCTGAGACGAGCAATGGAGTTAGATTTCAGAGGACAGAGATGAGAGAGTCAAGAGCTACATTGCTAAAAATAGAAGAAGAAAACAAACAAACAACAACAACAACAAAAAAAAAAACCACAGCATTATCAGTAAATATAGATGAGGAAACTGCGTGAAGCCAAAGAAAGAAATATCCAAAATGATTAGAAGAAACAGGACACTGTGCCTGGAGTTATGTATGTTCCCACTAGTCAGACTGAAGCAAACACAATTCACAGGACCTGGGCTCAGCCTAGGACCACTTAACAAATCATAAAATCTCACTCACTAAACACTGTCCAAGTAGCTAACTGCATCCTAGAACAAAGCTCAAGATTTATAGGACTATAAAGATATCCAACACTCACTTAGGTAAAATTCACAGTATCTGATTTTCAGTGAAGAAGCACCAGGCATACAATGAGGAAGTCCACAAAACCTGTGTCCATGATGGAGGAACCCCTTGCTCAGCATCCCGCCTTCCCAGTGGACCTTACCTAAATAGTTATGATGACCTCACTTGGAGAAGTGGCCTTGGAAGAGTATGAGAGATCTCTGCAAGACCTTCCCACTACATCTGTTGTCTCTGTTTAACTGCTGTGTGTTTACATGCATATATACATACATACGCTGGACTGGAAGAAGTACAAGCTGGAATCAAGATTGCCGGGAGAAATATCAATAACCTCGGATATGCAGATGATGCCACCCTTATGGCAGAAAGTGAAGAGGAACTAAAAAGCCTCTTGATGAAAGTGAAAATGGAGAGTGAAAAAGTTGGCTTAAAGCTCAACATTCAGAAAATGAAGATCATGGCATCCACTCCCATCACTTCATGGGAAATAGATGGGGAAATAGATGGGGAAACAGTGGAAACAGTGTCAGACTTTATTTTTCTGGGCTCCAAAATCACTACAGATGATGACTGCAGCCATGAAATTAAAAGACACTTACTCCTTGGAAGGAAAGTTATGATCAACCTAGATAGCATATTCAAAAGCAGAGACATTACTTTGCCAACAAAGGTTCATCTAGTCAAGGCTATACTTTTTCCTGTGGTCATGTACGGATATGAGAAGAAGGCTGAGCGCCAAAGAATTGATGCTTTTGAACTGTGGTGTTGGAGAAGACTCTTGAGAGTCCCTTGGACTGCAAGGAGATCCAACCAGTCCATTCTGAAGGAGATCAGCCCTGGGATTTCTTTGGAAGGAATGATGCTAAAGCTGAAACTCCAGTCCTTTGGCCACCTCATGCGAAGAGTTGACTCATTGGAAAAGACTCTGATGCTGGGAGGGATTGGGGGCAGGAGCAGAAGGGGACGGCAGAGGATGAGATGGCTGGATGGCATCACTGACTCGATGGACGTGAGTCTGGGTGAACTTCGGGAGTTGGTGATGGACAGGGAGGCCTGGCATGCTGCGACTCATGGGGTCGCAAAGATTCGGACATGACTGAGCTACTGAACTGAACTGATACATACATACCTACTGGTAAGGAGAAAGGTGTATATTTAAAAACTATCTCAGAAAAACTACATATTAATTCTCTATACCAAAGGTAATGCAAAAGTCCGCAAGATTCTGTTTTTGTTGTTGTTCAGTCTCTAAGTTGTGTCTGACTCTTTGTGACCTCATGGACTGCAGGACACCTGGCTTCCCTGTCCTCGTTATCTCTAAGAGTTTACTCAAACTCATGTCCATTAAGTCAGTGATGCTATCCAACCATTTCATTCTCTGTTATCCTCTTTCTCCTGTCTTCAATCATTTCCAGCATCGGATTATTTTCCAGTGAGTGGGCTCTTCACATCAGGTGGCTTCAGCTTCCACGCCAGTCCTTCCAATGAATATTCAGGGTTGATTTCCTTTCAGATTGAAAGGTTTGCTCTGTTTGCTGTCCAAGGGACGCTCAAGAGTCTTCTCCAGCACCACAGTTCAAAAGAATCTATTCTGCTTTTATATCAGTATACATATTGAAAGTATATGAGAAAATAGATTCTGAAACTGTTAAGCCAAGGAAGAAGAAATATAACTTAACAGACATTTATCTTCAGTGGATTTGTTTTCTATGTTAGTTAACTAAAACCAGTACCCAAATTATCACTTTGTTAAATAAGTTTAAGACATTAGAAATTTCTTATAAATGTAAAAGAATTAATCCAAAATATTCACAGGTTGGAACATAAAATATATATTATGTCAATCCCATAACTGGGTAACCCCAAAATTTAGAGTAAAATGCATCCACCAAGACATTGCAAAACACGTTGATGAAAAAGTCTGCTTATCTCTGAGAAGAAAAGTAGTTGTTCTCTGTAGGCAAGGGATATGCTGCTATTTCAAAATCTCTGGTTTCAATGAGGATGATTGACTTTCTTATGCCAGGGATATTAGGTGTAGGCACTTTTCTGGACAGTAGATAATCAGATGGTTTGATAACTTTTAATAAGGAGAAATACTCTGCATGGTCTCATATTGTGTCCATTGGCAAAATTAATAAAATACTCTCAGTTCTGCATATAAAAGGAAAGAAATAAGGAATGAAGGAAGGGAGGGAGGAAGGAGAAAAGGGAAGCCGTTTATGCAAAAGTCAAGTCAGTCACAGCCTTTCATTGAATCCCAAGGTTGAGTCAGATCACAAACGCAGAGTCCCTCGAAGAGAGGAGAAGCCAAAGACTTTTGAGGAAGGATCATGTAGTAACAGTAACAGCACAAGAACCGTGGGCCCTCCTCCTAATCTTTTTATTTTATTTTATTTTTAAACTTTACAATATTGTGTTAGTTTTGCCAAATGTCGAAATGAATCCACCACAGGTATACATGTGTTCCCCATCCTGAACCCTCCTCCCTCCCCATACCATCCCTCTGGGTCGTCCCAGTGCACCAGCCCCAAGCATCCGGTATCGTGCATCGAACCTGGACTGGCATCTCGTTTCATACATGATATTATACATGTTTCAATGCCATTCTCCCAAATCTTCCCACCCTCTCCCTCTCCCACAGAGTCCATAAGACTGTTCTATACATCAGTGTCTCTTTTGCTGTCTCGTACACGGGGTTATTGTTACCATCTTTCTAAATTCCATATATATGTGTTAGTATACTGTATTGGTGTTTTTCTTTCTGTCTTACTTCACTCTGTATAATAGGCTCCTCCTAATCTTAAAATTCCCCAAAGGATGCTGTGGCATTCAGTGGGTAAGTGCCTAGAGAATTGGCCTTTAACTTTCTTTGGAAAGAAGCTTTAGTATAAACCTTGGGTAGCCAAGGGGGCGGACCATGTCTTATGGATAAACAGCTCAGGATCTATTTCAATCTTCTAGTAAACATCTAAGTATATATATACACAAATATATATATACACACACACACACACATATATATATATATATATATATACACAAACACATATATCCAAAGTTAATAGCTATGAATACATACTTTAACTTGCTCCTAGGGAAGAGTAAATTTGAAAGTTAAATTTTATTGTCTTATAAATGATTTTCAGTAAAGTAGTTCTGTAGCTGATGACTATAGTGGCGATTTCTTGGCTGAGAAAAGGGTGGCTTCTTTAACTTTCAATGTTGGCATTATTCTAGAACCAGCAGCTATAGTGACTTCTTTTCAAGACCACTTCAGATCATGGTAGAAAAAGCTGATTCCTTGGTGGTCTATTCCATGTATGACTCTGGAAGTCTTCTTTAATGCTCATCTTAACATTTTTTCAAACTATGTTAACATTTTTTCAAATATGTTAGAGCTTCCCAAGTGATAGGAAAAGATAGGAAAAGACCACACTGATCTGCTCCTGTATTCCCTGAAAATATTTTAAAAAGTAATGTATCCCTTATACTTTTCAGCTGACAGCTAACATATTTCATGAGAAGGTAGAGTTGTCAAACTATATACTTCCTGGTGTCATGTAAATATTGAAATTTTAAAACTGTTACATCATTCTTTTAAGAATATTCGGTGTAATTTAAATATATATGAATTTGAGACTCATCATCTATTTACAAAGATAAATGAATGCATCATTTAGTTAAGAAATGTGTTAGTGTGGTATATGTAATGTGCTAGTAGATGGATAGAAATGGGTTAGTGCAAACTCAGTCGTGTCCAACTCTTTGCGACTCCATGGACTGTAGCCCTCCGGGCTCTTCTGTCCATGGACTTTTCCAGGCAAGAATACTGGAGTGAGTTGCCATTTCCATTTCAGGGGATCTTTCCAACCCAAGGATTGAACTCTCATCTCTTGTGTATCCTGAATTGGCAGGTAGATTCTTTACTACTGTGCTACTTGGGCAGCCCACACATTACTATGGATGCTTTAATATTGATTGGTGTCATTCACTAGGCCTTAGTTCAGGCCTGAGGGTGAAGTAGGTCAGAGTCCCTGAGGCAGGGACTTGAGTGTTCCATGAGGTGTGAAGACCTGTGATCCATATGAGACCTAATGCAAGCCATTTAATTAAATGTCATAGATCTCCTTCTGCTAAAATTAGTTAGAATACTTTTGTGGTTTTTTGTTTGTTTGTTTGTTTTTATCTGACAAGTTATCAACACCATGACAGTTCCTAGAACATCCCTGTATTAACATGGCTGCTCCAGAAACTAGGTAAGAGGACTATGTGGTATTGCTCTCTTAGGGAACATGGGCTTCAGGAGCAGAATGTAGGAAGAAGGAGGCAAGGAAGGCGAGAGTGTGAGGGTTGGTTAGCAAGCTAGTCTACAACAAGTGGTACTGATTTCCTGATCCTATGGGGCAATCTCCAATAAACAATTTTAACCAAGTTCTAGGGCAATGCATAATGAGGGGAAAAATGGAGAGAAATTTACTCATTAGCTGCTATTTCCAATGGTGAAAGTTCTGGCCCAGTAAGGTTAAATTCCCTGCTCTTATAAGTTATACATTTGTGAGTCTTGAGGAGGGTCTAGTGGCTCCAAAAGAGAAGCCATGGGTTGGAAGCAAGGCACATGGCAGGAGAATGAGATGGGGCACATTCAGATGATGCCTGCAAAAGGTCAATCAAAACCCATGCAGTTGAGCTGTAGGAGTTGCTTGTATATTTTTGAGATTAGTTGTTTGTTGGTTGCTTCATTTGCTATTATTTTCTCCCATTCTGAAGGCTGTCTTTTCACCTTGCTAATAGTTTCCTTTGATGTGCAGAAGCTTTTAAGGTTAATTAGGTCCCATTTGTTTATTTTTGCTTTTATTTCCAATATTCTGGGAGGTGGGTCATAGAGGATCCTGCTGTGATGTATGTCAGAGAGTGTTTTGCCTATGTTCTCCTCTAGGAGTTTTATAGTTTCTGGTCTTATGTTTAGATCTTTAATCCATTTTGAGTTTATTTTTGTGTGTGGTGTTAGAAAGTGGTCTAATTTCATTCTTTTACAAGTGGTTGACCAGATTTCCCAGCACCACTTGTTAAAGAGATTGTCTTTAATCCATTGTATATTCTTGCCTCCTTTGTCAAAGATAAGGTGTCCATATGTGCGTGGATTTATCTCTGGGCTTTCTATTTTATTCCATTGATCAATATTTCTGTCTTTGTGCCAGTACCATACTGTCTTGATAACTGTGGCTTTGTAGTAGAGCCTGAAGTCAGGTAGGTTGATTCCTCCTGTTCCATTCTTCTTTCTCAAGATTGCTTTGGCTATTCCAGGTTTTTTGTATTTCCATACAAATTGTGAAATTATTTGTTCTAGCTCTGTGAAGAATACTATTGGTAGCTTGATAGGGATTGCGTTGAATCTATAAATTGCTTTGGGTAGTATACTCATTTTCACTATATTGATTCTTCCAATCCATGAACATGGTATATTTCTCCATCTATTAGTGTCCTCTTTGATTTCTTTCACCAGTGTTTTATAGTTTTCTATATATAGGTCTTTAGTTTCTTTAGGTAGATATATTCCTAAGTATTTTATTCTTTCCGTTGCAATGGTGAATGGAATTGTATCCTACAGCTCAACTCCAGAAAAATAAACGACCCAATCAAAAAATGGGCCAAAGAACTAAATAGACATTTCTCCAAAGAAGACATACAGAGGGCTAACAAACACATGAAAAGATGCTCAACATCACTCATTATCAGAGAAATGCAAATCAAAACCACTATGAGGTACCATTTCACACCAGTCAGAATGGCTGCAATCCAAAAGTCTACAAATAATAAATGCTGGAGAGGGTGTGGAGAAAAGGGAACCCTCTTACACTGCTGGTGGGAATGCAAACTAGTACAGCCACTATGGAGAACAGTGTGGAGATTCCTTAAAAAACTGGAAATATAACTGCCTTATGATCCAGCAATCCCACTGCTGGGCATACACACTGAGGAAACCAGAAAGGAAAGAGACACATGTAGCCTAATGTTCATCACAGCACTGTTTATAATAGCCAGGACATGGAAGCAACCTAGATGTCCATCAGCAGATGAATGGATAAGAAAGCTATGGTATATATACACAATGGAGTATTACTCAGCCATTAAAAAGAATACATTTGAATCAGTTCTAATGAGGTGGATGAAACTGGAGCCTATTGTACAGAGTGAAGTAAGCCAGAAGGAAAAACATAAATACAGTATACTAACGCATATATATGGAATTTAGAAAGATGGTAACAATAACCCGGTGTACGAGACAGCAAAAGAGACACTGATGTATAGAACAGTCTTATGGACTCTGTGGGAGAGGGAGAGGGTGGGAAGATTTGGGAGAATGGCATTGAAACATGTAAAATATCATGTAAGAAACGAGTTGCCAGTCCAGGTTCGATGCACGATACTGGATGCTTGGGGCTAGTGCACTGGGACGACCCAGAGGGATGGTATGGGGAGGGAGGAGGGTGGAGGGTTCGGGATGGGGAGTGCATGTGTACCTGTGGCGGATTCGTTTTGATGTTTGGCAAAACTAATACAATTATGTAAAGTTTAAAAATAAAATAAAATTAGAAAGAAAAAAAAAAAAAAAAAAAAAAAACCCATGCAGATGTTATCCACACAGGGGCAGTTTGGAACAAAACACAGATGAAGCTAAAAGAAATTGAAATGATGTGTAAAGGACCCACTTTTTACATGGAAACTTCACTTAGCTTTTCAGTTTTAATGAATTACACTTCCCTTAACTCTTACTAATTTTTCCTCATGCTTTGTGATTCATCTTAAATGTTACTCTTAGAGAATTCTTCCATGGCTCTCCTCTCTTTCTTCAGGGTGAAGACTAGCTGTTAATATAGCTTGTCTCACCATTGTGTCTATTCCTCTAATGAGCAGATGTCAGGATTTGTATTAATATGTGCATTTGTACAAATATTTAATATGTCTCTTCAGGTTTTATTATCCATGAGAATAGCGGTAATTTTCCTTTAATAATACATCCTCTACACCAAGAACTGCATATAAAATTTAATAGTGCTATCAAAGAATGTGTGTGAAATTATTAAATGAGTTATCTTTGCAATGACTACTTCTTTATCCCAACCTTCTAAAGAGAAGTGAAAGTGAAAGTTCGTCAGTCATATCCAACTCTTTGGGAATCCCATAGACTGTATAGTCCATGGAATTCTCCAGGCCAGAATACTGGAGTGGGTAGCCTTTCCCTTCTCCAGGGCATCTTCCCAACCCAGGGATCGAACCCAGGTCTCCCACATTGTGGGTGGATTATTTACCAGCTGAGCCACAGGGGTAACCCAAGAATACTGGAGAGGGTAGCCTATTCCTTCTCCAGCAGATCTTCCTGACCCAAGATCTCCTGGAATCAAACCAAGGTCTCCTGCATTACAGGTGGGTTTTTTACCAAGTGAGTTATCAGGGAAGCCCAAGAGAAGCAAGGATGAGTGTGAAATGTATTTATGTATGATACATTGAATATCATTACTCCATGGACAGTTTCAGGACAATATGCTGTAGAATTAAGGTATGACTGAAAAGGTTCATGGTTTACAAGAAAATCTGACAATCATATAGGACATGTTATCTTTTGAATTTTGTTTTTCCCTCACAAGCATCCAAAGGCTATCAGTATGTCAATAAATATTATGGTAATAAAAATAATTTTGTTTTAAAACCTTTTGTTAAAGGTCATTGTTGATACCCTTTCAAGTTCAAAGAATAGAACTAACATAATGCATATAACCAACTCATATGAGGGAATAAAAATGCTAATTTATTTTCATTTCAATAGTAACTATTATTAGAATTAATTTTTTCACTGTAGGCTTCCCCAGTGGCTCAAGAAACAATCCACCTGCAATACAGGATACACAAAGACGGCAGTTCAATCCTGGGTCAGGAAGATACTCTGGAGGAGGAAATGGAAACCCAGTTCAATATTCTTTCTTAGAAAATTCCACAAACTGAGGAGTCTGGTGGGCTATAGTCAGTGGGATTGCAATGAGTTTGACATGATTGAGTGATTGAGTATTAGAGATACCAAGGAAATATTTCATGCAAAGTTGGGCTCGATAAAGAATAGAAATGGTATGGACCTAACAGAAGCAGAAGATAATAAGAAGAGGTGGCAAGAATACACAGAAGAACTGTACAAAAAAGATCTTCATGACCCAGATAATCACGATGGTGTGATCACTGACCTAGAGCCAGAAATCCTGGAATATGAAGTCAACTGGGCCTTAGAAAGCATTACTATGGATAAAGCTAGTGGAGGTGATGGAATTCCAGTTGAGCTATTTCAAATCCTGAAAGATGATGCTATGAAAGTGATGCAGTCAATATGCCAGCACATTTGGAAAGCTCAGCAGTGGCCACAGGACTGGAAAAGGTCAGTTTTCATTCCAATCCCAAAGAAAGGCAATGCCAAAGAATGCTCAAACTACCGCACAATTGCACTCATCTCACACGCTAGTAAAGTAATGCTCAAAATTCTCCAAGCCAGGCTTCAGGAATAGGTGAACCATGAACTTCCAGATGTTCAAGCTGGTTTTAGAAAAGGCAGAGGAGCCAGAGATCAAATTTCCAACATCCACTGGATCAGAGAAAAAGCAAGAGGGCCCCAGAAAAACATCTATTTCTGCTTTATTGACTATACCAAAGCCTTTGACTGTGTGGGTCACAATGAACTGTGGAAAATTCTGAAAGAGATGGGAATACCAGACAACCTGACCTGCCTCTTGAGAAACCTGTATGCAGGTCAGGAAGCAACAGTAAGAACTGGACATGGAACAACAGACTGGTTCCAAATAGGAAAAGGAGTACATCAAGGCTGTATATTGTCACCCTGCTTATTTAACTCATATGCGAAGTACACCATGAGAAACACTGGGCTGGAGGAAGCACAAGCTGAAATCAAGATTGTCAGGAGAAATATCAGTAACCTTAGATATGCAGACGACACCACCCTTATGGCAGAAAGTGAAGAGAAACTAAAAAGCTTGATGGAAGTGAAAGTGGAGAGTGAAAAAGTTGGCTTAAAGCTCAACGTTCAGAAAACGAAGATCATGGTATCCGGTCCCATAACTTCATGGGAAGTAGATGGGGAAACAGTGGAAACAGTGGCTGACTTCATTTTTGGGGGCTCCCAAATCACTGTAGATGGTGATTGCAGCCATGAAATTAAAAGACGCTTACTCCTTGGAAGGAAAGTTATGCCCAACCTAGACAGCTTATTTAAAAGCAGAAACATTACTTTGTCAACAAAGGTCCACCTAGTCAAGGCTATGGTTTTTCCAGTGGTCATGTATGGATGTGAGAGTTGGACTGTGAAGAAAGCTGAGCACTGAAGAATTGGTGCTTTTGAACTGTGGTGTTGGAGAAGACGCTTGAGAGTCCCTAGGATTGCAAGAATATCCAACTAGTCCATCCTAAAGATCATCCCTGGGTGTTCATTGGAAGGACTGATGTTGAAGCTGAAACTCCAATACTTTAGCCACCTCATGTGAAGAGTTGACTCATTGGAAAAGACCCTAATGCTGGGAAGGATTGGGGTCAGGAGGAGAAGGGGATGACAGAGGATAAGATGGTTGGATGGCATCACCAACTCGATGGACATGGATTTGGGTAGACTCCGGGAGTTGGTGTTGGACAGAGAGGCCTGGTGTGCTGTGATTCATTGTGTCACATAGAGTTGGACATGACTGAGCGACTGACTGAACTGAACTGAAGGATTGGGCACACATGCTAGCTCAGCTGGTAGAGCATGGGGCATAGGACTTAACTGTAGCTGAAAAATAGCAAAATAATCCTTACTATCACTAAATAAATCTTAAAGTTGTAAATATTATGCATAAATGATATGGAGAAAACATTATAGAGTATTTGTGACGTCTGTATGTACAGTTATCAGAGTCTGAGTTGGTATCCTGGTTGTAGTTATTTCACTTTAATCAGTTTTATCAGTCTCCTTCATCATATTTTTTTTTCATAAAGAAAACTGGCATCATTGCCATATATCAAGGCTCCTAAGATGCTATATGGTTTAAGTATCATTACAGTATTATGTGTACCCATTAGCAAAGAAAAAACCTCAACAATTACACAAGGCCATTCCATTAATTATAACATAAATATCTGACCTGAGAGAAGTTAAAATGTAAAAGAAAGAGAAAACATAATTAATTGACTGAAATTTGATGAAATGGGCTTTTTTGAAAAGTAAATGAGGTAAAAGTACAATTTTTAATACCAGCCTGATATATTAGAGATCAATTATACTAGCAATACAAAACTCTGGAAATCTGCTATCTTTAAAATAGGTGAGAAATGTAATACAACTCATCTAAAGTTATTGTTATTATTCTATATCATATTTTTTTCAAAAGTTTTCTTTATAATTGTGTGTAGCAATCACTGGCATAAATGCTTTGTTTTGGATCATTTAATTTCTTTTGTCCTTTCCAATTCATTTCATTTGATTTCAAAATTCTACTGTAGCGCTTTTGACTTAACAATAAAGGGAAATAGAAAATGACTAAACTGAAAACATTCTCTAAATAGGTTTGCAATCCAAAAGTGTCTGTCTTAGTTTGATGTATAAGTTTATTCATTTTGTTGAAACATTCTTGCATGTTTAAATAGATGCTCATACTCTATTTTTGCTTGTCATTTATACTTCTAACTATGTGTCATATTTGTCAAATACTTTCAGGATTCAGTCATGAGACACAATCTTATTTTGATAATCACATGTACATTTTCTATATATATACATTTTTGAAAATCAGCCAGAATCTAAATTAAAAAAAAAAACTACTCACTATAAATAATTTTGTGAAGTCCTATTATTGTAGTTATCTAGTTTTGTAAATCAAATAGTTTTTAACTCATTGTAACAGCATAAGCTGATAGACCTACCTACATTACAATAAATCACTTTTGTGTTATAGATATTTTTTGAAATATATGAAATGTCTGAATATAACACTTTCTCAATTAGCAATAAAACAAGATAGATCTCTGGTTCCTTTATATACTCAAAAAGAATAACCTTAGTTGCCAAAACTAATAACTAGTTTTATTTTTACTGATGTTACACTTTATATTTGCTTAGACACTTTCATGCCATAGGTCACTTTTTAATCATCCCCTTCTACTTTTTATTTATGTCTTCTCTAATGGTAAAAAAGTGAACAAAAAATTAAGCATGTTATTAAAACAAAATGTTGCCAAATAGTGTATATATGTAATAGTAAGAGTTTTCCATTAACAATGACAAAAATATATTACCAACCACCATTAGAAAAATGCTAGCCTCTATTAAAATTTTTAATTGCTTCATATTCATACACTTAAGGAAATAATGAGAGCTTCAGTAAACTCATGAGTAATGATATCAATATGACAAAGCACTGTGAAATGAATGAATTACCTATTTGGAAAATATTTGCCAGTATTATTAGCTATAGTCATAGCAAAATGTGCTGATACATATATATATATATATATATAAACACATACTTCATCAGTCCAGTTCAGTTCAGTCGCTCAGTCATGTCCGACTTTTTGCGGCCCCATTAATCGCAGCACGCCAGGCCTCCCTGTCCATCACCAACTCCCAGAGTTCACTCAGACGCACATCCATCGAGTCAGTGATGCCATCCAGCCATCTCATCCTCTGCCGTCCCCTTCTCCTCCTGCCCCAATCCCTCCCAGCATCAGAGTCTTTTCCAATGAGTCAACTCTTCGCATGAGGTGGCCAAAGGACTGGAGTTTCAGCTTTAGCATCATTCCTTCCAAAGAAATCCCAGGGCTGATCTCCTTCAGAATGGACTGGTTGGATCTCCTTGCAGTCCAAAGGACTCTCAAGAGTCTTCTCCAACACTTGCTAAAACATCCACATAAATAAGCAAAAATCAGGAATTATCAAAAAAGAAATATTCGATATGTGCCCTTTTTAAATGTGGAATAGTTGGTAATGCCATAATAAAATATTATCTTCAAGCTTCAACTATCCTTTTCTTCCTAGATGACAACACTCCATATATATATATATATTTTTAGCTGAGCACACTAACTTTTTAAATAAAAGTTGTGCCTCCCAGTCCCACTTATAACTAGGAATGGACAAATGACTACTGTGAGTTAATTTGAGCAGATATGATTAAGGGACATCAAAGAATGGGGGTATATTTTTCCTCACTTTTTCTCCTTCCTGTGTATAGATTGTAGAGTTGGAGATGGAAAAATCCTTATGGACTTACATGCTGCCTATGGAGTGTATGTAAGATATGACATCCTGGGTCGCTAATACTGGACCCACATCAGCTATGGAATATTTTGAATCTGGGGATAGAATAAACTGTGTTTTTTTTTTTCCTCCCTGTGAGGCATATTTTTTTAGGTTTTCTTTCACTCACAGCTTCTCCTAATATTGACAGAGAGGTCTTCTGTTCTTTTGATGTTACAGACAAAATTTATTTTTTAACTGGACAATTAGAATTGTTTGAAGTATATTGTCTTTTGTTCAATTTTCTATCCCAACATTTTTTTGTTCTTTGAAATCTGTAATCTACTCGGTTTTGCCTAGGATATAGAAAGCTGCCAAGAGTATTGTTCCTATTGTGAAAGCAAACCAACCGAAAACAAACAAACAAAAACAAGTAGAAATACAAAATTGTAATTTGTATTGTACCTATAAAAGAACTGAAGTTTCAGGCAACTAAATGGCCTGAAATTTAAGGCAAAATGGATAACTCCAGTTAGAGATACAGTGTGAACACAGGCTTACCAGTGGCAGAGCACAGGAGGAAAAGACACTGGGAATTGTGTAATGGAGCAAAAAATAAAATAAAATAAATAACGATATGCTTTTTTAGTGAATAGCTAAAGTGTGGGACATGAAATTGAGCAAACTCAGGGAAATAGTAGAGGACAGAGTAGCCTGGCATGTTGCAGTCTATAGGGTCACAGAATCAGATACAATTTAGCAACAGAACAACAACAAAAGTGTGGGTAGGCATGACAGGGACAGAGATTGTATGGAATAGAAGTCAATAGCAGAGTTATCTCTAAATATTATGAAATTAAATAATACAGTTGTAAAAATCAAGGTCCAAAGGAAAAGTCACACAATAAATGAGAAAATATTTTTGAAATAGAAATCAATTAAGTCTGAAAGTGAAAGTTGTTGAGTCCTGTTGGACTCTTTGTGATACCATGGACTTTGTGATACCATGTGATACCATGGAGCCCAACAGTCTCCTCTGTCCATGGTATTATCCAGGCAAGAATACTGGAATGGGTTGCCATTTCCTTCTCCAGGGGATCTTCCAGACTCAGGGATTGAACCTGGGTTTCCTGAATTGCAGGCATATTCTTGACTGTTTGAACCACCGTATAACAATTTGTGGAATACAATTGAAACAATGTTTAGAGAGATATTTACAGCATTAAATACTTAGAAAAGAAAATAAGTCTTAAATCAATGACCTAATTTTCTACTTTTAGACCTCAGAAAAATAAGAGCTAAGTACACCCAAACCAATGGGAAAGAAGTGAATAATGAAAATAAGAACAGTATTCAATGAATTGAGGCAAGAAAGCAATGGAGAAATTTAATAAAACTGAAAACTAGTTATTTTTTAGAACAGCTTTATCGAGATATAACTGATATACAATAAACTGCACAAGATTAGTGTAGACAATTGCATAACCTTTGATGTAGGTATACACCTGGTGAAATCACCACAGTCAAAATACTGAGTATATCCCTCACTCATAAGAGTATTGTAGCCATTTGTTATCCCTCACTTCTGCGCATCATGCTTCCACTTTACTATAGTTCCAGGAAACAACTGAATCCCTTTTTAACCCTATAAAATTGTATATATTCTATAGAGATTGGAAGTCAAGAAACACCTGGAGTAACAGGCAAATTTGGCCTTGGAATACGGAATGAAGCAGGGCAAAGAGTAATAGAGTTTTGCCAAGAAAATGCACTCACTGGTCATAACAAACACCCTCTTCCAACAACACAAGAGAAGACTCTACACATGGACATCACCAGATGGTCAACACCAAAATCAGATTGACTATAGTCTTTGCAGCCAAAGATGGAGAAGCTCTATACAGTCAACAAAAACAAGACCAGGAGCTGACTGTGGCTCAGATCATGAACTCCTTATTACCAAAATCAGACTTAAATTGAAGAAAATAGGGAAAACCACTAGACCATTGAGGTATGACCTAAATCAAATTCCTTATGATTATACAGTGGAAGTGAGAAATAGATTTAAGAGACTAGATCTGATAGATAGAATGCCTGATGAACTATGAAATGAGGTTCGTGATATTGTACAGGAGACAGGGATCAAGACCATCCCCATGGAAAAGAAATGCAAAAAAGCAAAATGGCTGTCTGGGGAGGCCCTACAAATAGCTGTGAAAAGAAGAGAAGTGAAAGCAAAGGAGAAAAGGAAAGATACAAGCATCTGAATGCAGAGTTCCAAAGAATAGCAAGAAGAGATAACAAAGTCTTCCTTGGCAATCAATGCAAAGAAATAGAGGAAAACAATGGAATGGGAAAGACGAGAGATCTCTTCAAGAAAATTAGGGATACCAAAGGAACATTTCATGCAAAGATGGGCTTGAAAAAGAACAGAAATGGTATGGACCTAACAGAAGCAGAAGATAATAAGAGGAGGTGGCAGGAATACATAGAAGAACTGTACAAAAAAGATATTCATGACCCAGATAATCACGATGGTGTGATCACTGACCTAGAGCCAGACATCCTGGAATGTGAAGTCAAGTGGGCCTTAGAAAGCATCACTACAAACAAAGCTAGTGGAGGTGATGGAATTCCAGTTGAGCTATTTCAAATCCTGAAAGATGATGCTGTGAAAGTGATGCACTCAATATGCCAGCACATTTGGAAAGCTCAGCAGTGGCCATAGGACTGGAAAATGTCGGTTTTCATTCCAATCCCAAAGAAAGGCAATGCCAAAGAATGCTCAAACTACCACACAATTGCAATCATCTCACACACTAGTCAAGTAATGCTCAAAATTCTCCAAGCCAGGCTTCAGCAATATGTGAACCGTGAACTTGCAGATATTCAAGCTGGTTTTAGAAAAGGCAGAGGAACCAGAGATCAAATTGCCAACATCCGCTGGATCATGGAGAAAGCAAGAGTTCCAGAAAAACATCTATTTCTGCTTTATTGACTATGCCAAAGCCTTTGACTGTATGGATCACAATAAACTGTGGAAAATTTTGAAAGAGATGGGAACACTAGACCACCTGACCTGCCTCTTGAGAAATCTGTATGCAGGTCAGGAAGCAACACTAAGAACTGAACATGGAACAATAGACTGGTTCCAAATAGGAAAAGGAGTACGTTAAGGTTGTATATTGTCACCCTGTTTATTTAACTTATATGTAGAGTACATCATGAGAAATGCTGGGCTGGAAGAAGCACAAGCTGGAATCAATATTGCTGGAAGAAATATCAATAACTTCAGATATGCAGATGACACCACCCTTATGGCAGAAAGTGAAGAGGAACTTAAAAGCCTCTTGATGAAAGTGCAAGTGGAGAGTGAAAAAGTTGGCTTAAAGCTCAACATTCAGAAAATGAAGATCATGGAATCTGGTCCCATCACTTCATGGGAAATAGATGGGGAAACAGTGGAAACAGTGTCAGACTTTATTTTTGGGGGCTCCAAAATCACTGCAGATGGTGATTACAGCCATGAAATTAAAAGACGCTTACTCCTTGGAAGGAAAGTTATGACCAACCTAGATAGCATATTGAAAAGCAGAGACATTACTTTGCCAACAAAGATCCATCTAGTCAAGGCTATGGTTTTTCCTGTGGTCATGTATGGATGTGAGAGTTGGACTGTGAAGAAGGCTGAGCACTGAAGAACTGATGCTTTTGAACTGTGGTGTTGGAGAAGACTCTTGAGAGTCTCTTGGATTGCAAGGAGATCCAACCAGTCCATTCTGAAGGAGATCAGCCCTGAAATTTCTTTTGAAGGAATGATGCTGAAGCTGAAACTCCAGTACTTTGGCCACCCCATGCAAAGAGTTGACTCACTGGAAAAGACCCTGATGCTGGGAGGGATTGGGGGCAGGAGGAGAAGGGGATGACAGAGGACGAGATGGCTGGATGGCATCACTGACTCGATGGACATGAGTCTGAGTTAATTCCGGGAGTTGGTGATGGACAGGGAGGCCTGGTGTGCTGCGATTCATGGGGTTGCAAAGAGTCGGACAGGACTGAGTAACTGAACTGAACTGAACTGACTCAAAGAATATATATTCTTGTGTATGTGGTGTGTATATTTGGTCTGACCTGTTTCATACAATATAGTTATTTGGAGGTTCATCTATATTATTGTTTTAGTTCCTTTATTTCCTTGCTGATTAATATTCCATCATAAGTATATAACTCAACTTGTTTATCCATTCAGTGTTGACAGGCATTTTGGTTGTTTCCCAGCTTTTGACTATTAATAAACTACTATGAGCATTAATGTGTATGTAATATGCATTTATTTCTCTTGGGTAAATGCCATGAGGAAAATAACTGGGTCATATGCTACAAATATGTCTAGCTTTTTAAGTAATTTCCAAAATATTCTCTAAGTGATTCCACTATCTTGCATTCCACCTGCAGTATTTGAGAGTTCTAGTCACAAAACATCTTCATCAATTTAGTAAGACCAGTTTTATTAATTGTAAACATTCTGATTTGAGTGCAATAGCATCAGATTTAAGATTATTTTACACTTTTCCTAGTGACTAATAAAATGATGTGAGAAATGTGGCCTCCTCTTCTATTTATAAGTGCTTATTTGCCATTGACATATTTTTTATGATGAGATGTCATAAATTTTTGACCTTTTTCAAATTAGTTTTTTTCTTTTATTATTGTTGAGCTTTGATATTTCCTTAGTTTGGGTAAAATCCTTTATCATATATGGGATTTATAGATAATTTATCTGAGTCTATAGTCTATATTTTAATTTTCTTAATAGTACCTCTTAAAGGATAATAGTTTTTAATTTTGTTGAAGTTCAACTTATTTAATTTTAAGGTTTTTACTTTTGGGACTATATGATTATTCACATTAAAGTTAATGTAAAATCTCTAAAATGTTATCATTTTTTTTCTCTGAGTTTTAATATTCACAGACAAGCACATATAGGGGAAGACTTCCATTTTTATGGCATATGTTATCATTCAACATCTTTAATCCCACTAGAATCTCTGAGCCATTACACCACCATTCTTTTTTTAACTCATATCTTTTCCCCCAATCATGTCTCCAACCAACCAACCCACAAATATTACCAAACCAAGGTCCAACTTTCCAATAAAAATACCTTTCCTAAATCAAATCTGATATGAATATATTCTTTCTGCTGAAAAACTTCCCTTCCCCTCCCAGATTGCTTAAAAGCTAAGGTTGAAACTTCAAGTATTGAATATAAAATGTCGTAAAAGCTATACTTCTCTCTGGAAGAGGATAGTGTGGACTAACTCATTTAATATGCATTCCACACTTCTAATGTGTAAGTAAGTAACTCTTCTTTATTGCATGGTCTTTAAAAACTCTCAGAATCTGAATTCTGGATTGTAGTTCAGTTTTTCAATTTGTATGCATCCATTTGCTATTTGAAAGGTAGAAGAGAGATGAATAACATTTTCTGACTGCTGCTGGCAATCAAAATCTCAGAGAAGTGATAATCAAGAAGCAGTTGTGATAATGTCTTGCAGGATTTAGCCACCATCTTCATGAGTATGACAATTGCAGTCATTATTTCAATCAAATATTATTTTCATATGGATTGTCAAGCAATCCATTTTCATATGGTTTAACAAACAATTGGTGATTAATACAATGGTGGGGGAAGTGAGTCTCAATCTCTGCATTGCAGCTATATTAAAATGGTTGTTTTTATACTCAAGCAATTTAAAAGTAGACTTGACTCACTTTCCTCATCTTTTCATTTTTGCTTGCACCTTATTTTCTGTGTAATAAATTTGTTGTATTTTAAAATACCTTAGGAAAGCTTTATTTACTGCAGCAGCTATGTATCAGAAATTGGGACAGACATGGATTATCTGATTTGACTGAATGTGTGGGTAGTGAAACCAATCTTGGAATCACTGGAAAATGAAATACTGGTAGTCCATGGCACAAGTAGCCAAACAGTTATGGAATTAACCAATAGTGGTCACCTGCCATAAAGTGCTGGTTAAAGACAAAATTTGGCATGCCTCGTGTCTACTTCAAAGGTTGTTATGGGGAAATAAGGAATATAAATACTCTGGTTTATTCTACTGCTCTTGAGTACATAGGAGAAATGAAAGAAAGAAAGAAAAAAGACAACTTCAGGGTTTTACAGTTTTGATTCAAGATATGTTCAAAGTAACTTCTGTGATTCCCCAGAATCACTTCTCACTTCACCATGTATTTAATGTATCTAAAAATAAGGTGTGAAGTATGACTTTACAAATTGCTGAATTCCCATATTGGTGGAAGTCTCTCTTGGTATTCATTTATTTATTTTTTGGTGAAATTTATTCACTGGTTGAAAAGAAAATGAATCTGAGAATTCTATTTGAGGTGAGGGCTTGGAAATAACAAGCCCACCTAGCTTTCCTGGCCAGAGGAACACCTTCTAACACTTTCTGATGTGACAAGATCTGTCTTGTATAGAAGTCATGAACTGGTAAATTTGAGATAATTTTCTTGAAAAATGTTACAGATTCTCACACTCCACCCTATACCCTATTCATATCTCCAAACGTAACTAAAGTTAAAAGCCAGATTGTGACCCAGTGAGACAAGAATTACATCTAAACAGGAGAAGACATAAATCAAAAGAGTTGTAAGATTTTGCCAATTTATATCGACATAAAGTTGGTAATGGAGTCTAAGGATTCTAGAGGATGAAAAACCACATCTTCAAATTGATATTAACTTGCTAACCCAAAACTCTGGGTTTAATATCAGAGCATAAGTAGATGAAAGGGACAATATACTTTTAGTTCAATCAGTTGACTAAAACTGGATTCAACTTTGGTTGACATTGAATGAAGCTAAAGTAGTAGAAGGAATTGATAAAATGTAGAAAAAAGAATCCCAAATTCTAGAAAGAAAAGAATGTACAACTTATGACTCATTCAGTACCGTGTTTCTCAAGAAAAGCATTGAGGAACACATAGATAACAAGAATATAAATAGCTTTGTAAAGAACTGTTCTTCTCTATAGGCCACTGGTGAAGATAAAGGGTACTGGCATTACACATAACTAATTCACCTCATTGCCCAGCGGTAACTAACACAACTTGTTAAGTAACTATACTCCATTGAAAATAAACAAGTAAAGTTGATGAAAGACTCTCAAAATAGTACATCTTTCATAGAAAAATCTAATCCCTAAGCCACAGACAAGGTTGCTACAGCTACCTTAAAAGAAGAATCAAATCCGAAATTGCATCTACATTGAATTTTGATGATGTCTAATTCATTATGTTATTATAGCACTGAAAATTATGGATTCTTTGTGATTCAAACATCTGAGAAATCTCTGCATGGTAAGCAAGAGGCTGAATTCAACTCTATGTAATAACTATGGCCTTATACTCAATTACAGTCAATTACAGATATGATCCAGATCATAGATTCTAATCTTATCAGGTTAGAGAAAGTTGAGGGCTTTTGAAGAAGAACCCTGTGATACTGATATGAATATGTGTTTGCCTTTTCCAAAATGGCATTCAGATATTTTCTAGGATAGGTGTATACTGAGAAGAGAGAGCAAACTATCTTTGGAAAGATTCTTGGATACATTCTCATTAATTCCAGTCTATAAGAAATCAAATGTCACTGGGGTCCACCTCTGGGAATCAAGTGGAAGAGTAATTCAAGTCTGGCTTCATCTTACTGTAGAACAAGAGTCCATCCAGTATATATGCTCCAGTCTCTGACTGAAGAGTTGGAATATTCGTGCATTAATTTTTGGCCTTTTAATTGAGGTAATTAAGAGCAAAGAGTAATATGGGGACCTCTGAGGTTGCATTTGTGTGCCAAAACAGTGATACAAAATAGGAAATGATATATCAGTGTCAAATGAAATTTGTCATATTATATATTCTAAATAACTCACTCATTTGGTTGATGCAAAGACAGAGAGTACTTAAGAAATGAATATCAATGGACTACACTGAATTATTCAAATGATTAATCCTACCACAGATGATATTCTAGATGTGATTTTTAAACTGGAGTAATTTGACTTTGCTGCCAGTACCCAATATATGTCTATTTACCTATAATTGGTTACCATTCCCCTATGGCAATAAGGCAAAAAACAATAATGGTTGATCTCCACCATGTAGCAACTGAAGTACACCTTCAACATGTTACTTTAGGGTTATATTAGCAGCTTGACCTTATGCCCATTTATTTTTGAGTAAGAACAATGGGGTATCATAAATGCTTTGACAAGATACAAGCACATTAGAGAATAAAAAATGTAAGTAAATATTTAAGGACTTGCATTTCAGTGAATTTTGTAGTTTGCAGTATAGTCTAGAAAAGGTTCAAATAGCCCTTCCAGGGAGAAACAAAATTTCACCTCTTGATCTTACTACCACTTAAAGAATTCCTAAGATTCTGAATATTGAAGACAATATATCACACTTTGGTATCTTGCTCTGATTCATTCACTGAGTCAGCCATAATAGCTAAAGTAAAAGAAAGCAGTTCATCTAAGCTATAGAACAATAATGGTTGGAGCATATTCTATGTAGAATCTATCAATAATGATAAACATTTGCAGAAGTATCTCTGTATATAAATGTTTATATAAAACACTTGCTATCTATATATATCAGATCAGATCAGTCGCTCAGTCGTGTCTGACTCTGAGACCCCATGAATCGCAGCATGCCTGGCCTCCCTGTCCAGCACCAACTCCCGGAGTTCACTCAGACTCAAGTCCATCAAGACAATGATGCCATCCAGCCATCTCATCCTCTGTTGTCCCCTTCTCCTCTTGTCCCCAATCCCTCCCAGCATCAGAGTCTTTTCCAATGAGTCAACTCTTTGCATGAGGTGGCCAAAGGACTGGAGTTTCAGCTTTAACATCAGTCCTTCCAAAGAAATCCCAGGGCTGATCTCCTTCAGAATGGACTGGTTGGATCTCCTTGCAGTCCAAGGGACTCTCAAGAGTCTTCTCCAACACCACAGTTCAAAAGCATCAATTCTTTGGCGCTCAGCCTTCTTCACAGTCCAACTTTCACATCCATACATGACCACAGGAAAAACCATAACCTTGACTAGACGAACCTTTGTTGGCAAAGTAACATCTCTGCTTTTGAATATGCTATCTAGGTTGGTCATAACTTTCCTTCCAAGGAGTAAGCATCTTTTAATTTCATGGCTGTAATCACCATCTGTAGTGATTTTGGAGCCCAAAAAAATAAAGTCTGACACTGTTTCCACTGTTTTCCCATCTATTTCCCATGAAGTGATGGGACTAGATGCCATGATCTTCGTTTTCTGAATGTTGAGCTTCAAGCCAACTTTTTCACTCTCCACTTTCACTTTCATCAAGAGGCTTTTGAGTTCCTCTTCACTTTCTGCCATAAGGGTGGTGTCATCTGCATATCATCATCAATTATTTTAAGAAATATAAATATTGGTCACTTTTCTTTACTAGCCCCATTATTTAATGTAAAATGTAATTTGAAAATTGTCTTTATAATTTTGTAGTCTTATAAGGGAGCAAGTAGAAATTTGATTGATCCATAAGAGGAATGAATAGAATATGGGGTTTACATGATGACTGACAGGACTCTGAGTATTTCTTATGATGAACAAAATGAATGAGTCATTACTTATAAAATGAATGGTTTTATAATGATGCAGATATATTGTTACTATCTTACTACTGCTATTCTTTAGGAGTAAAAGTATGTGTGAAAGTATAAATTAAGATATTGAATACTCAAAGAAATGGTGTTTGGAGAATATGATCCATTTTTTCAATTTTTTTTTCTCTAGAGTGCCTTGCCCTCACATACTTAAAAGACATTGTAAATTAGATGCCACAAGGTAAATGAATTTCAGTGATATTTGGTAGATAAAGTCAAGTGCATCCTCCTATTGCTCTTTCAGCTGGCAATAGAAGTTGTAAGGAGATTCCTATTAAAAGGAAATATCAAGGATTGGATACAGCAATGTAGTAACTGATTTATGAGAATGAAAGGCCATGGCTGGAGTAGCAGCTTCTTTATTTCTGAAGAAGAGCTTCAGTAAAATAGTTTGCTCTGGACAGACTACTCATTCAGCCATCTCAATGAATTTGTAAACTCCTAATTTCTTGTATTAGATCCTTTCTCTTTAAATGCTTAAAGAGGATAGTATTTCTTACAACTGTCTCTTCTCTTCAACTCTGCCTTTACCTACACCTCATGATTCAAGTACTAGACTATTAAAGATGCATTTCTCTGTGGCTCAGGTTTTAGCACATATCATTCTAAATGCCTCAATGTCCCTCTTAATCATATAGAAAATATGTTCTCACTTTTAAATCAAATAACATTATTTTTGTGTGTGAAAACATTCTTGAAGAATGCTCTTTGCTTTTTGATGTTCTTTTACATATTTAGTCAGCTTTTATCATCTAGTTCTGTCATTATTAGTTTAACTTTCTTTGCCTATGTAACATTTTAAATTTATTGAGAAAAAGAAATGCCCATGCTAGTTTTAATGTGTGAATATCTAGCACAGCTCCTGCATGGCACATAATTGCCCCACATTCAGTATTTTCTTTCTATGGGTACCTAAAAGGATGTTTATAAGTTTTAAACATTATTTATACTTTTATCTTTGGGCTTCTTCAATGGCTCAGCAAGTAAAGAATCTTACTGCAAGACAGGAGTCACAGAAGATGAGGGTTCCATCCCTAAGGCAGGAAGATCCTGGGGAGAAGGGAATGGCAACCCACTTCAGTATTCTTGCCTGAGAAATCCTATAGACAGAGGAGCCTGGCAGGCTACAGTCCGAAATTTTGCAGTTAGACATGACTGAGCAAATAAGCATACATATTATTAGCTTAACTATTCTTAAAATATTTACTATATTATACTTCTTTATTATTTGCTTCTTATAGTAATACCTTATGTAAGCAGTTTTGTGTGTCACCTAGAATTAGAAATTAATGGATTGAGAAAAATACTTTATATGAGAATACATTTCTAATTCCAGTTAGTTCAAATGACCAGAGCGCATTAAGTGGTAAGGGTTAAGGGTGTTAGTTGTTTTGAAAATAGTGTTGGGGGAGTGTGTAATTTCCTTGGTTCTGTCTTGCTGCAGCAAAAATTTGAAGTGGTGGACCAGTGTCACAGTTCGGTTGCAACTCAGATTAAATGGAGGTCCAGTGCCCCAGCTTGGTTACAGCTCAGTTTTATTTGGCAAGCAAAGGAAAATACATCCTCGAGCTGTGAGGGCAGATCAACCCCAAAGAAGAGAAGGGCTCAATTTTGGCTCCTCTTTTTATATGTTTTTTTTCCTCCCCCCTGAGCCTGCTCTATGTAAATTGAGATAGCCAAGAGGGCTGTTTCAACTGAGGTTCTCACTCCAGTCCTCGGACCTTCCTTTGTTCTATTTCTGAGAGCTCTTTCCTTCTATGTCTTTTAGCCACCGCCATTCTGGATTCCTTTTTCCTCTTCTAACTACCTAAAATTTCCCCCTCAAGAGATGGGAGGCCCAATTCTTTGATAAGAGGGGCATTGAGGTCTCTCTGGCTGCTTCTTGCTGAGCTGGGATGGCAAGGGTTATTGACCCTCCCCCTCTTGCTAGTCTCAGGCCTCAGAGTCCTTATAAAGGTGTCCATCTAAGGGTGAGTGATATTTTCCACTGTCAGCTGTAGTTTTACATAACCTTGTTGAACTGGCACTGCATGTTGTAGCTTGTTGACCTAGGCAGAGACAAAAATGGGTTAGACAACTGATAATACATGGAGGAATCATAAGCAGCATCAATATGCTGATAACAGGGATTAATAGGGGCATTAGCCAAGTCCAAAATCCCCTTTGCCAGGAGAAGGATCACCCAAAGAGAGATTGTAGCCAACCCGAGAACTCTCCAGCTCATTCTTTGAGATCCTGTAGGATTTGAATGGTTTTCTTAAGAACTGTGAGACTTTCTTTAACTTAGCTGGAGGTATTTACCCAGAAACAACAGGTCTTATTCAACGTGGCTCAAGTCCCTCCTTGTCAGAGATTAGGAGATCTATCTCCTGTCTATTTTGGAGTACAACCCTTGCCAAGCTGTGTTAACTCTTGAGAGCTGTCCTGAGAAATCTTATCCCCAGAATTTTTTTTTTTTTTTTTCTACTACAGTGGCAGTCATTTCTAGTCCTGAATAGTTATCTGAGATCTCCCAGGGGCTCACAGGTATATTGAGTGTCCTCTTCTGTTTTCTTCCATGCTTGACTCTTGAGGAGTGAATCTGGGAGTTGTGCCATGGTACTTTGACTGTTGTTGGGGTAGAACCTATTACAGGGTAGGGGCCCTTCCATGTGAGCGGGAGTTGAGCCTTTGGGGACACATCTTTCCAGAATTTAATTAGGACTTGAGCCTCTACAGCATATAGTGGTGGCTCTTTAGTATCTTTTGGGTCCTGGTTGACACCCCACAAGTATATATCCTGTTGGAATTGCCCAATGGCCATAGTATAAGACTGGAGGGTCTGAACCTCTGAATCTAGGAAGAGGTCATTGCCATAAACAAAAGGTCTCCCATATAGCATCTCATAAGGACTAAAACCAACTTGTTCCTTAGGGGCAATACAGGTACAGAAGAGAGCTATTGGTAAAGCCTCCTTCCATCTCAGGGAGGTCTCCTGAGTTATTTTATTTATTTTTTTATTACTAATTGTAAGAATTGTTTGGTTCTTTTCACTTTTCCTAAAGACTGAGGTCTCCAGGCACAATGGAGATAATAAGTAATGCCCAGTACTTTAGAGACCCCTTGGGTGACCTTAGAAGTAAATGATGTCCTATTGTCACTTTTTAATGACCTGGGGAGACCAAATCTCAGAATGATTTCATGGAGCAGTTTTTTTTTTTTTTTACCACCTCCTCAGCCCTCTCAGTCTGGGTGGTAAAGCCTTCAATCCATCCTGTTAATGTATTTATTGTGACTAATAGGTATTTATACCCTTGAAAAACTGGCATCTGGGTGAAGTCCATCTGCTAGTCCTCTCCTGGGTAGGTCCCATGTCGTTGGATGGACTGGGCCAGTTGGGGTCTTTGAGCTCCTTGGTGCAAGTGGGACAAGAGGAGGCCACCTGCCTTATAGTCATTTGGGGGCCTGTTCCTGTGAAGGACCTTTGTAGTAATTTTTGGAGGGCCTTCTCCCCTAAATGAGTAGTGGCATGTGGGAGTCCCTCCTTTTGAACTACCCCATATGATCCTCTTGAAAGCCCTCACTATTAGAGGCAAGAGTGAAAGAGGGGGTAGGCAAGAGGGTGGCTGAGTTGAGAACCTCACAGGGGGATATAGTGAGGCCTGGATTTTCCATCAGCACTACTTGATATCTGAGGATCCTTTGATCAGACATCCATAAATGGCCTCTCCCATTCAGGAGTTGCTTCACTTGCTGACTGGTAAAAATAGTTAGTTTGCACCCAAGAGTGAGATTTAAAGCATCTTCTATCAGGACTGCAATAGCTGCAAGATTTTGAAGACAGGAAAAGATCTCTTCCCAATAAGGGATTAGGACACTCAGGGACCACCAGAAACTGGTGGGAAAATATTTGTCCATCCCAGAAACAAAGTTCTCAGGTGAATCTTTTTGTAATTTTTTTTTCCCTGTAGTAGCCAAAATGGCATAGTCTTGGATAGAAAAGGCTCTGGAGCAGGAGATCAGGACAAAGTGGTAGCCCCTGTGTCAACCAAGAAATTCTGCCTTCCTGCCACATCCAGTTTCACCTGCATGATGGTTATCTGTGACAGGTGGGTTGGCTGGAGCCGGCCACTTCAGTCCTGTTGAACCATCATGAGGGAAGGTTTGATACTTGACCTTGAGGGTCTTGGGTCCTGAGAGCAGAATGCCACCCAATGTCCCAATTAATGGCATTTATAGCAAGCCATTTTATGCCGAGGTCCAGACCCAGCTGATCCAGGGTATTCGAAGGGGAGACAGCTTGGCGATCAGGAAACAATAGCTTTAATTAAATATTAATTAGGGATATAAAGAGTAATAGAATAAGATAGCTCAGTAAGAAAATTCAGTGGAGAAAAGAGGCTGAGTAGCTTGGTTTACACGGGAAACCAATAAAACTTCAAGACAAGAAGCTTGCACCATTTACGTAGGCCACAGGCGTCCCTCCGTTCTTCCAAAGGAGAGGAGACACTGAGGCCTCCCCGGTCAGATCTTAGAAGCCCAGGCAAAGTTAGTAAGGTTGGTGGGCTCTGCACTCCAGATGGAGACTCAGCCAGAGTTTGAGAGAGAGAGAGACATGGGGAGACGAGTATTTCGAGGAACTGATCCCAATTCTTTATTTTCAAGAGTCTGTTTTTATACACTGAGATGTTATACAAAAGTCACGCAGGGACAGTAGTCCTGACTTTTATTAAAGTCAGGTGCTTCAAAAAACGTATACAGGGGTCTTAGGGGTGTTACATCATCTTCTGGCCAGGGGGACCTGCTGACAATTTATGACCCTCTCCTTGTGACAGTGGTCAGTCAACACTTATTTCTCCAGGGGTGATTATTCTTAAAACAGACACCACCCAAATAAAGTTACATTCCTATAGGGTGAGGGCGTAGTGGGTTTTAGTTAAGGAAAGAATTTACTTAGCCTAAGGTCTAACGTGATTTATATCAAAGGTTAGTACTTATTTCTTCTATATATTCATTTATGTGTATAAGGGCAGGGGATGTGGAGACTTAGCAGTAAACATTGGCTTAACAAATGAAAAACCCTTCACCAATACAATTTCTAATCAGCCCACTATACTTATACTAATGGTTTTCTAACTTCTCTAAAGAACCTGTTTTTAGAAGGTTTAAAGCATGTCATGCCTCTCACGGTTGGGAGGCTGTGAGCAATCACATGTGGCCGGACAAGCCTGTCAGGCAGGCTAGAGAACCTTCAGAGGAGTTTGTAAGTTTGGAACACTCCTGTCACACCCAGGAATTATTATTAACTGGAGCTCTAAGTTAACTCCTTCTCTGAAAGAGGTGGTGGGGGACAGCCCCCCGTAAAGTCAGAGGTGTAGGTGAGAGCACAAAGTAGTAAAGTAGGCAGGCTCTGGTTATGGGGGTAGATGCGTGAGAATTTCCAGGGGGACTCCTGAGGCTCAATGCCGCCTTTGCGTATTTTGGGCCTCCTTCCTCATGACTTTTGCCACAGGTGGAGGTCCTCCTGCTGGCTCCCCGCAATTTTAGGAGACTTGCCACTGTTTGGACACTCTGGCCCAGTGTCCTACCTGTATATAGATTAGGCATTTACCCATGCCTTCTCCTTTAAGGACTCAGGCTTTGATATAGGGCTTCCCTGGAGGGCAGCCAACATTTGGGCATGCCTTGTTTCTTTCTTTTTCTCCCTTTCCTGGGCCTTGGCCTCCCTGTCCTGTTCTCTGTTATAAAAAGTATTGGTGACTATCTGGACCATCTCATTTAAAGAGGCAGCAGGGTCCTGCTGCTGTAGGTGTTGTAACTTTATCCTTATGTCTAATTCACATTGGAACAGGAATTTGTTCTTTAAAATCACCTGTCCCTTGTAAGAGTCTAAGTCCAGATTGGTAAACTTTTTGAGGGCCTCTTTTAGATTTTCCAAAAAGAAAATGGGGTTCTCATTGGACTCTTAAGTTACTGCTGAGACTAGGCACAGTCCCACAACTAATAGGCTTCCTTCTATTTCCATGGTTGGACTTCCTTAGGAGTGAGTCTTTGTGAAACTTATCCAACCCAGTACTGTTGCAACCTGAGAGCCAGGTGTCCCTGGGTCAGGGTGCAGATCCGCAGGCAGGCTGAGGCATAACATCCTCCTAGAGATCGAATTCCAAGGCAAGTCAAGGCATATCAGCCTCCTGATAATTGTGTCCTTGAGCAGGTCAAGGCATGTTGACCTCCTGGGACCCCTAGACTTGCATATCTCCAAGCAGGTTAAGGTTTAGGTTTAGGTCCTTCCCAAGGACCAAATCCCTAGGCAGGTGAAGGCAGGTTGATCTCCTGGGACCTCCGGCCTGGAGTAAGATGTTCCCAAGGTCTCCAGTGTGACCAGTGCTGGGTAGGATTAATGGGTTGTAATTTTAAATCATTGCTGGTTTGTCAACAGTGGATGGAAATAAATACCATGATGTAAAGCAATCCGAGCCTGTGCCCTGAGACTGGAAGCCTTGTGAAACAGCCAGAGGTTTATCCTCTTATTGCTCTGAGGAAATGTAAGTCACTGATTTCCTCCCCTAGTCCTCCATAAGAGCAGCTTAGGGTGTCTCCCATGGTAAACATTTCATTGTCAGAGACCCACTTAAGGTAATAACAGAAGTAATGACAAAGGAGTGGGTTTATCTGGTCCTGTTAGAGACATTAAGAGTGTTTTAGTAATAAGTAGTGTGAAGCAATGTTGCCTACAGAGGAGGCAGGGTCCTGGTTGTAGGAGTTAGTAAGTGGCTTAAGAACAGATCGATAAGAGGCAATAGGCCAGATATTCCGTAAAAGTGAAGTGGAGATATGATAGGGGCTATGTTTTTAACTTTAGGAGAAGGGCGGTAAGGGTTTTGGCCCAAATGGCCTGCAGGGCTAACTCCCAAAGTGGCAAACATTGTCCCTTGAAGCCCAGTTACCCTTGAAGGGATGCCAACAGATGGACTTGTAGCAGGCACTGTGTGCCTGTCTCCCGCCCTACCAGGTTCACTGAGAGATGCTGTTGTTGCACATGTTGTAGGAAACATGGTAGATGAAGGCCTGAATATCTAGAGGGAGTGGCTATTATACAGCATTTCCCCCACCCCAAGGGCAAGCTATTTTCTGGTTATCCCTCCAGAAGATTATAGAGGCAACATTGTGGGTCAGGATGGGGCTCAGGAAAGAGCATGAAACAGGAGGGAAGGGGGCAGAGCACAACTTTTGAAAGAATGACATAGAGCAAGGGCATAACATAAACTGGTTAAAATCAAATGGGTCCAAGATGACAAATCAAATTCAACTAAACCTTGATCCTCAATCTTCAAGCTCAATGATATACCCAGAGACTCCTTGACAGTTCCAAGGTACTATCAAAAGACCAAGAAGTGAGTGGTCCCCAGTTGGAATGATCCTTGTACCCATTATCATAGGAAATCACCCAGCCCATAAAAAACTAACCGCACCACATTCCATGGCCCACACCCTGTGGAGCGTGTGTCTCTCTGAATCCGAACAAATCTACCTCTTACCTATCACTGTGTCTCTCAGTTATTTATTTATTTATTTTTGCAATGAGACATCAAGAACCTGAGGTTCATTAGGTCCTGAAACTAGGTCAAAACCTAGTTTTGAAACCTAGGTTCAAAACCAAAGGCAGCAGGGTTAGGAGTGAGTCACTTTGGCCAGGCTCAAGTCCCAGTCATATATGACTGAGTAACTAAGCATAGCACAGAGTCTCTGCCACATGGGTTTGAGTCCCAATCTTAGGTAAAGAGATGCAAATACAACTTTCAGAAATGTGAAGGTGATGATCTGCTGAATACTTTGTAAGCAGTGGCATAGATGGAGAGAGGAGCTGAAGGATAGGAGGAAAAAGCAGTGGGAAAAATGTGCTGAGGAATTCCCTTCATAACCTGCTGGAAAATCTGCTAAATGCCTGACCTATGCTCACAGTTTTCATTGGCCTGATCCTTGGCACAAAGAAGATTAATACCAGAAGAACCTTCCCCTGCTTTGGCAACGGCTACTAAAGTGCAGTAGATAGTGGAGCCTTCAGGACGTAAGGGAGTAACCCCTGCCAGAGATCCCCAGTTGCACCCACCACTGCTCACCTGTTCACAGGGGATTTGACAAAACAAGAAATGAGAGATTATAAAGTAATTAAGATTTTGTTAGCCATATGTCCTTCCAGCCATAGGAGCAAGGACCTCCTACCTTAACCAGAGGTCTCCTGGAATCTGAGACTGAGCTGCATAAGCTTTATGCCAAGTTTGCTTTTGCTGTCCCAGTTTCCAGAACGCTGGGCTTCTTGTCACTTCTACTGTGCTGGGTTTCCTTCGAATTCAGTTTCTACCATGTGAGCTTTTGCCGAGTTGGGCTTCTCCTGTGCTTGGCCTTCACTTCACAGGAGATGAGCCAAGGTTGTTTCAGCCAGGTTAAATCCAAGAAATGGCACCAGATATGTCAGAGGAGTTTGTAATTTCCTCGGCAAAAATTTGAGGTGGCTGCTACTGCTAAGTCACTTCAGTCGTGTCCGACTCTGTGCAACCCCATGGACGGCAGCCCACCAGGCTCCCTCATCCCTGGGATTCTCCAGGTAAGAACATTGGAGTGGGTTGCCATTTCCTTCTCCAATGCATGAAAGTGAAAAATGAAAGTGAAGTCGCTCAGTAGTGTCCGACTCCTAGCGACCCCATGGACTGCAGCCTACCAGGCTCCTCTGTCCATGGGATTTTCTAGGCAAGAGTACTGGAGTGGGGTGCCATTGCCTTCTTCCATTTGAGGTGGCGGACCAGTGATATAGCTCGGTTACAGCTCAGGTTAAATGGTGGACCAGTATTACAGCTTATTTACAACTCAGTTTTATTTGGCAAGCAAAGGAAAATACATCCTCGAGATGAGAGGGTCAGCCAACCCAAAAGAAGAGAAGGGCTCAATTTTGCCTCCTCTTTTGATATGCTTTTTCTCCTCCCCCTGAGCCTGCCCTATGTTAATTGGGCTGGCCAGGAGAGCTGTTTGTTTCACCTGAGGTTCTCACTTTGGTCCTTGGACCTTCCTTTGTTCTATTTTTGAGGGCTTTTTCCTTCTTTGTCTTTTAGACACCAGCATTCTGGACTCCTTTTTCTTATTCTAGCTACCTAACAATAGGAAGAAACTAGAGTATTCTCAGTTTTAAATTTACAGGTAGGGAAGGGTCATTCAAATTTGGATTGGTTATTTTCTGCCAAAAACCAGTGTGGTTTTAAAGTCCTCTCCCACCAAAGCCACAGATGTCATTTCTGGAGGAGCACAGGAAATGTTGACAGATATATTGTAAAACCTGGGCAAGAGCCACAACTCCAGCATGTTCACAGGTGTATGGAAAAACAAGTCTATAAAGGAAAGAATTGGAACAACAAGCTTTTACTTAATGGAGAGTCTGTGCCTCAGGGACCCTAAATTGACTAATTGCAGGCATACTTTGATTCATTTCTCACCCTGGGGCTGTTGAGTGGGGCTTGCTGAAGAGGTAATTTTTCCTTCTTGCTGTCAGAAGGAAAAGTTGTTGGATTTCTTCCTTTCAGTGAAGATTTGTAGGTCAAGAAAGGTAAATTCCAGAAGACTAAGTACCAAAATGGCCAATTCAAATGTCATGCCAAAGGGATCACAGTAGCAACAAATGGGAAGCAAATACTGAGAACTAAAATGCAAAGCCAGAGTAGGTTTTGAGAACAAAGAAATATTAGAACATGGAGCACTTGGGCAGGTCACAAAAAATAAGTGTCATTGTGGATGAACAAAGCACAGGATGCGATCAATCATTAAGGGAATTAAGAATTTTGAAAGATTAAAAGCTTGTATGGTGAAAGGAAATTACCTATCTGCCTTGGATTACTAACATAGGAACAGGAGTGCAAATTCCCTTAAGAAAAGACCCTGAGGAGAATCAATGCTGAAGGAATTCGCTGAAAATTTTCTGTCTAAAGTATGCTAAGTATATGGCATAGTGATTGAAAACAAACAAACAAACAAAAAAAAGCCCATAGGGTCAGCTCTACGTGCTTGCAAATTCTGTATTTGCTCTGTGAACTTTGTCAGGGTTTTTAACCAGTCTAAGACTCTGTTTCCTCTTCTAGAAACTGTACTAACACAATTAGCCTCTGAATATTGGTTCTACTTGCTGAATGTAAGCAGAATGTGTATCAATGTATATTTATAATTCATCCCACATTGTCAGTTCAGATATTGCACCTATTTATTTTTGTTATTGTATAAGTTTTTAAGTTAATAAAACTCTATCAAGTGAAGTTAAGGTGAAGTATTTTAATTGGGTGTACATTGCATTACAATTTCTTTACCCATGTGTGGAAAACCAGGCTAATACTATCTTTTACAAAATGATTCCTATAACTATTCTTGTTTTGAGGTGCCCTTCATTACTTCAGGCATTGACCATCAAGTGACTATACTCTTGATCTATGTAAAACTAAATATTTATATAGTAGTGAAATATAAACCTCTCATTACAGAGTCAGAGAAAATTTAATCCCCATTAAATTGAGTTGCCAGTTCAATTGATGGTCCTTTGAATCATATTTACTCAAGGAGTAAGGGTAAGCTTTTCTAAGGCCAAGTATTTTCTTGTTAATTAAACTTAAATTGTAGCATTAGAATCTATAAGAGAGCTGGAGTCATGTAGAAAAAGGTCCCTGGTAAGTTTAATGTTTGCTCAAACTCAAGATGAGCCAGATTTTTGGCTTTAACAAAATGTAACCAGTCAGGAATATCCAATAAAGTAAGTGGATAACCAACCACATTCATGAAGAGTAATGGCATATTGATTAATCAGTTTTAGAATCTATTTTTTTCTTTTCTCTCTTTTTTTTAGGTTGCAGTCAAAGGGATGTGCTGGAAAATCAATGATAAACTGAGAGTCAAATAAAGAAAATCTTTAGTATTTCCATTGCTTCTAGAAGGCACTTGAAAGTTTAATGCTCATCAGAGGCCCCATCAAGATGTTTTGATACTATCAGAGAAGTTGATCAAAATGTAAGTAAAGATAATAACAAAAATATTATCTTAAATTTAAAGAAATTTAAATACATAAATTTCTATATAATAAACTACTTGTAACTTGCATTCTAGTATTTTTTCAAGGTCAATGTGATATTAGAGTGTTGCAGAAACCTGTAATCAAGAAACCAAGCAGCACTGGGAGAGTTGGAGAACTCAGGTTTATTACAAAGGTGGGCCCAGAGGATTTAACACTCCAAGCTCTGAGCTCTGAACAAAGCAGTCATAAAGATTTTATAAAGAGTGCATGACAGCAGACTATAGTGGGCAAGGCTGTTAATAAACTGGTTTAAACTGGGGGTTTCACTAGAGTAGGAACAACGGTTAGGACAGGGCGAGGGAATGCCTGAACTTTACACAGACAAGCATGGTTAAACAGGATTAAAGGGGTTGATAATTGCAAAAGCAGCGAAAGGGTGAGTTAGATAAGCTTTATTTTCTAGCATTACTGTAAAGCTCTATTTTCTCAAGACTACTTGACTTTGTAAGGAGCAGTTACAGAATTACAGAAGCAGAATAAGCATGAAGTTACTGTAAGCTTTAACTTTTCTTCTTCAATAGTATGTACAAAACTTTGGCTCAGTTCAGTTCAGTGCAGTTGCTCAGTAGTGTCCTACTCTTTGTGATCCCATGAATCTCAGCACACAAGGCCTCCCTGTCCATCACCAACTCCCGGAATCTACTCAAATCCATGTCCATCGAGTCAGTGATGTCATCCAACCATCTCATCCTCTGTCATCCCCTTCTCCTCCTGCCTCCAATCCCTTCCAGCATCAGGGTCTTTTCCAATGAGTCAAATCTTCTCATGAGGTGGCCAAAGTATTGGAGTTTCAGCTTCAACATCATTCCTTCCAATGAACACCCAGGACTGATCTCCTTTAGGATGCACTGGTTGGATCTCCTTGCAGTTCAAGGGACTCTCAAGAGTCTTCTCCAACACCACAGTTCAAAAGCAGAGATTTTTCAATGCTCAGCTTTCTTCACAGTCCAACTCTCACATCCATACATGACCACTGGAAAAACAATAGCCTTAACTAGATGGATCTTTGTTGGCAAAGTAATGTCTCTGTTTTTAAATATGCTATCTAGGTTGGTCATAACTTTCCTTCCAAGGAGTAAGCCTCTTTTAATTTCATGGCTGCAATCACCATCTGCAGTGATTTTGGAGCCCAAAAAAATAAAGTCTGACACTGTTTCCACTGTTTTCCCATCTATTTCCCATGAAGTGATGGGACCAGATGCCATGATCTTCGTTTTCTGAATGTTGAGATTTAAGCCAACATTTTCACTCTCCTTCTTCACTTTCATCAAAGGGCTTTTTAGTCCCTCTTCACTTTATGCCATAAGACTGTTGTCAACTGCATATCTGAGGTTATTGATATTTCTCCCAGCAATCCTAATTCCAGCTTGTGCTTCTTCCAACCCAGCATTTCCCATGATATACTCTGTATATGACTTAAATAAGCACAATGAAAATATACAGCATTGACGTATTCCTTTTCCTATTTGGAAACAGTCTGTTGTTCCATGTCCAGTTCTAATTGTTGCTTCCTGACCTGTATACAGGTTTCTCAAGAGAGAGGTCAGATGGTCTGGTATTCTCAGCTCTTTCAGAATTTTCCACAGTTCATTGTGATCCACATAGTCAAAGGCTTTGGCATAGTGAATAAAGCAGAAATAGATGTTTTTCTGGAACTCACTTGCTTTTTCCATGATCCAGCGGATGTTGGCAATTTGATCTCTGGTTCCTCTGCCTTTTCTAAATCCATCTTGAACATCTGGCGGTTCACGTATTGCTGAAGGCTGGCTTGGAGAATTTTGAGCATTGCTTTACTAGTGTGTGAGATGAGTGCAATTGTGTGGTAGTTTGAACATTCTTTGGCATTGCCTTTCTTTGAGATTGGAATGAAAATTGACCTTTTCCAGTCCTGTGGCCACTGCTGAGTTTTCCAAATGTGCTGGCATATTGAGTGCAGCACTTTCACAGCATCATCTTTCAGGATTTGAAAGAGCTCAACTGGAATTCCATCACCTCCACTAGCTTTGTTCGTAGTGATGCTTTCTAAGGACCACTTGACTTCACATTCCAGAATGTCTGGCTCTAGGTGAGTGATCACCATCATGATTATCTGGGTCTTGAAGATATTTTTTCTACAGTTCTTCTGTGTATTCTTGCCACCTCTTCTTAACATCTTCCGCTTCTGTTAGGTTCATACCATTTCTGTTCTTTATCAAGACCATCTTTACATGAAATGTTCCCTTGGTATCTCTAATTATCTTGAAGAGATCTCTTGTCTTTCCCATCCTGTTGTTTTCCTCTATTTCTTTGCATTCATCGCTGAGGATGGCTGTCTTATCTCTCATTGCTATTCTTTGGAACTCTGCATTCAAATGGGAATATCTTTCCTTATCACGTTTCTTTTCACTTCTCTTCTTTTCACAGCTATTTGTAAGGCCTTCTCAGACAACCATTTTGCCCTTTTGTATTTCTTTTCCATGGGGACGGTCTTAATTCCTGTCTCCTGTACAATGTCACAAACCTCCATCCATAGTTCATCAGGCACTCTCTCTATCAGATCTAGTCCCTTAAATCTTTTTTTCACTTCCACTGTATAATCATAAGGGGTTTGATTTAGGTCATACCTGAATGGTCTAGTGGTTTTCTCTACTTTCTTCAATTTAAGGGTGAATTTGGCAATAAGGAGTTCATGATCAGATCACAGTCAGCTCCCGGTCTTGTTTTGCCTACTGTATAGAGCTTCTGCATCTTTGGCTGCAAAGAATATAATAAATCTGATTTCTGTGTTGACCATCTGGTGAGGTCCATGTGTAGAGTCTTCTCTTGTGTTGTTGGAAGAGGGTGTTTGCTATGACCAGTTCGTTCTCTTGGCAGAATTCTATTAACCTTTGCCCTGCTTCATTCTGTACTCCAAGGCCAAATTTGTCTGTTACTCCAGGTGTTTCTTGACTTCCTACCTTTGCATTCCAGTCCCCTATAATGAAAAGGACATCTTTTTTGGGTGTTAGTTCTAAAAGGTCTTGCAGGTCTTCATGGAACCGTTCAATGTCAGCTTCTTCAGCGTTACTGGTTGGGGCAAAAGCTTGGATTACCGTGATATTGAATGGTTAGACTTGGAAAAGAACAGAGATGATTCTGTCATTTTTGAGACTGCATTCAAGTACTACATTTCAGACTCTTTTGTTGACTGTGATGGCTACTCCATTTCTTCTAAGGGATTCCTGCCCAGAGTACTAAATATAATGGCCATCTGATTTAAATTCACGCATTCCAGTCCATCTTAGTTCGCTGATTCCTAGAATGTCAAAGTTCACTCTTGCCATCTCCTGTTTGACCACTTCCAAATTGCCTTGATTCATGGACCTAACATTCCAGGTTCCTATGCAATATTGCTCTTTACAGCATCGGACCTTGCTTCTATCACCATTCACATCCATAACTGGGCATTATTTTTGCTTTGGCTCCATTCTTTCTGGAGTTATTTCTCCACTGATCTCCAATAGCATATTGGACACCTACCAACCTGTGGAGTTCATCTTTCAGTGTCCTATCTCTTTGCCTTTTCATACTGTTCATGGAGGTCTCAAGGCAAGAATACTAAAGTGGTTTGCCATTCCTTTCTCCAGTGGACCACTTTCTGTCAGATCTCTCCACCATGACCCATCTGTCTTGGGTGGCCCCACATGACATGGCTTAGTTTCATTGAGTTAGAGAAGGCTGTGGTCCATGTGATCAGATTGGCTAGTTTTCTATGATTATGGTTTCAATGTGTCTGCCGTCTGATGCCCTCTTGCAATACCTACAGTCTTACTTGGGTTTCTCTTACCTTGGACATGGGGTCTCTCTTCACTGCATTTCCAGCAAAGCGCAGCCACTGCTCCTTACCTTGGATGACAGGTACCTCCTCATGCCCTACCAGACATATATTTATACATAATGCATTTGAATATACATATATGTGTTTTTATGCATGTACACATAAATTTATATAACATTTAAAGAAATATAATTGTGGTGTCCCAAGGACAAAATGATAGAAAAAAAAAAAAAAAGAAAGAAAGAAAGAAAAAGCAAGTAGGGCCTTGGAAGCAGGAACTGAAAAACCCACACCCTTATAATTCATTTCCCTTCCCTATGTATAATCTGTCACCCCTCCAACACAATAGGGAGAAGGTATTTTCCTTTCTCTTCCCCCACTCAGTATATGTGACTGAGTATATGTGACTCTGGAGAAGGAAATGGCAACCCACTCCAGTGTTCTTGCCTGGAGAATCCCATGGACAGAGAAGCCTGGTAGGCTGCAGTCCATGGGGTCGCACAGAGTCAGACATGACTGAAGCGACTTGGCAATACGTGACTCATCCAATCAGCAAATGACCCACAAGACCCCTATCCCACTCCTTGTACCCTGGGTATAAAAATGAACTAAGGACCCCTGTTCAGTGTTGGCTCTCCCTTGATACAGCCCACTGTTCTAACAGTATCTCCCACTATAATAAGCTTCATTCCCTCTCGTTCTGTCTCATGTCTGGAAATTCTTTTCCAACCCATGAACAGACCATGACAATAATTTTTAGTTTTTTCAATATATCATCTCAACTTAGGAAGAGTTTGGACTCAATGTGTCAAAATACATGTATATCATATAGCATAGAATCTAGTTCTAAATCCAACATTTATTAATGTTAGTATTGCAGACAAATATCTGTGTTTATTATTGCTGTCAAAACACCTGTGCAAACACTAAATATCTGTATATATGTATACATATAAGTAAAAAATTTGCCTTAAAGAATACATAAACATGGTTTTAAAATTTTTAAGACCATTTCATCCCATTTCAACTGAATATTGAAAAATATGGAGAAAAGCATTTCCTTCATTTAAATTTGTAAGGTAATAAAAAAATAAACTTTTCAACTTTTGAGAAAATAAAATCTAAAGAGAAAAGGGACAATGCCAAAGGGGGGAAAAAAATAATTGTCTACTTCTTAGCTAACAATTTCTTTGAGCAGAGCAAACTTTTTTTTTTTTTCCCACTACATGCTACCTGAATGAGATATCTTGAGAAAGATTGAGTTCCAAGAATGTTATAAGAATTGACTTCTTAAGATGGCAACAGAATGACTATCCTTTATCAGTTCTCCTGCCCCTTTAGATGGAGAAGGCAATGGCACCCCACTCCAGTACTCTTGCCTGGAAAATCCCATGGACAGAGGAGCCTGGTGGGCTTCAGTCCATGGGGTCACTAAGAGTCGGACACAACTGAGTGACTTCACTTTCACTTTTCACTTTCATGCATTGAAGAAGGAAATGGCAACCCACTCCAGTGATCTTGCTTGGAGAATCCCAGGGACAGGGGACCCTGGTGGGCTGCTGTCTAAGGGGTCGCATAGAGTCGGACACGACTGAAGCGACTTAGCAGCAGCCCCTTTAGATAGACCTCTTTTACTAAAGACCTTTCTAGCCTGTCCCATGTCAAAGTAAAATGACCCATCACAAAGCCAAAAAAATGGGAGGTGACTAGTATACTATATAAAATCAGGAGCCAACCTTCTGTAACCTTGACTGACAGCCCCCTTCTCTCTAGAAACAAGAAATGAGCTTGTAATAAGAATTTGTGCTGATTAGAGAAGATGAGTTTTCTTCACCATTTCTTAATGTAATCATTATTATTTCACTTTTAAAAACCTATTAATAATTCTCTATAATACACCAATTGAAAAATCATTTCATAATTCTAGAAATTGAATTACAAAAGCACTCACATTGTTCCTTTCTAAGCTGATGTCAAAGAAAAATTTCTCTGACAAGGAAGATTTATTTAAGACTATTGCAATATGGATCAATATTATTGCAGTAGGAAAGAGATACTGAACTTAATTTCTCTGGAAAAAAAAAAAAGCAGGAAAATTTTAAGGGCTATAGTTATCTTGTATAATCATGTTTAAAGTAGATGACTAAAAGAAAGCTGCTAACACAGGGGGCCCAGCCTTGCACAAGGTGATGACCTAGGGGAGCTAGAGGGGTAGAATGGGTGAGGGGAGGGGAGGTCATAAGAAAACAAGAGAGGATATATATATATATATATATATATATATATATATATATATTCACAGTCCAACTCTCACATCCATACATGACCACTGGAAAAACCATAGCCTTGACTAGATAGACCTTTGTTGGTAAAGTAATGTCTCTGTTTTTTAATATGCTGTCTAGGTTGGTCATAGCTTTCCTTCCAAGGAGTAAGTGTCTTAATTTCATGGCTGAAATCACAATGAATCTTTGCATGAAACGTTCCTTTGGTATCTCTAATTTTATTGTAGAGATCTCTAGTCTTTCCCATTCTGTTGTTTTCCTCTATTTCTTTCCATTGATCACTGAGGAAGGCTTTCTTATCTCTCCTTGCTATTCTTTGGAACTCTGCATTCAAATGGGAATATCTTTCCTTTTTTCCTTTGCTTTTCACTTTTCTTCTTTTCACAGCTATTTGTAAGGCCTCTTTAGACAGCCATTTTGCTTTTTCACATTTCTTTTCTATGGGGATGGTCTTGATCCCTGTCTCCTGTACAATGTCACAAATTATAACTGATTCATATAGATGCATGGCAGAGATCACCACAATATTGTAGAGCAATTATCCTCCAATTAAAAAACATGTAGGAGATAGGTTAATGTCTGTAATGAGACCACTTGTGTTTACTAATTGGAGCTTGCTAAAGTTAGATTCCTACCCTTCCACTGAGCCTGAGATAGGGACTCCATCTTTCCTGATGATTTTATTTCAAAGAGATGACTCCTAGATGCTTGAAAAACTGGTGAGAAACTGGCTTGTAAAACTAGTGATAAGCTGGGAGAACATTTACATCTCAAGTGAGCAGAATAAGAATTTATGATTAAAGTTTTTCTAAAATAAAACAAAAAGAAGATCAGGGGCCTATAGTCAGGAATAAACCTGTCTAAATTTTACTGAAGCTGAATTAAGCAAAATCCATCTTGGTTACTGGCATGTACACGAGATAACAATCTTTAAACCAGAGTTTGTTAAGATGTACATCAAGATTATAAATGATTCCATAGCATAGGTAATGGTTCAAGCCATAGCATAAGCAATACTTTGAAAAGGCTAAAACAAATTGAGTAATAAGGAGAAACCACAAGCCTTCCACACAAAATGAATTATCTATCCATCTACCTACCTACCTATCTACCGATTTAGCTTCACATCCCCCTTTCTCTCCCCCAGCACACAGTTTCAGCACACTTGATTCTTCTTTAGACTCTTCATCATATCCTTTCCACTTAGGAGTCTGCACCCTAGATGTCAAAATACAAATATAGCATATAACATGGACATATTGTTGTAAATAAAACAGATATTTGTGTCAAAGTTGTAGTTAAATAGAAATGCTCTTTATTATTGTTATAGGACATTGGTACAAACTCCATATAATTTCAGTCAATAACAATGAAAAAAGAAATGTGTGAATAATAGTTTTTTTTTTTTTTTTGTAGGTTACTCAAAGTCATATGGAAAAGGAACAGAGAAAATGTGAAAATAATTATGTTAGTCAAATAAATTAAGGAATTCACAGTTCTTTTTTTTCTGAAATTTGCTGGTAATTAAGGATAATTTTTTGTTTTCAATTTTCTTTTAGCTAATTAGAAAATTATTGTAATTTGCCAATTCATTTGCAAATTTATGTTTCTTGTGTAAACATAAATTAACTCTACTTTAAGTTGTAAATGGAGTCAGTGAAACAAAATTTACAAAAACTTTGTCATCAACACTGTTTATCAAGTGAGAGTAACAGCTGTCAAAGATGATGTGCTTCAAATGTCACCCAAGAACCTAAAAAGAACTGTGGCCTTGTAAAGATCCTGGGATGACTGACACATCATGTGAGGACGTGGTGAGTGCTGCAGGTGTCATCTACAAGAAGCTGAACCTTACAGACATTAAGGAACATTATCAGCAGCTTATGGAGTAAATGCCACATAAGCTGCTCTCTGAATGAGCCCTACCCTAACACGTCAGTAAAAAAGGAAAATAATGTAATGTAAAACTGTGTATTGATATAGATCATTTCCTTGAAAAGCTCTTAAATCCTTAACAGATTCTGAGCTCATCAATTCTTAAATTCCAATGAAGTAAGAATTACAGAAGCACATAAACCTCAAAATAATTATTGAGTGATCCAAGATAGACAATTTTCTAGAGGTTTTCTACTTTATGAATAATTGTGTGATCTTGATAAGGGGATTATGTTTGTTAGAAAAAAAGCTCAATCTCCAGAGAATTTGTAAACAAAGTGTATAGGGATTTATTCTATTTTACTATACAAATTTTCTTAAGATACCTTGAATCTTATTGAGCTCTGTAGTAAATAAGTAAAGACAAGATCAGGAATGGGGCATTATTACATTCAGGTGGAATTCGTGATAATTCATATATAAATGATAGCATGAGTCTACCAGACACCCTGACTAGGAGTAATTATTTTCCTAAATATTCATCTAATTGACATGTAATGCTGCTTATCTATCTGATTTGTCTTTTCTGTATTTTCATGTTTCTCCAGTGCTAACATCATTATCTTGGATGACATCACCGACGTGATGGATATGAGTTTGTATAGGCTCCAGGAGTTGGTGATGGACAGGGAAGCATGGCATGCTGCAGTTCATGGGGTCACAAAGAGTTGGACACAACTGAGCAACTGAACTGAACCAAAATGAACATCACTGTCACAGTTGAGACCCACTCAGCAACCCACATCCAATAATCAGGGTTTCTACCATCCCCAGAATGCAAAAATTTGAGACAGCAAGGATTTTGATCTGTTTGTCCACTGATTAATACCAAAGTACTAGAATAATGCTTGATCTGTCAAAAGTTAGTAGAAGAATGAAGGAATGGAAGAGTGAACAAATAATAAATGAAATGTTGTCCTTACATTTTTGTCTTGCACTTCTGCAACACATTCTACATCTAGTTTCTTCATTGTATTCCCATATCACACACCAAAGTTGGTCTTTAAGTAATTCTTTTTTCTCATTTTATTTTTATTAAAATGCTCTCTCATAATCTTTTGCATGTAAAAATCTCATCCAACTTATAAGATCAGAACTGAAAATCCAAATAAAGCACAACACCTTACACTGTAGCCCTTAAGCACCACTTTTTCCTGCCAATTTTCATTTGAATTTATTATTATTCCACCAAATAATTTCAAGTAATGATTTAGTAATATTAAATTGCTTATGCCATAGACTATGCTCATAAAAAGTAGGTTTCCAAAACACCAGGAAAGAAAAAAAAATTATGCAGCACCAAAAATCCTGCCATTATGAAATCACCTTTATTAATATATAATAATAATTTACTTATATAGATAAACAGATATATTTTTAAGTGGGAAAAAAGCATAAGAAAGGGAAAGAAGGGAAAAGAAATGGACACATAGTTCATTTTTGAAATATTATCTTAATTTTGCAATTTTAATTAATTTAAATTTTACAATTATTATAATTTCTATTTTAATTGTTCTGATTTTGGCAAAAATCATTCTATTTAATCTTTTAATGTAAACAAATAGTACCAGTAAACTTCAAGGTAATTGGAAATTTTGCTGAAATATAAGCACTTATCATAGCTAAGTATATTAATTCCTAACACTTCACTGTGAAACAGAGCGAAAACAACTCAAGTCCCTGTGATTTAAACATATTTGTTCTACACAAAACAATATTCTTTCAATAATAGGGGTGTTACAAAATACAGAGAATATATTTTTCTGGTTTCTCTCCACTCAATCATGATTTATCTTTTGTGAAGAACCCTGTAACTGTGCCTTTGTTTTCATATGACTTTTAATTGTTCATACATGGATGGATAGATGAATGGATATATGAGTAGGTGGGTGGAAGAATATCTCTCACACTACTACCACTGCTTCTATACTTTAGAATTTATTTATTTTTAATATTGATATGTTCATTGTGTGTTTATATGATTATTTATTTAAAAAAATGCCTCAATGTAACTGAAGGCAGAAAACATCTGTCTTCTGCTTTAGTGCAAGCTCAGTCACTCAGTCATGTTTGATACTTTGCAACTCTTTGGACTATAGCCTGCCAGGCTCCTCTGTCGATGCGATTTCTTAGGCAAGAATACTGGAGTGGGCTGCTATTTCCTCCTGCAGAGGATCTTTCCCATCCAGGGATTCAACCCACATCTCCTGCATCTCCTACATTGGCAGGTGGATTCTTTGTGGAGCCATCAGGGAAGCCACTCATTGCTTTTGTACATAAATGATATCTAGACAGGATTTATCACCTGAGGATCATGCTCTCCTCAAAACAACTTTTTACTACCTTCAGATATTGCATTGATATGCTGAATTTGAAGCCCAGCTTATGCAAAAAATATATGCAATGGCAAAAACTCATCAACAAACTGGAAACGATGATGGGATGCTATGAGTACAGGATAAGTAGGTGTAGAAACAATCATAGGATACCTAGGGAACTTGCTTTATCTGCATTCACTAGCATCTAGGTGCCTGAATATTAAAGTAATTCAGGAGTATATAGTATTCAAGAGGACCTTTGAAGAAGGCAGAGACCAACTCTAAGTTTCTCCTTTTTTTTTTTCACAAATTACACATATTTTATTCAGCAAATATATTGGTTACTCCAAATATTTTCTAATTATACATATGAAATCTGAGCAGATCATTTACTATAAACTCACTATGATAAAAGAAAAATAAAACAAAAGACAACACTGCTGCTGCTGCTGCTAAGTCGCTTCAGTTGTGTTCGACTCTGCGACCCCACAAGTAATTTTTTTTTTTTATCAATATGCAAGCACTAAATTACTGCCTACAATTTCTGTATTGGAAAGAATTAAGGAACTACTCTTTATTTCAGTGAGAAAAATATATCATGATAGACTGGTAATATCTATCATTGTAGTAAGTACTGTGTATTTACCAACCTTATGTTGGAAGGTAGTATGTATGAATCAAACATGTTCATTTGAATGTATCCCATAATACCATTTTGACACTATGTCTTCTTTTGCTCATTTATTTTTCTAAACTAAAGACTAGGAGTATGTTGTCATGCTATAGTTATGACATTGCCCAAAAGGCAGCACATATAGGGTAATATTTCAGTTCAGTTCAGTCACTCAGTCGTGTCTGACTCTGCAACCCCATGAACAGCAGCATGCCAGGCCTCCCTGTCCATCACCAATGTCCGGAGTTCCCCAGACTCATGATAGGGTAACATTTACTGTAACATATAAAACAAGAATTGGTTCGATATAACACCAAATAAATTTGCACTAATTAATTCTGACCTTCTTAATTACTGTTTAACATTTTTCTCTTTTAGTCATTTTATTTCCTCCATGTTTCCTTTCTAATATACATTTTTATGCTAGTAGTGAAATAACTTCAGTGTGTCTCCTTTGTGAAGTCTGTGACATCATGACGTTAATTTTTCACAGCTTTCAAGGGGTAGAGTAGCAAGTGTCCTTTTCAAGGTTGTGGTCAAAAGAAGCAAATGGTTTGTCATCAGAAGCACAATACAGAAAAGAGCTTTCAGGAATTCTTGTTGACCTAGGTGTCCGACTAAATCAGTTGGCTACTCTCTTGCTTTTTCTATGATCCAGCAGGTGTTGGCAATTTGATCTCTGATTCCTCTGTCTTTTCTAAAACCAGCTTGAACATCAAGAAATTCACGGTTCACATATTGCTGAAGCCTGGCTTGGAGAATTTTGAGCATTACTTTACTAGCGTGTGAGATGAGTGCAATTGTGCAGTAGTTTGGGCATTCTTTGGCATTGCCTTTCTTTGGGATTGGAATGAAAACCGACATTTTCCAGTCCTGTGGCCACTGCTGAGTTTTCCAAATGTGCTGGCATATTGAGTGCAGCACTTTCACAGCATCATCTTTCAGGATTTGAAATAGCTCAACTGGAATTCCATCACCTCCACTAGCTTTGTTCATAGTGATGCTTTCTAAGACCCACTTGACTTCACATTCCAGAATGTCTGGCTCTAGGTCAGTGATCACACCATCGTGATTATCTGGGTCATGAAGATCTTTTTTGTACAGTTCTTCTGTGTATTCTTGCCATCTCTTCTTAATATCTTCTGCTTCTGTTAGGTCCATACCATTTCTGTCCTTTATTGAGCTCATCTTTGCATGAAATGTTCCTTTGGTATCTCTGATTTTCTTGAAGAGATCTCTAGTCTTTCCCATTCTGTTGTTTTCCTCTATTTCTTTGCATTGATCACTGAAGATGGCTTTCTTACCTCTTCTTGCTATTCTTTGGAACTCTGCATTCAGATGTTTATATCTTTCCTTTTCTCCTTTGCTTTGGCTGTGTGGATCACCACAAACTGTGGAAAATTCTTCAAGAGATGGGAATACCAGACCACCTGATATGCCTCTTGAGAAATTTGTATGCAGGTCAGGAAGCAACAGTTAGAACTGGACATGGAACAACAGACTGGTTCCAAATAGGAAAAGGAGTCCATCAAGGCTGTATATTGTCACCCTGTTTATTTAACTTATATGCAGAGTACATCATGAGAAACCCTGGACTGGAAGAAACACAAGCTGGAATCAAGATTGCCAGGAGAAATATCAATAACCTCAGATATACAGATGACACCACCCTTATGGCAGAAAGTGAAGAGGAACTAAAAAGCCTCTTGATGAAAGTGAAAGTGGAGAGTGAAAATTCAGAAAACGAAGATCATGGCATCTGGTCCCATCACTTCGTGGGAAATAGATGGGGAAACAGTGGAAACAGTGTCAGACTTTATTTTTTTTGGCTCCAAAATCACTACAGATGGTGACTGCAGCCATGAAATTAAAAGACGCTTACTCCTTGGAAGGAAAGTTATGACCAACCTAGATAGCATATTCAAAAGCAGAGACATTACTTTGCCAACAAAGGTTCGTCTAGTCAAGGCTATGATTTTTCCTGTGGTCATGTATGGATGTGAGAGTTGGACTGTGAAGAAAGCTGAGCGCCGAAGAATTGATTCTTTTGAACTGTGGTGTTGGAAAAGACTCTTGAGAGTCCCTTGGACTGCAAGGAGATCCAACGAGTCCATTCTGAAGAAGATCAGCCCTGGGATTTCTTTGGAAGGAATGATGCTGAAGCTGAAACTCTAGTACTTTGGCCACCTCATGTGAAGAGTTGACTCATTGGAAAAGACTCTGATGCTGGGAGGGATTGGGGGCAAGAGAAGAAGGGGATGACAGAGGATGAGATGGCTGGATGGCATCACTGACTCGATCGACGTGAGTCTGAGCGAACTCCGGGAGTTGGTGAGGGACAGGGAGGCCTTGCGTGCTGCAATTCATGGGGTCGCGAAGAGTCGGACAAGACTGAGCGACTGATCTGATCTGATCTGAAAAGTTAGCTAGGAGCATAAATCTTTCGCTCCCGAAGGAAAGTTTAGGCACATGACATCATTAACAACAAAATTAATATCCATTAGCTATTTTGTATTTTATAACAATTGCTCTGTTCCTCTATGTCTGATATAATCATCATGTTCTGTACTCAAGAACATTTAGAATTTAAGAATTAAAACATATTATTCGAGCTTTCGAGCTTTAAGTAAAAGGCAGAATATTAATTTGCCTAATCTGAATCCCCAAATATAACTACTCTCTGAATATTTGTTCTACCTCATTATGAAGCTTAGTATAATCTGAGTCAGCTATAATATACCTTTAGGATTTGTGGACCTCTTAATTAGAAGGCTATATTGTCATATCAGGTCCCATACATTCATTTCACCAGTTGCCTGGACAGTGAGTGTTGTTGCTTTATAATTGTGCCTGATTGATTATATTATTGTTGCAGTACATCCTGTGATGTTCTACCTTTAAATCTTGGATTCAGAATGAAAGCTATGGGATTACAATACAGGTGAATTAGAGGTTAGACACAATTTTCTCAAACAGATTCACAATAGAAGAGGAAGTTCCTTTTTTTTGAGTGGATTGAGCATTTCTTTATTTCTCAAAAAAACAACTGAAAATTAGGACAATACATTTCTTATGGAGTTTAAATGGAACTTGCTTCATTAGATCACTTTTTGAAGTCCTTTAAAAATAAATAAGTCAGCTATGTGTCTGTATCTCCTACTACTAACAAAAAGGATTCAACTGGGGTGTCAGATATAACTCTATATTAAAAACAGTGTTAACTATACTTTTCATTTAACTGTCTTTAGACCCAGAGCTACTAACTACATATCTCCAAAAAGGGCTTCTTCTATCCTTAATACTATTATTATCCATTTACCACTTTGCTTAAAATCTGCCTCAGCACAGCATTGAACCTTCTCTTACCACGTTTTCCTACTCTTAGAGTGATTATCTATTATCCTTTCAATTACCTTTTAATCAATTTTATCAATTTCTTTTATCTTCATATATATTTAGAAATTTGATAATTTTATATAATAATTTTTAGTAACTCTTCACAGTATCCAGTCTTGAAAACAACTCCTTCCATGTCAATTATTTATAGTAATTTTTATTTGATAAGGCTTGTACTTTCAGCTTACATTGATACTCATAGTATCTTCTGTAATGCTCAACAAATAAAAAAATATAAATTTGATGATGTAATTTAAATTTTATTTTGGAAAAGAAAACATATATACCTCAAACAGGAATTAACTACCTACCAAGACTAAAAATGATTTGTCAAAATGAGTACTGATTAATATAGATTCAAAACAGTTTGAAATGCTTTAACAGAGGATTTACATGGAAACTGAAGGTCAGGTAAATAAAACCATGAGGCTTGAAATATGAAAGGAAGGAGATGGATAAAAACTATATAAACTATATAAACACAACACTATATATATTTCAGGCTGCTGGACACTGGCTAGAAGGTTGGAATTGTAACTAAAACCCATATAATTTTGGAGAAAGGAAGTATAATAGTTATTAGACTATAATTCTTATAGTTAATCATGGATTCTTAAGTATTTTTAAAGGAAAATCAGGGAGGCAGTACAGAAAAGAAATGCGGTGATAAATATGTTTCAAAAATAAAATAATTCTCAAAAAATCAGAGACTAAATATAGTTTTGACAGGCAACATGATGAGATGTCCAAAAACACAAACTTAGGGGCCACAGTGAGGCACACAGATTCTAGATACAGTCTGGTGTCAAATGCCACATTTGTTACTGAGCATGTTCCTTCAACTCTTTGACCGCAGTCCTTTTTTCTATTATTCGGGAAGCCATCTCAGATATATTAGGAGTACCAGCTAAATAATTATAGAAGATTCATAATAGTCCTCCCCAAATCATAAACTAGAATTATCTGTAGATAGGTGATGGATAGATAGAATCACAGTTAATTCACAAGTTTTGAGCCTAAAGTTTTTATTAGTTAGGAACATGTTTTGTTATGGGAGATAGAGTAGTAGATTGCAAATAGTGTTCCAAATTCTTCCTGTTTTATGATGTCTTATTTTTGAAATGACCATGAAATTTATTTTGACCATTTGTCATTAGTGAATATAAGACAATCAGAGATCTCAGAAATATATGTGCTCTGACACTTGCTCTTGTGCTGTACTTACAATCCTGAGTGTGTGTGTGTGTGTGTGTGTGTGTGTGTGTGCTCAGTCGTGTCTGACTCTTTACGACACCATAGACTGTAGCCCACCAGGCTCTTCTGTCCATGAAATCTTACAGGCAGGAATACTGGAATGGGTGTCCACTTCCTCCTCCAGGGTATCTTTCCAAGCGAGGGACTGAACCCATGTCTCTAGAGTCTTCTGCACTGGCAGGTGGGTATTTCACCACTGCACCACCTGTGAAGCCCCGTAATTCTGAGACTTCTAGTCTAAGAAACCTGAGCTATTGTTCCAGAGTGCGACAAATCACTCAGAATAGAACTAAAGCCGCCTGAGAGACAACTTGCCAACCAACAGAAAAGGCCATCTTAAACATTTAACCACTAGACCATTATCAGCTAACCAAAAATACATGAAAGTAGCCAATGCTATTCAATCTGGCCCAGATGTGAAAACATCCCTATCCTTGCAACTCTCACACAGAAAATGAGTAAAGCCATTACGTTTTGTAATGTTTTGCTACGTAAAAGCGAACTGATAAGGAACTGGTACTCAGAGGTGAGGTAATGCTGCTGCTGCTGCTAAGTCGCTTCAGTCGTGTCCAACTCTGTGCGACCCCAGAGGCGGCAGCCCACCAGGCTCCCCCATCCCTGGGATTCTCCAGGCAAGAACACTGGAGTGGGTTGCCATTTCCTTCTCCAGTGCATGAAGGTGAAAGTGAAGTCACTCAGTCGTGTCCAACTCTTCGTGACCCCATGGACTGAAGCCTACCAGGCTCCTCTGTCCATGGGATTTTCCAGGCAAAAGTACTGGAGTGGGGTGCCATTGCCTTCTCCGAGAGGTGAGGTAATACCACAACATAAATGTAAAGTATGTCACACTGACTTTGTGACTGGGTATATGCAAAAGATAGAAAAACGGTGAGGGAGATATAAGTGAAGGCATGAACAATAGATCTAGCACTGAAGAGAAGGGAAGGAAAGCCTCAGGTTGATAGAAAAGCAAGCATAGGATGAGAAAGATGACAAAGGCCTGGTGAACTAATAGGTATGCATGGAGTAGGAAGCCAGAGATCCCTCAGAGAGTTGTGTCCGGAAAGTATAAATACAACTGATGAATTATCTAAATAGCTTTCATCTTAGAAGTAGTAGTGTTAGCCACATAGTCATGTCTGATTCTTTGCAACCGCATGGACTATAGCCCAACAGGCTCCTCTGTCCATGGGGTTCTTCAACCAAGAACACTGGAGTGGCCATGCCCTTCCCCAGGGGATCTTCCCGACCCAAGTATCAAACCCAGGTCTCCTTCTTTTCAGGCAGGTACTTTACCGTCTGATCCACCAGGGAAACGCAGCTTTCATCATAAGTCAGTTTAAGTGAAGATACATTGTTTGGAGCTTTGGAGGAGCATAGAAAGAATACCAAGTGCGAAATAATAATGAAAAAAATATAAGAAAGGCAATACTGGATCAAATTAAAATTTTGAAGTTATATAACAAGTGAAATAAGCTGATAATTGGCTCACAGGACACAATATGTATATAAACATTGTAATTAAACATTGAGTATGATTTTAATAAAATTTGTAAGATAGTGCACTAATAGGATAAAAGATTCTAAATGTAAATCAGCTAGTATTCTTATTTACAATCATAGAGTCAATATACATTGTCAAAACTGATGAATGTACATATTAAAGCACATAACAAATTGTAATAGCTTGACATTAATATAAGAGTATGGAAATAAATAACAGATGAAACAACTGAAACACTCTTTTCCACTTAGAAATGAGTTAGAGTAAAAGAACTTTGGAGACATTAAAGACCATTTGTATTTGCATATATTTATTTGTTAAATAAAATAAGCATAATCAACTTTTGGCTATGATGAACTGAATTTTGTCCCCCCAAATACATGTGTTGAGGTCCTAACCCCCAATTTGATAGCAGTTGGATATAGGGTCTTGGAAGGAAATTAGGTTTGGCTGCAGTCATGAGGCTGAGACTCTCATGATGAGATTATCACTCATAAGATGGGACACAAGAGTACCTTCTTTCTGTGCCATGTGAGGACATACTAAGCAGGCAACTGGCTACAAGCCAGTGAAGGGCAGTAGAATACAACCACCAAGAATGGACCACTTCGGCACATGGATTATTTCAAGCTGAAAACAAGCAGGGCCCAGAAGACTTAGGAAGAGTTTTTTTATTCCTCCTTAACTGCCTAAAGAACTTAGATAAGGGGCTTATACCAGGGAGACAGCTATTACCAGAGATAAATTTTTATTAAAAAAAAGTCTAATCTCCATGGTATGGCAAACATTTGTTTAGCAAATATTTGCTTTTCTCACCTTCCCATATATTACCTTTCTCCCTTTAAAAGAGGCAGACTCTTAGCCCCTCTCTTTAGATGTAGATGGCACATAAACTCCAATTATCTGACTGCCAAGGAATCTCATAATTTTGTGGGACTTCATATATATATATATATATATATAATTAATTATTTTCTGCCGCTAATCTGTCTTATGTCAATTTAATTATCAGACAAGCCAAAGAAATTAGAAGAGAGGAAAGGGAAAATGTTTCTTCTCTTACACCAGGAAAAGTGTTCTTAACAAAAACCACCATGTTTGCACCCTGATCTCAATACAAGGAAGTAACATAGAGCACAGAGAGTATAGCCAATATTTTACACTTTATAGAGCATGCAATTTATAAAAATACTGAATCATTGTATCATATACCTTAATCTAAAATAATCTTACAAGTCAATTATACTTCAATAAAAAACTAATAATGCAAAAAGAAAGATACTTGCTAATCTGTAAGAGGCATTAAGAAAAGTCAAGAAGAGGTAGAGATTTTGAGAATTTTGAGTGAAGAGGCTTAGAGATGTTGGTCATTTCATAAGTCCAAAGCATTGTATCTTGACTTCTTCAGAGACAGACACTAAAACAAATTTGGGGGTGCAAGATAATTATAAAGAGCAATACCTGTGAAAGGAATATGATGGGTGCAGTAAGTATCAGAGGAGGGGTCCTTCCCTGGTGGTCCAGTGGCTAAGACTCCATTCTCCACATACAGAAGGCCTGGATTTGATACCTGGTCAGGGAATTATATCCCATGTGCTGCAACTAGGGTTCACATGCTGCAGTTAAATATCCTGCATGTGACATCTAAGACCTGGCATAGCCAAATAAATGACTGACTAAACATTTTTAAAAAATTATATGAGAGGAGATAGTAAAAAATGCAATACAGTCTGAGCGAAACAACAGTCAGCCCAGAAAGAAGTTCTTGAGTAAGAGATGATTGTTAATAATATTCAACCTCAAACCAAAATAGTTGGATCTCTACTCTTGCATTTCTTAGTGAATGTGGGCTGCTGTGGGGAGGGTGTAACCTTAAGTTTGCTGAGTCTTTGAAGGTAAAGCAGACACTGAGCTGATCTCTAGGAGGTGTTAACTGCTGATTCTCCCCATGCCTGGGAAGCAAGTCCTTCCTTGGAGGGTATATAAGAAATGCATCTAGAAGTTTAGTCAGAAGATCCACGGCCACTACTATTTCAGTTCACCTGGAGCCCTTAGTTGAAACTAATTTTATCCCTACTGCACTATCCATTCTAGTTTTCTGCTTGAGAACTTAGCATGGGATGTAACTCAAACCTGCACCTTGTGCAAGCCTGACCTCCTCTTGATCAGCATGTCCTTTTCAGTATGGGTTGATTGTATCCACCCATGTGTAACACAACTGAGAAAGGAGCTACCAAGAAGCGAACAGGTGGATTATCTCCATTATACATCTTGGCCCCTTACCTCCTCTTGGTGTTCAGGATTAATATCACTGTTAATAAAGTAACTTCACTTATTGATTGCTAGTCCACGAACAACAAGGAAACCAAAGTACTATACTGGCAGTTGGCAACTGTAGTTTATAATTCAATGATATTCTTGTTGGATCTCCTAGGACAAGATCTCCACAAACACTGCAGAGGCCAAATTGGGTCACTGAGTATGATCATTCTTTCCACTGCTTTGTCCCAGACATATGTATTCATCTTACTGAGAACATAAAGCCCCCCAAAATCCTTTGATACCATACATATACTATATCCAGTAGGATAGCACCACATTCTCAGAGTATTGTGTCCATTTGGCACTTCAGTTGTGCCTTTAACAAATTATCCCAATCTTGTCTCAAGCCAGCATGATAAACCAGTGATGCGTAATCTAACCAGTGGATCCGAGTCATGAGCCTACTCTTGCATGGCTATTAATTAAGAAGTGGATCTCCTAGTCCAATGCGATATTATGTGGAATCTCATGCTTGTAGATCAAATGCTCAGTAAGACCCAAGATAATGCTGCTAACTTAGGAGGGGGCCTGGAGTCAGGACAGGGAAATCCATATGTGGAATATGTATCTATCCTTCTGAGAAGAAACCTCTGGTCTTTTCCAGATGCAAGAGACCCAAAGCAGAAGCTTACTATCAAGTAAATGTTTGATTTTTTTTTTTTTTTCAAGAAAGCATGCCATGTCAAGAACTTAACATAATTCCCCAAGCCTAACAGTCTGAGAAGACAGCAGCTAGGTCAATTTGTGATTTGAGTCTGTGCTTGGCCTCCATTTATGTATTTATGGCCACTTCATATCTGTACCCATCTTGCCAGTCATGGGCACAAAGATAAAATCTGGCTGGCACAAACTGACTGGGCCATTTGCTGTATATTTGCCCTTATGGTGGGTAAAAATCTTCAGAGTTCTTGTCCAATTTCACATGTACACCCATAAACCTCCACTTCAAGTCTCCTTATCCTGAGTTTCTTGTCTTTTTCCTTTTGGGTTCTTGATCAGCTTTTCAAGTCATTTTCCCACTGCCTTTGAATCTGTATATATTGTAATTTGGGGCCACTTATTTTTTCCAAAAAATAAAAATAAAAGGATTTTCCATCATAATTGTCTAAAAATGTACTTCTAGTGAAACTATATTGAAATAGTCATACATGATTGTTCTAAACCTACATATTGAATTGACCTGTCTATAAACCAAGATAGGGCATAATAATCTTTATTCTGGTCATGGGTCATTTTCATCTGGTCATAGGCCTGAACAGATGGAAGTGGAATGATATAATAGTGGGTCCAGGCTACTTATGCACCTTGCTTAAGGCTCCTGATCAGACTAGGACTTAATCTTACATAGAAAGCTTCCATCATACACTGGACTGTATATGGACTTTCTCAACCTTATGTTTTATGGATCTGACAGGACCACATTCGTGATAATCAAGGCCCAGTAACATAAATATAGGGCTTCCCTGGTGGCACAGATAGTAAAGAATCCAGCTTCAATACAGGAGACCCAGGTTCAATCCCTGGATCAGGAAGATCCCCTGAAGGAAGGAATGGCAACTCACTCCAGTATTCTCCAGATTCTGGAGAATCCCAAGGACAGAGGAACCTGGCAGGCTACAATCCATGAGTTTGCAAAGAGTCGGACAGGACTGAGTGACTTAGCACACATGGTACAAATGGTTTTCTTTTTCTAAAAAATGTATGACATTCCACTACAGATGGAATAGCCTTGCTTTAGGGTAATTCTCCCACTAGTAACTTTGTTCAGAATCCATGAATTGTGGTTCTCTCACTAGTTTGTCAAAAGCTCTACACAGCATCATTTCTCACCACTGATACTTCAAAAATCACTGGGTCTGCCAGATTATATGGCTCAAGTATATTGGCATGAAGTACATAAACTTCCAGTTATTTCTCCAGCAAGGAGAGGTTTTGAGGGAATCAGCAAAGAATTGCAATTTATAGTCTGCAAACACAGCCAGCTATGTGAAAATTACCCCATGGCAAGGGAAGGAGAATGCTTTTATAAAGAGGAAAGGGAAACTGAGAGAGCAATGGTAAATAACCCTGGAGAAGGAAATGGCAACCCACTCCAGTATTCTTGCCTGGAAATTCCCATGGAGAGAGAAGCCTGGTGGGCTACAGTCCATGGGGTCACAAGAAGTGGAACACAACTTAGTGACTGAGCACACGTGATAAATTAGAAGTATATGGTCTTTTATTGGCTGAGTTCTTGTCAGGAAGAAGAGGAATTTTTCTCCTGCTGGGTTCTGGTATATTGGCAGAGTGTGAGAGCTCCCTGTTATGATCTCCCAACTCTACATAAATAACATTTTGGTTTATTAATTTTTATAAATGGTAAAGTGACTTATAGGGGCTTTCCTTGTGACTCGTATAATAAAGAATCTCCTGCAATGCAGGAGACCCAGGTTTGGTTCTTGGGTTGGGGAAGATCCCCTGGAGAAGAGAATAGCTACCCACTGCATTATTCTTTCCCGGAGAATTCCATGGACAGAGGGGTCTAGAAGCTACAGTGCATGGGCTCACAAAGGGTCACAGATGACTGAGTGGTGACTAACACTTTCACTTTCTTTCAAAGTGGGTTATACCATACTTTGAGCCTGATGCAAAATATTTTTCTGCTCTGGGCCTCATTTGAAGCTGGCAGATTTTTATGTCACCTAGCATATTGGGTAGATGGAACCTACTGGTTCTAAAATCTGAAGAGGCACACCTAATGTTATGCTTTGTTCTTTGGTTTAGGAACTATGAGATTTAATAATTATCTCTTAATTTAAAGGAGATGGTGTGGCAGCCCCAAGATCACCACTTAAATAGTTATGGATGTGACACACCCCTGAATTATTTCTTACCCTTAGAATGCTTGGGTTTCATCAAGTTCTCTGGACTACTAATCTCCCTTTTCTCATTCAGTCCAAGGAATATAATTGACATAATGAATCAATGTAATATTTAATCTAAGACTGTCAAGATAGTCCAGATGTTTTTCATCTGTATTGTGAAAGATGAGAGAAATTGCATAGCCCTGGACTAACTGCAACTATATATTATTGTCCTTTCTTTGGGAATAAAAACTTATTTTAACAAATTTCTGATTAGGATAGAAAAGAAAGCCTCCATTGAATAAATGGCTTCATGCTTTGTATCTGGGACCTTACTCAACTGCTCTAGGATACATACCCTATCTGTCACAGTGTTTGGGACTGGAGCTACTATAGGATGAGCTTAAGGTAGTCGATACTTTGCCTCTAGAATCCATTTGGTTTTGCAGGAACAGGAGATAAATCAAATCAAGTTATGATGAGTCCACTATCCCTGCATATATCCCTAAGATTGGTATTAATCTGCACCATTTTTTACAAAATATAATATTGTTTTGGGGGGTATTCCATGTTGATAGTCTTTCTTATTAACATTGTTAAAGAAAGCTAATGACATAAAAATCAAAAATATTACACTAAACCACAAAAACAAATGTTGGTTTGATAAATCCTTACCAAAAATGATTTAAAAAGAGAAAAGCACATATCAATAATAAGAATAAAAAGGAACACCACTATAAAGACTATAGGTGTTAAATTCACAATAGAATAGGCTTAACAATTATTTGCCTAATAATATTGAAAAATTAAAGGAAATGGACACATTTCTTACAATAATTGCTTACCAATATAGACTCAAGAAGAGATATAAAATCTGACTAGTCCTATGTCCCTTTGAGACAGGAAGAAGGAGATAAGGCACAACTGTTAAAGAATGTACAGAGGGACACAGCTATTTGAGAAAAAAGATAGGATAAAACTGACTGGAACCAGCTGAAACCAAGAGGGTATCCAACAGTCTGGTCATTGACATTTAGTTCATTATGCCTTCATTAGAATACCAAAGAATACACTCCCCTTCATGCCATGACAATTCCAGGGCTGAACATAAAAGGCCAAAATGTGGGCAATGGCCTAACTCCTAGAAACCCCTTCCCCTTAACAAGAATATTCCTCCTACTCATTAACATGTGAAAATGTCATTGTTGTTGTTCAGTTATGCAGTCATGTTCAACTCTTAGCGACCCCGTGGACTGCAGCATTCCAGGCCTCCCTGTCCCACGCCATCTCCCAGAGTGTGCCCAAGATTATGTTCATGGCATCGGTGATGTCTGCCCAGCCATCGCATCCTCTGATGCCCTCTTCTCCTTCTGCCCTTGATCTTTCCCGGCATCAGGAACTTTTCCAATGAGTCATCTGTCTGCATCAGATGACCTAAATTCTGGAGCTTCAGCATCAGTTCTTCCAGTGAATATTCAGAGTTGATCTCCTCATGAGAAACCCTGGGCTGGAGGAATCACAAGCTGAAATCAAGATTGCTAGGAGAAACATCAATAACCTCAGATATGCAGATGACACCACCCTTATGGCAGAAAGTGAAGAGGAACTAAAAAGCCTCTTGATGAAAGTGAAAGAGGAGAGTGAAAAAGTTGACTTAAAGCTCAACATTCAGAAAATGAAGATCATGGCAGCTGGTCCCATCACTTCATGGGAAATAGATGGGGAAACAGTGGAAACAGTGTCAGACTTTACTTTTCTGGGCTCCAAAATCACTGCAGATGGTGACTGCAGCCATGAAATTAAAAGACTCTTACTCTTTGGAAGAAAAGTTATGACCAATATAGCATATATGAAAAGCAGAGACATTACTTTGCCAACAAAGGTCCATCTAGTCAAGGCTATGGTTTTTCCAGTAGTCTTGTATGGATGCGAGAGTTGGACTGTGAAGAAGGCTGAGCAATGAAGAATTGATGCTTTTGAACTGTGGTGTTGGAGAAGACTCTTGAGAGTCCCTTGAACTGCAAGAAGATCCAACCAGTCCATTCTAGAGGAGATCAGCCCTGGGTGTTCTTTTGAAGGACTGATGCTAAAGCTGAAACTCGAGTACTTTGGCCACCTCATGCGAAGAGTTGACTCATTGGAAAAGACTCTGATGCTGGGAGGGATTGGGGACAGGAGGAGAAGGGGATGACAGAGGATGAGATGGCTGGATGGCATCACTGACTCCATGGACATGAGTTTGAGTGAACTCCGGGAGTTGGTGATGGACAGGGAAGCCTGGTGTGCTGCAATTCATGGGGTCGCAAAGAGTCGGACACGACTGAGCAACTGAACTGAACTGAACTGAAGATCTCCTTGCTGTCCAAATGACTTTCAGCAGTCTTCTCCAGCACCATGGTTTGAAGGCATCAATTCTTTGGCATTCTGTCTTCTTTATGGTCCAGCTCTCACAACCTTACATGACCACTGGGAAGACCATAGCCTTGGTTCTATGGACTTTTGTTGGAAGAGTAATGTCTCTGCTTTTCAACACACTGTCTAGGTTTGTCATTACTTTCCTGCCAAGAAAGAATCGTCTTCTGATTTCACAGCTGCAGTCACCCTCTGCAGTGATTTTGGAGACCAAGAAGAGGAAATATATCACTACTTTCACCTTTTCTCCTTCTATTTGTCATGCAGTAATGGGGCCAGATGCCATGATCTTATTATTATTATTATGTCTTAATATTTAGTCTTAAGCTGTATCTTTCATTCTCCACCTTCACCCTCATCAAGAGGCCCTTTAGTTCCTCTTCTCCTTCTGGCATTAGAGTAGCATCATCCACATATCTGAGGTTGTTGATGTTTCTCTGGCCACTTGTTACTCATCCAGCCAAGCATTTCTCATGATGTGCACATATGAAACTACCCAGCCCATAAAACTAATAAACCAATACCTTGGGGGCAGCTCTCACCATCTGAGATGTCTGCATTTTGCTGATGGACTGTGTATCTCTCTAACTAAACTGTCTTACTTTACTTTGGCTTGCTCTTGATTTTTCCTCTGTACAAAACACAGGATCCTGATTGGAATCCCAGGATGAATGTTAAGTTATAAGTCAGCTTTTTCATTCTCTTCTCTCATTTCCTAACAGGCTCTTCAGTTCTTCTTCACTTTCTGAAGTTCCCAGAAGGCAAACTCCAGATAGTTTTCACCAAAATATAATAAATAATATTCTTAAGTAATTATTCTAGAATATATTAAAAGATAAAATAATACATGAAGGTAAGTAATGAGATAGTCATCAACTTGATTCCACATCTGATAAAGACATTAAAATAAATAACATTCATCCTTAGCAAACTAAAGATGCAAAAAAGATGCAAAAACTATAAAGAAAGATTCAAAAAACCTAAATAAAATATTAGCAAATAAGATATAACAGTACATTGAAAAGATAAAATATTGCAATATCTTAGATTCATTTGAAGATTACATTGGCTTATTTAATTAATATTATTAAACAGTTGAGAATTCCTTTAACTTGATAAGTCATATCTTAACATATGCAAATATCACTCTTTAATAGTGAAGCAATGATAGTTTTCTCCCTTAACTTGTGAATGTGAATGGCCATTTTGATACAATATGATTGTTTAAGCAGAAAATCAAAATAACATAAGAAAAACTGTTAGAAAAAGTAGCTGAAATGGAGAATTTTATTACATACAAAACTAATATAATGAATGCCAATTTTATTTCTACATACTAGCAACAAACAGAGTATTTAATAAATAATATGCATCAAATATCTAGAAGTTAATGTAACGAAGGATTTCAAGATCTTTATTTATTAGTATTCACAATATAATAAAGATGTTAAACCCCCTTAAATTCATATATATATATATATATATTCACTGCACAACTGGTCAGTATCTGAGCAATATTTTGCAAAAGAATTCTTAATTTATATGGAATTGTAATGCTCAAGAACAGATAAGAGTATCTTGAGAGAGAGTATCAAATTTGGAGAATGTGCTCTATCACTTATCTGGATTTATCATAACACCAATTATACAAGTAACAGGGTAACAAGGAAGAAATATATAAAACTGTAACAAAATAGAGCCCTGAAATAGAAATGCTATATGCATTTGTTACCAAGTTTTTGATATACAACACTACAATGCACTGACAAAAGGATGACTGTTGAAGTTTGGTATTGATGTGGGAAAAAATACTTGTGACTTTTCTCCATATATGCAAATACCAATTACACATGGATTAAGAACCTAAAGTTCAAATGTAAAACAATAAATCATCAAGAAGTTAATATAGGACATTTAAAAAATGATTTTGACTTTGGTAAAGATTTCTTAACACTAAAAGTGCAAGTTATAAATGCATAACTCAACAAAAAGATTACCTTAAAAAAAATAGGAAGAATAATCAATGTTAAAGTAGAGCAACTGAAACTTTCATACCCTGCTGGTGGGTATACAAATTACATCAGACACTTTGAAAAGCTAAATGGGTATGTGACCTCAGCCCATGAATTCCACTTCTCTATATTCACATGATAGGAATGAATATATCTGAGCCTCCAAAGACAAAATTTTTTGTTTATAACAGTGGTATTTGTAATCATTCCAAATTATGTTTTACTCAACTATTCATTAACTGTAAAATAAACAAAGCAATTATGGTATGTTTACAAAATGGAATACTATGCTGTGAAGGAAATGAATGAACTGTTTTAGCAACAACTCCCAAGAATATCACACAGTGTTGGCTAGTGAAAGATAGGCCAAAAGCAGTGAATATGCAAGTCAATGCATAAAGATCAATAATAGGCAAGCAGTTTATGACAACAGAATTCAGAGAGTAATTAGCTATCATAGGATGTATTTTAACAGTACAGCAGCATAAAGGCTTCTGATGTCTATTTAATATTCTGTGTTCTTAGTCTTGTTAGTGGTTATGTGAATGTAGCAAATTTATAAAAAAGAAAGATATATCAGACAGCATGCTTCTAATTTGTATGCTTTTTCTCATTAATTGCCCTTCAATAAAAAGCAACTTAGAAAAAACTAACATAAAAAGAATTTAGGGCTATAATTATTAGATTTAAAAATCAATTTTAGCTCAATAAATAAAACTCTAATGCAGACCTGCTTAATTGACTGAATCCTTGAAGGAAAAATCACTAATAAGATTGATCTCATTCTTTCACCTTGATGTGACTATACTTTTTTAGAGATGGTCATTTTCAAGATGTTTTTCCTCTGCCCTACATTCTCTCACCATTTACTTGTGAAGTTCCCTAAGTTACTCATGGTGTACCTTTTGAAGGCAATAATAATCAAACATAATTTTTCATTATCTTTCATGTGAACTTATTTTCTCTATGATTTCCTATGATCTCCTTTATCCTGGAGCTGGTTGTAGGATGGTGATTTATTGCTATTTGTTTCAGTTGAGGATGAAGAATAAGTCTGTCATCAGGATTTGGGGGTTAGAATAAAAACCACATTTATTAACTGAGACCACTCTACTGGGATTTGGAACATAAGCTTGGTTAATAATCAAAGATTTAGATCTTCTTTCAGCCATGGTCCAGCAAGTGTACATCTCCTTCACATTTTCACTAGGTCAGTGAGTGGCTAGACCACAGACTTACCCAGGGATCTCTCAGTCCATTGTTGAAAATACCATCAAAGGGTGTCACAAACCAACAGAATATCCCTTAACAGTTTATTCATGCTACAAGGATGAAATCTGATACATGCATTCTTGGATCAGAGTAGAACAGATGAGGCCTATATTAACGTTAACCTGTGAGGTAGCATCAAGAGTGTCCTAAACCAACATTACTTGTCTTAGTACATTTTTTCATGCCAGAAAATATTCTACAATTCTAATGATTAATCAATATTGGAAATACAAGCTGATCTTATGGTAATAAATGAACACTGAAAAGGTAATGTCCCTTAATTCCCTGTCAATAGCCTCATAAGTCCATCTGTCAATAACCTCAGATATGCAGATGACACCACCCTTATGGCAGAAAGTGAAGAACTAAAGAGCCTCTTGATGAAAGTGAAAGAGGAGAGTGAAAAAGTTGGGTTAAAGTTCAACATTCAGAAAACTAAGATCATGGCATCTGGTCCCATCACCTCATGACAAATAGATGGGGAAACAGTGGAAACAGTGGCTGACTTTATTTTTCTGGACTCCAAAATCACTGCAGATGGTGATTGCAGCCATGAAATTAAAAGACACTTACTCCTTGGAAGGAAAGTTATGACCAGACTAGATAGTATATTGAAAAGCAGAGATATTACTTTGCCAACAAAGGCCGTCTAGTCCAGGCTATGGTTTTTCCAGTGGTCATGTATGGATATGAGAGTTGGACTATAAAGAAAGCTGAGCACCAAAGAATTGATGCTTTTGAACTGTGGGGTTGGAGAAAACTCTTGAGAGTCCCTTGTTCTGCAAGGAGATCCAACCAGTCCATCCTAAAGGAGATCAGTCCTGGGTGTTCATTGGAAGGACTGATGTTGAAGCTGAAACTCCAATACTTTGGCCACCTGAGGTGAAGATCTGACTCGTTGGAAAAGATCCTGATGCTGGGAAAGATTGGGGGCAGGAGGAGAAGGGGAAAACAGAGGATGAGATGGTTGGATGGCATCACTGAGTCAATGGACATGGGTTTGGGTGGACTCCAGGAGTTTTTGTTGGACAGGGAGGCCTGGCATGCTGGGGTTCATGGGGTCGCAAAGAGTGGGACACGACTGAGCGACTGAACTGAACTGAACTACATAGGTATAAAGGCATAAAAAACAAATGCTCAAAATGTAATCTATAACAATATGAAAAAAGTGAAAGTGTTAGTCACTCAGTTGTGTCTGACTTTTGGCAACCCTATGGCCTGTAAGCCCACTAGCATCCTCTGTCCATGAAGTTCTCCAGGCAAGAAAACTGGAATGGGTAGCCATTCTAGTGCTCTTCAATTGTTTGCCTGTGACGCTTAGATAAACAGATGTTAGGAACAGGAAAGAAATGGAATGAGTCCTTCCCTGGCACTAGAGCCCACCATAGAGTAAAAACAAAGGATCAATACCATGGCGTAATTAAGAAGACATTCAGGTCAAAAACTTACACAGCTCTGTGGAACTGCACAACTGTCTGTGATGTGATATGGTTATTGTCTGACCATTTATCTGCCTCCTTCTGGTGGCCTGCTATGTGAACATCATAAAGACAGTGGTAGAAAAGAGAAAACAACACCCAAATGGAGTCAGTTATGCAAAGCCCCACATCAACAAAGCAAGGCTTAATATCTAACCTAACTACAGTTTCAGTTTCCTTCACTCATGTAACCTTTAACCAGTCTAGCTGGAATTACCTGGTCAGCGTTAGTGAGGTAATCATCCCCTAAAACCTCCTTTGTCCCTTTGAGGAAGGTGACTTAGCCTTAAAAAAAATCCACTTTTTCCTAATAAACTTTTATGTACCCTATTTCCACCTTTAAAAACTTCTCCTTTTCTACAACTCTTTGGAACTCCTTTTTATTTGGTAGGTGGGGTGCTTTGTGATTTATAAGTTATTGAATAAAGCCAATTAGATCTTTTCATTTATTTAGTTGAATTTGCTTTGCTCATTTTTTAACAGCAGCAAGCAAGCATATGGTGAGAAGGTTAAGTTCAGCCCTGAAAAGAGAATACAGGTTGTGTGAGGTTCTTGGGCATGCACAACTTAGGCAGGAAAACAAACAAATCAATATATGTTTTGTCTGTTGTAAATGTTCACCTTCCTAAGAGCCAAATTTTGTTATATTTGAATGTCTTTATGTAAGGTCCAATAAGTCTGTCATTGTTTACAGGAATTTGGTCAAGAAGGATCCAAGTTTTCCATATTTCAAAGAGAAAAACAATTCTCAAATAGCAAATCACATCAGAATAAATATTATGAGATGCACAATATGACTAGGCAAAATACAATATGACTGGACTGTATACTCTTCAGAGCAAAAATATTCTGATCTGTTTAATGATCTTTTCCTCCAGAATTAGCTGGCCTGTCCTTTGACCCAAAGTTCAAATACTCCCTTAGGACAGTCAGTGTATGTTGCTTCATGTGGAATTTCATCCAGCAATGCAGTCACCTTTCATGCAGTCTACAAGGTCTTAGGAGCGTGGTACTGGATACATAATGTTATCAACTGCTTCAGATCCATTAGCCTTTGGGACCTGTCAGTTCTTCACCACCATGGATCACTGTGCTCCTCTTGACCCTCTCTGCCCCTCTTCTAATCACCATAAGTTCAACTTATCCCCACATTTTCCCATGTAAGCTCATTCAAATAGAAATAGCAGCTGAATAATTGACCTCTTAAATCCAAATATAATGCTGGTTCACATATATATTGTCACACCCTTCATTTCTCCTTATGTACTTTGGCAACTGTTTAGAAAGGAGGTTCCTCGACACATAGCTTATATGTATTAAATGTTTTAATTAATGTGAATAATATTTGAGAGCACACATATATGAGTAATTAAAATTAATAAATTCGGTTAAATACATCTTTGTGCTTGCCACCCTCCATCAACACTTAGGTGTTAGTGTTGATACAAGGGAGCTGTATCAACTCCCTTGATACAGCAAATAGGATCCTTAGCCTGGAGATCAACTAAGGAGAGGAAAAAGCTTAAGACTCATGTAGCCAGAATTTTTAGAACATTTTCTACTTTTATCTATAGGAAGGGTCCTGGCAAAAGTCTCTGGCAGCAGGATATTTCCAGACCCCAGTGGAATTTCTATAAGATCCTTAAAATGTGAGAGAGATTCTGCTGTCAGTTCTGTGTCAGTAAAATCTATGACATTACCACTAATTTTAACACTGTTCCACACAATATTAAGGCAGTGACCTAAGAGCAGTTTGTTGTTCTGTTGCTCAGTCATGTCTGACTCTTTTTGATCCCAAGAACTGCAGCATGCCAGTCATCCCTGTCCTTCACTATCTCTTGGAGCTTGCTCAAACTCAAGTTCATTGAGTCAGTGATACTATCCAACAATCTCATCCTCTGCTGCCCACCCCCCAACCCCACCTTTTTCCTCCTACCCTCAGTCTTTCCCAGTATCAAAGTCTTTTCCACTGAGTTGACACTTCCCATCAGGTCGCCAAAGTATTGCAGCTTCAACATCAGTCCTTCCAATGAATACTCAGGATTGATTTCCTTTAGGATGAACTGATTTGATCTCCTTGCTGTCCAAGGGAATGTCTAGAGTCTTCAATACCACAGTTGAAAAGTGTAATTTCCTTGGCACTCAACCTTTTTTATGGTCCAATCTCACATCCATACATGACTACTGGAAAAATCATAGCTTTGATTATACAGACCTTTGTCAGCAAAGTGATGTTTCTGCTTTTTAATACTCTGTTTAGGTTTGTTATAGCTTTTCTTCCAAGGAGCAAGCATCTTTTAGTTTTATGGCTGCAGTCATCATCCACAGAGATTTTGGAACCCAAGAAAATAAAGTCTGTCACTGTTTCCATTGTTTCCTCATCTATTTGCCTTGAAGTGATGGGACTAGATGCCATGATCTTAGTTTTCAGAATGTTGAACTTTAAGCCAATTTTTTCACACTCCCCTTTCAACTTCATCAAAAGGCTATTTATTTCTTCTTCACTTTCTGCCATAAGGGTGCTGTCATATGCATGTCTGAGGTATTGATATTTCTCCTATCAATCTTGATTCCAGCTTGTGCTTCATGAAATATCTATAAGTTTTTTCCTATTTATTTCCTTTTTTTTTGTTTGTAGTGCAATATTGTATTTTATAAGAAGCATACTTGATCATCCAGATGACCAAAATATATTTCTCATATATTTTAGGTCTTTATCCAAGATTCCTGGTTCATGGCTCCCAAAACCCTTGACATCCCCTTAATGATGAGAGCAATGAGAGCATCTTTTGTCGTAATATTTGGTCTCCAGTTCTCAGTTGACATAATTTCAGAGTCATAAAGGTGAAATGAGTGTTTTGCTATTCGCAGTAATACCCTTTACATCACAACTGAGTTTATGTTAATGAGGCGACTATTGGTATGGGGGCTGGTTTCCAAGGCAACCAACTAGAATAGAAGATTTTAACTTTCAGTCTCACCTCTAGTTATGGGGAGGGGAGAGGACCAGGACAGTGGATCAGTCACTACTGGCCAATGATGTAGTTACACTGCCTACATAATTATCTTTATAAAAACGCAAAGGAGAAGGTTACAAGAGCTTCTAAGTTAGGAATCAGACCCCTTCAATGTTCCACCGTACTGGGCCACAAACTCCATGAGGACAGATGCTTCTTTGTTTGGTTCCTCACCTATTTATCTCTTCATCTGGCTGTTGATTTGTATCCTTTAATATCCATAGTAATAATCCAGTAATCTTTCAAGTGTATGGGTTCTCTGAGTTCTGTGAGCTGCTCTACCAAAACGATAAACCCAAAAAGAGGGTCATGGAAACCTCTGGTGTATAGCTGGTACCTCAGAAGTGAAGGTAATGAGCTGGGCTTCAAATCGGAGGGTGATTTTGTGGGAAGGAACTGAGCCTTCTACAGTGGCATCTGATGCTGTCTCTAGGTAGTTAGAGTCAGACTGAGCTGAATTGTAAGACCCCTCAGTGTGGTCCTGAGTATAGTCTGGTGGTATGTGGACAATCCCCACACACACATATATGTTGCAATTGTTTATCAGAACCACTAATGCATAATAATATATCCCATCTTCTTGTTCTTTAATTGCTCTGACTACAGTGGTGGGAGACGATGTGCTGTATGGTAAATAACACAAGATACAGAGTTTAAAACATTAATGTCTATACTTATAAATCTTCTTATCCTCAAGGAATGGCAGTCTATCTAAAATAAAACTGTAATACTTGTTCTGTTGAAAATTTGGCATTTATGATAATCAGATTACATGAAGCAATTTATGTGTCAGTGTATTTAGAATTGAAAAAGTGTCCAAAATGTAATGAAATGTTATTAATACTATGCATAATCACTAGTATCTTGGAATAACAACTTTAAAAAAATTAAAAAATGGTAGAATTTATCAGCCAGATAGTATAAGTCTCATAAAATAGTTTGATATGAGTCATTTTCAAAAAAATAAATCTTAAAAGAATAATAAAGACCTGTAAGATAAATTAACTTTTCAATATATATATCATTAGTTAGATGATGTCATTAGTTAGTATTCCTAGTGACAGGAGTCAATTCTAGATGACTTAAACCAACAAGGAATTTTTTATAAGGAATGGGAGAAAGATTGGGGAAGCTGGCAGAATTAAGCAGTCGAAACTTGAGGACTCTTAAAATTAAAAAAAAAATATATATATATGTGTGTGTGTGTGTGTGCACGCGTGTGAATGAGAACTAAGAGTTTACCTTGCCTAGTCTCCGCCTCTGTCATCACCTCTTCTTTCCCCTACAGTGTCCTTACCAATCACAACTCTGTTACCAACTGGTCACCTGGCAGCAATGGGCTGTCTCTAGTGATGTGTAGAAGGAGGACTTTGCCACCTGTGTTTCTGAGGTAAAAGTTTAAAGGGTAGTAGAAAATATTCTCTTATCGAGACTACACTCAGTGGAAGAGAGGCAATTCCCTTTAAAGAAATCAGGTATTATTAGGAAAGATAGTGCCAGGAAGCCCCACGCTAATGAAGGAACCCTTTAGAAAGTCATTATTTTCCCTGGTCTGCACTTGGGAATAAAATTTCTATTGAAGGGATGTTGTAAACTTGAACTTCATTAATAAGCATTCCATGTCAGTGTTCTAATTTGAAGTTCATTTACTCTTTGTGTATGTTTCTTCCCCTTTAAAGGTACAATAATTTATTATTGAGAATAAGCTAAACATGTTCTCATCTGAAAGATGAATAGCTTGCCTACTGCTTATCAGCTAAAACCAGTTTGTGGAAAATATTCAAGAAGCTTTGGAAGTCTATTTTATTTTCTAAAGAACAATATCTCAGCCCCTGTATTCTACTTACTGGAGAACTAATCACACCAATATTCTCCATTAGTTTCAAAGTCATATGTACTATTTCTCCTATTTTTTGTCATGAAAAAATTATTAGCTCCCTGAAATTTTCAGTGCTTTTATTTTTTTCCACTTTGACTATTTCTTTGGACAGTTAAATAACTACATTTCTAAATATAAATATTGATGGTTTTTCTTTATTTTGGGGGATGAAGATTAAACCAGAGATAGGGTCAACTATATCAAGGATATACTGTTATTTTCAAGATGTACTTACTAAATAAATAAGAAGATCAATTACTTTTCATTATACTGACTCTGATTATGATAGAAATTGTAGGTATTATAAAAAATGTAGATTAGCTAAAACAATAACTAATAGTTTGTTCAGGGAAATGACTCAGAAACATCAGATAATAGGGAATAAAATAGGTCTTCTAGAATTAAAATTTTCTATGTAAATTCATATTCAATAGAGGAAAGACAAAATGACTTAGGATTTAAGAGGCCAAATACTTCACACTTTCAGATTTAGAAATAATAAAAATTACTGATTTCATGGGATAACTTTGATTTTCTTCAAACTGCAAGCCTTTTTCCAATGAAAAACTTGATCCAAAAACCTCACTTAGAAGTTTTTAATCCCATTCTGCAAACATTTTGAGAATTTGGAAAAAGCAAGCACCCTCTACTCCTGCTTCCTGTCTCAAATCTGTTCTTTGGGCTGCTTTTCAAATCTTCTAAACACCAAGAGTGTTGAATTCTTCAAGTAATGTGTTTATCAAGTAAGGTTGCTATTTTTTTTTGCAATGATGCCAGCAGATTCTTAGGCTGTTGAAGACAACTTATAATATGAAGTTTTAATGTGTTAATCAGGGAAGGATTGCATTCATAACACTTTGGTATGGTCTATAGAAAAATTCAGTATGCTTTTCAAACACTTCGATGTTAAATACAGTAATTTTTCACATATTATATATTACATGTGAGAAAATTTTGCTATTAATGTTTATAGGAATGTTCATTTTTTCATGTTACTCTAAAAAAAGTCATGAAAGAAACATACTTTGTTATGTGTCCTAAGAATCATTTTTGTGGACTGGGAAATACCTTCATTATTTGTTTGAAAAACAAAACAAGAAATAATTGACGACATGTCACCGGCTTAAAAAAAAACTAACAGTGAAGCAAAACATCAAATTAAAAATAACCAGAAAACAGAATAAAAATGTACACAGAAATCATTACTTAAAAGTATGTTACCTTCATTAATGAGCAGAAAACACTTATATTAATAAGTAAAGGAGATACAGTAATAGAAAAGTATAAACTATCTTCTGGAAACAGGTTTTAAAATTAGTTTTAGTGCACTGTAAAGTTTTGTATGTGGAAGTTATATTTTTGAATTTCAAGATATTGGGAATACTTCTTAATGAAATGGCTATTGATTAAAGTGTTCTATTTTCTGTTTTTATTACTCCATTATTTTTCTATTTTTCATTTTAATATATTTCATTTTATCATAGTAAATGAAAATACTTTTTAAAAATAAAAATGCCATGGAAAATAGCATAATAATCCTTCTATAATATACTTTTTTTCTGAAAAGAACCTAGCTGTTCTCTAGAAACTGGCAATCATTCCCATCTCTTACCAGAACATATTCCAATTTTTCTAATATGTTATGTTACTTGCTAATGTATCCAAGATCTTAGGCAGAAGTTTCTGCATCATCTTAACTCCATCTGCTCTGTTCTTGCCATGTTTGGCAAGAGTTTTTAAATACTCAATTTAACTAACAAAAAATTATTACTCTGCCATACTATTGATATTTGAATATTTTAGCTTCAAAAGGAAACATTTTCATTCATATACTAAAGAGGCAACTTGCTTTGCCTTCTAGTAATTTCCTGTGATTTTAGAAAAGAAAGTTTTTTCTTAAAATATTTCTGCCAAGTCTTTTGTATTCTCATTTGAGAAATTAAAACCTTAAAAAATGCTGGTGTTAACCTAATAGCTCACTCTTTGGCCAAAAGCCAGTAGGGTAAAAATCATTTCTCTGCTGTCACTGATCCTCTTGCATAGCATTTAGTTTTTCTGATACTGAAGAACAGGTCTCCATTAAGAAATATATTCCATTTTCACATCATAACTGAAGGTTAGCATCATTAATGTGAGAAAAAATGCTGCCAGACTCCAGCTTGACACTGGGTCAAGTACTGTAGCTCATTTTCTGAAACACTTCCCATCTAGGTGATTCGTTTTTTTCTCACAACAACGATCTAAAATATCACCATCTAGACTAAAAAAGCCACTAGAAAATGGAAAATTTGATCATTCAAAAATAAAAATGAGCATTTTACTTTGTCTACTGGAAAAGTATACTACCCTTGCCTTTAAAAAAGAAATTAAACAAAAAGAAAAATTTTCATATTTTCTAATGTTTTTCAATCATTTCTTAAAGTGATAGCAAATGGAATGTAGCTCTTCTGTGCCATTCTTACAAGCAATTCTTAGAAATACTGTTTTCATGTCAAGTCCTGGTTATTTCACTAATGTTATTTAAGATATAACTCGATTGAGAGGAGCCAAGATGGCGGAGGAGTAGGACGGGGAGAACACTTTCTCCCCCACAAATTCATCAAAAGAGCATTTAAACATCGAGTAAATTCCACAAAACAACTTCTGAATGCCGGCAGAGGACATCAGGCACCCAGAAAAGCAACCCAACTCTTCGAAAGGAGGTAGGAAAAAATATTAAAAACAAAAAAAAAGAGACAAAAGAGGGAGGGACGGAGTTCCGTCCCGGGAAGGGAATCTTAAAAAGAGAGAAGTTTCCAAACATCAGGAAACCTTCTCACTGCCGAATCTGCGCCGAGCTTTGGAAGCACAGAGGGCAATATAACAGGGAGAAAAAATAAATAAACAATTTAAAACTCGCAGATTGCGAGCCCTACGGTAACTCCCCCAGCAGAGAAGCAGCGCAGACGCCTGCATCCGCCATTAGCAAGCCGGGGCTGGGCAGGGAGGCGCGGCGCGGGCTGCATCGCTGAGAGTAAGAATCTGGCCTGAATACCCTGAGCGCTATCTGAGCGAAATAATTTGGGCTAGCAAACCAGACTGTGGGATACCTACCACGCGAAAAGCCAGCCCTAACCTAAGACCGCCAGGCCCGCGCACGGAACAAAGGACTGAACAGAGATAGCCGGCTGCAGACCTTGCCCCTCCGGTGACAGGCAGCCCGAGCCGGAAGGGGGCAATCGCAGCCCCAGAGAGACATTATCTATAAAACTGTAAGCAGGCTTCTTTGCTAACTAAAACTTCTTGGGGGTCTGGACGGTCAACATCTGCCTGAGAAGGTGCGCCGGTTTTACATCCAGATATCCGAGTGGCGGGGAGGCGATAAGTCGCAGCATTGGCGCTCGCCTGGGAAGAGCAAATTGGCGCTCGGACCTGGGAAGAGCACAAAACGCAGGCCCAACTGAGTCTGCGCCTCTGAGGACTACCCGAGTGCCTGAACCTGAGCGGCTTGGACCTGGGAGGTGCATGCAGCCCAGGGCCAGCCTCGGATTGTTCCCGGCGGAACAACCTAGAGTCCGAGCAGTGTGGACAGGGAGGCTACACGCGCCGTGAGCGGGGGCAGACCCAGGGTGGCTGAGGCACTGTGAGCCCACGCCAGTGTTATTTGTTTGCAGCATCCCTCCCTCCCTCCCCACAGCGCGACTGAACAAGTAAGCCTAAAAAAAAAAAAAAAAAAGTGTCCTCCACCGTGCCCTTTGAGTCAGGGCGGAAACCAGATACTGAAGAGACTAGCAAACAGAAGAAGATATAACAGAGGGAAACGCCTTGGAAGCTACAGGCAATAGATCAAAACCCTGTGGTTACTACGGACTACATAGGAAGGGGCCTATAGATCTTGAGAAATATAAATCTGACCAAGGAACTAGCCAAAAATGAACTGAACCCACAACACCCACAAAAAAAAAAAAAACCCAAAAAAGCCCTAGATATATTTTTATTATTTTTACGATCATTCTTTCTTTTTTTTTTTAATAAAAAAAAAAAAAAAAATTTTAAGTCCTCTATTGTTCCTTTAATTTTCACTTTTATAACCTATTACTTTGCAAAAAAAAAAAAAAAAAAAAAGACCCTATTTTTTTCTTCTTCAGCAAACTTCATATATATATATTTTATAATTTTTTGACCTTGTTTCTTTTTTTGTTTGTTTGTTTTTTTCTTCTTTTCTTTAACACTGTATTTTTGAAATTCCAAACTCTACTCTAGATTTTTAATTTTCGCTTTTTGGTATATGTTATCAATTTTGTACCTATAGTTTTTTTTTATATAATTTCTGTGACTTTTTTTTTTTTTTTCTTCTTCTCTGTTTCTTTCTCTTCTTCTTTTATATAACATTGTATATCTGAAATTCCAAACTTTACTCTAGATTTTTAATTTATGCTTTTTGGTATTTGATATCAATTTTGTACCTGTATTTTCTTTATAATTTTTGTGACATTGTTCGTATTTGTTTGTTTGTTTTCTCTCTTTATTTTTCTTCTTCTTCTTTTTTTTTTTTTTTTTTAAACATTGTATTTTTGAAATTCCAAACTCTACTCTACATTTTTAATTTTTGCTTTCTGGTATTAGTTATCAATTTTGTACCTGTACTTTCTTTATAATTTTTGCGACCTTGTTTGTTTTTGTTTGTTCGTTTTTTCTTTCTTTTCCTTCTTCTTTTCTTTAACATCGTATTTTTGAAATTCCAAACTCTACTCTAGATTTTTAATTTTCGCTTTCTGGTATTAGTTATCAATTTTGTACCTGTACTTTTTTATAATTTTCACGACCTTGTTTGTTTTTGTTTGTTCGTTCTTTCTCTCTTTCTTTTCCTTCTTCTTTTCTTTAACATCGTATTTTTGAAATTCCAAACTCTACTCTAGATTTTTAATTTTTGCTTTTATGTATTTGTTACCAATTTTGTACCTTTAAGGACCCAATCTTCAGGACCCATTTTTCACTAGGGAGTGAGATTACTGGCTTGACTGCTCTCTCTCCCTTTGGACCCTCCTTTTTCTCCACCAGGTTGCCTGTGTCTCCTCCCTAACCCCTCTCTACTCTACCCAACTCTGTGAATTTCTGTGTGTTCCAGACGGTGGAGAACACTTAGGGAACTGATTACTGGCTGGATCTGTCTCCCTCCTTTTCATTCCCCCCTTTTATCCTTCTGGCCACCTCTGTTACCTTCCTCCTTCTTCTCTTCTCTGTATAACCCCGTGAACATCTCTGAGTGGTCCAGTTGTGGAGTGCACATAAGGAAGTGACTACTGGCTAGCCCACTCTCTCCACTATTGATTCACCTCATCTCATTTGGGTCACCTCTAACTCCCTCCTCCCTCTTCTCTTCTCCATGTAACCCTGTGAACCTCTCTGAGTGACCCTCACTGTAGAGAAACTTATCATCTTTAATGTAGATGTTTTATCAGTGGTGCTGTATAGAAGGAGAAGTTTTGAAACTACTGTAAAAATAAGACCGATAATCGGAAGCAGGAGACTTAAGTCCAAACCCTGACTCCAGGGAACTCCTGACTCCAAGGAACATTCATTGACAGGAGCTCATCAATTGCCTCCATACCGATACTGAAACCAAGCACCACACAAGGGCCAATAAGTTCCAGGGCAAGACATACCAAGCAAATTCTCCAGCAACAAAGGAACACAGCCCTGAGCTTCAAGATACAGGCTGCCCAAAGTCACCCCAAAACTATAGACATCTCATAACTCATTACTGGACATTTCATTGCACTCCAGAGAGAAGAAATACAGCTCCACCCACCAGAACACCGACACAAGCTTCCCTAACCAGGAAACCTTGACAAGCCACCTGTACAAACCCACACACAGTGAGGAAACGCCATAATAAAGAGAACTCCACAAACTGCCAGAATACAGAAAGGACACCCCAAACTCAGCAATTTAAACAAGATGAAGAGACAGAGGAATACTCAGCAGATAAAGGAACAGGATAAATGCCCACCAAACCAAACAAAAGAGGAAGAGATAGGGAATCTACCTGATAAAGAATTCCGAATAATGATAGTGAAATTGATCCAAAATCTTGAAACTAAAATGGAATCACAGATAAATAGCCTGGAGACAAGGCTTGAGAAGATGCAAGAAAGGTTTAACAAGGACCTAGAAGAAATAAAAAAGAGTCAATATATAATGAATAATGCAATAAGTGAAATTAAAAACACTCTGGAGGCAACAAATAGTAGAATAACAGAAGCAGAAGACAGGATTAGTGAATTAGAAGATAGAATGGTAGAAATAAATGAATCAGAGAGGATAAAAGAAAAACGAATTAAAAGAAATGAGGACAATCTCAGAGACCTCCAGGACAATATTAAACGCTACAACATTCGAATCATAGGGGTTCCAGAAGAAGAAGACAAAAAGAAAGACCATGAGAAAATACTTGAGGAGATAATAGTGGAAAACTTCCCTAAAATGGGGAAGGAAATAATCACCCAAGTCCAAGAAACCCAGAGAGTACCAAACAGGATAAACCCAAGGAGAAACACCCCAAGACACATATTAATCAAATTAACAAAGATCAAACACAAAGAACAAATATTAAAAGCAGCAAGGGAAAAACAACAAATAACACACAAGGGAATTCCCATAAGGATAACAGCTGATCTTTCAATAGAAACTCTTCAAGCCAGGAGGGAATGGCAAGACATACTTAAAATGATGAAAGAAAATAACCTACAGCCCAGATTATTGTACCCAGCAAGGATCTCATTCAAGTATGAAGGAGAAATCAAAAGCTTTTCAGACAAGCAAAGGCTGAGAGAATTCTGCACCACCAAACCAGCTCTCCAACAAATACTAAAGGATATTCTCTAGACAGGAAACACAAAAACGGTGTATAAACTCGAACCCAAAACAATAAAGTAAATGGCAACGGGAACATACTTATCAGTAATTACCTTAAATGTAAATGGGTTGAATGCCCCAACCAAAAGACAAAGACTGGCTGAATGGATACAAAAACAAGACCCCTACATATGTTGTCTACAAGAGACCCACCTCAAAACAGGGGACACATACAGACTAAAAGTGAAGGGCTGGAAAAAGATTTTCCATGCAAATAGGGACCAAAAGAAAGCAGGAGTAGCAATACTCATATCAGATAAAATAGACTTTAAAACAAAGGCTGTGAAAAGAGACAAAGAAGGTCACTACATAATGATCAAAGGATCAATCCAAGAAGAAGATATAACAATTATAAATATATATGCACCCAACACGGGAGCATCACAGTACGTAAGACAAATGCTAACAAGTATGAAAGGAGAAATTAACAATAACACAATAATAGTGGGAGACTTTAATACCCCACTTACACCTATGGATAGATCAACTAAACAGAAAATTAACAAGGAAACACAAACTTTAAACGATACAATAGACCAGTTAGACCTAATTGATATCTATAGGTCATTTCATCCCAAAACAATGAATTTCACCTTTTTCTCAAGCGCACATGGAACCTTCTCCAGGATAGATCACATCCTGGGCCATAAAGCTAGCCTTGGTAAATTCAAAAAAATAGAAATCATTCCAAGCATTTTTTCTGACCACAATGCAGTAAGATTAGATCTCAATTACAGGAGAAAAACTATTAAAAATTCCAACATATGGAGGCTGAACAACACGCTGCTGAATAACCAACAAATCACAGAAGAAATCAAAAAAGAAATCAAAATTTGCATAGAAATGAATGAAAATGAAAACACAACAACCCAAAACCTGTGGGACACGGTAAAAGCAGTCCTAAGGGGAAAGTTCATAGCAATACAGGCACACCTCAAGAAACAAGAAAAAAGTCAAATAAATAACCTAACTCTACACCTAAAGCAACTAGAAAAGGAAGAAATGAAGAACCCCAGGGTTAGTAGAAGGAAAGAAATCTTAAAAATTAGAGCAGAAATAAATGCAAAAGAAACAAAAGAGACCATAGCAAAAATCAACAAAACCAAAAGCTGGTTCTTTGAAAGGATAAATAAAATTGACAAACCATTAGCCAGACTCATCAAGAAACAAAGGGAGAAAAATCAAATCAACAAAATTAGAAATGAAAATGGAGAGATCACAACAGACAACACAGAAATACAAAGGATCATAAGAGACTACTATCAACAATTATATGCCAATAAAATGGACAACGTGGAAGAAATGGACAAATTCTTAGAAAAGTACAACTTTCCAAAACTGGACCAGGAAGAAATAGAAAATCTTAACAGACCCATCACAAGCATGGAAATTGAAACTGTAATCAAAAATCTTCCAGCAAACAAAAGCCCCGGTCCAGACGGCTTCACAGCTGAATTCTACCAAAAATTTAGAGAAGAGCTAACACCTATCCTGCTCAAACTCTTCCAGAAAATTGCAGAGGAAGGTAAACTTCCAAACTCATTCTATGAGGCCACCATCACCCTAATACCAAAACCTGACAAAGATCCCACAAAAAAAGAAAACTACAGGCCAATATCACTGATGAACATAGATGCAAAAATCCTTAACAAAATTCTAGCAATCAGAATCCAACAACACATTAAAAAGATCATACACCATGATCAAGTGGGCTTTATCCCAGGGATGCAAGGATTCTTCAATATCCGCAAATCAATCAATGTAATACACCACATTAACAAATTGAAAAATAAAAACCATATGATTATCTCAATAGATGCAGAGAAAGCCTTTGACAAAATTCAACATCCATTTATGATAAAAACTCTCCAGAAAGCAGGAATAGAAGGAACATACCTCAACATAATAAAAGCTATATATGACAAACCCACAGCAAACATTATCCTCAATGGTGAAAAGTTGAAAGCATTTCCTCTAAAGTCAGGAACAAGACAAGGGTGCCCACTTTCACCATTACTATTCAACATAGTTTTGGAAGTTTTGGCCACAGCAATCAGAGCAGAAAAAGAAATAAAAGGAATCCAAATTGGAAAAGAAGAAGTAAAACTCTCACTATTTGCAGATGACATGATCCTCTACATAGAAAACCCTAAAGAGTCCACCAGAAAATTACTAGAAATAATCAATGACTACAGTAAAGTTGCAGGATATAAAATCAACACACAGAAATCCCTTGCATTCCTATACACTAATAATGAGAAAACAGAAAGAGAAATTAAGGAAACAATTCCATTCACCATTGCAACGGAAAGAATAAAATACTTAGGAATATATCTACCTAAAGAAACTAAAGACCTATATATAGAAAACTATAAAACACTGGTGAAAGAAATCAAAGAGGACACTAATAGATGGAGAAATATACCATGTTCATGGATTGGAAGAATCAATATAGTGAAAATGAGTATACTACCCAAAGCAATTTATAGATTCAACGCAATCCCTATCAAGCTACCAACAGTATTCTTCACAGAGCTAGAACAAATAATTTCACAATTTGTATGGAAATACAAAAAACCTCGAATAGCCAAAGCGATCTTGAGAAAGAAGAATGGAACTGGAGGAATCAACCTACCTGACTTCAGGCTCTACTACAAAGCCACAGTTATCAAGACAGTATGGTACTGGCACAAAGACAGAAATATTGATCAATGGAATAAAATAGAAAGCCCAGAGATAAATCCACGCACATATGGACACCTTATCTTCGACAAAGGAGGCAAGAATATACAATGGATTAAAGACAACCTCTTTAACAAGTGGTGCTGGGAAATCTGGTCAACCACTTGTAAAAGAATGAAACTGGACCACTTTCTAACACCATACACAAAAATAAACTCAAAATGGATTAAAGATCTAAACGTAAGACCAGAAACTATAAAACTCCTAGAGGAGAACATAGGCAAAACACTCTCCGACATACATCACAGCAGGATCCTCTATGACCCACCTCCCAGAATATTGGAAATAAAAGCAAAAATAAACAAATGGGACCTAATTAACCTTAAAAGCTTCTGCACATCAAAGGAAACTATTAGCAAGGTGAAAAGACAGCCTTCAGAATGGGAGAAAATAATAGCAAATGAAGCAACCGACAAACAACTAATCTCAAAAATATACAAGCAACTCCTACAGCTCAACTCCAGAAAAATAAACGACCCAATCAAAAAATGGGCCAAAGAACTAAATAGACATTTCTCCAAAAAAGACATACAGATGGCTAACAAACACATGAAAAGATGCTCAACATCACTCATTATCAGAGAAATGCAAATCAAAACCACTATGAGGTACCATTTCACACCAGTCAGAATGGCTGCGATCCAAAAGTCTACAAATAATAAATGCTGGAGAGGGTGTGGAGAAAAGGGAACCCTCTTACACTGTTGGTGGGAATGCAAACTAGTACAGCCACTATGGAGAACAGTGTGGAGATTCCTTAAAAAACTGGAAATAGAACTGCCTTATGATCCAGCAATCCCACTGCTGGGCATACACACTGAGGAAACCAGAAGGGAAAGAGACACGTGTACCCCAATGTTCATCGCAGCACTGTTTATAATAGCCAAGACATGGAAGCAACCTAGATGTCCATCAGCGGATGAATGGATAGGAAAGCTGTGGTACATATACACAATGGAGTATTACTCAGCCATTAAAAAGAATACATTTGAATCAGTTCTAATGAGGTGGATGAAACTGGAGCCTATTGTACAGAGTGAAGTAAGCCAGAAGGAAAAACATAAATACAGTATACTAACGCATATATATGGAATTTAGAAAGATGGTAACAATAACCTGGTGTACGAGACAGCTAAAGAGACACTGATGTATAGAACAGTCTTATGGACTCTGTGGGAGAGGGAGAGGGTGGGAAGATTTGGGAGAACGGCAATGAAACATATAAAATATCATGTAGGAAACGAGTTGCCAGTCCAGGTTCGATGCATGATGCTGGATGCTTGGGGCTGGTGCACTGGGACGGCCCAGAGGGATGGTATGGGGAGGGAGGAGGGAGGAGGGTTCGGGATGGGGAGCGCATGTATACCTGTGGCGGATTCATTTTGATATTTGGCAAAACTAATACAATTATGTAAAGTTTAAAAATAAAATAAAATTGGAAGAAAAAAATAAATAAATAAATAAAATATTTAAAAAAAAAAAAAAAAAAGATATAACTCAATATTTATGGAATAGCTCACATTTAATTTAAAATTAATTATTTTATATGTTTGCTTATTAATATGTTACCAATTAGAAGTAAATATGACTATTTTGATTTTATCAGAATCTGTTTGCCCCTAGTCACCATCAGATTTTTTATAAAAATAAGTTAGGCAGTTACATGGGAGGACTAGTGAATACACTTGTGAATCACCTCAAAAAATTAGCTGGTATATCAATTAAAAAAATAAATAAAAATACACTGGCTACTCAGATAGGATTTTAAAACTTTTTTTATATAATATTATATGTTGATGTATGGCAAAACCAATACAATATTATAAAGTAAAAAATAATAATAAAAAATTTTTAAAAAGCAAAAAAAATTAAAAAAATAAAACTTTTCATAATCAAAACTGTCAAATATATTATTTTAAAGTAAGTATATCATAAATTATATTCTTACACATAAGAACTTGTGTACTTATGAACTTAAGAACTTGTGAACTTTTCAAAACTTGGAATTTTTTAATATTTGAAAATATTTTCATTAAAAAATCAAGTGTCATTACATTATCATAGAAATTAGTTAATTGAAGATACTGAGTTATAACATTACAGGGCTACCAGTTTATTCTATTCAAATGTAAATACAGAATTCTGTTCATATCTTGATTATGCATTTGATTATAAAGTATTTAAAATAAAAAAGAATTTCCTTACAAAAATTTGACTTAATGGGTACCCACAGTTAACCAACTGCAAGGTTACAAGGCAGTCCTCCACACTGCCAAGTCAGCCCAAGATTTCTAATACCAGCTGCAGATTACTAGTTTCCCAAACTTCCCTCAGGGAAAGACTCACTGATCACATGGAAAGCAATTATCCTCATAGTTATGTTTATTACAAGTATAGGATACAAATTAGAAGCTGCTGAAGGAAAAGACACAGGGCAGTATGGGAAAACCAAACTGGTCACTCTTTCCCTGTGGAGTCACAGACTATTATATCATCCCCACTACAGCATCACAAACTCACAGAGGACAGCCAACCAGGGAAGCTCACCTGGACTGCAGTGCTCAGAGTGTTCATTAGGATTCATAATATTAGCATGATTGATTGAGTCGCTGCTCAATGTGTTGAACTCCATCTCCTGTCCCTTCTTTCCTCCAGAGGTCTGAATGATATTGTGTGACCTCCAGGTCTCATCACAAGTCACCTTATTGGCATAAATTATCATTTAATTCTATATTATACAGCATAAATAATCAGGATAATTCTATGTGTTTACCATGAATGACAAGACATTGCTCTTCTTTGGGAAATGCCAAGGGTTTGGAATTAGACAGGGATGAAGCCCAGACTTCTTTTTGGACTATGCCACATCCTAAAAACATGACAGGACAATAGTTTGATAGTATTCCTTACCTACACAACAGAGTAGAGAATTACAACAATTTGCCACTTGATTTAAGCCTAAATGAGCACTTTTTGCAAGAAATTAATCAATAAAAACCTATAATTCTATATAAAGTATTGAGTTATATATATATATATATGTATACTTTAGTTTAATAACATTAAATTGACTCAATATTAAAGGTTTTAAAATAAGAGCACAACAGAAAAAATCATTGATGAAACTGATTATAGCATCTATTTTTCTCACTTTTCTTTTATTTTATAGATTCAGAGTTAAGAATTTGATTCACCTTTAAGAAAGCAATATTTACTCATGTGACATTAAACAATCACAGCTCTCTTTATTTGATGGAAAGAAAGGGTAAAAAATTAGTTTCAAAATCCATACATGCATGAACAAGTGATAAGTACAAAGAGGATGAAGAAATCCCACCAGCAGATTGGCAATCAGGCAGTGCACAGTGTTGTAAATATGGATGGTTTACAAGATCCTATTTTCCATATGTAAGTCCTAATTTATTTGATTTTTTCCAAATGATTTACATTACTATAGCTTTACCCCAAAATAATCCCAATATATAGAATCAAGTATAATAAATGCACTCCAATAATATTTTGGCGTAAATTTCATATGTCTCACATGCAGTATTTTGTCTTCTGTGAATGTCTCTGTGTGCTTTTTAGGGAAAGTCAACCTGCAAATTTCATCACAGATAGAAAACTAAAGTTTATTGAAGAGCTATCTGATTTTTGTATTAAATACAAGAACACTAACACTTGATGTGAAGATAGCAAATGAGATGCAGATTAGAAATTCTGCTCAAACAAATTCAATGTGTTCTTCTTTATCTGCACATCAGCGCTGTTGCCTTCAGAAGTAACAACACTCCTATTTCCATGTTAAGTCAGGATTGCATGTTCATTGAAGTCAGGGGTTCTTTTTAATGACATGTATTTGTCATTAAATTCATGTAATCACATGAACTCATACAAACATCTGTATGAGTTCACGATGAACACGGTTTGTAAAGATGTGTCATAAAAGATAGTTCTCATGTCAGGATTGCATGTTCATTGAAGTCAGGGGTTCTTTTTAATGACATGTATTTGTCATTAAATTCATGTAATGACATGAACTCATACAAACATCTGTATGAGTTCACGATGAACACGGTTTGTAAAGATGTGTCATAAAAGATAGTTCTCATGTCACTGCATTGTTTTATACCTTGCCTCCTGAGTTCATGTAATCAGGGAGGTCAAGGAAATAAAGGAGATTTAAACAGAGATGAAAGATGTCTAGGTGTGATAGATCTATGAAAGGAAAATCAATGGTATTTATTGTATTTAGATTAACATGTAAAGCCAGAATTTTAAGAAATTATTCATATTGTATTTACTAATATTTCTTAAGAAGAGAAAAAAATGGGGAATAATTTCCTACAAAGTACTGACCAATATTTGCCTCAAAATGTTGACCAATAAAATAAAATGTTTTATCAACTAGAAATAAGAACAATTAAATTTTAGAAACCCCATGATGTGATAGATTCAAAGTTGAGTATTTGAGTCTTTTTTATAAGTAGTCTTATATATATAGTGATGGTCACCTGCTTTTAGTATGTTGTCTAAAACTAGCTACGTGGTCACTAGAAGAAATCAGATATTTTCCCTTCTGAGGAATAGGTTTATCTGTGGCTGTTGTTTTCTTTTAGAATCCATAGGATAAGAAGCACACAGCAAATGATTTTGATGTTTTACTTGGGGTTTTACACTCAGATATTATAATAAATACACAGAAAGTATAAACATTATGATCATACAAAAATTGTTGATATTTTTAAACTTGTCAAGTGTTATATATAAGGAGCTAAATAACAAGAAAATAAACTATTTCAAGGAAAAAGAAATGAAAAAAGGCAAAGGGGTTGTCTGAGGAGAACAACAAATAGCTGAGGAAAGAAAAGAAATGAAAGGCAAGGGTGAAAGGGAAAGATATATCCAACTGAAAGCATTGCAGAGAGGAGGGAGGAGAAATAAGAAGGACTTCTTAAAAGGGCAATGCAAAGAAATAGAGGAAAACAATAGAATCAGAAAGACTAGAGATCTTATCAAGAAAATTGGAGGTATCAAAGTAACATTTCATGCACGGAAGGGCACAATAAAAGACAGAAATGGCACGGGCCTAACAGAAGCAGAAGATATTAAGAAGAGGTGGCAAGAATACACAGAACTATACAAAACAGTTTTAATAGCCCAGATAACGACAATGGGGTGATTATTCACCTAGAGCTAGACATCCTGGAGTGTGGAGTCACGTGGGCCTTAGAAAGAATTACTAGGAGCAAAGCAAGTAGCGGTGAAGGAATTTCAGCTGGGCTGTTTAAAATCCTGAAAGATGCTACTGCTGAAGTGTTGAACTTAATATGTCAGCAAATTTAGAAAACTAGGTGGTGGCCACAGGACTGGAAAAGTTTATTTTTCATTCCAATCCCAAAGAAGGGCAATGCTAAAGAACATTCAAACTACCATACAATTGTGCTCATTTTAGATGCTAGTAAGGTTATGCTCTTAGAGAGATGGTAATATAAGATCAACTTACCTGTCTCCTGGGAAACCTGTGTGCAAATCAAGAAGCAGCAGTGAGAACCAAACATGGAAAAACTGACTGGTTCCAAATTGGAAAAAGAGTCCCAAAAGTTTGTACATTATCATCCTGCTTATTTAACTGATATGCAGAATACATCATGTAAAATGTCTGGCTGGATGAATCACAAGCTGGAATCAAGATTGCCAGGGGAAACATCAATAATTTCATGTATGCAGGTGATACCACTCTAACAGCAGAAAGTAAGGAGGAACTAAAAAGCCTCTATATGAGGGTGAAAGAGGAGAATGGAAAAGCTAGCTTGACACTCAACATTCAAAAAAACTAAGATCACAGCATCCAGTCCCATCACTTCATAGCAAACTGTAGGGGGAAAAATGACGGTAGTGGAAAAGGAAATGGCAACCCACTCCAGTATTCTTGCCTGGAGAATCCCAGAGACAGAAAAACCTGATGGGCTGCCATCTATGGGGTCCCACAGAGTCAGACACGACTGACACGACTTAGCAGCAGCAGCAGTGGCAGATTTTACTTTCTTGGGCTCCAAAAACACTGTGGATAGTGACAGCAGCCATGGAATTAAAAGATACTTGCTCTCTGGAAGGAAATCTGTGACAAACCTAGACATATTATTAAAAAGCAGAGACCTCACTTTGCCAACAAAGGTTCATGTAGTCAAAGCTATGTTTTTCCAGTAGTCATGTATGGATGTGAGATTTGGATCATACAGAAGACAGCATTGAAGAATTGACAGTTTTGAAATGTGGTATTGGAGAAGATTCTTACTGTTAGTGGGAATGCAAACTAGTACAGCCACTATGGAGAACAGTGTGGAGATTCCTTAAAAAACTGGAAATAGAACTGCCTTATGATCCAGCAATCCCACTGCTGGGCATACACACTGAGGAAACCAGAAGGGAAAGAGACACGTGTACCCCAATGTTCATCACAGCACTGTTTATAATAGCCAGGACATGGAAGCAGCCTAGATGTCCATCAGCAGATGAATGGATAAGAAAGCTGTGGTACATATACGCAATGCAGTATTACTCAACCATTAAAAAGAATACATTTGAATCAGTTCTAATGAGGTGGATGAAACTGGAGCCTATTATACAGAGTGAAGTAAGCCAGAAGGAAAAACACCAATACAGTATACTAATGCATATATATGGAATTTAGAAAGATGGTAACAATAACCCTGTGTATGAGACAGCAAAAGAGACACTGATGTATAGAACAGTCTTATGGACTGTGTGGGAGAGGGAGAGGGTGGGAAGATTTGGGAGAATGGCATTGAAACATGTAAAATGTCATGTATGAAACGAGATGCCAGTCCAGGTTCGATGCACGATACTGGATGCTTGGGGCTGGTGCACTGAGACGACCCAGAGGGATGGTATGGGGAGGGAGGAGGGAGGAGGGTTCAGGATGGGGAACACATGTATACCTGTGGTGGATTCATTTTGATATTTGGCAAAACTAATACAATTATGTAAAGTTTAAAAATAAAATAAAATAAAAAAAAAAGAGTCCCTTGGACTGAAAGGTGATCAAACTGGTCAACCTTTCATCAATGGAAGGACTGATGCTGCAGCTGAGGCTCCAATACTTTGGCCTTCTGATGTGAAGAACTGATTCATTGGAAAAGACTCTGATGTTTGTAAAGATTAAAGGCAAAAGGAGATGAGGGCAACAGAGGATGAGATGGTTAGATAGCATCACTGACTCAATGTATATAACTGAGCAAACTCCAGGAAATAGTGAAAGACAGAGGAGCCTGCCCTACTGCAGTCCATGGAATCACAAAAAGTCAGACAAGCAAGTGAACAACAACAATAAAATATTAAGAGAATAATGACACTTATCAGGAGAGTACAAGAACAATTTTATATTCATATAAATTTAGAGAGTGCAAATAACTATAGCAAAGAACCAAGGGGTAAGTAAATCTGCTTTGGTTAAGTGGAGATGGTGACCCATGGCTTTAAGTAAATATGAAAAAAAGGAAAATTAATAATTATAGGCATAAATAACAGGAGGCTATGAGAAAATCAACCTGCTTCACCAGATGTAGTGGATATCTTTAAACACATATTTTGATTATGGGTTAGTCATACACTCAATCATAACTGCATACTAAGAAAGCAAAATGGATATTTAGTATGAGAATTTTTAGGTAATTTTACTGATAAAACATTAAAAAAAACAGAGGAATAAAGACTAATGGCAATTGTCACAAATTTATAAGGGGTAAGGATAAATGCAGCTCATAAGGTGATGCTTTGTTTTATTGAACACATGGACATTATAGGGATATAAATTCAATTACTCAATTATTGGATGATTTTTGTTCATTTTTACTTAGCAATTAATTGAAAATTACGCCTTTGAAGGGTTCAGTGTGGAGTCCTATTTTGAAATCTCTCATCCTTTCTTTGCGTCCATAATTTCTTGCAGAGGTATCATCATGAAGGTCCAAAAATACACCTGATATGGGCTTCCCTCATGGCTCAGATGGTGAAGAATCTGCAGGCGATGAAGGAGACCCAGGTTCAATCCCTGGGTTGGGATGATCCCATGGAGAAGGGAGTGGAAATCCACTCTAGTACTCTTGCTGGAGAATCCCAAGGATAGAAGAGCCTGGTGGGCTACAGTACATGGGGTCACAAAGAGTCACACATGACTGAGTGACCAATACACACACACACGATTAGTGCTGGTATGTTCAGTCATTTAAAGTGTAGGTTTAACCATCAGGAAAGGCTCTTTGCTCACACATTGCCTTACATGAACAGGAAGGATTAGTCTGCTCAGATGAACCAGCTATCATAACAATACAAGCACACAGATGGGGAATGGGAAAAGAACATGTGCCTAAGAAAGTCCATCAACCTTCAATGGTCTTGCCCTAACAGTTATGAACTATGGAATAAAGAATGCCAGACACATGTAGACCAGATTGAAAAGATTGCCCACCCAGTATGTGCAATGTGACATGTCTTTTCTATGGACTTAAGACAGGTCCAAATCATAGTCTCCTCTTCCTAATCTATTCATAGACACAGATACAGATTACAAAGTTTAGAATCATTTTTTTCCCTTGCATAGCTTTCTCAAAGAACTGTATCTTGATGCCTAGTAGTAAAAGATATAAAAATACTGAGGTAGTTTTCTTCTTCCCCTTGTTCTGTGTGTGTTCACTCAGTTTCTCAGTCGTGTTCAACTCTTTGTGACCCCATGGGCCATTAGGCAGCTTGTCAGGCTCCTCTGTCCATGAAATAGTCCAGGCAAGGAAACTGGAGTGGGTTGCCATTTCCTAATCCAGGGGATCTTTCCAATCCAGGGACTGAACCCACATCGCTTGCATCTCCTGCATAGGCAAATGGATTCTTTAACTACTGTGCCACCTGGGAAGCCCACTCCTTACGCCATGTCTCTTTTAATATTATACTTAAATGCCTACTGGTTCGTAGTACCATAAAATCTTTTATTTCCATCATATGATTCAGAATGGTACTAACAATCAGTAGGTATTTAAGTCAAATATTTAAAGAGACATCAAGTAGAAGAAAACTACCTAAATATTACAAGCTGTCCCAATGTAGGACAGTTTTCTGGGAAAAGTCTATCACCCATTGTATCAACTTGTATATGTACCACCTCAGGACTTCTGGTATAAGCTAGAATCATAGAGTCAAGTGGCCACATTGTATGTACCCAGCACCACATATAGAATTATGCAGGCAGTGAAGCTAAAACAAGATTTGACATATACGGAGCAAGAAGCTTGTTTTTTGAAAATCCTTCTAATAATCACCAAAAAACGTACAAGCAGACCGTTTGAATACCAGTGAAAGCAGAACTTCTCTTCTATCATGAATAAATTCAATAACGTGGTATATATAAATAAAAACGTACCATACCACAAAATAAAATTTTAATATATTTCTGGACCATTAATAGGAATTATTTTGACACCAAAAAGCAAATCATAAGAGAAAGTTTCAGATAATAATAAAAGCATACATTCAAAGACTTGGAATAGAAACAATGAATAAGCTCTTGAATTATAAGATAATACAATTAATAAAAATTGTAGCTTATAAACATATTGAAAAACAATTTTAATTGAAATATTTCAATTTCTCCCTAAATAATAAAATAAATGTACAGAATGTAGAATTCCTAGTATATTTCTAAATACAAAGTAATTGATTTAAAATGTATATGCTTTTGCAAAAATTTAAAAGTTTTACTTACAAACATGATTTAAATATGATTCATACTATGAAATATCAATGATTCTGATGATAATATAATAGAATAAAATAAGATTAAAAAAAAACTAAAGTTGGCTTCTAGCTCTTATGATTAAGATTAAAATTTGGGTTAGTATTTCATGCATAGAATTTGTGTTAAAAATGTTAACAAGGAAAATGTTGGCAAAGTAAAATATTAACAAAGGTCAAAGTTAGTTCTGAAGGAAAGCAATTTGTCTGGAAATGATTTGTGGATGAAGTCAGTCAGTTCAGTCGCTCAGTGGTGTCTGACTCTTTGCCACCCCATGGACTGCAACACGCCAGGCCTCCCTGTCTATCACCAACTCCCGGAGTTTACTCAAACTCATGACCACTGAGTCGTTGATGCTACCCAACCACCTCATCTTCTGTAGTGGATGAGGTTTATGATATTAAATAGTTTGATCTTAACTAGTGTATATTGTTTAGATGGTGGGGAGCCTTGGACCATTGTTGAGAAAGATAGTCAAATAACTGTTGCTAACAATTTTATAACATTTTTATTACTGAAAACAATATATGTGGCTAAATGAAAATCTGATATGAATATTAGAAAATAAATTCACATTTTCGGATGACTGAGCACAATGCATTAATTTCAGGATCATTTTCCAACATTATATTCTATGGTTGAAATTTACTTATGCAAATGGCATATAAAACTGTTTAAGATATTCTAATTTTTATTATTATCATGATTTAAGAGCAAAACATGTTTCTGATCATTTATAAAAACAGAAATTTTCTTTTGGTAGTTAAAAACCATATGCCTTACAAAGAGTATTAATATTTATAATGTGTTAAGACCTAAAGTTAAACCAATTTTTCCAATATTTCTGTGGTAAGATGACATTATTTTTATATTCACTGGTACCTTTTTAGATTTTAAAATAAATTCTGAACTGTTTATATATATATTTGTTTATATTTGTATATATTTATATTTATATATATATTTTGTTAGTCAGCAATAATTTGATTTTTTGTTTTTGACAAATCCTTCTTTAGTGACACTTTTCAACAGAGTTTGAGAATTGGAGACTTAGAAAGTTTGCCTTATAAGAAATATGATTATGCTAACAAAAGTAAACTTAAAGATAGTCATCAAATTTTAAAGTTCAACTTCTGATTCAACATCACAGATGCATTAACAGAATAATGATTTGCTCATCCATGTTTACATCTATGTGTTCATGTGTGTTATGGGAGACAGATACTATAGTCTTAAAAATAAAAATACAATTTTGTTAACACTGTATAATGGGCAACCTTTACAATGTCATTCCCAAAATGATAAAGTTGACAAAAATTTCATGTTATAGCCTTTTGAAAAGTACTGTTAACCCAAATATAGCATTCAATTCTTTATTGCATGTTTTCCTGCTATGTCACTCGTTGAAGATCACACAGCCCTCCTGAAACAGCAAACATTTAGTTGGTGGGAAATTTCTCGCCTGTCTAATTTGTAACAGAGAACATTCAATATGAATTCCATGTATAATTCGACTAGCAGCTTCATCAAGAAAACCTTTGAAGATTCTCTGAACTTGAAAAATTATAGTTCAATAAATACTAAATTCCCTCCTATGTGTGAAGCATTGTGATAGTGATAGGGTATTCAAACTGTCTGCTTGTACGTTTTTGGCCTGATTATTAGGAGGATTTTTCATAAACAAGCTTCTTGCACCATACATGTCAAACCTTGTTTTAGCTACACTATCCACATTGCTGTATACGTGGTGCTGGGTGCATACAGTATGGCCCCTTGCTTCTATGATTCTGGCTTATATCAGAAGTCCTGAGGTAGTACGTACATAGTACAAGTTGGTACAATGGATGATAGACGTTTTCCCAGAAAACTGTCCTACATTAGGGTAGCTTGTAATACCTTAGGTTATAAGATCATATCTGTCTCTTTAAAGCCTAGTTAAGTGTATTTCCAACTAACCTTCCCTTAGAAAGATTTCAGTAATACCCACATACTTTTCATGATCACAAGGGAAAATGTGATGAAGCTGAAGTACAGCAATTCAGTAGACTTGACTGATTAAAATTACAAGGGCTACACAAATGTATAATCATGAATATATTACAACATTTATTCTTACCACCTTGCCTAGGAGCTTTGCAAAGGGCACACTGGTTCCCTAAACTTGAAGAATATCTTGATGGTCTCTTGTATTTCAGGCTGCGTGGCAAATCCACTGGGTATGTTCTATCTCCAACTGGAGGGGGGTTGGGGTGTCTTATTTATTTATTTATTGATACATTAGCTTTCTCCTTCTTCCTGTCTGTATATTCCTAACAACATGACCTAACACTCAACTCAAAGCATATGACATTTATTCACAATAGGGTGGAGTAGAAGGACAAGACCTCATCTTCTCCTGTGAGAACTCCAAAATTACAAGTTGCTGCTTAACAACCATTGACGGGAGAATGTTGGGTCCCACCAAAAAAAAGATACCCTACATCCAAGGGCAAAGGAGAAGCCCCAGAAAGATGGTAGGAGAGGTGAAATCATGTTTAGAATCAAACTCCATACCTTCCAGAGATGCTTAGAGGGTCAAACAAAACCTTGTGCACACCAGGAGACCCCACAGATATTAAACTAGACCTGGCTTTGAGTGTTTGAGTGTCTCCTGAGGAGGTACAGGTCAGCAGTGGCCTGCCACAGGGGCAGGGGCTCTGGGTGCAATAGACCTGGGTATGGCATAAGCCGTCTTAGAGGAGGTCACTATTAACCACACCACAGGGCCACCAGAACTTACACAGGACTGGGGAAACAAACTCTTGGAGGGGACAAACAGAAACTTGTGTGCACCAGGACCCAGGAGAAAAGAGTATTGGACCCACAAGAGACGGACACAGACATATCTGTGAGTGTCCAGGAGTCTCCAGTGGAGGCCTGGGTCAGCAGTGGCCTGCTGCAGGTCGAGGTCACTGAGTGATGCAGGTGTGCATGGGACCTTTTGAAGGAGGTCGCCGTTTTCTTCATTACTTTCACCATAGTTTGGTCTCAGGTCAAACAACACGGAAGGAACACAGTCCCATCCATTAACAAAAAAAAATTGGATTAAAGATTTACTGAAGATGGCCCCACCAATCAGAACAAGACCCAGTTTCCCCCACAGTCAGGAAGCTTCCATAAGCCTCTTATCCTTCTCCATCAGAGGGCACACAGAATAAAACCAAAATCACAGAAAACTAACCAATCTAATCATATGAACCACAGCCTTGCCTAACTCAATGAAACAATGAGCTATGCCATGTAGGGCCACCCAAGATGGACGGGTCATGGTGGAGAGTACTGACAAAATGTGGCCCACTGGAGAAGGGAATGGCAAACCACTTCAGTATTCTTATCTTGAGAACCCCATGAACAGTATGAAAAGGCAAAAAGATAGGACACTTAAAGATGAACTCCCGAGGTTAGTAGGTGCCTAATGTGCTATTGGAGAAGTGTGGAGAAATAACTCCAAAAAGAATGAAGAGACAAAACCAAAACAAAAATGATGCCCCACTGTGGATGTGACTTGTGATGGAAGTAACATCCCAAGCTGTAAAAAAACAATACTGCATAGGAACCTGGAATGTTAAGTCCATGAATCAAGGCAAACTGGAAGTGGTCAAACAGGAGATGGCAAGAGTGAATAATGACATTTTAGGAATCAGTGAATTAAAATGGACTGGAATGGGTGAATTTAATTCTGATGACCATTATTTCTCCTACTATGGACAAGAATCCCTTAGAAGAAATGGAGTAGCCCTCATAGTCAACAAGAGTCTGAAATGCAGTTTTTGTGTGCAGTCTCAAAAATGACAGAATGATCCCTGTTCATTTGCAAAGCACACTATAAAGTATTACAGTAATTCAAGTCTATGTCCCAACCACAAATGCTGATTCTAGAAGCTGAAGTTGAACATCTACAAGACCTTCTAGAAGTAACACCCAAAAAAGATGTCCTAATCATTATAGGGGACTGGAATGCAAAAGTACAAAGTTAGGAAATAACTGGAGTAACAGGCAAATTTGGCCATGGAGTACAAAATGAAGCAGGGCAAAGACTAACAGAGTTTTGCAAAGAGAACACACTGGTCATAGCAAACACCCTCTTCCAACAACACAAGGGAGGACTCTGCACATGGACATCGCCACATGGTCAATATTGAAATCAAATTGATTATATTCTTTGCACCTGAAGAAGGTGAAGTTCTTTGCAGTCAGCAAAAACAAGACGGGGAGCTGACTGTGGCTTATGAACTCCTTATTGCCAAAATCAATCTTAAATGTAAGAAAGTAAGGAAAACCACTAGATCATTCAGGTATGACATAAATTAAATCCCTTATGATTCTACAGTGGAAGTGACAAATAGATTCAAGGGATTAGATCTGATAGAGTGTCTGATAACTTTGGATGGAGATTTGTGACATTGTACAGGAGGCAGGGATCAAGACCATACCCCCCCCCCAAAAAAAAAAAGAAATACAAAAAGGCAAAATGGTTGTCTGCAGAGCCCTTACAAATAGCTGGGAAAACAAGGGAAGCTAAAGGCAAAGGAGAAAAGAAAAGATATACCCATTTGAATGCAGAGTTCCAAAGAATAACAGGGAGAGATAAGAAAGCCTTCCTCAGTGATCAGTGCAAAGAAATAGAGGAAGACAATAGAATGAGAAAGACTAGAGATACCAAGGGAACATTTCATGCAAAGATGGGCACAATAAAGGACAGAAAAGGTATGGACCTAGCAGAAGCAGAAGTTATTAACAAGAGGTGGCAAGAATTCACTGAAGCACAATACAAAAAAAGTTCTTAATGACCCAGATAACCACAATGATGTGATCACTCACCTAGAGCCAGACATCCTGGAATGCAAAGCCTAGTGGGCTTTAGGAAGCATCACTGCAAACAAAGCTAGTGGAGATGATGGAATTCCACTGAACTATTACAAATCCTAAAAGACAATGCTGTGAAAGTTCTGCACTCAATATACCAGCAAATTTGGAAAACTCAGCAGTGGCCACAGGACTGGAATAGGTCAGTTTTCATTTCAATCTCAAAGCAAAGCAAAGCCAAAGAAGTTCAAACTACCCAACATTTGCACTTATCTCAAATGCTAGCAAAGTAATGCTCAAAATTCTCCAAGCCAGGCTTCAACAGTACGTGAACTGTGAACTTCCAGATGTTCAAGCTGAATATAGAAAGGGCAAAAGAATGAGAGATAAATGGCCAACATTGGTTGGATCATCAAAAAAGCAAAAGCTCCAGGAAAACACCTACTTCTATCTACTTCTATTTTATTGACTATGCAAAAGACTGACTGTTTGGATCATAACAAAATGTGGAAAATTCCTCAAGAAATGGGACTATCACACCACCTTATTTTCATCCTGAGAAATCTGTATGCAGGTCAAGAAACAACAGTTAGAAGTGGACATGGAACAACCGGTTGGTTCCAAATTGGGAGAGGAGTACTATATATATATATATATATATATATGTATATGTATATTATATATATATATTTATAATATAAAGTCAAGGCTTTATATTGTCACCTGCTTATTTAACTTAAATGCAGAGTACGTCATGAAAAATGCTAGGCTGGATGAAGCACAAGCTGATTTCAAGAGGAAGTTCAGTTCAGTCACTCACTCATGTCCAATTTTTGTGACACCATGGACTGCTATACACCAGGCTTTCCTGTCCACCACCAACTCCTGGAGCTTACTCAAACCCATATCCATCGAGTCGGTGATACCATCCAACCATCTCATTCTCTGTCATTCCCTTTTCCTCCCTCCTTCAATATTTCACAGCATCAGGGTCTTTTCCAATGAGTCAGTTCTTCCCATCAGGTGGCCAAAGTATTGGAGTTTCAGTTTCAGCATCAGTCCTTCCAATGAATATTCAGGACTGATTTCCTTTTGGACGGACTGGCTGGATCTCCTTGTAATCCAAGGGACTCTGAAGAGTCTTCTCCAACACCACAGTTCAGAAGCATCAGTTGTTTGTTGGTCAGCTTTCTTTATAGTTCAACTCTCACATCCATATGTGACTACTGGAAAACCCATAGCTTTGACTAGATGGACCATTTTTGGCAAACTAATGTCTCTGCTTTTTAGTATACACTCTAGGTTTGTCACAGCTTTTCTTCCATGGAGCAAGCATCTTTTAATTTCATGGCTGCAATAACCATCTGCAGTGATTTTGGAGCCCCCCAAAATAAAGTCTCTAGGTTTCCATTGTTTCCCTGTCTATTTGCCATGAAGTGATGGGACCAGATCCTGGCAATCTTGATTCCAGCTTGTGCTTCATTCAGCCCAGCATTTTGCATGATGTACTCTGCATATAAGTTAAATAAGCAGGGTGACAATATACAGCCTTGGCATACTCCTTTCCCGATTTGGAACCAATCTGTTGTTTCATTTTCAATTCTAACTGTTGTTTCTTGACTGCATACAGATTTCTCAGGAGGAAGGTAAAGTGATCTGATTTTCCCATTTCTTGAGGAATTTTCTGATATCAAGATTGCAGGGAGAAATATCAATAACCTCAAATACACAGATGATACCACCTTTATGGCAGAAAGCAAAGAAGAACTAAAGAGCCTATTGTTGAAAGTGAAAGAGGAGAGTGAAAATGTTGGCTTAAAACTCGACATTCAGAAAACTAAGATTAGGCATCTTTTCTCATCACTTCATGGCAAATAGATGGGAAACAATGAAAACAGTGAGAGACTGTTTTTTGGGGCTCCAAAATCACTGTAGATGGTGACTGCAGCCATGAAATTAAAAGACGCTTACTCCTTGGAAGAAAAGTTATGACCAACCTATACAGCGTATTAAAAAGCAGAGACATTATTTTGCCAACAAAGGTCTGTCCAATCAAAACTGGTTTTTCCAGTAATCATGTATGGATGTGAGAGTTGGACTATAAAGAAAGCTGAGCACCGAAGAACGATACTTTTGAATTGTGGTGTTGGAGAAGACTCTTGAGAGTCTCTTGGATTGCAAGGAGATCAAACCAGTCCATCCTAAAGGAAATCAATCGTGAATATTCATTGGAAAGACTGATGCTCAAGCTGAAGCTCTAATACTTTGGCCACCTGATAGGAAGAACTGACTCATTGGGAAAGACCCTGATGCTGGGAAAGATTGAAGGCCTGAGCAGAAGGGGACGACAGAGGATGAGATAGTTAGATGGCTTCACTAACTCAATGAACATGAGCTTGAGTAAGCTCCATGAGTTGGTGGTGGACAGGGAAGTCTGGGGTGCTTCAGTCCATGGGGTCATAAATAGTTGGATATCATGAGCGACTGAAGTGATCCACATTTAGAGGCATTTATTATAGCATTTCCTATAAATTTAGTTTGAAATGATGCAGGCCAATTTGTTGTTCTATTGTCTTATGTAATGCAATACCAAGCAGTCCCCTTTGTATTGCCTTATGATTTATTTTATCATCCAGATAAATGACAGCAAGTAAATATCTTCAAGTCAGTTAGTACTTGGAGCCTTTATCATAACCAAGAGAGTAAGGTAAATATCAGAAACAAACTAGGGAATTGTCCAAACTTAGAATGAGAGGAAAGAAATAATACATTTTCCTAAATGTTTTGATTGTTAGTCTGAAAAACTCTATTATCAAAGACACAGAGACAATAAACATTCTGTCTTCCATCACAAGGCAGTGAAGACCTTTTCTGCCCTTAAGTTGATAATTCTGGCATTCTCTTCAGTATTCCCTGGAATGAGTCAGCATTAAGGCTGATTAAGCCAGTTGTTTAAATTAAACTGTGCTTGTCAAAATAAATGAGTTACCTACCAACAAAAGAATCCGAGTTTATTTTTCCTCATTCTTTTTGTTTTCTTTCTTTTCATAGCTATTTATTAAGGAGTGGTGATTAGTAGCCTCAACATATATATCAGTAACCAGTAATTAGATGGATGGTGATAAGAATGCGTACCAATAATTATTATATGAGAAAAGATAATGCATATGCTATCTATTTTCTCCACATACTAAACAAAAAAGAAATGCTTTCCACAAACAAAGAATATTTTTGATACATTTTTAAACTTTGAAAATAACTGGGTGTCTCAGCAGAGGCAAGAATGTCTTGTTTTGCGGAGATAACATGGCATGGTGGAAGGAGCACTGTGTACTCCAAGGTAAAGACAATGGTTGTCTTCAGGGCAGCAGGGCAGGGCAAGTGTGAGATCTTGTTTTAACAAGACTACAAGCTCTATGAATTTTCCCAGTCAATTAAATTTCTAGACTTCAATCTCTTAGAAAATATAAGTGAGAAACACTTTCACTGCACAATGTATTTTAAAAAAGGAAAAGTCCACTGCTTATGTTTAATATTATTTTTAATTCATTTCATCCATCTGCTTAATGAGAACTACACTCACTATTACCACTCCTGAGGAAGGGTAGTCTGACTTTGTGAATAATTACTATTTCATGTTAGGTGGTTTACCTTTAAGCTTGAGAGAGCAGCATGTACATTTTATGAGTTTCATCCTAGTTCTTCAGTCTTTGGATTTTTTTTTGACAATTTCCCTGAAAATGAAAAGATGCCAATAAAAGAATCCTCAGTCTCTGAAAAATGTAATGGCCCATGGAATAATAAATGTGACTCCATGTCTGATGATTCTCAGGAAAAGGAGATAAGGAAAAAGTCAGGGATTCAGTTTATTAAGGGTATATTAAATGTTCTTTTAAAGTTAATTTTGTTATTCTCTGAGAACTTACATATTGCCTACTTTATTAAGTTGTTAGAAAAAATTACTTCCAATCAATGGCCAAGTTATCTATTTTTCCAATTAGCAATTCAAAGTCTAAAGAATAAAATAAATTATTTTTTCCTATCGAGTAGTATCCATATTTCTTTAAAACTTTACTTTCTTCACAAACCACTGAAAGCCAGCAGTATTCCATCAATTGCAAGCTGAATTTTTAATTATAAATTATGTTAACATTAATTAGCATTTCTATGTGCTGTCCCCTCTGCTTAACTACTTCACAAACAATATATTACTTTGTTCTTGTTCAGTTCCTCAATCATGTCCGACTCTTTGTGACCCTGTGGACTGCAGCACACAAGGTTTCCCTGAGCTTGCTCAAACTCATGTCCATCGAGTCGGCCATCCAACCATCTCATTCTCCAACATCCCCTCTCCTCCTGCCTTCAATCTTTTCCATCATCACAGTCTTTTCTGATGAGTTGGCTCTTCGCATCAGGTGGCCAAAGTACTGGAGCTTCAGATTCAGCATCAGTTCTCCAAAGACTATTCAGGACTGATTTCCTTTAGGATGGACTGGTTTGATCTCCTTGCAGTCCCAGGAACTCTTAAGTCTTATCCAACATCACAATGAAAAAACGTCAGTTCTTCAGGATTCAGCCTTCTTCACAGTCCAACCTTCATATCCATACATGAGCTTTGACTATACAGATCTTTGTTGGCAAAATAACGTCTTTGATTTTTTATACACTATCTAGGTTTGCCATAGATTTTCTTCCAAGGAGTAACTGTCTTAGTTTCATGACTACAGTCACCATCTGCAGTAATTTTGGAGCCCCCAAGAATGAAGTCTGTCACTGTTTCCATTGTTCTCCCATTTGTGATGAAATGATGGGAGTGGATGCCTGTTCTTAGTATTTTGAATGATGAGTTTTAAGTCAGGTTTTTCAATCTCCTCTTTCACCTTCATCAAGAGACGCTTTAGTTCTTCTTCGTTTTTTGTCATAAGGGTGGTGCCATCTGTGTATCTGCATTATTGATATTTGTCCCAGCAATCTTGATTACAGCTTGTGCTTCAGCCAGTGTGACATTTCACATTATGTACTTGGTACATAAGTTAAATAAACACGGTGACACTATACAGCCTGATGTACTCCTTTCCCAATTTAAACCAGTCTATTTTGCCATGTCTGGTTCTAACTTTTGCTTCTTGACTTGCATGCAACTTTCTCTTGAGGAAGGTAAGATGGTCTGGTATTCTCATCTCTTGAAGGATTTTCTACAGTTTCTTTTGATCCACACATTCAAAGACTTTAGTGTTGTCAATGAAGTAGAAGTAGATGCTTTTCTGGAATCCATTGCTTTTTCCATGATGCAACAGATGTTGGCAATTTTATCTCTGGTTTCTGTGCCTTTTCTATATCCAACTTGACCATCTGGTAGTTCTCAGTTCACATACTGCTGAAGCCTAGCTTGGGGAATATTGAGCATTCCTTTGCTAGCGTGTGAATGGAGCACAATTGTACGGTAGTTTGAACATTCTTTGGCATTGCCTTTCTTTGGGATTGGAATTAAAACTGACCTTTTCCAGTCCTGTGGCCACTGCTGAGTTTTGCAGACTTACTGGCATTTAATGCAGTACTTTCACACCATCATCTTTTAGGATTTGAAATAGTTCAGCTGGACTTCCATCACCTCCACTAGTTTTGTTCATAGTTATGCTTCCTCAGACCCACTTGACCTCCCACTCCAGGACGTCTGGCCTAGGTGAGTGATCAGAGCATTGTGATTATCTGAGTCATTAAGATCTTTATTGTATAGCTCTTCTGTGTATTCTTGCTACCTCTTGCTAATATCTTCTGCTTCTGTTGGGTCCGTATACTTTCTGTGCTTTATTGTGACCATCTTTGCATGAAATGTTCCCTTGGTATCTCTAACTTTCTTGAAGGGATCGCTAGTCTTTCCCATTCTATTGTTTTCCTCTATTTCTTTGCATTGATCATTGGGGAAGGCATTCTTATCTCTCCTGCTATTCTCTGGAAGTCTGCATTCAGTTCGGTATATCTTTCCTTTTGTAAGGGATTTGATTTAGGTCATATTTGAATGTCAGTTGTTTTCCTTCCTTTCTTCAACTTAAGTCTGAAGTTTTCAAATAAGAGTTCATGATCTGAGCCATAATCAGCTCCTGATCTTGTTTTTGATAACTGCATAGCCCTTCTCCATCTTTGGCTGCAAAGAATATAATAAATCTGATTTTGGTATTGATGATCTGATGATTCCATGCGTAGAGTTGTCTCTACTGTTGTTGGAGGAGAGTGTTTCCTATGACCAATGTGTTCTCTTGGCAAAACTCTGTTAGCCTTTGTACTGCTTCTTTTTGTACTCCAAGGCCAAACTTGCCTGTTACTCCAGGTATTTCTTGACTTTCTCCTTTGCACTCCAGTCCCTTATAATGAAAAAAACATCATTTTTTGATGTTAATTCTAGTAGGTCTTGCAGGTCGTTATAGAACCATTCAACTTATTTTAATGTATCACTTAATTTTCCCCAAAACTCTATTCCAATTCTTGAGAATAAATTACTGGCCTGGGCACTAGAATGATGTTGAGTAAACATAAAACTAAAGGGAAAAGAATAAATAACTCATATATAGTTTACTTATTAGAAAGTTAAAAGTGCTAGTTGCTCAGTTGAGTCCGACTATTTGTGACCCCATCAACTGTAGCCCACCAGGCTCCTCTATCCATGGATTTCTCCAGGCAAGTATACTGGAGTGGGTAGCCATTCTTATTTCCAGTCGATCTTCTTGACCCAGGGATCAAACCCAGTCTCTTGAATGGCAGGTGGACTCTTTATCTTCTGAGCCACCAAGGAAGCCCTATTTATTAGATGGGAACCATTATTATTCTTATCCTCCACAGGAAGAAACAAGAAATCAACAGAGATTAGGTGTCTACCAGTGAGTGAGTGACTGAGCCAGAGTTTTAATCCTACTTGACTTGAAAGCTCTAACACTTTAGTATAATACTTCTCACTTTGCAAACCTAGTAGACATTAGAAATTAACTAAATCTCTTTTACTGAATAAAATTATGCATTTATATTTTAAATCTCAGAATATCAGATTTTATACTATCTAGTCATTTGAGCCTCCTTAAAGACAGTGACCATGAATTACTAGATTTGGGTCTTCAAGGATGGACAAAGGCCTGGTATATAACAGAATTTCCAAAAATATTGATCGAATTTGGGCTTTTACCATGGATGGAGTAAAACCTTAGAAGGTAGGGTGAGTTGTTCAGGATTGTTCTGCTACATACCTATGTCATCTTTTCTTATGACCATGCTATAATCTCACCTTCCCTACTTTTTGCTATCTCAGTCCTTCATTGTTTCTTGGATTCTTCAGGCTCCAGTTTTTGTCATTCTGACTGCATTCACCATCACTCTTAAAATTTCCTAATATTTAGACCTCTCACCTCCCTAGCACCCCTCTGTCACTTTACCTTATCCTGATAACTCTGTCTACATTAAAAAATTGGTAGTGGTGGTTTAGTCACCAAGTTGTGTCTGACTCATGTAACCCCATGGACTGTAGCCCGCCAGGCTCCTCTGTCCATGGGATTCTCCAGGCGAGAATACTGGAGTGGGTTGCCATTTCCTTCTCCAGGGGATCTTTCCAACCCAGTAATCAAACCCAGGTCTCCTGAATTGCAGTCAAATTCTTTACCAACTGAGCTACAAGGGAAGAAAGTTTATGTTGCCTCAAATTGGAACGGTTAGGTGAAGAGTTTCTAGATAAGATCTTACCACATTTGAAGCTTTTAGGCTCATTTCAGAAGCTGACGATCATCTACATATATGCATATATACACATATATTTCAACATTCAGTGTTAGTCATTCAGTCATGTCCAACTCTTTGCTACCCCATGGACTAGCCTGCCAGGCTCCTCTGTCCATGGGACTTTCCAGGCAAGAATACTGGAGTAGGTTGCTACTTCCTTCTCTAAAACAATTGGTACTCAAATGTCAACATGTGCTACATAGTAGAAAGATTTTAATTTTATTAAATTCTTTTCCAAAGAGTTAAAGAGAGAGAGAGAGTTAGCATTTATCTCTTGTAAATGGTATTTATCATGTTTTGCCTTTTTAGAAATAATTATTTATTAATATGGGTCTCTCACTGTCTTCTAATTTGTAATGTGCTATTTCTTTCTCCATGCCTTGCAGTCTATAGCAAGGAAACTCATGTACAATAAATTCTCAAGAAATATATAAAGAATATTTAATTTTTTCTTCACAAATTTGCTATTGGTGAATCTAAAATTTTGAGTGGTCTGCTTAGGAAACATTAAACATGTTTTACTTTTTATTGTTATAAAGTCTGTTTTCCAAGTCTTTGAAGGGTTTTCTAGTTTTTCTTTCCAACTAAAATGATAATTAAATGTCACCATTACTATTTATCTTCTATATGTTCATATCTTAGATTATCCATAAGTCTCTATGAATTCAAAAATGTTTCAATGGTTTATTACATTCCATAAGTTGTGGTCAGTTCTACACAAAGATAAATAAATATCTTTTCAGAGAAGCAATGTTTTAGGTCTTATTATTTTTTCTAAATAAATGACAAAAAATAAAACAATTGAAATAGTATATGAATTAAGGTAAATGTAAGACAATATATAAGGCATTTATTCCTATCTTAATTCTATATCCATGTGATTTAGATAGCCAATTAATCAATGAGAAATAGGACAACTATATTTTAAATACTAGGTTGATCAAACAAAATTATTTCTATCATTTCTATCATTCTTAGTGTTAAAACCAATATTTTAAGATAGAGTACATATCTTTATGTACTAAGAAAAAGATATCTCAAAATTCTTAATTCTGAATTTCTGAATTCCTGAATACATAATCATGAGGCCCATGCAAAAAAGGATGGAAAGAAAACCTCTGATTCTAACCTCTGAAAGAAACTGGAGCCTATTATACAGAGTGAAATAAGTCAGAAAGGAAAACACCAATACAGTATATTAACACATATATATGGAATTTAGAAAGATGGTAATAATGACCCTATATGTCAGACAGCAAAAGAGACACAGATGTAAAGAACAGTCTTTTGAAGTCTGTGGGAGAAGGCAAGGGTGGGATGATTTGAGAGAATAGCATTGAAACCTGTATATTGTCATATGTGAAATACATTGCCAGGTTCGATGCATGAGACAGGGTGCTCAGAGCTGGTGCACTGGTATGACCCTGAGGGATGGAATGGGGAGGGCTGTGGGAGGGGGGTTCAGGATGGGGAACGCATGTACACCCATGGCGGATTCATGTGAATGTATGGCAAAACCAACACAATATTGTAAAGTAATTAGTCTCCAATTAAAATAAATTAATTTTAAAAAATAGATGACCTAAATCAAAATCCACATAGGCCTAAAGAGAAGTATGTTGGCATTGCACTTACCAAATATTGAAAAATAAAAATGATACTGAACACATTTCTCCATATTCAATATGTAAGTGTAAATTTTCTGGTTTCAAGATTTGACTACTTGGTGCTTATGTCCATGAAGAACCACTCCGAGATCCCTGTTGAAATTAAATCCAAATAGTGACCTGGTGGTCTTCACTTTTCATCCATCTGTGGTATCCAGACCCACTGATTTCATTTGCAGCCACAATCTGTTCGACCAACCAAAAAGAATGTGAATCAGTTAGAAGTTATTCTAACTGACCAAACATAGTCACTCACTGATGATTTCCTCTTACTACTTTATTTTTATAGCAAATTAAGGGGCAAATTTGTCATGAGCTTAAGCTGTCTTATTTACTTGTTCTGACAGCAGTTCATTCTTTGAACTACATTTTGATGTCTGAGTCAGAGTATTGCTCTTTAGTTACAAATGAATTTACTCCAAGTTCTAACTATTTTAAGTCTTAGTTTTATTATCTGCTAGGAGAACAAATACGAATACTCCTATCTTCAATATCCTTTCAGCTTTAGATTTCTGATTTATTTTCTATTCTTTAACCATGATTTAGTTTCCAAAGCTACTCAATAACAAAAAAAGAAAGGCTATAAAAGATTCTAGCCTATATGTTCATTAAATATGACAAATTTATGTCTCATTCTTAGTTATTTTAGGTAATCCAACTTATTTTGCCTAGTAATTTCACTTTTCTATAAGGTGCATTCATTCAACTGACTATCCAAAAACGTTTCACATGGTGCTAGCTGTAAACTCTATACTATTAAATTATTGCAAACTGCTTCAGCTTTTTTTTTTTTTTTAACATATATTGACATTTTTTAGCACCTGAATGCTATATACACTCTCCACATATGGTAATGGAAAAAGAGCAATTGACTTCTAAGTCTGTTGGTTTCTTATCGTGAGATGTTTGAGGAAGAAAAATCTCTCTAGCAAATGAAGAAAACAGATGACCTCTGAAAGCTCTTAGGATCCTATAATTCTAAGAAGAGCTATCTAGAAATGATAAACCCTGCTCCATTGTCACCAGGACACTAAAACAGCAGTTGTAATTATTTCAGGAAATCTGGTGATGGATAAGGTTGAACAGCAATCCTCAATGTCTTTCACATGTCTACCCAGGAAACCAAAACTGGAAGCAAGGCAGCCAACTAGGTCAAATTACGTCTACAGAAATGGAATTAGGTTCCCACTTCCAAAGATGTCTCATTAGAATAAGTGGCAAAAGTAAGAAAATCAAAAGGAAAAACAAAAAATAGCAAAGTTAGTTCCCTTTAAGTTGAAATCATTGCCTTAACTCTTAGCCCTAAATTTAAAAAAAAAAAGAAAGAAATTGTTTGATACATCTTTTATCCTGAACCAAAGAGGTGTTTGAGAGTACACCCATAATCTAGCCACAAAGTATAGCACTGACAAATCTTCAGGTTTGTCCCAGCAGAGACTAAATTCACACAGAAATGTAGTTCTAGAGAGCTTAACTTTAATACTTTTGATAAAACACTGGAATTTTTAGTACAGATAATTTTATACTTTGTCCATTTGATTTGTGATGATCGAGTTACCCAAAATTTTGAGATAATAGAAAGTGGTATTTAAGACCAATTGTACTTGAGAATATAATTATAACGAAGAAGTAGATTAGAAATCTTATGAAGAAGGCAAGAGCTACCTGTTGTGTGTACAGAACAGGAAATTGGGTCAGAAAAGAGTATAAAGGATAATGCATTTGATTTATCTTAAGAACAATGCAATGATTTATCTGATAGCAAAGCAAGAATCGAGTGAGATTTATCAGAAAAAAAATCAAAATTATTTCAGCAAGATATAGTTCAGAAATAAAATATTTTAGAATATTTTTTAAATTCCTTTATGTTTTCTCCTCTGACATGCTCTTTTATATATGACTTCATTCAGTTTCTTTCCTACAAATGCTATAGCATCTGAAACTTGCTTTTGCTACAGCAGTAACATCAGGATTTTTATATCATGCTAACTTTGCTGTCTCTTCAAATAAGCCTCTATTGCATATGTTTTCTCAACATTTAACACAAGACCCATCACATAGCAGTTACTTAATAAATTTTTCAAGTAATCGAATTGATACTGTATTTAAAAATCTTTAAAATAGTAATTAAGGCAATTCAGTGATTAAAGCAGAGATTTCAAAAATCAGAAAGTTCTACTATCCACAATTAATTTTTTTTGTAAATTAACAATAAAATATAATGTTCTTTTCCCTAAAATGGAAGTGATTAATATAAATTTCTTGGCATTATTTTACTACAATGCATAACATTTTTAAGGACTCCATGAATAATTACTTTTAGGTAATAGTGGCTCAAATAATATTAAAATATATTTCTTTTATGTAGGCTCTCTCTATAAGTGGTCCAATAATCTGGGATAAAGGATAAGTAATTACTAAGATTTGATTAGGAAATAACAACTGAAGGGCACACAGTTTTGAGGACATTGCCCTGCTGCAACCCCCTTTCTCTAGCAAAAACAATAAAGCTATTCTTTTCTACTTCATCCCCCCCTCAAAAGAAAAAAATAAAATAAAATAAAGAAACCCTAACCCTAACCCGACAACTGGAACTATGAATGTCTGTAACATTCTTTGGAGTTTTCTGCATCAGAAGATACTTATAGACTTGATAGCTTTTCTTTGATATCATATATATTTAGAATTACACTTTTTTTTTCTTTTTTTCTTTAATAGAAAATTAATTAGTATACATGTGTTCCCCATCCGGAACCCTCCTCCCTCCTCCCTCCCCACACCATCCCTCTGGGTCGTCCCAGTGCACCAGCCCCAAGCATCCAGCATCGTGCATTGAACCTGGACTGGCATCTCGTTTCATACACTTTGCTCACACTGCACTGTACATACACTGAAGCTGCAGAAATTTTTATATTATATTTATCTATATCATTTGTATTTGCTTCTTTTACATTTTTAAAATTTTAGAAGAATTTCAGGTACTGAGATTTCCCATATATTCCCTGCCCCTACACATGTATAGCCTACTTCATTATCAACATCACTCACCAAGATGTTACATTTATTGCCAAGGATGTAGCTACATCAGCAAATCATCAAGTTTTCTCTGGCTGTTGTACCTTTTATGGGTTCTGTCAAATGTGTAATGAATGTATCCAACATTACAGCATATTCACTGTTCTCAAAGTCTCCTGCGCTCTGCTTACTCACCTTTCCCTTTCATAACACCCTGGCACTACTGATCTTTTTACTGTCTCCATAGATTTGGTCTTCCAGATTTCTTTTCGGGTTACCTTCTTCCACTTATAATGTACATTTAAGATTCATCCATGTCTCGATAGCTCATGTATTTTTAGTTCTGAATAATATTCCATTGTTTGTAGATACCACAGTTTATTTCTCCATTCACCGACTGAAAGACATTTTAGTTGCTTCCAAATTTTGGTAATTATAAATAGAGCTGCTATAAACATCTGTAATGCAAAAAAGCAGAATGGTGGTCTGTGGAGGCCTTACAAATAGCTGTGAAAAGAAGAGAAGTGAAAAGCAAAGGAGAAAAGGAAAGATATAAGCATCTGAATGCACAGTTTCAAAGAATAGCAAGAAGACATAAGAAAGCCTTCTTCAGTGATCAATGCAAAAAATAGAGGAAAACAACAGAATGGGAAAGACTAGAGGTCTCTTCAAGAAAATTAGAGATACCAAGGGAACATTTCATGCAAAGATGAGCTCAATAAAGGACAAGAAATGGTATGGACATAACAGAAGCAGAAGATATTAAGAAGAGGTGGCAAGAATACAAAAAAGATCTTCATGACCCAGATAATCACGATGGTGTGATCACTGACCTAGAGCCAGACATCCTGGAATGTGAAGTCAAGTGGGCCTTAGAAAGCATCACTACGAACAAAGCTAGTGGAGGTGATGGAATTCCAGATGAGCTTTTCAAATCCTGAAAGATGATGCTGTGAAAGTGATGCACTCAATATGCCAGCACATTTGGAAAACTCAGCAGTGGCCACAGGACTGGAAAAGTCAGTTTTCATTCCAATCCCAAAGAAAGACAAAGCCAAAGAATGCTCAAACTACTGCAAAATTGCACTCATCTCACACGCTAGTAAAGTAATGCTCAAAATTCTCCAAGCCAGGCTTCCGCAATATGTGAACCATGAATTTCCAGATGTTCAAGCTGGTTTTAGAAAAGGCAGAGGAACCAGAGATCAAATTGCCAACATCTGCTGAATCATCAAAAAGCAAGAGAGTTCCAGAAAAACATCTATGTCTGCTTTATTGACTATGCCAAAGCCTTTGACTGTGTGGATTACAATAAACTGTGGAAAATTCTGAAAGACATGGGAATACCAGACCACCTGATCTGCCTCTTGAGAAATTTGTATGCAGGTCAGGAAGCAACAGTTAGAACTGGACAGGGAACAACAGACTGGTTCCAAATAGGAAAAGGAGTACATCAAGCCTGTATATTGTCACCCTGCTTATTTAACTTATATGCAGAGTACATCATAAGAAACGCTGGACTGGAATAAGCATGAGCTGGAATCAAGATTGCCGGGAGAAGTATCAATAACCTCAGATATACAGATGACACCACCCTATTGCAGAAAGTGAAGAGGAACTAAAAAGCCTCTTGATGAAAGTAAAAGTGGAGAGTGAAAAAGTTGGCTTAAAGCTCAACATTCAGAAAACGAAGATCATGGCATCTGGTCCCATCACTTCATGGGAAATAGATGGGGAAACAGTAGAAACAATGTCAGACTTTATTTTTGGGGGCTCCAAAATCACTGCAGATGGTGACTGCAGCCATGAAATTAAAAAACACTTACTCCTTGGAAGAAAAGTTATGACCAACCTAGATAGCATATTGAAAAGCAGAGACATTACTTTGCTAACAAAGGTCCGTCTAGTCAAGGCTATGGTTCTTCCAGTGATCATGTATGGATGTGAGAGTTGGACTGTGAAGAAAGCTGAGTGCTGAAGAATTGATGCCTTTGAACTGTGGTGTTGGTGAAGACTCTTGAGAGTCCCTTGGACTGCAAGGAGATACAACGAGTCCATTCTGAAGGAGATCAGCCCTGGGATCTTTTTGGAAGGAATGATGCTAAAGCTGAAACTCCAGTACTTTGGCCACCTCATACAAAGAGTTGACTCATTGGAAAAGACTCTGATACTGGGAGGGATTGGGGGCAGGAGGAGAAGGGGATGACCGAGGATGAGATGGCTGGATGGCATCACTGACTCGATGGACATGAGTCTGAGTGAACTCCAGGAGTTGGCGATGGACAGGGAGGCCTGGCGTGCTGCGATTCATGGGATCGTAAAAAGTCGGACCCGACTGAGCAACTGAATTGAACTGAACTTAACTGAAACATCTGTCGGCAGATTTTTTTTTTTCCTGTCCCAGTGCCATACCTTGTCCAGAATGTATATAAAAAGGAATCATATAGCACATAGTTCTGATTTTTAGATCCATTTTTTTTATTCTGCATAGTACACTTGAGACTTACCTGTTGTGTATCACTGCTTTATTCCTTTTCAGTGCTGAGTACTATTTCATTGTATGAGCCTGAGCTTTTTTATCTATTCAGTGAAAGCCAGTTAGATTGTCTTCAGTGGGAAGATTATAAAGAAAGTTACTGCCAACATTTATGTATATTTTTGATACAACCACAAATGTTCATTGCTCTTAGGCTGAGATTGCTGGGTCATTTGATGAGCAGATGTTTAACGTTGTAAGCAACTGCAAAAATGTTTTTCAAACTGACCTTAATATATTACAATCTCATCAGAAAAGAATGAGAGTTATATAGTCCTCTGATCCTGAAAGAACCTGTCATAATCAATTGTTTTTATTTTAGCCACTCCATAGATATGTAATAGTATCTTATAGTTTTAATTTGCATCTCCCCTATGTTACTAAAGTGAAAGCTTAAATTGCTCAGTCCTGTCCAACTCTTTGCGCCCTCCATGGACGATACAGTCCAGGACAGAATACTCCAGGCCTGAATTCCAGGCCGGAATACTGGATTGGGTAGCCTTTCCCTTCTCCAGGGGATTTTCCCAACAGTGATTGAACCCAGGACTTCCACACTGCAGGTGGATTACTTACCAGCAAAGCCACAAGGAAAGCCCAAGAATACTGGAGTGGGTAGCCTACCTCTTTCCAGCGGATCTTCCTGACCCAGGTCCAACCAGGGTCTCCTGCATTTCAGGCAAATTCTTTACCAACTGAGCTATCAGAGAAGTCAAAGATGCTGTCTTTTCATGTGTTTCTTAGCCAGCTGTGTAATTCCTTTGATGAAGTATTTATTCAAATATTTAACTGTTTTTAAAATTGGGTTAATATTATTATTTTAATGATTTTCAAAAGCTATTTATTTATTATAGATACAAGTGATTTAATATATATATGTATTGGAAATATTTTCTCAAGTCTACAGCTTTCCTTTCATTCATTCATCGATGTCTTTTGTAGAACAGAAACTGCTAATTTTGATACTGTTAAACGACCATTTAAAATATGTATCATGTTATTGATTTTTATCTATCTTATAGCTTTATTTGATCTAAAAGATCAAAAAAATCATGTTTAAACATGAATGCTATATGTAAATTTAAGCAGAGAAATAGGCAAATATTCTAATAAGTAGCAATATTTTTAAAGCAGTTCAAACAAATAATTATTAAATACTGAAAAAAAGAGCTGTCTTCAAGATTGTTGAGGCTTATAAAATGTTTCTCAAGGTAAGCAGCTTAGAGAAATAGTCAAGTAACAGTCACAGAACACTTGCTTGAAACAAACTGCTCAAAATTTAATGATCATCAAAGCCTCTATTTGTAATTTTAAAAAGTATCTTGATAATTTTCTGAAAGTGTTATGATTACATGGGATCCTTCGTTTTATTCATTTGTAACAGAGATCATTTTATTACATAATTTTGAGAATATGTGCAATTTTTATCATTGAACATCTGAGATTATATTAATATATCTCCAAAATATTCACTGTTAAACACTTAACATAACCAAGGCACTGTATTAGGAAATATACAGAGTTCCTGCAGTTGAACTAGGTATAATTATGGGATTTTTTAAAGGAACTTCAATTTGGGAAACTAAAATAGCTGGAAATACATATATATTGTGTGAACAAAAGCTTTTCACTGTGAAAAGTATTAATGGAGGTCAAAATGACTAGTGGATAATGATAATAACATATTATGTATGAACAGAAAGAGTGAGAAACATTATCAGTAATGTGCTTTGGAATTTAATTAAATCACCATCAATGATCATATAGTTAGTAAGTATGTTTTATGATGATTATCATTTTGGTGAACCCATGTCTCAGAGGGAATCATAAATAAAAGAGAAAACTTAAAGGGAAATATAATTTGACTTGTGACTATGAAGTTCAAAATTAAATATAAATAAATGGGTAACATATAGATGCTTAGATGAAAAATTAAGATATCTAAACTAAGATGTGCACACTTTTTATCAATGTGAAGATTGTATAATCAGCAGATATAATTCATCGATCATTCTAGGTAAAGTAAAGCTTCACCTTTCCTGATGGGAGATCTGTATTTATCTTTAAAGAATAAATTAATTCAAATGTGTTGAGTCCTAAAATTCTGAATAAGGGTTTCTGAATAAATTGTGGGCTTCAGTTCAGTTCTGTTCATTCACTCAGTCGTGTCCAGCTCTTTGCGACCCCATGAATTGCAGCATGCCAGGCCTTTCTGTCCATCACCAACTGCCGGAGTTTGTTCAAACTCACGTCCATCGATTCGGTGATGCCATCCAGCCATCTCATCCTCTGTTGTCCCCTCCTCTTCCTGCCCTCAATCATTCCCAGCATCAGTCTTTCCCATTCTGTTGTTTTCCTCTATTTCTTTGCATTGATCACTGAGGAAGGCTTCCTTATCTCTTCTTGTTATTCTTAGGAACTCTGCATTCACATGCTTATATCTTTCCTTTTCTCCTTTGCTTTTCACTTCTCTTCTTTTCATAGCTATTTATAAGGCCTCCCAAAACAGCCATTTTGGTTTTGTGCATTTCTTTTGCATGGGGATGGTCTTGATCCCTGTCTCCTGTACAATGTACGAACCTCCGTCCATAGTTCATCAGGCATTCTGTCTATCAGATCTAGTCCCTTAAATCTATTTCTCACTTCCACTGTATAATCATAAGGGATTTGATTTAGGTCATACCTGAATGGTCTAGTGGTTTCTCTACTTTCTTCAATTTAAGTCTGAATTTGACAATAAGGAGTTCATGATCTGAGCCACAGTCAGCTCCCACTCTTGTTTTTTCTGACTGTATAGAGCTTCTCCATCTTTGGCTGCAAAGAATATAATCAACCTGATTTCAGTGTTGACCATCTGGTGATGTCCATGTGTAGAGTCTTCTCTTGTGTTGTTGGAAGAGGTGTTTGCTATGACCAGTGCGTTCTCTTGGCAAAACTCTATTAGCCTTTGCTCTGCTTCATTCCACATTCCAAGGCCAAATTTGCCTGTTACTCCAGGTGTTTCTTGACTTCCTACTTTTGCATTCCAGTCCCCTATAATGAAAAGGACATCTTTTTTGAGTGTTAGTTCTAAAAGGTCTTGTAGGTCTTCATAGAACCATTCAACTTCAGCTTCTTCAGTGTTACTGGTTGGGGCATAGACTTGGATTACTGTGATATTGAATGGTTTGCTTTGGAAATGAACAGAGATCATTGTGTCGTTTTTGAGATTGCATCCAAGTACTGCATTTCGGACTCTTTTGTTGACCATGATGGCCACTCCATTTCTTCTAAGGGATTCCTGCCCACAGTAGTAGATACAATGGTCATCTGAGTTAAATTCACCCATTCCAGTCCATTTTAGTTCGCTGATTCCTAGAATGTCGACATTCACTTTTGCCATCTCTTGTTTGACCACTTCCAATTTGCTTTGATTCATGGACCTAACATTCCAGGTTCCCATGCAATATTGCTCTTTATGCTTCAGTTCAGTTCAGTCACTCAGTCATGTCCGACTCTTTGTGACCCCATGAATCGCAGCATGCCAGGCCTCCCTGTCCATCACCACCTCTCGAAGTTTACTCAAACTCATGTCGATCGAGTCAGTGATGCCATCCAGCCAGCTCATCCTCTGTCATCCCCTTCTCCTCCTGCCCCCAATCCCTCCCAGCATCAGAGTCTTTTCCAATGAGTCAACTCTTCGCCTGAGGTGCCCAAAGTACTGGACTTTCAGATTTTGCATCATTCCTTCCAAAGAAATCCCAGGGCTGGTCTCCTTTAGAATGGACTGGTTGGATCTCCTTGCAGTTGAATTCAAATATATATATTTTTTCCTTATATTTAACATGCAATTGGTCGGTAGTTACTGAGTTTTGAGGGAGGGCAGTTCTAATTTCTTACAAATTTTAGAAATCATGTATTTGGGGAAGGAGGAGTACAAAAAAAGGAAACTACAGAAATTGTCACATCTCACCACAAGGACAATGTGATGCTACCAAATGTTATGTCAGATTTGCCATTCAAATTTACTCAGAAGTAAAAAGTTTATTGAAATGAATGAAAGCCATAATTGCAGATTATGTTTATTCCTGATTGGAACACCTATATCATATTTAGTAATAGGATATGATTAACACATAGTATTAAATGTGTACTATAAGGTAGGTGGGAGGGGGGTTCAGTTTGGGGAACATATATATACCCATGACTGATTCATATCAATGTATTGTAAAAAACCACTGCAATATTGTAAAGTAATTAGCCTCCAATTAAAATAAATTAATTAATTTAAAAAATAAACCTATGTAGCAAGTACTAAATGAATTTGCTATTAAATCAAAATGTTTCATTTTTTTAGGTAAGATTATAGATTGTATTCACTTACTAATGTTTATTAAGTATTTGCACACTTCTCAAGAGATACGGCAAGGGTATATATATATTTTTTAATTTATTCTTATCTTGAGATATCCCATTTTTGCTGTGATTTATCAGATATATTTTACAAATATTTGAAGAAATATCTCATTATGGAAAGATGTCCTTTAAATTTTGCATAATTGTAGTGTATAAACATTCATAATATTTATAATTATTTTTATTGTGATAATAGAAAAATTTATAATGTACATATTATTTATGTTTTAGGGTTATAATAATCAACCCTGAATATTCTTTGGAAGGACTGATGATGAAGCTGAAGCTCCAATACTTTGGCCACCTGATGTGAAGACCCGACTCATTGGAAAAGGTCCCGATGCTGAAAAAGATTGAAGGGAAGAGGAGAAGGGGGCTTCAGATGGTTAGATGCCACACGGACTTAGTGGACATGAGTTTGAGCAAACTCCAGGAGATAGTGAAGGACATCGAAGACTGCCATGTTGCAGTTCATGGGATCACAAAGAGCCACACACGACTTAGCAACTGAACAACAGCAAAGAGTTATAATATTCACATATCTAGATTTGAGTCAATAAAAAATAGGTTGAATCAAAATAAAGCAGCAAAGACTAACATTTAATTTCCATATGTTATTTCTACCACTTTTGTAATAATGCATCACTTATTTAGAAGGCAATGGACTCTAGAAGAGCAACGGATAGGAAATGGAGAAGGGTAAGGCCACGTTTCAATGGAAACTCGAAGTATGTCTTCCTCTGACTCTATTCTGTGTAATTTTGAAAACTCTTAATATTCCCATTCTTCACTCTTCCTGCCACCTATTGATGACAATGTCAATAGCAGCAAGTAACAGCTAGCCCCCAAGGAAATTATTAGTCCAGATGAAGGCTATGAATATATTTGTAAACAATGTTGGACATGCCAAAGAAGCTAATAGTTTTACTGTGAGCTATTTTCTGATGGATGGCACTGATGTTGAAAGCACTAATCTTCAATGCTGCAGAAACTGCAGAAATTCTAACGCTATTTTGCTTTCTCAAAGTTACACAGATTGTGCAATGGCATGTATAAAAACAAATAATTTTTTTCTTGCTCTTTTATTACAGGTTACCTGAGGGTTTGGTTTGTTAGTTAGTTGTTTTGTTCGTTTTTCTGCTCTGCACAGCTTGTGGGATCTTACATCTCTGACCAGGGATTGAACCTGGAAACTCATCAGTGAAAGCAGAGTCCTAACCACTGGATTGCAGGGAATTCCTCAAGTTCCTTAATTTAAGATTAATCCACACTTCAGGATACTAAAACAGGAAAATATGTGTGCAAGGCCCTGTGATGCCTTGAGAATTAATCCTTCTTTTAAGTTAAACACTTTTTTTTAAAGCTACATTTATGAAACTTCAGTCTTCTCTAAGTTATTTAGGTTTCAAAATCTCCTTTTTTTCCTTATGTAAAAATAATGAGGTTGGGGCTAGGGCAGGAAGGCATGCCAATAATCCCCATGTTTGCCTAGACATGCCTGATCTCTGGGCAAAATATACATTAGGATCAATAAAAGACCCTGTTACAATGAGCTTTATTTACTTTCCAAAATCATTTACAAAATCTCATGAACATCAAAATGTAATCTATCTAAAAGTGGCAACATAATTCCCATAAATTTAATCTTCAGCCTATAAATCTCTTTAAAAGAGTTCCTAGCTAGATGGCATAAAGATAGTATGATCATAAGAAATCTCAAAATTGAAATCGGAAGGGCCAATGCATACCTTATTAGTAACTTTTCAGATTGCTTGGGCTAAATTCTTTGTGAAATATTTCAGGATAGATATTATTTTAGATAAGATAGAAAATGTCTCATTTGACATTTAAATAATGCATAAATATGGAGTAAATACTACTCAAATTAAAGCTATATTGTCTGAACAATAATCCAGCTTTTGTATTATTAGATAAATCTGAAGGTAAAATGTGGATTGGTACAAATAAAAGTAAAGATTTAGTTTTCTTTCTCTGATTTTTAAAATGAAGTTTGTAGAAGAAGGACTCGGCTTCCTACCACAGAGCCAACCATAGACTTTTGAAAAATACTGATGACCTGGAGGCAAATGTCTGGGAACTTTAAAACTATGTGGATGATAACACAGCTGGTGAGTGTTTCTGGAATGATTTTCAGGGGGTTATAAAAATATAAACACACTTAAAATTTGTTTGTGATTTAGTAAATATGTAAAAATTACACGATATTCTTCAGAATTATCATCACCAAGTGCTTGGCATAGTGTCATTTCATTTGGAATGGTGTAGCAGCTAAAATACATGGATAAAGCAAATGCTGACTTAAAAATGATAGGAGGAATACATTTTATATTACACTAGAAAAACTATTTCTGAGTTCAGCTTTTGCTGCATTTATTTTGTTTATGTTGATAAAGATATGAAATGAGTTGCCAGTCCAGGTTCGATGCACGATACTGGATGCTTGGGGCTGGTGCACTGGGACGACCCAGAGGGATGGTATGGGGAGGGAGGAGGGAGGAGGGTTCAGGATGGGGAACACATGTACACTTGTGGCAGATTCATTTTGATATATGGCTCAACCAATACAATTATTGTAAAGTTAAATAAAATAAAATTTAAAAAAATAATAAATGAAATAGAAATTAAAAGACCTGAAAAAAAAAAAAAGAAAAGAAAAGAAATTTCTCTATTGGGACTTCATTGGAATAAAATAAGGCCTGCTAAGTGGCCCTGCCAACATCACAAATCTAAATCTAGATTGGCCTGAATCTAGGGGAAATGCTTCACTGTCTAAAAGAACTAACATACACCAATCACAAACCATCATCTCAGCTTTAACTAGCTCATCTTAACCTAGAAAAGAGGACTTGCTAAGCTTACCAAGTAATTCTCAGACTTCAAGTCTATCAAGCTTTCTACATTGCTGCTTCCAATACTCTATAAAAGTTGCTCTTGCCCAAATTCCTTAGGGAAAACTGCTCCACTGTTCAGGAGGCACCGTACTCAAACTTATGGATTCTTTTCCCTTAAATAACAGACAACAAACTCATTGCTAAATTGGTTTATTTTTGACAATGTAATGAGTTCATTTGAAATTCTAATTCAAGATTAGATGAGTTGACCATTTACCTCCCAAGAGAAATATATATGCTGCTGCTGCTAAGTCGCGTCAGTTGTGTCCGACTTTATGCGACCCCATAGACGGAAGCCCACCTGGCTCCTCTGTCCCTGGGATTCTCCAGGCAACAACACTGGAGTGGGTTGCCATTTCCTTCTCCAATGCATGAAAGTGAAAAGTGAAGTCACTCAGTCGCTCAGTCGTGTCCGACTCTTAGCGACCCCATGGACTGCAGCCTACCAGGCTCATCCATCATTTCCCAGGCAACGGTACTGGAGTGGGGTGCCATTGCCTTCTCCGGAAATATATATATATATGTATATATATATATATATATATTTATTTATTTATATATAGCAAACTGATAAGCAATTGTTACTTTAAATTTTTACTTAAGAATATAATTTTTCAAATAAAGCACAAAATACTTTTACCCTAATGTTCTAATAATCTGTTTGGTAACATATTTCTATTGTAGAAGCATAGGAAGTATTTTAGGGCTCCCTCAGCTGTCTCAGTGGTAAGGAATCTGCTTGTCGATTCAGGAGATGCAGGTTCAGTCCTGGGATCAGGAAGATCCCCTGGAGGAGAGCATGACAACTCACTTGAATGTTCTTGCCCCGACAATCCCATGGACAGAGGAGCATGGTGGGCTACAGTCCACAGGGTCGCAAAACATTGGACACGACTGAATAACTGAGAGCACATGTAAATATTTTAGTGTTATAATTTAATAATTTGAATCTTGAAATTCTTTGGAGGTCTAGTCCAAGTATGCTTATGTCCTGGATACTTACCTCAGAGTTTCTTTCCAGTCTATGAACTGTTAAAGAACGTATGCATGCATGTATGCTAAGTTGCTTCAGTAATGTCCAGCTCTTTGGGACCCTATGGACTGTAGCCCACCAGGCTTCTCTGTCTATGGGATTTTCAGGCAAGAATACTCAAGAGGGTTGCCATGCCCTCCTCCAAGGGATCTTCCTGACCCAGGGATTGAACCCACGTCTCTTATGTTTCCTGAATTGGCAGGTGGGTTCTTTACCACTTGCAACCTGGGGAGCCCTAGGGAGCTCCTAGCAAAAAAAAATATAAAGCACTAAATCACTTAGTTCACTATTAACTTCACAGGACTTTCCTATCATGTTGTTTGGTGAGATACTCTCAATGAAGGAAGCGGTGTCTGGATTGACGATCTAGTTGAAGCTTCTTATCTCTCCATGCATCTGCACTCTGAGTAGAATAACGTGTGTTACCTTTGCCTTTCTCTACTCCACTTACTTCAGTAGTGGCATACTTCCCTTTGACCACTTGCAAGAAACTTAACTTCTACATAGACTTCATTCCTTATTCTTTCTAGTAGATTTCTCCTTTGCAATAAGCTTTGATATGTGGTCTATAGAGTAAAGTTTAGAATTTAAAAGCACCATTTCTACTTAGGGGCTCATAGTTCCTTTTCATGTGGTATGATAATGAGACTTTGATTTTATTCAGTATGCCGTTCATGCTAGCTTAGCCGCTATATTTCTCATAATTTATTTTTGAAATCCACTATTGATATAAAGAAGTACTGGTATAGTACCCTAAAATGATCTTGAAAGCTTAAAGTAATTTGCCTGTGGTTAAATAAAAATAAGAGAAGTATGGGATAAATGAGTCTTCAATACATGTATAAAAGCATAGGAGCATTCTTTTGGATGAGGGTCCTGCCAAACTGAACACACTAAGAAAAGCTTGATTTGTAGCATGTTTCTGGATTTATATATTTATTTATTGTTGTCTTAGAGGAGAGAGCAACCTGATCAGTGGAACTACCATAGACAATGTACCTAAAGAATTATGCATTATGTGTATGTGTGTATATGTGTATATATATTTATTTATAAACTTGCAAAGCATTAAATAGTATGTACAGTGTCCTTTCCTTCATATACATAAGTATATAAATATACAAATGCATTATACATATACCAGAAAGTGCATTTATACATTTATGCATTTGCATTCAATTTTTTGTTAAGTAAAAGCAATACATACATAACCTTGAAATATGTTTCTATATTAAAATGTCACTTCAAAAGACCTACCATATAATGGATTGTTTACATCATTTTCTATGTTCTATTAAACTGACTTTTATAGGCAAATTAGAAAAAAATCAGACCACCTCATTTCTGTATAATAAAGGGCTTGAGTTCTGTTGCTTTCATTTTACATAAATACAGGAGAGGAGGATAAACCATTTCTCCAATTGACTATTTTACCAAATGCTTCAACCTATTATAGAAGAGAATGAGTCCCAAGATAGATAGTTTGACTATAGCACCACTGTTTAACATGTACACGCATGAACACACACACACGTGCATGTACCTGCACACACATGCGCGTGCACACACACACACACACATGTATATTCCAACCAGTAATTACTTCCCCATTGTTGAGAAATTTTCTTCCTGTCTAAACAATGGATGCTGACCCAGTGAGCTTTTCTTCAGTTTGGTAGATTGTATTCCCATTTACCCACACATAGTCACTCATCTGACAAGAGCAGGTCCTATTATTTAACATAGCTTTTAAGAAAATGGAGACTAAGAATTCCAAAATGACAATAAACCATTTCGTTTTAGTTAATTTTATGACATATCTGGTTTCAGCATTTGTAGCTGCAATAAAACATATGTTAGCTCCTTAATAAACCCTGAGTGACACTGTATCTGTCACCTCTTTCTGCGCTGGGAATAGTGCACAAGTTATTACCTTGAGAACAGTTGTTTCTGTCTCCTGTGCAGATCCATATCACTCTCCAATTTGCATTCTGATAGAGAAGCAACAAATGTTACTTAAATCCCATGAAGTATGTTAATTATACCAAGCTTCGTGAAATTATGGGTGAGAGAGCTGAAAGGAATTCTACAGCTGCATCTTGGGTCTTTTGAGCATATCTTGCCGGATCAATGTCTTTGTCACTTAAATGATAGCCTTACAATTCCTCTTTTCCCTTAAGTGGTATTCCCTGAATCTCAGTGATAGGGAAACGCTCACACAAAACTAAATAGATGTACTTTGGTGTTATTTATACGAATTACATTGATATCTTCAGATAAACAAGTCAAAATTTGATTTCAAAGCTGAATTGAACTGGAAACCATGTCTTGCTGGTTTTACTTAATTATAACTATTTTCTTTCATTTTCTTCGTATAAAGTATGAAGGATAGATGGTGGGAAAAGGAAATAAGCTCAGATCCTTTTCTCATGCTTATAAAGGAAAGACAGTCTCTGGAACCTCACCCTGTAAACACCCATCATTGAGCTCTATGTGGAAAATTGGAGATAATCCAGTTTTTCCCGATTATATGTATTTGAAATTGACAACCATGCATGGGTAGAGAGCATTTAATAGGATTCTTCTTCTTGTCATTTCAGAAAAAAAGATGGGAAAACCTCACATATTAAAGTAGAATTGTTTGATTTTATTATTTCCAATTTTGTTGATGTTTAAAACGTGTAGACCTGGTATAGTGGTATGGGGTGGTGGTCTTGGAATCAGTTTCCAGAATTAGACTACTGGTTTGGATTTGATTTTATGCTCCATCACTTGCTACCTGTAAGAACTTTACCAAATTAATGAAAGCTTCTGTGTCTCAGTATCCTCACTTGTCACTAAGATTATAATGTTACCTCATATGGTTACTATGAGAATTAGAAATATTAATATGAGTAATATGTTCATACCAAGATTTGGCTCATAACAACCACTACCAAAATGTTACCAGTTGCTATTACAAGAATCTTGATGCAGCGGTGGTCCCATGCATTGATATTAGGCAGTTAAATGGAGGAAGTTCAAGCAAGCACTTCTTACAGAGGAATTCTTATTGCACTCATATGCAAAATTCTGAATTTCAATCCCCCACCAGGGACCATTCTCCACCCTCAGATAGCACCAACTCTTAGCAAGTCGCTCTGCAACTGGGAAAGCTTCAGCCCATTGGAAATCTATACCACATGTCAAACCCATCTGGGAGACAAATCTAATCCTTTTTGGCTAAAAATAGCTTGCAGCAGTCTGCCGTCCTTAGTTTACTAATATTTGGAAGAATGGTTTGGTTTGGCAATCAATGTCCTAGAGACACCCAAGACCTTGACATGATCGTTTTTCTTTGAAGCCTTAACAAGGATTACTGCAAAAGCAGATATCCACAATTTTACAAAATGACTTGCAGTTTTAGTTGTCATTGAGATTATCATGTTAGAAGCATATCATCTATGTTCCTAAGGATAATTTTTGAAATTTTACTTGCTTGGATTTAACTTTTAAAACTTCCAGGTTTTATGTATTCATACTGAAGTGATTTTTTTTTAATGAAAAATCAGTGCACTTTAAACAATGTTATAACAGAAAGTATATACTGCCCTGTTTAGTACTTTATCATTTACCAAGTAATTTCATATATGTCATTTCACTTGACATAAAAAACAAGCCTATAAACTACCAAGGGCAGTGATATATTAAAACCATTTAATACATGTGGGTGGAGTAGGGAAGGGCAACCCACTCCAGTATTTTTCCCTGGAGAATCTCATGGGCAGAGGAGCCTGATGGGCTACAGTCCATAGGGGAGCTAAGAGTCGAACATGACTGGGTGACTGAGCATGCATAACAATGGATGTGTGTGTAAGCTGGTTATTCTACCAGATGCCCTCATATTTTTAAATTCACAAAGCCAGTATGTGGGAGAAGAGAGACTTAAACACTAACCACCTGCTACCAAATTTGGTATTCATTTAATTATATCAAATATTTAGGAGAGAAATGAAAATCCTAATATCTGAATTGCAGTTGTTTAGTCACTGAACCGTGAACTGTAGCCCACCACACTCCTCTGCCCATGGAAATTACCAGTCAAAAATACTGGAGTGAGTTATCATTTCCTTTTCCAAGGGATCTTCATGATACAGGGATCACACCATGTCTCCAACCCTGCAGGTGGATTTTCTGCCTCTGAGCCACCAGGGAAGTCCAATATCTGATGGCTATACTTAAATTTTTAGTCCACTTTAGATATCACAAATATTAAAACTAGGTTATCACTATAATTTTGAAAATGCGTGCATATAAAGTTATAATTTTAAACTTATTATCTCTTGAAGATCTCAATACAAGTAGTGACAATTATATCTTATAGAACAAAATAAATTAGAATAAAGCAATAATTGAATGATGAATCCTGTTATGATAGTTTTATCAAAGACACGCCATTTTCTGTAGAGAAGATACCTATATTTTAAAAAATAGGTTTTAAAAGCACGACTCAGACCAAATGACATTTGATAATAGTCAATAATTCAAAGCAACATGATTCATTTTATAAGAAGCCAAGGCATGCATTTGTAATGACTGTGAGGAAGTATCATTAAATGAATATCTGATGTTAAAGATTTTGCCTTTTTAAAAATGGAAATCTAAGAAATACAGTTTAGTTCAGTTCAGTCACTCAGTTGTGTCTGACTGTTTGTGACTGCAGCATGCCAGGCTTCCCTGTCTATCACCAACTCCCGCAGCTTGCTCAAACTCATGTTTATTGTGTCTGTGATGTCATCTAACCATCTCGTCCTTTGTCATCCCCTTCTCCTCCTGCCTTCAGTACTTCCCAGCATCAGGGTCTTTTCCAGTGAATCAGTTCTTTGCATCGTGGCCAAAGGATTGGAGTTTCAGCTTCAGCATCAGTCCTTCCAGTGAATAATCAGGATTGATTTCCTTTAGGATTGAATGGTTTGATCTCCTTGCAGTCCACGGGACTGTCAGGAGTCTTCTTTAGCACCACAGTTCAAAAGCATCAATTCTTCAACACTCAGCTTTCTTTATAGTCCAACTCTCACATCCATACATGACTACTGGAAAAACAATAGCTTTGCCTAGATGGACCTTTGTTGGTATCGTAATGTCTCTGCTTTTTAATATGCTGTCCAGGTTGATCATAGCTTTTTTTCCAGGGGGCAAGCATCTTTTAATTTCATGGCTGCAGTCACCATCTGCAGTGATTTTGGAGACAATAAAATAAAGTCTGTCACTGTTTCCATTGTTTCCCCATCTATTTGCCATGAAGTGATGGGACTGGATGCCATGATCTTAGTTTTTTGGATGTTGAGTTTTAAGCCAACTTTTTCACTCTCCTCTTTCACTTTCTTTAAGAAGCTCTTTAATTCCTCTTCACTTTCTGTCATAAAGGTGGTATCATTGGCATATCTGAGGTTATTGATATTTCTCCTGGCAATCTTGATTCCAGCTTGTGCTTCATCCAGCTCAGCATTTTGCATGATGTGCTCTGCATAGAAGTTAAATAAGCTTCTCCATCCCAATTTGGAACCAATGTGTTGTTCCATGTAAGATTTCTTTTTTTTTTTTAACTTTCTAAGTGTGGCTTCTGACCTGCATACAGATTTCTCAGGAGGCAGGTAAGGTGGTCTGGTATTCCCATCTCTTTAAGAATTTTCCACAGTTTGTTGTGATCCACACAGGCAAAGGCTTTGGTGTAGTCAATAAACAGAAGTAAATGTTTTTTTTCTGAACTCTCTTGCTTTTTTGATGATCCAGTGGATATTGGCAATTTGATCTGTTTCCTCTGCCTTTTCTAGGTCCAGCTTGAACTTATGGAAGCTCACGGTTCATGTACTGTTGAAGCCTGGCTTGGAAAATTTTGAGCATTCGTTTACTAGCATGTGAGATGAGTGAAATTGTGTGGTAATTTGAACATTCTTTGGTATTGGCCTTCTTTGGGATTAAAATGAAAACTGACCTTTCCCAGTCCTGTGACCACTGCCGAGTATTCCAAATTTGCTGGAATATTGAGTGATTGAGTGCAGCACTTTAAAAGCATCATCCTTCAGGGTTTGAGGTAGCTCAACTGGAATTCCATCACCTCTACTAGCTTTGCTTGTAGTGATCCTTCCTAAGGCCCACTTGACTCCACATTCCAGGATGTCTGGCTCTAAGTGAATGATCACATCATTGGGGTTACCTGGGTCATTAAGATCTTTTTCATGTAGTTCTTCTGTGTATTCTTGCCAGAAAGTACAGATTATAATCAATAAGCATACTCTGAATGTTCCTAAACTGAGAAGAAGGGAGATATGATTCCCAGGAGGAACGGATGTCTAATTTCCTCTTAAAAGTGAACTGCATGTCACCCTTTCTGATTCTTCTTCTTAATTAACTTATTCAATCAAAAATTTCCTAGATGAATTATAAAACCAAATTTGTCAATACGAAGTTACATGCTTTGACATAGCATTTAGACCCAGAATTCATTCATTCAACTGTTATTTTTTGAAGATCTCTCATATGGAGGGATTCTGCTAGTTTTAAACATGGAAAGTTGAATATAGGATAGGCTAAACGAAGTCACAGATCACCAGAATACCAAGGCAGTCCCCAAAACAGATGTGGTATACAAGACAATGACTATGGAAGGGCATAAGAAAATGACATACTTGGAAATACAAAGAACAAAGATACTTAAAATCCTAGTAGAAGTACTCAAGGAAGGTTTCACAGAGGGGATGTCATTTGAATTAAATCTGAAAACTGGATAATACATATGTACCAAAGACAAGCAATACAGGTAGACAAGGCCTTTCAAAGTAGCCTAAGCAAATGCCATTGAGATGGCAGTGATTTTAAATTTTACCCACATGGTTTTGTAAGGAATTAAGATCAATTTTATCCCAGTGGCAAGTGAAGTAAAAAATAGGGAATGACAACTTAGAAGATGGTATTAATGACTTGATATTAATGATGGTATTAATTGCTTTAGCAAATCAATAAGGTGGACCTGTTTTGAGCTGATAAGACATGCACTAGTAATAATAGAGGATACTGTGCATATTTTTTGTTTGTTTAGTCGCTAAGTTGTATCCAACTCTGTGACCACATGGGCTGTAGCCTGTCTGGCTCCTCTGTCCATGGGATTTCTCAGACAAGAATACTGGAGTGGGTTGCCATTTCCTTCTTCAAGTGATCTCTGTAACCAGGGATCAAGCCTGTGGCTCCTGCATTGACAAATATTACCAGGCAGGTTCTTCCAGCAGGGAAGCCCCTGTTATGTGTATATACCTCTATTAAACCCAGAGAGATTCCAGAAAGGACTTCTGTGTATGCAGCCAGGTTAGTGAGATGTGTAGAACATGAAGTTTGGAATGTGGAGTCTCTAGCAATGGAGATGGACTTTTCCTGAACATGGCCTGAGGTAGTTCTGTATCAGAATAACCTACAGTGCTTGCTAAAAATGCTGAATAGAACCCCTCATCCAGAAATTCTGAGTCAGTAGGTCTGGAAGTGAAGTTTAGCAGTTTCAAATAACAGTAATTGATATGTTCCAAGAAGACAGACAGAATGAGCTGAGAATAAAAATGAGAATACCACTGGCAGTCACTCATTTTTAATGATAAGAAGTTTAGGCTGGATGTTTTCATGAAAAACAAATAACATGGCTATTTTGGATCAGTCAGTTTCTTAAGGATGAGTATATCTGCATTTGAGTGCATCTGTGCATGTGTATATATAGCACATTTATTAACACACTGTTGATGGTTTATCTTAGATAGCCCAGTGATTATATATGTGTAAAACCATAAGAATAAACCGGGTATTTTATGAAATTTGTACAGGACTTCTGTAAGAGTTGAGAGTGACATTTTCATTAGCTTCTACTCTTAAAGATTAGGTTTATACCTGGACATCAAGTACTTTTGTTTACTAAAAATCGAATCTGTATTTATTTGGGTTCTTGGTGAGTGAGGTATTGTTATGTAGAAATGTGAAAATCTATTTCCGAGTGTAATGCTTAGAAGCCCTATAAAAACAAGCTCAATCGGTAATGGAAATAGTCTCTCCTTGAATATTCTTGTGGTGGGCTAACTTGAAATTTCTCTGAACTTACAGTAAAACATAAAAAAAAAAAAAACTAAATACAAAATGATTGGATTTAGTTTAGAAGATAAAATATATGGGTGAAATGTTCCTATTTTAAATATCTCTGAAAAACATAAAAGAATGAAGAGTGGGTAATCATTTTACCTTCAATAATAAATATTATTACCTTCAATTATAAGGTTGTTATAAAATTATTTTTTGGATGCACATTATATGATGGTTACTGACTAAGGCTTGATAAATATTCTGTAATTAGATAGTAAAGTTGTACTGTTTTACAAATCATAAGTGTGATTTATAGTGTTTAACTCATCTCTGTGGGGGCACTAAAAACAAAAACCCTGTCTACTAAAATCGAACCCATCACTCTACTCTTCCCCTTTAGTTAATTTATGTTTACATTGGAATGTTCACAAGGCGGTAAACTTACTGATATTTGCTCTATGTTTAAAATATATTAATATTTTTCATAATTATAGAATATTTCTCATTTAGTGTGCACGTGTGTTTGTGTATATGTGTGTATGTGTAAAATTGTGTTTGATTCCTCCTTCTTGAGCTCAATGTATAGGAAAGAATTTTAAGTCCTAATTATTTTCTAATTCATGTTATTATGGCTATACTACTTTCCTCCTCGAAACTGAAGATGATAATAATATCCAGATTTGGGGTCTGTATTACCAAATATGAAGATATTAGATTTCTCATTCACTGAATTCATATTCTCCAGGCTTTGCCTCCAAGTATAGTTTCCTTGCCTTTCCAATGCCCACCCAGCTGCCAAGCAATTTGCTCTCCTTCTTGAGAGATTGTTACAAGAGTACTGCAGTCAAATGTGTGCTGAGTCCTGGCTTGAGTTCTACAGGAAACACCCAACCTCTCTCTTGTTAGTTAATATATAAACTCACACTGACTTCTTTATTCCCTACTCTGCCCACCCATATTTAGATGAAAAGGTACATCTTCACAAATAACACCATGGATACTGATTTTTAATGCTCACTCCTGTTTCAAGTAACTTTCTAACACAGAGAATTGCCATAAGGCAAAAAATCAAAATGCAAAGCCATATGCATTCAAAGACAATATAAAAGATAAATCCAGGAAGAATATGATAATTTTGTCTCAAGTTTTTCTCTCAAACATTACCCTTAATACAAATTAATCATCGTATATTTGATTTTTCCTTTGGTGTGTTACCTGAAGTTAGAGTGAGGTAGAAAATTGGTAACTGAAATGAACCAAATGAGAAAAAGTGTTTTCTTGAACTGTGTGTTGGAGAAGACTCTTGAGAGTCCCTTGGACTGCAAGGAGATCCAACCAGTCCATTCTAAAGGAGATCAGCCCTGGGATTTCTTTGGAAGGAATGATGCTAAAGCTGAAACTCCAGTCCTTTGGCCACCTCATGTGAAGAGTTGACTCATTGGAAAAGACTCTGATGCTGGGAGGGATTGGGGACAGGAGGAGAAGGGGACGACAGAGGATGATATGGCTGGATGGCATCACTGACTCGATGGATGTGCCTGAGTGAACTCTGGAAGTTGATGATGGACAGGGAGGCCTGGCGTGCTGCAATTCATGGGGTTGCACAGAGTTGGACACGACTGAGCGACTGAATTGAGCTGAACTGAAATTAAAAATTTTAGAATAATGTGAGTCAATTCTATTATGCATCATGAATAAAAACAGCAGTCTCATACAATTTGGAAGTATATTTATCTATGTACCATTAAAATATAAAGTTTCTTGATATGACCAAGCAGCAAACCCAAGGAGCTCTAGAGTACAGGTGTCTCTGGTTTTTCAAAAGTTCGCTTTTCACCACTTTGCTTTTAGAAGCGACCTCTATTAGGACCTGGAGAAGTAAACAGCAACTTACTCCAGTATTCTTGCCTGGGAAATCCTATGGACAGAGTAATCTGGCAGGCTACATAATCCATGGCATCACAAAGAGTCAGACACGAATGAGCATGGACGCTTATATTAGTATCTGTTTTAGATAACTGAAATAAAGCCAAAGAGGATTTTCATGTTTTATGAAAAAAGCCAAATAATGAGGATGACATTCTGCATTTTTTTTTTCAGGGAGCAGTTACAGGGGCAGTACACCAGGAGCAGAGAGAGGGCCACCACCATGCTCCTTCCAGTGAACTGCACTCAGCATTTTGGCATTAAGCCATTACAGCTTTGAACTGTTGTCTGTGAGCTTTTTGCTTGATCTGGATTTATTTTGTACATCTGTTAGCAAGGTATATCCTTTGATAATTGCTCTTTCATGCCATTTAGCTTACAAAAGTTTTCTTGGAAACACTGAAATATTGGGGAAAAACTTCATCAGGAAGGTATAGAGTCAGGGAAGATCAGTACATTCAGTCTGGCCTTTCCTGTCTTGTTCTTTCTGACAGCACATCCTAATAATCGAGTCTGGAGTTAGGGATGGGATGGTGCCAGCTTTTAAAGACAAGAGGGTTTTTCTGAGAGAAATAAATGACTTATTTGCACATATGATGAAGTAAAATGGAAATAAAAAAGAAAAGTAAACAAATTCTATTTTAAAAGATGTTCTAAAAAATGGCATTATTTTTAGGAAATGTTTTTCTGAATTTAAATTATTCCATAGTAGAAGAAATCTGCTACTAATGTACTGAAGTGCTATTTCCAGTGGTTTGAAGTCTTTCTGTAATAATGAAATCCACAGTGTGACCCTATCTTATGTTTATATTTTCTTGAGTAATGCAGTCAATGGTGACATTTTTGCATATTCAATAATGCTTGTAAGTGATTTCTGGCCCACATTCAATTAATGGTGACAAGAAAAATTATGGCAGAACTGTAAATGGAAAGACACCTAATAGGTACATCATTAAATCTCAGAAGGAATCTGAAACTACCAACACTGCATCAAAGAATTTTCCAGAAACATATGCTGATATAATAAAGAGAAATTCTATTGTCTGAGACAGATGTTTAACACCTGTCAGGGAAACATCCCTCTCAGCATTCATCAATCAAAACCTTTTAGGACAAGCACATATTCTATGAAAATGTTCCCAGAAAGATACTCTAATCTTAAATATAAATTTAACAGCCTTAAAAACATAACTTTTTCAATGTAGATTTTATTCAACTGATATTTTTAAAATATATGTACCTTGTGTAGGCTTTGTGGAAAATTCCTCTAAATGGATATATTTGGTTTTTTAAAACATTTGCTTTCATTCATGCAATTAACTTGTAATATTTTTGTTTCACAATAAAAATTAGAATTTCTAAGATTGAAATAAGTTCTAATATTTAAACTCCAAAATATCACATTGCATTTTTTATGGAATAAGAATTATTCACTTGATCAGATATTAAGTAGGATTTAAGTATGCTTTTTTATCTTTCCAGTGTTGCTTATTAATACTTTCAACTTTTACCTCTTATGTAAATTCCTTAATTTCCCAAAGGAAAAACAAGTCCTTTTAAAGAATTATGTGAAATAGATTTATCTACTTGCAAGCAATTCAGGTAGTGTACTGCAGAGTGATAAATTTAATAAAAGGTGACATTTTTAAAAGTATTGTAAGATATACTACTAATCATTCCTTGAAGTTTCTATATATGTGGCCTCATCACATAACTGATTCCATCGAAGCATACCATAATTATTCAAGAAATATTTTGTGAAAAATGACTTTTAAAATAGCAAAAGTACTCATAACATTTGATACTACCTCATATTTTTTTCTTTTATCACCTGTGAAATATTGAATCATTTGGAAAGATGCAATCCCTAAATTTTCAGTATGTCATCCACCAAATCAGTTCATTTTCTTAAGATCATAGTTTTTAAACAGAAGAAACTTATTCATCTTGAATTTACTGTTGAATAATATATATTGTTGAAAATATTATATACATATATATATATATACACACACACACACACATATTTGGGGGGCGGGGAGCTTCCCAGGCAATGCTAGTGGTAAATCACCCACCTGCCAATGCAGAAGACATAAGAGACGAGGGTTCAGTCCCTGGGACTGAAAAACTCCCCTGAAGGAGGGCATGGCAGCCCACTCCATTATTCCAGGACAGAGGAACCTGGCAGGCTACTGTCAGTAAGGTCGCAAAGAGTTGGACATGAATGAAATGACTTATAAGCATGCATATATATATATATATATGCATGTATATATATATATTTATATATATATATATAATATATAAGCCTCCAGTAATCTCACTTTTAAAATTAAATAAGTAATATAATTCTTATTATTTTTTAAACCTACTGGCTAAATGCCAAATTTTGAGTAAAAAAAATGAACTGTTATTGAAGATTGCTCAACAAACCTTCTTTTCTGTAAAAGGTGATCTTTATGATGTGTCTGGTCAGCATGATTTAGAGAAGGACTTTCTTTTTGTACTGAAATCACAGTTTTCCATAGAAGCTAATGAAGTTCTCTCCCTCTTGCTCAATTTGACATCTTACTTTCAGCTCTGCCAACACTACATTAAATTTCTCAGTAGCCTTGCTGACTGGTAGAATTTTGTGTCCTTCATTTTATGTTTGGATTGGAACTAATGACAATTTATCCAGGAGTTGAAAAGAGTAACAAGATCTCCTTTTGGGAATTTAAAAAAAATATGAGGGAAAAAAAAAAAGATAAAGTTTAGATTACCAGCAATTTCTTTCTAAATGGTGCATTTTCTCCTTTACTTTCCTGTTTTTGAACAAATTTAATGTCACATTTTGTTTTTCCAGATATGGTGAAATAAGGCAATGCACTATGTAATATGCTGGTTATTTAGTTGTCAATCAGCATCTCTGCCTACAAAGGTCACTATAGAGCAATATTTATTAAAATGCACCTTTTCCCTACACTGTTCAAAGATCTTGATCTGCATTAAAGTTATGAGCTGATACTTGCGAAAGATAATGATTTGTTTTTTGCCTCCCTCTTCCAGAATCACTGTTAAATTTGCTCATTGCTGCAAGCTAAGGTCACACAACACTCATGCTCTTATTATAACTGACAACTACATCTTGGTTTGAACTCCAATTCAATTTACACAGGTTTTCCTTTACACATTTTTCTCATATATTAGGTAAATAGAATTCTCTCACAGTCTTAAATCAGTCAAAGGGCAGATAGATGTTTTGTTATACAGGCTCTGTGAAAACAGCTCAGCAAACAGCTCTGCTTGGGCCATAAGAACTCTGATTCCCCTTGGGCAGGAGCTTGTCACCATGATTCATTGAAGAAGTGTTATTTTTAACATTCTATATAATCAGTAAAATTTGTTTGCTATGTGCGCTGGAAATTAGTATCAGATACTGGCTTCAGAACTGTCTCTGAGATTCTAAGGAGAATGGATGTTTGTGTTTCAAAAAGATCATATAAAGCTGCCTGAGTAAATTTACATCTCAAATCAAAAATGATCCCCAGCGCTGAGAGCCACAGATTGATCAGTGGCCTCTGGCTGCAATGACTCTTGTGGTGTTCTCCCCATTGCAAGGTTCTGAATGCACTTCTTTCCACAACTCCTAAATGGCCCCTTCTCTACACTCCTTACTTCACTTTAGCTCGACGTTGATACCCAGATTTCCTCTCCAGTTTCTGTTTCTATCAAATGATTCAGTATTTCATCTATATCCTCCACTTCTTTTTTTCCCCCTTTGTCCTAAAGAAACCCTTGAGAAATAAAATAAGAATAATATAATGTCTATTTTCCCTCCTCCTTATTTTAGCAGAAAGTGATCATTACTTCAAATTGCAAGTATGGATAATACTTAATAGTACTAATTCATATTTAATACTGATTTAACAGCTACTAAGCTATTTGTTAAGTGTAAGTTGACATAAAAATCTGAATGTGCATGTTTTTATCATATTTCTCCAGACCCCATAAGGTAAGAGGCAAAATGTTGCATTCCAAAAAACTTATTATTTCTTGCATTTGCTCCTAAAATACTTTTATATATCTCTATGCTGCCAAGCCTTTCCCTTTGATGTCTCATAGGTTTACTATTTCTCGGAATATCTAGGATCTTCTTAGATATTTTAACCAAAACTTCCCTCTCAGCTACCCAAAGGCATTTTCTGTTTTATTCTGATCTTTTTACCTTGCATTTCTATTCACTGTATATCACCTTTTCAGTTAGGCCTTCTCTGACACTGCCTATTTAATATCCCTACCCAATTTACTTTGTCAATTCAGGCTACTGCTGTTGTTCAGTCACTAATTTGTGTCCAGCTCTTTGCAATCCCATGGACCCTGGAAAACAGCAGGCTCTTCTGTCCTCCACTGTCTCCCAAAGTTTGCTCCAATTCATGTCCATTGAGTTGGTGATGCTATCTAACCATCTCATCCTCTGCCATCCCCTCCTTTTGCCTTCAATTTTCCCAACATCACGGTCTTTTCCAATGAGTCAGTTCTTCCTATCAGGTGGCCAGCTACATCATCAGTCCTTCCAATGAATATTCAGAGTTGATCTCCTTTGAACTGACTGGGGTTGATTTCCTTGCGGTCCAAAGGATTCTCAAGAGTCTTCCCCCACCCCCCTGCCCCATACAGGCTACTCCAGCAAAATACCACTTATTGAGTAGTTTATAAAAAGACAGAAATTTAGTGCTTACAGTTTTGGAAGCTGGAAGTCAGAGTACCAACACGATGAGGTGAAGGCCTTCTCTTCTCGCAGATCACAGATGTCTTGCGTTGTCCTCACAGTGCAGAAGGGATTCAGGATCTCTTTGGAGTCTCTTTTAAAATGCAGTAATCTAGTTCATTGAGGGCTCCACCTTCAGGACTTAAGCACCTCCCCAAAGCCCCACCTCTTAATACCTTTTTTTTAGAGGGTTAGGATTTCAAAATATGAATTTTGGGGAATTACAAACATTCAAGTCATAGCAGCAGTCACTTTCTAATCCAATTTACTAATATTAATGCTGCTTTTATTAATGACACTTATCATTTTAAAAAATTATTTTATTTATTTTCCTGTTTTCTCTGACTAAACACATAAACTTTATGAGAGCAAGAAATCCATCTTATTCATCACCCTCTTCCAATTCTTATAAGATAAATAGTAGAAGCTCAAAAAGCACTTTTTGAATGCCTTTTATCAATGAATGACTTACTGCAGAGATAATTTCCTTAGCTACTTGACTTAAGGTTTCTCTGTATCATCAATTTTAAGATATTCATTAATTATACATTCAACACACTCTTATTAAGTACCTGCTGTGTGCCATGAAATATTAGAGACATTAAAAAAGACACGTAGCACATTGTAAACATTAAACAAATATTCCCTAAAAAGTATTTCCTATAATTACATTGAGTTAACCTCATTAGAAAATGTTGCCATAGGACAATTGTTAAACCCAGAGGTTTATGAAATGCCTTATTTCTTGATAATTTAATTTGGACAAAGTCAATCAATGGCTTTTATAAAAAACACTGCAATTTGCAAAAGAAATAATGTAAATATATTAAGTAAAGCTTTTTAAATTCCTTGAATCTTACATTTTGCAAAATCAAGTTTGAAGTTAGTTTATTGCTTATATTCTTTCTATTAAAATTCTCCAAAGTAAAATCGTCATGTGACTGCACAGCAAAATATGAGATAAGGTTCTTGTGTTATGATTTGATTCCAAAGAGTACTGACTGAGTTCATTTTTCAATTCTAATTTAAAATAAAGGATATTTTTAAACACTAAGAGAATATACTTAAATATGAATTATTATCTATATAAAGTTAAATAGAGAATAAGCACCTTCATATTCCCTTTTCATCAGGTCTCTGAATATTTTAAAAGACAGCATTGTGGTGCGTTTTACATCATTGTATTTTTTTTTTAATTATTAAAAATGAAATATATGAGAGAAAATGTTCTTGTGAATGTCTTAATCTGATAACATTTTTTATTAATTTATATCAACAAAATGTGAATACCTTTGAAAAGCCTAGTCCTTCTCTTAAACATTTATTTTAATTGGAGGGTAATCACTTTACAGTATTGTGATGCTTGTTGCCATGCATCAGTATGAATCAGCCACAGGGACACATGTTTGCTCTCCATCCTGAGCCCCAAGTCCTGCATCCGTCCCCACCTTATCCCTCTAGGTTGTCACAGAGCAAAGGCTCTGGGTGCCCTGCTTCATACGTCAACCTCCCACTGGCTATCTATTTTACATTTGGTAAGGAATATGTTTCAATGCTATCCTCTCAAATCATCCTACTCTCTCCTCTCCCACCGAGTCCAAGTCTGTTCTTTACATCTGTGTCTCCTTTGCTATCGTGTATATAGGAAAGTCGGCACCAGCTTCTAGATTCCATACATATGCGTTAATGTACGGTATTTGTCTTTCTCTTTCTGACTTACTTCACTCTGTATAATAGGCTCTAGGTTTGTCCACCTCATTAGAACTAACTCAAAGGCATTCCTTTTTATAGCTGGATAATACTCCACTGTGTATGCATAATACAACTTCCTTATCCATTCATCTGCCGATGGACATCTAGGTTGCTTCCATGTCCTAGTTACTGTAAATAATGCTGCAATGAATATCGTGGTACATGTGTCTTTTTCAATTCTGGCTTCCTCGGGGTATATGTCCAGTAGAAGGATTGCTGGGTCATATGATAATTTTATTCCTAGATTTTTAAGGGATTTCCGTGCTCTTCTCCATGGTATTTGTATCATTTTAAGAGAGTTCTTTTTCCTCCACACCCCTTCCAAGGCCCAGTCATTTGTAAAATTCTTTGAAGGATGCAAATCAGTAGATAAAACACTTGGCTTGGAGTTTACATTATAGTTGCATAAGTAAAAAATTTAAGAAATCATGAAATTTTTAGAGAAAAATTATAAGATTCTAGATAAAATTCTAGATTCTAATAGTATAGAGATCATATACCTCTAAGTAAGTTATTAGTTATAGCAGGCACTTATATGTTGGCATACTTTGGCACACATCATTGTCAATGCAAACTGTCATTTTTTCTGATTGTAATATCAAGCATGTAGAGAACTAAGAGCAAAACAAGAAACATGACTGAGGTAAGATTAATCTGGTTTGACTTAAGTATATAATATATTCAAGTGAACAAGAAACTCAGAGAAGAGGCAGTGCTCTAAGATAGATCTTGAATTCCAGAATGATTATATGCAAGTTTATTTACAAGTGAGGAAAGAGTCAGTATCACATTTGTTTTTCTGGTAGTTTTTAAAGGTACACTGTAAAAATGTATTGAAATTTATTAGAAGGTAGACTCATCTTTGAAAATGAAGACTATTCCCTTATATGTCCCCAGATGAGAAATATATAAAAGCTTTGTATATTGTGAGGAAAAAAGCAATATTTAATTTTCTAAATGTTTTCTTTTTTATGTGTCTTCTGAAAATGGTAAAACAAGGTGTTATCTTTTATTTTCACTTTGCTTTACAAAATATGTTCTCTTCTGGAACATATGCTAGTTGCTGGGAATATAGATAGGCCCTAATCAATGTAATATTTTATAACAAGATTATGAAGCCAATTATATTATCATTTTTCATTGAAGAAAAAAACCTAATTCTGTGCCACAAATGATATCCTAAAGCAAAGTGGTGTTTGTGAGGACAACAACAAAAATAAATAAATAAATAAATAAAAATAATCTAAAATAATTCTCAAAAGAAGAGTTGGCTGTATTTAGTAATTGTGAGAAAGCCAAAAAGAACACCAGTTCAAGTCTTTAGAGATCCAAATTCTTATTATATCGCATATAAAATTCTCTTCAGTATACAATTACATTCTGTTACCATCATTGTTTTTATGTTGACATATTCCTTAATGTATCATAAACTCTTTGACACCAGAAACATGTTTACTTATCATCAAATTTTGTCCAAACCACTGAATATGTTTATATACAGTTAAAATAAGCTAATCATTTTAGTTAACTGAGTGAAGGAGTGAGGGGACTGTAATGGCATTCACTATGCCACTCTCTTTTTGAGGAGAAAAGGCAGGGACTATAAATTAATTATGTTTATATTTGCTGAATTTTAGTAACTAAAATACAAAATAAAAATATTCTGCTTGTAGACCAGTGAGATAAAAATACAAATCTGAGGAAAATCATTGGCAAAGGAAGTTATCTGAAATCAAGTTTAGAAATTTCAATGTAATACATGGGTACCAATTAGCTTCTTCCAACACTAGATACCCAGGAAGGCAAATTTACTCAAAAATGTAAATATGAAAATAAAGTCTTAAGTTTAAAGGTTATCCCCATATCCAAGGTAAATAAGTACAAAGAAGCAAGATACTGAAGCAGAGAGAGAAAAACAAAAAACAAAAAAAGAAAGAAATCTCGTTACTTAAACAAATTCATAAAGAATATGAAGAAACCATAGTTTAAATTTGAACAAAGAGAATAAAAAATATTTTTATAAGGTCATTTAATTTAACATTATAAAGTTTTTGGTTATACTAAATACACAAATAAGGCAGTTTCAGTGAAGCAAAGTAAACACAGTATTCTGAAGAAGGAAATGCAAAAACAGTGAAGATTTATCACAGATTAAAACCTACATTGCAATGATGATAATATCAATAAGATATTAATAATAATATCGATAATAATATAATCATTATATTATATAATTATGTTTTATTATATAATATACATTATATTATTTATATATAATCATATTACATATATTATACTATATATTATATAATATTATAATAATATAATTAGAATGTACAAAGGGAAAAAATGCATGAAAGTAGCATCATTCACAATCTTCAGAATGTTAAATTAAGGTGGGGACACATTAAAAAAGCCCAGTTAGGCACCATGATTTGAAGAGGAAGATCTATAGTTTACCATGAGTTGTGAAGTAGAAAGCCAGCAAAAAATTCATGTGTATTTACCACTGAGACAAAGAGGAATTTGAAATCTTCATTGCTAGGATTTGTGCTAATAGCAGTAGCCAATAGAATGTACACTAAGGAAGAAAATCTTTCTAAGTGATCAATACAAAGAAACATGGGGATACCATGGGTAAAAAAATGAAATAGAAGAGAACAATAGAATAAGAAAGACTGGAGATCTCTTCAAGAAAACTAGAGATACCAAGGGAATATTTCATGCAAAGATGGGCACAATAAAAGACAGATATGGTATGGACATAAAAGAAGCAAAAAACATTAAGAAGAGGTGGCAAAAATACAAAGAAATACCATACAAAATATATCTTAATGACCCAGGCAACCACAATGGTATAATCACTCACCTAGCACCAGACATCCTGAATGGGAGGTCAAGTGGGCCTTAGAAAGCATCACTATGAACAAAGCTAAAGGAGTGGATGGAATTCCAAGTGAGCCAGTTCAAATCCTAAAAGATGATGCTGTGAAAGTGCTGCACTCAATATGTCAGCAAATTTGGAAAACTCAGCAGTGGCCACAGGACTGGTAAAGGTCAGTTTTCATTTCAATCCCAATGAAAGGCATTGCCAAAGAATGCTCAACTACTGCACAATAGCACTCATCTCACACGCTAGCAAAGTAATACTAAGTAATACAATGTAATTCTCCAAGCTGGGCTTCAACAGTACATGAACTGAGAACTTCCAGAGGTTCAAGCTGGATTTAGAAAAGGCAGAGAAGCAAGAGATCAAATGGTCAACATCTGATGGATCATAGAAAAATCAAGAGTTTTCCAGAAAAACTTCTGCTTCATTGACTACACCAAAGCCTTTGCCTGTGTGGATCACAACTAACTGTAGAAAATTCTTAAAGAGATGGGAATACTAGACCACCTGACCTGCTTCCTGAGAAATCTGTATGCAGGTCAAGAAGCAAGAGTTAGAACTGGACATGGCACAACAGTCTGGTTCCAAATTAGGACTGGAGTACATCAATCCTGTATATTGTCACCCTGCTTATTTAACTGCTATGCAGAGTACATCATGAGAAATGCCAGGCTGTATGAGGCACAAGCTGGAATCCAGATTGCTGGAGAAGTATCAATAAAAAGCCTTAGATATGCAGATGGCACCACTGTTATAGCAGAAAGTGAAGAGGAACTGAAGAGCCTCTTGATGAAAGTGAAAGAAGAGAGTGAAAGAATTGACTTAAAACTCAACATTCAGAAAGAACAAGATGGCATAGGAGTAGATGTCAGTGGAGTTCATCTCTCTCCACGAATACATCAGGAATACACCTTCAGACACTGAAGTTCCTTCAGAACATTTGCTGAGACCAGACAGGAGAACCTGACCAGGGGAAAAGAATATAGAGAACCACACAAAATTCAGTAGGATGAAGGAACTAGGGGAAAACACAGAAGTGTTAGTAGGACTGCACCTTCCCTCCGTGGGTGGGGGAACTGAAACAGGGGTTTGATACCCACATCAGGGCGATTGTCTGAGTCAGAGGAAAAACGTTTAAGGCTGAGAGTGAAACAGCTGATCTGTGCCAGCCTAGATGGAGTGAGAATCAGACAGTTCTTGCTGCAGCCATACATACTCCAGAAAGGAACACAGGTCTCCAGGAAGGTGCAGCAGCTGGGAGCTGGAGTTTAGGGATTGTGGAGCAATCCCAGGGCGAGGGTTGCTCTTCATCATAGAGAGACAGATTGAGGGGATTTGAGGTAGGAGATTGTGGGGGGAAATGCCTGTGAAGGAAAGCCAGGCAGCCATGGAAGCAAGGGATACTGCTGAGTCGTGCAGTGGGTGGAACCATCGCTACAGCCTCCCTCTCCCCACTTGTCAAGATGGGCAGCTAAACAATAGAGAGGCTGGCCCATCAAATGCCTGATGCCTGAGCAACAGAGTAGGTGCCCTGAGCAACAGAGTAGGACTCCACCTAGGGTGCCCTTTTAAGTTCCTGAGGCACCAATCTACAGAGTAGGACCCCAGCCATGGGGGGCTTCACTGTTGTAGTTGTCAATTTTATTGGCACTATGAAATCTAATTAAGCTTCTGAATTTTTTATTTTCCTCAGTCACGCTTTTTACTGTTGTTATAAACATCTTTCTTTACGTTGGCCTTATGCAGTTCTGTGGAATTTTCCTTTCTTTTTTTTTTTCCTCTCTTTTTTTAATTTTAATTTTTAAACTTGTAATTTTTTTCTATATTTATTTCTTTGTTTGCTTTTCCTACTGTTCTTTTCCCTTTGCAGTTAATATTTAGTGTTTATAAATATTCTTTATCTACCTCTATTTAACTTTGCATATCTATTCTTTGTTTCTCTTCTTTCTTTCTTTTTCTCTCAACATATTTGTGAGTTTTATTTTCATTGCTTTATTCCCAATTTGTACCTTGCTTTAGTTTTGTTTTCCACTTTGTGCTTTAGTTAGTTTTGTTCCTAACTGGTAGATACATGCTTTGGTTTCCTTTGTGTGCTGGGTCAATCTATTATACTTTTTTTGTTGCTGGACTGTCTTGTTTTTTATTATGGATGTATATGCATATGTGTATATTCAGTCACAATTTTTACTGCTGTTATAAACCTCTGCCTCTAGATCGGGCTTTTGCAGTTCTGTGGAGTTTTCCTTTTTTGTTTTGTTTTGTTTTCTTTCTTATTCTTTCTTTCTTTTTAGGTGCTCTTTTCTATAATTTTAATCTTTAATTTTTAAGCCTATTATATTTTGTCTACATTTATTCCTTTGTTTGCTTTTCCTACTGTTCTTTTCCCCTTGAAGGTAATCTTTAATGTATAGAAATCTTCTTCATCTACCTCTATTTAACTTTGCATATCTATTCTTTCTTTTTTTTTCTTTCTTTCCTTTCCTCTCAGCATATATGTTAGTTCTGTTTTCCTTGCTCTATTCCACACCTGGCACCTTGCTTTACTTTTGTTTTCCACTTTGTATTTTAGCTAGTTTTTAACTGGTAAATATAATTTTTATTTCCTTTTTTCACTGGTCAATCTGGGTACTTTATTTTTGTTGGATTGTTTTGACGTTGCTTATGGGTGTATATGTATATGTATATATTTCCTTATTTCAATTATTATTTGCCTGATTTTGTAACTGCTATTTGTATGGGGTTCATCTTTGGTTTCAGGTTTTTGGTTATTTGTTTTAATTTCAGTGTCATAACAAACCACCCATGGAATCTTTATTCTTGAACAGAGATCAAGCCCTGAGCCTTTGGAGTGGGATCCCTGATTCCAAGATCCTAGACTACCAGAGAACTAACCCTAGGGAGTATCAAATAGTGAGAGCTCACACAAAGGAAACCACTTGAGTACCAGACCCAGCATCATCCAACCACCACTAGCACCCTGTGCAGATTGCCTCATCTAAACAACAACAACAACAAAAATAAAAATCCAATCACCAGTATACAGGATTACTACCTCACTCAGCCTTTTTCATCTGAGGAAAAACAAACAGACAAAAAAATTCAGCACAAATCTCACCCCATATAAAGCTTACACAAACCACTGAGCAAACCTTAGGAGGGGAGAAACCAAAGGAAGAAAGAATTCAACCCTGAAACCTTGGAAAGGAGACCTCAGACACAATAAGTTAAAAAAAAAATAGATAATGAAAAGGCAGAGAAATACTACACAAATGAAGGAAAGGACTAGAAACACATAAGTCCAAATAAATGGAGAGGAAATAGGCAAACTATCTGAAAAAGAATTCAGAATAATGATAGTAAAATGATCAAAAACCTTGAAAACAAAATGGAGAAAATGCAAGAATCAGTTAAGAAAGACCTATAAGAATTAAAGAATAAGCATACAGAGACAAACAACACAATTACTGAAATTAAAAATACTCTAGAAGGAATCAATAGCAGAATAGCTGAAGCAGAAGAACGAATCAGTGATCTTGAAGATAAAATGGTGGAAATGACTTCTGAAGAGCAGAATAAAGTAAAAAGAATGAAAAGAATTGAGGATAGTCTCAGAATCCTCTGGAGCAATATCAAAGGGACCAACATTCAAATTATAGGGGACCCAGAAGAAGAAGAGAAAAAGAAAGTGTATGAGAAAAATTTTGAAGAGATTATAGTTGAAAATTTCCTCAACAAGGAAAAGGAAATAGTCAATCAAGTCCGAGAGTCACAAAGAGTACCATACAGGATAAACACAAGAAAAAACATGCCAAGACACATACTAATCAAACTAACAAAGACTAAGTACAAAGAAAGAATATTGAAAGCAGCAAGGGAAAAGCTATAAGTAACTACAAGGGAAACCTGATATGCTTAACAGCTGACCTTTCAGCAGAAACTCTTCAGGCCAGAAGGGAATGGCAGGATATATTTAAAGTACTGAAAGGGAAAAATGTACAACCAAGAGTACTGTACCCATCAAGGATTTCATTCAAAACTGATGGAGACATCAAAAGCTTTTCAGACAAGCAAAAGCTAAGAAAATTCAGTATCACCAAATCAGCTCTGCAACAAATGTTAATGGGACTTATATAGTCACAAAATAGAAGAAAAAAGATCTACAAAATCAACTCCAAACAATTCAGAAAATGGTAATAGGAACATATATATCAATAATCACTTTAAATGTAAATGGATTAAATGCTCCAACCAAAAGACAAAGACTGGCTGAATGGGTACAAAAACAAGGACCATATATATGCTGTCCACAAGAAACCCAATTCAGACCTAAAGATACATATAGTCTAAAGTAAGAGGATAGAAGAATATATTTCATGCAAATGGGAAGGAAAAGAAAGCTGGAGTAGCAATCCTCATAACAGACAAAATAGACCTTAAAATAAAAAAGATTACAAGAGATAAGGAAGGACACTGCATAATGATCAAGGGATCAGTCCAAGAGGAAGACGTAACAATGGTAAATATCTATGCACCCAACATAGGAGCACCTCAATACACAAGACAAACATTAACAGACATAAAAGAAGAAATGGACAGTAACACAATAATATTAGGAAACTTTAATACCCCATTCACACCAATTGACAGATCACCAAAACAGAAAATTAATAAGGAGAAACAAGTCTTCAATGATATATTAGATGAGATTGATCTCATTGATATAAATAGGACATCCCATCCAAATGCAAGAAAATACACATTCTTCTCAAGTGTACATGCAACATTCTCAAGGATAGACCATGTCTTGGGTCACAAATCAAACCTCAGTAAATTTAGAAAAACTGAAATCATATCAAGCATCTTCTCTGACCACAGTGCTATGAGACTAGGTATCAATTACAAGGAAAAACAAAAAAAAACAACAAAAAACAACTGTAAGAAACACAAGCACATGGAGATTAAACAACACGTTTCTAAATAACTGACAGGTTACTGAAGAAATTAACAGGGAAATAAAAAATTTCTAGAAACAAATGACAATGAAAATACAACAACTCAAAACCTATGAAATGCAGCAAAATCAGTTCTAAGAGGGAAGTTTATAGCAATACAATCTTACCTCAAAAAACAAGAAAAACATCAAATAGGCAAACTAACTTTACACCCAAAACAACTGGAAAAAGAACAACAACCAAAGGAAAAAAACATTACTAAAAGGTAAGAAATCATAATGATCCAAGAAGAAATACATGAAAAAAAAAAAAAGAAAGAAATGATAGAAAAGACTAATAAAACTAAAAGCTGGTTCTGTGAGAAGATAAACAAAATTGACAAACCTTTAGTCAGACTCATCAAGAAAAAAAGAGAAGAATCAGATCAACAAAATTAGAAATGAAAAAGGAGAGGCTACAATAGACAATGCAGAAGTACAAAAGATTACAAGAGACTATTATGAACAACTTATGGCAATAAAATAGATAGTCTGGAAGAAATGGACAGATTCTTAGATAAGTTCAATCTTCCGAGACTGAACCAGGAAGAAATAGAAATTATGAACAACCCAAATATAAGCACTGAAATTGAAGCTGTGATCAAAAATCTCCCAGAAAACAAAAGCCCAGGAGTAGATGGCTTCACAGTAGAATTCTATTAAACATTTACTGAAGAGCTAATGTCTATCCTTCCAAAACTCTTTCAAAAAATTGCAGAGGAAAGAACACTTACAAACTCATTCTATGAGGCCACCATTTCCCCAATACCAAAACCAGACAAAAATAATACACAAAAAAGAAAACCACAGGCCAATATCATTGATGAACATAGATGCAAAAATCCTCAAAAAAAATTTAACACACAGAATTCAGCAACACATCAAAAAGCTCATACACCGTGACCAAATTGGGTTTATTCCAGGGATGCAAGGACTCTTTAATATACAGAAATAAATCATTGTGATATACCTTATTAACAAATTGAAAGATAAAAACCATATGATAATCTCAATAGATGCAAAAAACAGCCCTTGACAAAACTCAGCACTTATTTATGATTAAAACTCTTCATAAAATGGGCATAGAAGAAACCTACCTCAACATAGTAAAGGCCATATGATAAGCCTACAGCAAACATTATTCTCAGTGGTGAAAACAGAAGGCATTCTCCCTAAGATCAGGAATAAGACAAGGCTGTCCACTTTTGCCACTATTATTCAGCATAGTTTTGGAAGTCCTAGCTACTGTAATCAGAGAAGAAAAAGAAATAAAAGGAATCCATACTAGAAAAGAAGAAGCAAAGCTCTCACTGTTTGCAGATGGCAAGATACTGTACATAGAAAACCCTAAAGATAGTATCACAAAAGTACTAGAGTTAATCAGTAAATTTATCAAAGTTGCAGGATACAAAATCAATGCATAGAAATCACTTGCATTTTTATATATTAACAATGAAAAATCAGAAAGAGAAATTAGGGAATCAATCCCATTCACCACTGCAACAAAAATAATTAAATATCTAGGAATAAACTTACCTAAGGAGACAAAAGAATTGTACACAGAAAATTGTAAGACACTAATGAAAGAAATAAAAAATGACATAAACAGATGGAGAGATATTCCATGTTCCTGGATAGGAAGAATCAGTATTTTGAAAATGACTATACTATGAAACACGATCTATAAATTCAGCGTGATCCCTATCAAATTACTGATGACATTTTTCACAAAACTAGAACAAAAAATTTCACAACTCATACAAAAATACAAAGACCCCAAATAGCCAAAGCAGTCCAGAAAGGAGAATGGAACTAAAGGAATCAATCTTTCTGACTTCAGATTATACTACAAAGCTACAGTCATCAAGACAGTATAAGAAAGAAAGAAAGAAAGTGAAGTCGCTCAGTGATGTCCTACTCTTTGTGACCACGTGAACTGCAGCCTACCAGGCTCCTCTGTCCATGGAGTTTTCCAGCCAAAAATAGTGGAGTGGGTTGCCATTTCATTCTTCAGGGGATCTTCCCGATCCAAGGGTCGAACCTGGGTCACCTGTATTGCAGGAAGACGCTTTACCCTCCTAGCCACCAAGACAGTATGGTACTAGCACAAAAACAGACATATAGTCCAATGGAGCAAGATAAAAAGCCCAGAAATAAACCCATGCACCTATGGGTATCTTATTTTTGACAAAGGAGGCAAAAATATACAATGGCAAAGACAGACTCTTCAATAAATGGTACTAGGAAGATTGGACAGCTACATGGAAAAGACCGAAATTAGAACACTTCCTAACACCATACACAAGGATAAAATCAAAATGGATTTAAGACCGAAATGTAAGACCAGAAACTATAAAACTCTTAGAGGAAAACATACACAGAACACTCGATGACATAAATCACAGCAAGATCCTCTATGACCCACCTCCTAGGTTAATGGAAATAAAACAAAAGTAAACAAGTGGGACCTGATTAAACTTAAGAGCTTTTGCATAGTAAAGGAAACCATAAGGAAGGTGAAAAGACAACCCTTAGAATGGAAGAAAATAATAGCAAATGAAACAACTGACAAAGGATTTCTTTCCAAAATATACTAGCAGCTCATACAACTCAGTACCAGAAAAACAAACAACTCAATCAAAAAATGGGAAAAAGACCTAAACAGACATTTCTCCAAATAAGACATACAGATGACTAACAAACACTTGAAAAGATGTTCAGCATCACTCATTATTAGAGAAGTACAAATTAAAACTACAGTGAGATATAACCTCAAACCAGTCAGAATGGCCATCATCAAAAGTCTACACACAATAAATGCTTAAGAGTGTGTGGAGAAAAGGGAACACTCTCTCAGGATACAGTTATGGAAGATGGCATGGCGATTCCTTAAAAAATTAGGAATAAAACCACCATATGTCCCACCAATTCCACTTCTAGGCATATACACTGAGGAAACCAAAATTGAAAAAGACACATGTATCCCATTGTTCCTTTTAGCACTATTTACAATAGCTAGACAACCCACTACAGTATTGCCTGGAGAATCCTGTGGACAGGGGAGCCTGGTGGGCTGCTGTCCATGGGGTTGCACAGAATCGGACACAACTGAAGCGACTTAGCATGCATGTATTGTATAAGGAAATGGCAACCCACTCCAGTATTCTTGCCTGTAGAATCCCTGCGCTCCTCTACGACCCCACAGAGGAGCCTGGTGGGCTGCCATCTTTGGGGTCTCATAGAGTCGGACATGACTGATGTGACTTAGCAGCAGCAGCAGCAGCACAACAGCTAGAACACAAAAGCAACCTAGATGGATAAAGAAGTTGTTTTACATACACGTGATGGATTATTACTCAACCATAAAAAGGAATACATTTGAGTCAGTTCTAGTGAGGTGGATGAATCTAGAACTTATTATACTGAGTGAAGTAAGTCAGAAACAGAAAGATAAATGCTATATTCTAACACATATATATATGGACTCTAGAAAAATGGTACTGAAAAATGTATTTATAGTGCAGCAATGGAGAAACAGAAATACATAATAGACTTATGAACAGTGGGAGAGGGGAGAAGAGGGTGAGATAAATGGAAAGAATAACATGTAAACACATTACCATATGTAAAATAGATAGCCAACGGAAATTTGCTGTATGGCTCAGGAAACTCAAACAAGGGCTCTCTATCAACCTAGAGGGGTGTAATTGGGAGGGAGATGGGAGGGAGGTTCAAAAGGGAGGGGATATATATATATATATATATATCAACCTTCTGCTGATTCATTTTGAGATTTGGCAGAAAACAACAAAATTCTGTAAAGCAATTATCCATCAATAAAAAGTAAATTAATTTTAAAAAACTCAGCATTCAAAAAATGAAGATCATGACATCTGGTCCCATTACTTCATGGCAGATAGATAGGGAAACAATGCAAACAGTGAGACTTCTTTTTTTTTTTTCTTTTTGAGTTTACACAATTATGGCAGATGGTGACAGAAGCCATGAAATTAAAAAATGCTTGCTCCTTGGAAGAAAAGCTATGACCAACCTAGACAGCATATTAAAAATCAGAGACAATACTTTGCCAACAAAGGTCTGTCTAGTCAAAGCTATGGTTTTCCCAATAGTCATGTATTTGGATGTGAGAGTTGGACCATAAAGAAAGCTGAGCACCAAGAATTGATGCTTTCAAATGCTGGTGTTGGAGAAGACTCTTGAGAGTCCCTAGGACTGTAAGGAGATTAAACCAGACAATCCTAAAGGAAATTAGTTCTGAATATTCATTGGAAGGACTGATGCTGAAGCTGAAGCTTCAATACTTTAGCCACCTGATGGGAAGAGGCAACTCATTAGAAAAGCCTCTGATGCTGGGAAACATTGAAGGTAGGAAGAGAAGGGATCAACAGAGGATGAGATGGTTGGATGGCATCAGTGACTCGTTGGACATGAGTGTGAGCAACCTCTGGGAGTTGGTGATGGACAGGGATTCCTGGCATGCGGCTGTTCATAGGGTTGCAAAGAGTCAGACAGGACTGAACTGAGCTGAACTCAACAAAGTGTACATTACAGAACACAAATCACCTACAAAGAAATTGGCAGTAGCATCAGGCAGAAGATCATTGGTCATTCCAAGCTTCTGTGCACCCTGCCTGTGTGCTCAGTCACTCAGTTGTGTCCAATTCTGTGATCTTTTAAACTGTGGCTAACCAGGCTATCTGTCCAAGGGATTATCCTAGCAAAAATACTGGAGTGTGTTTCCATTTCCTTCTCCAGGGGATCTTCCCAACCCAGGGATAGAAACTGTGTCATCTGTGGCTCCTGCATTGGCAGGTGAATACTTTACTAGCCATCTACATCATGTTTGTTGATATGTAATTGACTAAAGCAATTCACATGCATTTAATGTTATAAAGAAATAACAGTCCTCTCATATGTCCAAATATAGATGTGATCTTGATAAAATGTACATTAAATATACCATAACTAAAAGGCAAAATTAGAAAACACTAGGTAATATATGAATTATACTTCTTCTTTTACAATGCATGTTTTCATACAAAGTCAGAAATAGCATGCTGCTGCTGCTAAGTCGCTTCAGTCGTGTCCGACTCTGTGCGACCCCACTGACGGCAGCCCACCAGGCTCCCCCGACCCTGGGATACTCCAGGCAAGAACACTGGAGTGGGTTGCCATTTTCTTCTCCAATGCATGAAAGTGAAAAGTGAAAGTGAAGACGCTCAGTCGTGTCCGACTCTTCGCAGCCCCATGGACTGCAGCCCACCAGGCTCCTCCATCCATGGGATTTTCCAGGCAAGAGTACTGGAGTGGGGTGCCATTGCCTTCTCCACAGAAATAGCATATTTAGTTGTAAATCTACTAAATACTTTTTAGTCAATATTCCCCCTGAATTCTAAATAGTCAATATTTCAGCTTTATGTTTCTGGAAATTTCACTCTTTGTTTCTATCTGGAAAAATCCCCTCTCATGAATTTCAACCTACAACCTTCTCTTCCTTCAGTCCTTTGTGTGACAAATACCATCTTGCCTCACACGCAACTTCTCATCTTGTCCTCTTCAATACACCTTGGCTCCAGTTCTAATCTCCACAACAGACCTTTCTCTGGTGGTTGGAGCTGATTTTGCCACTTGCATATAGGCCAAAAGTGGAAGGAGATTAATATCCTTTGGGAGAAGTCCTCTTCTATATATAGTCTAACTGTTTATAAACATCATTTTCTAATAATGAAGATAACACCAAGGAGCATGTTTTACACCTAAGGGATACCAACATGTGCCAGTTGGATCAAATCCTAGTTTTTCATTGGAAATTGGATCTAGCAATTTAGTGGTAATTTACCAGGTAACATATCCTGGTTGGTTGTATTTGGTTTCCTGTTTCACTTTCTCTTCTCCATCAAAATAAACCCATTGAATCTGAATCATCTCCTCAATATCTGCTTCTCAAGGAAGCCAAACTAAAGTGCAACCCTTAAAGTTACTGTTCTCCAAACTAGTTTTACCTTCATTCCCATACGCTATGTACAGCATTAGCATCCAAGCAGCTCTTGTTGTCAGTCAGTAAGTCATGTCCAATTCTTTGCAAGCCTGTGAACTGCAGCACACCAGGCTTCCCTGTTCTTCACTATCTCCCTGAGTTTGCTCAGGTTCACGTCCAGTGATGCCATCTAACTGTGTCAGTAATGCCATCCAACCTTCTCATCCTGTTGCCCCCTTCTCCCCCACCTTCAATCTTTACCAGCATCAGTCTTTTCCAATGAGTAGGCTCTTGTTATCAGGGGACCAAAATATTGGAGTATCAGCTTCAGCATCAGTCCTTCCAATGAATATGCAGCGTTGATTTCCTTTAGGATTGACTGATTTGATCTCCTTTCCATCCAAGGGATTCCCAAATGTCTTCTCCAGCACCACAATTCAAAAGCATCCATTTTTGGCACTCAGCCTTCTTTATGGTCCAACTCTCATGCCCTTATATGACTACTGGGAAAACCAGAGTTTTGACTATACAGACCATTGTCAGCAAAGCAGTTATCAAGATAGAAACCTAGCCATCATCAATTATGTCTCTCTTTCTCTCCCTTTCTCCCTCATAAACCTCATATATCTATGCCTTCAATCAATGACTATTGCCATATAATTAGATTATGTCAAATCAACTTTGACTCAGACTGCTGAATCAGCTTTTGTCCCTTTCATCAATTGTGTCCCTTTAATTGTTGTTCTCCACAAAGCAACTTAAATAATCCCATTGAAATGTAAAGTTAAAAATGCTACCAAAATACCATTTTTTCCATTGCTTTCAGGAAAAGTAAAACTCCTACAACCTTTATATCCTAGCTCTAATGTATCATTTCAACCTCACTTTATCACACTCATTCTTTGTATTATGTGTTTCAATGTTACTGAACTAATAGAAGCTAAGTAATATTTGGAACAGCAAATTTAAACTAGTGGAAGAAAGGATAAGTGCAAATGTTAAGCCCAGTGGAACTAGACCAATAATGAATTGATAATAATAAGGAACAACTATGTTGAGAAAATAAAAAGAAATAATTTTGAGCCATGCTATGCTATGCTAAGTCACTTCAGTCGTGTTCGACTCTGTGTGACCCCATAGATGGCAGCCACCAGGCTCCCCCATCCTTGGGATTCTCCAGGCAAGAACACTGGAGTGGGTTGCCATTTCCTTCTCCAATGCATCAAAGTGAAAAGTGAAAGCAAAGTCACTCAGTCGGGTCCGACTCTTAGCAACCTCATGGACTGCAGCCTACCAGGCTCCTCCATCCATGGGATTTTCCAGGGAAAAGTACTGGAGTGGGGTGCCATTGCCTTCTCAGGTTTTGAGCCATAGAAAGGACTATTTACTTGTAAATGTGGATGTATATGATGGTAAGTATTTATAATGTTTAATTATTGATTTACTAGAGAGATTATCTGAAAAATTATCTTCAACAAAACTTGACTATATTATGTGAATGGAAAAAAATTGACTTACTGAAAAATGAAAGTAGGTACAAATTGTTTTGCCCTTATACGCATGAAAATAAAGATGATCGTGTTATTCTCACAATGCAAACTAAATCCCCGGAGAAGTGACCATATAGATATTCTTATAATACTATTTAGCAAAAGCAGTATGCTTTATTAGTTTTCTGTTTTATTAATTATATGGACATTTTTAACATGCTATCAATAACTATGTCAACTTCAGTTCAGTTCAGTTTAGTCGCTCAGTCATGTTTGACTCTTTGTGACCCCATGAATTGCAGCATGCCAGGCCTCCCTGTCCATCACCAACTCCCGGAGTTCACTCAAACTCATGTCCATCGAGTTGGTGATGCCATCCAGCCATCTCATCCTCTGTCATCCCCTTCTCCTCCTGCCTCCAATCCCTCACAGCATTAGGGTCTTTTCCAATGAGTCAACTCTTCACATGACGTGGCCAAAATATCGGAGTTTCAGCTCCAGTATCAGTCCTTCCAATGAACACCCAGAATTGATCTCCTTTAGAATGGACTGGTTGGATCTCCTTGCAGTCCAAGGGACTCTCAAGAGTCTTCTCCAACACCACAGTTCAAAAGCATCAATTCTTCAGTAAGCTACAAATCAAGACATATCCTTGTATGACTTTATAGCTCTTGTGTGGGGGCTGGGGGGAGAAAAAAATGTAGCTCTATAAGAGAAGAAAAGTGCAAATGGAGATAGTGTATACTCAATGCTATGAAACTTGTTTTTTTCTTCATAAGAAAGGATATGTTCCTTCATAGATGTTGTGCATTTTATGTATCAACAGTTTCTATTAATGAAACATATAATTAGAAACTCTATCATTTGATAAATTCTATCTCCAGAAAATAGTAATAGTTTTCCAGGAAGATTGATAGAAAGAACATGTGGAAATGTAAAAGAAAACCCATGCAGAAATGATTGTGGAGGGAGCACTGTGAAGGACAAAATGCCATGTTTGACTAAGCATTTTGTGTATCATATCATCTGAGATAATAATATTAATATTTACATTTATTTATCAGTTAGTGCACTCATTTACTAAATTTAGTCACCTTTTAGGATTTTAAATAGCTCTGCTGGAATTTCATCACCTCCATTAGACTGGTTCATAATAATGCTTCCTAAGGACCACTTGATTCACACTCCAGGATGTCTGACTCTAGGTGAGTGATCATACCATTGTGGTTTTCCGGATCATAAAGACCTTTCTTATAGAGTTCTTCTCTGGATTCTTGCTACCTATTCTTAATCTCTTTTGCTTGTATTAGGTTCTGTTCTTTTTTGTGCCCATCCTTGTATAAAATGTTTTCTTCGGTTCAGATCAGTTGCTTAGTCATGTCTAACTCTTTGTGACCCTGTGGACAGCAGCAGATCAGGCTTCTCTGTCCAACAGCAACTCCCGGAGCTTATGCAAATTCATGTTCATCGAGTCAGTGATGCCATCCAACCGTCTCATTCTCTGTCGTCGCCTTCTCCTCCTGCATTCAACCTATCCCAGCATTAGGGTCTTTTTCCAAGGAGTCAGGTCTTTGCATCAGGTGACCAAAGTATTGGAGTTTTAGCTTCAGTATCAGTCCTTCCAATTAATATTCAGGACTGACTTCCTTTAAGACTCACTGGTTGGATCTCCTTGTAGTCCAGGAGACTCTTAAGAGTCTTATTCAACACCACAGTTCAAAAGCATCAATTCTTTGGCACTCAGCTTTCTTTATAGTCCAACTCTCAAATCCGTACATGACTACTGGAAAAACCAAGGCTTTGACTAGATGGACCTCTGTTGGCAAAGTAATGTCTCCGCTTTTTGGTATCTCTAATTGTCTTGAAGAGATGTATAGTCTTTCCCATTGTATTGTTTTCCTTTTTGTATTGTTCACTTAAGAAGCTTTTCTTATCTCTCCTTGCTGTTCTTTGGAACTCTACATTCAGTTCGGTATGTTTCCTTTTCTACTTTGCCTTTTGCTTCTCTTCTTTTCTCAGCTATTTATAAGGCCTCCTCAGACAACCATTTTTCCATCTTGCATTTCTTTTTCTTGGGGATGGTTTTGGTCACTGTATCTTGTACAATGTTATGAACTGCAGTCCATAATTCTTCTATCAGGTCAAATCCCTTGAAATTATTTGTCAGTTCCACTGTATAATTAAAAGGGATATGATTTAGGCCATTCCTGAATGGCCTTTTCGTTTTCCCTTCTTTCTTCAATTTAAATCTGAATTTTGCAATAAGAAGCTCATGATCTGAGTCACAGTCAGCTCCAGATACTGTTTTTGATGACTTTATAGAGCTCTATTTTCAGCTGGAAAGAATATAATCAATCGGATTTTGGGTTTGACCACTTGGTGATGTTCATGTGTACCATCATCCCTTGTGTTCTTGGAAGATGCTGTTTGCTATTACTAGTGTGTTCTCTTCACAAAACTCTGTTAGCTTCTGTCCCATTTCATTTTGTATTTCAAGGCAAATTTGCCTATTCCTCCGATTATCTTTTTTTTTAATTTTATTTTATTTTTAAACTTTACATAATTGTATTAGTTTTGCCAAATATCAAAATGAATCCGCCACAGGTATACATGTGTTCCCCATCCTGAACCCTCCTCCCTCCTCCCTCCCCATACCATCCCTCTGGGTCGTCCCAGTGCACTAGCCCCAAGCATCCAGTATCGTGCATCAAACCTGGATTGGCATCTCGTTTCATACATGATATTTTACATGTTTCAATGTCATTCTCCCAAATCTTCCCACCCTCTCCCTCTCCCACAGAGTCCATAAGACTGTTCTATACATCAGTTTCTCTTTTGTTGTCAACATCACTCATTATCAGAGAAATGCAAATCAAAACCACTATGAGGTACTATTTCACACCAGTCAGAATGGCTGCGATCCAAAAGTCTACAAATAATAAATGCTGGAGAGGGTGTGGAGAAAAGGGAACCAGTCAACTTCAACTTCTTTGATGTTAGTGGTTGGGGCATACAGTTGGATTACTGTGATCTTGAATGTTTTCCCTTGGCAACAAATCAAGATCATTTTTCAGTTTTTAAGACTGCACCCAAATACTGCATTTCAGATTATTTTGTTGACTGTAAAAGTTACTCCATTTCTTCTAAAGATTCTCGTCCATGATAGTAGACATAATGGTCATCTGAATTAAATTCAACCATTCCCTTCCATTTTAATTCACTGATTCCTAAAATGTCAAGGTTCAGTCTTCCCATCTCCTGTTTGACCACATCCAATTCACCTTGGGTTTCCCTTGTGTCTCAGCTGGTAAAGAATCTGCCTGCAATGGGGGAGACCTGGGTTTGTTCCCTGGGTTGGGAAGATTCCCCTGGAGAAGGGAAGGGCTACCCACTCCAGTATTCTGGCCTGGAGAATTCCATGGACTCTGTAGTCCATGGGGTCGCAGAGAGTCAAACACGGCTGAGAGATTATTGCTACAGTACATTGGGCTTCCCTTGCGTCTCAGCTGGAGTGACTTTTACTTTCAATTCACTTGACTCATGGACCTAACATTTCAGGTTCCTATGCAAATATTGTTCTGTATAGCATGGGACTCTATTTTTACTACCAGAAATATCCACAGCTGGTGTCTTTTCTGCTTTGGCTCAGTGTCTTCATTCTTTCTGAAACTTTTCCTACTTTGCTCCAGTAGCATATTGGATACCTACAGATTGAGGGCTGAGGTGGGCTCATCTTTCAGTTTCATATTTTGTCTCCTTTTCATACTGTTCATGGGATTCTCAAAGCAAGAATGCTGAAGTGGTTTGTCCTTCCCTTCTCCAGTGGACCACATTTTGTCAGAACTCTTCACCATGACCCATCCTTTGTAGGTGGCCCTGAATAACATGCTCATAGTTTCATTGAGCTACACAAGGCTATGATCCATGTGATCATTTTGTTATGGACTAGACAATAAAACTATAATTGTAGAAGAAAAATTGCTTTAGGAGTTAGGTAAACATCAGATAGGCAAATAGAAAATTATAAAACCCTATGAAGATTGTTATTATTTAATTTGTTATGCAAGATAGAGTGAGAATCTGAGGTATGGATTGCATACAAAGATGTCAAGCTGGTAAGTAAATTAATTACAGAAAGATGAATTCACTGAAAGCTATTGGAATAGCAGTAAAGGTAAGTTGGCAAGCCATTTCCTTACAATTATATGGATAAACAATGGACTTGGTGCTTTTCTTTTTTTTTTTTACTTTTATTAGTTTGTGTCATATACATTTGCTTTAATGACAAAGATATTTTAAATCAGCAAACATAGTATTGGCTGAATCATTTGAAATTATAGATTAATATATTAAAATGAATCAGATGGCAATATAACACGTGTATAAATTCAATCAAAGGAACAATATGAATGAGTTTGAGGACAGAGATGGAATTTTAACATTCATACCAAAGAAAATCACTATTATTATCAAGTAGCATAGGAAAGGGTGAAAGTTTAGTTTTTAATCTCTCACTGGTTACTTTATTCTGCATATGTTTGTATTCTTTTGTGTCTTTCATTTTTGCTCATTATTTCTTCTTGACTCTATAAAAATTATTGTTTTTACCTTTATATTATTGATCTAAATCTAAGTATCAACAGTGAATTCCTATTCAAAGCCCTATTCCTGATTCAAAAAAATCATATGAGAGAAAAGATAAGTCAACTAGTAAAACTTTGCTTTCTCTTAAAATTTTATTATCAGTCATAAACATAAACATTCAATTGAAAAATAAGCCAGGAAGTAAAATATATAGTACAATTATTTCCACAAATATACAGAAACAGCATCATAGGATGGAATATATAAATCTTGCTGTTACATGAGGATAAAATGGAAAAATTAGCCACCCTTTAAAAAGCTACAATAATTATATTATAGATTTATAACTAGGAGATTTAACATATAGTACCTATGTTTCTGTATTTAGAAGTAAATAAAAATAGTGGAAACAGTTGTTAAGATGAGTAATAAATGGTAAGCTATGCCTTATTTTCTACTTAGCTTTTTTTCTTTTTCTAATATTTTTCAAACTTTTCAAATTCTGGACTTGATAGTCCTCATTGTTTTCAGTCATCTGCCACACTACTCTCCCCTTTTTAATGATCTGAAAAAGAAGGCTAACACTTTGAAACTCACACATCTTTTGATGATGGTCCCTAAAGACAACCAAAGGTAGTAGAGAAGAAATGTTACATTTGACTGGCCAGAGCTCCAGTAAAGAGTTCTGTCTGATCAATACAGACCCTATTAATTCTGATCCTAGCCTGATAGCTGTTGCTCTGCTCTCTCCCAAGAGTTAAATTACTTTGAAATAGCACAAAAACTACTCATAAGGGTTAGTCAGGAACCACACAAAATGTTTTCTTCCTAACAGTCCAGCTATCACTGAGTTGCACACAAGTAAAGGGTGAGAATATGGTTTTACAGTGTATATTTCATACTATAGGCACCCCCTAAAGTGCTTTGTAATGAAGGTAAATATCAGTCTGAGTAATTGTGAAGCTGTTAGGTGAGTGCTCTATGACAGTTAGCCTTAGGATATTAGAGTCTTTATTGTTGATAGGTAGAATGTTGGCTAGGACCACAAAGTCATTCTTTATACTCTTCCGGAAAGATGCTCGATTTTCTTTTTTTTTTTTTTTTTTTCCATTTCAACTGGAAAGGTCACAAACTCAGTCCCAAGCTCAATTTTTTAAATAATAAAAATATATTAAGCGCCTGCAATGCGCCAGTTAAACACAGGACCTACAAATACAAATACAAATAAAAAATGGTTACTGCCCTCCAGGTACTCACCATATGGTTAGTTTGGCTGCTACATAAGCTTATAGTTGTATCAGTTGTGAAACTGAGAGACTTAATATAATAGAGAATAAACATAAAAGCTGATGGTGAGCTATTAACAAACTTGCAGAGGAGACGTGAAACTGGAATGTGAGTTTGAAATGTTTGTCAGATTTATCCACCAGGTTTACCAAAATTGAAGAGGCATATTAAAAAAGCCTAAGGACTCAAAATGTAAAAGGTATACATTTCATGGCACACACAAGAAACTGCCATTGATTCAATGTGCCTGTATATTTGGATGAGAAAACTGAAAATAATTTAGGCAATGTTAAGGGAAGTCTTTTAAATTTCTTTAAGAATAAATAAGAAGAGTTAAAAGATTTGAAGCAGAAAAGTGACAGTTAAATCTGATATTTTTGAGTGAAAATTCTAGTAGCAATATGATTAGTGGATTGAAAAGAAGCATCAATAAAATCAGAGAGGGCCTAAAAACATCCTGTTGAGATTCTTGAGAAATAGGAGTTTGTTAAAGAGACCTGAATGGCTGATGAAAAAGAAGACATGTGAGGGAAGCATTAGACACAGAAAATATGTAACTAACTGTCATCATTTTAGATTTTACATATTTGGCATTTTTCCTTAAGCAAAGAAATAGCTTAAAAAATAATGCTTTTAAGATAGGAAAGGCAAAGCTAGGAATGGATTTGGGGAAAGAGAGTAGGATTGGCCATTTTGAAGTGGTGATTTTGCAGGACATTCTTATGGCATTTTACTCTGCTTTACTGGAGGTAAGAGAAAAGTCAAGAACAGAGATGAAACTTCAGAATTTATAAATACAGATAGAATGAGTTTTGCAGGAGAAGATGAAATTCCCTTTCAACCAGAAAACAAGAACATAAAATGACCAAGAACAGAAGTATGGGGAACCTGAAACTTTTAGGATTTAGCAGAAGAAAAGTAGTTGCTATATAGAGGAAGCATCTTTCTTAGTGATCTGAAAAGGAAGATAGCCAGGAGACTCTGTTCCAAATACTAAGAAAAGAAGGAATTTTTCAAGAAGTTAACTTATCCTTTGTCTCTATTCCATGAGATCACTGTGAGAACACCTTCAAAGTGTCAGTCAAACCATCCAAATTTGACCTTCTCTAGTTATGCCTCTTTCAAATTTTCTACCTCGTAAATTTACAAATTTGGGGGAAATGTGTTTGTTATCTTGTATAACATATTAATGATGCAAAATAAATACTTCAAATCTTTTTGAGTTTGTAAATTGTACCCTACACATGGGTCTTCCCTGATGGCTCATGTGGTTAAAAAAAAAAAAAAACTGCCTCCAGTACAGGAGACCCAGGTTTGATCCCTGTGTCAAGAAGATCCCCTGGAGAAGGAAATGGCAACCTACTCCATTAAACTTGCCTGGAGAATTCCATGGACAAAGAAGCCTGCTGGGCTTCCATGGGGTTCCAAAGAGTTGGACAAAACTGAGAGACCAGTGTTTAAATGCCAATTAATAAGAGGCTTCAAAAGTCAGGGGAGATTTCACTCAGTTTGTATCAGTAACTTGGGGTAGATTAAAAAAAAAAAACTAGTTCTTCTGAATGTTCTCCCCATAGACCGAGCATTCCTTTCTACTTCCAATTGTTCTGTGTGTCAACTGCTTACTCTTTATCTGGGAAATGGACAGCAAATTATGCACAGGGCTAATAACTTCTTAGATTCAGGTAGAATGTATTACAGAATGTGTTTGTATATACATTCATGTAGAATGTGTTACAGAATGTGTTTGAATTTAGACATGGCCTTCTGTATAGAATAATGCAAAATTAAAATAATTCAGACCAATTTTTTCGTGACTGACATTTATTTCAAAATAATCATTTTAAATATTGAAAAACATTTTTTTAAAGCTTTTTGGAATAGGCAAAGGAAAAAAAAGAAAAAGAAACAGTGATGTTCTCATATCTAGAATACATTTGTCCCAGAAAGAACATAGACGTTATTTCAACATTCAGCTTTATTTACATGTGGCTTATTTTCTTGAGACATATATTGGCTTAATTTGATCAGATGGATTAACACTTTATATAAGGCATTTAGCCACAAGCTATTTTGTATTTAGGTACATTTTAGAGTTATTCACCATATCCTACCATTAATCCCTATACCAAATTGCCCATTCAAATTAATGATGCATTCTGAATAAAAATGCATGGAGAGAAACAGAAATTAGTTTTATACAGGCTTTATAAACTAAAATATCTCCCATTTTGTTTAACTTACATACCTGGGAGGGCAATTTACCTTTTATCAATACTAAACAGGAACAGATAGCTGGCTAATTAAAGCAGCAGTAACATAGCTATTCAGTATTTAGCTAGTTTTTCCACCATTTTCAAATGAGGACTGATAGTAAAATATGCATTAGTAGCAATTTTTCTTCACTATTGTTTGTTCTTTGAATTTATTTTTGTAAGAGGATTTAAAGTCTAGGCAAAAATTACAAAAAAACTTGTTTGATTCAACATGTCTAAAAGTATTAGAGAATTTCAAGTGAGTACACAAAATAAAGCAAAAAAAAAAAAAGCAAAAACATAAACTATCAGTCAGTAATATAGATGGTCATTTAATGAGCCCAATTCTTAAATGTACCAGATATTGTTAAATTGTAGAAACACTGTAGATATTTAACAAGTAAAGGTAGTCATAATTATAAGACTGGAGCAATATCTCTAAATACATCTTCCCTTTTCACAATCTCTTTTTTTTTTTTGGAAAAACATTTAAAATCTACTTAATTCTCTCTTTATATTTACTATTAAGACTGAAACAATAGTCAAACAGAAAATATATGACTAAATAAAATAATTTTAATGTATACTATATATATATATATTTTTTTTTTTTTTCCATAAGCCTGTTCTATACATCAGTGTCTCTTTTGCTGTCTCGTATACAGGGTTATCGTTACCATCTTTCTAAATTCCATATATATGCGTTAGTATACTGTATTGGTGTTTGTCCTTCTGGCTTACTTCACTCTGTATAATAGGCTCCAGTTTCATCCACCTCATTAGAACTGATTCAAATGTATTCTTTTTAATGGCTGAGTAATACTCCATTGTGTATATGTACCACTGCTTTCTTATCCATTCATCTGCTGATGGACATCTAGGTTGCTTCCATGTCCTGGCTATTATAAACAGTGCTGCGATGAACATTGGGGTACACGTGTCTCTTTCCCTTCTGGTTTCCTCAGTGTGTATGCCCAGCAGTGGGATTGCTGGATCATAAGGCAGTTCTATTTCCAGTTTTTTAAGGAATCTCCACACTGTTCTCCATAGTGGCTGTACTAGTTTGCATTCCCACCAACAGTGTAAGAGGGTTCCCTTTTCTCCACACCCTCTCCAGCATTTATTATTTGTAGACTTTTGGATCAAAGCCATTCTGACTGGTGTGAAATGGTATCTCATAGTGGTTTTGATTTGCATTTCTCTGATAATGAGTGATGTTGAGCATCTTTTCATGTGTTTGTTAGCCATCTGTATGTCTTCTTTGGAGAAATGTCTATTTAGATCTTTGGCCCATTTTTTGATTGGGTCATTTATTTTTCTAGAGTTGAGCTGTAGGAGTTGCTTGTATATTTTTGAGATTAGTTGTTTGTCGGTTGCTTCATTTGCTATCATTTTCTCCCATTCTGAAGGCTGTCTTTTCACCTTGAAGGCTGTCCACCTCAAAACAGGGGACACATACAGACTGGAAAGGGCTGGAAAGAGATTTTCCATGCAAGTAGGGACCAAAAGAAAGCAGGAGTAGCAATACTCATATCAGATAAAACAGACTTTAAAACAAAGGCTGTGAAAAGAGACAAAGAAGGTCACTACATAATGATCAAAGGATCAATCCAAGAAGAAGATATAACAATTATAAATATATATGCACCCAACATGGGAGCACCGCAGTATGTAAGACAAATGCTAACAAGTATGAAAGGAGAAATTAACAATAACACAATAATAGTGGGAGACTTTAATACCCCACTCACACCTATGGATAGATCAACTAAACAGAAAATTAACAAGCAAACACAAACTTTAAACAATACAATAGACCAGTTAGACCTAATTGATATCTATAGGACATTTCATCCCAAAACAATGAACTTCACCTTTTTCTCAAGCGCACATGGAACCTTCTCCAGGATAGATCACATCCTGGGCCATAAAGCTAGCCTTGGTAAATGCAAAAAAATAGAAATCATTCCAAGCATCTTTTCTGACCACAATGCAGTAAGATTAGATCTCAACTACAGGAGAAAAACTATTAAAAATTCCAACATATGGAGGATGAACAACACCCTGCTGAATAACCAACAAATCACAGAAGAAATCAAAAAAGAAATCAAAATTTGCATAGAAACGAATGAAAATGAAAACACAACAACCCAAAACCTGTGGGACACAGTAAAAGCAGTCCTAAGGGGAAAGTTCAAAGCAATACAGGCACACCTCAAGAAACAAGAAAAAAGTCAAATAAATAACCTAACTCTACACCTAAAGCAACTAGAAAAGGAAGAAATGAAGAACCCCAGGGTTAGTAGAAGGAAAGAAATCTTAAAAATTAGAGCAAAAATAAATGCAAAAGAAACAAAAGAGACCATAGCAAAAATCAACAAAGCCAAAAGCTGGTTCTTTGAAAGGATAAATAAAATTGATAAACCATTAGCCAGACTCATCAAGAAACAAAGGGAGAAAAATCAAATCAATAAAATTAGAAACGAAAATGGAGAGATCACAACAGACAACACAGAAATACAAAGGATCATAAGAGACTATTATCAACAATTATATGCCAATAAAATGGACAACGAGGAAGAAATGGACAAATTCTTAGAAAAGTACAACTTTCCAAAACTCGACCAGGAAGAAATAGAAAACCTTAACAGACCCATCACAAGCACGAAAATTGAAACTGTAATCAAAAATCTTCCAGCAAACAAAAGCCCAGGTCCAGACGGCTTCACAGCTGAATTCTACCAAAAATTTAGAGAAGAGCTAACACCTATCCTGCTCAAACTCTTCCAGAAAATTGCAGAGGAAGGTAAACTTCCAAACTCATTCTATGAGGCCACCATCACCCTAATACCAAAACCTGACAAAGATCCCACAAAAAAAGAAAACTACAGGCCAATATCACTAATGAATATAGATGCAAAAATCCTAAACAAAATTCTAGCAATCAGAATCCAACAACACATTAAAAAGATCATACACCATGACCAAGTGGGCTTTATCCCAGGGATGCAAGGATTCTTCAATATCCGCAAATCAATCAATGTAATACACCACATTAAAAAATTGAAAAACAAAAACCATATGATTATCTCAATAGATGCAGAGAAAGCCTTTGACAAAATTCAACACCCATTTATGATAAAAACTCTCCAGAAAGCAGGAATAGAAGGAACATACCTCAACATAATAAAAGCTATACATGACAAACCCACAGCAAACATTATCCTCAATGGTGAAAAATTGAAAGCATTTCCTCTAAAGTCAGGAACAAGACAAGGGTGCCCACTTTCACCATTACTATTCAACATAGTTTTGGAAGTTTTGGCCACAGCAATCAGAGCAGAAAAAGAAATAAAAGGAATCCAAATTGGAAAAGAAGAAGTAAAACTCTCACTATTTGCAGATGACATGATCCTCTACATAGAAAACCCTAAAGACTCCACCAGAAAATTACTAGAACTAATCAATGATTATAGTAAAGTTGCAGGATAAAAAATCAACACACAGAAATCCCTTGCATTCCTATACACTAATAACGAGAAAACAGAAAGAGAAATTAAGGAAACAATTCCATTCACCATTGCAACAAAATAATAAAATACTTAGGAATATATCTACCTAAAGAAACTAAAGACCTATATATAGAAAACTATAAAACACTGGTGAAAGAAATCAAAGAGGACACTAATAGATGGAGAAATATACCATGTTCATGGATTGAAAGAATCAATATAGTGAAAATGAGTATACTACCCAAAGCAATTTATAGATTCAATGCAATCCCTATCAAGCTACCAACAGTATTCTTCACAGAGCTAGAACAAATAATTTCACAATTTGTATGGAAATACAAAAAACCTCGAATAGCCAGAGCGATCTTGAGAAAGAAAAATGGAACTGGAGGAATCAACCTACCTGACTTCAGGCTCTACTACAAAGCCACAGTTATCAAGACAGTATGGTACTGGCACAAAGACAGAAATATAGATCAATGGAACAAAATAGAAAGCCCAGAGATAAATCCACGCACATATGGACACCTTATCTTTGACAAAGGAAGCAAGAATATACAATGGATTAAAGACAATCTCTTTAACAAGTGGTGCTGGGAAATCTGGTCAACCACTTGTAAAAGAATGAAACTAGAACACTTTCTAACACCATATACAAAAATAAACTCAAAATGTATTAAAGATCTCAACATAAGACCAGAAACTATAAAACTCCTAGAGGAGAACATAGGCAAAACACTCTCTGACATACATCACAGCAGGATCCTCTATGACCCACCTCCCAGAATATTGGAAATAAAAGCAAAAATAAACAAATGGGACCTAATTAAACTTAAAAGCTTCTGTACATCAAAGGAAACTATTAGCAAGGTGTATACTATATATATAAATAGTATATAATAATAAACTCAGATATGGGTTAGTGAGTAATATTCATGATTCCTTTTAATGGAATTTGTAATACATAAATGTCATAGAAACTGATTCTTTAAAAAACGTCTAATGTGTGATTTATATGTATAGAATACTAAGTGATATATTGACTAGCATACTAAACATTTATATTATAACCCAAAGTATCATGTGGTCTTTCCTTGAAGCCAATGGGAAGTATTATCTCATATTCCCTAAAAGGCAAATCTATTGGTGAATTAGGTGGTCAGTTCACTGTATTTAGAAAATATAATTTATATCCTACAAAAGCATTTATGACAGTATTTTATAAGCATTATTTCTATTAATTAATTTTTTCATAAAATATATTTCTTGACTATGCTAGAGAGTGAAGGCAGGGATCGATGGGGAGACTAGGAATGACATACATACACTACTATATATAAAATAGGTAACTCCTACGGACCTACTGTATAGCACAGGAAATTCTACTCAATACTCTGCAATGTCTTATATGGGAAAATAAAAAGAGAGTTGATATATGTATATGTATAACTGATTCACTTTGCTATATACCTGAAACTAACACAGCATTGAATTTCAACTATACTACAATATTTTAAGAAAAGGAAAAAAAGACCTGCATGCTTAAGACAAAAGATAATCAGGTGGTAAGGATTCTGTAGTAATTTCCAGTGAAAATCGGAGGATCTAACTTGGATAGTCAATTTCTTAAAAGACTTAGAGGTATGGTTAAGCAAATCCCAAATTTTCTTTAGGGAGCAGTTTTGAACCTATTCTAAAATTCTATAACAAAACTTAAAATGATTTATTCCTGTTAATTTTCAAAGTGATTGTCTACAAGACTTGTAGAGAAACCTTATAAAGCTTCTTTTGAGATGCTGATTATAAGCAAAATGACAGCATCCTCATTTAAGAAAGCAAAGAGGAACTAAAGAGCCTCTTGATGAAGGTGAAAGATGGCAGTGAAAAAGCTAGCTTAAAACTCAGCATTCAAAAACTAAGATCATGGCACCGTTTGCCATCAGTTTATGGCAAATAGATGGGAAAACAATGGAAACAGTGAGAGACTATTTTCTTGTGCTCCAAAATCATTGCAGATGGTGACTGCAGCCATGAAACTAAAAGACTCTTGCTCCTTGGAAGAAAAGCTATTAATAACCTAGAAAGTATTAAAAAGCAGAGACATTACTTTGCCAACAAAGGTCCATCTAGTCAAAGCTATGGTTTCTCCAGTAGTCATGTATGGATGACAGTGTTGGACCATAAAGAAGGCTGAGCCCCAGAGAATTGATTATTTTAACTGTGGTGTTGGAGAAGCCTTTTGAGAGTCCCTTGGACTACAAGGAGATCCAACAACTTAATCCTAAAGGAAATTGATTCTGAATATTCATTGAAAGGACTGATGATGAAACTAAACCTCCAAAACTTTGGTCACCTGATACAAAGAACAGACTCATTAGAAAAGACCGTGATGCTGGGAAAGATTGAAGGCAGGAGGAGAAGGGGTGACAGAGGATAAGATGGTTGGATGGCATCACCAACTCAATAGATATGAGTTTGCTGAAGCTCTGAACAATGCTGAGGACAAGGAGACCTGGCATGCTGCAGCTCATGGAGTCACAAAGAGTCAGACTCGACTGAACGACTGAGCAACAACAACAATAAGCAAAATAGTTTCTTTCTCAAGCTCATGAGATGAAATTGTGGCAAAACATACTCATGGATAACTGCACTGACTATTGGTTATATGCATTTGAACTAAAGAGACAGAACTTGGAAATTGATGATTAAATACAATTTGACAAGTTTGCAAATTAATCTTTCTGACAATACTTTGTTTCTAGTACTGATCAATACTAGAACTGAGATAAAAAAGGTTTCTTGAAATAGCCAACATACATATAAAACAAGCATTTATGCTAATTGGTGTATATGTGATAGAAAATATGCATTGAAATAATACTATCAAATTAATTTGTTCACATAATGTTTTATTACATATTATAAATTGAAAATGTTAGTCACATGTTAGTTACATGAAAATGTTAGTCGCATGAAATTTATTCGCTATGTACTATTTCAGTCTGTAAAGTTACATTGAAAAAACAAAACGCCATCTCATTGTTGGCCTATTATTAAATCCAATTCCTTTAAATGATAAACATAATTTCTTACTTTTCTGTATTCTTAACTTAAAAATAATTAACATCAAGTACTTTAATACTCTTAAAAGAAGCAAATTACTGGAACCATTGTTTAAGCTATACCTCTTCTTCTATGATGCCTCAGAAACACTTAAAAATATTATCTATGAACTTTTCAATATAATAAAGGAAAAAAAATCAAAAAAATAATAGAAAATGTTGTTAGAGATGTTAGATTAAACAAATATATTTAGCTTTTCTCCCTACTGAAACTGTCCTAAAATTATAATAAATACTTTTTAAATCAACTTTTAAAAAGAGATTGAAATAAATAAACAAAAGAGATTCATAATGGAATAGGGAACAATAACAACAAAAAATAAAAAGCAGTGTAACTTACTAGACCCATGGATCTAGTAATCCTTGCTGCTAAGTCACTTCAATCGTATCTGACTCTGTGTGACCCCATAGACAGCAGCCCACCAGGTTCCCCCATCCCTGGGATTCTCCAGGCAATACCACTGGAGTGGGTTGCCATTTCCTTCTCCAATGCATGAAAGTGAAAAGTAAAAGTGAAGTCGCTTAGTCGTGTCCAACCCTCAGTGACCCCATGGACTGCAGCCTTCCAGGCTCCTCCATCCATGGGATTTTCCAGGCAAGAGTACTGGAGTGGAGTGCCATTGCCTTCTCCACTAGTAATCCTTAGTCTGCTATAAAAAAAAAAAAAAATCAAATCACATAAACTGTATCATAGAATACCCCTGTAATAAAAAGCTTAGTAATAGGAAATGTGTGTGAGTGCTAAGTTGCTTCAGTTGAGTATGACTCTGTGCTACCCTGAGGTCTATGGCCTGCCAGGCTCCTCTGTTCATGGGATTCTCCAGGCAAGAATACTGGAGTGGAATCCCTGGCCTCCTCCCGGGGATCTTTCCCACACAGGGATCCAACACACCTTCTCTCCTCCCAGGTTAAAAAATATATATATGTGTGTATATATATATATATACACACACACACACATATATATATACACATGTGTGTATATATATATATACACACACACACATATATATATAACTCCAGAGAAAGTATGAAAAAAAATTGCACACATACACACACACACACACACACACACACACATATATATATATAACTCCAAAGAAAGTACAAAAAAAAAAATTGCAGGGTAGATGAGGGGAAACACAGGCAGGATAGTGTAGAGGAGGGAGTGCATGGCATCAGAGGTTAAAACAAAGTTCTCACACTAGATGATATGACTGAACAGTCTTTCCCACTTATCTCTAGTGTACTGGCTTTCACTCTCACAATCTGAAGTTAGGAGTCTAGAAGAGGTTCCCGCTGTGTAAACAAAAGACAAAAAGGCTGTAAATGCAGGAGTTTCCCAAGAAAAGAATCTGACCAAGCCACCTTCAAAATAAGATCGCAATTGACAAACCTACAAGTAACTTCCAATCAGCTTTCTACTGACCATTCTTTTTTTTTTTTTTTCAGTGTTACAGCTCTATTCTTAAATATAAGCAGACAGCCAAGAATTGCCAGACATATGTGACAAATATCTGAAAAGAATTAGTAATGAGAACAAAAGAAAATCATCTAGGAAAAAACAATTTGGAGGAAGCTGATATGATGCATTTAAAAGAAAAGAAAAAGCAATTAAAAACTATATTTCTCTTGTCATTCCAGCTATCATAACAGAATACCAGACTGGATGGTTTATAAACAATAAACATTAACTTCTCAAAGTTCTGGAAGAATAGTTTGAGATAACAGCACTGGTAGAGTCAGTGTCTGGTGAGAGTCCCTTATCCTTAGAAACGGCTGTCATTCTGCTATAACTACCCTGGGCAGAACAGCAGAGCTAACGCTGTGGGGGCTTCTTTCTAAGGGCAGTAGTTTTGTTTTGATGAGGTGCCTTCATAATCTGATCAGTTACCAAAGGCTGCACTTCCTAATATCATCAAAATCAGCTTTAGGTTTCAGCATATGAATTTTGAGGGAACACAAATATTCAATCTATATCAATAAAATTATTCACCTGGATTGTAGGTTCAAGAAGGAATATGAAAAGTCTTGCATTGATAATAATAGAATGTCTTGAAAATGGAAGTAGGTAACAATTAAAAAAAAAAAAACTATTAAAAATGGAAATGAAAGTGGGAATTGAAAATTTGATGGGAGCAATGGAAGAGAATGTTAAAGAAATATCCTGAAAAATAAAAAAAACAAAGACATAAGACTAAGCAATGTGAATTAAAATACACTTTTAAGTCCAGAAAGATAATATCTAAATTATCAACATAAGATTATTAGGAAGCTGAGGAACTAAGAAGAATGAAAATGGTAGAGATGAAATTATGGAGTAGAGACTTTGGGGTTGAATTACTGTTAAGTAGTACTGGGCACGACTGAGGGACTTCACTTTCACTTTTCACTTTCATGCATTGAAGAAGGAAATGGCAACCCACTCCAGTGTTCTCGCCTGAAGAATCCCAGGGACGGGGGAGCTTGGTGGATTGCCATCCATGGGGTCTCATAGAGCCGGACACGACTGAAGTGACTTAGCAGCAGCAGCAGCACACAGAAAACTAATCAAGCAAACAGGTACATTATTCAGTTCAGTTCAGTTGCTCAGTTGTGTCCAACTATTTGCAACCCCATTGACTGAAGGACTACAGACTTCCTTGTCCATCACAAACTCCTGGAACTTGCTCACACTCATGTCTATCAAGTCAGTGATACCATCCAACCATCTCATGCTCTGTTGCCCCCTTCTCTTTCTGCCTTCAATCTTTTACAGCATCAGGGTCTTTTGCAATGAGTCAGTTCTTCATATCAGGTGGCCAAAGTATTGGAATTTCACTTCAGCATCAGTCCTTCCAATAAATATTCAGGACTGATTTCCTTTAGGATGGACTGGTTTGATGTCCTTGCAGTCCAAGGGACTCTCAAAAGTCTTCTCCAACACCACAGTTCAAAAGCATCAATTCTTTGGCACTCAGATTTCTTTATAGTCCAACTCTCACATCCATACATAACTACTGAAAAAGCCATAGCCTTGACTAGACAGACCTTTGTTGACAAAGTAATGTCTCTACTTTTTAATATGTTGTCTAGGTTGGTCATAACTTTCCTTCCAAGGAGTGAGCTTCTTTTAATTTTATGGCTGCAGTCACTATCTGCAGTGATTTTGGAGCCCCCAAAAGTAAAGTCAGCCACTGTCTCCACTGTTTCTCCATCTATTTGCCATGAAGTGATGGGACTGGATGCCATCCAGTTTTGCCAAGAGAACGCACTGGTCATACCAAACACCCACTTCCAACAGCACAAGAGAAGACTCTACACATGGACATCACCGGATGGCCAGCACTGAAATCAGATTGATTATATTCTTTGCAGCTAAAGATGGAGAAGCTCTATACAGTCAGCAGAAACAAGACTGGGAACTGACTGTGGCTTAGACCATGAACTTCTTATTGCCAAATTCAGACTTAAATGGAAGAAAGTAGGAAAAACCACTAGAACAGTCAAGTATGACCTAAATCAAATCCCTTACAATTATACAGTGGGAGAGAGAAATAGATTTAAGGGACTAGATCTGATCAACAGAGTGCCTGATGAACTATGCACAGAGGTTCATAACATTGTACAGGAGACAGGGATCAAGGCCATCCCTAAGGAAAAAAGTAGACTATTACTCCCAGAGAAAATTAAAAAAAAGTTTAAAAAAAGCATATTTTTGACATATAACATGTAAATGGTGTTTAGCTGGTCATAGTTTCTAAACTTTTATCTATTCAAAATAAATAAATATATTTTAATGATATGAAGACCTGTAAAATCTGTGCCAGTGGTAGACGAGTTTAAGCAAGCAAAGAAAGGTACTTATTTTTCCCCAAAGTTCAAAAATTATGTGTAAATTTGAGGGAAAAAAAATTAAAGTAATTATAAGCCCATTATTTAACAATGTTGATGTAGCTAAAAGAGTTAATAGCTCCTGTTCTTTAGATATAAACAAGTTGTGTAAATTTATTTGACTAATTCACATGCAAAATTTGAATAAAAATGTAATTTCGTGTTAATTTGGGGTACATCCTTAGCCAAATATGAATAATAAAATAGTGTTACTGAAGATTGACCCATTTCTAGGGCCAGTAGTATAGACTGCAATGTAAATATGTAAATATACAGAAGACAATTGACTGATAAATAAAATAATTTAAGTTGTTAAAACAGAAGTACCTATATGATAATAACTACTCAACAATGATGATACATGTAGATTTTGCAGCTTAGTGGGGGAGAAAAAAACAATTTACCCAATAAAACAGGAGAATACTGCCCAAAGGTAAATTTTAAATATTATTAACTGTAGCAACAAAAAGGCACAATAGCATGCTTTTATTAAAGGAAATACATCCTGAACTGTCACACCATACAGTGTGACTGAAACACCAGTTCGGAAATTTACAGATTGAATTCAGACTAAAAATTCTCTGTTGAGATAACTCTCTTAAAGGGTTCCTGTCAACTCATTCTGAATCATAGGCTCTTCATCTTGTCAATTTCAGTGCATCTAAAAACCCTTGACAACTTTCATCGCAATAACTGTGACCAATCCTTCAGTCCTACAGCAACTCAGTTACCATGATCAACAAAGATGTGAAATGTTCTACAAAGGTAAACCGGATAAAGTAGGTTAATATGGACTTTGGTAATATAAACCCTCTGGCATACAAGAAATGCCATTATAATGCAAGCTCCATGGCTCACATTGTCCCACTTAATGACTATACATAAAAGCTGGAAAAAAGACAACCAATTTTGTAAAAAAAAAATCTCTGCAGATATTTCAGAATTGAATGGAAATATTGTGGTCTCTTATGATGACCACTTATGATGACCCATTAAGATGATTAATTCATATACAGGATGTTTCTTAGTCTTTTCTCCTCAATTTTCCTAAATACTATCTGACATTCTTTACCCCTTCAGCTGTGACACAACAAAATTAGACTGTTACAAATCCGTATAGCAGCCCAGAGTTGTCCTCAGCACTTGTGACTTGCTTGCTCCTCCATCCAACAAAGCTTCTACAGGGTTAAGGAAGCCTTTCATTAAAAAGTTACAACTCTGGATTTTTCCAGTCTGGCACATAAGGATCTTAAACTTCACCACTCTGTCATAACCAATATAATGGTAAAACAAATGGATAAATTAGCTGTCTCCAGCGTGGGTGCCTGCGACTGTCACACTAAACGCGGCCGAGAGGAGCTACCCCACGTCCGAGGTCAGGGGCAGAAGCCAGGAGGACCCCATGCCCGAAGGGCGGTGGCCAAGAGGAGTTACTCCACGTTCAAGGTCAAGGTCAGCGGTTGAGAGTGCCAGGCTGCAACGGCGCAGGAACTGCCGAGAAGAGCAACCCAAGTCCGAGGTCAGAGTCGGCAGCCAAGAGGAGCTACCCCACGCCCCCATGCCGGAAGCCAGGGGTGGCAGCCGGGAGGACCAACCCCACCTTCAAGGAGCGGTGGCCGCACAGGCACAAGAGGGCCTAAAGGAGCTATCCCACGTTGAAGGTCAGGAAGGGCGGTGGTGAGGAGTTACCCCTTGTCCAAGGTAAGATTCAGCGGCTGCACTTTGGTGGAGAAGCCATGATGAGATACCCCACGTCCAAGGTAAGAGAAACCCAAGTAAGACAGTAGGTGTTGCAAGAGGGCATCAGAGGGCAAACACACAGAAACCATACTCACAGAAAACTAGTCAATCTAATCACACTAGGACCACAGCTTTGTCTAAATCAATGAAACTAAGCCATGTCCGTGGGGCAACCCAAGACGGGCGGGTCATTGTGGAGAGATCTGACAGAATGTGGTCCACTGGAGAAGGGAATGGCAAACCACTTCAGTATTCTTGCCTTGAGAACCCCATGAACAGTATGAAAAGGCAAAATGATAGGATACTGAAAGAGGAACTCCCTAGGTCAGTAGGTGCCCAATATGCTACTGGAGATCAGTGGAGAAATAACTCCAGAAGAATGAAGGGATGGAGCCAAAGCAAAAAGAATACCCAGCTGTGGATGTGACTGGTGATAGAAGCAAGATCCAATGCTGTAAAGAGCAATATTGCATAGGAACTTGGAATGTCAGGTCCATGAATCAAGGTAAATTGGAAGTGGTCAAACAAGAGATGGCAAGAATGAATGTTGACATTCTAGGAATCAGCAAACTGAAATGGACTGGAATGGGTGAATTTAACTCAGATGACCATTATATCTACTACTGTGGGCATGAATCCCTCAGAAGAAATGGAGTAACCATCATAGTCAACAAAAGAGTCCATAATGCAGCACTTGGATGCAATCTCAAAAACGACAGAATGATCTCTCTTCATTTCCAAGGCAAACCATTCAATATCACAGTAATCCAAGTCTATGCCCCAACCAGTAATGCTGAAGAAGCTGAAGTTGAATGGTTCTATGAAGACCTACAAGACTTTTTAGAACTAACACCCAAAAAAATATGGCCTTTTCATTATAGGGGACTGGAATGCAAAAGTAGGAAATCAAGAAACACCTGGGGTAACAGGCAAATTAGGCCTTGGAATATGGAATGAAGCAGGGCAAAGACTAATAGAGTTTTGCCAAGAAAATGCACTGGTCATAGCAAACACCCTCTTCCAACAACACAAGAGAAGACTCTACACATGGACATCAGCAGATGGTCAACACCGAAATCAGATTGATTATATTCTTTGCAGCCAAAGATGGAGAAGCTCTATATAGTCAGCAAAAACAAGACTGGGAGCTGACTGTGGCTCAGATCATGAACTCCTTATTACCAAATTCGGACTTAAATTGAAGAAAGTAGGGAAAACCACTAGACCATTCAAGTATGACCTAAATCAAATTCCTTATGATTATACAGTGGAAGTGAGAAATAGATTTAAGGGCCTAGATCTGATAGAGTGCCTGATGAACTATGGAATGAGGTTCATAACATTGTACAGGAGACACGGATTAAGATCCTCTCCATGTAAAAGAAATGCAAAAAAGCAAAATGGCTGTCTGGGGAGGCCTCACAAATAGCTGTGAAAAGAAGAGAAGTGAAAAGCAAAGGAGAAAAGGAAAGATATAAGCATCTGAATGCAGAGTTCCAAAGAATAGCAAGAAGAGACAAGAAAGCCTTCCTCAGCGATCAATGCAAAGAAATAGAGGAAAACAACAGAATGGGAAAGACTAGAGATCTCTTCAAGAAGATTAGAGACACCAAGGGAACATTTCATGCAAAGATGGGTTCAATAAAGGACAGAAGTGGTATGGACCTAACAGAAGTAGAAGATAATAAGAAGAGGTGGCAAGAATACACAGAAGAACTGTACAAAAAAAGATCTTCAAGACCAAGATAATCACGATGATGTGATCACTGACCTAAAGCCAGACATCCTGGAATGTGAAGTAAAGTGGGCCTTAGAAAGCATCACTACAAACAAAGCTAGTGGAGGTGATGGAATTCCAGTTGAGCTCTTTCAAATCCTGCAAGATGATGCTGTGAAAGTGCTGCACTCAATATGCCAGCAAATTTGGAAAACTCAACAGTGGCCACAGGACTGGAAAAGGTCAGTTTTCATTCCAATCCCAAAGAAAGACAATGCCAAAGAAAGCTCAAACTACTGCACAATTGCACTTATCTCACATGCTAGTAAAGTAATGCTCAAAATTCTCCAAGCCAGGCTTCAGCAATATGTGAACCATGGAATTCCTGATGTTCAAGCTGGTTTTAGAAAAGGCAGAGGAACCAGAGATCAAATTGCCAACATCTGCTGGATCATGGGAAAAGCTAGAGAGTTCCAAAAAAACATTTATTTTTGCCCTTAAATCTATTTCTCACTTCCACTGTATAATAATAAGGAATTTGATTTAGGTCATACTTGAATGGTCTAGTGGTTTTCCCTACTTTCCTCAATTTAAGTCTGAATTCAAATTAAGTTCCAAAAAAAACATTTATTTCTGCCTTTGACTGTGTGGATGACGATAAACTGTGGAAAATTCTGAAAGAGATGGGAATACCAGACCACCTGACCTGCCTCTTGAGAAGTCTCTATGCAAGTCAGGAAGCAACAGTTAGAACTGGACATGGAACAACAGACTGGTTCTAAATAGGAAAAGGAGCAGTCAAGGCTGTATATTGCCACCCTGCTTATTTAACTTCTATGCAGAGTGTATCATGAGAAACGCTGGACTGGAAGAAGCACAAGCTGGAATCAAGATTGCGGGGAGAAATATCAATAACCTCAGATATGTAGATGATACCACCCTTATGGCAGAAAGTGAAGAGGAACTAAAAAGCCTCCTGATGAAGGTGAAAGTGGAGAGTGAAAAAGTTGGCTTAAAGCTCAACATTCAGAAAACGAAGATCATGGCATCCGGTCCCATCATTTCGTGGGAAATAGATGGGGAAACAGTGGAAGCAGTGTCAGACTTTATTTTTCTGGGCTCCAAAATCACTACAGATGGTGACTGCAGCCATGAAATTAAAAGACGCCTACTCCTTGGAAGGAAAGTTGTGACCAACCTAGATAGCATATTGAAAAGCACAGACATTACTTTGCCAACAAAGGTCCGTCTAGTCAAGGCTATGGTTTTTCCTGTGGTCATGTGTGGATGTGAGAGTTGTACTGTGAAGAAGGCTGAGCGCCTAAGAATTTATGCTTTTGAACTGATGTTGGAGGAGACTCTTGAGAGTCCCTTGGACTGCAAGGAGATCCAACCAGTCCATTCTAAAGGAAATCAGCCCTGGGTGTTCTTTGGAAGGAATGATGCTAAAGCTGAAACTCCAGTACTTTGGCCACCTCATGCGAAGAGTTGACTCATTGGAAAAGACTGTGATGCTGGGAGGGATTGGGGACAGGATGAGAAGGGGACGACAGAGGATGAGATGGCTGGATGGCATCACTGACTCGATGGACATGAGTCTGAGTGAACTCCGGGAGTTGGTGATGGACAGGGAGGCCTGTTGTGCTGCGATTCATGGGGTCGCAAATAGTCAGACACGACTGAGCGACTTCACTTTCACTTTCCACTTTCATGTATTGGAGAAGGAAATGGCAACCCACTCCAGTATACTTGTGGAGAATCCTAAGGATGGAGGAGCCTGATGGGCTGCCATCTATGGGGTTGCACAGAGTCAGACACGACTGAAGCGACTTAGCAGCAGCAGCAGCAGCAGACCTGTCAGAAAAGTGAAGACACAGGGTAAGCGATTGCTTTCCAAATTCGAGAGACAGACAGTTACAAAACGTGACCAGTTATGTCTTAATGAAGCTAAAAAAGTAAAATAATTCAATGAGAATAAAAAAACATAAAAACTTACCAAGGCAGAATTCCATTAGTAGACATCTCCATAAGAGTCACTACTGAGGTAGGAAAATTTAAATTCTCATCGATGAATTGTTGGAGGGTCGGCATGAAAGATTAAAGTTTAAAAGTCCAGGGTACCCAGGTATAGGGGAACCCCTGAATATTTGTCGTATTTATTCCAGGAGCTCTGCTTCCAGGACTTCATAGCAAATATCAGAGAAAATCACCCTCTCAACTTCCAGAAGGGAGAAGGAAAACAAACAAACAAACAAACAAACCTATTTTGAAATATACAACAGCATTCTGTTTTTAACAATGCCTGACTTTAGGAAACTATTTTTACCAGAGCCTAGCCTGCTGGAGTTTAATCAGAGCCTAACCTACTTAGGAAGCAGGGAAATATACTACTGCTTCCCTCTAGCCTATCAGGTGGAAAAAGGGAAATAGCAGTTTCCACCAGCCATCTTGTCCACATAAGTGGGGGAAAAAAAGAGAAACACTGTTGAAAGTTCATAGTCCAGGGACACAGGTTCACGTAAGACTGAAGTAATCATAAGACTATACAATGCTTCCCTTCCCTTCATGGATGTGAATATAGTAAATTAAAATGAAAATGTCAAACTACTTTAAGTTTCATTACAAAAAGCATGTTAAAATTCTGCAAAATTGTAATTATAAGTGTAAAATGGCAGGGTAAATATGATGGTGACAAATATCAGTTGGCAAGGAAAACACAGAGGTAAAGGCAGCCAGAAAAATTTAATAGAAATTGATAATTTTAGTGACATTTGAAGTAGAAATCACCTTCAAATGAATTAATTTTTTCATAGAAAGTAGTTGAGTTAATAAAACCGTGTTGAAACACTTCAGAGTGTTTGAATGGGAAGCTTCCAAGATCATCTCTTATTCAATGTCATATTGAGTATTCTTCATAATTAGTGACTTATTTAGAAAAAGAAATAAAATATGTTATTAATTATTTTTATATACTCAAATGCTTCAGATAACAAAATTGGTATTTTCTTAAGTAATGCATAAGTCAACTATATAGAAAACACTAAAGATTTTTAAAACTATGTCAGTCTAGGATAAATAATGGTATGTGGTCATCATATAACAAGGTAGTACTCAAAATCAGTTTAATATGAAATGATAGTATATCATCTTAATTCCTTTAAGGAATTAAGAGTCAAATTTGGCTAATTTACAATAATAAGTTTTTACTTATGTAAACTAGTATTTTTCTATCTTCCCAACCCAGAGATTGAACCCAGGTCTCCCTCATTCCAGGCGGATGCTTTTTTTTACTTTTATTATTATATTTTTTTATTTTTTTACTTTACAATATTGTATTGGTTTTGCCGTACATCAACATGAATCTGCCATGGGTGTACACGTGTTCCCAATCCTGAACCCCCCTCCTACCTCCCTCCCCATACCATCCCTCTGGGTCATCCCAGTGCACCAGCCCCAAGCTTCCTGTATCCTGCATGGAACCTGGACAAGCCATCAGGGAAGCCCGTGTATACATGTATGGTTATGTTCATTTTTGATCCCTGGGTCGGGAAGATCCCCTGGAGAAGGAAAATGGCAACCCACTCCAGTACTCTTGCCTGGAGAATCCCATGGAATGAGGAGCCTGGTAAGCTACAGTCCATGGGGTCGCAGAGTCGGACACGACTGAATGACTTCACTTTCACTTTCATACATGTATGCACACATAATTACTTTTATTGACACTTCAAAAATTTGGCAAAAATATTCATTATAAGTTATAGTAATATTAAATCCATAGGAATTTCAGATATTCTTGACTTTTCTTTCATTAACTCTGGAATTATGCTGTCCACTGGGAACTTAGAAAATGCAATTTCTTTGAGCTGGAAATGTAATCAATGTTTTCCATTTTAAAGCAGAATATTGGCCTTATCATTCGTCAGCAATGTAGACTTGTGTGATGCCAGCCAAATTATTTCATGGTTGGTTAATTATACAGCACTTAGCATTTCTGCATTTGGCTATCTTGGTCGGTAGCAATTACCACACTAATGATGGACACAATTTGTTCCTTGATGCACAGCATTTCTATGAAAACTTAAATGACAAATTTACGATAAAACACACCTTGAATTAAAAGTGCTAACTTTTATAGGATATTCTCCATAATTCTCTAATATCCTTTATAATTCTCTATAAGCAGAAAATTTGAAAAGATATTCTTTATAATTCTCCAAAGGTAGATTAGCTTTTTACAAAGAGTTGACTAAAAACTTTGAAAAATTTAATTTTATTAGAAGAAATTTTTTTATCTCATTTGAAAATCAATATTTTACTCATATTTATAAGATAAATAATATTTTTATTTAGATAATTAAGTATGGTAAAACCAAGAAAAAAGTTAAAGAAAAGAGTAGCACATATTTTCCTATTAAAGCTAGGGCACATGTCCATTAACTTTATTACATCAATCAAGCACAGCACTCTTCTAACATTTATTGGTCTTAATTTATGAGTAAGATTATCAGATCATGTTATGAGTATTTAAGTGCTTCTCCCAGCCTTCTTGGTCAAAGGCCTGGTCCTACTTCATCAACTCTGAATTAATCAATGTGGAAGTATATGTACAGAATCTTTAAATTCATGGTAAATTATTAGTTCTTTTGTTCTAACATAAATTATTTCCTAGAGGATGTCAGTTACTTTAGAAAGTTCACCGACATTTTAAATGTATCAAAGAAACTAAACTTGTAATCTAATGCAAATACAGTGAAAGTGAAAGTTGCTCAGTCATGTCCAACTCTGAGACCCAATGGACTATACAGTCCATGGAATTCTTCAGGCCAGAATAATGGGGTGGGTAGCCATTCCCTTCTCCAGGGGATCTTCAAAACCAGGGATTGAACCCAGGTCTCCTACATTGCAGGTGGATTCTTTACCAGCTGAGGGGTTGTCAGTTACTTTAGAAAAGCTCACTGATATTTTAAATATGTCAAAGAAACTAAACTTGTAATCTAATAAACATACAGGTGAAACATAAATACACACACACACAAACACACACACACACAGCAAAACAGAATGCTTGATATTTTTTCAGCCTAATAATAACAATAAACAGTGGCTTCTGACTATGATATTATTTTAGACTTTAAAAGAAAGATTTTGTATAGCTTATTTTATAATTATATTTTAAAATTATGTTGTCCATTGCTGATGAGAAAATGGACATAGTGAAGAAAAAATCCTGAATGATCTTGATTAAAATTGATACTGTTATTTATATTAAGTATTAGTTATTTTAAAATGAATAAGTAACAAGTTCCTAGTATATAGGATTGGGGACTATATTCAATATCTTGTGATAAACTGCAATGAAAAATAATATAAAGATGAATGTATGTATATATGAATCACTTTGCTGTACACCAGAAATTAACACATATACTTCAATTAAGAAAAAACATTCAATGGCAATTTTGAATGGGTAAATTTTATGGTATGCTTGCAGCATGTAACCTACCACAATAGGTGATTGCTCTCAATTGTCAAGTTTAATACATAGAAATAAATCACTAGAGCATTAATAAAGTTTTGAAAAAGAGTCACTTAATATACTATACACTCAGTGATAGACCTAAGTGAAGACGAATTGATTTTCAATTAAAAATTTTACTTGAAGCTATTGGTAAAAAACTAGACCATCAAAATATAAAATTCATATATAATGTGTAAGGGTAAGAATTGATACTACTATATTGAGGTATGTTTATAAATTTTGGCAATTTATAAACTGATGCTGAAGCTCCAATACTCCAATACTTTGGCCACCTGATACAAAGAACTGACTCATTTGAAAAGACCATGATGCTGGGAAAGATTAAAGGCAGGAGGATAAGGGAATGGCAGAGGATGAGATGGTTCAGTGGCATTACTGACTCAATTGATGTGAGTTTGAGCAAGCTCCCAGAGTTGGTGATGGACAGGGAAGCCTGGGGTGCTGCAGTGCTTGGGGTCACAAAGAGTCAGACACGACTGAGCAACTGAACTGAACTGACCTGATAAACTTTGGCATTGTATGGATTGAAGGTAAAAATTAAAATGTGTATAACAAAAGAGAAAGTAAAATTTAGTAAATAAGTGAGTATACATGTATCAAGAAATACCTGGAGTAACAGGCAAATTTCACCTTGGAATACAAAATGAAGCAGGGCAAAGGCTAACAGAGTTTTGCTAAGAGAATGCACTGGTCATAACAAGAACCCACTTCGAACAACAGAAGAGACGACTCTACACATGGACATAACCAAATGGTCAATACCATATCAGACTGATCATATACTTTGCAGCCAAAGATGGAGAAGCTCTATACAGTCAGCAAAAACAAGACCTGGAGCTGACTGTGGCTCAGATCATGAGCTCTTTATTTCAAACTTCAGGCTTAAATTGAATAACATAGGAAAAACTACTAGGCAACTCAGGTATGACTTAAATCCCTTTCAGTTAAAGTGACAAATTCAAAACATTAGATCTGGTGGACAGAGTGCCTGAACTATGGACAGAGGTTCATAACAATGTATAGGAGAAGGTGACTAAAAAGATCCCAAAGAAAAAGAAATGCAAGAAGACAAAGTGGTTTTCTGGGGAGGCCTTACAAATAGCTGAGAAAAGAAGAGACACAAAAGAATGGAAATAAAGGAAATATATACTTAATTGGATGCAGAATTCCAGAGAATAGCAAGGAGATAAGAAGACCTTCTTAAATGAACAGTGCAAAGAAGTAGAAGAAAACAATAGAATGGGAAAGACTAGAGATCTCTTCAAGAAAATGCAGCTATCAAGGAAACATTTCAAGTATGTCAAGTTAAAGGACAGAAACAGTAAGGACGTAACAGAAGCAAAAGAAATTATGAAGAGCTACAAGAATACATAGAAGAACTATACTGAGTTCTCAGTGACCTGGATAGCAGTGATAGTGTGATCACTTGCCTAGATCCAGACATCCTGGAGTCCAAAGTCAAGTGGAACTAAGGAAGCATTACTGCGGACAAAGCTAGTAGAGGGGATGGAATTCCAGCTGAACTATTTAAAATCCTGAAAGATGATGTAGTTAAAGTGCTGGACTCAATATGAGAGCAAATTTGGAAAACTCAGCAGTGGCCACAAGACTGGAAAAGGTCAGTTTTCATTCCAATCCCAAAGAAGGAAAATGCCAAGAATCTTCAAACTATCATAATTGTGCTCATTCCACCTGTTAGCAAGGTATTGCTCAAAATCCTTCAAGCCAGGCTTCAACAGTATATGAATTGAGAACTTCCAGATGAACAAGCTGTATTTAGAAAAGGAGAAGAACCAGAGATCAAATTGCCAACATTTATTGGATCTTGGGGTAAGCAAGGGAATTCAGGAAAAACATCTACTTCTGCTTCATTGACTATGATAAAGCCTTTTGTGTGTATTGCAACAAACTGTGGGAAATTCTTACCGAGATGGGAATACCACCAGATCACCTTACTTGTCTCGTGAGAAACCTGCATGCAGGTCAAAAAAGCAGCAGTTAGAACTGTGGACAGTGATGACAGCCATGACATTTAAGACACTTGCTCCTTAGAAGCAATCCGATGACAGCATATTAAAAAGCAGAGTCATCACTTTGCTGACAAATGTCCATATAGTCAAAGTTATGGTTTTTCCAGTAGTCATGTATGGATGTGAGTGTTTGACCCTAAAGAAGGCTAATCGTAGAAAAACTGATGTTTTCAAATCATGGTGCTGGAGAAGACTCCTGAGAGTCCCTTGAATAGCAAGGAGATCAAATCAGTCAATCCAAAAGGAAATCAACACGGAGTATTCATTGGTAGGACTGATGCTGAAGCTCCAATCCTTTGGCTACCTGATGCCAAGAGCTGACTTATTGGAAAAGACTCTGATGCTGGGAAAGATTGAGGGCGGGAGAAGAAGGGAGTGACAGAGGCTGAGATGGCTTGCTAGTATCACTGACTCAGTGGACCTGAGTTTGAGCAAACTCCAGAAGACAGTGAAAGACAGGGAAGCCTGGCATGCTGCAGTTCGTGGGCTTGCAAGGAGATGGACATGACTCAGTGACTGGGCAACAACAGCACCTTATATGTAGAATTTTACTGCTTTCTGATAAATAGGATTAGCTATAAACTTTTAAAATATTAATATAGTCATGACAATTTACCAAAGATATGAGTAAATATTATCCCACAACACATAGATGATTTCAATTTATCTCAGGACTTAGAATGGATGACTGCTTTCATCATTATTATCCCACATTGTCAGAGTTTAAGTATGAGATAAAAACATAATAAAATAAAAAATGAAGTAATATAAGACCTGATAAAACACATAATACTGACACATTTGTTGATTATGTGATTCTAGGGTTATAATCTCTGTGTAAACTAGCTTTTCTAAAAATAACAAAATATAGAAGTGTTTTACTTTTAAGACAAATACATGATAATCAGTGTTTTTTTTTTTAATTTTAGGAATAAATATCTAACAATAAATGAAGAAAACATATTACATTTGCAATGTTCCAAAACTATAATCGTCCTGGAAAACTTCAATGAAAGAGACAGAATATAAAATTCTAAAAATTTTTGTAAAACATAGCAAGAGCCAAACGTAAAAAGAGATTAAAAAATGATTTTGAGGGAAAGATTTTAAAATAATAAAAATACCCACTGTCCCCAAATTAATATATACATTTAATGCTGATTTAATTATATTTCAACAGCGTTTGCTTGTGTGTTGGTAGACAGAAGCAAGCACGGCTGATAAAATCAGAATAATAATTCAGTTGCAAAATAATCACAGAGCTAAAGTTTTATGTCAGCTATCATATATATAATGCTTATAACACTTCTTATGAGAACATTTTTTAGTTTTACATATCAATAAAATGAAGCTCAGAAAGGTTAAGTAGTTTGTGAGAAATATAATGTATTGTAAAATAGATATCATCAGAGCAGAAAGAACTTCATGAATCTGAATCACATATTTTCTCTCTATATCAGAGTACCACCAGTTTAAAATCTGATTTAACATTATGCTTGAGAAAATGAAAATGATTAAAATAATATTAAAATCACAGGAGGGAGGTAAAAGAAGGAGGGGATATATGTATACCTGTGGCTGATTCATGCTAAGATTTGGCAGAAAACAACAAAATTCTGTAAAGCAATTATCCTTCAATTAAAAAAATAAATAAATGCATTTAAAAAAAGAATAAGCAAAAATGCTTAATATTAACTTAATAAGAATAATATTAAAACCAAGTCTCCTAATATATATTTTATCAAATGTTAGGTTAAAATTTAAATTGACAGAAACCACAATTCAGTGTACATATAATTGTTGAAAAGTTTTCCAGAAATTGTCTTCATGAATAAAACTAGTTCATTCTGTATATCTTCCTAACTTTATAATTTAGAAAAAAAAACCTTCAAAAGAATGGATACAAACTTAATAAAAGTTTAAAACACCCAAAAGTTGGCATAGATTTTAAGAAATGCAGTTGAGCCTTAGATTCGTTACTATAAAATGAAAAGGGACTTCCTTAGTGGTCCAGGGGTTAAGAATCCTCCTGCAAGCCTTGCAGTGGAGGGAACATGCAGCTGATCCCTGGTTGGGGAAGTAAGACCCCACAAGTCACAGGACAACTAATCCCTTGCACTACTGAGCCCATCCACTCTGGAGCCTGCACATCACAAATAGACTCTTTGTGTGCCTCAACAAAATGTTCCACATGCTGGAACTAAGATCTGTCACAGCAAAAGCAGTTAATTTTAAAAATAAATAAGTACAATTAAGATTTTGAGCAAATTCCCATAAATGTTTTGGATAATTATCTTATCAGTTAAGTCAGAATGTTTGGAAGTGCAATTTGAGTCTATAGATTTAGTTTGGTCTCATTAAACTGGGAAATTTCACACAATTTTTCTAGAAATAGGTTCACCCACTCCCTGTTTCTCTCAGATTTGGAGTAGTCGTCTAACCTTACTATGATGGGTGACTGACAAAGCTCACCTAGAGACAGAGAGACCTGGAGAGAGGACAATCCACTAATACAGTTGACCCACTTATATCTGCTACATCCATGAATGCAAGGATGATTCCCCCAAAATGTGAGTGAAGTAATGTGACTAGATGGAAAGTATATGACCTCTGAGCTCAGAGGAACAGAGGTTAGAATCTGGCTCTGCCCCTTACTTCTAACTTTGAAAATTTATTCACTCTCTCCAGGCCTCTATTTTCTTATTTGTAAAATGAATATAACAGAATATCAGTAGCATTGCTGCTGCTGCTAAGTTGCTTCAGTCATGTCCGATTCTGTGCGACCCCATAGACAGCAGCCCACCAGGCTCCCCCGTCCCTGGGATTCACCAGGCAAGAACACTGGAGTGGGTTGCCATTTCCTTCTCCATTGCATGAAAGTGAAAAGTGAAAGTGAAGTCGCTCAGTCGTGTCCGACTCTTAGCGACCCCATGGACTGTAGCCCAGCAGTCTCCTCCATCCATGGAATTTCCTAGGCAAGAGTACTGGAGTGGCTTGCCATTGCCTTCTCCAAGCATTGCTAGGAAGATTAATTAAAAATTCAAGAATCCAGATGATGTATGGTTCATAGTTGATATTTAAATATTATTTATAGTGCCACAATCATTATTGCTCTTTTAAAGAGACTAACAATACAAAAGATGAATTAATTAGAAACTGGAATAGGGAATTCTGGGCAAAAACTGAAATGAAGGGACATTATCAAGACAAATTTATTGACAGAGATTGAAATAGAAAAGGGGGAAGATTCGGTGGCAAGGCTGTATCAAAATGTAGGTGTCCTGAGAGGGGACTGCTAGAAGGACAGTTAGTAATAATGTACCTTCACTGAGGAAGCACTCCAATTATAAAATAAAGCTATTTTTGTTACTTATTCATATTAGTTTTTATATACTTGTACTATAAGTGAAAATGCTTTATTTGAAAACTTTTTATACCTGATATACTGAGTTATTTCCAAATATATTAAAACATTAAATTTGTTATATTTTATCTGGATGATTCTTTTTACTAAAAAGCTTACTGTAAGTGAAAAACAATCAGAGACATTAAACAGGTATTTCTGACATGTGTTTTAAAAAAGGCAAAAGCTGTATCTTTGAAAAGATAAATAAAATTGACAAACCATTAGCCAGACTCATCAAGAAACGAAGGGAGAAAAATCAAATCAATAAAATTAGAAGTGAAAATGGAGAGATCACAATGGACAACACAGAAATACAAAGGATCATAAGAGACTACTATCAGCAATTATATACCAATAAAATGGACAAAGTGGAAGAAATGGAAAAATTATTAGAAAAGTACAATTTTCTAAAACTGAACCAGGAAGAAATAGAAAGTCTTAACAGACCTATTACAAGCACGGAAATTGAAACTGTAATCAGAAATCTTCCAGCAAACAAAAGCCCAGGTCCAGATGGCTTCACAGCTGAATTCTACCAAAAATTTAGAGAAGAGCTAACACTTTTCTAACACTCAAACTCTTCCAGAAAATTGCAGAGGAAGGTTAACTTCCAAACTCCTTCTATGAGACCACCATCACCCTAATACCAAAACCTGACAAAGATGCCACGCAGAAAAAAAGAAAACTACAGGCCAATATCACTGATGAACATAGATGCAAAAATCCTTAACAAAATTCTAGCAATCAGAATCCAACAACATATTAAAAAGATCATATACCATGACCAAGTGGGCTTTATCCCAGGGATGCAAGGATTCTTCAATATCTGCAAATCAATCAATGTAGTATACCACATCAACAAATTGAAAAATAAAAGCCATATGATTATCTCAATAGATGCAGAGAAAGCCTTTGACAAAATTCAACATCCATTTATGATTAAAAAAAAAAAAAAAAAAACTCTCCAGAAAGCAGGAATAGAAGGAACATACCTCAACAAAATAAAACCTATATATGACAAACCCACAGCAAACATTATCCTCAGTGGTGAAAAATTGAAAGCATTTCCCCTAAAGTCAGGAACAAGACAAGAGTGCCCACTTTCACCACTACTATTCAACATAGTTCTGGAAGTTTTGGCCACAGCAAAGAGAGCAGAAAAAGAAATAAAAGGAATCCAAACTGGAAAAGAAGAAGTAAAACTCTCACTGTTTGCAGATGACGTGATCCTCTACATAGAAAACCCTAAGACTCCACCAGAAAATTACTAGAGCTAATCAATGAATATAGGGAAGTTGCAGGATATAAAATCAACACACAGAAATCCCTTGCATTCCTATACACTAATCATGAGAAAATAGAAAGAGAAATTAAGGAAACAATTCCATTCACCATTGCAATGAAAAGAATAAAATACTTAGGAATATATCTACCTAAAGAAACTAAAGACCTTTATATAGAAAACTATAAATCACTGGTGAAAGAAATCAAAGAGGGCACTAATAGATGGAGAAATATACCATGTTCATGGGTTGGAAGAATCAATATAGTGAAAATGAATATACTACCCAAAGCAATTTATAGATTCAATGAAATCCCTATCAAACTACCAACAGTATTTTTCACAAAGCCAGAACAAATAATTTCACAATTTGTATGGAAATACAAAAAACCTCGAATAGCCAAAGCAAGCTTGAGAAAGAAGAATGGAACTGGAGGAATCAACCTGCCTGACTTTAGGATCTACTACAAAGCCACAGTCATCAAGACAGTATGGAACAATGACAGATCAATGGAACAAAATAGAAAGCCCAGAGATAAATCCATGCACCTATGGACACCTTATCTTTGACAAAGGAGGCAAGAATATACAGTGGATTAAAGACCACCTCTTTAACAAGTGGTGCTGGGAAAACTGGTCAACTATTTGTAAAAGAATGAAACTAAAACACTTTCTAACACCATACACAAAAATAAACTCAAAATGGATTAAAGATCTAAAAGTAAGACCAGAAACTATAAAATTCCTAGAGGAGAACAGAGGCAAAACACTCTCCGACATAAATCACAGCAAGATCCTCTATGACCCACCTCGCAGAATATTGGAAATAAAAGCAAAAATAAGCAAATGGGACTTAATTAAACTTAAAAGCTTCTGCACAACAAAGGGAACTCTAAGCAAGGTGAAAAGACAGCCTTTAGAATGGGAGAAAATAATAGCAAATGAAGCAACTGCAAAGAACTAATCTCAAAAATATACAAGCAACTCCTACAGCTCAATTCCAGAAAAATAAACAACCCAATCAAAAAATGGGCCAAAGAACTAAATAGACATTTCTCCAAAGAAGACATACAGATGGCTAACAAACACATGAAAAGATGCTCAACATCACTCATTATCCGAGAAATGCAAATCAAAACCACAATGAGGTACTATTTCACGCCAGTCAGAATGGCTGCGATCCAAAAGTCTACAAGCAATAAATGCTGGAGAGGATGTGGAGAAAAGGGAACCCTCTTACACTGTTGGTGGGAATGCAAACTAGTGCAACCACTATGGAGAACAGTGTGGAGATTCCTTAAAAAACTGGAAATAGAACTGCCTTATGATCCAGCAATCCCACTGCTGGGCATACACACTGAGGAAACCAGAATTGAAAGAGACACATGTACCCCAATGTTCATCACAGCACTGTTTATAATAGCCAGGACATGGAAGCAACCTAGATGTCCATCAGCAGATGAATGGATAAGAAAGCCATGGTACATATACACAATGGAGTATTACTCAGCCATTAAAAAGAATACATTTGAATCAGTTCTAATGAGGTGGATGAAACTGGAGCCTATTATACAGAGTGAAGTAAGCCAGAAGGAAAAACACCAATACAGTATACTAACGCATATATATGGAATTTAGAAAGATGGTAACGATAACCCTGTATGCAAGACAGCTAAAGAGACACAGATGTATAGAACAGTCTTTTGGACTCTGTGGGAGAGGGAGAGGGTGAGATGATTTGGGAGAATGGCATTGAAACATGTATAATATCATATATGAAACAAATCGCCAGTCCAAGTTCGATGCATGATACTGTTTGCTTGGGGCTGGTGCACTGGGATGACCCAGAGGGATGGTATGGGGAGGGAGGAGGGAGGGGGGTTCAGAATGGGGAACACGTGTATACCTGTGTCGACTTCATGTTGATGTATGGCAAAACCAATACAATATTGTAAAGTAATTAACCTCCAATTAAAATAAATAAATTTATATTGTAAAAAAAGTGCATTTTCCTAGCAATATAAGCAGATTTGTATTGTCTGAGGAATATTTTTCCATGCTCTTCAGGATAAGCTAAAACATGAATTAAATAATAGGAAGAATACTATGCTAAGTCACATAAGAACACAAGTTCAGTTATGTCCGACTCTGTGCGACCCCATAGATGGCAGCCCACTAGGCTCCCCCGTCCCTGGGATTCTCCAGGCAAGAACACTGGAGTGGGCTGCCATTTCCTTCTCCAATGCATGAAAGTGAAAAGTGAAAGTGAAGTCGCTCAGTCGTGTCCGACTCTTAGCAACCCCATGGACTGCAGCATATCAGGCTCCTCCGTCCATGGGATTTTCCAGGCAAGAGTATATTCATTATTATTATTACCTTTATGCCACCATTATAATAATATTGTTTTAATGGTCTAAGAATAACTTTTGAACTAATTTTGTGTCTTCAACTGACCGAAGTGTGTACTTCCATTGAATCTTAATTAGTCAATGCCATGAAAAAAAATTTCAATATCTTTTATTTAAAGAAAATTCAATAACACAGTGTTGCTTCAGGAAGACAACTTTATGAAGTACATTTACTGCAAACTCAGGTACTTTGAGTTAGGCCAGCCAAACCAATATTAATATGTTGAGAAAATTAAATAAGCACTTTGGCCAAAATTTAATAATTACACTTAAATAATTGAAATCCTGCCTCCTATATAATAGGATTCCAATATTCCCGTAGAATATGCAGGAGGTGGTTGTTTCCAGGTGTGGCAATAGGTTATGTTGGTTCACTTGCTCTTCCACTTGTGAATAAAAAAAAAGAAAAGACTCACAGATTAATAAAGCTGGCCCAGGTTAGGAATGTGTCCTCTAGTCACTGCACACAATTATTTTTCCATAAGCACCAACCTAGACAGCATATTGAAAAGCAGAGACAGTACTTTGCCAACAAAGGTCCGTCTAGTCAAGGCTATGGTTTTTCCAGTGGTCATGTATGGATGTGAGAGTTGGACTGTGAAGAAAGCTAAGTGCCAAAGAATTGATGCATTTGAACCATGGTGTTGGAGAAGACTCTTGAGAGTCCCTTGGACTGCAAGGAGATCCAACCAGTCCATTCTAAAGGAGATCAGCCCTGGGTGTTCTTTGGAAGGAATGATGCTAAAGGCTGAAACTCCAGTACTTTGGCCACCTCATGTGAAGAGTTGACTCATTGGAATAGACTCTGATGCTGGGAGGGATTGGGGGCAGGAGGAAAAGGGGATGACAGAGAATGAGATAGCTGGATGGCATCACCGACTCGATGGACATGAGTTTGCGTGAACTCTGGGAGTTGGTGATGGACAGGCAGGCCTGGCGTGCTGTGATTCATGGGGTTGCAAAGAGTCGGACATGACTGAGCAACTGAATTGAACTGAACTGAAGCAATAATAACCAGTTTATGCACTTATAAACCAAACTGTTATGTTAAAAACCAATGAAACTAACCAATCTTGCTATCTAGGGCTGTCTTGTGAAGGGGAAAGCACATTTTTGCTAGATTGGGTCTGTTTTATCTTAAGCGATACAAGACAGAAAGTTAATATTTAAGCATATATGCTTGAATTACTGAGATTATCATCTGAAATCATTTTAATTTTGTAAATCATGTTATATTTATATGTAAGAAAATACTGGTTTGGAAACTTCCCTGGTGGTCCAGTAGAGGCTAAGACTCCATGCTGCCAATGCAGGGGGCCGGGTTCAATGCCTGGTGAGGGAACTAAGTCTCATATGCCACAACCAAAATCTGGTCCAGCCAAATAAATAAATACTTGAAAAAAAAAAAAGAAAGAAAGAAAAGAAAATGCTAGTTTAAATATCTTTGTCTATAAATCATGGCTCATTGTTTTGTATGACAGTGTATAACTTGCCTCTGAATATTTGTTGCTATTAGCTTATTCTCACTTTATCTAAGTATATATTTAACACATTAATTTGGTAACTATAGCAAAAGATTTAAAGAGAAAAGTTTTGTTGGTGCTTGTTTGTAAGAAGGTGTCTGTAGTTCTTCCATTAACAGAAGTCTTTGAAGCTAAATTTTTGCAGAAATGGGTCTCTCCATCACTGTAACAAGGTAAAATAGGTCAAGCCTGCATGGGGCAAAACTAAAAGAAACCAATTTTCTAAGTAGCTTCCCTAGCTAGAGGGGAAAAAAAAAAAAAGAAAGAAAAAAACTTTGCCTTTCTGGAAAGTTGCAGTCGGTGTAATATAGCAAAGGAAAAGCAAGAAAGGGAAAAGTTTTACTTAGATAACAAGAGGGTATCTTTCAGAAGGAGTAAGGATGTGCCCTTATTTATCATTATTTCCTTTTGCTATGAACAGGGAATGCATCTGTCGATGTCATTCTGTTAGTTATTTTATGTACTCTAGAGATGATTTAAACTGTATTGGGGGATGTGCACAGGTTATAAGCAAATACTTTGTCATTTTATATGAGATTTGAGCATCTTGAAATTCAGTGTCTAGACCCAATCCCTCTTGGATATTGAGGACAATTGAATTGTATCAGTTCAGAGGGAAAGAGAGAGAGAAGAGAGCGAAAAAGAGAGAGATCTCATGACTCTTCTTACCAGTGCACTAATTCCACTATGAGGGCTCCACCTTCTTGACTTCCCTTCCAAATATCCCATCTCCAAATACTATCCCATAAGGTATTTGATTTTCAATATACAAATTCTGGGGGGACACAGATATGCAATTCATAGCAGATATTTAGTAAGTAATTGTTTTAATGGCTGAATGAAGGAATTTTAAAAATTCCAATAGGAATTTAATTATTCTTTAAGATTCCCTTTCAAAAGTTATTTTTTAAGGATGTGTATCTTCTGTGTATAATGAAACTTTAGAATAGTGTTCTTTAGTAGAAGCCTATTCTTGGATTATCATTTCTTTATATATATGTATATGTGTATATATATACAATTTAAATGTTTATTGTTTGCAAGTGGCAAGACAAAAAACAGTAACAAAACATTAGACTTAGAAAACCATGGCAGGGCAGACACTACATGAAAGCGTGCAGTAATGTGAAAATGAGGGGGCCTTGAGATAGTCCCTGAGGTGCAAAGTGATTACAAAAGAATCAGCATTTTCCTACTTCAGAAAAACAAAAGTAATCGCTGTCATTGGTGGTATAGGCAAGTTGAAAGTGAAAGTGAAACTTGCTCAGTCCTGTGTTATTCTTTGCTGGACTAAATGTTATTCTTTGCTGGACTAAATGTTATTCTTTGCATGGACTAAACAGTTCATGGAATTCTCCAGGCCAGAATACTGGAGTGGGTGGCCTTTCCCTTCTCCAGGGGATCTTCCCAACCCAGGGATTGAACCCAAGTATCCCACATTAAAGGAAGATTCTTTACCAGCTGAGCCATAAGGGAAGTCCAAAAGCAAATAGATGAGCCAATAATCTACTCTAGAATCATTCTGGAAACACCTTATGCTTAGTCACTCAGTCCTGTCTGGCTTTTTGCAACTCCATGAACTGCAGCCCACCAGACTCCTCTGTCCATGGGATTTTCCAGATAAGACTACTGGAGTGAGTTGTCATTTTCTTCTCCAGGGGATCTTCCCAATCCAGGGATTGAACCCAGGTCTCCAGCATTGCAGGTAGATTATTTACCAACTAAGCCACCAGAGAAGTAAAGTGAAAGTCAGTCAGTTGTGTCCTTCTCTTTACAACCCCATGGATTATATAGTCCATGGAATTCTCCAGGTCAGAATATTGGAGAATATTGGAGAATAAGATCCCCTTCTCCAGGGGATCTTCCCAACCAAGGGACTGAACCTAGGTCTCACGCATTGCAGGCAGATTCTTAATGGAGTAATAATACCTTAAATTTCTAGGATAATAATAAATTTACCTCTCCTTCTGAAATATAAGCTAAAGTGTTGCCATTTCAGAAATATTCTCAGTGAGGAAAAATTTCTTATTTCAGGCATCACGCTTTATGTATTGGCTTTTCTGAGTGCTTGTATTGTGGCCCTGTGAGCTTAACATATGATAGTGGAGGCAGAAGAAAATACTTTACTGACCACATGGTCTTGTCCAAGTCATTTAAGCTACAATATGAATATGCAAACAAGTGGACTTTGTAGCTTCCCCTTGACATTCATTCGGGTTTCTGAACTAACAATCATTTGATAAGAAGATTCTTTCAAACTATGGAATCTCATTTGTTCAGGATGGGGAACACATGTATACCTGTGGCGGATTCATTTTGATATTTGGCAAAACTAATACAATTATGTAATTATGTAAAGTTTAAAAATAAAATTAAATTAAAAAAAAAGTACATCTACATTTTTACTTTGCTGCTGCTGCTGCTAATTCAGCTCAGTCGTGTCCGACTCTGTGCGACCCCATAGACGGCAGCCCACCAGGCTCCCCTGTCCCTGGGATTCTGCAGGCAAGAACACTTCAGTGGGTTGCCATTTCCTTATCCAATGCATGACAGTGAAAAGTGAAAGTGAAGTCACTCAGTCATGTCAGACACTTAGCGACCCCATGGACTGCAGCCTACCAGGCTCCTCCATCCATGGGATTTTCCAGGCAAGAGTACTGGAGTGGGGAGCCATTGCCTTCTCCGAATTTTTTATTGTCTCCCTAAAATCATGTTCCTCTGACTAACTCGATGAAGCTGACTAGTTATATTTAATAATAGCAGAAAACAAATCCTCATCTCTTTTTGCTGAGCTTCCTTCAATGTTTAAAGTTAACATGACATAATGTATTTTGCATCTATTTTCCAATGAATTTTTTTGTTTGTAATCATTGTTTACTTCCTCCAGCTATATCACAATATATAAGAAGATATTAAAGAAGTGGCAAGAAAACCCAGAAGAACTATAACAAAAAGACCTTCATGACCCAGATAACCATGATGGTATGATCATGCACCCACAGCCAGACATCCTGGACTACAAAGTCAAGTGAACCCTGGGAAGTATCACTACAAACAAAGCTAGTAGAGGTGATGGAATGCCAGTTGAGCCACTTCAAACCCTAAAACATGATGCTGTTAAAGCGGTGCACACAATATGCCAGCAAATTTGGAAAACTCAGCAGTGGCCACAGGATTGGAAAAGGTCAGTTTTCATTCCAATCCCAAAGAAAGGCAATACTGAAAAATGTTCAAACTACCACACAATTGCACTCATATCACATGCTAGCAAAGTACTGTTCAAAATTCTCCAAGCCATGCTTCAACAGCATGTGAGCAGTGAACTTCCAGATATTTAAGCTGGATTTAGAAAAGGCAGAAGAACCAGAGATCAAATTGCCAAAATTCGTTGGATCATAGAAAAAGCAAGACAGTTCCAGAAAAACATCTATTTCTGCTTTATTGACTATGTCAAAGCCTTTCACTGTGTGGCTCACAAGAAATTGTGGAAAATTCTTCAAGAGGTGGGAATACCAGACCACCTGACTTGCCTCCTGAGAAATCTGTATGCAGCTCAAAGCAACAATTAGAACTGGACATGGAACCAGAGACTGGTTCCAAATCAGGAAAGGAGTATGTCAAGGCTGTATACTGTCACCCTGCTTATTTAACTCATATGCAGAATATATCATGTGAAAGGCCAGGCTGGATGAAGCACACGCTGGAATCAGGAGAAATATCAATAACTTCAGATACACAGATGACACCACCCTTATGGCAGAAGGTGAGAAACTAAAGAGCCTCTTGATGAAAGTGAAAGAGGAGAGTGAAAAAATTGGCTTAAAACTCAACATTCAGAAAAATTAGATCATGACATCCAGTCCCATCACTTCATGGCAAATAGATGGGGAAACAATGGAAACAGTGACAAACTTTATTTTCTTGGGCTCCAAAATCACTGCAGATAGTGACTGCAGCCATGAAATTAAAAGACACTCACTCCTTGGAAGAAAAGCTATGACCAATGTAGACAGCTTATTAAAAATCAGAGACATTACTTTGCTAACAAAGATCCATCTAGTCAAAGTTATAGTTTTTCCAGTATTCATGTATGGATGTGAGTGTTGGAATATAAAGAAAGCTGAGTAGCAAAGAATTGATGCTTTTGAAATGTGGTGTTGGAGAAGACTCTTGAGAGTCCCTGGGACTGCAAGGAGATCCAACCAGTCCATCCTAAAGGAAATCACTCCTGGGTGTTCATTGGAAGGACTGATGTTGAAGCTGAAACTCCAATACTTTGGCCACTTGATGTGAAGAACTGACTCACTGGAGAAGACCCTGATGCTTGGAAAGACTGTAGGTGGGAGGAGAAGGGGACAACAGAGGATGAGATGGTTGGATGGCATCCCCGACAATGGACATGAGTTTGAGCAAGCTATAGGAGTCGGTGATGGACAGGGAGGCCTGGCTTGCTGCAGTCCATGGGGTCACAAAGAGTCTGACATGACTGAGCAACTGAACTGAACTGAATCACTACTTTCTTCCTCTAGTTAGATCACAAACATTTTAAAAGCAGACTTTCACTTGTTTGCTCCGCCTATAGTCTTTGCATATCAGGCAAAAGATATATTTTAAAATTTATTCATGTTTTGATTGCCACTTGAAGTATTTCTTAAAGCATATAGTTTCACCCAAAATTATACGTATGCTGATACTCAGTGAGTGAAATAATGAACTTATGCTGGTGATGGTGGTTTGGTGTCTTAAGTTGTCTCCAACTTTTGCAACTCCATGGACTATAGCCCACCAGGCTCCTCTGTCCAAGGGATTTCCAACAATAATACTGGAGCGGTTGCCATTTCCTCCTCCTGGGAATTTCCTGACCCAGGGATTGAGCTGCATCTTCTGGACTGCAGGGGGATTCTTTACCAACCAGACCACCAGGGAAGTCCCTAATGAACTTATACCACGTTCCAAAATCTCCTTCATATTCCCATGGTAATTTTTATGCTACATTTGTATGCCTGTTATTAGTGAAATGCTTTACTTAGCTATTTTACCTGAGTATCTCAGATTCTTTTTTATTCTCTATTTATTCCTCATGCCTCAAATTCAAATAACAGTCAGATGTTTTAATTATCCCTTATTAAAAGGAGAAACAGAGGATGAGATCTTTGGATGGCATCACCAACTCAATGGACATGAGTCTGAGCAAACTTTGGGAGTTGCTTAAGGACAGGGAAGCCTGGCATGATGCAGTCCATGGGGTTGCAAAGAGTTGGGCATGACTGCATGACTGAACAACAGCAGTTTCTGTCATAGGCACCTTTTGTTTTGAGGCCAGCCTCCTGGTGAGATGTTCATGATAGTCCTAACTAACTTTCCAGATTATTATTTCCATATTATCTGTCTTTCCTTATCCTTATGGATTTATTTTTCTAAAAATTTATCTTAATAAAGCCTATTTCTGATGAAATCACTGGATGTCATTGTAAATAGACTAATTTTTAAATTCCATGTACTATGTTTGAACTTGACTTACCTGGCAGACTATTGTTCTTTATGATAATCTTATATTAAAAAAAAACAAAAACAAATTCTTCACAATTAAATACTTTATCTCTTGCTTTTTATGTGCTAAATTTGCCAGTCCTTCTCCATGAAATACATGGTTTTCCTTCTTACTGAAATGAAATATTATTTATACTTCTAAATCCAACTCAAATAACACTTCCTCCCTGACTGCTTTATTTATGCTGCTAGTCACTGTATTCATTTCATATAATACACACACACTACTTTTATTTAAATAAGCTGCATTTTCATTTAATGTGTTTATTACATCTGTTGTATTTCACCTATACTACTCAATTTCCTTATAAACTAAAAGTACATCTTATCCCATTTTATATTTGTGGAGGTAAACTAGATAATGTCTTACAGGTGATGAAAGCTTAATAAAAATAAAGGAATTGTCTATGAAGGATGGAAGGACTGATGGATCCTTCTGCATGTCAACATTAGGAAGGCATAGCTGGTGGAGAAGATCAAATTATGAATGTGAAATCAAAATAAGGAAGCAATGCATTTCACCCAGAGCGGCCCTATTTCATGAACTTCTTCAGAACTAGTTAACTCAGCTTTTCCTGTACTGCTGGGAGAATCTCTCCATCCTTAAACATTTCCCTTTTAAAATCAGATTGTTCAAAATACAGTGTTGTTCCTTAGCCCTAAACTATCACTAATTGGGATATGTTTATATAAGGTTTATATTCTTACATTTCTTTTCATGTATACCTATTGTTTCTTGTGACAGTATCTGTATCTTTACATTTTCTTTATTTCTCACTCTCCCAAAGATTAATGAAGAGACAGCAGAAATTGACTGTTTCATTGGCTTTGTAGATAACTATAGGTTTTCTGAGCTGGTGAAACATTCCTTTGATGTGTGTGTTTCTGAGTGTGCTTATTCCTGTTTAGGGTGGAATGGGGAATTCCTTCCAGAGTCTCTGCTATGGAAGTCTAATTTTCTTAACTTTTCTCAAACTATGGAAGACATTTGAGTTACTTCTAATGAGGTGGATGAACCTAGAGCCTATTACACAGAGTGAAGTAAGCTAGAAAAAGAAAAGCAAATATATTAACACATATACATGGAGCCTAGAAAGATGGTACTGATGAATCCATTTGCATGGGAGCAATGGAGACACAGACATAGAGAACAGACTTATGGACATGGGTGGGCAGGGAGGAAGGAGAGGATGGGACAAGTAGAGAGAGTAGCATGGAAATATATACACTACTATATGGAAAATAGTTATCCAATAGGAATTCGCAGTATGACTCAAAGAGCTCTAACTGGAGCTCTGTAACAACCTAGAGGGGTGGGAAAGGGTGGGAGGTGGGTAGGAGATTTGAGAGGGAGGGGATATATATATATATACACACACATATATTCATGTTGATTCATGAATGATTCATGAACATGCTGATTCATGTTGATGGATGCCAGAAACCAACCCAATGTTGTAAAGCCATTATCCTTCAGTAAAAAATAAATAAAATTTTAAAAATAAATGTATTATAATGTATTCTATACATTGGAACTGATGACTAAATAGTCTTAAGTCGCTTTAATCAAAGTCACACACAATTATTAAGTGATAGGACTTTGAATAAAGTTTTCTCCAACTTATTCTAGATTTCAATCCAGGGACAAACCTGTTACACCAATTTGACATCTCCTTAGCACTAGGATTAAGGATCCAATGACATACCATTAGTGATGAAAACATATTTAAGTTTTGTCCACTTTTGAAAAATAGCCTGCTTTAATTTCAAACTGAAAAATTAGAAGGAAAAAAAAGGGAATTTTTAAGATTTCCTTTCATTCTGAAAAATTAGTTTACTTCTAAAATTACAGGCATATTGATAGTATTCATATGATATACTATGGCAGTAAATTGAACTTTAATTAATCCATGCTTTTAACCCATGCTCACAGGAAGATCTGAGGTACAGGTAAATAATTTGAGGTGTACCAGATCCTCTGTGAGTTGAAAATTTTTCATAGCTTTGGAATTGTCACAACAGACTAAAACTGGAATTCAAGAGTAAAAGTATAATGTATATTTTGACCATATATTAATATTTTAAGATTAAAATACTCCCCCATCCATGGGATTTTCCAGACAAGAGTACTGGAATGGGTTGTCATGTCCTTCTCCAAAATTAAAATAAAGCCTGAGTCAAAGCAAATGTAAAAAGCCAAGAAATCAAATCAATATGTTGTCAGATGCTTTAAAGGACCATTTCCATTCTGACATCTTACAAATTAACAATGGAAACATATTTCTCTGACTGGAGTTATCCTGCCCAGTTTTGCATCATTTACTGATAGAAAATTACCTTACAAAATACAGGTATTTACCCTCAGGATTTCCTCTTCAGTACATCAGACAGTTTGCATTACAGTTACCCTTCCTCCCACTGGACAAATGAGTCAATAAGGCATGGCAAGGAAAGAAAAGGAAGGGGAAAGAAATAAGGAAAGAAAGTCACTTCTAACAGCCGTGTAGGAGAACATGTAAAGGCTATGTTATCTCACTCAGCACAAAGGATCCCTGGATTTCTTTTTCCACCACAGAACAGCAGGTTTCCCTCCTCCCAAGCCATCGTACCCAACAATACTTCAGAGATAGCTCAGTTCTTTAGCTTTTAGTGTCTGTTAAAATGTAGAATTAAAAGCACACTACAGAGCTTTGATTCTTCATTTTTTCCCTCCTCATAGAAACAAAAACCTAAAAGAAGTTCAGGTTCTTCCAAAGGGATCCTGAAACCACAAGTAAAAGTTAGGATTCAAAGAACAAAGTATTGTCTAGGCATCCTATTATCTCGGGCAATGTTATGCTCACCAAGAACTTCAGAGACCCCTGAGGATGCTTATGTAAATTACCTCATCGTGTGGGAGAAATCTCACATTATCCATGCTATTTAAATAAATACTCCAGGAGCGCAAAGGGGCCAATGCAGTTAGCAAATGGTACCCTGTGTCAGGAGACCAGGAAAAATGTTAAACCTTACATAAAAAGAAAACCTAGTCCCAAAGATTAATGACTATGCAGCACTTAAAACCGGATGAGAAAAAACATAATATGTAAATGTGACAGGGTTTATGTTATCAACTCTTTTAGAATTCCTAAAATATGGGTTCAGCAAGGAGATTTATTCATAAATACTGTAATGTTTTGAATTTTACTTGAAGAGACTATTGTTTTATCAAAGAACATACTGTGAAGGAAAAAGAGTTTGTAAGCAGAGGGTAGAAAAGAAACCACCATCATCACAATACTGGGAGATGTGTGTATGTTTTGTCTCCTTTGACTTTAATTAATCACTCTCTCTGGACTTCTGTGAGCTGGGAAAAAAGGTTTATTTTTGTTTTTGTAGTTTGCTTGCCAGATGTGGTTCTTTGAACTATTGCTGCTCTAACTCTGGCAACCACACAATTCCTAGTGAAGGATTTTAATTTGTTTTACAACTAGACAAAAGCAGAACAAGAAATGATGCGGGCAGTGGAGTGCAGTGATGAGGGTCAATCTTGAGGACACAGCTGGCTATTAGTAAGGTAGGCATACAATGCCCACCTCTTCCTATTCCTTCCTTCTAATTATTATAAAAGATCCCTGATGCCTGAAGCTGACTTTTTTGTTTGTTTGTTTAACCATTTGTGGTTATCTCTAAAACAACAACAATGTCGTTAGAAATTTGATCTTCCTCACATTACACTTTTTCACAATATATACTGCAACATCTTGCCCATAGTATTTGATGTATACTATTGGCTGTGTGCTTAGTCAATCAGTCATGTCTGACTCTTTGCAACCCCTTGAACTGTCGCCCGCCAGTTCAAGGGCTCTGAATTAGGGCAACATAAGAGAAAAGCATGAGGGAAAGCCAGGGTAACTAAATGGGATTAAGGAAAACATCTCTTACTTTACATTTGATTTTCAATTATTCTTATACTGAGGGGTAATTAACAAAGGGAACTTAAGTTTCACAGCTGGACATTGGCCAAATCAAAGCAAAGAACAGGAGTTTCTTCTTTCCTTCCTTTTTCTTTTTCTTTTTTCTTGCTTCTTTGTTCTTCTTCCTTCATTAAATAATTACTGATGATGAGTTTCTACTATGTACATGTAACGTAATAGGTATTAAATATCCTGATACTTAAAGTATTTGAATATGTCATATTTAAGTATTTATTTGAATGTTATATTTAAATATTTACTTGAATATTTAAATAGTTTGATATGAGCTTAAAATTCTGTCAAATAAAGTAATTCCAAGAGTCAATGCTAAATACTAAAGCAGTAATGAATTTAAATTTGCTATATACATTATTTACTATAAATGCTAATTAGTATTGCTTTAAGAGAAAAGAAAATATTACTCATAGATCAATGATTCTAATATTATTTGTAATTGTCAAAGAGGTAAAGATGTAGCAACTAAAAGCCTCTCAAAAGTCAATGAACATCAGTCTGTATACTGAAGTAGACTATGAAATAGTCTTTTAACTTACTGTCTATACGAGACTCTTATTTTTCCAATATTTTATTATAAAAATTATAAACATACTGCAAATTTGATAGAAATATACAGTGAATAACTATATATTTAGCAACTAGTTTCTAAAATTTATATATATTTTAATTTATTTGCTTTGTATTTCTTTTAAAGTGTGACTTTTAGCTTAAAATAAAATAGTAAGATTTATACACAACTAATCACAACAAAAGCAATCTATAGCCATGTCAGACCGTCACTATTTTATAGAAAATCTAATGAATCAATGACACCTTAGTTTAGAATTGAATGATGGTTTCACATAAGAGATAACAGTCAAAATTTCATGTCCCGGAAGCAAATCATTATAGAAAAACATCACATCATAAAGTGAAAAACTTTTAAACTATTTTGGCATATAAATGTAGAAAGTAAATTAATAATGTTTATTCCCATTCTGATTAACATTTTATTATGTGCTGTGGGGTCAAATCCTGCAAATTAAGTTAAAGTAAATTAAAATAAATAGTTCAGAAAATAAGTGAGATTTTCTTTATAGACACACTATTTTCTTCATCAACAGAATGATCATACTTAAAATTATTTAAATCTTTGCAAATAGCATTTATACTATGCAAATATTAGCTAAATGTTACACAAAAGAGTTGTTTAAATGCCTGCAGTTTTATATCCCCTAACAGATGCCTGGGAATTTGTAAAATTGCATTCTAAACCATGATTTACAAGATTCTTGTTATGCAGACCTCTGGGTACCAGATTTATTTTTGATTTTTCTTTTACCTTTAAGAAAGAGAAAGTGATGGTGTGTGTGTGTGTGTGTGTGTGTGTGTGTGTGTGAGACAGAGAGTGAAAGGAAACCTGTCTGATTTTCGTATAGTTTGTACTTAGTTGCTACTCCAGATGGCTATACTTTTACAAAGACCAGGAGGATTTGGAATTTTCTATAGAAGTTATGGGGGTTGATTAAGTCGGATAAGTAGTCCTTTATTATCCTTACCTAAGCTTTACTAAAAGAAACTTTCCAAAGCCAACACAGATCTCTTCCTAGTGCTCTTTTTATCATATGATTTCACACAGCCTTGGTTTGGTACAGGTTAACTCATTTTTAAACCATTGTCTAGGTCTGCGCCAACACTATGAACAATATTTTACCCACCCAGACCTCCAGCTCCCACTTGTTAGAAATGAAATTCCAAGTCCCTGTGCTTTTGATTCAGGCCTTTTATTTTAAATTAGGCTACAGTCACTTCACTCTTTTTATCTGAATTCTGAGTATAAGTCAAAATGTTTTCTAATAAAAACATCTCTATTCTTTTTCTCATCAATACTAATAAGTATATTTTTCCTGTATATCCATTAATTGATCCTGTACCATCCCTTATAGCAGCAGCCCTGAAGCTTGAGAATGATGTGAAGATAAACAGCACTACAAAAGTTAAACAGAATATATATCAAAACAGGTAAACCATTATATAATTTCTGAACCTGAAACTCTTACTCTCAAATGTCTCAAGAGGGCTGCAGATATGATCTTCAGTGATTACATTGGGAAGATAATGTAGTGGGGAAAAACAACAGTATTATTTACCCATAGGACCCAATGCCCAAAGGATCCCATAGTCCAAAAGATTTCTCCTTCTCTATGTGCAAAACAAAAATGACATTATAGATATCCAATACTGACTTAATACTATGCAGCAGGCCCTTTTCTAAGTGCTTTACACATATTAACTCATTTAGTGTTCAAAAATTCTTTCAGACAGGTAACATGTTGAAATGGAGAAAAATGATAAGTAATTTGCCCAGTTAAGGTCACAGTTAAGAAATTGGAGGTCCCTGGATTTGAACCAAATCAATTTGCTTCAGAATCCTTGCCCCTAATTACTTGAATAATATATTTAAAATTTTGATCTTGTGGTTTTTCTAATAGAGTTCTACTAAATTTCCTGACCTATAATATTTAGGTCTTTTGTACCTAGTTTCATGGCTCATTTTTGTCACTTAACTCTTATTATGTTCAAATTTTCTCCAACGTCTTCCATTTATAAATTCATTTAATAGTAATATATATTACTAGTCTCAGTTATTATTGATACTCTGGGAATCAGATTTCTACTCCTCCAATAATCTATAAATTCCTTTTTGAGGCAAATAGATTGATGTGCATTTATAACAAAGGTAACTTGACCTGTTAGAGTGTTTCAGATCTAAAAAACTGTCCACAATCAATGAATGACATTGGGCAACACAATTCCTTCTCCAAATATTTATCTTTAAGGTCACAATAAGTAAATAGATTAAGAGGATAGCACTGAAACCTATACAAAACCATGTATAAAATAGTTTCTTAGTGGGAAGTTGCTGTATAGCAAAGAGAGCTCAGGCAAGGGCTCTGTGATGGCCTAGAAAGGTGGAATAGGGTGGGTGGTTGGAGGGAAGGGACACATGTATACCCATGGCTGAGTCATGTTGATGCATGCCAGAAACAAACACAATATTGTAAGCAATTATCTTCCAATTAAAAATAAATACATTCAATTGTAAAAAGAAATTATTTCAGCCTTACACAATTGTATATTAATTATTTAGACTGACCCTAATATATTCAGTGGATTTTAGTAGTTTTTAAACTTTTTTAGCATCCTCAAAAAAACCTCCATCAATTGTAAGAAAAAAGAAAGCAAGAAAAAGCAACATAACTCTAATATTTCTGATTACAAAAAATTCCCTAAATGTGAAAATACAGGCAGCTATGTAACCAAAAGTTTATGGATTGCTGTCAGGTAACATTTATTCCAACTTCATAATATTCCCTAGGTTTCCTAATTCTATTCCTGTTTCCTAACATCTGTTTCCTAATTCTATTCTGTCAATTGCTTCCCAAATTTTTCCCATCAAACATATCTTTTTTTCTGTGAGAAGCTGATCTCAAACTCCCACATCTTAAAGTTTAAGTCCATTGTTCCCAGTTATTCTTAGCTGATTCTCCCAACTGGTAATTGATATCTCTTTCCATCATGGTCTGAGATAGCCTAGTGGTCAAAAGCACTGTCATTGATCCAACACTGTCACACTGCCTTTAGTGTGTCAATTCTTAGTTCTTCCTCATTGAAAAGTTTATAATCTCTCTGGAGCCTTGCAGGATGCAGTCCATAGGGTGGCAGAGTCCAAAATGACTGAAGCGACAGAGCAGCCGCAGCAACATAAGCGTGATTATATAAATAACGAAAATAAAACATAACTCATTGAAGTATTTTGAAGATTATTTTTTAAACAGCACTCCTGAAAATTTACCTGACTATACCAGGTTTAATAAATATTTACTAATAATGATAATAATAAAATGCACCAGTATGTAAAATTTGAGAGAAGTTCTTATGATTAAAAATGTTAATCATGAGCACAGTCTACTGAAAAATTAATTTGCTTACTTTCATTTTACTTTACATAGTCTTTTGATTTTCTAAGGGTCTCCATGCTACTTTGCTTCACTGTAAATCTTTTCTGTTTATTTAATAATAATAAGTTAATGTGCTAGTGATTAAAGAGATTTTTTAAAGGAAAATATTTTAATCTTAAAATTTAAGGGACTATTTCAAAGAAAAGTGGGCACAAGATGAAATTTTAAATAATTTAAAATATAGTTAAAACAAAATTAACCATTAGGGTGTGCTAAGTTCATTTAATAGGTGTTAATCTACATAAATATGCTTTTAATCATCAAGTGCTATTTAATTATCTGCTATAACTGCTTTATTTAAATTAAGTCATTATATGAGACACTTTTTACATTGTACATTAATGGTATGCTTTTCTACTACTTTGTACTTATCTAGAGTGTTTCAAAATTGCTGAAATGAAAGTTGAGAGAATTTTTAAAATTCAAATTTCTCACATATCCTTGCTGGAAATTCATACTTTCACCACGTAAGATTTAAGTACTCTTCTTATGGGACAGGTATTTAGGAATTTAAAGCAGTGCTAAAACTACTAAAAAATAAGGACAATAAGCCTAGACATTCTGTGATTAATTGCTCTACCTTACTGCTCCCAAAATATATATTTTATTTTTATGCATAGATTTACAGACACAAAAATAGATATCCTTTGAATTATAGTTCAATACAACTTGCATTTATTCTGTTGTTCATATTGTGAAAGGGCTTCAATTTCAATTTTTGGCTTTCTGTGTTCCAGTTCTGTAATCAAGAACCTCTAGCTTCATTTGTTAGAGAATAACATTTATAATCCAAGATTTGGATGACAGGTGTGCTTATTGCTACTGAATGTCACTACTTTGTGCTTTCTTAATGGACAGAGCTAGGTGAAACCTGGACCCTGTTGCTCACTGTAGCTCTGTTTACAATAGCCAGGACATGGAAGCAATCTAACATCCATCAATAAATGAATTGATAAAGATGTGGTACATACATGCAATGGAACATTACTCAGCCATGGAAAGGAAAATGAGTGTCACTTGTATAGACCTAGAGACAGTAAAATAGAGTGAAGGAAGTCTGACAGAGAAAGACAAAAATCACATGATAATGCTTGTATGTGAAATCTAAGGAAAATGGTACAAATGAACTTATTTGAAAGTTAGAGTCACAGATGAAGAATACAAAGTTGTAGCTACCAAAGGGGGATAAACTGGGAGATGGGATGGGCACACACACTGCTATATGCACAAAATATATAATTAATAAGAATCTATTATATATCACAGGGAACTCTATTTAATATACTCTAATGGTCTATATGGGGGAAAAATCTAAAAAAGAGTGAATATATGTATACGTATAACTGATTCATTTTGCTATACAGTAGAAACTAATGCTTGTAAATCAACAATATCTCAATAAAAATTAATTTTAAAAAAGACTACACAGTGTAAGATTCTAGAAAAAAAAAATCATGCAGTGAGAAGAAAAGTAGTTACCAGTGACTGGGAGATGGAGAGAAGAATTGGTGTAGCACAAAGGATATTTAAGGCAGGGTAAATTGTTTTTACATATCAAAACCCATGGCGTGTACCACAGCAAGAGGGAACTGCAGCGGAAACTGTGGACCTTAGATGATTATGATGTGTCAGTGTAAGGTCCTCAGTTGAAACCAATGTACTGTTCCAGTGGTGTTCTGATGATGGGGATGCCTTTAAGTGTGGAGGCAGGGAGTATACTGGAAACCCATGTCCCTTCTTCTTCATTATTGTTGTGAATCTAAAGCTGTTCTAAATGCAAAATCTTAAAACAAATTAAAAACATCAACAAACATTAAAGGAGAACAGTATGGAGATTCCTTTAAAATTTAGGAATAAAACTGCAATGATTCAACAGATCCACTAATGGCCATATACCTTAAGATATTCAAATTGAAAAAGACACATGTACCCCAATGTTCATTTCAGCCTTACTTATAATAGCTAGCACGTGGAAGCAACATAGATGTCAGAGACAGATGAATGGATAAAGAAGCTGTGGTACATATACATGGCAGTGGTTTAGTCGCACAATTGTATCCAACTCATGCAGCCTCATGGACTATAGCCCAAGAGGTTACTCTGTCCATGTGCTTTCCCAGGTAAGAATACTAGAGTGGATAGTCATTTCCTTCTCCAGGGAATATTCCTGACCCAGGGACCAAACACACGGTTTGTGTGCTGAGGGCAGTGTCCTGCTTTGCAAGCAGATTCTTTGCCAACTGAGCCACCAGGGAAGTGATACGCTACACACACACACACACATACATATATATACATATATATATATATATAAAGGAATATTCAGTTCAGGTCAGTTCAGTTCAGCCGCTCAGTCATGTCCAACTCTTTGCGACTCCATGAATCACAGTACGCCAGGCCTCCCTATCCATCACCAACTCCCGGAGTTCACTCAGACGCACATCCATCGAGTCAGTGATGCCATCCAGCCATCTCATCCTCTGTCCTCCCCTTCTCCTCCTGTCCCCAATCCCTCCCAGCATGACAGTCTTTTCCAATGAGTCAACTCTACGCATGAGGAGGCCAAAGTATTGGAGTTTCAGCTTTAGCATCATTTCTTCCAAAAAATCCCAGGGCTAATCTCCTTCAGAATGGACTGCTTGGATCTCCTTGCAGTCAAAGGGACTCTCAAGAGTCTTCTCCAACACCACAGTTCAAAAGCATCAATTCTTCAGTGCTCAGCCTTCTTCACAATCCAACTCTCACATCCATATATGACCACAGGAAAAACCATAGCCTTGACTAGACGGATCTTTGTTGGCAAAGTAATGTCTCTGCTTTTGAATATGCTATTTGGGTTGGATATAACTTTCCTTCCAAGGGTAAACGTCTTTTAATTTCATGGCTGCAGTCACCATCTGCAGTGATTTTGGAGCCCAGAAAAATAAAGTCTGACACTGTTTCCACTGTTCCCCCATCTATTTCTCATGAAGTGATGGAACCGGATGCCATGATCTTCGTTTTCTAAATGTTGAGCTTTAAGCCAACTTTTTCACTCTCCACTTTCACTTTCATCAAGAGGATTTTTAGTTCCTTTTCACTTTCTGCCATAAGGGTGGTGTCATCTGCATATCTGAGGTTATTGGTATTTCTCCCGGCAATCTTGATTCCAGCTTGTGCTTCTTCCAGCCCAGCATTTCTCATGATGTACTCTGCATAGAAGTTAAATAAGCAGGGTGACAATATACAGCCTTGACGTACTCCTTTTCTTATTTGGAACCAGTGTGTTGTTCCATGTCCAGTTCTAAATGTTGCTTCACATACAGATTTCTCAAAAGGCAGGTCAGGTGGTCTGGTATACCCACCTCTTTCAGAATTTTCCACAGTTTATTGTGATCCATACAGTCAAAGGCTTTGGCAAAGTCAATAAAGCAGAAATAGATGTTTTTCTGGAACTCTCTTGCTTTTTCCATGATCCAGCAGATGTTGGCAATTTGAGCTCTTGTTCCTTTGCCTTTTCTAAAACCAGCTTGAACATCAGGAAGTTCATGGTTCATGTATTGCTGAAGCCTGGCCTGAAGAATTTTGAGCATTACTTTACTAGCATGTGAGATGAGTGCAATTATGTGGTAGTTTGAGCATTCTTTGGCATTGCCTTTCTTGGGGATCGGAATGAAAACTGACCTTTTCCAGTCCTGTGGCCATTGCTGAGTTTTCCAAATTTGCTAGCATACTGAGTGAAGCACTTTCACAGCATCATCTTTCAGGATTTGCAATAGCTCAACTGGAATTCCATCACCTCCACTAGCTTTTTTCATAGTGATGCTTTCTAAGGCCCACTTGACTTCACATTTCAGGATGTCTGGCTCTAGGTCAGTGATCACACCATCGTGATTATCTGGGTCGTGAAGATCTTTTTTGTACAGTTCTTCTGTGTATTCTTGCCACCTCTTCTGAATATCTTCTGCTTCTGTTAGGTCTATAATTCTGTCCTTTATTGAGCCCATCTTTGCATGAAATGTTCCCTTGGTATCTCTAATTTTCTTGAAGAGATCTCTAGTCTTTGCCATTCTGTTGTTTTCCTCTATTTCTTTGCACTGATCACTGAGAAAGGCTTTCTTATCTCTCCTTGCTATTCTTTGGAACTCTGCATTCAGATGCTTATATCTTTCCTTTTCTCCTTTGCCCCAACCAATAACTCTGAAGAAACTGAAATTGAACAGTTCTATTCTGAAAGAGATGGGAATACCAGAACATCTGATCTGCCTCTTGAGAAATTTGTATGCAGGTCAGGAAGCAACAGTTAGAATGGGAGATGGAAAAACAGACTGTTTCCAAATAGGAAAAGGAGTTCGTCAAGGCTGTATATTATCACCCTGTTTATTTAACTTCTATGCAGAGTACAGCATGAGAAATGCTGGACTGGAAGAAACACAAGCTGGAATCAAGATTGCCGGGAGAAATATCAATAACCTCAGATATGCAGATGACACCACCCTTATGGCAGAAAGTGAAGAGGAACTCAAAAGCCTCTTGATGAAAGTGAAAGTGGAGAGTGAAAAAGTTGGCTTAAAGCTCAACATTCAGAAAACGAAGATCATGGCATCCGGTCCCACCACTTCATGGGAAATAGATGGGGAAACAGTGGAAACAGTGTCAGACTTTATTTTTCTGGGCTCCAAAATCACTGCAGATGGTGACTGCAGCCATGAAATTAAAAGACGTTTACTCCTTGAAAGGAAAGTTATGTCCAACCTAGATAGCATATTCAAAAGCAGAGACATTACTTTGCCAACAAAGGTCCGTCTAGTCAAGGCTATGGTTTTTCCTGTGGTCATGTATGGATGTGAGAGTTGGGCTGTGAAGAAGGCTGAGCACTGAAGAATTGATGCTTTTGAACTGTGGTGTTGGAGAAGACTCTTGAGAGTCCCTTGGACTGCAAGGAGATCCAACCAGTCCATTCTGAAGGAGATTAGCCCTGGATTTCCTTGGAAGAAATGATGCTAAAGCTGAAACTCCAGTACTTTGGCCATCTCATGTGAAGAGTTGACTCATTGGAAAAGACTCTGATGCTGGGAGGGATTGGGGACAGGAGGAGAAGGGGATGACAGAGGATGAGATGGCTGGATGGCATCACTGACTCGATGGACGTGAGTCTGAGTGAACTCCAGGAGTTGGTGATGGACAGGGAGGCCTGGCATGCTGTGATTCATGGCATCGCAAAGAGTCAGACACGACTGAGTGACTGATCTCATCTGATGACAACCTACAAGGCCTTATAGAACTAACACCCAAAAAAGTTGTCCTTTTGATTATAGGGGAATTAATGCAAAAGTAGGAAGTCAAGAAATTCCTGGAGTAATAGGCAAATTTGGCCTTGGATTACAAAATGAGGCTGAGCAAAGGTTAATAGAGTTTTCGCAAGAGAATGCACTGGTCACCCTTTTCCAATAATACAAGAGAAGACTTTACACATGGAGACCACCAAATGGTCAATACTGAAATCAGATTGATTATATTCTTTGCAGCCAAAGATGGAGAAGCTCTATACAATCAGCAAAAACAAGACTGGGAGTTGATTGTGGCTCAGATCATGAGCCAAATTGCCATGATCTTATTGCCAACAGTCTTATTGCCAAATTCAGACTTAAACTGAAAAAAGTAGGGGAAATAACTAGACCATTCAGGTATGACCTAAATCAAACCCTGTAGGATTATAGAGTGGAAGTTACAAATAGATTTAAGAGATTAGATCTGATAGACAGAGTGCCCTAAGAACTATGGATGGATGTCCATGACATTGTACAGGACATAGACATCAAAACCATCCCCAAGGAAAAGAAATACAAAAAGGCAAAACGGTTTTCTGAAGAGTCCATAACAAAAAAAGAAGAGAAGCAAAAGGCAAAGGAGAAAAGGAAAGAAAAACGCATTTGAATGCATAGTTCCAAAGAATATCAAGGAGACGTAAGAAAGCCTTCCTCAGTGATCAGTGCAAAGATATACAGGAGAACAATAGAATGGGGAAGACTAGTGATCTCTTGAAGAAAATTAGATACCAAGGAAATAGTTCATGCACAGATGGGCACAAAAAAAGGACATAAATGGTATGAAACTAACCGAAGCAGAGGATATTAAGAAGAGGTGACAAGCATACATAGAAACTACACAAAAAAGATCTTCATGATGCAGATAGTCATGATGGTGTGATCACCAACCTAAAGCCAAACATCCTGGAATACGAAGTCAAGTGGGCCTTAGGAAGCATCACTACGAACAAAGCTACTGGAGGTGATGGAATTCCAGTTGAGCCATTTCAAATACTAAAAGATGATGCTATGAAAGTGTTGCACTCAATATGCCAGCAAATTTGGAAAACTCAGCAGTAGCCACAGGACTGGAAAAGGTCAGTTTTCATTACCCAAAGAAAGGCAACACCAAAGAATGCTCAAAATGCTCAAATTACCACACAATTGCCACACAATCTAGTCTAGTCAAGTAATGCTCAAAATTCTCCAAAACCAGGCTTCAATTCTATGTGAACAGTGAACTTCCAGATGTTCTAGCTAGATTTAGAAAAGGAAAAGAAACCAGAGATCAAATTGCCAACATCCATTGGATCATCTAAAAAGCAAGAGGGTTCCAGAAAAACATCTATTTCTCCTTTATTGACAATGCCAAAACCATTGACTGTGTGGCTCACAACAAACTCTGGAAAATTCTTAAAGAGATGGGAATATCAAACTACCTGACCTGCCTCTTGAAATATTTGTATACAGGTCAGGAATCAACAGTTAGAATTGAACATGAAAAAACTGACTGGTTCCAAATTGGGAAAGAAGTACGTCAAGGCTGTGTATTGTCTCCCTGCTTATTTAACATATATGCAGAGTAAATCATGAGAAACAATGACTGGATGAAGCACAAGCTGGAATCAAGATTGCCAGGAGAAAGATCAATTACCTTAGATACGCAGATGACACTACCCTTATGGCAAGTGAAGAACTAAAGAGCTTCTTGATGAAAGTGAAAGAGGAGAATGAAAAAAATGGCTTAAAACTAAATATTCAGAAAACTAAGATCATGGTATCTGGTCCCATCTCTTCATGGCAAATATATGGGGAAACAGTGGCTGACTTTATTTTTCTGGGCTCCAAAATCACTGCAGATGGTAACAGCAGCCATGGAATTAAAAGATGCTTGCTTCTTGGAAGAAAAAGTTATGACCAACCTAGACAGCATATAAAAAGCAGAGACATTACTTTGCCAACAATGATCCTTCTGGTCAAAACTATGTTTTTTCCAGTGTTCATCTATGGATGTGAGAGTTGGACTATAAAGAAAACTGAATGCAAAGAATTGATGTTTTTGAACTGTGGAGTTGGAGAAGACTCTTGAGAGTCTCTTGGACTGCAAGGAGATCCAACCAGTCCATCCTAAAGGAAATCAGTCCTGGGTATTCATTGGAAGGACTGATGTTGAAGCTGAAACTCCAAAACTGTGGCCACCTGATGCAAAGAACTGACTCATTTGAAAAGATCCTTTGGCTGACAAAGATTGAAGGCAGGAGGAGTAGGGGACAACAGAGGATGAAACAGTTGGATGGCATCACTAACTCAATGGACACGAGAATGAAATAATTGGATGACATCACTGACTCATTGGACAGGAAGCCTAGCATGTTCAGTCCATGGGGTTGCAAAGAGTCAGACATGACTGAGCTTAACTGAATATTCCATTGTGTATATTTACCACAACTTCTTTATCCTTTCATCTGTCAATGGGCATATAGGTTGCTTCCATGTTCTAGCTATTGTATATAGTGCTAAAATGAACAATTGCATACATGTGTCTCTTTCAATTTTGGTTTCCTCAGGGTATATGCCTAGTAGTGGGACTGCTGAGTCATATGGTGGTTTTATTTCTAATTTTTAAAATAATCTCCAGACGTCTTCCACAATGGCTGTATTAATTTATATTCCCACCAGTAGGGCAAGAGAATATTCCCTTTTCTCCATACCCTCTCCAGCATTTATTGTTTGCAGATGTTTTGATGAGGGCATTCTGACTTGTGTGTGGTGATATCTCATTGTAGTTTTGATTTGCATTTCTCTAATAATGAGCAATGTTGAGCATCTTTTCATGTGTTTGTTACCAGTCTGTGTGTCTTCTTTGGAGAAATGTTTGTTTAAGTCTTTTTCCCCACTCTTTGATTGGGTTGTTTGTTTTTCTGGTATTGAGTCTATGAGCTGCTTGTATATTTTGGGAATTAACCCTTTGTCAGTTGTTTAATTTGCTATTGTTTTCTCCCATTCTGCGAGTTGTCTTTTCACCTGGCTTATAGTTTCCTTTGCTGTGCAAAAACTTTTAAATTTAATCAGGTCCCACTTGTTTACTTTTGCTTTTATTTCCATGACTCCAGGAAGTGGGTCACAGGGGATCTTGCTGTGATTTATGTCATAAAGTGTTCTGCCTGTTTTCCTCTAAGAGTTTTATGGTTTCTGGTCTTACATTTCAGTCTTTAATCCATTTTATCTTTCTGTATAGTATTAGGAAGTGCTCTAATTTTACTCTTTTACATGAAGCTGTTCAGTTTTCCCAGCACCATTTATTGAAGAGGCTGTCTTTGCCCCATTGTGTATTTTTGCCTTCTGTGTCAAAAATAAGGTACCCATAGGTAAATGGGTTTATCTCTGGGCTTTCTATCTTGCTCCATTGGTCTATATTTCTGTTTTGGTGCCAGTACCCTATTGTCTTGATTACTGTAGCTTTGTAGTATAATCTGAAGTCAGGAAGGTTGATTCCTCTAGCTCCATCCTTCTTTCTCAAGACTGTTTTGTCTATTTGGGGTCTTTTCTGTTTCCATATGAACTGTGAAATTTTTTGTCCTAGTTATGTGAAAAAATGCCATTGATAACTTGGCAGTTCAGTTCAGTTCAGTCACTCAGTCGTGTCCAATTCTTTGTGACCCCATGAATCACAGCACGCCAGGCCTCCCTGTCCATCACCAACTCCCGGAGTTCACTCAGACTCACGTCCATTGAGTCAGTGATGCCATCCAGCCATATCATCCTCTGTCGTCCCCTTCTCCTCCTGCCCCCAGTCCCTCCCAGCATCAGAGTCTTTTCCAGTGAGTCAACTCTTCACATGAGATGGCCAAAGTACTGGAGTTTCAGCTTTAGCATCATTTCTTCCAAGGAAATCCCAGGGCTGATCTCCTTCAGAATGGACTGGTTGGATCTCCTTGCAGTCCAAGGGACTCTCAAGAGTCTTCTCCAACACCACAGTTCAAAAGAATCAATTCTTCGGTGCTCAGCTTTCTTCGCAGTCCAACTCTCACATCCATATATGACCACTGGAAAAACCATAGCCTTGACTAGACGGACCTTTGTTGGCAAAGTAATGTCTCTGCTTTTCAGTATGCTATCTAATTTTCACGGATCACATTAAGTATGTAGATAGAATTTGGTAGTATAGTTTTTTTTTTTTTCTTCACAATATTGGCTCTTCCTACCCAGGAATATGGAAAATATCTCCATCTCTTCATGTCATCTTTGATTTCTTTCATTAGTGTCTTATAATTTTCTGTGTACAGTTCTTTTGTCTCCTTAGGTAAGTTTATTACTAGGTATTTAATTTTTTTTTGTTGCAATGGTGAATGGGATTAATTCCCTAATTTCTCTTTCTGGTTTTTCATTGTTACTATATAGAAATGCAAGTGATTTCTGTGTGTTGATTTTGTACCTTGCAACTTTGCTAAATTCACTGGCTCTAATAATTTTCTGATGCTATCTTGAGGGGTTTCTATGTACAGCACCATGTCATCTGCAAACAGTGAGAGCTTTACTTCTTCTTATCTGATCTAGATTCCTTTTATTTCTTTTTCTTCTCTGATTACTGTAGCTAGGAATTCCAAAACTATGTTGAATAATAGTGGTGAAAGTGGACACCCTTGCCTTGTTCCTGATCTTAGGGGGAATGCTTTCAGTTTTTCACCTTTGAGAATAATGTTTGCTGTTGGCTTATCATATATGGCCTTTACCCATTTAGCCAGTCTTCATCTTTTGGTTGGAGCATTTAATCCATTTATCTTTAAAGTAATTATTGATGTATATGTTCCTAGTGCCATTTTCTTAATTCTTTAGGGTTGATTTTGTAGATCTTTTTTTTTTTTTTTTTCTATTTCTTGACTATATAAGTCCCATTAACATTTGTTGTAAACCTGGTTTGGTAGTACTGAATTCTCTTAACTTTTGCTAGTCTGAAAACTTCTGATTTCTCCATCAATTTTGAATGACATCCTTGCTGGGTACAGTAATCTTGGTTATAGATTTTCCCTTTCACTACTTTAAATATATCCTGTCATTCCTTTCTGGCCTGCAGAGTTTCTGCTGAAAGATCAGCTGTTAAGCATATGGGGTTTCCCTTATATGTTACTTGTTGATTCTCCCTTGCTGCTTTTAATATTCTTTCTTTGTATGTAGTCTTTGTTAGTTTGATTACTATATGTCTTGTCATGTTTCTCCTTAGATACGTCCTGTATGGAATTCTTTGTACCTCTTGGACTTAATAAGCTATTTCTTTTCCATGTTGGGGAAATTTTCAACTCTAATCTTATCAAAAATTTTTTCATACCCTTTTTTTTTCTCTTCTTATTCTGAGACCCCCATAATTTGAATTATGGTATGTTTGATATGGTCTCAGAGGTCTTTCAGACTATCCACAACTTTTTGAACTCTTTTTTACTTTATTCTACTCTTCACAAGTTATTTCCACCATTTTATCTTCCAGCTCTCCTATCCATCTTCTGATTCAGATATTCTGGTATTGATTCCTTCTAGAGTAGTCTTAATTTCAGTAATTGTGTTGTTTGTCTCTGTATGTCTATTCTTTAATTCTTCTAGGTCTTTGTTAATTGATTCTTGCATTTTCTGCATTTTCTTTTCAAAGTTTTTGATCATCTTTACTATCATTATTCTGAATTCTTCTTCAGGTAGTTTGCCTATTTCCTCTTCATTTATTTGGACTTCTGTGTTTCTAGTGTGTTCCTTCATTTGTGCAGTATTTCTTTGCCTTTTAATTTTTTTTTTTAAGTAAGGCTATGGTTTTTCCAGTAGTCATTTATGGATGTGAGAGTTGGGCTGTGAAGAAAGCTGAGTGCAGAAGAATTGATGCTCTTGGACTGAAAGGAGATTCAACCAGTCCATCCTAAAGGAGATCAGTTCTGGATGTTCATTGGAAGGACTGATATTGAAGCTGAAATTCCAATACTTTGGCCACCTGATGTGAAGAGCTGACTCATTTGAAAAGACCCTGATGCTGGGGAACATTGAGGGCAGGAGGAGAAGGGGAGGTGGTTGGATGGCATCACCGACTCGATGGACATGAGTTTGGGTAAACTCCGGGAGTTGGTGATGGACAGGGAGGCCTGGAATGCTGAAGTTCATGGGGTCACAAAGAGTCTGACACGACTGAGTGACTGAACTGAACTGATTGTGTTTGAAGTCTCATTTTCCCAGGCTTCAAGGAAAGTTGAATTATTTCCTTGAAAAAGGTTGAATTCTTTCTTCCTTTTGGTTTCTGTCCTCCTGAGGTTGGTCCAGTGGTTTGTGTGAGCTTTGTATAGGGTGAGATTTTTGCTGATTTTTTGCTTGTTTTTCCTCTGATGGGCAAGACTGAGTAAGGATGTAATCCTGTCTGCTGATGATTTGGTTTGTATATCTGTTTAGTTTGTTGTTTAGATGAAGCATCCTACACAGGGTGCTACTGGTGGTTGAGTGATGCCTGGTCTTGTATTCAAGTGGTTTCCTTTGTGTGAGTTCTCACTATTTAATACTCTCAAGGGTTAGTTCTCTGGTAATCTGGAGTCTTGGAGTCAGTGCTCTCATCCCAAAGGCTGAGGGTTTGATCTCTGGTCAGGAACAAAGTTTCCACAAGTGGATTGCTGTAGCATTAAGTGAGATCAAAATAAATATTCAAAAAACAATAGACCAAAGATGAACCCTAGACAAAGGGTAGTTACAAAATCGGTTACAAAATCGGCTACAAAATCAAATGGCAGTTAGAAAAAATAATTAACATAATGGAATATACATATATACATGTACACCCATGAGCAAAGTCAAAGCAGTCTAACAAAAATAAAGTACAGTAGATTGACCCAGTGAACAAAGGAAATCAAAATTTATATTTAACAGTTAAGAATAAAATTAACTTAACCACAAATCGGAAAACAAAACTAAAGGTTTCAAATGGGAAATAAAGCCATGAAAACAAAACTAACAAATATGTTGAGAGGAAAAGCAAGAAAGAATACATATGCAAAGCTAAACAGAGGTAGGTGAAGAAGTTTTATATATTTTAAAGATGAACTGCAAGGGAAGAGGAACAGTAAGGAAGGCAAACAAAGAAATAAGTGTATAAAAAATATACTAGGTTTAAAAAATTAAAATTGTAAAAAAGAGAAGAGAAAAAAATGGAAGAAGAAAAAAGGAGAAAAAAATGGGAGAAGAAAAAAGGAAAACTCCACAGAACTGCAAAAGCACAACATAGAGGCAGAGGTTTTTTAATAACAATAGAAAGTGTGACTTAATATACACAGTAGTCCAACAAAAATAAAGTACAATAAATTGACCTGGCAAGCAAAGGAAAACAAAAATTATATCTACCAAATCAAAAGTAACCAAAGCACAAACTGGAAAACAAAACTAAAGCAAGGTGCCAATTGGGGAATAAAGCAATGAGAATAAAGCTAACACATATGTTGAGAGGAAAGGAGAGAAAAGAAAGAAAGAATAGTTATGCAAAGTTAAATAGAGGTAGATAAAGAAGATTCATAAACATGAAAGATTAACTGCAAGGGGAAAAGAGCAATAGGAAAAGCAAACAAAGGAATAAAGGTAGAAAAAAATAATAATAGGTTTAAAAATTAAAATTAAAAAAAAGGACAACTCGACAGAACTACAAAAGCCCAACATAGAGGCAGAGGTTTATGACAATAAAAATTTGACTAAGAAAAAAAAAAAAAAAAAAAACTCAGTAGCCTAATTGGATTTCTTAGTGACAATAAAATCAACAACTACAATGGGCAGGAGAGGGGGGAGGGGAAATAAGGGGGAAAACATCCAAAAGAATCTACAATTAAAAATAATAAGAATAATAAATGTTCTTCTTGAGTCACTGCTGTCAGAGTCCTTTCCCTCTCTAGGAATCAGTCTACCTTACCTCTTAGGATGCCCTCCAATACTGTACTGATTTCTGCACCTTCTGTGGGAGTACTCAGATTCTAATCTGGTCCTACTCCTGTGTGTTCTTGCTTCCAATGTCCACAGCTGTCAGACTAGTGTGTTTTCTTTTGTAGGAGCTCTCAGTGTCCTTTTATACATTCCATAGATACAGTCTGCTTAGTTGATCCTGTGGATTTAATCTGCAGCTTGTACAGCTGGTGGGAAGGTTTTGGGTCTTCTTCCTTAGCCACACTGCCCCCCTGGGTTTCAATTGTGGTTTCATTTCCACCTATACATGTGGGCCATACAGTGGGGTTTGCTCCTGAGGCTGCCCTGGAGGGCTTGAGTTTGCCCCTGTGAGAGCCAGGTGTGGAGGTGATGCAGCTGCTTAGGTAGCAGGGAGTCTGGCAGCACCAGGTACTCAAAGAGTTTGGCAGCTAGGGCAGCAGGAAATATGGCAACCAGTAGGGTATAACAACCAGTATTGGCCAATATGCTCCAGTATTCTTGCCTGGAGAATTCCCTTTCTGATAAAGAAGCCTGGCAGGCCACAGTCTACAGTGTCACAAAGAGTCAGACACGACCGAAGCGACCCTGCAGGCATAGATGCAAGACTTTTTTGCCTGTGGCAGCTCTGCTCCACTGAGAGCTGAGTGTGAGAGTGCTGAAGCTGCTTTGCATGCAGGGACCTTGGCCGGGGCCAAGTGTGCAGGGACATGGACTGCCTCCGCCCCAGGAGTTATGGCCCTTTCATAGTCCTTTTTCAAGCCTCTTGTAGCTGGCAATCAGAAGTCCTCTTTGGCCAGTCTTTCTCTGTAGCTCCACCTGTTCAGGCACTTAGAGGGTTCCCTTGCCTGGGGTACTACTTCTCTGTTGTTGGGCAGTCAGGCACATCAGGAATTTCTATTTTTAAATGTTAAAGAAAAATATATTTATGGTACTACTATATCTGAAAGGCAGGCATTCAGGAATCTTTCTCTCCCTTGATCAGTAATAAGCCAGACCCAGATGTTTGGGTCAGAAGAGCCATTTTATTATTGTCTTTCAAATATTATGGCTAGAATAGTGTCAGGATTAGTCATACATGGGTCTATCCATCTCCTGTTTCTTTCCAAATATGCAGTCTTAGTATTGAAGAGATAAGTAGAAACCTGCTACATAGAGTCTAAGAACTCTCTTCAAAATACATTAATCTCACAGTCATAAATTATGAAATATCAGGTACTGATTTAGTTATTAATAAGATTCTAGTTATTTCTACTTTCCCTATTTTACATAAATTGTCTTTTAAAATCATTGTAAATCAGAAAATTTTCTTTTTATGAAATCTTATACATAATGCCAGCATGAATCTTTTTACATAAATTCTCTATCAATAAGTTCTGGAGAAGAATTTATATACAGTTGAATCTAAAAGTAAAAGAGGAAAAGAAAAATTTCCATTTACTGAAATCTTATTATAGTATCATAAAAGAGGCTTAATAAAGTTCCCACAAAATGTGTGATTTTTAAATTCTTCACGGTGCTTGTGTCATGATGATTTAACTACACTATTTAATAGTAGACAGCTGACAAATTGCTTGCTAAGTATGGTCAGTTAAACTTTTGATGATTCCACTAGAGAAAATTAATATTTTTCAAATTAATAAAGAGCAGTGTTGAAATTATCTGGAAAAAAATCTTAATAAATATTGGTTCACAATAATAATTTTTCTCTGGGGAAGGAAATGGCAACTCATTCCAGTATTCTTGCCTGGAGAATTCTACAGACAGAGGAGCCTGGTTGGGCTACAATCCATGGGATTATGAGGGGTTGAACATGACTGAGTGATTAACACTCACAATAATAGAGCCAGATATTCTATATCATACAATAGTTATCTCCCCATGCCCTATGGCAATAGAAATGTTCTCAACTACTCTTAACGTAGAAATTAGTATTTAAGTTATAGTGAGTTTTTTGGAAAGGGAATTCAATATGTACTATATAAGACATATTATAGCAGGAGTCATTTTATCACTACTAGATGCATAGACTTTAATTTCTATAGGATGTAGTCTAAATATTTCTGAATCACTGATGCTTTATATTTTTTTCATGTGAATACTTAGTTGAGGACTAAAGAGCAAAGAAACACTGAACCATGATCTCTTCTTCCATCAGTACTACAACTAAGGTTATGACTTGATTGTCAGCCTGAAAATTTGTGAGAGCCTCATTTAGTGTTTTGTCTAAGTGGCAAAATACATATTTGATAACTAAGATTTCCTTATTTTATTATTTATCCCATCACTAGACCCTACATGGCAAGATTCTTGCCTTTGATTTGCCAAATGTGGAACTCAGTCATGGTAGAAAAGCAGTGGAGATTCTTTGAAAACATTGTAAGGCAAGTAAAAAGCCTGTAGCTGCTTTATATTACAAGAGATTACAGTTAAGGTGAACGGTTTCTTCATTTTGTCTTAACTCTACAGATTAAGGTATTCATTCTTAATGTACTTTTATATTTCTTAAAGACACATAAGACACTTTTCAAAATAGATCATGTAAGTCCATAAAACAAGTCTTAATAAATGTAACACTTGTTCCTTGGAAGAAAAACTATGAACAGCCTAGAACATGTATTAAAAAGTGGAGACATTATTTTACCAGCAAAGGTCCATCTAGTCAAAGCTATGGTTTTTCCAGTAGTCATGTATGGATGTGAGAGTTGGACTATAAAGAAAACTGAGCATGAAGAATTGATGCTTTTGAACTGTGGTGTTGGAGAAGACTCTTGAGAGTCCCTTGGACTGAAAGGAGATCCAACCTGTCAATCCTAAAAGAAATCAGTCCTGAATATTCATTGGAAGGACTGATGCTGAAGCTGAAATTCCAATACTTTGGCCACCTGATATAAAGAATGGACTCATTGGAAAGTGAGTCCACCATGATGTCTACTCCATCTTTCCAGGGGCAGAAAAAATATATTGAGTTAAATATATAGATATATTCTTTACTGTGATGATGGTGGATGAAGATAAAAACTGTTTTTTAATCTTATTCTAAAATAATATTTTTGTATATCACATATATTATTTGTGATACATGGTTAGAATACAGACAAGAGAAGATGACAATATAAGACAGAAATATTTTTGTTGGGGTAAGCAGTTTAGTAATACTTACTCATCCCAAAATCACCGCAGATGGTGATTGCAGCCAGGAAATTAAAAGACGCTTACTCCTTGGAAGGAAAGTTATGACCATCCTAGACAGCATATTAAAAAGCAGAGACATTACTTTGCCAACAAAGGTCCATCTAGTCAAGGCTATGGTTTTTCCAGTGGTCATGTATGGATGTGAGAGTTGGACTGTAAAGAAAGCTGAGCACTGAAAAATTGATGCTTTTGAACTGTGGGGTTGGAGAAGACTCTTGAGAGTCCCTTGGACTGCAAGGAAATCCAACCAGTCCATCCTAAAGGAGACCAGTCCTGGGTGTTCACTGGAAGGACTGATGCTGAGGTGGAAACTCCAATACTTTGGCCACCTCATGCGAGGAGTTGACTCATTGGAAAAGACCCTGATGCTGGGAGGGATTGGGGGCAGGAGGAGAAAGGGCCGACAGAGGATGAGATGGCTGGATGGCATCACCGATTTGATGCACATGAGTTTGGGTGAACTCCGGGAGTTGATGATGGACAGGGAGCCCTGGTGTGCTGCGATTCATGGGGTTGCAAAGAGTTGGACATGGCTGAGCGACTGAACTGAACTGAACTGACTCATCCCTGAACTGAATTGAACTGACTTATCCCAAACTCTCTGGAGCACGCACATAGGAATTCATCAATGAAATGTTCTTCTACCAAGTAGGAGGCATTGGAGTATAAGTAAGATAAAATTGAGACTAATGTGATTTAAATTATATAGTAAAATAATTTCAATACCAAGAAGTCAAAGATAAGCTGTCCTTGTTTTTTTTTTTTTTTTTAATAGCTCATCAGTGTCATCAAGGACCCAGAATTTCCTGACGTTCTAGTATGAATTTCCAGTGTGTCCTGTTTAGTCTTCATGACAGCAAACTGACTGTTTTGGCTAAATCATCATGTCCAGGAATGCTACATTCAACTCAGGAAATAAGAGGACAGTTACAAGATGAAATCTCTCACCTCACATGCCTCTCTTTCTGATGTGAACAAAACATCCTAAAGCTAACCTCATATAATAATATCTAACTAGCCAGAACTGAATTAAATTCCAGCTGCAAAGGAAGTGCAGGAAAAAATATATATCTGAAAGGAAAAAATACTGGAAAGTAGGCATGGAAGAAAATATTTGAAAAGGTCAGTTATCTACACTTGTAACACCTGATAATTGAGTCTGACAGAGTGCTAAATATGACATATTAAAAGTCTCATTGTATTGAGACTTTGATTCTTTCATTAGTTAATTGGACTCTTTCATTAATATTTCTAGATGATTGTAGGATAATTCATTACCCTAATGTGGTAACTATTATTAATTTTTATTTCTACACAAATATTAATATCTAAACACAAAGATTACACTTCAAGCTTATTATGATCAAATAAAAATGTAAAAGACAGAATTTTGCAAATAGCAACATATAGAATCACTTTTACTAATACAAATAAAGGATATTCAAGGTATTCAGGCAATTTTAAATACTAAATTAATGAGATTGGGTATATTCAGCAAGGCTAGCTTTGTATTTTTAGAATTGTTAATTTGTGGCAGATACAATGTTTTTCAGAATATATTTTCTGGAATACAATTTCTGTACATGATGAATAGTTTTAATTGCAGGAAAGAGTTACACATTTAAAAAATACTGGGCTAACATGTAAACATTTTCTATAACTTTAGGACTCTCAAAGTTTAAATATATTCAGTGAATTTCCAAGGACTAGAAGAGTCTGAAGGATTTACCAAGTTTACTGGCCAATTTATAGGTGAAGAAAATCAGTGAGTACAAATAATTTATTTCCTTACCCTCAGTTCAGTGATGGAGTTTCAAATAGGACTTATGTTTAAATGTTTTCTTTACAGCTTACTACTAGCTATTGAGCACATTATTTAATATCTTTGAGCCAAGACTTTCTCAGCTGTAAATGAAGAGTGGTTATGAGTATTCAAATAGCTAATGCTTAGTAGCAATTTAATGAAAGCATGGCAGAGATGATCACTATTGTTACTATTACTATATTATTACTATTAGCATATTCATGCACTGCAACTATATATTAGAGTAAAAATCATTTGGTTTGGTGAAAATATTTAATTTCTATTTTCATGTTCCAACTGATATCTGGCTCTTTCATAATCTGAATGGACAATAGTAAGTACCAAGGAAATCTCAAATGCCATTTACATGGAGAAATTTTAATTTTAGTTTCCAGTGGTTAGCTAGTTCCTCTTCTCTCTAAGTTCTCATCCATACTATAGCATGATTATGTATTGTACCTTTCCTTTTACTTCACTGCTTCCTCATTCTGTTGCAAACTTCTTGAAAGTGTAATTCATGATTTATTCATACTTGTATTCCTACTGTCTGCCAACATACCAAGAACATGACATGTTTGTTACATGACATGTGTTATTTGGTCTACCATAAAATACACATCAAAATATTCACAAAATCTTTCCATATTTTTCCAAATGCATTGTTTCAGTACCTTTTATTTAAAAGGGACATAATAGAATAACTACAAATATTCATTACTAGCTAAAAAACAGCATGTTCTGTTCTTAAATTATATCAGGTTATTTATAAAATTCTATTGAAAACTGCTTATATGCCATAAATCAGGGGTTCACTGCTAGAACTTCTGTACAAGTATTTCTAACATTGGTAACTGTGGAAGCAAAAGGTGTTTTTGTTTTTTTTTTTTTTCTGTAAATATATGTGTATATATTTACATTCCCCATGAAAATAGCCTCACTTCTACTTCATCCATTCCTTCCATGAATTGATGTGGACTTTTCACAGTCAAGTACAGATTAATTTTGGAAATACGTGAACCATGAACTTCTAGATGTTCAAGCTGGTTTTAGAAAAGGCAGAGGATGCACAGATCAAATTGCCAACATCTGCTGGATCATTAAAAAAGGAAGAGAGCTCCAGAAAAACATCTATTTCTGCTTTATTGACTATGCCAAAGCCTTTGACTATATGGATTACAATAAACTGTAGAAAATTCTGAAAGAGATGAGAATACCAGACCACCTGACCTGCCTCTTGAGAAACCTGTATGCAGGTCAGGAAGCAACAGTTAGAACTAGACATGGAAAAACAGACTGGTTCCAAATAGGAAAAGGAGTACGTCAAAGCTGTATATTGTCACCCTGCTTATTTAACTTCTATGCAGAGTACATCATGAGAAATGCTGGGCTGGAAGAAGCACAAGCTGGAATCAAGATTGCCGGGAGAAATATCAATAACCTCAGATATGCAGATGACACCACCCTTATGGCAGAATTTGAAGAGGAAATAAAAGCCTCTTGATGAAGGTGAAAGAAGAGAGTGAAAAAGTTGGCTTAAAACTTAACATTCAGAAAACAAAGATCGTGGCATCTGGTCCCATCACTTCATGGGAAATAGATGGGGAAACAGTGGAAACAGTGGCTGCTTTTATTTTTCTGGGATCCAAAATAACTGCAGATGGTGATTGCAGCCAGGAAATCAAAATACACTTACCTCTTGGAAGAAAGTTATGACCAACCTAGATAGCATATTAAAAAGCAGAGACATTACTTTGTCAACAAAGGTCCAAATAGTCAAGGCTATGGTTTTTCCAGTGGTCATGTATGGATGTAAGAGTTGGACCATAAAGAAGGCTGAGTGCCGAAGAATTGATGCTTTTGAACTGTGGTGTTGGAGAAGACTCTTGAGAGTCTCTTGGACTGCAAAGAGATCGAACCAGTCCATCCTAAAGGAAATCAGTCCTGGATATTCATTGGAAGGACTGATGCTAAAGCTGAAACTCCAATACTTCAGCCACCTGACGTGAAGAGCTGACTCATTTGAAAAGACTCTGAAGCTGGGGAAGATTGAAGACAGGAGGAGAAGGGGATGACAGAGGATGACATGGTTGGATGGCATCACTGACTCAATAGACATGGGTTTGGGTGGACTCCTGGAGTAGGTGATGGACAGGGAGGCCTGGCGTGCTGTGGTTCATGGAGTTGCAAAGAGTCTGACACGACTGAGTGAGTAAACGGAACTGAGTGAGCCATAAAGATTGCTTTTAATTCTTTATGGCCCAAACTCATATTTCTTCTGTTTCAGAAATGCTTTTTTAAAGTCTCATCTCTTTTTGTCCTTCAAAGGCTGTGTGAAATCTCATAGGAGTCACCAGGTAGCCCTACACATATTTCTAAAAATTCACTTTCTGGGGGGATTCTGACTTCCTAAGATATCTTTGCAGCTTCAACACTGCAAAATGGAGTGTTGAATACAATAAATACTAATACTAAAATACAGAACAGTTTTTGAACACACATAGACTTTTGTGGTAGTTCTAGGTCCCATTTGTCTTCAATGTAGCCTCTGATAATTTCCAAGTTTCAAATTGAACTTGATATATAGGTATTTAAGGAATGTTTCATGTTAAGCCCTCTGACTTAGACCTGAATAGAAATTGTTTTTAAGGTGGGCAGCTTCCTTACAACTTACTACTTGTAAATGAAAGTCACTCAGTCATGACTGACTCTTCATGACCCCATGGCTATACAATCCATGGAATTTTCCACACCAGAATACTGGAGGGGGTGGTCTATCCCTTCTCCAGGGGATCTTTCTGACCCAGGAATTGAACGGGGGGCTCCTGCACTTCAGGCAGATTATTTACCAACTGAACTATCAGGGAAGACCAACTTGTACTACTTGTAAGTTTCCCTACAACTTACTACTATCTTTATAAGAATACTTACTTAGTAGTATCAAAGTACTGGGAAAGATTGAACATGGGAGGAGCGGGGGGCGACAGAGGATTAGATGGTTGGATGGCATCACCAACTCAATGGAAACAAGTTTGAGTAAACTCTGGAAGTTGGTGATAGACAGGGAGGCCTAGCATGTTGCAGTCATGGGGTCACTGGGTTGGACACGACTGAGTGACTGAACGGAACTGAACTGAGTATTCAAGCATGACGTGCACATTAGCATCAATGTTATGATTGCTTTTGAATATCCGGGTACTCTTCTGTCTTTTCTTTGAGATCTAGGATATTGCAGTTACTTCACTGTCCTTAAGGTAGAAATAAAAGACAACCTAAAAATATTTCATTCTAGAACTGGTTTTGAGTTTACATGTATTGGAAAACTATCTTATCCAGAAACATTAGGAAAAGTTAATTCTTAAGCTGTCTAGGGAGATTAGAAGGCAAACCCCCAGTCTTGGCAGAAAATAAGAGACTAAAAGAGAGAGGTCTGTCCCTGTTTCTTTAATATGCAAAGATACAATAAAACCACCCAGAAACCTGTGAGATAATCAGAACAAAGGAACATTTTACAGCATGACTGGCTATAAAGTACATCTTACTCTCACAATTCTGGTATTCCAAAGAAACAGAGAGAACTGCTGGACAGCAAATACTAGAATTAAGAGGGTAAAAGATATATTTATGAAACAGTTATGTGGACAGATGGCTAAATGAGAGGAGTTTTTTTTCCCCCAGTCCTTAGATATAATTTAGTGCTCTATAAACATGGCTTATCGGGGTGAAAAATCCTGAAACAGTTTGAGATGAATTTTCCCACCAACTTAGTGGAACAAGAGTTTAGAAATGTAGTGATACCTAGTTACAGGTGACAAGTTCAACGCTTTACATGCCTGTGTCATGATGCTCTTTGAAGCAGCACAGCATAATGATGTATCCCCTTTTTATGTGAACCCACTGAAAGCAGATTTCTTTCAAGGAGTTTGGAAGCATTTTTTCTGGGTCTTGAGAGAATCATATCCACTTGCCTTTTGTTTGTGGACTTAGAGTAAATCAAATTCCTCTGTGTTGATAATCTGGTATGTATGTGACATAATCCATTAAATTATACTTATCTTTGACAAAGGAGGCAAGAATATACAATGGATTAAAGACAATCTCTTTAACAAGTGGTGCTGGGAAATCTGGTCAACCACTTGTAAAAGAATGAAACTAGACCACTTTCTAACACCATACACAAAAATAAACTCAAAATGGATTAAAGATCTCAACGTAAGACCAGAAACTATAAAACTCCTAGAGGAGAACATAGGCAAAACACTCTCTGACACACATCACAGCAGGATCCTCTATGACCCACCTCCCAGAATATTGGAAATAAAAGCAAAAATAAACAAATGGGACCTAATTAAGCTTAAAAGCTTCTGCACATCAAAGGAAACTATTAGCAAGGTGAAAAGACAGCCTTCAGAATGGGAGAAAATAATAGCAAATGAAGCAACTGACAAACAACTAATCTCAAAAATATACAAGCAACTCCTACAGCTCAACTCCAGAAAAATAAATGACCCAATCAAAAAATGGGCCAAAGAACTAAATAGACATTTCTCCAAAGAAGACATACAGATGGCTAACAAACACATGAAAAGATGCTCAACATCACTCATTATCAGAGAAATGCAAATCAAAACCACTATGAGGTACCATTTCACACCAGTCAGAATGGCTTTGATCCAAAAGTCTACAAATAATAAATGCTGGAGAGGGTGTGGAGAAAAGGGAACCCTCTTACACTGTTGGTGGGAATGCAAACTAGTACAGCCACTATGGAGAACAGTGTGGAGATTCCTTAAAAAACTGGAAATAGAACTGCCTTATGATCCAGCAATCCCACTGCTAGGCATACACACTGAGGAAACCAGAAGGGAAAGAGACACGTGTACCCCAATGTTCATCACAGCACTGTTTATAATAGCCAGGACATGGAAGCAACCTAGATGTCCATCAGCAGATGAATGGATAAGAAAGCAGTGGTACATATACACAATGGAGTATTACTCAGCCATTAAAAAGAATACATTTGAATCAGCTCTAATGAGGTGGATGAAACTGGAGCCTATTATACAGAGTGAAGTAAACCAGAAAGAAAAACATCAATACAGTATACTAATGCATATATATGGAATTTAGAAATATGGTAACAATAACCCGGTGTACGAGACAGCAAAAGAGACACTGATGTATAGAACAGTCTTATGGACTCTGTGGGAGAGGGAGAGGGTGGGAAGATTTGGGAGAATGGCAATGAAACATGTAAAATATCATGTAGGAAACGAGTTGCCAGTCCAGGTTCGATGCACGATGCTGGATGCTTGGGGCTGGTGCACTGGGACGGCCCAGAGGGATGGTATGGGGAGGGAGGAGGGAGGAGGGTTCGGGATGGGGAACACATGTATACCTGTGGCGGATTCATTTTGATATTTGGCAAAACTAATACAATTATGTAAAGTTTAAAAATAAAATAAAATTAGAAAAAAAAAAAATAAAATATCATGTAAAAAACGAGTTGCCAGTCCAGGTTCGATGCACGATACTGGATGCTTGGGGCTAATGCACTGGGATGACCCAGAGGGATGGTATGGGGAGGAAGGAGGGAGGAGGGTTCAGGATGGGGAACACATGTATACCTGTGGCGGATTCATTTTGATATTTGGCAAAACTAATACAATCATGTAAAGTTTAAAAATAAAATAAAATTTTAAAAAATTATATTTTAAGGAGACACTTGTGGTAACATAGTGAAAAGCCAGTCATGAATGACAATTTTCAATTTTTTGAAAGTTTTTCTGAATACCACCTTCAACCAACCAATATCTGGTAAATGTCCCAGATAGCTGGAAAGGGTTAAGCCCCAGCACTTTGAATTATCTCAGAAATCATTTTTCAATGGTATAAACTCTTTTTTATATCATTCATGTAAGTTTCAGAACATATAACCAAGAAAAATTGAGAAATAATATTCTAATGCCATTTCCAATCATAGAGTCACTATAGGGATACCAGCTAGCTTAGTAACAGTTATTTTGGAAAATATTAAAGTTGATGATTATTGAGACATGGCTCAAAATGATATGATCATTGAGTAATAGAAGCTATTTGGGAACTGGGATGAATAGTAAAACTCGTGGCTGAGATCTAATTAGTAAATTAGCCTTGAATGATTGCAGTCAGGTTCTAAATTGCAAAAGTGAATGAAGAGTAGTGTATAATGTTTTTATTTTATATTCAAAATTTACCTCGAGTCTAGTTTGCTTCACTTCTTAAAGGCTATCACTAAGTTGAATGTTCAGATACAGATTCAATGTGTCCCTGGAACATTGTTCGGAAATTTCTTATATCAAGATATCCAAAAGCAAAAAGGAATTGTTATAAAACTTTCAATAAAGACATGTTTATAGATCCAGGTGAAAGGTCATTATCTTGGCCTACTACAGGTCTAGTAGAAGCATAAGAAAGTACTCCTATCAATGGAATTTCTATACTTCTTAAATTGATAACTTTTATATAAAAGGTAGAAATTGATTGGTTCAGACTCTTCAAATTAGAGAATTGTTTAAAGAATGAATGGCTTTTTCATGCATGGGCATAATGGTTTGTCTTTGATTAAACAAAAAAGCTTATTATTGACAGAGAATGATTATTTATGATGAGAATGTCTTAGAGAATGAAATTTTTAGCCACATGACTATAAACAAGAAAACTCATTGAATTAAGGCTTGCACAGAACATATAACTGTTACATCCCAAGTAAATAAATGTCTAAAGTATTTAGTAGCCAAGAGATCTCTGGGGCTCTAGGTTGAATGACCTCAGGAGAGCACTTGAAGTTTAATGCCCCTGTCACATAAAATACACCTTATTTGAACAAGCAACAACTAAGCAATAACAGAACACTCACATTTGCTGCTCTAAGGTAATGTTGCATCTGTTCATGCCCATTTTGCTGGAATGTCTACATCCTTCTCAAGTCCTGCTGCTTGAACAATATGTTATCCTTCATATGTAGCCAACTCCATTTGGCAAGCCGTGTCTCTGGCCATCTGCAATTGATGCATAGCTAATTTTGTTAATCACTCCCAATGGCATTTATCACATTTCTCCCCCCCACCCCCATTTTCAATTAATTGGTCCCAGGTCATTTCATCTTGCAGAGAGCTACATTTATAGATAGCTGATACAACTAAGATGACTGACACAAGTTGTTGGATACCCAGGCAATGAGTACATCACCAGAAAAAGCATGGTCCATTAAAAAGCTTTGTGCTGAGTTAAAAAGAAATATAAAACATTGACTGTGCCACATATCATTCATCAAGTACAGATAGAAGAAAACTAAGACTCAATACCCCAAGCACATTCAGAAGTATCTTTACTCTTGGGCCTAGATGACTTTCTTCTTAATCAGTAGTATAACAATAGTTATGAGAGTCGGCACTTATAGAAATGTGAGAGAAAAGAAAGGGACGAACTGGGTAAAAGCAACATCATCACACAAAAAAATTCATTTCTATGTCTGTTTTGAATTTTTGCTTTTGTTCTTTTAAAATTCATGGTGACATGATCCTTGAGGGGCCACTTCTGTTTGTTCCCCCATAGGCCTTGAGGACATTTATAATATACCAATGATCAGATAACTAAAGATACTGTAAATACAAGAAATGGCCAGGAAAATATGAGGATACAAGTAATAATATAAGGCAAAGCTTCATGTTTTTAATGTTGCAAACAAATGTTCAGTATAAAGAAGAATCATGAACATAAATGTTGACTGGCTGCAACAAGGCTCTATAGAAATTGCACAATGTTAAAAATGTATTTTAAGTGTATAATTTAATGGAATCATCACAAGAACTCAATGAAGCAGATAAGCATTGACATTTTGTAAATTAAGAGATTGGAGCTTAAGCAAAAGAAGCTGCATATCCAAGAGGACATGATCGAAAGCAGAGGAATGGGATGAATCACCCAGCCCTGTGTCCTAAACCTTCCTTTTGCTCACAGACTTCACAGTTTCTCCTCTAGGTATCTGCCAGAGGTTTCTGTCAAAAATGATAAGTATCTATGAATCCACAATATTACTAACTGCTTTAGAAACAAATGCTTTCACCCTCCTCTGTGTCCATATTATTTATTTCACTTAATTTTCCAATTACCCTGTGAATTACAGGGTTTGTTAATAGACTAGACAAGATAAGGGTATTAGATTATATGGCTAATAATAAAGAGACTGGAATTCAAGCAAAAATCCATTTTTTCCCAAAATTGCAATAGTGTTGCTTTTTTAAAATAGTATCCAATGAATAATTTATGAGTCAATTCTAATATAGTTAGATTAGTGACTATAGTTGATGTATTTTGGGCAATATTGTGACATTTACTGTAACTTATCATATACATATACATATATAGTATTAAATAAATCTCCAAATCCAATTTATCTCTCGTCTTTATAACTACTCAGAAGAAAATGGTAAATGAGAAAACGTCAGGCAAAAGTTTTCTTCACTTAAACTAAAATTGAGATATATCTCGGTGGTTTCCTCTTGCCTCTTCTGTTTATGTTTTGTTTTGTTTAGATCAAGATTAGAGTTGTTTGACTGGTAGAATGTGGAACGTTATGTTTAGCATCAATAACTTTACAGCAAATCTGGAGTTAATTTGATTTCTTAATGTTTAGGTCTTATGATCAGTTACAGGATTTTAAAGCAATGAAAGGAATATATCATTTTCAAAGAAACAACTGAAAACGTTTTTGAAATAAAAGTACATGTGACAAATTAAGAGATCAGAAGGTATTTTGACAGCTTTTTTACTGTGGACTAAAATTTATGCCATTCTATTATGACAAATCAACTTAAGCAAAAGCAAAAACAAATGAAAACAAATAAAATACTCTACATAAAGAAATAAAAATTAATTATAAACTAAAGAGTACCTTGGCAGAGATGGTAATAGTTGATGTATTCACTCATCAAATATTGACTGAGAGTCTATTATGTGCCAGGCATCAGTCTAGCTGCTTAGGAGACATAGCAAATAGAACATTCTAGTGTCCTTCCCTGGAGGAGCTTACATTCCACATTCTATGACTGTGCTGTGTGAATGTGGTGAAATCTCTGCTCTGGGCTGGATAAGACATTGCCATTTCTTTTCCATGCATATCACACTTCCCCATTAGTATACTGAGTGAGAAACAGAGTTACAAACTGCATTCAGAAATCAGTTTGCAAACACATCCTAAATCCTTTCTTGCTTTCCTCCTGGTGACCTTTCCAAAACAGTTTGTATTTGCAGAACTGTGTTAATTTATGTGTTCTAACCTCCTTGTCAAAAGATAACTTGGTTCTCCTGAGTGAAAAGGAAACCTCACCAGGAATAACCTGCCTCTTTATCTTCATCAAGGAAGACTCTGAAACAACTTGAGATCTTTTACTGCCAGCCAATCCCTATACTAATATAGCATTTCACAGGGTATCTGAAATAACTATCTTTGGGTCTTCTCATAAGAGCCCTATAATAGCCATAAATATTCCTCAGGAGAGCAAGATAGAATCTGAAAGGCCTATAATAGCTATCATAAATGAATCATAAAATGTAGAAAGGACAAGTCACCATGAAAATGGCAAACGAATATGATGACGTATGTACTGTACTTGAAGTGATTATGGGGTTGTTATATTTACAGAAATTTTCCACAGTTTTTTGTGGAGTCTGCAAAATTTAGCAAGAGTTGCATATATTGTAAAATTGTGGCATGGAAAGAGGTGGTTCAGCACAATAAAACTTAGAATGCTTCTATTCATGTATCTTTTAGAATTAAATCAAATACAGCCATCTCACTACACTGACTTCTGAAATGTACCAGTCTTAGCAACAAATTCTCTGCATTCTCAGCATCCAAATACACTGTGTTCATGTGTCTCAAAAATAAACAATATGCCAAGCAAGAGTTTCTGCATTATTAACAGAACTCATCAAGTAATTGGTAAGAGACTTAACAGCTAAGATGAAAATGTGATTTGTATGGGTGTAGGGGGTTGGGAAGGCATAAGTGTTGAAGGAAATTTTAAATGAATAATCACTGCATGACTCTCAATTTGAGAAGGAGGAAGGGATGCAACACTGTACTGTACTTAGTATAAAAGGCAATTCTTGAAATCCTAGTGGAAAACGAGAAATAAGACATAATGCTTTATGCAGAGGAATCATAGAGTGTTTCCAAACAAAAAGATTATTTATCTTGCCAGGAAAATAAAAATAATAAAAGAACAGCTATGAGAAAAAGAAAAAAAAATTCTGAAAGACCTTGAGAGAAATCAGGGAATGAAAAAAGAGGGCTGTTGAAATGCTGTCATGAAAGCAGTCATCAGTTTTTACAAACCCACTGCCTGATATGCTGGAGATTTAGCTGTCTTTTTCCCAGTTGCAAAGATTTGCATATAGGAACATCTACTTTTCCAATGACTAATTGATCATGAAGAAACCTGTGGTAAAATATTTGATTTACAATCATCTCTCTTAGCTTCCAAGAATTCTTTCTGTGTTAATTCCAATAACCTTTAGAAAGTACCTTCAGAGGTTATGTGCTCTGAGAAAGGGTTCTTTAAACCAGTACTGTGGCTAACGAAGTCTTGAGACCCCAGAAAATGTTTTTGACTGCATCTTATTCCTTGCTTACCAAAGTCTCCAAAATCTGGCCTTTCTTCTAAGTCACTTATCAGTCCATTATGTGAGCTCTTTTTTTTTTCCCCCCCTGGTGGATGTTGCAAGAATTAGATTAAGATTCTCCATCTGCAAAATTCATTAACTAAAATTTCTGCCTTCAAATCTGCCTTTATTCACAGCACAATCGATATTTCTAGCCTCACAAATATTACACATCAGTCAAAAATCGTTTACTACTTGATCTGATAATTGTTTCAAATTTGTTTACACATGCTCTTTATTTCACATCTGTCTCACCTATTCCATAGTATAAGTACGACTTAAATTCTCTATTATTTATCAAACCTTGGTTGGCTACAGTTACTGAAAGCAACTCATAATAATGGTCTGAATCATTTGCTGGATTTATTGTTGACTGGGTCACAATCTTTATTTGTGTATATCCTCACACCAAAGGTCTATGGTTAATTTCTGAAAATTATTATCTTAGTAAAACATAGGGTTTTCCACATTCGATTGAATTTTTCTTGTTGTTTGATTTTAAGGAACTCAGATACTCTAACTTCAACAAGATAGGAAAAAATTGAATACCTGATGGCATGAAGTAGATCCCTCCTTTCAATTCATAGCTGTTGTTGTTCAGTTGCTCAGGTTTGTCTGACTCTTTGTGAATCCATGGACTGCAGAACGCCAGGCTTCCCTGTCCTTCACCATCTTCCAGAGCCTGCTGAAACTCATTGAGGCTCCATTGAGTCTAATTAGCTCTGTGCATCAGATGGCCAAAGGATTGGAGCTTCAGCTTCAACATAAGTTCTTCAAAGGCATATTCAGGACTCATTTCTTTAAGATTGGCTAGTTTGATCTCATTGCTGTCCAGAGACTCTCAAAAGTCTTCTCCAACACCACAGTTCAAAAGCATCAATTCTTCACTGCTCAGGTTTCTTTAAGATCCAACTCTCACATCCATACCTGACTAATACATAGCTTTATCTAGATGGACCTTTGTTGGCAAAGTCAATATGCTGTCTAGTTTGCTCATAACTTTTCCTCCAAGGAGCAAGTGTCTTTTAATTTGGCTGCAGTCACCATCTGCAGTGATTTTGGAGCCCAAGAAAATAAAGCGTGTCACTGTTTCCATTGTTTCCCCATCGATTTGCCATGAAGTGATGGGACTGGATGCCATCATCTTCATTTTTTGAATGTTGAGGTTTTATTTTATTTTACTTTACAATAATGTATTGGTTTTGCCATACATTGACTTGAATCTGTCATGGGTGTACATGTGTTCCCCATCATGAACCTCCCTCCCACCTCCCTCCCCATCCCATCCCTCTGGGTCATCCCAGTGCACCAGCCCCGAGCACCCTGTATCATGCATCGAACCTGGACTGGCGATTCATTTCACATGTGATAATTTACATGCCTTAATGCCATTTTCCCAAATCATCCTGCCGTCACCCTCTCCCACAGAGTCCACAAGACTGTTCTATACATCTGTGTCTCTTTTGCTGTGTGCATACAGGGTTATCGTTGCCTTCTTTCTAAATTCCGTATATATGCATTAGTATATTGTGTTGGTGTTTTTCTTTCTGGCTTATTTCACTCTGTATAATATGCTACAGTTTCATCCACCTCATTAGAACTGATTCAGATATATTCTTTTTAATGGCTGAGTAATGCTGGTGATGGACAGGGAAGCCTGGCGTGCTGCAATTCATGGGGTCACAAAGAGTCGGACACGACTGAGCAACTGAACTGAACTGAACTGAATATTCCATTGGGTATATGTACCACAGATTTCTTATCCATTCATCTGCTGATGGACATCTAGGTTGCTTTCATGTCCTGGCTATTATAAACAGTGCTGCAATGAGCATTGGGGTACACGTGTCTCTTTTGATTCTGGTTTCCTCAGTGTGTATGCCCAGCAATGGGATTGCTGGGTCATATGGCAGTTCTATTTCCAGTTTTTAAAGGAATCTCCACACTGTTCTCCATAGTGGCTGTATTAGTTTGCATTCCCACCAACAGTGTAACAGGGTTCATTTTTCTCCACACCCTCTCCAGCATTTATTGCTTATAGACTTTTGGCTAGCAGCCATTCTGACTGGTGTGAAATGGTACCTCATTGTGGTTTTGATTTGCATTTATCTGATAATGAGTGATATTGAGCATCTTTAAGCCAACTTTTTCACTCTCAAACTTCACTTTCATCAAGAAGCTCTTTAGCTCCTCTTTGGTTTCTGCCATAAGCATGGTGTCATCTCCGTATCTGAGGTTATTGATATTTCTCCCAGTAATCTTGATTCCATTTGTGCTTCATCCAGCCTGGCATTTCTCATGATGTACTCTGCTATAAGTTGCATAAGCAGGGTGATACTATACAGCCTTTACATACTTCTTTCCCAATTTGGAACCAGTTCATTCCATGTCCTGAACCAACTGTTGTTTCTTGATCTGCATACAGATGTCTCAGGAGGCAGGTAAGGTGGACTGGTATTCCCATCTCTTTAAGAATTTCCCACAGTTTGTTGTGATCCACACAGTCAAAGGCTTTAGCATAGTCAATGAAGCAGAAGTGGATGCTTTTTTTCTGGAACTCTCTTGCTTTTTCTATGATCCAATAGATGTTGGCAATTTGAACTCTGGTTCCTCTGCATTATCTAAATCTAGCTTAAACATCTTGAAGTCCTTCATTCATGTACTGTTAAAGCCTAACCTGGAGAATTTTGAGCATTACTTTGCTAGCATGTGAAATGAGTGCAATTGTACAGTAGTTTGAACATTCTTTGGTATTGCCTTTCTTTGGGATTGGAATGAAAACTGACCTTTTCCAGTCCTGTGGCCACTGCTGAGTTTCCCAAATTTGCTGGCATATTGAGTGTAGCACTTTCACAGCATCATCTTTTAGGATGTGAAATTCTAATTCATGGTAATTAAATCTGAATTTTGGTTATAATGTTAAATGAAATGAAGTGAAAGTCAGTCCAGTCATGTCTGACTCTTTACAATCCCAAGGACTGTAGCCCTCCAGGCTTCTCTGTCCATGGAATTCTCTAGGCAAGAATACGGGAGTTGTTGCCATTCCCTTTTCCAGGGGCCTTTCCTGACCAAGGGATTGAACCTGAGTCTCCTGGGGAATCCTGGTTATAACGGAAGCAAGTACTCAGTTGACTACTCTTTAACTTTGAAAGCTTGATTATACAGACATCTTTATTTAGTTTACTTATGCTGATATACTTTACATTGTTTAAAGACCCTGCATTTATAGGGATTCTCATTAATGAGGGAAACACCTAGCTCCTTAATAACTTATCTTCTTATTTACACAATAAAGTTCTTACCCACACTATAATGCAAGCATGTTGAGAGAAACCAATGAAAAAACAGATGGCAAATTAATTTTCAAAATATATACAAATGTGAGATAGTTTTTTATGCTGTTGCACACCTTCATATTTTTCAGTGTGGTATGACACTAATGAATTTATGTGTCATTCAGTATTTTTGTTATACAAACCTCTGAAGGAAACATTTGTGTTTGTACTTTATTGCTTACTTTCCTCTCCCTATTGGCTTTTTAGTATGTATTAGATGTATCTGGAGAAGGTAATGGCACCCCACTCCGGTACTCTTGCCTGGAAAATCCCATGGATGGAGGAGCCTCGTAGGCTGCAGTCCATGGGGTCGCTAAAAGTCAGACACAACAGAGCGACTTCACTTTCACTTTTCACTTTCATGCATTGGAGAAGGAAATGGCAGCCCACTCCAGTATTCTTGCCTGGAGAATCCCAGGGACGAGGGAGCCTGGTGGGCTGCCATCTATGGGGTCGCACAGAGTCGGACACGACTGAAGCAACTAAGCAGCAGCAGCAGATGTATCTGGGGCTTAAACAATTACTGCTGAAGTATTATACACATCTTGTTTAAACAATGCTTTTGATGATCTTAACTGAATTCGTTAAATTTATATCATGCCTATTTTTAACATCTTTCAGAGAAAAACTAGTATGTTCCTTCTTTTAGTGATTCTTTTCACTATTTTATAGCATGACCATAAACTCTGAAAATGTAAAATCATTTATCATGTTTTTCAATAAAATATCAATAAATATTTTATTATGAATTTACTTATGTTTTCAGAAATGGTTGCTACTGTATGCTTGAGGAGGGAATCAAAGTTCTTGTCCATGAAAGTGAAGAATGGAATCCACGACATATAAACACTCATGGTAGCAAGGGAATAGAATTTATTAGAGATGAGGAAAGTACAAAGTTCTCAGCATAGACACTGAGAGTAGGTGAAGAGTCCCACCAAGGTAAAACTTAGAGCAGTTTTTGTATCTTTCCTTATCACATTATTTCTAATCAATCAATATAAAGGCCAAGATACTTAACATCTTTATGGCTTCTCTTGATCATTGGATTAAGTCACTACTATTTTTCATGCCCCTTGGCCATTTTACCAGGCATCAGATGTATCAGCATAAGATTGATGATCACAAGTTATTTTTCCCTCAGACATATGAAACAGAAGTTAATTACTGCCCTTTCCTGGATCTGAGTCCTGATCATTTATCAGGCTAAAGAAACATTCCAGGAACTCAGGACAATGGAGGTGAATTTTTCTGAAAACAAGATGAGATCTCAGAATTCTACACTGTCTGACTAGTAATTTCTACCTCATATCTATGTCTTGCTGCTGCTGCTTCTAAGTTGCTTCAGTTGTGTCCAACTCTGTGCGACCCCATAGACGGCAGTCCACCAGGCTCCCCCGTCCCTGGGATTCTGCAGGCAAGAATACTGGAGTGGGTTGCCATTTCCTTCTCCAATGCATGAAAGTGAAAAGTGAAAGTGAAGTCGCTCAGTCATGTCTGACTTTTAGCGACCCCATGGACTGTAGCCTACCAGGCTCCTCCGTCCATGGGATTTTCCAGGCAAGAGTACTGGAGTGGGATGCCATTGCCTTCTCCCATATCTATGTCTTAGTGGTATCTAATAATAAAAATTTCCTGCATGATATTTGTAAGGTGTATTTTGATAAATTTGAACATACTGATTAATAGATCTTCAGAGACTCTAAGAATGTGTTATATTATCTCTGTCTAATTTTTCATTCTTTCCACAGGTACTTATACAAGAGCATCACTACGAACAAAGCTAGTGGAGGTGATGGAATTCCAGTTGAGCTATTTCAAATCTTAGAAGATGATGCTGTGAAAGTGCTACACTCAATATGCCAGCACATTTGGAAAACTCAGCAGTGGCCACAGGACTGGAAAAGGTCAGTTTTCATTCCAATCCCAAAGAAAGGCAATGCCAAAGAATGCTCAAACTACCGCACAATTGCACTCATCTCACACGCTAGTAAAGTAATGCTCAAAATTCTCCAAGCCAGGCTTCAGCAATACGTCAACTGTGAACTTACAGATGTTCAAGCTGCTTTTAGAAAAGGCAGAGGAACCAGAGGTCAAATTGCCAACATCCGCTGGATCATAGAAAAAGCAAGAGAGTTCCAGAAAAACATCTATTTCTGTTTTATTGTCTATGTCAAAGTCTTTGACCGTGTGGATCACATTAAACTGTGCAAAATTCTGAAAGCCATGAAAATACCAGACCACTTGGCCTGCCTCTTGAGAAACCTATATGCACGTCAGGAAGCAACAGTTAGGCCTGGCATGGAACAACTGACTGGTTCCAAATAGGAAAAGGAGTACGTCAGGGCTGTATATTGTCACCATGCTTATTTAACTTCTATGCAGAGTACATCATGAGAAACAATGGACTGGAGGAAGCACAAGCTGGAATCAAGATTGCTGGGAGAAATATCAACAATCTCAGATATGCAGACGACACCACCTTTATGGCAGAATGTGAAGAGGAACTAAAAAGCCTGTTGATGAAAGTAAAGAGGAGAGTAAAAAAGAGTAAAGAGGAGAGTAAAAAAGTTGGCTTAAAGCCAATGTTGATTCAGAAAACTAAGATCATGCCATTTGGTCCCATCACTTCATGGGAAATAGATGGGGAAACAGTGGAAACAGTGAGAGACTTTATTTTGGGGGGGCTTCAAAATCACCACAGATGGTGATTACAGCCATGAAATTAAAAGACATTTACTCTTTGGAAGGAAACTTATGAAAAACATAGACAGCATATTCAAAAGCAGAGACATTACTTTGCCAACAAAGGTCCGTCTAGTCAAGGCTATGGTTTTTCCAGTGGTCATGTATGGATGTGAGAGTTGGACTGTGAAGAAAGCTGAGTGCCAAAGAATTGATGCTTTTTAACTGTGGTGTTGGAGAAGACTCTTAAGAGTCCCTTGGACTGCAATGAGATCCAACCAGTCCATTCTAAATGAGATTAGTCCTGGGTGATTATTGGCAGGACTGATGCTGAAGCTGAAACTCCAGTACTTTGGCCACCTCATGTGAAGAGCTGACTCATTGGAAAAGACCCTGATGCTGGGAGGGATTGGGGGCAGGAGGAGAAGGGAACGACAGAGGATGAGATGGCTGGATGGCATCACCAACTCGCTGCACATGAGTTTGAGTGAACTCTAGGAGTTGTTGATGGACAGGGAGGCCTGGCATGCTGCAATTCATGGGGTCGCAAAGAGTTGGACACGACTGAGTGACTGGACTGAACTGAACTGAACTGATGTTGTAGAAGTGATAGTATTGAAAGTTTGTGGTTTCAGGCCCTGTGCTACACCAGGATTTCTGACCACTGGATGAGAGGATATCAATCTGTGGCAAGAGATGAGGCTTGACTACTGGGAGATTCTACTGTAGCAAATTTTTATTAAAGAATAAAAGAGATAGGGAAAGCTTCTAACATAGATATCAGAAGGGGACAGAAAGAGTGACAACTGATAGATTTTCAGTTCAATTCAGTTCAGTTCAGTCGTTCAGTCGTGTCCAACTCTTTCCGACCCCATGAATCGTAGCAGGCCAGACCTTCCTGTCCAACATTAACTCCCAGAGTATGTGCAAACTTGTATCCATCGAGTCAGTGATGCCATCCAGCCATCTCATCCTCTGTCGTCCCCTTCTCCTCCTGTCTTCAATCTTCCCCAGCATCAGGGTCTTTTCCAATGAGTCAACTCTTCGCATGAGGTGGCCAAAGTACTGGAGTTTCAGCTTCAGCATCAGTCCTGCCAATGAACACCCAAGACTGATTTTCTTTAAATGGACTGGTTGGATCTCCCTGCAGTCCAAGGGACTCTCAAGAGTCTTCTCCAACACCACAGTTTAAAAGCATCAATTCTTCAGTGCTCAGCTTTCTTCACAGTCCAACTCTCACATCCATACATGACTACTGGAAAAACCATAGCCTCGACTAGATGGACCTTTTTTGGCAAAGCAATGTCTCTTTAGCTTTTTAATATGCTATCTAGGTTGATCATAACTTTCCTTCCAAGGAGTAAGTGTCTTTTAATTTAATGGATGCAATCATCATCTGCAGTAAGTTTGGAGCCCCCCAAAATAAAAGTCTGTCGCTGTTTCCCCATCTATTTCCCATGTAGTGATGGGCCCAGATGCCGTGATCTTCATTTGCTGAATATTGAGTTTAAGCCAACTTTTTCACTCTCCTCTTTCACTTTCATCAAGAGGCTTTTTAGTTCTTCTTCGCTTTCTGCCATAAGGGTGGTGTCGTCTGCATATCTGAGGTTATTGATATTTCTCCTGGCAATCTTGATTCTAGCTTGTGCTTCTTCCAGCCCAGCATTTCTCATGATGTACTCTGTGTATAAGTTACATAAGCAGGGTGACAATTTACAGCCTTGATGTACTCCTTTTCCTATTTGGAACCAGTCTGTTGTTTCATGTCCTCTTCTAACTGTTGCTTCCTGACCTACATATAAGTTTCTCAAGAGGCAGGTCAGGTGGTCTGGTAATCCCATCTCTTTCAGAATTTTCCACAGTTTATTGTGATCCACACAGCCAAAGGCTTTGGCATAGTCAGTAAAGCAGACATAAATGTTTTTCTGGAACTCTCTTGCTTTTTCCATGATCCAGCAGATGTTGGCAATTTGATCTCTGGGTCTTCTGCCTTTTCTAAAACCAGCTTAAACATCTGGAAGTCCACAGTTCACATATTGCTGAAGCCTGGCTTTGAGAATTTTGAGCATTACTTAACTAGCATATGAAATTAGTGCAAGTATGTGGTAGTTTGAGCATTTTTTAGCATTGCCTTTCTTTGGGATTGGAATGAAAACTGACCTTTTCCAGTCCTGTGGCCACTGCTGAGTTTTCCATACTTGCTGTCATATTGAATGTAGCACTTTCACAGCATCATCTTCTAGGATTTGAAATAGCTCAACTGGTATTCCATCACCTTCACTAGCTTGGTTCATAGTGATGCTTTCTAAGGCCCACTTGACTTCACATTCCAGGATGTCTGGCTCTAGGTGAGTGACGAAATCATCATGATTATCTGTGTCATGAAGATTTTTTTTATACAGTTCTTCTGTGTATTTTTGCCATCTCTTCTTAATATCTTCTGCTTCTGTTAGGTCCATATCATTTCTGTCCTTTATCAAGACCGTCTTTGCATGAAATGTTCCCTTGGTACCTCTAATTTTCTTGAAGAGATCTCTAGTCTTTCTCATTCTGTTGTTTTCCTCTATTTCTTTGCATTGATCACGAGGAAGGCTTTCTTATCTGTCCTTGCTATTCTTTGGAACTCTGCATTCAGATGCTTATGTCTTTCCTTTTCTCTTTTGCTTTTCACTTCTCTTCTTTTCACAGCTACATAAGGCCTCCTCAGACAGCCATTTAGCTTTTTGGCATTTCTTTTCCTTGGGGATGGTTTTCTTCCCTGTCTCCTGTACAATGTCATGAACCTCCATCCACAGTTCATCAGGCACTCTATCAGATCTAGTCCCTTAAATTTATCTCACTTCCACTGTATAATCATAAGGGATTTGATTTTGGTCATACCTGAATGTTCTACTGGTTTTACCTACTTTCTTCAATTTAAGTCTGAATTTGGCAATAAGGAGTTCATGATCTGAGCCACAGTCAGCTCCTGGTCTTGTTTTTGCTGACTGTATAGAGCTTCTCCATCTTTGGCTGCAAAGAATATAATCAATCTGATTTCAGTGTTGACCATCTGGTGATGTCCATGTGTAGAATCTTCTTGTGTACTGTTGGAAGAGGGTATTTGCTGTGACCAATGCATTCTCTTGGCAAAACTCTATTAGCCTTTGCCCTGCTTCATCTGTACTCCAACGCCAAATTTGCCTGTTACTCCAGGTGTTTCTTGACTTCCTACTTTTGCATTCCAGTCCCCTATAATGAAAAGGACATTTTTTGGGGGGATGTTAGTTCTAAACAGTCTTGTAGGTCTTCATAGAACCATTCAACTTCAGCTTCTTAAGCATTACTGATTGGGGCATAGGCTTGGATTACTGTGATATTGAATGGTTTGCCTTGGAAATGAACAGAGATCATTCTGTCATTTTTGGGACTGCATCCAAGTACTGCATTTCAGACTCTTTTGTAGGCCATGATGGCTACTTCATTTCTTCTAAGGGATTCCTGCCCACAGTAGTAAATATAATGGTCATCTGAGTTAAATTCACCCATTCCAGTCCATTTTAGTTTACTGTTCACTGATTCCTAGAATGTCGACGTTCACTCTTGCCGTCTCCTGTTTGACCACTTTCAATTTGCCTTTTTTCATGGACCTAACATTCCAGGTTCCTATGCAATATTGCTCTTTATATCATTGGACCTTGCTTTTATCACCAGTCACATCCACTACTGGGTATTGTTTTTACTTTGGCTACATCCCTTCATTCTTTTTTTTTTTTTAATTTTAATTTATTTATTTTAATTGGAGGCTAATTTTACTTTACAATATTGTACTGGTTTTGCCATACATTAACATGAATTCACCATGGGTGTACATGTGCTCCCAATCCTGGACCCCCCTCCCTCCTCCCTCCCTGTTTCTCCACTTATCTCTAGTCACATATTGGGCACTTACCGGCCTAGAGAGTTCCTCTTTCAGTATCTTGTAATTTTGCCTTTTCATACTGTTCATGGGGTTCCCAAGGCAAGAATACTGAAGTGGTTTGCCATTCCCTTCTCCAGTGGACCACATTCTGTCAGACCTCTCCACCATAACCCGTCTGTCTTGGGTGGCCCCACACTGCATGGCTTGGATTCATTGAGTTAGACAAGGCTGTGGTCCATGTGATCAGATTGGTTAGTTTTCTGTGATTATGGTTTCAGTGTGTCTTCCCTCTGATGCCCTCTTGCAACACCTACCATCTTACTTGGGTTTCTCTTACTTTGGACGTGGGGTATCTCTTCATGGCTGCCCCAGCAAAGCGCAGCCGCTGCTCCTTATCTTGAACAAGCTGCCCCTGCTGACCTTGAACATGGTCCTGTAGCTCCTCTCAGGCCTCCTGTGCCCACTCAACTGCCAGTCCTTGGATGTGGGGTTGCTCCTCTCGGCCGCCGTCCCTGACCTCGGACTTGGTATAGCTCCTCTCGGCAGCTCCTGAGCCGTCGTGGCCTGGCACTCTTGGTCACGGCCCCTGACCTTGGATGTGGGGTAGCTCCTCTCCGCGGCGCTTCTGCTTGGTCCATCACAGCCGCTGCACTTCTGCGCATGTGCTTCAGCTGTTTTATATCTGTTAGTGAGCTGCTAATCAGATAAGAGAGACATCTCAAGGCTGAGGAAGTCTCACCAGGCCCCTCTCCCACAATATGCATTTATGAGACAGAATGACACAAGGTGTGTCATCCTTAACCATAAACACTTGACATGAATACAAGTTTTACTTTGGACACCAGTGGGATTTGACTACAGAAATTCCACAGGACTGGGAACAGACTCTTGGAGGACAAAAACAAAACCTTTTGTGCACCAGGAGCCAGGACAAAAGGGTAGTGTCCTCACAAGAGACTGAGCCAGGCTTGCCTGTGAGTGTCCAGGAGTCTCCAGTGGAGACATGGCCTGCTACAAGATCAGGAGCAGTAAATACAATAGTGCCTCCTTTTGAGGGAGGTCATTACCTCCGCCATAGTTTGACCATAGGCAAAACAACAGGGAAGGAACACAGCTCTGCCCAACAACAGAAAATTGGATTAAAGATTTATTGAGCACAGTCCCACCCATCAGTTTCCCCAACAGTCAGTTTCTCCCATCAGGAAGCTTCATAAGCCTCTCATCCTTATCCATCAGAGGACAGAGAGTATGAAAACTACTATCACAGAAAATTAAACAAAGTGATCACATGGATCACAGCCTTCTCTAACTCAATGAAATTAAGAGCCATGCCCTGCAGGGTCACCCAAGACAGACAGGTCATGGTGGAGAGTTCTGACAAAACATGGCTGACTGGAGAAGGGAATGGCAAACCACTTCAGTATTCTTGCTTTGCAAACCCCATGAGCATACAATAATGAAAAAAGATATGACACTGAAAATTGAACTCCCCAGAGTTAAATTGGTAAGTGCCCAATATGCTACTGGAGAAGAGTGAAGAAATAACACCAGAAAGAATGAAGAAACAGAGGGAAAGTGAAAACAACAGCCAGTTGTGTATGTATCTGGTAATGGAAGTGAAATCTGATGTTGTAAAGAACGCTATTGCATAGGAACCTGGAATGTTAGGTTCATGAATCAAGGTAAATTTGAAGTGGTCAAAAAGGAGATGGTAAGAGTGAACAGTGACATTTTAAAAATCAGTGAACTAAAATGGACTGGAATGGGTGAATTTAATTCAGATGACCATTATATCTACTACTGTGGGCAAGAATCCCTTAGAAGAAATGGAGTAGACCTCATAGTTAAAGAAAGAGTCTGAAATGCAGTACTTGGGTGCAATATAAAAAATGACAGAATACTCTCTGTTTCTTTCCAAGGTAAACTATTTAATATCACATTAATCCATGTCTATGCTTCTTAATGCTGAAGAAGCTAAAGCTGAACAGTTCTAGGAAGACCTACAAGACCTTCCAGAACTAACACCAAAAAAAAAAAAAAAAGTTCTTTTCATCATAGCAGACTGGAATGAAAAGTAGAAAGTCAGAGATACATGGAGTATCTGTGAACCACTGTGAACAAAGGCAAATTTGGCCTTGTGGTACAAAATGAAGCAGAGCAAAAGTGAATAGTATTGCCAACTCCCTCTTCCAACAACACAAGAGAAGACTATATATGGGCATCACCAGATGGTCAACACCGAAATCAGATTGATTATATTCCTTGCAGCCAAAGATGGAGAAGCTCTATGCAGCCATAAAAAACGAGACCAGGAGCTGACTGTGGCTTAGATCATGAACTCCTTATTACCAAATTCAGACTTAAATTGAAGAAAGTAGGTAAAACCAGTAGAACATTCAGGTATGACCAAAATCAAATCCCTTACAATTGTACAGTGGAAGTGACAAATAGATTCAAGGGATTAGACTTGATAGAGTGCCTGAGAACTATGGACAGAGGTCTGTGACATTATAGAGGAGGCAGTGATCAAGACCATTTCCAAGAAAAAGAAATGCAAAAAGGCAAAATGGTTGTCTGAGGAGGCCTTACCAATAGCTGAGAAAAGAAGAGAAGCAAAAGAAAAAGGAAAGACATACTGATCTGAATGCAGAGTTTCAAAGAAAAGCAAGGAGAGATAAGAAAGCCTTCAGTGATCAGTGCAAAGAAATAGAGGAAAACAATAGAATGGGAAGACTAGAGATCTCTTCAAGAAAATTAGAGATATCAAGGGAACATTTCTTGCAAAGATGGGCACAATAAAGGACACAAACGGTATGGACCTAACAGAAGCAGAAGATATTAAGAAGAGGTGGTAAGAATACACAGAGGAACTATACTGAAAAGATTTTCATGACCCAGATAATCACAATGGTGTGACCACTCACTTAGAGACAGATATCTTGGAATGTGAAGTCAAGTGCAATTTAGGAAGCATCACTGCGAACAAAGATAGTGGAGGTGATGGAATTTCAGTTGAGCTCTTTCAAATCCTAAAAGATGATGCTGTTAAAGTGCTGGACTCAATATCCCAGCTAATTTGGAAAACTCAACTGTGGCCACAGGACTGGAAAATGTCTGGTTTCATTCCAATACCAAAGAAAGGCAATGCAAACAATGTTCAAACTACCACACAATTGCACTCATCTCACACTCTAGCAAAGTAATGCTCAAAATTCTCCAAGCTAGGCTTCAAAAGTACGTGAACCAAGAACTAGATGATGTAAAGCTGTATTTAGAAAATGCAGAGGAACCAGAGATTAAATTGCCAACATCCATTGGATCATATAAAAAGCAACGGAGTTCCAGAAAAAAAAAAAAAAAAAAAAAACAAACAAAGAAAAATATCTACCTCTACTTCATTGACTACACCAAATTGGTACACAACAAACTTGGAAAATTCTTCAAAAGTTGGGAATACCAGACCACCTTACCTGGCTCCTGAGAAATCTGTATACAGGTCAAGAAACAACAGTTAGAACAGGACATGAAACAACAGATTGTTTCCAAATTGGGAAAGGAGTACATGAAGACTGTATAATGTCACCCTGCTTTTGTAAGTAATATGCAGAATACATCATGCAAAATGCCTGGCTGGATGAAGCACAAGATGGAATCAAGATTACTGGGAGAAATTTCAATAACTTTATATATGCAGATGAGACCATTCTTATGGCAGAAAGTGAAGATGAACAGAAGAGCCTCTTGAAAGTGAAATTTGAGAATGAAAGAGCTGGCTTAAAACTCAACATTCAAAAAATGAAGATCATGGCATCCAGTCCCATCACTTCATGGGAGATAGATGGAGAAACAATGGAAACAGTGACAGACTTTATATTCTTGGGCTCCAAAATCACTGCAGATGTTGACTGTAGCCATGATTTTAAAAGACACTTGCTCCTTGGAAGAAAAGCTTTGACCAACCTAGACAGCATATTAAAAAGCAGAGACCTAACTTTACCTACAAATTTCCATCTAGTATAAGGTATGTTTTTCCCAGTAATCATGTATGGATGTGAGGGTTGGACTATAAAGAAAGTGAAGTGCTGAAGAATTAATGCTTTTGTACTGTGGTGTTGGAGAAGACTCTTGAGAGTCCTTTGAATTGCAATGAGATTAAACCAGTCGATCCTAAAGTAAATCAGTCCTGAATATTCATTGAAAGGACTGATGCTGAAGCTGAAACTCCAATCCTTTGGCCTCCTGATGCTAAGAACTAACTCATTGGAAAAAATGCTGATGCTGGAAAAAATTGAAGGCAGGGAGAGAAGGGGATGACATAGTATGAGATGATTGGATGGCATCACAACTCAATGGACATGAGTTTGGGTAAGCTCCAGGAGTTGGTGAAGGACAAGGAATCCTGGTGAGATGCATTCCATGGGGTCACAAAGAGTAGGACACAACTGAGTGACTAAACTGAACTTACTTGTTTTTAAGCCATTATCAAGGTTTGAGAAAAGTAAATATGTATATATATATTCTTAGGTGGAAACTACTGAAGACAGGCAGATTCTAAAGCAAATACATAGTTTCATTAACATGTCTTAAGAAAACCGTTTCCATGAGAAGATTGCGTTGGTTAGTTCAATGTTTGAGAAAAATTAAGTTCAGCTGGAACCAGGTGTCAGTCAACAGAGAAGGAAAAAATGTCTTCCACTTGCAAGTTTTTTGCTTTTGCTTGGGGACATCTGTCATCCCTACTGAGGCTGTTAACACTCTATATATGCACAGTTTCTTTCCTTCAAGAAATACTTACAATGCTTAATTCTATAACTGGCACTAGAACAGTTCCTGATCATACAGTATTCAAATCTATTGCCTCAGATAGAAAAAAGTGAGAGGTTATTCTTAAAATTTCAGTTTATATCACTTCTCTTCTTTGAGAGATTTTCTGGTGTGTCAAACAGAATTGGTGATTCTCCCTACGTTACTTCCTTAGACATTCTGTCTTTATATTATAGTATATGCATTGCTTTATAATTAGCTAAACAGTAAATATAATTGTTGTCCACATTTGATAATAAGTTTCTTGAGGTCAGGAACTTTGTCTGAATCATCTTCATGTCTGCACAGCCTAGCAAATAGTTAGCATATAGAATATAGTCTTGGGTTGTTTGTAGATAGATGCAGGTAATATTCACACATTAAAATGCAAATCCTTTAGAATATAACATAAAAATTGAGGACACAACATTTATATCAAAATTTACTTTTTCTTCCTCCAGAATAACTCTCAGTGAGTCAAGCCAAAGAAGAATATCTTTTCTGATCTCTGCTCCCTTTCAAATATTAGTTACTCTGACAATATGAATCATGATACCATGGCAGAGGCTAAGTGGAGATGAAAATTCAGTTTAATTTACTGAGACCATTTCCTGTGTTTCTTCATTATTCTACATACTGGCAGAATTGACTATGGGATATTTCAGCAAAGATTAGTTGACGCCTGGGGGTGAATATCTTCAGATATTAGACTTGCAGTAATAGGTCATTTGACAGTACTTGTCAATTCATGGATTTCAAAGTGTCACATTGTCCTCTTGCCCCAACCAGAAACGAGTCTGTAAGAAGCTGTTTCATAGATAAAAATCTGTCATCTGTTGCCATTCATGTCATATTCTCACACTGTGTCTGCCATTCTCTTTGTCCTATAGTCAGAGTCCTCTTCCATTCCACCAGATGACTTTTCTCGCTATTGCTTTCTATCACAAGCAAAATCTACAATAAAGCATCTTAACACTAAATGAAAATGATATAACATAATGTACTTCATTAACAATTTTAGCTTTAACAGAATTCTAGTCAAATGAATAAATCATTAATGCTACAGTTTCAGGTATCAACAAGAAAGTAAGGGAGGTATCTTGGAGGGCCTTAGTAGCAGTCCAAAATTTACAGCACATATGCAAACACTAAGCACAATTTAAGAATAATCTATTTGTCACTTCCACTGTATAATCACAAGGGATTTGAGTTAGGTCACACATTAATGGTCTGGTGGGTTTTCCTACTTTCTTCAATTTAAGTCTGAATTTGGCAATAAGGAATTCATGATCTGAGCCATAGTCAGCTCCCAGTCTTGTTTCTAATGACTGTATAAAACTTCTCCACCTTTGGCTACAAAGAATATAATTAATCTGATTTCAATTTTGAACACTAATGGGACTTTTTGAAATAAAGTGACCATAGGGATATTTGTTGCCAGAAAACAAAAGGACAAGTCATGGGACTCTGAGAGTTTTCATTAATCAACAGAGTAAAAGCTTCCACAATTGAATAAGTTGAAGAAGGCAGTAGGAAAAAAAAAAAAAAAAAGAAATATATATATATATCACCACTGTTACAACTACTATGATTACTAGTCCCATATTTTGATTAAAATTTTTAAGATTCTTATGGTTTACCTTTCAAAATATGGCATCACCATTGGAAACTTTATTGGTAACTTTTTCTCTCTAATTTTGGCAGCTCAAATTTTTTTAGCAATTATTATTATTTTGGAAAAACCATGGAGTACCAGTACTGCTTACCCTTTCTCTCCAACTTGGGGGGTGGGGGTGTTTTGACTATACAGAAGTGGTATATTACCTATGTATGCTGCTGCTGCTGCTGCTAAGTCGCTTAGGTCGTGTCCGACTCTGTGAGACCCCATAGACGGCAGCCCACCTATATATAATAGGTATTAAATAATATCATCAGGGTTATACATGAGAGATATTTAATAATCTGTTGTATAAATGAATGTATCTTTTTAAGTTTTTAATAATGATGAAGGTGTAATAAAAAAACTGCATCAATGTTGCATTGAAATTTCAAAATTACAGCAATTTTTTCTCCATTAATAATAAAAAGAAGTCAGTATAAAAGAATTATAGATTTAGAATTAAGAAAACTTGAACTGAAAACCCAGTTCTAATACTTATTACAGAAGGGTCTCAAAAAGGAAATTTTATCTCTGTAACTCTTGAATTTCTCATATGTAAAAAGAAAATAATACTCATCATGAAAGATTGGTCTGATGTAAAAAATGAAGAAATGTAAGCAACATACTTAGCATAGTGCCTTGGGAAAGGTTTGTTTTTAAATAAAGTTTAATAACTAAGGTGATGGAGCCTATCATTTTCCCCCAAGAATCTTAAAACAGTGATACAGAGACAAAAGAGGGAATAAATCCAAAACAATTAAGCAAACAGGAGGAAGATAGCCAGTGGGTGATAAGTTGTGACAAATTTCCCCAAAACAAAAACTGTATGAAGTGTGATGGATGGGATCACACTAGAAAAGTGAGCCCTCTGCCACCAGGAAGGGGTTGGAGCCAGGGAAAGTTTGGATTCAAAAACAACGGATAGAAGAGAAGGCTGAGGCTGAGGCTGAGGACAGCGGCAGTAGTAGAGATTGAAATGGGAATTCTTTAGTCTGCCAGAACAAAAAGTAAAAATTCTCCACTTTTCTTCACAGCATTGGCTAACATAATTGCTTAGATCCAGTTCTTGTCTAGGAGGGGGAAATAGGTAGCTATTTCCTCTTTAAAGAGGTTTAATAAGTTGGGTTTAATTTAGGTCAATTAGTTTTGGCATTGGTATTTTAGTTAAGATTTTCTCATTTTGGTATTGAGGACTTTTCTCCAAATAGAACTAGATTTTGTCAACTCTTCTTAAAATGTAGTATTATAGAAAATAAGACCCAAATTTAAAACAGGAGTTTCTCATTGCAGAAAGGAAAGATCCTGACCACACAAAAATACAAGTTTTATTTTAATAGTAATAAAACTTTATCTCTCCTCCAAAAATTGTTGTAAGGTCAACAGAGGATAAGGCCTTTGACACTTAGGAAAGACAACCTAAAGTTACTCAGAAAAAGCATGGTCAAAAGAGCAAACTTCAAAGACATTATTTGAAAGAGAGACTGATAACACAGATGAAAGGAGTCATGTGGTTTGTGCAGCACAATGTTACGAATCTATTATTTTGTTCACCTTTTATTTTTTTCTTTCCATTAACAGTAATGCTGTCTTATGTTGTTGTTGTTTAGTCACTAAATTATGAACAACTCTTTTTAAAAAAAATAATTTACTTGTTACTGAAGGATAATTGCTTTACAGAATTTTGCTGTTTTTTGTCAAACCTCAACACGAATCAGCTATCAGTATACATATGTCCCCTCTCTTTTTAGACCCTATAGACTGCAGACTTCAAGCTTCTCTGTTCATGGAATTCTCCAAGCAAGAATGCTAGAGTGAGTTGCCATTTCCTTCCCCAGGGGATCTTCCTGACCCAGGAATTGAACTCATGTCTCCTGCATTGTCAGGTGGATTCTTTACCACTGGGCCACCTGGGAAATTCTGCCTTATTGTAAGAGGGGATCAATTTTTAATCACACTGCTTTCTTTTTTATTTAATCCATTTATTTATATTTAAAGATTCTCTATGGCGAACATTTCAGAGATTGAAATTGTTAATTATCACTGAGGAGGCATACAAGCAAGAGGAGTATATTGGATATTTAGATGAAATTATATTACAGCAGTAAAAATTAGAATAGTGGTTTCCCTCTCCATGCTACAATTCCTAAAGTTATTTGTTTTGGGTCATTGTAGAGTTCTTCAAATTTCTTTCAAAATCCACTCTGGATGCTGTGGGATAGATATTTCCCTTTTAGGTTAAGGCTACCATAAAGCTGTAAAGTCCAGTTTCCTCAATCTGCATTTTTAAAATGCAGCTAGAAAATGTTAAGACTCTATTTTTAATTCTTCCATGTTTTAAAGTTACTTTAAACTTTTTTTTGAAAAAAAATTTTCAACCAGTTTGCAAATTAGTTAATGCTACCTTAAAAGATTTTGAATAGCATGTATAGATTAAATGTTTATTTTATATATGCAGTTATCTAGAAATATGACAAAGTTTCCTTAGTACTATATAATTCTTCACATTCCAGCAAAATTTTAAAAACACATAGTAAATAAACATTTATGTAAAACATTTCAATACTAATTGTATAATCATAAGATATGTTATGAATAAATGAATTATTCAATTATTTACTCTAGCTATAGTTACATCACTGTCACTCCAAAAAGGTGAATTTTCTCTCAAATTACAAGTAAATAAAATACCCAACTAAATACAGAGTGGCAGAGAAGAGCAATGAGAGATAAGAAGGCCTTCTTAAATGAACAAGGCAAAGAAAGAAAAATAGAATGGGAAAGAATAGAGATTTCTTCAAGAAAACTGGAGATATCAAGGAACATTTCATGCAAGGATGGACATGGTAAAGGACAGAAATGATAAGGATATAACAGAACTAGAAGAGATTAAGAAGCAGTGGCAAGAACACAAAGAAGAATTATATAAGAAAAATCTTAAAGACCCAGATAACCAAGATGGTGTGGTACTCACCAAGAGCCAGATATCCTGGAGTGTGAAGTCAAATGAGATTTAAGAAGGAGGGAGAAGGCAATGGCACCCCACTCCAGTACTGTTGCCTGGAAAATCCCATGGATGGAGGAGCCTGGTAGGCTGCAGTCCATGGGATCGCTAAGAGTCGGACACGACTGAGCGACTTCACTTTCACTTTTCACTTTCATGCATTGGAGAAGGAAATGGCAACCCACTCCAGTGTTCTTCCCTGGAGAAACCCAGGGACGGGGAAGCCTTGTGGGCTGCCATCTATGGGGTCGCACAGAGTCGGACACGACTGAAGCGACTTAGCAGCACCAGCAGCAGTATGAATAGGAGAGTGGGGATAACAGAATTCCAGTGAGCTATTCAAAATCTTAAAAGATGATGCTGTCAAAATGCTGCACTCAGCATGTCAGCAAATTTGGAAAACTCAGCAGTGGTCACAGGAGTGGAAAAGGTCAGCTTTCATTTCAATCCCAAAGTATAGAAATACCTAGTGAAATTGCTCAGTTGTGTTCGACTCTTTGCAACCCCATGGGCGTTGCCTACGTCCATGGAATTTTCCAGGAAAAAGTACTGAGCTGGGTTGCCATTTCCTTCTCCAGGGAATCTTCCTGACCCAGGGATGGAACCTGGATCTTCTGCATTGCAGGCAGACGCTTTACCATCTGAGCTATGAAACAGGGCAATACCTAAGAATGTTCAAATTACCATGCAATTGTGCTCATTTCACATTCTAACAAAGTAATGCTCAAGATCCTACAAGCTAGGCTTTACGAATATGTGAACTGAGACTTCCAGAAGTACAACCTGGGTTTAGAAAGGTCAGAGGAACAGAGATCAAATTGCAAATATGCACTGGAACATGAAGAAAGAAAGGGAATTCAGAAGCAGCTGCTTCTGCTTTATTGACTACACTAAGAGCTTTGACTGTGGGGATCATAAGAAATTGTG